>NC_030681.2:50834814-53234814 GCF_000004195.4 Xenopus tropicalis
GTGTATATGTAAAATAATAAGAGATGTAAATGAAAATTACTTTATATTTGCTTTAAAGCAAGTTTAGTTTTCTGATTTTAGTATTTTCTGCTTGTCAGCTGACTATTCCTTTTTTGCCAAAAGAATATCTTATAGCATTGCAGTTTTAACATGTTTATGGCAGAATCAGTAATATCCAACATCTGAATGAACTGTAAAAATGTATCCAATATTAAAATGTGGATTCATCTGGGGATTGTGAGGAAACACTTTTCAATAAAGGAAAAGGGAACACTATGTTCTAGAACACTTTTTGGGTAAATTGACTGAGGGCATCTATGTTGTATGTAGTGGTTGCATCCCATTGACCTTAATGGAAAACCCTGAGGCACATTCCCAGACCTAAAGTGAATGCGTGAAAGGCCTGTCAATGTAGGTAGCGAGGGTTTTAACTGCAACCCCGAAGTGACAGAACCCTTAAAGGAATTGAGAATAGGGAGGTTTGAAAGGCTAGTTAAAATAGATAAAACGATATTGTAAAATTACTATGCATGGCTGTGTACAAAGAAGACCAAATACACTGATTACACTACACTGATCATGTCCTCGTCAGCACCAAAACATGTTAAAAGGAATGCTAGCATATTTATTGTCCTTATTTCCCTTGGTATGAACTGGATAACTATGCCACCAAGATCTGGACTATATTCTGTACCAACTTAATGATTTATGAGGCTGGCATCTAGGAATTAAACTCAAATAGCTAGCATTATCTCATTGCTATTGTTATGAATCCACCTGTTGATGTCCCTGACGAAAGTTCCAGTAAGGGAACTGAAACGTTGGACCAATCAAACCTCACCTGATTGCATTTTCAAACATGATTTACTGCCTGTGAGTATTATTGTGGAAATCCTGTGAGTGCCGACATTATTTACTTCTATTCTATGCTTGCTGCTCTGGCACCCAGGTATCGCATTCTAAGTTTGGTGTGCTCTTCATCCTGTATTTTGTATATATATATATATATATATATATATATATATATATATATATATATATATATATATATATATATATATATATATATATATGGAATGACCATTGTGGACTGTAATTGTAGGACATTGGAGTAATTCTGTGTTTGTTTCTTTAATTTCCTCCCACAGCAAAAAACTTGTTGTCAGCTACCAGTGGTACAAAGTTCTTCCTCCTCCATTAACATGCTCATAAAGATAATTTGTGTTCCTAACCCAGAGAACTCATCGCTGCTTCAGTTATTCCATGATGGCAAAGCCACCTTTGTAAACAAGTGTTTAATCATGCAGGCGGTATCTTAAAATTAAAAACTTGAGTTTGATATTCAATATACAATTTGTTTGGCTGAGGGTAAAATAGGAATATATCTTACCTTTAACAATATAACCAAATAAATATAATTTCATATATATAAACTTGCGGGATCCAGACACAGGCACTTTTTATTTAACACAGGGGCGATCAATTCAAAATCAGAAACGTAAAAATAAATCCTGCGCTACTGTCACATGTTTGATGAATTCCATCACTAAACTGGGCCCCTTTTGTACTACCAGTAAGAAAACACAAATGGTTGGGGTAACCCCTGTACTCGCGATGATTGTTAAGGTGGAATTTCTCAGCCTCCTGGCATTCCTCTCAGTTCCTCAGACTCAGTATCTCAGTCGCTTTGTTTGCTCTTTGCATTGGCAAGCAGCACCCCCAGCCACTCTGGAAGTTCCAAACACAGACAGATAGCCTTCCTGCTTTGTGCCCTGCTCTGAGAGACCTTCCACACATTTCCCATACAATTAAATACCTTTCCACAGGACAGCCTTCCTGTGGAAAGTGAACTCCAATATTTGTGCTGGGGTAGTGGAATGGATTGCCTAGTCTGCCTGTTCTTTCCAGATTCCCAGACCAGACCGCAAAGTCATTTAAAAAGAGAAAGCATTTTCAGCTTAGTAAGAATATCTCCCACTATGGAGAAAAGTCCCCTTTTGGCCTTTTTCTTGGGTCACTGTATCACAATAATCACTGGCAGTCTGATAGTCAGTGGGACCAAGGCATACACAGCGGTACCATGCTCGTCCTTTGCTTAACCTGTCAAGGATTTTTTTTGCAGCCTCTTTCTCATTAAAAGCAGATCATCACTGGAAAACATTGTCCTTTTAAAACAATATTTTGTTTACCAGAGATCCTAGAACAAGAATATTAATATTGTATTAAACTACGCTAGCACTGGGTTTAATTTATAAAAATATTTTGTTTTAAATGCAAAAATAAATGCATTTTAGAGACTTTTTTTGTTCTTCCCATGCATATTGTGAATTTCTCATTTTACAGGTCTAGCAACATCTGAAATAAAAAATGTCTTGTGGAGGAATTCTGGTAAAGATAAGGACACATCAATGATGGATTCCAGTTTTCCTGTATTGTATATTGACAAATCTAAACAGTTTTTGATGGATGAAATGTAAGCACATAAAATATAGTGTTTGTATTTTAGTTTACTAAAGTTATCCTGATGGTTGTACATATTGTTTCTGTTATATATCAATGTATCCTTACTCTAAGGGGCTGATTTACTAACCTGTGTTATATTTTAGCAAGTGGTAGCAATAGTAAAATATTACCAAGGGGGTTGTATTAATTTATTTGTGCAAGTGCTTTCTCTGTGCATGTGATATTTATTGGGGATTTAGTGTTTTGATTGAATTGGTGCACAGTGCTGCTTAGTTGGGATGTGCAATTTAGATAAATCCAAAATGAAACTTGACTGCTGAGAATCCTTCTTTATTTCCCAGTTCTATCTTTAATAAATTAGCCCCTAAATAAATTCATCATTTTACCAGCCTGAATTAGAACATACTCTTCTTCATTAGATTATTTTTTACTTTGAAGCTCCCTTTTTGGACATCCCAGACTACTGTGGGTGGCAAGTTCTACTGGTTTCCTTCTAATTAACATGGATAACTGTGAAGTTGAAGCTATCTTAAATTTCAATGGTATGTTTTATTTTCTAACTTCTAGTAGCCCTTTCACAGCTATTTGCTGATTGGTTGCTGTAGTTTTGCATGTATGTTACTAAAAGGGCTCTTCTATATATATATATATATACTGTACCATTGACTAAATGAGCAGTGGTTTGTCTCCTTAGGCCTTAGGCACACAGAATGGTTCTCAGGTATTTTGCTTGAAATCACACGCATTGGCATTTTCAGGCATTTCTCACCCACACCGAAGCAATGTCAGGTGTTAAGATAAATGTATTAAGTGCAATTCAATATTTTCAGCATAAGGGCAATGGCAGACTGTGATAATTGGTGCTACATTATTTTAGTAACCCAAACACATGGCTTTCAATATACCCAACAATATAGTGTACTGTGGCCCTTAGATTTGCACCGTACTTTACCCTCTCAAGCAGTTCCATGAAGTGGAAAACTGTTAAATATTGTAATGGCATACCAAACTTTTGAGCAAAATGTAGCTTTTTGTAGGTGTAACATTGATTACAGGTTTCTTCTCCTTGAAAGAAATATTCTGTGTGTAGAAAGATTAGAATGCTTAGACACATAGATGTTAAATTGGAACACTGGACAATATAGGGTAGAGATGACATTTGTGACAAACAATCTCCAAACTTTTGTACAAAGTATGTCGTTCTTGGCACAAAGCAGGCACTTACAGTGCCAGGACATACAGTAGGAAGGAATAGGCTAGAAATTTGTGTGGGCATAGTATATTTTTCCTTTAAAGATTCTATGCTGCTCCTCTGTTCAGTGGCAGTTCATCCACTATTGGATATGCTTTAGGTCATTTTTATGCAGAAATTTAGAAAATTCAAAAGGGATCAGAAGCTTTCAAGCACCAACGTAGGTATAATTTCTTAAATCTCTTCTATTTGATTCCAGTAAGGATTACTGTGACTGTTACTTAAACTTTATTGCTGTTACAAAATATGGTTTATATGCAGCATACTGGTCTATAACAGTAACTATGTAGGATAGATTCCAAAATAGTACTAATAAAATGTTGTTTTATATTTTTATTGTACTGTCATAATATTAATGTAATTATTTTTAAATCTAAACATTTTTGAAAGATTATGATAACCTCAGCATCATGTTGGTTGGATCATGTGCACTGGCAAGCAATGTGGACACAAAGGTATGCTATGTTTAATTTGGTGCATATTAGTTACTATTATAAACTATGGTTAGAAATGTATACTGAATGCTGAAATTAATACATTGCCAATGCCAAAAACTAGAAGACCCAATTAGAGCATTTGATTTAGTGCTGGGCCCCCCTAATTTCCTCTTTAGAAAAAGAACACAATATTTTTGACAATAACCCTAAATCATTTTTCTCTACCTCTTCTATTTTTTTGTCTTCTCACTTTTTACTCACATGGTCTCATGTTTCATTTATCTTGTTACTTCTGCATCTGCAAAAACCAAAAAATTAAGACAGTTTAACAAACTTCAGAGTAGAAGGTGTCATGTTGCATCCATGTTTGATCCACACTATTGCATTATACGTTATATTACTTTTTCATTTTGTGTAATTAGAATATATATATATATATATATATATATAAAGGAGCAATAAAGGCCAGCACTCACAGGACTTTGTAAAATAACTTGTCAGCAAAAATAAATGATATACAAAAAATATCTACATGGTTTTTTATTTATCCCTAAAAAACCATGTAGATATTTTTTGTATATCATTTATTTTTGCTGACAAGTTATTTCACAAAGTCCCGTGAGTGCTGGCCTTTATTGCTCCTTTATTTGTATTTTTCTGCATGAGTACCCGGGCAGTTACAACTTGGTATGTGGTGTGCTTCCTGTGCTGGGACTATATATACAGGTATTAGACCCCTTATCCGGAAACCCATTATCCAGAAAGCTCCAAATTACGGAAAGCCTGTCTACCATAGACTCCATTTTAATCAAGTAATTCAGATTTTACCATCTGTGTGGTCTCAACTACATAAATGAGGCCACACGGACAGGTCAACACGTACACTACATATTTTGTTAGACAAGTGAAATGCCCTCGTAATTGCACCTTCTGCCCCATATGTGGATGTATAAAACATATGGGCATTGTGTGCAATTTAAACATGGATACATACCCTTAGTTTTCACTCCCAAAAATGTGTGGCATTGCTTACTCTTAGTTTTAAGTACAGTGGAGGTAACTGAGGATCCAATAGTTCACCCCTTACGATACGAGAACAAAGGGGGTGCCTCAAATTCCTGTACCGATGGATATGCTCTTTTAACCTTTTTAGTGCCACAGGACGTAGAATCTACGTCCTGGGTACTAAAGGACCTAAGTGCCACAGAACGTAGATTCTACGTCCTGGGGCACTTCCGGGTTTGGGAGCGGAGAAGCGGCTTTTCAAGCCGCTCCTTCGCTCCCCGCTCGTTCCCCAGCCTCCAGACAATAGTCAGAGGTGGGGAACGAGTGGCCCCTGGGGCGCGATCGCCCAGGGGCCCCATAACAAAAGGCAGGCACGTGAAATCCATTCCTGGATTTCACGATCGCCTTCTGCCTTTCTCTGCTCCCCCCCCTGCTGGCCCCCCTCCTTCCTGCTGCTGATACTCACTGCCGGACTCGTGCTGCGTGTGTCTCCCTGCTGATCCACGATCTCCTACACAGGTAAGTGGCAAAAACACACAAAAACACACATACACACACATAATACACTAATAATACACTAATACACACTTATACTCACATTTACACACAAACACATACATTTTAGGGGAGTTGGGAGATTTCAAACATTCACAACACTTACACTTACACACACTTACTTGCATACATGCACACAAAACACATTTTACCTAATGTACACACACACTTACACAATTTTTTTTTTTTTTCTAATCGCATCGTTTTTATTCCTGCCTGAAAAAAATGTTTTATTGCCATTGCGGATAGTGTATTCGCTAACCGCACTGCGCAATATCTTTTGTGTATTATTTTGGTGTTTCTACTACATTTTCTGTGATTTTGGTGGATTTTGGGGTATTTTACTGCATGCTTAGCCATTTTATAGCATTTTCAGTTATGCATAGTTCTTGTTCGTTTGATTTTCAGAAATGTCACAAAAACCGTTCTGTTTAGCATAGCTTTGTAGTTTGTAGTAGAAAGTTTTATTTACCCATTTTTGTTTTGTCAGAATGTGTACTTTCGGAAAATATATGGTTTTCTAGGGTCTCCTTACTGTTAGGTGGTCGTATGGCACATAATACACATACCGGGTGCAAAAACTGCATGAGCCGAAGCATCTTATGTGAAAATTCATATGCACTATTTTTACTTGGGTGCCCCTGTACCCCACATAGTTTGGTAAATCTATGCATATAGGGCATCAAACTGTTCAGTAGACCCCTGGCGTTCATATTTAGAATGTTTTATGTTGATACGGTACAAAATGTGGGGGTACATAATGGGGTAAAATGCAAGCTTCGTGACAATTTTCAGAAATGTCATAAAAACCGTTCTGTTTAGCATAGCTTTGTAGTTTGGTAGTTTGTAGTAGAAAGATGTATTTACCCATTTTTGTTTTGTCAGAATGTGTACTTTCGGAAAATATATGGTTTTCTAGGGTCTCCTTACTGTTAGGTGGTCGTATGGCACATAATACACATACCGGGTGCAAAAACTGCATGAGCCGAAGCATCTTATGTGAAAATTCATATGCACTATTTTTACTTGGGTGCCCCTGTACCCCACATAGTTTGGTAAATCTATGCATATAGGGCATCAAACTGTTCAGTAGACCCCTGGCGTTCATATTTAGAATGTTTTATGTTGATACGGTACAAAATGTGGGGGTACATAATGGGGTAAAATGCAAGCTTTGTGACAATTTTCAGAAATGTCATAAAAACCGTTCTGTTTAGCATAGCTTTGTAGTTTGGTAGTTTGTAGTAGAAAGATGTATTTACCCATTTTTGTTTTGTCAGAATGTGTACTTTCGGAAAATATATGGTTTTCTAGGGTCTCCTTACTGTTAGGTGGTCGTATGGCACATAATACACATACCGGGTGCAAAAACTGCATGAGCCGAAGCATCTTATGTGAAAATTCATATGCACTATTTTTACTTGGGTGCCCCTGTACCCCACATAGTTTGGTAAATCTATGCATATAGGGCATCAAACTGTTCAATAGACCCCTGGCATTCATATTTAGAATGTTTTATGTTGATACGGTACAAAATGTGGGGGTACATAATGGGGTAAAATGCAAGCTTTGTGACAATTTTCAGAAATGTCATAAAAACCGTTCTGTTTAGCATAGCTTTGTAGTTTGGTAGTTTGTAGTAGAAAGATGTATTTACCCATTTTTGTTTTGTCAGAATGTGTACTTTCGGAGAATATATGGTTTTCTAGGGTCTCCTTACTGTTAGGTGGTCGTATGGCACATAATACACATACCGGGTGCAAAAACTGCATGAGCCGAAGCATCTTATGTGAAAATTCATATGCACTATTTTTACTTGGGTGCCCCTGTACCCCACATAGTTTGGTAAATCTATGCATATAGGGCATCAAACTGTTCAGTAGACCCCTGGCATTCATATTTAGAATGTTTTATGTTGATACGGTACAAAATGTGGGGGTACATAATGGGGTAAAATGCAAGCTTTGTGACAATTTTCAGAAATGTCATAAAAGCCGTTCTGTTTAGCATAGCTTTGTAGTTTGGTAGTTTGTAGTAGAAAGATGTATTTACCCATTTTTGTTTTGTCAGAATGTGTACTTTCGGAAAATATATGGTTTTCTAGGGTCTCCTTACTGTTAGGTGGTCGTATGGCACATAATACACATACCGGGTGCAAAAATTGCATGAGCCGAAGCATCTTATGTGAAAACTCATATGCACTATTTTTACTTGGGTGCCCCTGTACCCCACATAGTTTGGTAAATCTATGCATATAGGGTATCAAACTGTTCAGTAGACCCCTGGCGTTCATATTTAGAATGTTTTATGTTGATACGGTACAAAATGTGGGGGTACATAATGGGGTAAAATGCAAGCTTTGTGACAATTTTCAGAAATATCATAAAAACCGTTCTGTTTAGCATAGCTTTGTAGTTTGGTAGTTTGTAGTAGAAAGATGTATTTGCCCATTTTTGTTTTGTCAGAATGTGTACTTTCGGAAAATATATGGTTTTCTAGGGTTTCCTTACTGTTAGGGCGTCGTATGGCACATAATACACATACCGGGTGCAAAAACTGCATGAGCCGAAGCATCTTATGTGAAAATTCATATGCACTATTTTTACTTGGGTGCCCCTGTACCCCACATAGTTTGGTAAATCTATGCATATAGGGCATCAAACTGTTCAGTAGACCCCTGGCGTTCATATTTAGAATGTTTTATGTTGATACGGTACAAAATGTGGGGGTACATAATGGGGTAAAATGCAAGCTTTGTGACAATTTTCAGAAATGTCAAAAAAATCTTTCTGTTTAGCATAGCTTTGTAGTTTGGTAGTTTGCAGTAGAAAGATGTATTTACCCATTTTTGTTTTGTCAGATTGTGTACTTTCGGAAAATGTATAGTTTTCTAGGGTCTCCTTACTGTTAGGGGGTCTTATGCCGCATAATGCACATGCCGGTAGCTTATATTGCAGTGTATACACTTTGTATGCACTAACTTCCTTTTGGGGTTTCTAAATGCCAGATACATCGGTGATCCTATGCACAATGGGCATCAAACTGTTCAGCGGACCCTTGGTTTTCATATTTAGGGTGTGTTTTCTTGGTACCTAATGTTATGTGGGAGATATGGTGCTTGAAAGTGGAAGATTTGATGTGATTTTCAGGTATTTCACCAAAACTAGCAATTTTGGGAAAGCACTGCGACTCTGTAGTTTGGAGTAGAAAGACATGGGTACCAATTTTGAATTCGCCCGAATGTGTACTTTCCAAAAATATATGGTTTTGGGGGGTCAATGTATTTTTTTGTGTTTTTACCCCACAGAAAATGCAGTAAACGTGTTGAATTTTCAGTAGCTAAAGAGACCTCTGGGGCAATCTCTATGCACTGACGTCCTTATGGGGTCTCTAAATGCCAGATACAGTGCTGATCCTATGCACAATGGGCATCAAACTGTTCAGCGGACCCTTGGCTTTCATATTTCGGGTGTGTTTTCTTGGTACCTAATGTTATGTGGGAGATATGGTGCTTGAAAGTGGAAGATTTGATGTGATTTTCAGGTATTTCACCAAAACTAGCAATTTTGGGAAAGCACTGCGACTCTGTAGTTTGGAGTAGAAAGACATGGGTACCAATTTTGAATTCGCCCGAATGTGTACTTTCCAAAAATATATGGTTTTGGGGGGTCAATGTATTTTTTGGGGTTTTTACCCCACAGAAAATGCAGTAAACGTGTTGAATTTTCAGTAGCTAAAGAGACCTCTGGGGCAATCTCTATGCACTAACTTCCTTATGGGGTCTCTAAATGCCAGATACAGTGCTGATCCTATGCACAATGGGCATCAAACTGTTCAGCGGACCCTTGGCTTTCATATTTAGGGTGTGTTCTTTTGGTACCTAATGTTATGTGGGAGATAAGGTGCTTGAAAGTGGAAGATTTGATGTGTTTTTCAGGTATTTCACCAAAACTAGCAATTTTGGGAAAGCACTGCGACTCTGTAGTTTGGAGTAGAAAGACATGGGTACCAATTTTGAATTCGCCCGAATGTGTACTTTCCAAAAATATATGGTTTTGGGGGGTCAATGTATTTTTTTGGGTTTTTACCCCACAGAAAATGCAGTAAACGTGTTGAATTTTCAGTAGCTAGAGACCTCTGGGGCAATCTCTATGCACTGACGTCCTTATGGGGTCTCTAAATGCCAGATACAGTGCTGATTCTATGCACAATGGGCATCAAACTGTTCAGCGGACCCTTGGCTTTCATATTTCGGGTGTGTTTTCTTGGTACCTAATGTTATGTTTGAGATAAGGTGCTTGATAGTGGAAGATTTGATGTGTTTTTCAGGTATTTCACCAAAACTAGCAATTTTGGGAAAGCACTGCGACTCTGTAGTTTGGAGTAGAAAGACATGGGTACCAATTTTGAATTCGCCCGAATGTGTACTTTCCAAAAATATATGGTTTTGGGGGGTCAATGTATTTTTTTGTGTTTTTACCCCACAGAAAATGCAGTAAATGTGTTGAATTTTCAGTAGCTAAAGAGATCTCCTGGGCAATTTGTATGCACTAACTTCCTTATGGGGTCTCTAAATGCCAGATACATTGGTGATCCTATGCACAATGGGCATGAAACTGTTCAGCGGACTCTTGGCTTTCATATTTAGGGTGTGTTCTTTTGGTACCTAATGTTATGTGGGAGATAAGGTGCTTGAAAGTGGAAGATTTGATGTGATTTTTAGGTATTTCATCAAAACTGGCAATTTTGGGAAAGAATTGCGACTCAGTAGTTTGGAGTAGAAAGACATGGGTACCAATTTTGAATTCGTCCGAATGTGTACTTTCCAAAAATATATGGTTTTGGGGGGTCAATGTATTTTTTTGTGTTTTTACCCCACAGAAAATGCAGTAAATGTGTTGAATTTTCAGTAGCTAAAGAGATCTCCTGGGCAATTTGTATGTACTAACTTCCTTTTGGGGTCTCTAAATTCCAGATACATCGGTGATCCTATGCACAATGGGCATCAAACTGTTCAGTGGACCCCTGGCTTTCATATTTAGGGTGTGTTTTCTTCGTACCTAATGTTATGTGGGAGATAAGGTGCTTGAAAATGGAAGATTTGAGGTGATTTTTTAGAATTTTCATAATTTTTTATAGAAAATGCTAAATTCAGTAAAGCATTGCCGTTTGGTATTTAGGAGTTGGAAGACATAGTTACCCATTTCGGATTCGTCAGAATGTGTAGTTTTCAAAAATGTATGGTTTCCTGGGGTAAACCTAATATTCCAGGATTTTTGGCTTTGGAATTTAAAGTATGCCGTATTCTGCTGTAATGTTTTGAAAATTTAGTAATTTACTGCTGGGAGTTTTTGATCTATAGAAGTCAGAAATCTCAATAAAACTATACATATCAGGTATTGCCACGTTCGGGAGACATGAGGCTTTCCAAATCAGTTGAATTTTTGTCCATAAAATAAAATATGTTTCTGGTAGAAATCCTTATATCATGAAAAATAGCATTTTTTCTTTTTTTTTTTTGTATTTCAAGCTCTAAATCTTGTTCCAGAAGTGGAAATACACAAAAACTCAGGTATATTTGGAAAGCTCAGGTTCTCCTGAAAAAAACAATATATAGTTTGCCTACCTAAACTTAACCCTGCCCCCAGTAAAAGCCCCTACATTGAGAGAGCACAGAATGTTTACAAAACGTCTGGCACTGGGGGGAACTGAAATGACGAATTCGGCTGGCACTTAAAGGGTTAAGAATATACCAATGTTTACATAATATTTGAGCAACACTTTCACTATAGTCAGAGTACTGTGTGACAAAATGTATCTGCCCACCTCCCTGTTTTCTCCTCTGTACTCTATACTGCGCTTTACTAATCACCTTCTCGGGATATCCCCTTTCCTGAAATTTTTGGCACATCCTATCTTCCTGTATTTCACGTTCCCCTGTTTCACTCACCAACCTCTTAACTCTAGATAGTTGGCTCACCGGGATTTCATTTTTTGTATGTGATGGATGTTGACTTTTAAAGTGCAAAATTTGATTTCGATTTGTTGGTTTAGTAAATAAAGAGGTACACAAACAACCTTCAACATTTCTATAAATTCGCACATCTAAAAAGTGAATTTGTTGGAGATCATGGGGCTGATTTACTAAGACACGAATTCGAATCCGAATTGGAAAAATTGCGATTGGAAAACGAACCTTTTGCGACTTTTTCGTATTTTTTTGCGATTTTTTCGGCGCCTTTGCGACTTTTCGGAAATTGTCGCGACTTTTTTGTTACCGATACGATTTGCGTGAAAAACCGTGAGTTTTTCGTAGCCATTACGACTTGCGCGAAAAAACGCGAGTTTTTCGTAGCCATTAAGATTCGCTCGTATCTTGTCACGACTTTTTCGTATTGAGCGCTCGTAAGCGGCGGGTGAAACTTTCAGACTTAGCATGATTTTGGAAGCCTCCCATAGGACTCAATGGCACCCCGCAGCTCCAACCTGGCCCAAGAAAAGTCACCATACTGAAGCTTGAATGAATCCGAATGTTTCGTACTCGGCGCGAAAGCTGCGAAAAAGGCACGACTTTTTGCGCAAGTTTTAACGCTACGAAAAAATCGCCAGATTTTGCTCAACATTCGGAATGGCAACGAAAAAGTCGCGATAATTTTCCGAAAAATCGCCAAATACCGATCATTACGAAAAAAACGCAATCGGACGCATTCGGCCCGTTTGTGAGTAAGTAAATGTGCCCCCATGAGTAAGTGACAAAGTGATAGAAGGATGTATAACATTCAGTCTATTGTGGAACCATTTCAGGGAGCCAACGTCACCCCGCCAGATTACAAAGACATCATCGATGTACCTCCACCAAGCCAAACAATGTTCAGTGAAGTCCACATCATGATATATGTACTGATCTTCTAACCTAGCCATAAAGTATTTATATATATATATATATATATATATATATATATATATTTGTATTGATAATGAAAAACATAGGGCTATAGCTTACACAACAACTTTAGGAGTCAAATATGCAGCCAAATTGTACAAATAACCCAACCCCCCCTTTGCTGACACTGGGAATCACTTGGTTTTGACGATAGATTTATCTGTTCATCCGACTGCAGGTTTACTGTTTGCTCACTGCAATGTTCAGCAATCAAATTTCACTTATAGAATTTGATGCACTTACGTTGATGAGATCACAGCACCAAGGAATACAAACATGTAGACCAGTCATCAATCTCTCCATTGTTTCAAGGTACCATTTTTTTCAGTAAAAATAATAAGGGGCAATCTTAAAGGCATCACATTATGCTGCAAAAAGCACTTTGTATTACTAATGGCTTTTCATTCACCTAAACCATACTTTTGGATTGTCATTGTACATGGATTCAGGTATGTAGAGTAGACTGGCAGATGGTAATGATCACTGGTTTGAAAACAAAGAGATTGTATTTTCCTGGTTTCTTACAAGTTCTACTTTGCTATGCACATATAATGACACTTCTGTCTAGCACTGACCTGTGCTGCACTTTCCCCTCCTGTGAGGTTTTAATATCTTATACCCCACTGAGATTGGAAACCCACATCATCATTGCTGTTTGTGCTAATTATGGTTTTACATAATTACTAGTGCATAGTTTTATTATTTTGTCTCTTTCTTTCCATCACTTTTCACAGTGCCATCCTTTATGTCCATGCCTCTTTATCACTTTAGTCTCTTTATCACTTCTTTTAAGTGCATTGTCTTGCTCTCCTTTTTCTTTCACCACCACCTTCTTCATTCTACTCATTCTAATCTAGTAATTCTCAAGAGCCTATTTACTAAAGGGTAAAAATGTGTGTATTAAAAGCATTTTCCATTACATTTTCTCCTATTATTTAGCATACTTATTTGCAAAACATAATTTTTGCAGCTTAGCAGTTTCTTCATATGGTTTTTTATGTTTTATTTCTTTTCTGTGATTGTTTTCTGTTATACTAATTAGTTATGTACATAAAGAAGATGCTACTTACCCAACTGTAATGAAACTATTTTTACATTACTTATCTTTTTTTCATAAAACTAGGGAATTTTATAACTTTGCACCATTGTTAACATGCAAACCTAAGCCTATCTTCTGTTTGTACAAAACATTGTTTATTTTGTTTTTGTTTTCTTTTAGTGAGCCTCTGCTATTAACATCTCCACTCCGCTTGGAAGCATCAATAAAGTCTAAAAGTCTCAAGAAAAGTGGTTAGTAAAAACCGATATGTAAATTTACAACATCCATGCTAAGAGAAAATTACTGCCTACTTTTTTATTTTCAAAGTGGTCCAAATTACAGTGTACCTTGCTGCAGATTCTGTAATAAGGTTTCTTACAGTGCACTACAAAATGTAATGGGATAACTTGGGTTAATTTGCATTTTTACTTAGGTGAGAATTATTGAAATGTCTGTATGCTGGATAAATATGTTCTGAGGGAATGTTAAAAGAACACTTATACTGCTGGACTGTTCTTAAACTTCTGGTTTGCCAGTTTGTTAATTTTGTTCTAATTTAGAAATATGTGCATCTCTAATGCATCTAATTTATGTACCATCTAATGGCTAACTGCTGCATCTTAAAGATGAGAATGCATATATAGAACAAACCATGCAGTATAGTTTTTTACAGCTCTGTTGACTTAAGTATTTTTGGAGCTTTCCTCTGGTTAATGCAGCAAACGGTTTGTTCACTTTTTTTTTTTATAAATGTACCACAAACTATATTTTACCGTTAATTCACTTTTTGATGAATGCGTCCCAAAGCATAATCTTAAGGTGAAAATGTTTACAGTCTCTTAATGCATGTGTGAGGTTAAAGGAACAGTAACTCCAAAAAATGAAAGAGCTTTAAAGTAATAAAAATATAATGCACTGTTGCCCTGCACTGGTAAAACTGGTGTGTTTGCTACAGTAACACTACTATAATTTATATAATAAGCTGCTGTGTAGCCACGGGGGCAGACATTTAAGCTGGAAAAAAGGAGAAAAGGCACAGGTTACATAGCAGATAACAGATAAGTTCTGTAGAATACAATAGTGTTTTATCTGTTATCTGCTATGTGCCTGTGCCTTTTCTCCTTTGAATGGCTGCCTCCATGGCTACATAGCAGCTTATTTATATAAATTATAGTAGTCTTTCTGAAGTAAACACACAACTTTTACCAGTGCAGGGCAGCAGCACATTATATTTTAGTTACTTTTATACACTTTCATTTTTTGGTGTTACTGTTCCTTTAATGTTACAGTCTGTACAAGCTGTAGTAGTATATACACGAACCACTTGGTTCTCAAAGTTACATATCATAGCTGGGCACAGAACATAAAGTTCCTTTATTTTTAAGAGGAACGGTTTCATTCTTATGGTGATCTATGAGCTCAAAAGTGGGAGTAGACAGCTTTTTTTTCTTGTTGCTTTGATGAATGCCATAGCATAGTAGTGGTCCTGGCAATGTCTTTTACTGACATTGGTCATGATAAGCAAAATGTTTTGGCAGATTTTGCCATGAAAAAATGCCCATATACTCAAATGGATGCAAAAAAGTTGCACAGTAAAGAAAAAGAGAATTTTTTGTAAAACAGGACAGATTCATCCATCACTACTTTGAAGCACCAGACAGACTTTCTGGGCATTATTTGGTGGAAATAATGGAGCGATCAGTACTTTTCCAAGTCAGCCATTCAGCCTGTTTCTATCAGCAGCACATTAATACAGCATTCCATTGTTACAAATAATTTCATGGCCAGTGCTGTCCCACGGCCTTTTATTGTGATGAAGTACTACAATTTTTATTTGAAATCCATATCCTGGAGCTCACTGAGGGGTTCCCTTCATCCTAGTGAAACATACTTTTTACCCTTAAATTTCCCCCATGGGCACAACTGTTGGGGTGTTTCCCAATAATGAAATACTGCATAGCTTTAAAGGGCACATGTGGTATGCCCTATCCGCAAAGTACAGTTAAGTAACTTTTCACATCAGTGTACGGGAAGGTTGACACACAAGTTTTTTGCCATTGTTTTTTTTGTTTTGCCAAGTTTTTTGATATTGTACATAATCAAACATCCTTTAGGTGGGGGTACTTGAAATGAACAGCTCTGTCCCCACCCTTTATGTCATTGGCTGGAATGGACCAGGAAAAAGGTGCTAATCCAAGCTCAAGCTTCATGACTTTATAGTTTGTCCAGGAGATCTGATACTGCCTATACCATCTTGTCTTGCCAAGCTTGCTGGCAGTATAGTTTTAGAGTGGCTTGGGTTCACAACAGTAATGCCTTTACAATACCCATGCATCCAATGCGACTCTTCAGCTGTTTCGGTTTACCACATGTGGTTGCCATCGGCATTCAACACATTACCCTTAAAATAATTTAATATGGTTTCATGTGTTTGCTAATGTCTGGGGCAGACCCATGTGTCTGTGCATTGCCTAGGGGGCAAGGGGGGAGCAAAAGTGCAGTTATAAAAGCCATCTTTCCAGGATTGCAGCTGCTATAGAACTTAAATTTTAGGATCTTTGGCAGTTTAGTGGTTAAAGATTTAAGCCTATGAAAAGGCAATTAATCATAATTTCTTTACAATAAGCATAATTTAATTGTTGCAATGTTAACTGTTACCATTTAAACAAAGGGTAGAATGGTACAAAACTGTGATGTGAAATGGATAGTCCTGGTACGGCATAAATAGCATTAGAGTACCTGTACCTAGCACGACTGCTTTGGCTGTATAATATAAAACTGGAAGCAAATTTATTTTCCATATAAGGATTTTGTCCACCACATATCTAGGCTAAGGTTTCTTCAGCAAACTAACCATCCTAGTACAGTACTTTTATAAGTACTATAGAACACTAAGGCAATCTTTAAAAAAAAGTTTAAAGTTTGAGTTTTTAAAATGTAGTATGAAGCTCGATAGTTATGTATAAATAATCAAATAGAACAGTTATTACTTAAAATTTTAGTTTCTAGGAAAAGCTTAAAGCTTGTGATGAAGCTGCTTGTTTGATTTCATTAGGTCCCTGAACATACTGAAAGCATTTAGGCAACTAAAAGTCTGACATCTGTGCCTGCAAATGTTTTTTAATGCTTAATGTTTTGACTTAAGATGGCCACACAAATGCTATCTGATTTGGCCACCCAAGTCGTGTACCAGATCAGGCTGATCTGATTATTTGTCTCTTATGTCAAAAATTAGATCTTATAGTGGACCCATGTAGAGTCATCAAGTGTGGAACATATTCAAAGGCCATTGCTATAATCCACCAGAATTATAAATTCAACCCAATCATAATCTGATGGAGGCCTAATCAGCTATCAGTCAAGTAAACCATTGCTTTGGGACTTTACATATACATTAGGCTGCCAACTCAGTCAAGTTGCCTGGCATTCGACTAGCAAGTATATTTTACTAATTACACATTTGTATGGTTTAAGATTATTAAGGATAATTTTAAAATTGCTTTTGATTCCCTTTGGCAGACTATTCTGAGTAGATATGGGCCTGAAGCTGTATCAGATTAGATTTGGAATTTAAAGGGGATGTTCACCTTAAAGATGTAGTTTTATAGGTTACAAAGATGAAACACTCACTCTCAATTGGTAAGTTACTAAAGTGGTGAAAAATGATACGGCTTCTGTTAAAATAAATATCTTTTACTTTATATTTTACAAACCTTGTGTAATGGTTAATCTGAAAAAATATAACTGAGTTCAGTACAAGGGTCTTGAAACATAAATGCATTTGGTAAAATGCCTAGCTATGTTCGCAAAAACAGTCATGGATTGTCCTGTGGTCAGATAACAGATTGCTTTTCCATTTCTGGGAACAGTTGATCTAGTGTCTCACTTTAATTAAGTGTGTTCATCGATCATTTAAGAAGTCTTTTAATGCTTACATATTTCACTGGCACTATCTGTATTAATTTTAAAGAGCAATGGTTTGGTTCTTCATGTTGCATTTTTGTGGTTAACTGGTGTGAGTGAAAGGCATTCTCACTTTCATGTCTCATTCAATTTTATGTGGAAATGTCACTGACTAACAGAAAGTTAACCTAACTTTTTTATTTTTAGGCCATGTCTCCACATTCCATCTCTTTTTAGTAATCCTTGTTGTAAATTCCAGCTACCACATAATGTAATTCTAAGATGTTTTAAACGGTAGCCTTCAGCCATCTTCATAATAGTATAAAAAATTGTGGCCATTTATAAAGACATGATATGGGATTCTCTCTATTATACCAGGGTTTCTTTTCTCAGGGAACCCAAATAAGCTAGTGGGTTAGCACTAGGGATGCACCGAACCCACTTTTTTGGATTTGGACGAACCCCCGAACCCACCCTGAAAGATTCGGCCGAATCCCGAACCGAATCGGAAGGTGTTAAAAATTGCTTCAAAAATTGTTCAGCCATTCAGGTTCAGCCAAAAACAAATCCTTTAAAAAAAGTGCGGATTTGGCCCGAATCCGGGATTCAGTGCATCCCTAGTTAGCACCTCCTTTTAATTACCATATTCTGGAAATAAAAATTACACATTGTTAAAGATGATCATGGAAACCAACCCTGTACAGTTTGGGGAGCCATTTTTGGGTCCCGACACATAGGTTAAAAAAGTTAGCAAAAAACACAAGGGCTCATTTACATCCCTAGACTCAGTAAGGCAAACTGCAATTTCGAGCACAATTGCCATGTTCTTTTCCACAGTGCAACCACCATTGCGGATGCAAGTGGGCATTGCATTAAAAGTTGCACTGTGTCTGATGCAGTTGATTCAGCAAAATTATTGCCACTGGACATGCATTTCGTCACGAATTGGATGCAGTTGCTTGGAAGTACTTCTGGCATAATTTCCAGCATTCAGAATGTAAGTGCGCAAGTGTGCTGTGCCTATTGACGCAGGGCACTGTGAGAGCCCTGGGGCTACTACCTGGTTAGGTGGAGGTGGTAACTTCAGGGTTCCTCTTGGATCATTTACCACTGTTGTATGGTATCAGATTGATAAAATAAGTTATTTTTAATGTTAGGTGTAAAGAACACTTTAAAGGATCAGCCACTAGTTTTCCACAAAAAAGTCAAGTCCTCTGGATACTCTGCAGCACCAAGGTAGGCAAGGAATTCCCATTTATTTATTTAGTTATTGCTGATTTTTTTATCTTAAAATAACCTTACATCTGTAAATATTTACAAAGAGCTTAACACTTTTGCCATGTTTTTCAAAAGATAATTTTGAATACTTTACTCTAAACACAATGAAATTTATTATATCAGATGCTTCAGTAGAGTTTTCTAGGTCTGCAGCTGGGTACAAGATAAGTTGATATTCTGGGCTTATATTGTTGGCTGACAGAGGATCTATACCAGCTAGGGAGTTTTGCAAGTAGCAACTTGGGGACTAACAAATTAAGTATTGTATAATAAAGCCTGTTGTTGACTTTGTTGTCAAGAGCAGTGACTGGGTTACACCAGACTAAAGATGAGCTACAGTAAAATTTGGGTTCAATAAATTACTCCAAAGTGCCCTCTTCTGCTTTAGACTTAGCAATGAGGTCTTATGAGGAAAAGAAGAAAAAAAATATATATATAGTGTAATACTGTTATTACTACACAATGTGCACTCTCATGTGCTTTTTAACACCAGTGATGACTTTTACTTATATCACCATCCTGAGCGATTGCTCAGGAGGAAGCCGGAAGTGGCGAAACGCGTCAGAGGTGAGAGAGGATGCAGAGGAGGAGCACTATACAGGGCAGGACTGCTGAACCGAGGAACGACACTGCAGGTCGTGAACAGGGAAAGTAAAAGGAGCAGCCACCTGATCCATACCAGTGACTCCTGACATGCGCTTCCTTTACTCGGTTTTAAATGCACAGAAGGGGAAGGGAAACAGAAAGGTCGTGGAATTAACCTAAAGTTGCTAAAGTTGGAAATTTACCTATGTGAAGTGGTTCCTAACACTGCCTGAAATTAAGAGGTGGGAAAGCAGAGAGTCGAGAGCTACAAGCGAACCAATTGGATGCCATATAAACCCAAGGGGGTCTGTAAGTAGATTGGCAATCGGAAAGGGATATCACAACTGGGCACAAAAGGGTGATATAAGTAAAAGTAATCACTGGTGTTAAAAAGCACATGAGAGTGCACATTGTGAAGTAATAACAGTATTACACTATATATTTTTTTTTTCTCCTTTTTTTTCTTTTCTTTTATTCTTCTTTTCCTCATAAGACGTCATCGCTAAGTCTAAAGCAGAAGAGGGCACTTTGGAGTAATTTATTGAACTTTATTTGACCTGGGACACGAGGTATTTGAAGTGAGGAGCATACACTGAAAATTGCACTTATTTATATTTGTAAAAGTAACATTTGGGGTAAAGGTCTATTTGCTTTCCTAGATACACATTAAAGACTAACTTAAAGGTAATTAGGGTGAGGTTTGGGTAAAAATAAAATGTGTCAACAGACTGGTTGGTCCCTAAAATTGCCTCCTTCTGCATTTTAGGGCAATTACCTGAGATTGCCGCAAGTTATGTTTTTAAAATGCAGTAATTCCAACTAATGTGAAGGAGCAGGTATTGTTGGGTGCTTTATCACCTGCAGGAGAGGAGATTTCCTTTCCTGTAAGACAGGGCCCTTAAAGAAAGCAGTACTTTACTTTTTTAGTCATTTACAAAAAAACAAGCATAAATATATTCAGTGTTTTTTTCACATTCATGCAAGTGTATAGAATAATATTGACAATACTGTACAGCCTTCACTTTAAAAGCTCCATGATCATTGTCAGTGTCATTGTACATTTAAACATCTGGCCACACACACAATACCATTAATAATGCACATTTTGAAATGTTTTTCTTTATAGAAAGTACTTACTTAAAGAGCCAGAACCAGTCAAACCACAGAAATTACATTATAGAACTGAATGGCTTTGTATAGTGACAGAATTTGAAAAGCAATAATTTAAAATAGCTGCCTCAGTGTCCCAGTACGTCAATACAAATAGTTGTATTTTTTATTTCAATTTTCCTCAAATCTGGCTGAATTTGAGAAAATCATTTGAAGAAGTATACTCAAACTTGTGCTGTTATTTTCTGAAATAGCAGGATTCCATGCTTTTTCCACCAATAAGGTGGAGGAGTCAGGTGAAAAAAAAAAATCTAGTATTCACGTTTTAAAGAAGATAATCTTGAATATCCAGTTCCAATTGATTTCAGTAGAATGTTGGTAAATCTGAGCTGGAACATAGAAATTATGAAGACAAGTCTTTTCTAAATGTGGCACTATGTTTTTCTTTTTTAGTTTATTTTCAGATTGAATTTTGCATGTTTCAACTCGCTAAATGTAAGAACAAAGACTACAATATAAAGTCTTTAGAGCTAAAAATCTAGAAGTGTTTACTCAAGAATATATGCCATGTAGATTGAGATAGAATGAAACATATAATGGCACCAAAGATTTAAAACACCCTGGTAAAACCATGTCAGTTGATATATATATAGTTTGATGATATCTGATATATATTACATATATATATATATATATATATATATATATATATATATATATATATATATATAAGGGCATATTTAGGAATCCGTTTTAGAAACCATGAGTGTGATTCTGAACTTACTACTTACAAAACCTGCTTTTAGAAAAAAAAAAGCCTGTTGGTATCTCGCTATATAATTACTTATATACCAGGGGAGAGTTCCACATGTAATTTCTATTGACTTTGTTAGTCTAGATCAGAATTCAAAACTGTAAACCATTTTAAAATATGTTTTCTATAAACCACCAGAATGAAAATGTTTTCTCCAAAAACCAACATAAAAAAGACTATCGAGCCTTCAAAAGTGAAGAACAATCCAAGGTAGGCATTAATTGCATCCAAGCTGAAATATATTAACTTGTTATTAGGGTTGCCACCTTGCTGCACCTTTCAGTGGATGGGAAAATTAATACTTAATGACCATGGTTTTTAATAGGCAAGAAAGATGGCAACAAAACATAATTCTTAATATTTAATACAGTTATATAAAATCCTACTAACCTATTAGATTACTTAATACAATTTTACCTTTATATATACCATTTGTAGCGGAATAATGAAAGAATATCCTCTGAAAAGTTCTTGCCCGAACATTCCTTGGAAACAGATATCTGTAGCTAATAAGCCAACAGCTGTCAGTTGCATTCAGTATTCAGGTATGTTTTTCAATATCACTTTGTTATCTTTTACCATTTAGCTATTAGAAATGTTAAAAATTCAAGAGGGTAGGGTAGTCAGTAGCATTTTGTATATTCAAAGCTTATTCCTTTACTTGGAATGGGATAAGCCAAAATGCAAATGTTGTTGCCATATTTTCCAATATATATATATGTATATACCTATATAGCTGTATGTATGTATGTATGTATGTATGTATGTATATATATATATATATATATATATATATATATATATATATATATATATATATATATATTAATATTGATTCCCTGCGCATGTGCACACATTTGCAGCAACCCTCGATGGAAGGTTCTCTAGCTCAGTGCTCAGTGGCCCCTGGGTGATGTAGAGAGAATTCTTAAGTAGGAAATAAACAAGAGGGGTGGATCAAGAGCTTTTTGATAAAGAGCGGATCTTTATCCAAATGCCAGCATGAGGACTAATACCATACATTTTCACAGTGTTCTAAAAGATGTTTTGTAAGATAAAACAGAACATTTTTCATTTTCATACCTTTTCTGTCAAATACAGACATTGCTATCACATCCCTAGAGGGAGACAAAAAGGTCCTTGCTTTAGAACAAACAGGAGTTTTTACGTCAATTGTACACATTCAAAAGCATTTGAATACATTTCTCCAAAGGCAATAAAGAAACAAAGACCATGACAAGGAATAATTTGTTATCTATGAACTATTTAACATAATTATGTTCTTTGCTGTATTGCCATTAAAATATCTTCCCAACAGACCATTAGGGAATTAGCCCACCATTTCGGGATGTCTGGAAAAATACTGACAAGTATTTTCTCCTCTTTGGTACTAATGTTAAAACCATTGACTAATTTCTGTTTACTTTCTCCATTCTAACTGCTATAGACAATTAAAATGCTAATTTTTTTTTGGGGGGGGGGTTAAAGGATTGTTGAAATCTTTGCCTATGTATCCATATAACCATATAATGAAGTCATCAATAGCCCATAGACTAGTGGTATTATGTCCATACCACTAGTCTATGGGCTATTGATGACTTCATTAGGTTAACAGTGATATGGTGATTAATCCATGCAAAATATTTATTTTTAAGAAGCCAGATACAAATATTAATATGTTTAAATCTGGTTTCTGGTTTGGGGTTAAAGGGGAACCCCGGCCTCTAAACCAATATTTGTTAAAGAGCCCCACACAACACAGAACCCCTCATAAACGTATGGTTGTAACAGATCAAAAAGTATGAATAAATAGCATTTTAAATGCTGAAATCCAGCAGCAAAACAGTTCTTCTCTTTCACCATCATTTGAAATCCTGGTTGGGGAGGACAGGGCTGTGGAGTCGGTAGATAAATTCTCCGACTCCTCAGTTTCTGATACTCCCGACTCCGACTCCACGACTCCGACTCCTCTGTTTTTAATATGCTAATGCAGTGCTGTCCAACTGGCGGCCCACTTTAAATGGTATCAGTACTGAGATTAACTGCATGGTTCTCACCTCAGATTCAGGCTGTAATCCCTCTGTATTATTTAAATATCTAATCCCCTGTACTGTTCACACCTTTTAATCTATGCATTGTTCACCCCCTGCATTGTTCACACCTCCTGCTCAGGCTGTAATCACCCACATTGTTTGTCTGTTCACACCTCAGACATTGTAAGTACTGCCTGGCCTATGCTGCCTGTGTATAGGCAGCATAGGGAAGGCAGAGTATGGCACATAGGCAGCATAGGGCAGGGAGGGTATGGCACAAACAGGCAGCATAGGGCAGGGAGGGTATTGAACACACAGGCAGCATAGGGCAGGGAGAGTATATGGCACACACAGGCAGCATATGGCAGGCAGAGTATGGCACACACAGGCAGGGCAGGCAGAGTATGGCACACACACACAGGCAGGGCAGGCAGAGTATGGCACACACAGGCAGCATATGGCAGGCAGAGTATAGCACACACAGGCAGCATATGGCAGGGAGAGTATGGCACACAAAGGCAGGGTAGGGCAGAGTATGGCACACACAGGCTGCATATGGCAGGGAGAGTATGGCACACACAGGCAGGGTAGGGCAGAGTATGGCACACACAGGCAGCATATGGCAGGGAGAGTGTGGCACACACAGGCAGGGTAGGGCAGAGTATGGCACACACAGGCAGCATTTGGCAGGGAGAGTATGGCACACACAGGCAGGGTAGGGCAGAGTATGGCACACACAGGCAGGGTAGGGCAGAGTATGGCACACACAGGCAGGGTAGGGCAGAGTATGACACACACAGGCAGCATATGACAGGCAGAGTATGGCACACACAGGCAGGGTAGGGCAGAGTATGGCACACACAGGCAGCATATGGCAGGCAGAGTATGGCACACACAGGCAGCATATGGCAGGCAGAGTATGGCACACACAGGCAGGGTAGGGCAGAGTATGGCGCACACAGGCAGGGTAGGGCAGAGTATGGCACACATAGGCAGCATATGACAGGCAAAGTATGGGACACACAGGCAGGGAAGGGCAGAGTATGGCACAGACAGGCAGCATATGGCAGGCAGAGTATGGCACACACAGGCAGGGAAGGGCAGAGTATGGCACACACAGGCAGCATATGGCAGGGAGAGTATGGCATACACAGGCAGGGTGGGGCAGAGTATGGCACACACAGGCAGCATATGGCAGGGAGAGTATGGCACACACAGGCAGGGTAGGGCAGAGTATGGCACACACAGGCAGCATATGGCAGGCAGAGTATGGCACACACAGGCAGGGTAGGGCAGAGTATGGCACACAAAGGCAGCATATGGCAGGCAGAGTATGGCACACACAGGAAGGGCAGGCAGAGTATGGCACACACAGGCAGCATATGGCAGGGAGAGTATGGCACAACAACAACAACAACAACCATTTGTAAAGCGCTTTTCTCCCGTAGGACCCAAACACAGGCAGCATATGGCAGGGAGAGTATGGCACACACAGGCAGCATATGGCAGGCAGAGTATGGCACACACAGGCAGCATATGGCAGGCAGAGTATGGCACACACAGGCAGAATATGGCAGGGAGAGTATGGCAAAGGCACACACAGGCAGGGTAGGGCAGAGTATGGCACACAGGCAGCATATGTCAGGGAGAGTATGGCACACACAGGCAGGGTAGGGCAGAGTATGGCACACACAGGCAGCATATGGCACGGAGAGTATGGCACACACAGGCAGGGTAGAGCAGAGTATGGCACACACAGGCAGCATAGGGCAGGCAGAGTATGGCACACACAGGTAGCGTAGGGCAGGCAGAGTGCTGCCTGTGTGTGCCATATACTCTTTCTACCCTATGGTGCCTGTGGGAGGTGAACCTGGCAGGGGTTTGTTCTGGGAGTTTGTTAGCAGTTGGAAATAGCCATTAAATGGTCCCTAAGGTGTGTAATTATATGCTGGGGGTTGCTGTGCTATCCACAGGGGAGGAGGAGTCATATGGATTTTAGGGTGTGTCTTAATATGACATAATATAATTTTTTCACATATGAATGATGGTTGATATCCCTGCAGTGAGGACCAAGCCTTTGGGTTTTTGCTGCACTACCACAATTGTGATAAAATGGGTGTGGTTTGAAGTGGATGTGGTTTAAAAGGGGGGAGTGGTCAAAACTGGCTTCCATTAGGGGCCCTCCACCATGTATGTGCGAGAAATTCCGGCCCTCGGCACCGCAGAAGTTGGACAGCACTGTGATAATCTAGGAAGGGGCAGGTGGGAAGGGGCACTTAAAACACGACTGAACTGATAATAAACTGATAGACAATTTTATCTATACTCCTACTTCTAATTATTTCCCTAGAATCCCATAGTCATGTTTAAAGTTTAAGCTAACATTACAGCTGAATTACAGCAGTTTTTCAAATGTTTTAAAGCTTCAGTCTTAAACTATTGACTATTCATTCCCTTCACGTATACAGGTATTTCTAGTTATCAGTGAGAGTTAGGCTGGGTTCCCAGTGGAACCCGACGCAGTGGAGCTGCCGCACCGTAACTGTGCGTTACGTCCCATTTAGTGAAGCATACAGCCAATTAAAAGCTTCATGGTCACTCAGCGTGTTCGTTTATGCACTGTGTGCATTGGGCTTTATTCTTATAGCAGAGAAGTAATTAATTATGACTGTTTGTGAATTGGGACATTAAAACTTGCTTTATTTTTTTTTTTATTCCCATTTAAATTTAGTAGGAGTCGGTTCATTTTTTGTCGACTCCGACTCCAGGTACCCAAAATTGCCTCCGACTCCACAGCCCTGGGGGAGGAGGGACTAAAACACTGATGTTATTAATTGTAAAAACTCCACAGCTTACAGACAGCATACAGGAACTACATAACCCAGAATGCATTGCATTGTGATGTTCCTTTCCTTATCATGTGTGCAGGGATTGTGGGATTTGGAGGATGCAGGCTGAGGACAGTCAACTATTGTTATATTTTATTTGAGTCTCAAAGTAGCCAGATCAGCAAGAGAACAGGGGGCCAGGCTTAGGCAACTGTTCCAAACCATATTATTACATTAATAATCATAAAAAGGGTGCATATTTTTTAAGTGATGTATATTGCAAGTTGCTTAAAATTATGTTTACTTTTCAGAAAGCTTAAGTTGTTTTTGGGTGGAGTTCCCCTTTAATATTTCTTAAAATTGTTTATGCAGATTCAACCATTGTCATATTTTCCCTCTTAGGTAATGGAAAGAAACTTGCATGTGGATTATTTGACAAATCTATTTTGCTGTTCAGTTCTGATTTTAGCGGGGAGCCATCGGTTTTTGCAGGTATGCTTTTGTTTGACTGTATCCATAGGAAATTAAAACATATTATAGTAAATGAATGGATATATTGCATGAGATTTCACAGCAAATAAATGATTCACAATCTCAACAGGGCCTATTTAGGGAGCAGGGAATTATACATTTATGTTCTTCGTTATAAATATCAAATATTTATGCATCTATGTGTCTATAAAAACCATATTATAATAAAGCTAAGATCTTTCCAAACCATCAGTTTGTGGTCTGTTTTGAATGGAAAAAATATATTTTTAGCAGCATTCCATTTCATAACCAGCTCATCATTTTTAAAAGGGGAATTAATGCTGAATTAGCGTTGGTAAAATGATACAGATACTGACATTCTAAAATAGTGTGAAACTGGAATGATCATATTTTTAATACTTGTGCGGTTTATAATTTTTCGTTTGTTAACTTGAAATTTGAAGTGCTTTAATCACCCAAGCAGTCGTGCAGTTGTTTGGGTTATATTTTCACCTTTAAGAAAAAAATCATAAAGACTATTTGTAAAACAGATCTACTCAAACACTCACTACAGTTTTATGATTTTTTAATAATAATCACAGTTCTCCATTAATAGAAAAAAAAATGCATTCCAATATTTCAGAGCTGTCTGAATAATGTTTTTTGGATAATAGATCACACATCCCACTATCAGTTTAGGTTGTGTTATTATTTATAATAACAGCTTAAAAATTATAGAAATACATTTTTTCATGCAGTACATTGCTTAGTTCTCTGTATACACAATTTATCATTTCATTATTTGTTTGTGGTAACATTTTCCTCTTAAACAAGCTTTTGGTATACAGGTATGGGATCCGTTATCCGGAAACCTGTTATCCAGAAAGCTCCGACTTACGGAAATCCTGTCTCCCATAGACTCCATTTTAATCAAATGGTTCAGAATTTTAAAACTGATTTGATTTTTTCTTTGTAATAATAAAACAGTACCTTGTATTTGATCCCAGCTAAGATATAATTACCTTTTATTGGGGGCAGAACAATCCAATTGGGTTTATTTAATGTTTTATTGATTTTTTAGTAGACTTAAGCAATGAAGATCCAAATTACGGAAAGACCCCTTATCCGGAATACCCTTGGTCCCGAGCATTCTGGATAATGTGTCCTATACCTGTAATATAATTATTCTGTCCAAGCACAACCAATGCCAGGTAATTGGGCAGCAATTGCTGTTTTTATTGACATTGGTAGTTTAAGACTGCCTTGTGACAAAAATACCTATTGTGCTTGAACTATACATAAAGTGACATCATAATATCACTTTTCAGTGTTTCAGTGAAGTGAAATGTAAGATATAAAGGAGAATTAATGCCTAGAAGGCAGAAATGTTGTACATTATGTTTGGGGCTTCTGTACAAGGCAAGCACGGCCCTTTAGCAGCCCCCAAAGATGCCCGAGTAGCTCCCCATATTTTTTTCTGATGATTCACTGCACATGCTCTGTGCTGCTGTCAGTTACTGAGCTTAGGGACCGACCAACATTATATTAAAAGTTTAGAATATAAATGTCACAATATAAGGCTTTTTCGTAATTAATACAGATAATTTCTATGTGGCACTGAATTACTGATTACTACATGGCTCCAAAACCAGTGCAATTAGCATTAGAATTTAATAATCAGTCCTTTCAATCAGTCCCAATCTGTAGCTTAAATGAGAGGAACCTAATTTTTTGCTTGATAATATGTGATGACTACTAAGCGTAGCTTAGAGCACACAGAGCACGCATGTCGCACTTTTAACTGAATCCAAGATGGATTGAAGCTTGAAGGCCTGGATCATTGCTGCTATAGAGATTCTGAAACTTTAAGCTAGTGTAGTTTTCAAAATTGTTTGTTTGTACAGGGTACAATATACTTTATGAAATAAATCCAAATTGGACATAAAACAATCCTGTTGAGTGCAAAAATATGGAAAAAAAACTTTATCTGGAAAACACCAAGATATGTAAGCACACAAGCCACATCAAGGAACCTCATTTTACAGTTCTACACTGCCTACTGATGTACTAAAATTCCCAGCAAAATTGTGTGTTAATGTGTAACTGAAGACCAATAGAACCATATTCACTTAGCCATTACACTAGAGAGTAGTAAGCCCAGCAAATTTGTTCCAAGTCTTTTAAAACACAGTATAAATGTTGCTTTTAGCAGCAAACTTTGACAGATTTTTGGTGTTTTGATGGCAGCATATTTAAGTAAAGAAAAGAAGAGGGGTGTGCTTACCGTAGTCTAAATTCAATTTAAGCACTGCATAACTTTTATTGAATACATTTGTATCACTGATTTTACAATATGGGACTGCTCTTACTTTATAGATCATTGCATTGTTTGTATAAGAGCAGTGCCCTATAGAGACAATGTATTTGTATGTATTTGAATACATTGTCTGTCAATACTTTTGAACTTGAATTTGAATCCACCTTGAGCCATTTGTGGATATTACTTTTGCTTAACATGGATCATCAAATAGAATTGCAACATTTATTTATATTGTAACATTTGTTTTTATTGCCCCATTGATCTCTATGGCAGTTACCTGGAAGTGCTAAGCACTTCTCAGGCGATTGTTGCATGAAAAACTTCCAGATTTGGTTTCCCTGAAAACTATTTGCACTAATACTTTCAGGTGTTGGCTATATAAGCCAGTGGGGTGAGTTAAGGCAAATTTAGAATTTATATCCAGGCAGGAAAAGCTGAAGTGGGTTAAATCAGACATATACTATAGCAGTATCAAGACTCCAGTGTCTTTGCCTAGATAGGAGGTTTGTAAGGGTTACAAATCTGTATCTATAGACTATGGATAAGAGGTTTAATACTGCTAATCAGCGCTGACTATCGCATCAATTCCTTTTTTTGTTTACATTCGAGAAGAGGAGCCAATTGAAGTACATAAAAAATGCATATAAAACAGGAAATGCACATAGGTTTGCATAGGGATTAACATAAAAACAATCTTCTAATAAGGCTTAAAAATGGACCCATGAGTTTTCCTTGCAATTAAAAGAGAGTTTGTTTCATCTCCAGCTGAGAGTAGTAAAGCAGTGGATGTTCTCCCAGAAGACTCTGTGCTGTAGTTACAGTAAATGATTTCTGGAAAAGGTTACTGGTAGAGAGGACTGCATTGTTTTACCAAAATAATATTGCTGTTACACATGCCTGCTGAGGTTATAGTCTTCTATTTTTTAGTTACCTGCTGTCATTGTAAAGTAGGATCTGAGGGCTGGAATACAGTGGAGAATTTGGTTGGATAGCCTTAACTGTCCCACAAAAAATCTCAACATGCAGCTGCAAAGGACAGCAATGGATTTTATGAGACTACAAAATCTGACCCTCTGTGATGTAATGCACATTTGTACATTTCAGCAGATAAAGTCTGATAGTTTATTTTTTTAATTATTATTTTTTTTTAAAGTGTTAAAGGAACAGTTCAGTATAAAAATGAAACTGGGTAAAATAGACAGACTGTGCAAACTTGAAAATATTTCTAATATAGTTAATTAGGCAAAAATGTAATCTATAAAGGCTGGAGTGGACAGATGTCTAACATAATAGCCAGAACACTACTTCCTGCTTTTAGCTCTCTAACCTCTTAGTTAGTCAGTGACTTTAGGGGGGCCACAGGGGACATAACTGTTCCATTAGTTTGTGAGCAGGCAGGTCAGATTCAAATGCAAACTATTAAACAGTTATGTCCCAAATGCCCCCCCCCCTCAAGTCACTGATTGGTTACTAACTGCTAACAGAGCTGAAAGCAGGAAGTAAAGTTCTGCCCATTAGGTTAGACAACTGCCCACTCCAGCCTTTATAGGTTACATTGTTGCCTAACTACCGTATATACTCGAGTATAAGCCAATCCGAATATAAGCCGAGGTACCTAATTTTACCTAAGAAAACTGGAAAAACGTATTGACCTGAGTATAAGCCTAGGGTGGGAAATGCAGCCGCTACTGCTAAGTTTCAATAATCAAATTATTTAATAAAAGGACACTCACAAGTGCTTACATGACTACCATATTAATAAACACAAGGTGTGGGCTGGAAAATGAGGCACATCCAACATAAGATAACCACATGCAAGGTTGTACAGGTTAATATCTCATTTAATTTTTGTAGTGTCTAGGTAATGATAGTCCTGCTAGGATATGTTGCCGTAACTGTATGTTATGCCATACCCGCTGGAGTAATAATGCTGCAGAATACATAACAGCAGTGTGCTACACTTTGGCCACCACAAGTGTAGTAAATAAGTATTTATCTTTCTATAATTACTGCTTCTCCTGCCACACTGCTATAACATAAGGGCTGCACTGCCAACACATTACTAACGGGGAACTCAGCCCTTGACTTTTACAGAGTATTGCTTGGCTTTGACAATATTCAGCTCCACCTCACCCCAGGTGGGCTATCATTAAACAAATTCTGTTAGATAAAAACACAAGTATATTCTATGGGTCAGATGATGGGAAATGAGAGAGACCCAGTAGCCAGTCCCAGAGGAACCACCTCTAAAATGCCATTCCTACTTGGTCCTCAACATGCCCGTGCGACATGTTACTTGTCCTACCTACACATCCGTTGAGTGAGCTTGAGCGAAGGAACCGCACCCTGAGGCCGGGGTGGGCCCCGCGCCGCATGGGGGGGGGGTGGGTGGGCGCCGCGCGCCCATGGTTCATGCTAGGCCCGTGCTAGGAGGTGCAGGTAGGGGGTGTGATGTAAGTGATCAGCCAAGGCAGTTCGTTTGGACTCGAGTATAAGCCAAGGATTCATTTTTTAGCACATTTTGAGTGCTGGAAAACTCGGCTTATACTCGAGTATATACAGTAATTATATTAGAAATATTTTTTATTTTGTGCAGCCTATCTATTTTACCCAGTTTCATTTTTACACTGAACTGTTCCTTTAAGGTGCCAAGGTTTTGTCTGCCCCCCCCCCTTGATCTGCCCCCTAGTGTGTTTCAGGGAGAAACAAATGCCTATTCAGCTTGATGGCATGAAGGTGCAGCATTGAGCATTTCTTAATGACTGCTGCATTGTATGCACATCCTTTGTGTGGTTTACAGAATAGATTTAAATATCAGTTAAATTATATTTATATATGAGCAACTATATCTGACTTAGAGTGTGAATGTGATCTGTTAATGCAAGGACATTCAACAAAACTCTTGTGTAGTTCAGCCTTTATACATGTCTATCTGCAGTCATACAGGAGGCAATGGGGCCCCAACCTACTTTTAATTGGTACCTTTGAACTGTTATTCTGCAACTTATTCACAGGCTTCTTGGCCCACCAAGCTGTTACTGTGAAAATAAATAAAACAGAAGAAATAACTAAATTGGGTTTGACAAATACAGTATATCCAGTTATAGAATATCCAGTTAGAAAGCAGGAACAGGTCACCTTTCTTCTTTTATTTTTGCTTTACTGATACTGTTCCTTCAACTGAGACTGTAAGAATAGGTATTAAATAATGTACACGTTTTATATAGTTAAGTATTTCATAGCTCATTTCTAACCAGCTCGAAAAAGGGCCGTGCATGCTTCCAATTACTTTTGAATTAAATTATACATTTTCCGTGATGTTTACTATTCTCTTTCTGTGTTAACTTTGTTGTATATTTAAATTATGCATCATAGTTATCTGTTTTAAATTACTCCATATTTGCATTAACTGCATTTTTACTTAAATGATGGCAGTTCATGTAATAGATTGCAGGTTTCCATACAGACTATCCTTTCATTAAGTTATACACACATCTGCGTTTGTAGAAAAATTCTTGTTGGACATGACTTTTATTGATGTATTCAGGCCAAAATCAGACTCAAGGGCCTTGTCACTAAAGCACTTGCTATCATATTTCTTATATATTGTAGTTAGCCCTTTATATGGCTCTAATTGCTTTCCATGATATTTGGATCATGGCTTTATGAACTCTAGTGCACAAGAACAAAAATATTATACAGGTATCGGACCCCTTATCCGGAAACCCGTTATCCAGAAAGCTCCGAATTACGGAAAGCCTGTCTCCCATAGACTCCATTATAAGCAAATAATTCAGAATTTTAAAAGTGATTTCCTTTTTCTATGTAGAAATAAAACTGTTCCTTGTAATTGATCCCAACTAAGATATAAATAATCCTTATTGGATGCAAAACAATCCTATTGGGTTTAATTAATGGTTTATTGATTTTTTAGTAGACTTAAGGTATTGAGATCCAAATTACAGAAAGACCCCTTATCCGGAATACCCTTGGTCCCAAGCATTCTGGATAATGGGTCCTATACCTGTACTATATTGCTGTTTTCTCAGATTAAGGTTAACCAATGTTCCCTCAATAGCATTTTCCCTCTAGGTTTGTATTCAACACAAATGTCTTATTTGTAATTGGACCTGTTTTGATTTCCACGTTTGAACGTACAACAGTTATACAAAACAGTTTTTGTAGGATACATATATAAAAAGGTGACCAAAATATTGTCTTAAATGCAGTTATCTGTTTAAGAATTAAATGATGAAAACTATGTTTGTGATTGTGCCTGTTCTTTCTTTAACATCTACAGTATTCATCTCTTGCAGCTCTTACTGTGAATTTGGTGCAAATTGGAGCACACTTCAGTTGGTTTGCCAGTATTAAAATAAAGAATAGTATTGTCGCCAAGATGCCAGTTTTTGTGCTGTATATGTTATCAAAGTGTGAGGGAGGTCACTGGCTGGCAGAAACATGTCATGTTTCAAGCCATATGACAGGTGATGCAGAATCTTGCCCCACAGGACAATTTATAGAAAAGAACCCCTGTCCCCTGACAAGCTGAACAGTACACAGATTCTGCATTTTTTTGAGTGAAAACTGCCAAAATCCATCTACCAGTCAATACCATTTATAACAAAGTTGTCACAGTAGGATAGATTAGTGATTGTAACTTGTAATAGGGGTACAGCTGGGTCATTGGGAGAAGGCCCCCTAAAGGTCCATCCACCAGGGCATGTTTTGTCAACTCTGAAACACAGTTTCATGGAACATGGTAAGAGTCACTTGTTTGGCTAATTCGCCAAATAAGCAGATTTCTAACCATCTGACTACCAACATAGTGAGCTAAATTGGAATGATCCGATCATTGGTTTTGGTGCATAACAAAACCTTTTGGTAAAGGACCACTTTAACTCGCCAAAGGGGTCTTTGCCCAACAGGGTTTTTAAACCTACCCCACAATATCTGAACAATTTTCAGGCAGATAAAGATTGGTCAGGACCTCCCATGGGCCTCATACATGTACCAATAAGCTGCTGACTCGATTTGAGGTCAACAGCTTTTATCACTATCACTGTGTATGGCCTTATGACCATGAGTTGCTGAAACTCATTGAGGTGTAAATGTTAATATGATCGCCATGGTCCAGATTTTGGCCTTGCTGTTCATCCACCTGGGTTTGGGGAGGAGTATATTCATCTAGGTCATGGCATAAATAATTTAAAAGTCTATAGTAACTGGACCTGCTATGTCATCTGCTGTGTGAGCTTCTCTACTCATCCAAGTGTATTTGTATGAAAATGGTTTATTTAGATGAAGCAGGGTTATACATATGAACTTGTTTATGCTATATATTTTTATAAAGACCTACATTGTTTAGGGGTATAGTTTTCCTTTAAAGAGATACTGACACCAGAAATGAAACCTTTTTTACATCTATCATAACAATGTCTTTGCACGAGCTTTATAATTTTGCCATAAAAGTATTTCCTGATCCTTTTCCATTCCTTATCTGATCCCCCATGTTCTTCTATGAGGGCTGCCATATTTGTGCAGCAGTAGGCCGTTAGCATTAGAAGCTGTAACTGACAGGCTGAGAAGGGACAGTCAGGTTGGCAAAACAGTCAGGTTTAGGAACTTCAAGCAACACTTACATACAAAACCAGCCCTATCAGTGAAAAAAGATCAACATGACCTATAGGTAACTTTTTATGTAGATTCATAATTTGAAAAATTATTTTTTTCATGTCAGTATCACTTTAAGTTTAATGTTTCTCAGCAAATCCTGGTTCTTGTGTTTACGGCTCCTAGAAACTCTAATGGCAGTTTCAACAGATGATGCTGGCTGCAGTATTTCTGGACAGAGAGAATTAAATAGCTGATTCTCCTTCTTGGGGTGTCAATGGGATGTCATGGAAGTGGAATGAGCTGTGGCCCAAACAAACAGATCAGCACTCTTGAGCTATCTGTGTAGTTAGTCCAATCACCCAAAATCTGACTTAGTGCTAAGTTAGGTTGGGGGGCCTATGGCCAACTTGTCTGCCATATGATAGTATTTAAAGGAAAGTTTTAAGGTTACCATTAAGGGTGAAGACACACCGAGCTACTAGTAGCACCTACTTGCCATGGCAACTAAAAAAGACAATGCTGATAATTTACTGATAATTGTCTCTATGTGTGTTTTAGCAGAGGCAATTCTTAGGGGCTGATTTACTAATCCACGAATCCGAATGGGAAAGATTCTGATTGGAAAACTAACATTTTGCGACTTTTTCTTATTTTTTGTGACTTTTTCGTAGCCGTTACAAATTTCGTGAATTGTCGTGACTTTTTCATTGCCTTTATGACTTTCGTGAATTGTCGCGACTTTTTCATAGCCATTATGACTTTCGTGAATTGTCGCGACTTTTTCATAGCCATTACGACTTTCGCGAATTGTCACAACTTTTTCATATTGCAATAGCAGTATTGGGGAGCTCAACCCTCTGTTAACTTACCCAAGCGGGTATCAGGTGCAAATACTGGAAGAACCTCACCTTGCATGGGGGTCAATATCCAACAGCAAAAAAATCCAGTAGCACACTGAAGATGCAAGCCGTGAAAAAATTGTGTTTTATTTGCCCAAGTACATATAAACAAGCAAAGAACTTTTTCATATTGAGCGCTTGAAAAAGTCGCAAAATACCGATCATTACGAAAAAAACGTATTCGGACGCTTTTCGGACGTTCGTGGATTAGTAAATGTGCCCCTTAGTATTGTCTATGGCAGGGTATTTTCTGGAGTTTAGTAGCCTTGAAAAAGTAGCTGCTACTAGGAGCTCAGTGTATCTTCACCCTAAGGGAGGTGACAGACGGGGAGATTAGTGGCCCTGTGACAAATCTTCATTGCCGTGGGCGACTAATCTCCCCACAGTGCCATCCCACCGGCCGGAGTGTAAATCGCTGGTGGGATGGCTTACGCGTCGCTGTGATTTTCCAGAAGTCACCCGAAGTTTTCTCTCAAGGCAACTTCAGGAGACTTCCGGAAATCGCAGCGACTCATATGTCATCCCACCGGCGATTTACACTCCGGCCGGTGGGATGGCATTGCAGGGAGATTAGTTGCCCGCGGCAACGGAGATTTGTCACGGGGCGACTAATCTCTCCTTCTGTCACCTCCCTAAGATATGGTCTTTTTTGTGACTCTTAATAATAAATAATAATATTGTCAAAACAGTCTGTATTTAGTTTAAGCACACAATACAGATATCTAATGAAATTGTTCATATACAATTACACTGTGTGATATAATTTACTCTAAGGCAACTATCTCCAACCGTAAAAATGATGTCATGAAAATATTAATCAAATGTTTCAAATGTTATGTCCAGGTATCCAGATAAAATGAAAGTTTTCAGTAACATTAATAAAATAAAAAATAGAAAACTTGTGTTCCTTAGGTCACGATGGTACAGTGAATGGATTGGGCTGGAGTCAGGATTCCAATTGGCTCATCTCTTCAGCTGAAGACAGTATGTTGAAGATCTGGAGTGTTAAGAATGCAGATCCTGTCTTGGTTATGGTAATTAGAAACTTAGACTTGAGAATTCTAGTTAATGGAAAAAGTTTGTATTTTTTGCATTCTCTCAGTATTTAAAAAAAAACAAAAAACAAAGCATCTGTAAAATATATAAACAAATGGAACAGGCAGAGACTTGCAGTCCCTGATCAGTAGTGACTAACAAAGTAATATGATCTTGGCATATTTATCCTCCTGTTTTTTTCTTTTGGGGTGGGGGAGGGGGGGAATGTTTTTATTGTGGTACTTGACCAATATTACTATTGATTATTGACTATTCCAAGTATTTATAAGCTGCAACTGAGGGGTAATTATTTGGGTAACTTATTGTATGTATATTGGTGGTGTACAAAAATTGAGGTGTTAGTACCACATTTTGGCCAAAATATGTAAGCTCACGTGCCACGTCAAGGCCCCTCATTGTACGTGAGTCGTGCACTGCCTATTAGCATTCTAATGTAGTACAATTAAAATCAAGTACCCCAGAAAAAAACGTGTGACTGTGTAGTAAGACCATGTTGAACTTGCCCTTAACTCAAATAACAGTATTTACTGTTATAAGAAATTATATTTTAGTTTTAGTTCACAACAGTAGTTCACCTTTGACTTATATGTTAGTATTTTATATATTGTTTAATTCACTGCATTCTATTCATCTTAATTTTTTATTTTTTGTCATTTTTAAATTATTTTCTGCCTCCTTCCAACTTCCAAATGCGGATCAGTGATCCAAGCTGCCATGCTCTATGAGTCTACAGTTTATATTGTTTTTGTTAGTTTTCTTATTATAAATGATCTTTCTATTCAGACCCTGTCTAATTTATATTCTACTTTCTCATGGTAAATTAGTAAATTTCAAATTGTACAAAAAGCTAAATATTTAAGAACCATAACAAATATTAAAGGAGAACTAAACCCTAAAAATGAATATGGCTAGACATGCCATATTTTACATAATGAACTTATTGAACCAGCCTAAAGGTTCAACATCTCTATAGTAGTAAAATTCCAGTCCTTTACAGTTGTCACAGGGAGTGAGCACACTGGACAAACTGGACACTCTGCAACACTCACATGCTCAGTGTCCCCGGAGCAGCTGTTGAGAAGCTAAGTTTAGGGGTTTTTGTAAATTATCAAGCAAATAAAATGAGGTTTGTCTGTCGTATAAGCTGATCCTAATGTGCTGATGATTAAAGGCTGATGCTAATAGCATTGGTTAAGGCTAATGTCAGACGAGGCGTATGGCGGATATTTTCGGCAAGCAGAAAAGCGCTTGCTGAAAAATCCGTCCTACGCCTCCTACATGTGCCTGCACCGGAATGAATGAGATACGCTCGGGTGCAGGCACATGTAGCCAATATACGCATAAAAACGCGAGAGAATGCAAAGTCTCGGGTTTTTATGCATATTTAGGCTACATGTGCCTGCACCAGAATGAATGAGATACGCTCGGGTGCAGGCACATGTAGCCTAAATACGCATAAAAAAGAGGAGTAGGGCGGATTTTTCAGCAAGCGCTTTTCCGCTTCCCGAAAATATCCACCCTACACCTCGTCTGACATCAGTCTTAGAGTTGCCGTGCAACAATTATCTGTGTTAATTACTGATTAACCTTATATTGTAACATTTAAATCCTATATATGCAGAATATTGTGAGTCGGTCCCTAAACTCAGCAAATGACAGCAGCACAGAGCATGTGCAGGGAATCAGCAAAAAAGAAGTTAGGAAGCTACTGGGAGCATTTTGGGGGCACAGATCTTCCCTGCTAAAGGGCTATGGTTGCCTTGGGCTGGTACAGAGGCACAAAACATAATTTACAACATTTCTAGCCTATGTTAAGCTTTAGTTCTCCTTTAATGAAAAGTAATGGCAAATTGTCACCATTAAACATCATACTAGGTTAATTTAAAGGTGAAAAGACTCTTGTAAGATGGTAATATAAAGGAAACATAAACAATATATGTACAAAAGGCATAAGAATTAGAGTTTGGTCATACTTTACCCTTTACCCTAACATACCTTTCTCCCTGATTTCAGTCTTGTGCAGCTTCTGTACCACAAGCAGCTCAACTTTAGCTCTATGTGTGCTCCTTTCTAGCATGAAGCTCCACCCCCTTTTCTTTGCTGAGCTCCCCTTCTCTCTCTGACTGTGAAGAGGCAAAGAGGTATCTACTGTACATGCCTGATTGATTTCCATTAGAGGAGAGGCAGCAGACACCTTTTTGACCATCTGCACATTCAGAGAGAGAAGGAGAGCTCATCAAAGAAAAGGAGGCAGAGCTTCATGCTGGTGGAGGAAGTAGCTGAGAAAGCTGAAGTTGAGCTGCTTGTGGTACAGAATCTGCATGAGACTAAGTGCAGGGAGAAAGGTTTCAGACCTCACTGAATAGTGCATGCTGTAAAAAAGATGAGCCTTGTTATTTGAGAGTCTAATGAGGTTACCTTATTTTCTTGATAATTTGCGACAACCCCTAAGCTTAGCTTCTCAACAGCTGCCCAGAGCCCACTGAGCTTGTGAGTGTCACAGACACTTTCTATGCTGCTATAGAGATGCTGAAACTTTAGGTTTGTGCAGTAATTAAAGTATAGAAAATATGATGTTTTTATCCATATTAATTATTTTGTTTAGTTCTCCTTTAACTTTTAAATAAGATATTGGGACATTAATATGGTACTGTACAACAGTTGTATTTTGTACCTTCTCCTTACCAGTGTTTGGAGTGCCAGTGGTGGTTTATTGTATCACAGCCCTTTGTTATCTATTGCTGTTGTCCCCATACTTCTTTATTATAGGTTTGAGTAAGGTATCCCTCATTTTTGTTTTTTCATGCTGTATTCAGGGCACAGGGTTGGGGTGCAGCAAGTCACTGTGTATTGGAGAGGAAAAGCAAATCATGAGCAAAGGAACGGTGATATAGTAGAATGGAACTGAAATAAACTGCTGTTTTAAATGAAATGGAAACATGTTTTTTTACCTGTAATGTTTAATATAATTAGGAAGTAAAGATTTTTACTAGAGAGTAAATTCGATCAACCCTCCTCTTTAACTGACTGTTTAAATCTTTCTAAGGCTCATTTTAAAGTTATTCCTTGTAAAGGAAGCTGTTCAATATCTGCTTTACTCAGTCAGTACTTGCAGCAATATGACTTTCAGGCACTGTATTGTTTATATTGGATAATTTGCTCTAGACTTTTGACTGTTTTCAAGATGTTAAATACCTATATGTATTTTCAGGTGCTGCAGACCTTATGGTCCGTCTGGACCATTTTTGCTTAAACCTATAATTAACCATCACACATGGACTATTCTCTCTCTCTGACTGATGTAGATGTCAGCTGTGGAGGAAGCAAGGCAGGCTTTTATAGTTGGCAGTGCATAACTTTAGAGAAGCGGGTATCCAAGTTCCAGCAAAAACACTGATGTATCCTAATTAGAGATGGCAGGATACCAGGAAAAGTGATTAAAAACCCAGTGGCTTTAAACAAGAAGTGAATAATAAAAATATTTGAAACCATGTCTTTTAAAAGGACATTCTAGGAAATGCATTACGTTTGAGTACATGTTTTCCAATGTAATTTCAAGATATCCTATTTGCAAAAGAGCCATATATAATTAGTTTGCATTAAAAAATATTATTGCTTACAGTGCCTGTCTGCCTCTTTGACTTGCTTAGCATTTCTCTAAAAAATTTAATGAACTAATGCAATTCAAGTCTCAGATGAATCATTTCATTACCAGGGTATTTTCCTCAAATGCTTTCTCAAATACCAGACTATTTTTTGACATTTTTACTTCTTTTACTTTAGGAGCATAGATTTTTTTTCAGGCTTCTAAATATTCTTTGATTGTAAATCTACTTCTGTAACAAGATATTTGGCTGCAAATTACCCAAAAATTAGCAAATTACATGTTTTCCTTAAACAAATCACACATTGTTTTATATGAATGATTTTAAAAGTCCCATGTCCCCAAATGTTCCAGTATTATAGTTTTATATAGGTTCCTGATTTGTACTAAACAAAAACCCACAGATGCAGAAAGCTATTTTTTAAAGGACCACACCAGGTATAATTATAATAATAATTATAATAATGTTATTCACAATAAACAGTGGTTCTCAAAAGTTTGCGGACCCTTTTTTTTATGAATGTGACCTAAAACATCATATGATTTTTAAACAGGTCCTAAAAGTAGATGAATAAAACCTAGTTAAGCAAATGAAACAAAAATTATTATATTTGGTCATGTATTTATTGAAAAACATGATCCGGTAACATCTGTGTGTAGCAAAACAAGTAAATTCTTAGGATTATCATATAATTTGAAGGTAAAATCAAAGTCTGGTGTTTTCAGTAAATGAGATGACAATCAGGTGTGAGTGAGAGACCCTGTCTTATTTCAAGAACGGGGATCCAACTAAGCCTGATCACACATACAACACATTTGTGGATGTGTATCATGGCTTGAACAAAGGAGGTGTCTGAGGACCTCAGAAAAAGACTTGATGCCTATAAAGCTGTAAAAGGTTACAAGACCATTTCTTAAGAGTTTGGACCCCACCAATCAACAGTCAGACAGCTTGTGTAGAAATGGAGGAAATTCAGGACCGTTGTTACCCCTATCTAGAAGTGGTTGACCATCAAAGATAACCCCAACTGCAAGGAGTCTAATAGTCTGAGAGGTTGTAAAGAAACCCAGGGTAACTTCTAAGCAACTGTAGGCCTGTCTCACATTGTGGAATGTTGATGTTCATGAGTCCACCAGCACGAGAACACTGAACAGCAATGGTGTGTATGGCAGGGTAGCAAAGAGAAAGCTGCTCTCCCCCCGAAATATTGCTGACTGTCTACAGTTTGCTAAAGATCATGTTGACAAACCAGAAGGATACTGGAAGAATATTTTTTTGGATGGCCAAAATAGAATTTTTTGGCTTAAACGAGAAGGAAAGTTATTTTGGCATTCACAACATTAGTGCCACCTAGAACATTTTATTTATTCAGCAAAAAGCTTTAGTATACCCGAGTAAAGAGCCATAGAAGCTCCCTCTGATAGACCCTGTACCTAAACCCATGTACTGTCCCTCCAGTGGGTGATGTGGGATAAACTAATCCTCTTCCTGAACTCCTGTGACTTGCCTAAAGGGTACTGTTTCTGGTCTTTCTTTTGTATCATATGACACTTCTGAGTCAGCATCTGATGCCAATGCTCCTTAATTCATTTAGACTTTTCACTGGAATTTTCCAATTAAGCTTGGGATGGGGGTACAATGTGGACTTGCCAAGATCTTACCAGCCAGTTATGACATCATTGCATTGTGCTGGTACAGTTGTCATGTCATCATACCTTCTTCATTTGCTTCAAACTAGAGAGATGCTGAATAAAAGGTGAAATCTTTTTAAAAAACTGACTACAAAATGAAGACCAATTGCAAATATCATTGTCATACTATTAATTTAGAGGGTATATAGTATTAACCATTTATCTGATGGTAATTTGAGAGGTTTTTACCTTGCTTGAAAGTGCTATCATAAAAACATATGAGCTCCTTTATTAGGGGTAATCCTTATCTTTTTCTTACTTAAGAACAACCACTAGGGAAAGGTACCTCAACAATTATGAGCACATTTTTTCACCAGGCATGAATTCAAGGCGAAATCCCACATTTTGCCATAGCAATAATGCGGCAAAAATGTGGCACAACAAAAAAATACGCCCAAAAAACCATTAATTGTTTTTAATGTATTTGGAGAGAACAAAGTCACAAGCGTAAAAAAGTTGCGTGTAAAATAATCGCACATGTAAAAAAAAAGATGCATGGTAGGAGTGAGAAAAAACATCTATTGATTTTAATATATTTGGAATAAGAAAAAAAAGTGGTGCATTAAAAAGTCATTAACTCATACATAGTTTCCTTTAGGATTGACTGAGCTGAAAGGCTTGAGCAATCATAAATCTGCCCCAACTGCGATCCCCTTTTGTATTATCTTATGTTTTTCTTTCTTTATCATTTATACAATGCTTAGATGGCATTAGATGGGAAAAATGCAATATTGTTTTATTCATTGAAGACTTGTGCACATTTTTTTCAAATTCTTGATTCCCGAAATAGTAAGCTTTATTATTTTCAAAAGGAAATAAAATAACCACTGTAGACTTTTCATTATGCTGACTTACAGATATCTTGAGCATTGGTAGCTCAGTGGTTTCATTAAAACAGCATAGCAATAATAGTATCTTGTGTCAGCTTTGCCATGTCCTCCCGCTCAGATATTATCATGCAGGAAAACTGGAAAGGCTCATACTCTTGTATGCCAAAGAGCATTACTATACCAGCTGTGAGAAATGAAATTGAATACTAAAATTGTTGAGGTGTTGATGCAGTGCTAGCCAGTATGGGGTTGTAGTTGATAGTGTCTTCTGCAGTCTGTACATTCAGTATGTTGTCATCATTTAAAAGCACAAGATCTCTACTTTTACCAATATGATGTAAGTAAGAAAATATGAACACATAATTTAATGCTGTGTATTACAAAATACCTCACATTGTTATAGATAGTGGTGAGATAATTCATGCAGTGTGCTGAATTGGCAGACTTAAGTCAAGCAAAAGTTGTGATCTTTTATAATAATAAGGTGGAGATTATATATGGGTGTAATGTTACACCTCTGTCTTCAAAAGAGCTCTTAAAATACATTTCTTTAGAGAAGCTTACCCTCATTTAGCTCTGCATAGCTTTTCATTCCTAGGGGAATTTTAGAATTGTTTTTATTATAGGGTGAAAGAATTCACCATTTGAATACACTTCCAAAAATACAATAGGAATGAACAGAACAAGGATGGGATTTTATGTGTTATTATCTAGGGGCAGATTTATCAAAATGTGAGTTTACAACAGAAAAACTCACCCATGTTCTATTCATTTATCAATGGGTGAAAGTTAGAACTCACCATTTGATAAATATGCTTCTAAAAATCCCAAAGGAATGAATAGAACGTGGGTGAGTTTTTATCTATTAAGCTCTAAAGTTTTTGCTTAAAAATGTTAATAATAATAATTACTTTACTGATTGATCATAAAATGTACTTAAAGGACAAGGAAAGGCTAAGTCACTTAGGGGTGCCAAAATGCCAGGGGCACCAGCCCGGGGTAAAAGGTAGGCGATTTAAGTCACTTGGGGGTGCCTTACATTTTAGCACCCCCAAGTGACTTAGCCTTTCCTTGTCCTTTAACATGTTTGGCTCATTAAACCCTTACGTGTAGAATATGATCAGGTGGCAACATTTATGTACATTGCTGTCTCCTCACCTTAACCACCTAGAATCTAGGTCCTAGATGTACAAATTTTGCTTTATACAGTGGCTTGCAAAAGTATTCGGCCCCCTTGAACTTTTCCACATTTTGTCACATTACAGCCACAAACATGAATCAATTTTATTGGAATTCCACGTGAAAGACCAATACAAAGTGGTGTACACGCGAGAAGTGGAACGAAAATCATACATGATTCCAAACATTTTTTACAAATAAATAACTGCAAAGTGGGGTGTGCGTAATTATTCAGCCCCCTGAGTCAATACTTTGTAGAACCACCTTTTGCTGCAATTACAGCTGCCAGGCTTTTAGGGTATGTCTCTACCAGCTTTGCACATCTACAGACTGAAATCCTTGCCCATTCTTCTTTGCAAAACAGCTCCAGCTCAGTCAGATTAGATGGACAGCGTTTGTGAACAGCAGTTTTCAGATCTTGCCACAGATTCTCGATTGGATTTATATCTGGACTGTGACTGGGCCATTCTAACACATGGATATGTTTTGTTTTAAACCATTCCATTGTTGCCCTGGCTTTATGTTTAGGGTCGTTGTCCTGCTGGAAGGTGAACCTCCGCCCCAGTCTCAAGTCTTTTGCAGACTGCAAGAGGTTTTCTTCCAAGATTGCCCTGTATTTGGCTCCATCCATCTTCCCATCAACTCTGACCAGCTTCCCTGTCCCTGCTGAAGAGAAGCACCCCCAGAGCATGATGCTGCCACCACCATATTTGACAGTGGGAATGGTGTGTTCAGAGTGATGTGCAGTGTTAGTTTTCCGCCACACATAGCGTTTTGCATTTTGGCCAAAAAGTTCCATTTTGGTCTCATCTGACCAGAGCACCTTCTTCCACATGTTTGCTGTGTCCCCCACATGGCTTGTGGCAAACTGCAAACGGGACTTCTTATGGTTTTCTGTTAACAATGGCTTTCTTCTTGCTACTCTTCCATAAAGGCCAACTTTGTGCAGTGCACGACTAATAGTTGTCCTATGGACAGATTCCCCCACCTGAGCTGTAGATCTCTGCAGCTCCCCCAGAGTCACCATGGGCCTCTTGGCTGCATTTCTGATCAGCGCTCTCCTTGTTCGGCCTATGAGTTTAGGTGGACGGCCTTGTTTTGGTAGGTTTACAGTTGTGCCATACTCCTTCCATCTCTGAATGATCGCTTGAACAGTGCTCCGTGGGATGTTCAAGGCTTTGGAAATCTTTTTGTAGCCTAAGCCTGCTTTAAATTTCTCAATAACTTTATCCCTGACCTGTCTGGTGTGTTCTTTGGACTTCATGGTGTTGTTGCTCCCAATATTCTCTTAGACAACCTCTGAGGCCGTCACAGAGCAGCTGTATTTGTACTGACATTAGATTACACACAGGGGCACTCTATTTAGTCATTAGCACTCATCAGGCAATGTCTATGGGCAACTGACTGCACTCAGACCAAAGGGGGCTGAATAATTTCGCACACTCCACTTTGCAGTTATTTATTTGTAAAAAATGTTTGGAATCATTTATGATTTTCGTTCCACTTCTCACGTGTACACCACTTTGTATTGGTCATTCACGTGGAATTCCAATAAAATTGATTCATGTTTGTGGCTGTAATGTGACAAAATGTGGAAAAGTTCAAGGGGGCCGAATACTTTTGCAAGCCACTGTATGTATAAGTAAGTATAAATAAAGTAGCTAATGTATGAATAAAACCACATGTGGCACTTTAGCTATTCGCTAATTTCTACAATATAGATGTCTAATAACTAAACTGTTATTCGTTTGCATGGCAGTTTTCTGTGTTGTCTGTAATACTTTAAAAGCTGTGTTGTGTCAAAATATGCGAAAACAAAAGTTTTTTCTTTTTTTTTTTCTTTTTTAGGGGAAGGGAATGTTTTCTAAACCAGTTCGATTCCCACAGTTTTATTATATGGATAACTTTATTCTGCTGTCATCTGGAGCTGAGTTTCATCTCCTGAAATATTCACTAGATGAGGTCAAGGATGATTTAAAGAGGTACTTTAATTGTGTTTAAAACATGATTGTAACAAAAGCAAAGCATAATGTGGCCTCTTCTCCTATAACAGCAAGATGTGGGTGTTTTTAAAAATAACTTGAGGAAATTTACTATAGATGCACATTCAATATGAGCCATTTTACTGAGAAGAGGCTTGAAAACAGATTTTGGCATATGACTTGCATGCACTTTAAAGAAAAGAAAGAAAGAAAGAAAGAAAGAAAGAAAGAAAGAAAGAAAAGAATGTCAAGCCTCAGCTGAGAAAACCATTATAATATTTCAGAATAATGCATTTTGTATTCCCTGCAAGTCTGGAACAAAATGCTCATCAGCAGTAGTAGATTCATTGGAAAAGCAGAGGAACAAACTAATGACTGTTATATGTTTTATAACGGTGAATATATTTTTGGTATATGTGTGTAATGTTTTTTCTTTTATATATGTCTTTTATATATGTGTGTAAGGGGTTTCATCAACTGTTAGGCAGAAAAAGATTGTATTAAAATATTTTAGTATTTTAAATTCTCTTGTTATATTACACCAATAGCCTAAAATGTTTCCTGTCTAACTTTTATTGTATTTACAAATAAGTTGATTACAAAAAGTAAATGGATTATATCTTAGTATATTAAAATATTTACATGATTTTTATTGGAGATTTTTATTATTATAGTTTGGCTCAATGGATAGCATGACTAAATTTTGTCATTTGTATTTATAGGTACAAACAAAAGAGCTGGTGCAAGTCAGTTCAGAAGTTTCAGATGGACACAGCAGTTGAGATCACGGGGCTTTCAGCAGTAAATGACTTTTACTCCTGTATCCTTTTCTTGTAGTCTTCATACAAGAAAATATGTGCTTGTAGAAGCATAAAGTATTGATCTGGGTTATCATTACTAACTTGTATTTGTAACTTGTAGCTGTGTATTGCTTTAAGATGATTGCATAAAATTCCAGCACAAAAAAGGCAGTTGTTTAAAAAAATTTGCTTGTTACTACCTGAGCATAAGTGCTTTTAGATCTTGTCCTTGCAGTTGGAAGTAACCGCACATTAGAGATTTTTGATCTCAACTTAAACCGCAGTGTGGCTGTGATTCGAGATGTCCATCCAAGAGCTGCACACCAAATCTGTCAGAATAAGGTAAGGTTGTAAGGCATCTTATATTTTAGTGTTTAGTTTTTTACTGAATGTCATTCAGTGCACACATGCATCATTAAATAACAGTAAACCACTGTGCTTTGTAAATTCTACCATTTATGTGAGAACACAGGGCTGTGGCAGAAGTCTGCAGCATAATATGGTAAAATACTTAACTGTGTTGAAATTCTCAAGTATCATTCATTCTACTGCTGCTGCTTCGTTTCTGTGCTCAGTCAGCAAAATGATTTGAAGCTAGGGAAATGCTGGATCCCTTCAAGACCATTGAAATCACTGGAGGCCTCAGTGGAGGCAAAATAGCAAACCCTTAGAAGCAACCCATTCTTGAAAATAATAAATGTCTTAGTACAACGTATACAATCAAATTTGTTTTGGTGAAGCTTATTAAAGTTTGACTCCAATTTATATTGAGAAATGGGTGTATAGAGAAATAGGTTCTCCTGTGAACTTTTTTTTTGGTGCGTATATAAGGCCTGGAAGAAGTTAAACCTTCAGATACATTAAAATATTGAAATTATTTATCAGATATACACTACACCAATGTAGGATATGAATTGCAAAAATTAGGAGAGCAGCACTATGATGAAGATTTTATGGGAAATTTTGCAACACTCTACCACAGGGATCCCCAACCTTTTATACCCGTAAGCCACATTTAAAAGGAAAAAGTGTTGGGGAGCAACACAAGCATGAAAAATGTTCCTGGGGGTATAAATAAGAGCTTCAATTGGCTATTTAATAGCCCCTATGTGGACTGGCAGCCTATATGAGGCTCTGTTTGGCATTATACTTTTTATGCAACCAAAACTTGCCTCCTTTCCTGAAATTCAATAATAAGCACCTTCTTTGAGGCCACGGGAGCAACATCCAAGGGGTTGGTGAGCAACATGTTGGGGAACACTGCTCTACCAGATGCCCTACAACAATTATGGAAAACAGCCTTAGACCATTTTTTCCATAAAAAAGACTGCTAAATGGATTGTATGGATAATTTTTGCTAAATGTGTCTGGATTTGTTATGGCATATAGTGTATTTGGGCCATAATGTTTAAAGTCATGGAGCTGTCTATTGCTGCCAAAACTGTTTGGATGCTATCTTTGTGTTTTAACTGAAACAACCTTTAAGCTTGCTCTTGTCTGCTTTGCTTATTCTGTACTTGGAAACAATTTGTAAGGCTCAGCTGTGATTTGAACCACGGACTTCCCCCACTCTTGCCACCCTTACCTCACCAATGGTTCAAGCAGTTAGTAGAAAGGTTTCTATCATCTGTCTTACCTGATGTGTGTGTCAAATCCCAGCAGACTTATAGGCTATTTAGATCTAGCCAATCATGTGTCCTTGCTATCTAAACCCTTCCTTTTACTTGATTTCTGGTCTGAGCATTGAGACTGAGTCCCTTGGATTTGTATGTGTAGCCTGTTTATTGTGGCCTGTTTCTGCTCCATTCTGTCCTGTGTGCTTTATCCATTCTGCATCTTTCCAATCTGCTAATAGTCCCTCTTTGGGGGACCCTTACTGTCTCTTGCTTTAAAGATTTACCACCTTCACCAATTCTACTATCAAGGATTTTCCCCACAGTCCTTGGAATTCCCTTCAGATCCCTATTATAATAGCTAAAATTTTAATTAACAAATCAAACATTACCCAGAAAAGATACTAAAGAGCTAAGATGTATTCTTTACAAATTTGTTTATATTGTCATTTTTCTAATATTAATATAGGGGTCTGCATTTACTACCCAAGCATCTGAAGCATACAATCTCTTTGTAACAACTGCCATTGGAGATGGGCTGAAACTTTGGGACATGAGAACACTGCGGTAGGGAAAAAAGTTTTGACTTAGGACATGTAAAGGCTTTTATTTTGTGAATCTACTTAAATAAAACTGACTAGGCATTTGCATACAGCATGTAATTATAATCTAGAATGACACATTGAAGCTGAAAAAAATCCAGCCAGTTTACCTTTTTTTTTATATATACTCTCAGAGGAATGCAAACAATACCACCAGTTGGTTTACCGTGTTTTTTTTCTTACTAAATTATATTAAATCCTAATATTTGGTTATACACAGCAGATCTGTATTATGGGAATTATTTAAAGGAGAAGGAAAGGCTAGTAAAGAATTAATCTCAAGCTGCAGGCATACCTTCATTTGTCTCAATAGTGGCCTTAAGTCTCCCCATAGCGATCAGCTACAGGGACATAAGGCATTTCCAGTTATGGGGTCGCTCTTTTAACCCTTTCCTTCTCCTTTAAAGATGATTATATTATAAGGTACAGATATGCACTAATACATTACATTAAGGGGCTGATTCATTAAAGTCTGAATTACAAGTACGATTTGTATTTTTCTATGTACTCCCTCCTGAATTTAATATGTCTACTGAGGCAATATGAGTGGTAAGTTTCCAAGACTTAAAGTACATAATTTTCTTTTCTGTTACTGTTCATGTGATACTTCAAAATATATTTTAGAAAATGTGAGCGTACCCTTTATGCTTTAGAAGCCACTGCCAAGAGTTACACAGTTTATTGTCCACAAAAATTACAAAATCTTTGTGGCTTAAAAGTCATGAAATTTTCGTATCCGAATGATCGTAAACGGCGGGAAAACCTTTTTGACTTTGATCCTTCTGTGCATGTTTTTGGAAGCCTCCCATAGGACTCAATGGCACTCTGCAGCTCCAACCTGGCCCAAGGAAAATCTCCCATAGGGCTCAATGGCACTCTGCAGCTCCAACCCAGCCCAAGGAAAGTCTCCCATAGGGCTCAATGGCACTCTGCAGCTCCAACCTGGCCCAAGGAAAGTCTCCCATAGGGCTCAATGGCACTCTGCAGCTCCAACCTGGCCCAAGGAAAGTCTCCCATAGGGCTCAATGGCACTCTGCAGCTCCAACCTGGCCCAAGGAAAGTCACGATAAGGAAGCTTGAATGAATCCAAAACTTTCGTACTGGGTGCGACAAATACGATTTTGTCGCACAACTTGTCGCGCTTTTTATCACTAACTACTAAAAAAGGTGCGCAGATTAACGAACAAAGTAGCAAAAATTATGCACAGTACAAATACTTTTGTATTCGGAAGCGATCGTACTTTGATAAATGGGCCCCTAAATTTTAATTACTTTAAAACACTTTCATTTTTTGGTGTTACCAAAGTGTATAACCTGCATATTCCTTCTATAGATAGTAGTAATAACTTTGGATATTCTGTGATTTTTTTTACATTTATATATGGAAAAAATTGAACCAGTAGCTAGAACTGTCATCACATTCTCTTATGGTAAATGTTGAAGCAATGATATCATCAGCTTATTCTGGATATCCTGCTAATAATCTCCTTATTCTCAGGTGAGGAAGCTTTTAAATGAAGAATATAAAAACTGCTTTGACAGGTTTTTAAGTTTCCTATAGGGAGGTCTTATATGTCAGACATATCATATGTCTTCCTAATGACTTGGTAATGTAAACCATACTACTGCAGGAAATGTAAGCATCCACTCATTGTCTTCAATCCTCTGTCCTAAAACATGGGAGCTCAGTTCTGTAGTTTAAAATTAATTGCTAATTTTCTCCTTATTATTCTGTGGTTGGTTGCTAAAGAACTGGGTTAACTCAGGTTCTGCAAAGGTATTACTCTGAGAGCACAAGTACACAAAATGCCTTTCTGTATACAATAAATTGTGTTACCTGTGAAAGTGTTACATTTTTAAGTTGTTGGGTACTATATTCTGCAAGAGAAGGAGATGAATGGTGACAACAGATCACTCAAAATAGTTCCCTTTTCAGTTTCCTATTATTTCATTTTATATCATTTAAAACTATGCACTTTTTACCAAAAATAATTTTGCCATTAGTACTATAATTGCTTTTAATGCACTTTCATATAATGAAATCTTTTAGGAGAAAGGTAAACAAAGCTGAAATACCACAAACCAACCTGATGCCTGGAGAACTGGAGGTTCATATCTGAAAACACTGGAGTGCATATTGATTAAGAACAGCCAGTACTAGTGCTAACAGGTGCTTCATGCATCAAAGACAGTATTGGGACAAAATTACCCATATCCGTGCAGCCTTAAGGGAATACAAATAATAATTTATAATTAGGTTTTACATTTATTAATGCTGAGTAAAACATAGAGTTCTTAGATATTTTAGCAGGCGCAACCATATGATTGCTTTGATTAGATACATTTATCCATAGACTTATCTATAGACTAGGTTAAGTGCCTTCCAGATTGAATGCTTTATTTTGTATTTTTTGATTAATTCCTTTCCTTCTCTTTATATCTCAATCTTGTAATTTAAAAAGCTATTTTATTTTTCCTAGCAAGGTTGTTTAAGTGCTGTTATTCTATCCAAATGTTATATATATTTTATTCTTACAGATAGCTTGACTTTTAAAAAACACACATAAAAAATAAACTAATTGCAAATTACTGCTCAGATGATACCAAAAGTAAGTTTAAATTGAAATATCCCCTTAACTGTTTTATTCAAAACTCTTCATTGTAGAATGAGGGCAATGTGGAGGAACCTCACTCTCCTTGTTAAATGAAAGTTTGTTTTAATGAAATTTCCAATACTATAAAAACAAAAGTGGGTGCAGAAGCAACCTGATCTGCGCTTGCATTAAAATAATAAACTGCAAGCAAAATTAACCCTGCAAAAATCCAAACTGTAAATAAGTTGGTTGTGTGCAAAAAATGGGCATTGGGTGATATATATCAAAAGAGCTGTAACATAGAAAAATTAATAATTATATAAATACAAATAAACAACTCTAATTAAAAGCAATCCATCAGTACGAAATAAAGTGCATCTGTGGAGAACAGCAGGAAATTTTAAAGGAGAAGGGGAGAAAAGAAGAATGTGGCAGAAGGCTTATATAGCAAAGCAGAAAAAAATAAAATGGGTCCAGAATATAAGGGTGTAAAGAAAAACTAGAATGCGGTAAGAAGGAAAGAGAAGATAAGGTACGAAAGAGAAAACTAGAGGAAGGAGAAACAGGAGCAAAATAAAGAGGAGAAACACATAGAGAATGAGAAATGGGAAACACAAAAGAGGATTTGGTGAAAATGAGACAATATGGGAAAGAAAAGGCAGAACAGAGGAGGACAGCAGGGTTGAGGAGATGGTAGATAGAGAAAACAAGAGAACGCAGCAGCCTAATAAAGTGAATATGAAGAGTGGAAACAAAATGTAGAATGTGGAAAGAAAAGTGGAAACTAGAAGGGAAAAGTTTTAGAATGACATAAAAAGACAATAGAGAACTGGCTGAAGGATAGAGTACAAAGAGTGGTGGTAAATGGAACATTTTCTAATTGTGCCAGTGTGGTTAGTGGAGTACCGCAGGGGTCAGTCCTTGGTCCTTTGCTTTTTAACTTGTTTATTAATGACCTGGAGGTGGGCATAGAGAGTACTGTTTCTATTTTTGCTGATGACACAAAATTGTGCAAAACTGTAAGTTCCATGCAGGATGCTGCCGCTTTGCAGAGCGATTTGACAAAATTGGAAAACTGGGCAGCAAACTGGAAAATGAGGTTCAATGTTGACAAGTGCAAAGTTATGCACTTTGGTAGAAATAATATAAACGCAAACTATCTACTGAATGGTAGTGTGTTGGGGGCATCCTTAATGGAGAAGGATCTAGGGGTTTTTGTAGATAACAAGTTGTCCAATTCCAGGCAGTGTCATTCTGTGGCTACTACAGCAAATAAAGTGCTGTCTTGTATAAAAAAGGGCATTGACTCAAGGGATGAGAACATATTTTTGCCTCTTTATAGGTCCCTGGTAAGGCCTCACCTTGAGTATGCAGTGCAGTTTTGGGCTGCAGTCCTTAAGAAGGATATTAATGAGCTGGAGAGAGTGCAGAGACGTGCAACTAAACTGGTAAAGGGGATGGAAGATTTAAGCTATGAGGTTAGACTGTCGAGGTTGGGGTTGTTTTCTCTGGAAAAGAGGCGCTTGCGAGGGGACATGATTACTCTGTACAAGTACATTAGAGGGGATTATAGGCAGTTGGGGGATGTTCTTTTTTCCCATAAAAACAATCAGCGCACCAGAGGTCACCCCTATAGATTAGAGGAACAGAGCTTCCATTTGAAGCAGCGTAGGTGGTTTTTCACGGTGAGGGCAGTGAGGCTGTGGAATGCCCTTCCTAGTGATGTGGTAATGGCAGACTCTGTTAATGCCTTTAAGAGGGGCCTGGATGAGTTTTTGAACAAGCAGAATATCCAAGGCTATTGTGATACTAATATCTGCAGTTAGTATTACTGGTTGTATATATATAGTTTATGTATGTGAGTGTATAGATTGGTTAGTATAGGTTGTGTGCTGGGTTTACTCGGATGGGTTGAACTTGATGGACAATGGTCTTTTTTCAACCCTATGTAACTATGTAACTATGTAATAGGTAGATGAAAAGGAGGATGCTCTGCTATTGCACAACATATGGCATTGGAAAGTGAAAAATATACAAATCAATGCACATTTTAGCATAGGACACTGGCCAGGGCTTGTAAGATTTCTTAGGTGCATTGCAAGTAGGTAAAAACATTTGTAATGTCAAGTGTGCTCATCTTCATTTATTGTTGCCTTGGGGATTGACTGTTTAGGATGTGAGATGTGTCCCAAGTGTCTGCAAGAGAGAAAGAGAGCTGTTAAGAAATGTATATAAGTTTGGCTTTTCTTGGGCAAGTTGCTATAGAAAACAGCCATAGAAATCATTATACTGAACTTCAGTAACTGATGGTTGCCGCCTTCATGTTTTGGCAGTGGATTTAATTATACCATGTAGTCATACCACTTCAATATATTGATTTAATTGGCTGCAATTTTGGGTTGAAACCATAAAAATAAAGATCCTTGTATATGATATAGATCCCAACAATTTTAGATTTTATTGATGAATGCCATAGGGGTTAACATCTGCTAATGCAGACCACAATAGAATAACAAGTTTTGTAATATTTATATGTTGCCATTTTTTACTGTAATGCTTATAATTTAGAATTTTACAAAATAATAACCTTTTACGGTTCAGTTATTTAGTGTGCTGCTGGTCAGAAGGTTACTAATTTAGTGTTAGTGCAACCAAATAGGGCTCTCTTCAGAAACAAGCCCAGAGATTTTATAGCTAATGCCTGCAACATACATATATAGGTTTCATAAAGCTATTTATTTAATTATAACTTGGGAAGATTCAGTACTTCTACCAACTCTATTATACAATCTCTTTAGGTTTTGGGACTTTTAGCAAAATCTCTCTACACTATATTGCTATACTCATGTTTTAAGCATGTACATAGTAACATAATAAGTTAGGTTGAAAAAAAGACACACATCCATCAAGTTCAACCTTAATGGCTATATATAACCTGCCTAACTGCTAGTTGATCCAGAGGAAGGCAAAAATAACCCATCTGAAGCCTCTCTAAGGGAAAAAAGCCCTTCATGATTTCAAGATAGCAATTGGACCAGTCCCTTGATTAACTTGTACTAAGGGCTATCATCCATAACCCTGTATTCCCTTACTTGCTAAAAAGCCATCCAACCCCATCTTGAAGCTATCTAATGTATCAGCCAGCACAACTGATTCAGGGAGAGAATTCCACAACTTCAAAGTACTCACAGTAAAAAATCCTTTCCAAATATTTAGACGGAACCTCCTTTCCTTTAATCGGAATGGGTGCCCTCATGTCAGTTGGAAGGACCTACTGGTAATTAAAGCATTAGAGAGATTATTATATGATCCCCTTATATATTTATATATAGTTATCATATCCCCCCTTGAGCACCTCTTCTCCAATGTAAACTACTCTAACTTGGCCAGTCTTTCTGAGACTTTTCATACACTTTACCAGCTAAGTTGCCCTTCTCTGTACCCTCTTTAATTTAATAATGTCCCATTTGAGCACTGGAGACCAAAACTGAACAGCATATTCTAGATGGGGCCTTACCAGCGCTCTGTAAAGTGGAAGAATAACTCCCTCCTCCTGTAAATCTATGCCTATACATTTATCCACATTAAGGATTTTTTAAATTGTACCCGAGTTTTTTTTTAGAAAATACAGTGGCTTGCAAAAGTATTCGGCCCCCTTGAACTTTTCCACATTTTATCACATTACAGCCACAAACATGAATCAATTTTATTGGAATTCCATGTGAAAGACCAATACAAAGTGGTGTACACGTGAGAAGTGGAAGGAAAATCATACATGATTCCAAACATTTTTTACAAATAAATAACTGCAAAGTGGGGTGTGTTTTCATAACATTTTATAAATACAACAATAATCAAGTTTAATTCAACCATGTTGCGTTTATACAACTTTGAAGGCCAGCAAAAAAAACTAATTTTAGAAAATCAGCCCCTAAATCTCTTCTGCCACTAAGATGCCTGGATTGCTAGTTTGTCAAGATCCAGATGCAAGGATACCACATCCTGGATAGAATTAACTGGGCTTGAAATGCTTCTTAATTTTGAATAAAGAGTTCATTTAATCTAAAATAACTACAGTGTACTGAAACTACTTGTCTGGTTACCATTTGTATATCTTTTGCTTTTCCAATAGGTGTGTTCGCAGATTTGAGGGTCATATAAATCGTAGTCAGCCATGTGGAATTGCTATTAGTCCATGCGGGAGGTTCATAGCATGTGGCTCTGAAGACAGAAGTGTAAGCAAACATGTTGATATACTGGGTGTGCTCTTTTTGCTTGTGTGTGTGTTACTGTTACACTGTACTTTATTTTTTCTGTTGTCTGCACCTTCTTTTGTGTCACTGTATTGGAAAGGTTTTAACAAAATACAATCATTTTATGATTGGATTTAATGTATGTGTATGAGATGAAATGCATTTCTAAACTCATCCTTGCAGTTTTAACCAAAAATGAAAATGTTTTAAGTGAAGACACCTTTAAACAGATCCCAAGCATGTTACATTAAAATTTCTGCACCATGCCTAACAATAAGCAAACTTAACTGCAAGCAGTCAACTGAGTTTGGTGACCTCAACTACCCTTCCCCTCTTCCTCCTGCAGAAGCCTCTGGCATTGGGAATGCACAGTACTGTTAAAGAGGAACTATTATGAGAATTATTTATCTTATGTTGTAGCATAGTGTTAATAACATCTATAAACTTCAGCCTATTCAAAGTAATACATTCAAATATTTGATTTTAGCCATTAACTCACCCTTACAGCTTCCCCTTTACACCTATGCTTAATGTGCAGCCCAGATCTCAAAGATGTTCATTGGCTACAATTCGTTATGGAGTCCACCACCTGCTCATCAGTGCCACCTACCTACATAGTAGATAAGGCTCACTAGTAAAAAAGTGAAGTCTGGCTGCACAAACCTTCAGTTTTAGGAGTTAATTCATAGAAGGCACTTACAGATTCACGAGTAGGCCTTTAAGTAAAAGAAAAAGTATTGCTTTATTACATAAGACATAAGGGGGCCTATTCACTAAAGGTTGATAACACTTATTGCATGCTTTATGCGATAATTAAGTACCGATTCATCAAAGTCATTTCACAAGCGTTAAGACGCATATCACATGCACAAAAAAACGCACTATGGCAAAGGGTTATTTCTATCGCATGCCGTTAATTAGCGAATAGAAACAGTACTAAAGCATGATTCACAAACACATATGAAGCGTTAAACACGCAAAATATTGCTTTAATCTGTGCGAATATTAACAACTTAACTTAAACAACATTGTGGTTCGTGAGCGTTTGGCAACACAACGTGGGGTTTGCAGTCTTATTTTTTTAAGTATGTGATCGTCCTGGAGTGATGCATCCTCCAGTTTTCAGGGAAATGGTCATTTTCAGAACAGTAGGTTTCAGAAAGTAATGGTTACATGCGTAATATTGTGCGCTAATATCGCACACGGCGAAATATATTGCGTGCGGCGGAAAATAACGCTTGAAATCGGTCATCGCCAGATAAATAATGCAAAGAACATCGCTGCTTAATTATGACAAGTGTCCTTTTAGTGAATCGATCGTTAAGTTGCAAAAAATAAGAAGTGATAACATTTTTAACGCATGCTATAAATAGCACTCGTTTTATCAACTTTTAGTAAATCGTCCCCTCCATTCCTTGTTTTTCTATGAGCCTGTGATTAAGTATATCTATGCACACAACACCCAAGGCTATTTGTACACATTATGTCTTTGTAATAAAGTAATACTTTTTTCTTTTACTAAACCGCCAACTTGTGGATTCGTGAGTGCATGCTATATTTTTCTGGTATGATATACATAGTTAGCTGCCCAATCTTAGGCGTGTAAGTATAGGCAGTCTTGCACAATACCTAATTAGCAGACAGTGAGGTTACATCTGAAAAGCACAATAAAGCTGACTTGTATCCCAACTTGTATAAGGATTTTTTGGTATTCTAGACTGGTGCATGCTTTGAGCCTGCAATGCCCAGCATCAACCATACATATTCAGGGGTATCAACTATACATATTCTAAGAAATGCAGTCATGTTTGCACCATAAATTGATGCCAAGGGCAAGGAAAAGGTCACCATATGTTTTCAGAGGGGAGAAAATGGATCAGGATTCTGGTTCACATGCAAAAGTTTATCTTCATCTGTGAATTATTTCCATCTGAAAGTAAAATGATGTACGTGGGCAAACTTTAATACATGTATGGGATCTATTATCCAGAATGATTGGGACCTGGGGCTTTCCAGATAAGCTGTCTTTCTGAAATTTGGATCTCCATACCTTAAGTCTACTAAAAAATTATTTAAACATTAAATAAACCCAACAGGATTTAGTAAGGATTAATTATATCTTGGTTGGGATCAATTACAAGGTAATGTTTTATTAATACAGAAAAAAAGAAAAGGAAATCATTTTTAAAAATTTCAATTATTTGCTTATAATGGAGTTTATGGGAGATGGCCGTTCCGTAATCCAGAGCTTTCTGGATAATGGGTTTCTGAGAATTCATTAGTTTCAGTTTACTTATTGCGTGAACAGTTTATTTAATATTAAAATTATTTTGCTGTAGGCATACCTATATGACATTCATTCCAGTACATACCTGCAAAAGCTTTCAGGACACACAGAGACTGTTATCAATGTAGCATTCAATCCATCTTCACCACAGGTATGTTATTCTCTTGCTATACTTAAAACAAAAACGTGAGAAATAATGCTTTTCATGTTGAAAATGAGACTGCTTTTACACCTGATGCATATACATGTTGCCTAATGAATATATTACATAGCCAATGAGATTACTGCACTCCTGTATATTATGCTTTTCCAAGATCAAATTATAAAGCAGCTGCTGAAGGTGCTTGTATCACTCTGAAACTAGATTCCATTTGAAGGACAGCAGCAGAGCATGCACACAGGTAGAGGTCTGTTGACTACATGGTGCCTGGTCGCCCTATTTTGTTGGCCCTTTAGTGCTTTTGTTCTTTTCTGTGAAAAAAAGATGTCCTGTCTGAATTTGCTCTAACAAATCTGTATAGTGTAATCATATTCCTTTACAGGGACTCACCTGCAGAGAAAATAATCCCAAATTTGATTTTTTCAGCTCATCAATATGCTTCCTAAGGGCTGGCACCCAAACCTGCACTGACCAAAGCATTGGTCTTAGTCACAGGTTTGGTTCCACCCACCTTTAGTTTTTATAGAAGAGGGATTGCCACAACTAAAACATTGGTATTAGAGGCTTAATCCTTCACCACTTGTGGATTTTTTAGGAGACATAGCTTGACAGTTTTATGATTATAAAAGAAACAGAAACACACCATACTGTCTGGGGAAACACTTATTCAGCCTTTCAAACATATGCAGAAAAACTATACCTTTATTCCAGTTGCCTTGTTTTTGCAGTGCATAGCTGGTAGTAGCAGATAACAAACAATTTATACCTGCCTTAACACAGAGAAGAACCAGTAAATACCAATGCAACAGGTTATCAAACTATTCAGAATATCTATTGAATTATTATGTTTATTTTTTGTGCCTAAGAGCAATGTGTGAGGTGAAGATTCTGTTGATTTCTGCAGCACAGTTGAAATTTTGTAAAAACTTTAGCAAAAACTTGAAGTTTAGTAAATGGAAGTACAAATACATATTCAGAATATGTAGTTTCTGGAGTAAATTACTGTTAAGGGCATTTTGACACACACAAAACACTGGCTTATGTGCATTTATTTTCATTGGCCCAGGTATCAGCTTTGAAATTTTGTATGTAAAAAAATCTATCTTTAAATCCAGAAGAGGCACATGCCTGGGGCACAACGGTTGGGGCACTGCGCACATGTACTTTCTCTGTCTGCCTACCTGGACCCTCCTTCCTCATTACTTACTTGTCACTTATCTACTCCCCCCACTCATTACAAATAATTTCCTAAATATTTCCTAAATAATTTTCTAAAATATTTCCTAAATAATAATTTCCTAAATTTCCTCCAAGTAGACCTACTTAAGTCTAATTCTAAAAAAGTTATTTTTTTAGTTATTTGTATGATAAAACCTGTAGAGTACATTGCTGAAACTATATTATGTGACTAAAGGCTCCAAGAACCCGCTAAAATGACAGCTTTCATGCTATTGAGCAGCACCAAGTACTTTTACCTAACAGATCAGAATGCTATTCAACTGTTGAAAGCAGTCAAACATGGTGTTAAGAACTGGCACAGGTTTCATGTTTGATAAATGTGTCAGTCTGTTAATAACCTTTATGACTGTCAGGAACGTTTTTATAAATGCGGAAGATATGAAACTTATGAGAATTCATCCTGATTCCCTATTCATGTATTGTAAAACTTAGCCCCTGCGTACATAGACAAACACTCACCATGCTGGCAAACTCCTATTTGTAAAATAAGGATTTGTAGTGCAGTCTCAGAATTTTAAAATTCTAATATGTTTGACCATTATTTGTTTCCAGGAGCAATGAAAGCTGTAGTAAGCTTCTAAAATATTTATGAGTACTAATATATATACTGATTCTTGTTTTTTTTTTGCCCAGAAACCAATCTCATTGTAAAATAAATGTCCAGTTGCTTGAAGTTCACTTTGATTTTCTTTGCCACTACTATCAAGGAAGGTCTCCAACCTATTGGCTTGTTGAGACTTTCATACTGTCAGGATACCTATAACACTTTTGATTAAATCGCTGTAATTAAGAACTAATATTGCATAACAGTGGCAAATGTTACTGCAAAGTTTTATTTAGAACAGTTTGAGATTTTAGTAGGAGGTCATAAAATTATTTAGAAAATGCATTGTACATTATATATATTTTTTTCATTCAAATAAAACTATTTAATTTTCCACTTAAAAAGAGAATGAAAAAATTCTATGCTGTTCGCTGGAAATTTATGTTGGAAACACATTCTCAAGAATGGACTGTACATATTTTCCCTTCTACTAGAAAGCATGTAAGAACAAATAAGCATCTGATTGAATTAGGAATGCAAAATTATTCATTACTGAAATGCAAGGAAATCCTAAACAAGAAAGGTAAATTTCATATCTGGGTCTGCTGAATTTCGGGAGGCAGGGATGAACTCATTTTTAAGCTGTTGAATTCCCTAGGATCTTTGTCTGTAGTTTGCTTGTTTAATACTTAATTTCACCGTATACTGACCATGACAATATCTATGAACACATTTAATTGCTAATTCCAACTTCCTTTTACCATTTTATCATTTTACAGTCTAATATAGGGGAATACATTGCTGTTAGACCATCCTCTAGCAGCTAGATAGATTAATGGAATAAGAGGAAGCATATAGTCCACAAACTGTCAGACTTTCTCCCAATCTCTCTGCCTTCAAGAGATCTCTAAAAATGCATTTATTTAGAGAAGTTTACCCTAATCTAGTTTAAAGGAACAGTAACACCAAAAAATGAAAGAGCTTTAAAGTAATAAAAATATAATGCACTGTTGCCCTGCACTGGTAAAACTGGTGTGTTTGCTACAGTAATACTACTATAATTTATATAATAAGCTGCTGTGTAGCCATGGGGGCAGCCATTCAAGCTGGAAAAAAGGAGAAAAGGCACAGGTTACATAGCAGATAACAGATACGTTCTGTAGAATACAATAGTGTTTTATCTGTTATCTGCTATGTAACCTGTGCCTTTTCTCCTTTGAATGGCTGCCTCCATGACTACATAGCAGCTTATTTATATAAATTATAGTAGAGTTTCTGAAGTAAACACACAACTTTTACTAGTGCAGGGCAGCAGCACATTATATTTTAGTTACTTTTATACACTTTCATTTTTTGGTGTTACTGTTCCTTTAAAATAGCCTCAGTGTGCTGCTAAAAGTAAAAACCTGTGCCACACCTCTCACAACTCTGGTCATGCCCATTCCCACACCTTGTGTCTCAATCCTTTCTCCTTGTAGATTGTAAGCTCTTTTGGGCAGGGCTCTCTTCACCTCTTGTATCGGTTATTGATTGCTTTATATGTTACTCTGTATGTCCAATGTATGAAACCCACTTATTGTACAGCGCTGCGGAATATGTTGGCGCTTTATAAATAAATGTTAATAATAATAATAATAATTGTGTATAAGAGCAAGCCACTGGAATTTTCTGAAATTGCATAGAATTGTAACAACCTTTAGAAATCCTATTTGGCACTGTTTGGAACCATTTTATATAATATGTCAAATAGACAGACTTTTGGGGAGAGCATTTTTGGGATGGTGATTTACTAAGGCATAGTTTGGTAACATAGAGGTGATGTAGCATATTAAATTGGATAAGTCTGTCCCTGGTTGCTATTAAAAATTGATGTGCTTTTGAAGTACTCTCATCCCAGTCATCTGCATTTAACTCTGAAGCCTGAAACGACTAGGAAAGGGTGCAGGGATTGTAGAAACTAAGTTACTGTCATCAGAATCCACTGTCCATCAGAAGTCCACTGGTGGTAACACTGGTTTGTTTGAGGCAAATAGGGCTAGAAAGGTGTGTTGGAATTGCAAATAAAACATTGGGGTAATTAAGACCCCTTGCTTGTCCCGACTGAATATTTCAAATTCCCAGTGTTGCTAGTGTTTAAGAAATATATATGATGTACAGTATATCAATTTATTTTGTAATGAAGCTTATGCTTTTTCGGGAGTGCATAGGTTTTCCACTTACCAAGCAACAAAAAGCCAAAAATACTTACTTGGTGAAATCATTCACACCACCAGCCTAAAATAAACAGAATAATTTCTCATTTACAGGTGAATTTTTATTCTGTCCTTCAACAAATATAATAAAAATGTTAAGTATGATTAAACAGATTCATTGCAGCTGTGTTTGATATGTGTGAGAAACGTTACAGAGATGTCTTTGCCTTTAAGTGTTAACCCCTTAGTATATTGTTAAAGCCAAGTAATTGCAGATTGTACAGAATGCAGGTTCTGTAGTTGAAATTAGTATACAGAGCTTTAAATGTCTGTTTTCTTTATAAAGAAAAATATGTAAGATGTTAGTCAAGAAGTCACATAATTGTAAATCACTTTCATAAATCTGTAATTCACATAGCTGATTCCACATACAAAAAAGTGTTGTTTTAACACAATTACATTAATGGAAAAATCAAATAACAGCCAAGAAAACTGTCTGAATGAAATTCAACTGAATTATTTTGAAGTCTCCAGAATTACTTTAGTGCCAGTGTGATTATTTTAAACGCTGCTGGCCTGTGGCAGGCAAATCATTTGTTATACCTAAACTGTGGGTAAAAGTTATGCATTGCTTCAAGCAAACATCTGATTTTCCTAGTAACAGAAGAAAAATAATAATAAAGCCAACATTTCTAAATTCTAATTTCTAATTTCCTACTAGCCATAGGCAGGGGGTGACTTTTTTTGTTTGGGGAGGCTAAAGATGGTCTATACATAGACTGACCTAAAGTTTATATGAGACATAGTAGATTTGCTGCAGGTGTAAAAATGAACCCCCCAACTACCTCTTGCGACTTCCAAGGATACTGCGTGAAAGTGCTTTTTTCACTCTAAAATGCTTGGGATGTAATAGTATTCATACATGCACTTCTGTGAGGGGTTCTCCATCCATTTGTGTTTGTGATCAGTTAGCTTAAACGTGTTTTAGTTTTATAGTGAGAATGGCAGTGGGTACTGACATCCCAGTCACATTATATACAGTGAAATGCAGTCTATGTTTTCAAAACCAGCACATTATGTGCAGTGAGATGCAGTGGGTACAGATAGCAGATATTCAGGCCCTTGCACTATAACACTGGCACTGATACAAAATATTGGTTTGTTTCCCAGCTATGCAGTCTCATGAGGGCTCCACTGTAACTAACTAGAAATGAACAAATCAATGACAAAAGTAAAAACAGTGCCAAAAAAAAACCCAGGTCAGTTTTACTGCCTGTCAGGAGAGCTGTGCTCTGATTAAAGAAGCCACAAGAAGAAATATCCAATCAGAGCACTGCTGATTACAACAGAACCCGGGATACAGAACAGTGCAGAAACTAAGTTTTTAGTTTAGTTTAGAGGTTTTTTTTCTGTGGTGCCAAGCTGGCACCTATGCTACTAGCTGTGTGTAAATGTTCATTAAAAAAGAAATACAACTTCCTCAAATAACCTTTATATTGTTTTAGTATGATGTAGAGAGGGTTCTGACACAATTTGCCATTGGCATTCATTTTTTATTGTTTGTTTTTTTGAATGATTTAGGTTTTTGTTTAGCAGCTCTCTACTTTGGAATTTCGACAGGTATCTGGTTGCTATGGTCCAAATTACTCTAGCAACCAGGCAGTGGTTTAAATAAGGACTGGAAATTGAATAGGAGTGGGCCTGAACAGAATGATAAGTAATACAAATTAGCAATAAAATTGTAGCTTTTGTTTACAGTCTACAACCTCTCCTTTTTCTGTCGGCTTAACGTTTTGGACACCAGTGATTTTTTTTTCTGTTCTGCTTAACTAGTGGTTCCTCTCTTGCCTCTAAAACCATACCTTCCTGTCTGTTTTTTTGGAACCTGTTGTTACCTCTCTAGCACTCTTGGTTATTTGCACCCCTCCTGTCCTCTTAGATCCTAGTGGTACCTCTTCTATCCTGATCATGTATCTCCAGCTCCCTTGGTGTTATCTCTTCTCTTCTCGCCAGTGGTGATGTTTTTCACTGTCTGTATTTCTTGTCTTTTTTCTTGACTTGGTGGTTCCCAAATGCCTTCCCACCGTCAATAAAGTAAATTGCTAGTGGGAAAAATATGCGTCACTTTTTCTTTCTGAAGTCGCCTGAAGATGCTGAATATGTTTTCCCACAGACATTTGGAGGAGTTTAGTCACCTGTGAAAAAGGAGATTTATTGCGGGTAACTTAATTCTTTGCCCTTATTGCCCCCATAGACAGTACCCCCATACACAGTGCCCCCATACGCAGTGCCCCCAACTGCCCCCATAGACAGTACCCCCTAAGAAAGTGCCCCCAATTGCCCCCATAGACAGTACACCCCATACACAGTGCGCCCAATTGAGACAGTCCCCCCCATACACAGTGCGCCCAATTGAGACAGTCCCCCCCAAACACAGTGCCCCCAATTGAGAGAGTCCCCCCATACACAATGCCCCCAATTGAGACAGTCCCCCATACACAGTGCCCCCAAATGAGACAGTCCCCCCATACACAGTGCCCCCAAATGAGACAGTCCCCCCCATACACAGTGCCCCCAAATGAGACAGTCCCCCCCATACACAGTGCCCCCAAATGAGACAGTCCCCCCATACACAGTGCCCCCAATTGAGACAGCCCCCCCCATACAGAGTGCCCCCGATTGAGACAGTGCCCTCAATTGAGACAGTCCCCCCATACACAGTGCCCCCGATTGAGACAGTGCCCCCAATTGAGACAGTCCCCCCATACACAGTGCCCCCAATTGAGACAGTCCCCCCATACACAGTGCCCCCAATTGAGACAGTGCCCTCAATTGAGACAGTCCCCCCATACACAGTGCCCCTAATTGAGACAGTCCCCCCACATACACAGTGCTCCTCTGCATATGCAGCTCCTTTCGTGTTGATGACAAGCCTTTTTATAAGGTTGTGCCCCGTGCGTACGTGTGACGTCAATACGCACGGGGCACAACCTTATAAAAGGGCCTGTCACCACCGCACAAGGAGCCGCATACACAGAGAAGCCGCTGGAGAAGAAGGAGTGCCAGCGCATCACGCTGTCTTGGATACCACAATGAATGTTCCGCATTTACGTTATCTATTACGGAAATGCGGGACATTCATGGAACTATCCGGGACAGTGGGATGCGCTATCAAAACTGGGACTGTCCCGCGGAAAGCGGGACAGTTGGGGGGTATGCTACATAGAGTGTTCTCTCAGGGAAAGAAAGGAGCTTGGATATGAAAAATGCATAGGTGGATAGTAATATTTTTGTTTGGGGAGGCTAAAAATGTTAAGTATCTATGCAATGACAGTTACCACACTCATACAGACAAGCATTTTTTACATGCGCTTTCCTGCGCTGGATCTTGCATGTGTTTCAGCACAGGGGAACACAAAAAGAAACGCAGGCCTGTATTTCCTAGATGACTGTAGTCATTGTGGCAAAGGCAAGCGTTGAATGCAGGTGGAATGCAACTTGCTGTGTTTACCTGTGCCGCAAAGAGTACAGCCTACTAGGGTATATAGGCCTGAATTTCTTCCTGTGCTGAAACACATGAAAGATCCAGCACAGGGAAACGCAGGGAAAAACATTTGTCTGTAAGAGCCATGAACAATTTTTTAAAAAATTTTGTCACACACATACAGTATGTTGACAACTTTAAAATACTGAAGTAAAAATGCAGTTTGGAGCAGTTAGGGTAACAGGAAAAAAAATCATTAATTTTTTGTGGCATTAGTCCTTTACAGCTGAAATTTTTTTTAACTCTGTTCAGTTCCATAACTGTGTGAACAAAACATGCAGGGTTAAAGCCGACTGCTAGCACCAAGACCTGTATGAGTTGGGGGCCTGTTAAATAAGTAGAGAGAATGAATCTGAAAACTGTGCTGCACTATTCATAACATAAAAATAGGCACAACATCTATTTGAAAAGTGTTTGACCTGAAAGCAGGTGCTTGTATGGCTATTCAAGCTGGACCCAATAAAGCCTGATGTGGGTTATATAAAAGACTTTTCATAGAAGGCTGGCTGGCCACTCTTACATCATGTATGGTTTCTGCTTTATAAATGTGTATATTGACAGACATAATGGTAGATAGTTTAGAAACAGGATGGGCAAACAGGAACAGAGCTGCCAATCAGTGGGAAGTGCCAGAACATAAGAGACTTTTTTATTAGGGCTGCCATCAGAAACTTTGGGGCCCCATACAAGTTACTGGGTCCCCCCCATCAACACAAGTATGGCACTGGGCAGTGAGTGTGGCAGCATTCATTTTTAAGTTCTACAGATTGTCTCTTGCATTTTTCTGTCAACTACGAGCCAGTCCAACCATTATCAGCTTAATATCTCCAGTTCCAAAACTTAAGCCCCCCACAATAACCAATTCCAGCTCAGCATTTCTCCCATAAGCCTTAACAGAGTTTATATGTCTAGCAGCCCAATCCTTTATAACTCCCTATCATTTCATAGTAAGATTAATCTATATAGCCCCAAAAGAATCAGTTTCCACCTCAGACTTAACTCTTGGGTGTACTTCTACTTTATATGAGCTCAACATTAGATCTATTGCAGCTATGTAAAACTTTGCCAGCACTCCTTCAGTTCTGATATAGTACAAGACTATAAAAATAATATATATTATAATAATAATAATAATATATAAAGGAATATATGTGTGCTTATCTTACTAATAAGGTAAAGAAGCACCTTCTCCAGCTCTCTGCATTGCTTTCCCTCAGTAATTTCAGCTCCTTGTAGCCACTCCGTGCTGCTAATGTTAGATTGGGTAGGATGGCAGGGAAGAGTAGCAGACTATGACCAGAAACTAGCCTGAAAGGTGGCATACATTAAGGCTGGATTATTATTGCCTTATACTTGCACCTCTTCACATCACAACCCTCCTGTCCCCACACAGCCCTGCTAGTGATACGCTGATGTCTGATCTTAACCTGCAACCTCCCTTACGTTCCATTTTCAGTTAGAAACTTGTACAGCATTATATTGCAAACAAGTTCAGGTAAATTTACTAAGGACTTAGGTTTGGGGAGGCTCCTTCATGAAAATCCGCCTATGGAAAAATGAGTTCATATTATAAGCGAGTCACATCTAGGAAAATGTTGCTTTTTGTGAGCTAGCAGTAACACATTTCAGTGTCAGTAAATTCCAGTTTTTTGTACCCAGCTGTATAGTTTTCATCAAGTCACTGTGGCAGAAGGGGGGGTTTATTTCTTTCAGTGTATCATATGTAAGCTTACATTAAATTTGGAACAGAGTTGTCATCATTTCATAACAAAGGAAAGAACATTTTATATACTTCTTAGGTGACAGATGATGACCAGTTTGTCTGTACTTTAGCGTTTGTTTTGCCTTACTGTTAAAGATACAGTGGGATGGTAGATTATGTGTAAAGAGGAAAGAAAGGGGGTCCAGAACAGCAAGTAGGCAAAATAATCCAGTAAGTTTCAGAAGAAATGCGTAGAATACCCGCTATACCTCTACTTTCAGTGGCCAATCAAGCATCAGCAAGGTAAGCAACCAAATCAACTCATAATGAGAGTGCCCTTTTTTAACAAAATTTAACAAATGACCACTCTTTAGATGGCAATAACAATATCAGAGTTCCTATTAAGTGGCTCACTTCAGCCATACCCAATATAGTAGAAGCATAAATGAATAAATAATTAATGCAAAAAGTGAATAAAAAATTTCTAAGATTCACCAACCAAGGCCTCAGTTTCTATGATGTCCACCAAATAATACCTTACTGACAATTCAATGTGCAAAAAGATCTCCCTTATGTTTAAAACATTCACAATTACAATAAGTTAACAACCCATACATATGTATACATATAATAACACCGGTGTTCATTAAATAACGTAATTGTTAACTTGGAGTGATAACCAGGTTATTTTCTTAGGTGTGTCTTTGGATACAGATTTGTTCACTTAGTCCATATGTGTATAAAAACAATTTTATTTATTTAATCAATCTTTTTTGCCATACTTTTATCACCATATAGGTGTTATTATTTTAATACCCTCAGTGCTCTCTGTGTTGCTTCCTGCATCCTGTTCCGATTTGAGCGCAGTTGCACCTGTTGATACAGAGGAACCTTGGAGCTATTGGCACTGTGCCGTGTGTCTAAAAAAATAGAGTGTACACATCACTCTCATGCTAACACCAGAAACACTGTCTACTGGACTTGAAAAACTTTAATTTCAATTGCTTGTGATTTATATCAGCTTCAGTTCCCCATTTGTGACTGCAACAACACAGAAATTCTGGAACTATGCTCAGTGCAAAGTCTATGTTGTAAATTATCCTTATAATGTGTCATTGTGATCCATCTGTTTTTAATTACAGCTCCTATCACCACCTAACACTGTTGTCAGAGGGTACTGGGATCTGTAGTTCAAATGTAGGCATAGCCTATATATAACTTTGTACAGTGAGCTTAGCACACCATGCCACCACAGCTTCTCCTGGATTTAAAAATCTGATAACCTTTAACTAAGCATGAGAGTGTATTCCATCAGAACCACGTTCTCATAACCTTTTGCTTAAACACGTGCAATTCATAGTGCAATCCCATATATCCTATACATTTCTTAATCCTATTGAAGTTAATCAGGGTCGGATTTAAGCCTGGTGCACCCCTAGGCTGCTCACATCCCCAACACACACCCCCACCCACTTGTACCTTCCTTACATAGTCCGCTTCGCTGCTACTGCTGCTGCCATTCAACCAATTGGCTGCACTGGGGACTGGGCAGGTGGGAAAATCAAACAGCTGTAATAATCTCAAGTCCAGTCCCCAGTGCAGATTCTGTCAGCGGGCGGCATGCTGCCCTAGGCCCAGGACTTTGTGGTCTGCCCACAGATGTGGAACTGAAGGCAGTAGTTGTGCTTTTGGCATGTTTACTAAAACTGGAAATAAATATCACCAGTGATGTTGCCCATACAAACCAATTTAAGGTGTTTGTAAACATTCACCTCAGTGCCCTATGGACCAGCAGAGTTCTAGAGCAAATATATATATTTAGTTAAAAAAAAAAAAAATAAGCAAAACATAAAATTACCCTTAAGGGGTGCTAGACTGATTTGGTTTGAGCATAGTTGGTTAACTCATTTCATTTGTAATATACTCCTTGCTCTTCATATGCTATATTCCCATTGCTTATACAGTATTGTAGTTTCCATAAACAGTAACATGTTATCACCACTTATCGGAAAACACAGTTTGGACCATATTTTGTTAAAAGTAATGGACAGTATTAACTTATAAGATTGTTTGATGTAATATGATTAAAGGAATTACATTCTCCACCTTTAAGCAAAGATTTGTACAGACTTGGGTAACAGTTAATCCTTTTCTGAAAATGTACTACCTGGAAATTTATATTTAGTTGGGATTATATATTGGATTTTCCCCTCATTTTCTGTCAAGAACTTTTTGTACTTAGGAAGAACTGAGCCAAGACACATTTCTCTTAAATCAATCTGAAATCTTACATTTCTAAAAGATTATTAATGGCATCTGGAATGCTTCCCATTATAACAAAATATGAAATTACACTGATTGAAGGTGATCTCTGGATTATGTCTGGGTAGTAATAGGCTCATTATTTTTATTCTCTTCAGCAGGGCTTCATAGATTATTATATAGATTATTATAATTCCAATAAATATTGTTTTGTGGTACACAAGTATATTTGTACCAGATTATTCTCTGAATAAACTTCTTTTGTATCTGGAAACCAAGACTATCAAATTGTTAAAAGCATATTTCCAGTTACTGTATATTATATCATTGCAATTTAGGCGCTGATGAATATTTATGGATAGGATTTGTGCTGAACATAACTTTTTTCCTATACTTTTATTTAACTAAACAAGACAAACAAGGAAACTGAAGCTGCTCCATGATTCTTTTGAGGCAGATAATTACTGGAATACAGCACTCTCCCTTTACCCATTTGTTGTGACTGTTATGCTTTTAATATAAGCAATATGCAAGGTGATTATCAGTGCTTTAAGATTATACCAGGAAATATAGCTGTAAGATCGATACCTCTAATTGTTTTGTTTTTAATTTCAAATTTTACTTTAGAATGAATTAAATGTAGCACTGATATGATTCACACAAAAGCTACTTGATCAATACTACTTGTAGTTGGGATTCAAACACCCACTGCTTAAAGTAAATTTCTTCTTAATGAACAGATATAACCCAGTGTTGTACACCACAGCCTGTTTCAACCTATAAACATTTATAATTTGAATTTGAATTAGGTCATGAGCCAATAAATTATGTACTGAACATTTTTTATTACAAATACCATGCTAGAAAGGAATTCAGCTCATGTATATCTGACCAAAGAATGTATCATTATCTTTCCTCTGCATCAGTAAATAGCCTCTTTTCACCTGGCATTTAACAAATGTATGTATTGGCCTTGAATATTCTTGTACAAAAAAAATGTTGTTTTAAATGAAGTATCTCTGGAATGCTGCATTAGCCATTAAACAGTACCATGGATTATTCCCCAACACCCCATTGTGGAGAATGATAATGTCACACATTTTAGGAACCCGGAATGCAACACAATGTTACAAACACAGATAAATTCTTTTATTTGGGCAGGCAAGAAATCACAAGTTAATACTAAGATCTTACAACAACCCATATCTACTAGAGGGTTTAGAATATCACATCTGCAGTGTTATTATAGAGCTTCATTATTAAAAACCTCAATTGGATGCAAATTCTACAACATTCTACAAAAAGTAGCTAGATTTAGAAACAGGAGAACATGAGGACATTTTGGTTGGTTTCCCCTAGAACACCTCTAGTTAGTTTTAAATACAAAGTACCTACCTCAAGATCTCCCTTTACAAAGCTGTATTAATACTATCTCAGAACATTATTTAATGTTTAGAGGACCTTTCCACAATTGAAAGAAAGCTTTCTCCAGCTTATGGAGATTGAGACTGCCACACCTACTCAGTAAAACAATATGGAATTTCAAAACTCTGTGCTAACACACCCAGGTGGAGCACTTTTGTTATACATGATGGAAAATAATATAGAATACTCTCAGAATGCAAGATTCACTAATCATCTTGAAAATCTAATTTACATGGGTTTATCCTTTAGGCTAAATCTCACCCACTGGGTCTTTAAAGCAAAAGATTCCAAACTACAGAACAGTTTCACCCTTCTTGGGTTGCAGCAAATGCCAGCTAGCTAACATACATAAAACCATAGCCTAAATTGTTTTAGTCATATGCTCTGCAGTACGGATTGGTGACATACCCTGGACACAATTGTTAGGCTGTATATTTACTTCTTTTTGTTTCTCCTCTCTCACTTATTTCTAATTTCCTATTACTTGTATTTCTTAATCATTTCTTAACGTTCAACATTAGTTGAATGTTAGTTCTATTCACATATGCTTAACAATTTTTTAAATATATCTGTTTTAATGTAACTCGCTTTAACTAAGAGACATTTCTGGTAATTCAGTAAAGTTATAAAAAAAATGTTGTTTAAAATTGAACAATGGTCGTATAAAGTAGTCACGCATAATAATTTACATTCAATCAGTGAACTGATAAGAAGCAATAAGAGGACTGCAGTATGGCGCTAAACAGTGTGTGTGTGGAGCCAGGTATGCCAATAAAAGCATAGGAGGGGCACTTTAAGAATGCCACTCTAATATCTTGTAAAGGCAGAGGACAGCAAGCAATAACCTTACTGTCTCTTAAGGTGGCACGGGCTATCATAGGCGGGTATTTAAACAGAGTGGATGAATTGTGTTCTTTGTAATGCAGGTGTCCTCAATATAGGCTTGAATACAAGTTCAGGATATTGTATTTCCTAATTAAAAGAGTAACAAGAATGTATCTTCAGTTTACCCTGCTTTCTGCTGCAGATGGTGCAACATGCTTTGTTCCTTAATATATTCGGTGGGACTTTTCTATTGCTTAAACCTAGTAGAACAACTACATGCACTTATGAAATGTATCCATTCCTCTCACGTTCCAGTAAACCCTGGGGATAAATAATACATTTCCCAATAAAATAAATAGGTTCAAACAACTGTGCATACTTGATTATAGCTATCCTTTGGTTAATAAAAAAAACCCTTAAATAAGATGAGTACAACAAATATCCGTCTGAAATATTGAGCTTTTGTGGCAGGTAGCCTAGTCATATCTATGAAGTTTGGACACCATGATAAAAATCACAAACAACTTGGGCACCCTCATAACCTTTCCTGTAATTTGTCCTTGTTTCAAAACACTGATACTATGTAGGCATTTGATTCTATAATTTTACTCTCAATTGGAATAAAAATGAAGCAATGAAAAATGTTTATTTGATGGTGTACCCAACCAGAGGGCAATATTAAAGTGTATACAAAGGAAGTTGTCCTCAATAATCATGCATTAAAAGTTAGCAAAAAATTCATCCCCTTGCTTAGGACCATTTTTATTGAAAAAAGCTCTGTCCTAATTTTAACTTTGTCCTAATTTTACATTTTGCTTTACCACAAGGACCGAGAATATATGTGTTTGTAATCCAGAGGTTGGTACATGCACAGATACTGATAGCCTTTGTGGCTGTTATAACAGAGAGTTAGACTGATGACAAGAAAGACATTTTGTGTAACAGAGGATCAGGACGTGGCTCATTTCCAGACCACAAGTCTGTCTGTTCAGACAAACATCTTTACTCGTTGTGCTTCAGAAGGGCCTTTGGCAGAAAAACCCATTACTGTTATATTAAGAAATCGACTCCTGCAACTGGAATGTATTTGCTACTGCTATAAGGTGATATATTTTGTTTTAATCTAATTCAAGTGATTGTTCTTTGTGAAGCAGAGAACATATTCTGAGAAATTTAAAGCCATTCTGTCATGCTTGTCATGGTGTAGTTTTTATTACTAAATAACACTGTGTACATTGCAAAATAATTCATTCAACCATTTAAAATTTTATTTTCGAACCCTTTTAATTTTAGTTGCAATTTTAGTGTATAGGCAGCCATCTCAGGTCATTGTTCCTGATCCTGAAAGATCTAGAACTTCACAATGCAACTGCTTTCAGATAACCTATTGTTTCTCCTACTCAAAGTAACTGGAGGAGTCATGGCTGGATTTGGGAATTGAACTATTAAGTACTAGTCTGATATCTACCACTAGCTGGGGCATAGAAGCATTTTTAGCATTGTCATGCTCGGCTGCTGGTTGAGTGGGGGTGATATCATATCTCCCAACATCTGGGGGTTTTGGGGTCTTGTTTTATGTGTTATTACAGTTTTGCTAAAAAAGATATTTCCCTTTTAAGCTGCAAGTCTCCGTTCCATCAAGAGGCTTGTTTAGCTTATTAGTTACTATTTTATCAATGTGCAGGTGTTGCTTGTTAACTTTTTTGGGCTCTCTGCCAAAAGCTACCTATTTAAGGAGCAGGAGAGAGACCGGAAGATAGTTAGTTTGGCAGGATGGGCCCAGTGTAGCATTTTTAAGAATGGGTTTTTACACATGCTTGTTTGAATAGAGAGGGAAAAGTACCAGAAGCCAGAGAGCAATTGAATATGAGTAAGAGCTGGAGTAAGGGCAGGGGCACACTGTTTTAGTAGTGATGAGGGCATAGGATCCAGTGAGCAGGCAGTAGGCGGAGAGAAACGGAGAAGCTGAGAAACATTTACAAGCAAAAATCTGCTATGGCTTACTGCACCTGGGTGTATTTTATGCATTTTATTACTCAAGGGAGATAGAGGCTGTTAAGGTTTCACAGTAGTTTTTGTTTTATATAGTGGTTTTTGAGTCATGTTGTGGGCTGTACATAAACACTGCACTTGAAGTGTCAATAAACTACAAATTATCCTCCAAAGATTTTATTCTTAATTCCGCTTTAAATGGATTTGGTTAAGAGTCAATTTTACAGTAAATATTATGGGAATTATTTTGTATTTTACCCTCATGATAAATGAAATAGGTAACTAATGAAAAATATTGTTTACCATTAAACATATGTTTTTAAACTTGCTCTCTGTGCACTTCTAACATAGAACGTTAGCCTTTCTGCACATTCCAAAAATATTTGAGGACTGATTCCCTCTACTGTTTCTTATAGATCATCTCAGTTTTCCTTGTGTAGCAGTTAAGGTATGTGAATGTTGTATCAGCAACATGAAGTAAATGTGGAATTGATCATGTGTTTCTGCTGTATATGGGATCACAGCAGTCAGAGAATACAGCAGGTTTAGTATATTTCACTAATCCAATTCAAAGATTTTTTTTCCACTCTTTCTTTCTTAAACAGGAAATATTTCAACACAGTCATTTGATAACTGCAGATTAAACCCAAACAAGATGTTGTTTGAATGGAAACCTCATACCTCTCTTGTGTCTCAAGGGAAAATGTGCCTATCTTTATATATATAAGTCTCAGTAGCAAAAGGAACACATTGGTAGCATATGGCTTTGATAACCCAGTGCTTCATCCGCAAAGGAGCACTCCAACAGTATAGAATTGAGCAATGCATATGGTTCATTTATAGAGCTATGGGATGTATTTAAAGGAAACCCATTATTCAGAAAGCTCAAAAATATAGTCATGCCATTTTTGACCCGTTTCAGCATTTTTTATGTAATAATAAAACAGTGCCTTGTACTTGATAACTAAGCTGCATGGGTCCATATTGGTGGCAAAACAATCCTGTTTATTTACTTTTTAAATGTTTTTCTTTTGTAGCCTTAAGGTATGGTGATCCAAATAATGGAAATACCCTTTATCCAGAAGTCCCAGATGCCAACTATTATAGAAAATGCATTCCATACCTGTACTGTTGGGATTATTTTTCTTTCCTCAGTGGTAAATGTTTCACCTTGGTAATTGGTAGAGAAATGTGGCAATTATGTAGGTTTCATGTATTTTTTTTTTTTTACAATAAGGTATAATAGGCTTACATTTTTGGCTATATATAGATACTGATGACGATCCTGTGGGGATCGAAACACGTATTCATGCTTTTTGTAATCATATATTTTTTTTAAAATGTGGAGGCATTCAGCTTTTTTAAAAAGTAAGTTTAGCTGTGGTAGAAAAAAAGCTTAAGGGCAGCTTTATCAAAATAGGACATTAGAGCTCACTACAGAGAAACATACCCACTTTCTATTCTTTCCTATGGGTTTTTTAAAAGTGAAAGTTAGATATCACCATTTGATAAATAACCTACTAAATATCCCATAGGAATGCATAGAGGTGGGTGAAATTTTCTCTGTGAGCTCTAACATTATGTAAATCTGCCCTGTGGAGGCAGATTTATCAACATTCTTATTTTCGTGGTTTTAGATTGCACAAATTGTTGCACAAAGTACGAAAAAGTCGCACAAATGAACGAAAATATCGTAGAAAATACGCACAGTTCTAAAACTTAGAAAAAATAAAAACATTTTCTAATCATACCCAATCGTACTTTGATAAATGGGCCCCTAAGTGTTGTAATGCTTGAACTGAGGTGGAAAAAGTGGAGGATGCTATGTCCACTGTGCATAGCGTAGCATGGCAAAGGTATTTTGCTATTTCCTTTTGCTGAACAGTTGATACTCAGTATGCATAGATCTATAATATCTAGGGACCCCAAAAATGAAAATTGTGCACATGACTTTTCTTAGCTGGCAAATCAGCTTACAGAAACACAGCACCCTGCCTGCGTATTATGTGTCATAGCACAGCATATTCTATAAAATAACCCCTTATTATTTAATATGTAGCATCATTTTTTCTTTGTTTTTCCCCTATTTTCTGCTTCTCATTTATTCTCCCTCCCTCATTTATTCTACCTTCTTTATCTGTATAACATATCTCTATCTCATCTCCACTTCTCTCCCTTTTTATAACCTATATGCTTTTTTTCCTTGCACCATTATTTGGACAAAGAAGTGGAGATGAGCAAATGAATGCTGCAGTATTACAATAAAAAAGTTCTGGGATTTAAAACTCTTGTAACCCCCTGAGGAGATGCTATTTTACTGAAATAAAGAAGTTGAGGGATGACATCCCTTTGTATTCCTCCCCAATTCCAGCACTGAACCTACATATATCAACATGAATACTGGTGTATTTTGCATTTGGCCATTACTGATAAGAACAAACTCTGCACTCCCTATGGCATGAATGCATTACAATCGCATGCTTACAAAAGCTTAAAACTCTACCAATGCAATGGAAAGATGAACATATGGATGAAGGAATTAACTGCTTATGAGCCACACCATTTTATCCATTAAAGAGATACTGACACCAGAAATAAATCTTTTTTTTTTTTACATCTGTCTTAATATTGTCTTTGCATGCTACTCATAATTTTGCCATAAAAGTATTTCCCCGACGCTTTTATATTACCTATCTGATCCCCCATGTTCCTCTATGAGGGGGCTGCCATATTTGTGCAGCAGTAGTCTGTTAGCATTAGAAGCTATAACTGACAGTTTGAGAAGGGAAAGTCGGGTTGGCAAAACAGTCAGGTTTAGGAACTTCAACTAACAATTACTTACAAAAGCAGCCCTATGAGTGAAAAACAATGACCTATAGGTAACTTTTAATGTACAATAATATTTTCTAGAGTATCTAGTCAGTATCACTTAAACATGTAGGAGGGAGTATATTTAGCCACATCAGCCAATTCTTTCAGTTACAATTAGAGCTGCATTATTTCTGAGGGAGCACACAGCCCATCACTAAATGGTGGATCAAGGGAAAGGATGTCAGAGGGCAATATTTACTCATATATATATATATAGTGACCTTTTAAGAATCTTGCCAAACTGGAAAATATATATATATATATATATATATATATATATATATATATACATATATATATATACATATATATATATACATATATATATATACATATATATATATTTACTCATATATATATATATATATATATATATATATATATATATGTATATATATATGTATATATATATATGTATATATATATATGTATATATATATATGTATATATATATATGTATATATATATATATGTATATATATATATATATATATATATATATATATATATATATATTTTCCAGTTTGGCAAGATTCTTAAAAGGTCACTTAACATATTATAAACTGGTTAGGAATTCATTCTGGGGGTATAGTGTTCCTTTAATGACTGATGAACAACCTTTAGAGTATAGAAATATCCAGTCAGCATGAAAAAAATGTCTTTGGACCAGCACATTTTCCTGTAGAAATATAGTAACCCAAAATGTGCTGCCATAGAGTTCTTTGAGGCACAGTGAGAATTCAGGAGTCTTAAGCTTGTCAGGCAAAATGATTTACATCCTATAAGGTATGCATTGTGGAAAAGAGACCAGAGTCCTGAAACCCTCCAAAGTAAAACAGCAATGGAAAATAGCTGTGGCATAAGCTTGGCAGCACATGTCAAATGAACAAACCTCAAGTTTGGTCACATCAGTGTATCTGTTATAACTTGCAAAGCAAGCAACTACCTCATTGTACAATACTTTAATTACCATGAAGTTTCTTTTTCTTAGATTATATGCATACCTATACCTATGGCTGTGTGCTATTATTGTAAAATATTAAGGCGTATATACCCAAAAAAGGTATCATTTGATTCAGTAAAATTTTAATCTCTTTTCTGAAAAGTTTCTACATTTAATTCACTGTGGCAGTACATAGGGTGGACATGTATATGGCACAGTTTCAAAATTTGTTTATATAATGGATTGTTGTTTTTTTTATTAATATGATATTTATCATGTTTTATACACTTAATGCTTTTTGCACAATGCATTTGTCTTGCTTTGATTTCTTAATGTTGAAAACTTTTTTTAATGTGTTTTTTTTCTATTAACTTTTAGTTAACCACTGCTACCTTGGATGGAAAACTCCAAATATTTGTTTCTTGACAAATGTTATTTTTGTCATTGTCATACTCAGTGTTCTACATTTTGCAGAGAAAGAGCTGCATGGAAAGGAGTTCACTTAGATAGCAACTGTTATTAACATGGAAGATGGTAATTATATGGACAATTTTTAGATGTTTTTTTATTTCTGACATTTTTAACTTTTTGATATAAGGTTTCTAGAATTAACATCACAATAGCAACTAGGTTGTGGTTTTATGTTAAAGTGGAAAATGACTAAGAGAGGTACATAAATTATAGCATATTTAATCCAACAACAGGGATAGGATCTACTATCCAGAATGTTCAGGTTCCTCCAGATTAGGGACGTTTCCATTATTTTGATCACTAAACCTTAAGTCTGCTAAAAAAACATTTAATTGTTAAATAAACCCAACAGGATGGTTTTGCCACCAATATGGATTCATGCAGCTTAGTTACCATCAAGTACAAGTACAGCGTAGTTATCGTTAAGCTGCTGCAGGGTTGATTATTAAATCATAAGCCATATTAGAATGGTTTACAAACACCATAAAATATGATTAATGAAGATCAAATGAAAAGTTGCTTAGAAGAGGCCCATCAAGATGTAACTGCTATTAACTAAACATTAATGTAAAGATGAACTTACCCTATAAACCTCCCCTGACAGAGCACACATCACTGTGTGGAGATTAAAGTGCAGACTAGGAGATAAAAGTGGAATCTAGACTGCTTAATTTGGTAATGCATTCCTGGATTTCAAAGCAGGTTTCTGTTAGATTTTATTATGTGCCTTTATTTCTTAATATGCTAATAACATTGTCCACCTTGGTGCATTCTTTCAGTTATTTAGTTTCTGAGTGTATCACCTAGATTCCACTCTAGTGCATGCTTTTTGTCAAACATGTTTTCTGTACCTGATTTTACAGGTGTGTATTTCACAATTATATTATTTAAGTTATGTTTTTCTGATAATTTTGTCACTATGGTATGAAATGTTTTTCCCTTAAAAATAAAGGAAACTTGTGTATTGAGTGTTTGGAGCAGACCTACATCTAATAGTATGAAACAACTGGAGAAAAGAAATGTAAAAGAAATGTTTGGATATGCACAAGCATATGTTTATAAGGGGTAACAATAATTATATCCAAATGGCTGAGACCTGCAAATACAAAGTGAAAAGAAAGGTGATTATTCCCTTATTCAAAGTATGGCAGGAACATAAGTACAAGAAATGAGGACAAGTATTATATATTAATCTAGGCAGGCAAAGCATTAGCTGACACTGAAACGTAGAATTACCTGCATCCTGCAAGCTGCTAAGGAGAGGGGGAAAATGGCTGAACTACACGCCAAGACAGTTTTATGGAAACACAGAATCAGAACCACCCACACAAAAACTGGCAAAGAAATGCAGTCACAGGGATCCTATACATTTTTTCTGATGGCACCTATTTGGTGCAGACACAACTTACAAGGTCTGGGGGCCATTAAGCAAGGTTATCATGATGTTGGCAATGGAACTCAGCTGATACCTCTGCAAAGTTGAGAGTCACTTATTTCTTCTCAATAAATTCACCTACGCCATCCAGGTAGGCAGAAGAGGCACCTGCCTAGGGCGCAACAATGGGGGTGTGCCCTAGGGTGCTGGTTGGAGCGGGCCAAACCGACCAGGTTGCCTTGGACGCCCAAACAGCTTGGCCCGGCACTGGGTGGAGAAGAAGAGTCTTGTGCATGAAACGGACTATGAACAAAAGGTTTAAGTAGTGCAACATGAAAAGACTGGATGAATCTTTAGACTTGCTGGCAATTCAAGATGGTAAGTAACAGATTTGATTTGAGCTACTATTTGAAAAGCTCCAGTAAATTTGGGACCACGTTTTGCAGAACATACACCAAATTTACTATTTCGGGTAGAAATCCAAACCGAATCCCCAATAGAAATAGTACATAGTTACATAGTTACATAGGGTTGAAAAAAGACCAGTGTCCATCAAGTTCAACCCATCCAAGTAAACCCAGCACACCTAACCCACACCCACCAACCTATACACCCACATACACAAACTATAAACACAACCACTAGTACTAACTGTAGATATCAGTATCACAATAGCCTTGGATATTCTGATTGCTCAAGAACTCATCTAGGCCCCTCTTAAAGGCATTAACAGAATCTGCCATTACCACATCACTAGGAAGGGCATTCCACAACCTCACTGCCCTCACCGGGAAAAACCACCTACGCTGCTTCAAATGGAAGCTCTGTTCCTCTAATCTAAAGGGGTGACCTCTGGTGCGTTGATTTTTTTTATGGGAAAAAAGAACATCCCCCATCTGCCTATAATCCCCTCTAATGTACTTATACAGAGTAATCATGTCCCCTCGCAAGCGCCTCTTTTCCAGAGAAAACAACCTCAACCTCGACAGTCTCACCTCATAGTTTCAATCTTCCATCCCCTTTACCAGTTTAGTTGCACGTCTCTGCACTCTCTCCAGCTCATTAATATCCCTCTTAAGGACTGGAGCCCAAAACTGCACTGCATACTCAAGGTGAGGCCTTACCAGGGACCTATAAAGGGGCAAAATTATGTTTTCATCCCTTGAGTCAATGCCCTTTTTTATACAAGACAGCACTTTATTTGCTTTAGTAGCCACAGAATGACACTGCCTGGAATTAGACAACTTGTTATCAACAAAAACCCCTAGATCCTTCTCCATTAAGGATACCCCCAACACACTACCATTCAGTAGATAGTTAGCGTTTATATTATTTCTACCAAAATGCATAACTTTGCACTTATCAACATTGAACCTCATTTTCCAGTTTGCTGCCCAGTTTTCTAATTTTGTCAAATCGCTCTGCAAAGCGGCAGCATCCTGCATGGAACTTATAGTTTTGCACAATTTTGTGTCATCAGCAAAAATAGATACAGTACTCTCTATGCCCTCCTCCAGGTCATTAATAAACAAGTTAAAAAGCAAAGGACCAAGGACTGACCCCTGCGGTACTCCACTAACCACACTGGTCCAATTAGAAAATGTTCCATTTACCACCAATCTTTGTACTCTATCTTTCAGCCAGTTCTCTATCCAATTACAAATATTATGTTCTAGGCCAATACTCCTTAATTTGATCATTAACCTTCTGTGAGGTACTGTATCAAACGCTTTAGCAAAGTCCAAGTAGATGACATCAACTGCCATTCCAGCATCGAGGTTCCTACTCACCTCCTCATAAAAGGCGACTAAATTAGTCTGGCAAGATCTGTTACGCATAAAACCATGCTGGCACAAACTAATAGTATTGTGAACTGCAATGTATTCAAGTACCCTATCCCTTATTACCCCTTCCAAAAGTTTTCCTACTACTGATGTCAGACTAACAGGCCTATAGTTTTCAGGCTGAGAACAGGATCCCTTTTTAAATAACGGCACCACATTAGCAATCCGCCAGTCTCTCGGCACCATGCCAGACCTCAATGAATCCTGAAAAATTAAGTGAAGAGGTTTGGCAATCACAGCACTCAGCTCATTTAATACCCTGGGATGAATCCCATCCGGCCCTGGACCTTTGTTTACCTTTACATGTTCAAGTCTCCTTTGAATTTCCTCCCTAGTGACCCATGCGTCAGTAGTTAAATTACTAGAACTGGGCATAGTAGGCTCTGCTGTTCTTTTTAGCTACAAAAAATCTTTTTGCATGCAGGTAAGGATGCAGGTACCAATTATTCTGTAAGAAAGAAACAAAGCAATGTAGATATTGTTATAGTGTTTGAGGGCTAGCCGCCATATGTAATAAAAAGTCGGGATGCTCCGAATGCGCTGTTTTCAGATTCAGCTGAACTCCAATTCCTTCGTGAAAGATTCGGACGAATACTGAACCAAATCTGAATCCTAATTTGCATTTGAATGTCAGCTGAATCCCAAACCGAACCCTGGATTCGGTTCATCCCTAATAAAAAGCACTTATGCCCAGAAACAGTAACCCATAGCAACCAATAAGATGTTTGCTTTTAAACAGGTGACCAGTAAATGCTGCCTGCTTATTGAATGCTGCTCTTGGGCAAACTTAGTACCTCTTATAACAAAACCCCTGTTGCCTGCCTATTGCTTTGCTTTGCTTTTCATGTGCTTTAAAGGAGAAGGAAAGGCTAATAAAGAATTAATCTCAATCTGGGGGCATACCTTCAGTTGTTTCAATAGTGCCCTTAAGTCTCCCCATATTTCTCCTGTTCAGAAGATCAGAAGCCAACAGGAAGAAAAAACACTGAGCTGTGTAAAGAAAGTTCCCATAATGCCTCACTCCTGCACAGACACACAGACCAAGTGAACATGCTCAGTTAGCAAGACTATGAGTCAGCTTCCTGCTGATTGGCTCAGATCCACATTCCTAAGGGGGGGGAGTGAGTTCTTAGCATTCTTGAGGGAGGGGGGAGCAGGAGAGAGCAGAAAGCTGTGTGTCTCTGGCACAGGAATTACAGACACAACTTTTTACAGAGAACTCAGTGCAGCATTTCTGTGAGTGCTTATGGCTGTATTTACATAGACCTTTCTGATAAAGCTTACTTAGTTTTTACCTTTCTTTCTCCTTTAATAGCTCTCTAATGGCAGATAATGGCCCAGTTCTTCTGTAGGTTAGCATGCATACTCAGGAGATATATGCTGACACTGTAGTGAGTAGAGCTGCAGCTAGTTCAGAATTTCACTTCTGACCCCATGTTTTGTTCTTGAAATCACACTGATTAGAACTTAAAGAAACAGTAACACCATAAAATGAGTCTTTTAAAATAATAAAATATAATGTACTATTGCCCTGTGCTGGTATAACTGGTGTGCTTTAGAAACACTACTATTGGTATATAGTATTATATAAATAAGCTGCTGCCTAGCTGTAGGGGCAGCAATTTAAAGGAGAAATTGCTTAGGCTACATAGCAGATAATAGATAGATAGTAGATAAACTACTGTAGATTATAATGGTTTAATCTGTTATCCACTATTTAACCTGTGCCATTTAGGCCTGTTTCAACAGCCTCCATTGTTACATAGCAGTTTGTTTATATAAACTATAGTAGGGTTTCTGAAGCAAACACACAACTTTTACAAGTGCAGGGCAACTGTACATTATATTTTAATTACTTTGATGCACTTTAATTTTTTTTTTTGGTGTTACTGTTCCATTAAGGTGTTATTCTGTGTGCTTGTAGTACAGAACAGTTTTACGTTTATGATTGATTTTAGTCTCTAGCCTACATGGTTGACACCTCGGGGCATATTTATCAAAGAGTAAAAGCAGAGCTCACCAGAGTTAAAGTCTGCTTTTCTACGGGGTTTTTGAGAGGTATATTTATCAGAGTAAAATTGAGAGATCACCTTTAAATACACCTCCAAAATTCCCATAGAAACAAACAGAGAATAGTGGAATTTCCCTATTGACAAGCTGTGACAAGCTCTACTTTCACTTTTTGAAAATTATGTCCCATAAATCAAGTAATACCCTCTACTGGCTGATGGTAAAACCCACCACAGTGCTAACTCAGGCAAATGATGACTAAATAATGAATGAGGAAGGAGTCAATGAGGAATGAGGATATAGATGGATTCCTCCTTCCTTGTAACTGGGCATAGGTGTTAGGCAAGTGTGAATGACCCCTCATATTCTTACCACTGCCAAATGTGAAAGGGCAGCAGGCAGTATTTGTTATGGGAAGCCAGATTTCATTTACAGCAAGGGGGTTACATTTGGCAAATAAGAGAACATAGATTTTACTGCATGGGTTTTACTGAATGTGAATAAAAGGGAGTGTGGCCAAAAGAAGATAGTAGAAGAAGATAAAGTCAGGAGAAGAGTTGGGGTTATTGTAGATCAGGCCCAGATTCGTGAACAAGCCAAAGATCCTTAAGCCGGCCATACATGCTCCAATGATACCGTAAGAAACCTCGCTTCATACGCTATTCGGTGCATGTATGGCGGCTTGAGAGGCGACCGATAACGGTCGACTCGTTGATCAGCCAGGTTAAAAGATTAAGAAAAGTCTACGTTCAGGGCTGAATCGAAAGAAGGAGGTAGAATTTCTATTGTTTCTACCTCCATATCTGACGATTCAGGCCTGAACATCAGTGGAGGGTGGGAATGATCTTTTGGGCGACCAATGGTCGATTAAAAAATCGAAAATTGCTACGTGTATGGCCACCTTTAGGGCTAGGGAGGCTGACTCACTTTACTCTTAAAAGAACTAATACATTTTATATTTTGATTTGAATTGTTGAAGTGTGTTGGGAGGTTCAATGAATCATTTTGTTGTTTTTTACTAATATAGGAGACAAGATGGGGCCATGGGTCAACAAGCTGGCACTGTGACAGGAGGAGGCTCAACGGATTTGTGTAGGGTGGCATAAAAGATCAAAAAAGTTGTGTGTGTTTGGCTTTAATTGCTTGTGAATGTCCCCACTTCAACTTGCAAACTTCCAAAAATTCATTTTAGTATTGATCCTATTAGCAGACATAAAATATGCCTGCATACAATAATGCGATATTGATGCTCTGCTGCTAGTGACAACTTGGCAGTTAAAATGAAAGAGGAATAAAAAAAGTGTTTAAATTCTATAAGTCTGTGCTTTTTGAATACACCCTTTGTTGCAAGTAATTGTTATCTCATATCTGGGACACTGCCAAAGGAAAAAAAACAATTGTACCATAGACTAATTTAGATTTAGGAATGCCAGCTATATTCCTAGAGGAAAATTATCTGTCAGGAGTTCATGTTAGGTGAAAAATTTTACACGCAGGGATTTGGGAATTTCTCCAGCATAGTCATGCAGTTTAAATATAGAAAATCTGCTGGTTTCTTCAGGAAAATGTTTTGAATGTATTATGCATGTCTTATGGAGTGAAAAGTATTCTCTGTATGACAAGATATATCAGTAATGTATTCATTTCTTTTTAGTCAGTCACTAACAAGTCTAGTTATTTAGACAAATCTAAACTTATTTTAAAGTGTGCATTCCTGCCAAATTTGTTTAGTTTTATGCTAAATTAAATGAATATATAATATACAGTATTCTAGTTTCTCTTTTCATAAATATTACTTGTTGTTGTGTTTTCTAATTCAGCAGCAAACATAGGCACTTTTATTGTTTTACATTAAATGGCTAAAGGTATATGGATACCCCTTCTAATTATTGGAATTGGCTATACAAGCCACACCTGCCATTGCCAACACAAGTAAAAATACAACTGACCGAGAAAGCCCCGTATGCCCATACCAGTTAATGCAAAAATAAAATGTATGTTATAAATTTCTCAATCAAGTGCATTACCATGCATTTATGGTAATAATCCATCTGACACTTGTTTAATCAGATCTGATTACTACTTATAATGCCATTCTCCAGAATATAAATGTGATCTTCTCAAACCTTTAAAGGAGAAGGAAAGGTTCAAGCACTGGAGGGGTGATAAATGTAAGGGACCCCCCAGTGATTGTAATCACTTACCCGATACCCTGGGCTGGTGCTTCTTTTTGCAAAAAACTGCACTGACCTGGGGAACTTGTGAGAGAGTGCTACTGCGCAAGCACAACCACTCAAAGCCAAAAGAAGCAGGGAGAGGATCATTCCTCACAAGTGCCCCAGGCCATTGCAGTTTTCTGCTAACAGGAGCACTTGTCACGGTTATCAGGTAAGTGATTACAATCATTGGGGGGTGCCCAACATTTCATTAAACCTTTCTTCTTCTTTAAGTAACTTTTCCACTACAGGCGTCCAACTTGCAGTTGTATGTAAATATGCCTTGCTGTAATTGGCTGATTAGAGCTAATTGCTGACTGGTTGCTATGGGTCATTAATAAGTACTCGGTAGAGTTGCGCAGGTTTGTCAGTTCTCACCTTATTCTCAGTTAAACCCTTAGAACCTTAGAAAGAGAGCAGATGCTCTGGATTTCATTTGCTATTGACAAACTGACATTAAATCAGTGTCATAAAATGTTGCTACAGTTTATGCATTCCGCAAGGACTGATATAATAGTGAATGCTATTAATGCACAAATAAAGTATGTTAGCAGAATACATTTCAAAGAGGTTTTGATCCCTGCATAACAGGAACACCATATGAAAGTCTCTCTGCTTACATCAAAGAACCACATGAATTGTTTTATTTCTGCCTATATGTAGCTATAGTATATGCTAGTACTGATATAATCTGCAAATAAATACCATATCTTTTTGGTTATTGACAGACTATTGCCTGCTTTAGTGTACTGTACTAACTTCCTTAAACCTTAACTGTGAACATAAGACAATAATATGATTATCTACAATCTTATTTGAAACATTTATTTATAAAGCGAATAAAAATGTCAAGAATTAATAACTTACAGATTTGACCAAGGACTAATATACCCCATACTGTTTAATATAAGGATATTAGAAGTCACCTCATAGTTCCATAATTATTTCATGTAAAATATACTTTATGGCAGGTGGTGGGGTTGACGTCTAAAGTGGGGGATACATTATTTGTTATAAATGCAAGTTTCTGTGAGTCATGTGACATAATTGACATCAGTAGCATGTTTATAAATGTTGACCACTAAATACAATTTACAGTTTACTGGCTATTCATAGTTATTATGTATTATATAGAGAACAGTATACCATCTGTTTTAAAAATATAGGGATATTAGTAATCACCAAGGATTTCCACCATTATGATATAAAAAGCACAAGGACACAGGCAGAGTGCTTTTATTAAGTAAATAAGATGCCTAAAGAAAAAGATCTGAAAAGAATTCTAATCTTTGGTGCTTTCTTTACAACTCTGTCTAATGCGGAATATTATGCAAATGTATCAAGTATAACCCTATTGGAACCCTCTCTGGCACTTCTCACAGTATTAAACTCCTACTGTGGCTCTCACCATGTTGGTGTATCAATCCATGGTGGAATAGGGAGAGACTCTGTACCTGACCTACCATGTTCCAGGTGTACTCCTATGGGTGGGTTGCTGAGGCTGGAAAAGCCAGGATCACGCGTAGAAGAGGGTAGGGGCTGTGAGGATGATTTCTGTGCAGGAAGTAGGAACCAGGGAAACAGAGTGTGTATTACTTTCCTTTATTAGGTTTCAGTTACCTAATAGTAGCCGAAGGACAAGATAAAGCAGATATTGGATCAGTTTGCATATTTGTTTGCATATTGCTTATTAAAATGGAATGTGCCTTGTTTTTTGGAAACCCTGCTGTAAATAAAACATAGGTGCATGGCTGCTGAATGTTACCCTGGGTGTTAAATAATAATAATTAGCAACTAGATAGCTAAATTTGTCACACGGAACATAAATCTAGACGAAGGGGAACCTCATATCGCCCATGTAAAAAAGTAAAGCCCACAATAAAAAAGAGCTTGAGAAAAAATATAATTATACCCATGTTTTCAGGGATTATTTTCTAAGGACAGACCTGACAAAGCAGGTTGCTGTTTTTTTAGTGTACAGCAAATACTGTGTTTCATACAAATTGCTGGGGGCAAGAGAGAGAAAGTGTGTAGGCAGTAGGAGTAGCAGGATACAAGGCCGTGTCCTTACTGCCTAACCTTCTCTATGGCAGGTGGTAAAAGCAAGTCTGGCCTGTGCCTCCTGAAAATCCTGTGTGAGGAACACCGTGCAGCAATTTCCAGCAATGAAAGTGTTTGTTAGGTGAGGGGGGGGTGCAAAAATGTTAGGTACCCCCCCAACTGGGCGTATGCAACAAAGCAATGCTCTTCCTTCTTTGGTCTTCGCGCACGTGCAGTAGATTGAAAAGTGAACAAAAAAAGCCGGCTTTGCTCAACTGTGCATGCGCGGGCCCCGGAATCTCGTCTAAAGGAGAAGGAAGGAAGAGGATCATTTGCCTGCATTAACTCCTGGCCAGTGCAATTTTCTAGTAACAGGAACACCGGCAGGGGTTTCAGGTAAGGGGGGAGGTGCCTACCATTTGGCACCACCCAGTGATTTAGCCTTTCCTTGTCCTTTAATAGCACCTGAGGTCAAAAGCAGTCATTTTGCAATAATTATCCATAGAAGAAACAGACAGAACTTCATTTATGCTGTTGTTGCTCTTTTTTAGTGCTTTGGCATCAACAGTGATCTGGCATTATAGCTGTTTAAATATGGACAAATGCTTTTACACTGCCCTATGCCAATATGGACTTCTTGCCACGTATGGTAAGTGTCTTACACTTAAATCTGTGCCCAATCTTTTTTTTTACATTGCTCCCACAAACTGCATAGATTTGCTATTGTGTACAAAGGATAAACCCCTGTTTATTTTTGTTCTGTTTATTTTTTCCTGAAACCCTAATGAACATTACAGATGCGTTCCTTTTATTCGGCATAGAAGAGAACTTTTTAATATCGCTGGTGTTGGTCTCTAGTGTATCACAGATCATTTGCTTTTTACAAGAAAATTAGAAAGGCTCTGCGCCATAGTTTATTATTGCTCTGGCAAATGATAAATTGATGTACCCCCACTAATTCCAGGACTCCTTGATTTATAGCTCCCATGTCAGAGTAGAATGCTTAGGCTGCTATTTTGAGTCCTTTAACATTGCTAATGAAAACACAGAAACAAAAAACACATTAAATCAATGTGGTATGAACAATATAGTCACATAATTGAAGTGAGGTTTCTATTTTAAGACTGCATGGCATGAAATGACTTCTTGTGTGGTTGTTAAATGCAGATAAAATAAATTATCAGCCTAAAGGAGAGCTAAACCCTTAAAACAAATACTGTAGAATCCCCTTTTAAGTTTTCAGGGTTTAAAATTCAGGGAAATGTATTATGCATACATAAGATGGGGGGGCTACTGGGGCATCTTCAGAGGCACAGATCTTCCTGCTAAAGGGCTGTGGCTGCCTTGGGCTGGTACAGAAATGTACAGTATTTCTCACTTACTTCTTTGTTCTCCATTAGGATTCATATACATTGATTTTTTTGATTGTGAAGACTCTGCATACACGGGGGAACTCTGTACACACTATACTGCATACCTCCCAACATTTTGAAGACAGAAAGAGGGACAAAAACAAATGTTGCACCCATTTTTGCGATCACATCCCCTTAAATACCACTCCGATTTGCCTAAATTTGACAGGTTATTTAAAGTTTGAACACATTTCTGGGGGTTTTGGGGTCTTGTTTTATGTGTTATTACAGTTTTGCTGAAAAAGGTGAAATTGTCCTTTAAGCTATGAGTCTCAGTTCCCCCAAGAGACCTGTTTAGTTAATTAGTTACAATTGTATCTCAATGCAGCGGGGGGGGGGGGGGGGGGGGGGGGGATTTTTACCTTTCTGGGCTTTCTGTCAAAAGCCACTTATTTAATTAAAAGTGAGAAACAATGTATCTAAGTGCAAGTGACGCTCGTTAAGATTTCTGGGCTCTCTGCCAAACGCCACTTTTAATTAAATTTGTATCTTTTTTAGCTTCAGTGCAGAAGATCAAAGGGAAATGAGGGACTTTTCAGTAAGAATCCGGGACTGTGGGTTGAGCTGTCAAAAGAGGGACTGTCCCGGGAAAATTGGGACAGTTGGGAGGTACTGTATGGACTGTTTAATGGTTTATTTTAAAAGGCCATCTTTTATACAGATTTACTTCAAGAAAGGTCCTCCTTTAGGATTCATATAATTAGATTTTTTTTTTATCATTGTTTTTATTGATTGATAATCAAAGTTCTTGTTACAGCGGTTATCATAATACAGTATTTTTCGTTAACATCATGTTTGTATAATTAGATTTTTTAATTGTTAAGAATCTGCATACATGGCGGAATACTATATACAATATATATATACAAAATGTATTTTCAGATCGGCACAACGTAATAATAACTTAATAAAATTCAGTGTCTTTATTGTGAGCACATCGCACAACGGGATGTTTTAGCATAAGAGTGCAGACACTAGAAAGACTGATATATATATTTATATATTGTTTGGTTTTAATGAAAAGGCCATGTTTATACAGATTAATTCAAAGAAAGAGGTTTACCAATATAATTTGCCAGCATCATTTTGACATGAGAACAAATGGGTTGCAAACCTGGTCTCGTGAGTTCTTAAACCTTCTGAAATAGCATGACTGATATTCTAATGGACAGTTGAATATACTGGCAGGCGTATATACAGTATAACCTTCCCCTTCCTGTTCATGTGCTTGATCTTTTTGCCAAGTCCTAGGCTGTGCATGTGTTTTTCATCTGTACTGCACTTGGTTCTTACTTTAAGATACAGAAATATGTGAATGAAAAAAATGTGTTTTCTATTTCTATGGATTATTTGAAGTATCGGCAGTTCAACTTTTCACATCTTTTCACAAGTAAATCTGACTGAAAAATTACATTTTAAATAGTTAACATGTATGTAGTGAATTTGTACTAAAGGGATACAAAAGGTAACAAGTTGCAAGATTGTTACTGAAGCTCAAGAGCTGTTTAAAAGGGTTGCAACTCAAAGAGAAACATTATGTATGTAATCAGTGTAGATGGGACTATGGGTGGGGAAGCTTATCTATTAAAAAGCTTGAAATTTTTCCAAACTAGAATGTTTGCGTATTTCTCAAATGCATCAAATTTATATTCTATTAATCATTTTCAATGGGTCTACAAACTTTCAAAAATATGGAAAATTTGAATTGAAAAAATTACTTACATTTTACCAAGGGCAACTCAAATTGACTTCTACATGAATTTGCAAGATTTACAATCATTTGCGCTCAGGGTCGGACTGGGGGGTGAAGGGCCCACCGGGGCCCGCGCCCATAGTCCGTCCATATGGCCCGCACCCATAGCCACATGGCTCAGTCATCTGGTCCAGTAACACTGGCATTACAATATCGCAGATTTGTCTATCTTATGGTACTGCATGCATATTCACAGCATCTTAGCATTTGCTTAGGTCCATGCGTCAGACATTTTCATTGTTTTGAAGCTAATCAAATACAACCTATTTAACAGCAGCTAACAAATTCAAATTCAAATTTTATTTGTCACATACACAGTCATACAATTATGATATGCAGTGAAATGCTTAGACGACTACTATTAATGACCTCAAAATTAGAATAATATAGAATATAAGAAGTTAAGAATAAAAAGAATAGAATAAAATAAAATAAATGAACACAATAATGCAATAATTGAAATGTATGTAGTGCAATGTAGAACCATGGCCAAATAGTTGGCATGATAATGTGCAAGAGTTACAGTTCAACCTCGCAGTGTGCGAAAAGTGCAATGTGCAATTGTCCCACGTGTGCAAAATAAAAGAGACTTAATCCTTGACAGAAGCTCCCAATGGTTCCTAGATCCATGTGATGTTGTTATGATTGAGAGCTCGTATGGCCTGCGGGAAGAAGCTCCTTCTCAATCTCTCTGTATTGGCTTTCAGTGAGCAGAAGCGCCTTCCTGACCGCAATAGACAGAACAGTCCATTGTCAGGATGACTGAGGTCTTTCATTATCTTCCTGGCCTTGGTCCAGCAACGTTTATTGTAGATCGATTGAAGGTCAGGGAGCTTGATACAGATGATACGTTCAGCTAATCGTACTACCCTCTGTAGGGCTTGTCTGTCCTTCATGTTACTGTTCCCAAACCAGGTTGAGATGTTTCCTGTCAGGATGCTCTCTATGGTGCAGGAGTAGAAGTTCCTAAGCACCCTAGAGGGCAGCCTGAAGCCTCTCAGGCGTCTAAGATGGTAGAGACGCTGCCTCGCCTTTCTCACCACGGTATTGATGTGACATGACCATGACAGGTCCTGTGTGATGTGAACACTGAGGTATCGAAAGCTATCTACTCTCTCCACTGGGCTCTTGTTGATGATGGGGGTCTGGTAATTCCTCACCTGCTTAGTGCTAAAATCCACTATCAACTCCTTTGTCTTACTGACATTCAGAAGAAGATTATTCCTCTGGCACCAGTTCACCAGATTTCCAACCTCCTCCAGGTAGGCCGTCTCGTCATTATCAGAGATCAGGCCCACCACAACAGTATCATCAGTGAACTTAATGATGGATGTGGAGTTTGTGGTGGCTACGCAGTCGAAGGTGTACAGAGAGTACAACAGGGGGCTTAGAACACAGCCTTGAGGGGCACCAGTGTTGAGAGTAAGGGAGGCTGAGACCTGACCCCCCATCCTTACTGCCTGTGGTCTTCCAGTTAGGAAATCGAAGATCCACTGACACAGAGATGGGCTCAGACCTAAGTACTCCAGTTTAGTGGTGAGTGTGGAGGGAATTATGGTATTAAATGCAGAGCTGTAGTCAATGAAGAGCATTTTCACATAATTCCCCCCCCTAGTGTCCAGGTGAGATAGCGTTGTGTGGAGAAGATGAGAGATGGCATCATCCGTAGAGCGGTTCGAGCGGTATGCAAACTGCAGTGGATCCAGTGAGTTGGGTAATGAAGAAATGATGAAGTCCCTGACCAGACGTTCAAAGCACTTCATCACTACTGAGGTGAGGGCTACAGGACGATAGTCATTGAGGGAAGTAGGAATGGGTTTCTTTGGAACAGGGACAATAATAGACTCCTTAAAGCATGTGGGAATCACTGACTGAGATAAGGAAATGTTGAATATCTCTGTGAATACAGGTGCCAATTGATCTGCACAGGCTCTAAGGACTCTACCTGATATGCCATCTGGTCCTGCCACTTTCCTGGGGTTCACTCTCTTGAAAGCTCTTCTCACATCGTGCTCGGAGATGATGAACGTGTTACCGGTGCTGACAGATTCTTCCTGTCTGCAGCCAGAGTCGTCAGTATGCATTATACCATATGCATTAGCATCGCTACCGACTTTAGCTGCAGACTCGAAGCGAGCATAGAATGTGTTCAGCTCATCTGCCAGGGTCCCATTCGCAATCTTCATACCAGATGTTGGTGCCTTGTAGTCAGTTATTAACCTTAAGCTCCGCCAGAGGCTCCTAGAGTCACTCTGTTGGAGCTGTGACTCAAGTTTCCTCCCATAGCGTTGCTTTGCCTCTTTCACCGCCTTCCGAACGTTGTAAGAGGCGATTTTGTACAAGTCCATGTCCCCCGATGCAAGACCCACGTTGTAGGCAGCGGTGCGAGATCTTAGAGCTTCGCGGATTGTTGTGTCCACCCACGGCTTCTGATTGGGAAACGTTCGGATGATCGTTTTTTGTACGGTGTCATCCGTTAGTTTTCCAATAAAACTCACCACCACTTCCGTAAACACGTTGATATCACCAAGCTACTAGTACAGTAGCTGGCCGGATGTCCTAGGCAACCCAGCTGGCCACCTCGACCGCTGCGCAACCCACTGCCCCCCTCCCATCCCAGGATTTGAATCCTTCATTGGTTTCAAATCTGAATGGCAAATACTTCCCAACTATCTGTCCTCTCATGCAGGATTTCCTAATAACCTGTTGGCCTAAATGAACCAAACTGAGAAAAATAAAATCTGGATCAGTTCTTCCCTGATCAGCCACCCAAAAATCAAGATTGAGGAAATTCCTATCAGAAATATATACAGTATTATAGGAACATTTCTACTATTTTTAAAATCCTCATTTCCTTCATGCAGGCTGTATACTGTACATGACACATACTGAATTATAACTTTTTGCCACAACAAGTACACAATTTAGTGTAAAATATGCCTATTTGGGTTCTATATAAAACAAATTGTACCATATTTATGTGAAACTTAGGTACTGATCATAATATGCTCACCTTTGGGGTATCGTTTATGGCAAGATGACTATAGGGAAGCCAAGGAAATATGAAGAATGATATGCAAATATCAGATTTCTATGGTGGTACAGAATACTGGTAAATTAGTAAAAATATTTTTTAAGCTTTTCTGCCCATGTATAGGCACTATCCACTAGCCTATCTGAAAATTGGCCAGACATCTATTGGACAGGTTTAAAAATCCCATTGTGGCAAGGACCACCTTGGCAAGTTGATGGAATCCTCTACCAACAGCCTGCATAGGCGCCTCTTCTGGTGAGTGGCCACATCAGGCAAAGATACATTTGTTTGGTAACAGTCAGATCTGACAGACTATCTAAGCATCCTGTCCAGTCTGAAAATCTCTAAAAATGTCTCTTCTTTTTGCGAGGATGTGGAACTTTTCAGTGGTAAGAATGATTTGAGGAGCTCATCTATGCATGCCGGGCCTCTTTTTTTTTACAGTTACTATGATAGAACTTTTCAGTGTAATTTTCTGCTTGAATAAAGCTGTATGGGGTCCCCACAGCCTGCATGATTGGGAGGCCTGGGATTATCTTCAGGTGCCCTTTTGCAGAAGTTCTACAGTAGAAAGTCGGGTCACTGTCTCTCTGTAGTTCAGCTGTTCAGGCACACGTAATAGCCAAGCCAGCTGACACATGGCCCTTATAATTTATTGTTCTGTTAAAGCATTAAATTACCAGTAACAATACTTCTGCTGACCCAATCCTAACCCTTTGTACAGAGAGCAATAATATATATACTGTACACATGTCCATGTAAGGAACAAGTCAAACCTTGAAAGCAGCAATTTCCTGCTCGTGCATTTAGATAATAAGAAGGGGAATGCTCATAAAGGAGAAATGCCTCTGATAATTGATGTATATTTTATTAACGTTAGATGAGCATTTGAATTAATTCTCAGAAGTGGAAAATAAAAGCATAGTCTTACCGACTTTTAATAGGGAACATATAAAGCAGCCTGCATAAATCTGACTACAATAGATAACATCGCACAGCGTGCTTAGTTTGTGGTTATGGTGTCATTCCATTCTACAAAGAAAATGATGTTCTCAGAAGCCAAAAGGGATAAACTTACTGGAGCCTTACATTTAATGCTGATTTCATTCAGGCCAATTAACATGAGCTTCTCTGTTCTATCCTACTAGGATTTTTACACATCCCATGTGTAAGCACTTGATTCCTAGGTGTTAGCCCAATGGCTTAATTACTGGCATCTAATTTAAGAAACTGTTTCAAGTTCCAGTAAAGGCAATGGGAATGGGAATTAAATAAAATAAAAGCAACTAACTGCATTCATCTGCACTGCTTTCTGTGTAACTAGGGAAAGTCCTCTCACAGGGGGTGTGTAAAGTAAAAAGACTTTTTTCAGTCTAATTGTGCTCAGATGCAAATACTGTTAGGTTTTCTGCACTTTACCCCATATTTTTTAGGTTAATTTCAGTGACTGTTCATAAATGTACTGTGAACCCTTTTCTATTCATAGCCAGTGTTTAACTACCCAAGTCCACACCCCCATCGGGTCGATTAAAGATGCAATGGTGCCACATTATGGACAGAACTGTAAAGGTGTCTGAATGTGTACATGTCTGGGGCTCAGATCACAGATTCCTAAGGGAGCATTCTTATGGGAGTAGGGAACAGGAGAGAGGAGAGAACCGTGCAGACTCTGGCCCAGGGATTGAAGGATTTTTCTGAGAGAGGAAGTCAGACACCCGAACAACATGTTTACAAAAAAGGAGACAAAAAATCCTGTTTCTTTTGATAGAGGACTCAGTGCAGCGTTTCTGTGAGTGCTTATGGCTGTATTTACATAGACCTTTCTGATAAAGCTTACTTAGTTTTTACCTTTCCTTCTTCTTTAAGGAGCAGCAAACATACAGTAGTTGGTATAGAGCCCTCTGCCACTGACAGTGTAACCACCCACTGAAATTGTTAACACTGTATCCCATCATGCAACATTCCTTTGGACTAATACAGAGCACAACTGTAATAATGTTACAATGAGATTTTTAAAGTGAAATCGCCTATCAATGCCTAGCATGCAAAGAAATGTATATCTTGCCTAGTCCTATTTTTGCTCAATCGCCCTTGACCATACCAACTCAAGGCCATTACCACAAAGTTTCATTTAATAAAATAAAAATAAATATTTTAGTGTGTTATATTTGGTGCTGCTGTTGCCCTTAGTGCCAACCCTGCCGTTCTTATATCCATGTATAAATCATTTCAGATCTGATTTACCTTCCATTCCAGCCTTTATGTCTGGTCCTTCCCCATTCACCTTTGCATTTCCTGCACTTTTTTTGCTTGAGTTATATATAGCCTTTCTCTATGTCCACTTTTCCACTGAGCTTATCATGGTCTCTTTCTGCCTCTTTTCTCTCTTGCTCACCCTTTGCCACCTTGCTCCAATGTGTAATTTTCTTTTGGTGTCCCTTTCCTAACTTCATCTTGTGAAGCAAGTTATTCTTATTCTTCCTTATACCATTCTTCGTTTTTACTAGTCTCCACATGTGCATTTCCCCCCCAGGTGCCTATCCTTTATCCTAATCCCCTTTCCCTATCTGCCATTGTCTACTCCCTGCCCAACTCACTATGTGCCATTCTCTCCTCCTTCCTGTTCCCCAATTGGGTAATGTTTTGCTTCAGTTTCCTTCTTCCCTCATGTGCAATAGCTCCTCCTTTCCTCATATCTCATGTTGATCTCTCCTTCAATCTTCTATTCTCACCTTTACAGCCCTCCCCATTTACCCCAGTTTGAACTCCCTGCAGCCTAGATCGGCATTCCTACACTAACTGAACTGAACTCTTCTCCCTCTTTAAGTGTTCAGCTGGTATTGGTCAGTCGCACATCCAATGAGGAGAGAGGGGCTTTCCTTAGTCATTTTAGTGTTGAAAGATTGATCATAGTCAAATTGATCTCAGTCAACTCATTTCCACAAATGTCTGATATCAAAAATCTGAACTTTAAAAGCATGTGTGAGAAAAAGTTGTGACTTGACAAGTTTTATATGAAGTATTTTTGGATTCGGAATTGTTGCAGTTTTGTTGCATAGTAAATCTCAAAAAAGTTGCAACTATTTTTTCAGCTACTTTTAGCACTAAAAATTGAGAAAAAATCCAACCATTAGTAAATGGCCACCAAAGTGCCCAGAAAGAGTAATGTGAACTCTCCATACTGTCAAATGAAATATAGGCTGGCATTGTCATGAAAACTTAAGAGCTGGTCATCAGCCAGTTTAGCAGCAGTGAGGTTTGAGTGGTGAAGTTATAGACTGCAAACCTGCAAATGAATAAACAAGTTTAGTTATTTATTGGACCTATTGTAGTCAAACACAAAAACACAAGTGGGAGTAACATATGTGACAGCTGTAATTAGGGAAGGGGGGTTTGTGTCCCTTACCCTCACTCCATGCCCAGTAAATATTTGTATTCTAAATTACATTATATATAATCTAAAAAAATGCAGGGTTTTATATACCCAGAAATCAATTTCACTGATTGATGTTTAAGAAAGTACAATGTAGTAATGCTACATGATAGGATTGTCGGCTATAGATGCCAAAAGGATTCATTTTTTTTGGCATACAAATATATTGTTTTTGCCAATTTAAAACGTCATGAAACTTTTGTCCTCTGCTTGACTGTTTGGTACTTTCTGTCAGGACTTCAGTTTATATAAAAGGGTAAAATCTGGAATCAGAAAGTAAAATTTTGATTTTGGGAGTTCTGAGCCTTCAAACATGTGCATGAAAATGCTTTTGATTAGAATCATATTAGCAGCCTGACAGTGATGAGGCAAATTTGCTTGCGGCTGGATAATCTCCTACAATATCACAGGATTCCTACTGGAGTAGTCAGATATTCCAAACGTAAACAGAGCCTTCAAATTATTATTGAATGCCCATCAAACGGGTCAGGTCATCTTCATCATAACAAGTTACTCATTTTGTTTACAGGACGTAGCCAAGTGCAATAAACACTCCTCATAAGAATATTTACGCCATCCAAACAATCACTTTCCTAAATCTTCCACCTTTAGAAAAAGCAATGCACAATAATACAGGACTAAGGACTTTTCATCATTTGCATAGCAGTGTTGTATATAACTCACTATTATGCCTGCTACTACAGGCAAACCAAGATTACCCCACATTTGGAAATACATTTAAAAACTATCCAGACCTATCATATTAAAATGTTCTTTGATATCTCAGTGAACACTGACTTAATCAAGTTTCTCAGCCTTAAAAAGTAAGGGCCATATAGTTTCCTACATGGCCAACAGGCATAACAGAACTTGTTATTTCATTACCAGACCACCAATGAATCTATGGACCACAGTACTAACCTGTTTCTGCCAATTATTACAATTAACACAGAAGTCCACATGGGTGGGTGGCTTTTAAATCAGGCATTAGTCTTCATGATTGAATGTTACTGGAAATGTCCCACACCAATGGAGGAACAAAGTCACATGAATAATGATTTTGATTTATTCCTGACCACTGAGTATGATTTACCCCATCATTTGTTAACAAAATATGGCCCCCGTCCAAGGGGTAACTATATCCTTAACCCACCACACCAACTAAAGACTATATTCCAGCAGGTCCCAAGTATCTCAGCATAGTAATTAACTATGTGCAACAAAACATAAAATATAATGTACATTTTATTTATATACCTCTAAGGTTAAAATACCCTATACCATAAAAACAAACAAAGTTCAGCATTGGAAGAGCTTCTCTGATAGATTAATGTGTATATAGGTGATAAATTCCAAACATGGAAAATTGCCATGTTACTGTTTTAATAGCTTCATCTGGTCCTGTGAAGTTATTGTGATATTGTGTTACTCAATATCAATTTCTTTCAATCAGCCATGTAAGTTATTTGATGACCTCATATTTCACATAAAAGCAAGACATATAGGGCAGGTTAATGTAAAAATCCTCTTGCTGGAAGTAAATATATGAACACATCTGTCCAAGGTCCCAATAATAGGTCCACATCCTTCTTAGCTGGAAGGGCCCAGGGCCTCGGCTATTAGCCAACTGCCTTCTGGGGACCCCTAGGGTATTGAACCATTCCAAGGCAAGCATAACTGGGAGTGAAGTGTATAATTCTTTTAGTTCCTTTCAGTTCCTTCCTATTGGTCTTGTACACTTTATGACCCTGTCCTTGTTTAGCTATCTTTTGTGGGAGAATTAGGAATGGTAGGCATAGGAATAGAGTTTAGGTCAGCGGTTAACGCACCCTTCAAGCAAGTCTTAACCTTTAGTTTTACTCTTGATTCAACAGATACAGACAGATCTCAACAAAAACACATGATGCCAACATTACATGAATCTCAGCCCAACAACAACCTTTCTGTCCCAAACACCCTGTCCTTCCCAGATCATGTTTCTTGCCCCATCCTTGCTGGGTATATAAAGACAGGTGACTTCAAACAATATAAATATAGAAGCGTTAATGGGTCAATACCAGTCTGTTATGTTTGGTTGTATATATGCTCAAATGGGTATGCATTATTTGTACCTTGAGCCACATTCAAATGTAAAAAGAGTTAGAGAGCAGCACAATCATAAAAAAGTTCTTAGGGTGCCAAATAAGGGCTGTTATTGGCTATTTTTTAGCCTCTATATTGATTGTCAGCCTATATTGGTTACCTATATTGATTGGCAACCAAAACATGCCTTCAAGTCAAGAATTCAAAAATAAGCACACGCTCTAAGGCCACTGGGAGCAACATCCAAGGGGTTGGTGAGCAACATGTTGCCCTGAGCCACTGGTTGGCGATCACTGATCTAGCATATAGTTTAAGAGAAATACTCTTGGTGCAACTTTATTATGTTTTGGTTCTGGAATATAAATACTCATCTGTACTCACATAAAATGATTCCATTGTTCTATTGCAGTTTGTGCTTCTTTGTTAATGTGCATAGATGCAACTATTTGGCAGAAGTGGTCTCTTTCTAATGAAGAGACAGAGACACCTAGGGGCAGATTTACTAATCCACGAACGGTCCGAAAGTTTTTTTGCAATGATCGGTATTTTTGCGACTTTTTCGTAAATTTTCCGTGGCGTTTTCGTCGCCGTCGCGAAAAAATCGACGGCGACGAAAAAGTCGCAACAAATACGAAAAAGTCGCTAAATTTTCATTTCCAATACGATTTTTTCCCTTTCGGGATTCGGATTCGTGGATTAGTAAATCTGCCCCCTAGTGTAACTTCAGACAGGTCAATGCCTGTGTTTAATGCACAGCAGAAGACAAGGCACTTTGTAATTTCACACACAACATATGCAAAAAAACAATTTAAAGGTTATTCTTCTGATACCAGAACAGACTGGTCCACTGGAAACTTGCTCTTTACTAGTGCCACTAACAGGGAAACTCAATCCAGTAAATGCAAATATTTCACTGGGGTCTTTTGAGTGTTTCTCTTCTGCTCTTCCAGCTGCTGCAGCCTTTCCTCCCACTTCCTGGACAGAGCTCATTCCAAGCCCCACCCCACATGTGGTGACTAATCAGTCCCAACACCTTTACTGGTTTTCAAGCCAGTGAACAAAGACCTTGTTCTTCTCCACATCTGCTCTGTCTCAATCAGACAGTTGAGTCGAGTTGTACTCATCTTCCAATGGCTTTTTAGTTACAGTGCCAACACTATTGACTGAGTTTGTTTATAGGGCTACCCTAGCAAAAGCATCTGTCTGAGTGTGGTGTCAGTACTTATTATATGCTTCTTTGTTTTACTGCCTTTGTTGAATCTTGCCTGTTTTTGTGCATTACTAAAACTGGACTCCTGACATCCAAGAAGAGATGGGGTCAGATTTCTTTTCAGAGTCCAATGTGCATTCTTTCTAACTCCCTTCTCCTGTTGTCAGGCTTCTGAGTTCCTTGGCTGCTATCTCCCTGTTTTTGCTTCTGCCAAAATATGTAGAGTAGGCATGTGTTATTGCTCAGCAGGGTGGTCTTTCTCTTTTGTGCTGAAGAATAAAAGTTGTGCTTTCGATGTGTTTTGAAGTGTTGGTGATCATGGATTTACATTTTTGACCAATTCACCCATCATAATTTAAAAGGTGGATGGAGCTAAAATAAGATATACTCACACCCTATACATCACTGTGATATGTGTTTGGTATGCTTGTATTAAGAAATATCTCAAAATCTCTTTCCCAATCCCTTCTTCTTTTACTCATACATAGCAACTAGAACTTTAATTGATACAAATGTAAGAAAATGTACCTTAAATATCATAATTAGTTAACAACAGATGATAACAGTATTGGGCTACACATTATGTTTTGGTGGACCTGTTCTAAGCAACTTTTCAATTGGTCTTCATTTTTTATATTGAGTTTAGTTTATGAACTATTGGCCTTTCTATTCCTAATAGAGACCAAGAAAATGTTTATATACGTTGTGTATCACACCTCACTGCTTATCTAAAATCTAACAGGCTTCACCTTTATCTTGAAAAGGTTACCAGAACCAGGTTAGATGTTTCATTTACAGTGGAACTGTATTTATATAAACAATGTATGCAGTTTAATATTTTAACTTGGGCTACAGCTCCAGAAACTGCTTTACCACATATCTATCCTGAACCTTGAACTCTGGGTCTCTCAAAATCAGCTCTGCAACCCAAAACATGGTTCAGAACCAGATATGGGTGTTTCTATTATAGGAAATAACATTTGCAATTTGCAAATAGATTATTTTCATATCTATTTGCTAATTGCAAATTCCTAACTATAGCTAACAGCAACTTGTATATATTGTTCATACACTGTAAACTTATAATTATAGTTACTTGCATCTGTATACTAAGCTTACATAATATCCTGTACATTATGTTCATATCTATCTGCAAATTCCTGACTACAGTTAATAATATTTGTATATACGGTTCATCCATTGTAAATTCATAAGCATGGTTACTAGTAATCTGTATATATGCTCACTAATGAATCTTCTGTAATAAGTACCCATAGCTTCTCCCTGCACATATGCCTTTAAATGCACTTAGAACTTATACCTTTATCCTGTACTTTCTGCTAATTGCACTTCTGGTTAGACCTAAACTGCATTTCGTTGCCTTGTACGTGTACATGTGTAATGACAATAAAGTTGAATCTAATCTAATGTAATCTAATTTCCTATTACAGTTAAGGGATCTAAAATCTGGAATGTTTGGGACCTAAGGTTTTCTGGATACATAGTTTTCCATTTTTGGATTTCCGTACTGTCTTTTAAAAAACATTTAAACATTAAATAAACCCAATAAGATTGTTTTGCCATCAATATGGATTTATGAAGCTTAGTAAAAACAGTGTATTGTACTTGATAGTATTATTACTATTATTAAATTTTAAAAATTAAAATTAATTAATTAACATATCCTCTAGGAAAGATTGTGTTCCTGTAATTTAGAGCTTTCTGGATTTTGGGTTTCTAGATTAGAGATCCCATACCTTATAGGGGATCATGAAGACCCACACTAAATAGCAAAGGGATTATTTTTTCGGTCCTGACCCATTTGATAATGCCTGTAGCAGCTCGGATGAGGAGAAATATGTTTTTATTCTGTAAGTTTTGCATCTTAGGATGAAGCCTCCATTCTTCTAATGCCAATGGATGCCCCATGTGATTTGTGAAAGGATCTACTAGTGAATAAAGTACCAAAGAGTTTAATGTATGGTGCTCTTTTACATTGTTTATTTATACATAGCTATCATAACCCGCTTAAACGGAAAAGTAAAGTCTTATGTTAAACCTGCTGTCAAATTGTAGGGAACATGATGCTCTCCTGAAACGCCAACTATTCTCTGCATTGTGAAGTTATAGCTAAACATGGAGATAGCAGCTGCCATCTTTAATTCATTTTACTCTTCTGGTTGGGATATCTCTGCATGCGCGTTGTTTAACCACTCACAGTTTTATTGAATGCAAACTGTGGTGAAATGGCACACTATAATGTTCATAAGACCAGAGTACTCAGTAGAAAATCAGCCTCCATTGTAACAACACAGTGTTCTGGCAACGGCTGAATACAGTCTGACAGGACAAGGTCAACCATGACACCTTGTAGGTCATATGACCCATGCAGGAACAGTGCTAAAGTAACCTGCATTTCTAATAGAAAATGTTACTGGCTTGCTGTGCCTATTGGCATTTTTGTGTAATACTAATTATTTAATTCATTTAAAATATTATTCGACTTCTACTTTTCTTGTCCTTTAACTTCTTCTTATCAATGTTTTTGCCAGCCTTTCTTCGTAGATGAGACCTTCCATAACCTTTATCAGCTTTGTCTCTTAAAATAAACCCAACTTAATCTAAGTCACATTCTACAGATAAGAGAAATGATGTGGTATTTTGTGAATGCTGATCCAATTTTCTTTTGGATCCTAATGTTGAATAGGGAATGTGGACTCAAGACAAAGGTAAGAGTCTGGCACAGTCCAGCAGCCATTTCACCATCAAACAGCTGTTTTTTATTAAAAACTATAAGTCCATTATTTCAGGCTGCCCTTTTGAAAACCAGGAATATCAAGTCATTGAAGACAGAGTTTTAATAAACAGAATTCATTGTAGTTCTTTTAAATTTAGTGTATGCCTTATTCTGATGTATGCCTGGTCTTTATTGTGTGACTTTGTGGACGTGTGTGTGTGTGTGTGTATATATATATGTATATATTATATTATTATTATTGCTTTTTGTGTTTATGTTCCTATTTTTTTGTGTATATTCTATAAATAGCTAATTACATGCTGTATATTATATACAGTATATTTCATTATGTTAATACATAAAAAAGGGTTGTGTATTTTTTCTATGTAAAGTAACCAGAGTCAGACTGGGGGGTGCAGTGCCCACTGGGGCTTCCGCATTGGGGCCCCGCACCCCCGAAGGTGCCCCCCACGCGTCTGGGGAGGACATCGGCGGCCAGGGGAAGCTGCAACAAGGATCAGGTCTGGGCTGCTGGCCCACCGGGTTTTTTCCAGGTATCCCAGCAGCCCAGTCCGACCCTGAAAGTAATTATGATGATAACTTGATGTGGTAATTTATTAAGAGATGGTACTTTCTTCCCATGTTTTAGATTTGGCCAGAAATAAAAGATATCCTAGCCCTGTAATAAGCATTAAAATACATCTAAATACTCCAGCACCACTGGGCAAACTGTGAAAAAAAACATATATAGCTATATACATGCATATACAGTATATACTGTATATTTTCTCTGCAAAACAAACAGAAATAGTATTTTCAGAGGACAGAAAAAATAGGCATCTAATATTAAAACACACATTTTATATGTATATGTGTATGTATATATATATATATATATATATATATATATTTACAGAATATGGTAACAGGCACTCTCGACAAATCAAAAATCAAGGATGCCTTTGAGAAAGGCTGCAGTGGCAGCCGAAACGTTAGACACAATTTTTGAATAAATATTTCTTTAATAAGACCTGTGAGTGCGGTAACGGTTATTTTTTGTGATATATATATATTTATATGGTGCTGATATTTTTTGGGGGGCTTTATTTGAAGATTTGAATATCTTTCACATAAGTTCCTACCCCTATAAAAGTAAGGGGCAGTTTTATCAAAAGCCAATCAACCAGAGAAAACCCACAAAGACACATGGCAATACATACAAACTCATTGCAGGTAGTACTTGGCTGGAACAAACCCAGAACCCCAGCGTTGCAATTTAGGAATGCTAACCAGTATACACTTTCTGAAGCAGTGTCGTTCATCGTAAAGTTTATCAGGCACAATTAGGTTCACAAAAGCTTGCAGTTTAATTATATACAATACTTATATCAATAGTACTAATATTGTAATTTTTACAAGAAAAGTTGGCACCTCTACTAGCAGTGAAGGGAATTACTTGCTATCTTTGCACAAACCTGTTGCTTGTCCTTACATTTGACAAATATAAACTTAATTTCTTCTCAATATATTGTGAGTTGATCCATGCTGAGAATAAAGATGGGCTGCTCCTTAGACCATACATGGAAAGATGGAATGTTGTATTGCTGGGCTAATACAATAAGCAGAAAGCCTAATGTACACCGTTTCTGAAGCTGCTTGTGTGCATTGTACACTCATATACTTTTCATGTGCCAGCTCTTCATTATGCATAAAAGTATAGGTACAACCCATTACGTTCTAGTCAGGGAGTGCAAACAGTTCTGCCAGACACTGACACGTGTAACAACTCCATGACTGGATCACACATTTTGCATTTATTTCTGGGTTATTACAAGCTAATTCAAAAACAAAGACAATGCCGCTATCCAAAATTAGAATTACAATTAAAGATGAAGTCTAATCCAGCCCTATAGGCTTACTGGTCCTAAAATGTGGCACAAAATAAAGTTCATTTGGGTTGCTTTTAGTTGTGAGGCAAGGCAGGTATCTATATATTGCTTGTTCAACATTTTGTCATTGATTTATATTTATGTTAGGTTTTTCTTGGCTACCAGAAAAAAATTAGCATAGCTATCAGTAATGTCAGCATGTAATGACATATTATCAATAGGAAATACATCTAGTTCTTTAATTGTATAGCCAGCATTTAACACAGTATTTCTGACTGTCTCCTCATCCAATGGCAAGCAGAAAAACTTCTGTTTGCCAACCTTGTAAAAACTATCCCCAAGTACGCCAATAACTACCAGATGGCCTCCTGGTTTTAACAGTGTGGTTATGTTTCTCATTGCATCCTTATAAGCATCAATGTCTTTGCAAGCTGTTTCCAAGCACAACGCAGTGATCAAACAATCAGCTTTGGGCAGAACCTCTGGATGCAGTGGGTTACTGTTTGTCACATCACATTTTAGAACTTTTTTGATAGTGGCTCGTAGCTTATTTTCTTTTTCTCTCCAATTTTCTCTGTTTAACCATAAAAAGACAAACACAGAGATAAAGAAATAAATACATTAAAGCTACTAGAAAAACTGAAATATAGAGGACCATGAACAAATCTAGCATGTGTGTTACATAAGATAATGGGATTGTTATTAAAACTATTTGTATTGAAACTGCAGGTGCTTAGAAGGTAATGTAAAAATGGCTGCCTTTTCTTGGTGTTACCCTGCACTTTGGTTTATCCCTTACCTTCCATTAACCTCATCATGTTCCCAAACATTAACAATACATCTCTATATACAGACACTGTGCAACTATGCACACCTTTCAAATAAGTAAAAGATGTTGGCCTCTCTCTCTAAGAACTTCTTGGCATGCATTGCTGCTACTGAAACCTCTTGAATGTTTGAATTTAAATATACATATTGTGCACATGAACCTGTCATATTAAACAAACAAAGGCATGTTACCTTTTTTTCATGGGTGATATGATATAAATGAGCATTTGGAAAGGGAATGTTAAACAGTGAGTAAGCTGTCGTGCACATTAGATTTTTAAACAATGTATTATTTATCAAAAGCAGTAGTTAGTTCCAGCTTGCTACTGAGAAACTTATTTGGATATTAGTACTTCGTTGAAAGGAATGAACAGTGTTACACTGCATGACAAGCAATTTTCACACTATTGTATCATTGCCTAGGAATAGGTCATTCATTGTAAACAATTTACTGACTGGTTGGAGCGGTGCAGTTTAAGAAACTGCACTTTTGGTTGTAGCGAAGGAGATACAGACAGGGAAACTAATGTTATTTCTTAACAGTGTGTTGTGGCCATCTATTAGCTCCATTTTTTTTACATTTTTAAAATGACTTTATACATCTTACTTGCATACCTGTTACCTTCTATCTCACAAACAGTCTTCAGAGTTTCTGACCAATCAAATGACCCTGGCTCACTTTTCAGCCATTTTTGGAATTCTTGACGATTACTGTCAGTGAAATCTGTGGCAATTATATTTTTGAAAGATTCACATGCCGAAACCAGTTGGTAGATTGAAGGACCAGTGCCTATATCAATCAAGGTGTCTCCTCTGATACCACCTAGTGAGTGAGATGTAAAATGAAAATAATGTAGATTAAATTAATGTTCACTGTATCTTTTAGCTTTTATACAGGTCATGTAACTCCTTATATCCTCATATTTTACAACAAGGGGTACATTATTTATTATAATACATACGTATCAGTGAGTCATGTGACAAATTACATCACTAAGCACCAATTATAACTCATGACATTACTAAGCACAATTTATAAGGATATAATTTACAGGATACTCATGGCTCTTGTATTATTTATTTATATAGTAGTGGGTTGCAGATTTGGTCCCTGCAATTCAGAGACACCATGGTCTGCTGACCAAGTCAGTAGTGTATCGGCACAAATAGATGGTTAAAAGGACATCCTAACCAGACTCTGGAGGCCAAACTATTAGATCAGCTCAATGTGGCCTTCCACATGGGTGGCCAAATCTGGAAATGATCTACTCATTTTGTTAACAAACAAGTGAATAATAACTTAGTTTGCATATTCTAAAATGGCTGTGTTCTGTTTAACTTATCACAATCAACACTTTTTCTTCCTTGATAAGGCGCATGTAGAGATGTAAGAATAGACATTAGACCCAGGTACAGGGGGGGGGGGGGCACAGAAGTATACAGGACCTGGTTGTCCTGAATGATGCACAGTTGTAATATAAAAGTGTAAGATGTACGGGGTAGATAAGATATACTTCAAATATATTTTTTTTCTCCAGTGGAAGTAGGACAAAACTGTAAGAATTAAAGGTCATTCTACCTACAGCTATGTAATATAAAAGGTTGAAAAAAAATATATAAAAGGTTGAAGTTTATGGACATGTCTTTTTTTAACCTAAGTTACTAAGGTACGGATGTTGCAATGCCTTGACAGTTGCATTACGGTCTGTCTTGGGTGACTATACCTCAGTGGGATAAAGAAGGTTACTGAACCTCACTATTGTGGGGAAGTAGCAAATAATAACTTTGTAGCTTATGTTTACTTTGGAATATAGTAACATAGGTTAAAAAAGACACACATCAATTGAGTTTAAACTTTTATATCTAAATGAAACTTGCCTAACTGTTAGCTGTTCCTAATGAGGAAGGAACAAATAAAAAAAACAACAGAAGCCTTTCCCATGTGCTGGAAAATTTGTGGTAAATTTCTTCCTGATTTCACAATAGCAGTCAAACCATTCCCTGGTTAAACTTGTACTAAGAGCTAATTTCAGAAACCTTGTATTTCTTCACTTGCTAAAAAGCCATCCAACCTCTTCTTGAAGCTATCTAATGTTTCAGGCAGTACAACAACTTCAGCAAGAGAATTACACAGCTTCACAAGTCTCACTGTAGAAACCCCATTAGAATATTAAGATGGAAAGTAGGACAGAAGGACAACTGCCCATGGGCAGTAACCCATAGAAGCAATTTGATTTGGTTGCCATTGGTTACTTCCCATGAGCAAAGTTGCCCAGTGTTGATAGATGACACCCACTCATCCTTGATGATGACAAAATGGTCGATATGCTAATTATAATCCTTTATTTACATGGAGGTATAAATTATTTTTCATAAAGTTCCCAGTAAGATGACACCTAGCCCTGGATTTAGATTAGGAACAACACTAACATTTTTTTGTATTTAGTAAATAATAAATCTCTGTATTGTAGGATTGTCTTGAGCTACAGTTACAGCTTAGGTGATCAAAATAAGTAGGCTTTAATAATAAAATGGGCAGTTCACCTTACATTACTCTAATACACAATGTTGTACTAAGACAATTCTAATTGATCTTAATTTATTTGTAGTTTTTGGATTATTTAGATTTTTATTCTGAATAAATCCTCGTTGGTAGGTCCCAAATGGTTTAAATGGTAAAATTGAAGATTACTAGTAGAGAGTCAAAATGGTAAGATAAGCTAAATACTAAAAAAAAGTAGTACAGTGTCTCAGAACCTCATTGTCTTCATTATAGCAAATGTTAATTTTATGCTGAAGGAGAAAGAAGACTAAAATATGTCCTGTGTGTAAGAATGAGTGTAAGAATGTCCAGGCCATGAGATGGCATCCCCCAAAGTAGTTAAAAGGCAGATTGAAAAGCCGCATTTATACCCTTTAAAAGGAGATAAGTTACTAATGTACATACCTGGTCCAAATGTTTCAAAACACTTCTGAAAGCGGAAATTCATTATTTTATCTCTTCCTTTTCCTAGACTGCAAAAAGAAGCTAAATATGCTTTTGGATCAAACTTGGACTGGTACCTTTCCCCTCCAGTGAAACTCATTCTGCCGGCTAATCTAGTCTATGTTACAAGCTGCAACAGACAGTTTGAAAGGGAACTGCAATATTGAGGCCTCCGAATGTCTAGAGAGAAAAGATGGCCAAGTTAATGATTTATTTAAAATAAAGCACAGGTTAATGGACTGACTGAAACAGGTCAGTGGCACAGAAGGCGAACAGAGAGTTACAACTAACAGATCTGTCCTTTGCTCACCTGAAAAAGCCTGTGATATTGAAGGAAATGATTTCAGGACCTGAAAAAGATAAACTGCAGTGTGTCTGAAATGATTCTCTCACCTGCCAGATACTTTGACCCCAGCCTTAAACCACTGATTCTTTGTGTTACACAGTAAACTGAATACTAAACGCTGCCAATTTTTTCATGAATAAGAACAATTTGTGGAGCTCCTAAGACTCATTGTAATGGTCTCTCGCACTCCAACTTACGTCAGCCTAAAGCATCATGGGCAAAGGTTCTGTTAGAGCCTTTACGTTGCTCATCTTAAGACTCTCATTTCCTAAACCTAGAAAAATAAAAGCCAATACTTATCTTACCCTGTTAAACACACCCCAATAATGATAATACTGGAGATCATTATACAATAAAGGCTCGTCTGCTAGACTAGGTTAATTTTATATGTTTTTGCAGCTGATTGGGTGATGGTGGGTTGACTGTCCTCATGAGCCCTGAAGAAAGGATGGTCAGCTGTACCTTTCCAACCAGTAAGATTTACCTACTGGCAAATCATGTTTAAAATATATATATTGTTATCTGAGACCATAGGGATCATCTACCTAACAGAAGGCAGTGTGCAAAGTGCTAAAAAGGCAACAATCAGCCATTTTCTTTCATGCTTTTCACACCACCTTCTTGTTTTTATAAATTGCTGCTGCTGCTGCCTCTGCCAATCATGGATGGAACTAGTGCTAGTCAGGGCAGGCAAGTGCCTAGGGAGCAACTTGAGGGGGGAGTGCTATTCCAGTGGGAAAATCTAGAAAGTTCCTATTGCTTGCTTTCGGCAGTGGGGATGGGGGAGTGGAGCTTGCAGCACCGTGGCATCTGCGGTGAACGATGGGAGAATGTGTCGAGTCTGGAAGTGAGTGGTGTGGGGCTTCAAGAGAATGACTAAAATTAATGGGGATTCCCGACAACTTGGCACCCCAAGTGATCTTTCCTTGTTCTTTAAGCAGTGTACATAGTTTGAACGTTATTATATTATTATTTTACTTTCATAACATCACTACATATACATCTATCACTGTATGATGTTGTATTTTAAAGTCAGATCTGTAGAGTCCTAGAGAAGCCCAAGGTCAGGTGTAGTAACTTACTCACAAGTAGTACTGAAACACAGTGCTGTATGTAACATATTGTTCAAGTAGAAGGTACTAATATATATGATTCCAAGAAAAGGTGCTTAATATGCATTAGTGTCTATTGGGTACCGAACAAACAATTGTTTATATATGAATCATGATCCTTTTTTTGGTAATATCTATTTCTCTTTTTGTCTTCCCTCTTGCTGCATACAGTATTCATGGATCAAATAGCACAGAAAGGTTCTGAAAGTGCAGCATTTTCCACTAATTTCATGCTCCCCCTGACTTTGAATAGATGATGCTTTGCACAAAACAAACATTTGCAATACTTAGAAATAAATATGATCCAGTGATGAGACACATTTGGCTACAAGACAAGTACAAAACCTTCCTTTTCTCTTTCTCTGTTTCTGTTCCATTACATTCCTTAGACCAAGAAATGCAGAAAATACGATATGCTTTTGGACTACTGCTAAAAGTTGAGCTAGGGTTGATGGCTGGATTTTATTAGAGGAAAAGAAAATATCATTCAATATACCTAGTCTTCATCTGCCTCTCGAAGCTTGAGTTCCTTCTGCTTAGGAACATGGCATTTTATGGAAAGCACATAGGATATCTGCATTGGAAAGAATTTGCACTCAGGCCTATAGAAGATGAAACAAATATCTTTGCCTATAAATGTTGAGAACGAAGAATATGGTACAGATATGGGATCCTTATCAGGAAACCCATAATCCACAAATCACTGAATTAAGAAAATGTAGTCTCCCATAGAATTAGTAAAGTCCATAGAGGCAGTGAAGTGAGGTATACCCAATACCCAATGTGCACACTTTACAAACAACTTAGTCTGTGAAGCAGAGATTATTGGAAGAAGAGTCAAATGATTTATCAAACAGAAGACCAAACAAGATATGGCAATACGGAGGCACAAATATGGCCATTCTGTGTCAGTTTAATCCCATGCAGAGTTCTTTATTTGGTCTTTATTTTAGATAAGCTCTTTAATTCTCTTGCTTTAAGATGGAGACACTGCCCTGTATTCAAAAACTATTGCTCTGTCATTCTTACAGTCTATTACTTATCTAATTAGTCCCACTCCTATTCATCTGAGTTTGGATCAGTTTAGCCAGGAAGATGCCCATTTTCTGATGCCTTCTCTGGCTATATAACTGCAACAAATGTTGTCTCCTTACACCTATTGACTAACTTCATGTGTGAATGTGCTGTTGTCCAGTTTAGTGAACATCTTAACACATTTCATGCACAGAATTCATAATACATTTTATTTTGTTCAAAATAATTAAAATGCTGGAAATCAGCTGTTTTTGCTTCTTGTTTATCCCATAATGTGGCTATTGGAATCTGTACTTTAGAGCACTAAAAACCGCTACACGTTTGATGTTGTCTGTGTACAACATTGAGGCTCCTTTTTCCACTGTGATCATTCATTTCTTCTACAGAAAATATTTGAAAATACAGTTACATCCTGGAAAAGATATTATATTTCAACCCCAAACGACAAATGGTGAACGTTTGCACACAGGTTTTAAATTAAAGAAATTATTTAAGGCACATAATACTTTTCCAGAACTAAATTTCAACAGTATGCTTTTTTGGGATAAACTGCTTCTAGAAAAAAAAAATAGAAAGGGGCGAAGAAAGGAAAGGTCCACATACAGTAAGTACAGCTAAACAAAGGTCATAGTTATCCTATGCAGGACCTTTTATTGTACTCATCTGTCTTCCTTCTTACCCCACACCAATGGAAAGCCAGCTTTCTTCTTTTGTTTGCCAGCATAACACAGGTTCCTAATATGCTCTTCACTACTCATCTTCCACCTCAATGCTTCCTGGTTATTGCTGTATATGGCATCCAAACTGATGCTGGCCAAGTGCGTGTGGGCAGCGGCACACATTGAGCGGTAACTGATGGGGCATAAATTTTAAGCAATATTTAATGAGTACATTTTATATTAATCTTGTTTATTGCATAAAATGTTGTTCTTTCTTTCTCTGAAAGTACAGGTTGTATAAAGCTCCACAGCACTGAAGCCTATTCTGCTAGTATCAAATTCCCTGAATCCCCATTTGACCAAAGCTGCCATATAGAACATTTGTCAAGAGTTACCTAGCAGTAAGGTTGATGCTATAAATATGTCAGCATACGCCAGTCTACCAGCATTCCTCTTCTGGCTGTCTGCTGTCCTTCACATAATTTACTGTATGGAAATGTTTTCAACCAGGCTCAACAGAAGAAGCCATTACCACAACAATTGCAAGCACCGTGTTGGCATTTTAGCTAAGCTCTAGATAGAATTATCAACAGCTACTGTTATGTATGGCGATATAAAGAGTACATTTTTACCTCAATATATTTACAGTCGACTGTCACCAGTATCTTATGCTTCATAATACATATCCAGCATGCCTGGCTGTCACTGAGATGCATTACATTGCAATGTACCTTCTAAAGAGTTACAGGTTCTAGAAATGCAATCATCCCCTTGTGTTTTTTTGATAGACTGTTCAGTCTATGATAAAACCTGGAATTTTGCTCTGCTTCCTAATTGCAACACTACACAAAGCTGCTGAGAAGTTTTATTTATTTCCTATATCAGAGTCTCCAACAATAGTCTGGTATCTATGGTCAAAGAACCAATCTCAGTAATTGGAAACGGCTGAAGAAGTTGACAACTAAAATATACGGTCTGGATGAAAATAAGGAAGAGTGGATGTCATTTCTTCTAGAGTTACCTTGTGCGCAATAAATCTAAGCTTTTAAGCCTTTATTTTCTCTCTGTGTCAGGTACATTTGAATGCTGAATGTGAACTGATTAACACTGCTTGCGGTTAAACTTTGATTAGAAATGTCAGTTTTCCATGATTAATACATAAAAAGACCATTGTAATATATTCATATAAATGTAAAATGAAACCCATCCAGATTGCAGCATTTCAATTCTACTCAGTGCCACAGAACAAGAGGCTCCAGAATAAGCTAGATTTGCCTAAATATATAAAAATGATAGTAGCATACACTATAAACATGTCATATAATACATTGCACTGTATGGGTCACAAATGTTCTTATACCATTTGACAAATGGTATAAAAGAGATATATGTCAAACCGTTTTATTGGTGATTTATTTCACTGTTCATTGTATGCTTAGCATTTTCATCAGCACAAACCATATTTTTAATAAAGCCATTTCTGCTATAGTACTGATGAACTGGCTGGCAGATCATATGATAAAGGTATGCTGTGGGCACAGAAATAGGCAAATAGATCAAAAACTTTAAGAAATAAATAAGAAAGACCCAATGAAAAGTTGCTTAGACTAGGCAATTCTATAATATACTAAAAGTTAACTTAAAGGTGAACCTCCCCTTTAACAAAACAGCCACAGTCTCTGCAAATGCACAGGGCTTATTAGACATGGAATGCAATTTGACTTAAATCTTAAGGGCTCTGGCACACAGGGAGATTAGTCGCCCATGACAAATCACCCTATTCGCGGGCGACTAATCTCCCCATGTGCCAGAGCCCTTAACCTTGTTATAAACATCTACCTGTCTCCTTCATGATGCAGCATCTGCTAAAGCTAAAGCATCTGGAGTGGTGTCCAAGATTGTGTCTTAAGTGGACAGGCAGACCTGCAGTAGGAATGATGGAAACTATACCAAAAGCCCCATGCATAAAGATGAACTCAGTCCAATCCTCCATGGCAGTACTGAGGTGACGTGTGCTACAGAGAGGCTTAATAAGCGGCATGAATGAAAATAACTCAGAAGAAGAGGTTGGGGCGAGACATCTCAGGTACAGATGTACCTGAGTAGGCTCACATTGCATGCAAATACCATCAGGTGTGTGTAGCAATGGTAACCGACAAAAGCTTTCATTATTCTACTGCTGATTTAGCTACAAAACTAGTGTAAATCAACTAGCCTTCATTCTCAGCTACATCTCTATTTTGCATGTACTCCTATGCAGGAAATATATGTATATATATGTCAGAAATTGCTGGGATTGATCCATGGACTGCTGGTGCATTTACTTGCTGAGCCACTGGAGGTGTTGTATTCTAACCTTCTGCTCCATTTCTCTGCCTACCTCATTATCGCCATGTGCAGTCTATTATCAATTATTATTAGATATTAGTATCAATTTAGACTCTTTATAAGCCTGACCCTTATCATTGCTTCTGGCTTGATCATTAAGCTGTTAAGCCATAATCTTGCCCTCCTGTGTTCCATGATTCTGTCTGGTTCCTAGTCTCAGAGTCTCCTCCTAGTTCCTTGTTCTTGAGTTCAAGTGCCCTTCCTAGCCCTGTTCTGGTGATTTCCTGGTTATATATATATATATATATATATATATATATATATATATACATATATACACTTATAATCTTTGCAGGGAAGCTCAGAAAACAATTTCTTGTGCCACAATGGTAAGAACACCTAATTACAAACATACAAAAGAGAAAGGGGGATTGACCAATGCACATTCCCTGGTCCCCTGTTTTATAAGTAATTTAGTATCTATGCTAGTGCATGTATTTTCATAAAGCAGGGGTTTTTAGTTACAAAATTCTGATCATAAAATTGGTAATCCACCATACCATGTCATGGTAAACCCCATATGGTGATCCTAACTATTTACCTCTGGTCGTCCCCTGCATGGTAGCATTTCTTGGGATAAGTGTTTCCTGACCTGGGCATTGGTTTCAGTCACAGGGCTTAGTTCACCCCCACAGCTAATTACAAGTGCAGAATAAATAGGAGTCAAATTTAATCAAACCTCTTCTTTAATAAGCCAAAGAGGAGAAATGCAAAATAATGAAACACAGCTTTTATTTGGAATAAAATGCCCTGATCAATAATACTGACAGAATATGAAAATAAATTAGCACTGTACAATAGAGGCAGTCAAAACTCCATTTGGAGAGCTATCCTCATCCTTTACATGTATCACATGGTCCACCACACTTCCTCAGGAGGGTAGACAGCATAAATACTTAATTGCTACTCCAGCATAATTATGTGTTACCCATAAAGGCTACTCATTGGTTTCCCTGGTCACATGTGAGATTGACCAAGCATTGAATTGTCTCATAATGGCAGGTTGCTTTCAGGTATCAGTTCTGCACTTCAAGCCTCTGTTCTATATAATAATTATAAATATATATATATACTTACAATATAGTACCCATATATAATAAGTACCCAGCGACGTATACAGGCAAAGTGCATTGCACAAAACAACACTGGATCATTACCATGAAAACCAATACCAAAGAGTGTACAGTAATTTAAAAAATAATAAATCGAAAATAGTTATTGTACACATTTAAATATCTATATTTATCCTATACATATAATATTATATAAATAAGCATACAGCATATATCCAAAATATGACAAATACATAGCTTAAAACACTAAAAAGAACTAAGAGCATAAAAAAAAAATTAAAATGCAGCCAAATCCAAATCTATCTTTGATCCCTTTGGTTGTAAACAATGGAGTTTAAAAACCGGTAGGTTTCATTTCATTTCATTTCATCCCCCCCTTTAAAAGCAGCTGATATTTGTTCTAAACCCACAAAAAATGTACCATTAGATCACCATTATGTTTTCCCTAAAGTGGCATGGAATACCAACTGTGGTTGATGCTCTAATATAATGGAAATGTAAAGCTTGTGAAACCAGAGCTGTTATGTCAGACTAATTTGGATGTATCATTAAATCACAGTGGGAAAATCTTTCATCTGGTTAGTAGTCATCGGCTAGACTAGGGCCCCATGGAATGCCTTTTGTGAGTGGCTTACAACCTATGGGTTTGCAATACACATGACCAGACTAAGACACTACTTTTCACTACTTGTCACTAAGTGACCTGTAAAATACAACTGAGCCTGCAGGATGGCCATTTGAGCTAAAATACCAGCCACACATGCCCACAAGCCTCCAGCCATACTGTATAAGACAGTGTATGCAGTGCTACAATGGGCATCTAAAGTCACCCATGAATTACCCTTGGGGGCACATTTACTAACCCACGAATGGGTCGAAATGAGTCCGATTGCGTTTTTTTCGTAATGATCGGTATTTTGCGATTTTTTCGTATTTTTTGCGATTTTTTTGGCTTCTTTACGTATTTTTCGTTACCAATACGATTTTTGCGCAAAAACGCGAGTTTTTCGTAGCCATTACGAAAGTTGCGTAAAATCTGTCGATTTTTCGTAGCGTTAAAACTTGCGCAAAAAGTTGCGCTTTTTTCGTAGCGTTAAAACTTACGCGAAACTTTGCACCTTTTAAGTTTTAACGCTACGAAAAAGGCGCAACTTTTCGCGTAAGTTTTAACGCTACGAAAAAAGCGCAACTTTTTACGCAACTTTCGTAATGGCTACGAAAAACTCGCGTTTTTACGCAAAAATCGTATTGGTAACGAAAAATTCGTAAAGAAGCCGAAAAAATCGCAACAAATACGAAAAAGTCGCAAAATGTTCGTTTTCAAGTCGGAACTTTTCCAATTCGGGTCGGATTCGTGGGTTAGTAAATCAGCCCCTTAGTCTTTCCTACTATCACTTCCTGGTGGGCTACACCAACATAGGATAGATACATGGATTATTATTGTAGTTGCTCTATATTTTTAACTGTGCATAAGTCACTATTATTGTTTGATTTTTTCCATAGTGTCCTATACTGCCCCCAGGCTTATATGCTAAGTATTGAGCACAGATGATCCTGTTCCCCCATAATCCTGTCAGCCTTAGCCCTTGGTTTTACATTGTACAAGAAATGGGTTAAAACTGCTACAAAATTGCATTTCCATCACTGGAAATCAGTCATTTATAGAGTTGGGCATCAGAAATTACCAGAATGAGAGGACATAGACCACTGAACACATAAACACAACTGTAACCACTGGCATTGCCCATTATACAGATTTTTTGCTTTCGGCACTATATAGAATTGCATTGCACAGCTGGTGTATATTGAAACAGTGCCGGGCCTAGCCGGCTGGGTGCCCTGGGTCAGCGCTGTCCAACTTCTGTGGTACCAAGGGCCAAAATTTTTCTGGCCTGCATAGTGGAGGGCTGCTAATGGAAGCCACTTTTGACCACTCCCCTTTTTAAAACCACACCCACTTAAAACCACACCAATATTATCACAAGAGTTTTTAAGACCATACCCACATTAATGGTGGTTGCACAACAAAAACCCAAATGGGTGATGGTCACTGTAGGGATTTCACATTCAAATGTGGAAGAGTGATATTAAGACACACCCTTACATTCATGTGCCTCCCCCGCCTTCTATGGATTGGCGTAACTGGTAACAGTACCCTAGCAACCAGACATCTGCTGAAAGGTATCAATAATAATAAAATTATAGCCCTTAAAAGGAATACTTTTGGGCTTCACAAGCATGCATTAGGGGGTCAAAAACGAATGACTGCAGCCGTCTGCTTATATTGCCTACTATCAAAGTTGCAGCATTGGATCCACTACTGGTCAGAAATGCTCACATTGTTACTAATTAGGTCCCTATCTGCACAAACATGGAACTTCCCATTGTAGATAACAGGCAGCATTTTTCCCATTCAACAGAATGTAACATTGGCCTAAGGCAGTGCTGTCCAACTGTCAGCCCATGGTCTGCATCCGGCCCACGGCCCCCCTCAGTGTGGCCCCCACCTTTCTGGCTGCTGTGACTGCTTACCTTTGTGTAAGATTTAAATAATATCAGTACTGAGATGAACTGGCCCCCTGCATTGCTCACACCTCTGATTTAGGCTGTAATCTCCCTGTATTGATTAAGCATGTATTCCCTGTACTGTTCACACCTTTTAGTCCCTGTATTGTTCACCCCCTGCATTGTTCGCACCAGACTGCACCCCCTGCACTGGGAATTTACCCCTAAACAATGTAGGTCCAGTGTCGGACTGGCCCACAGGCATACCAGGAGAACTCTCGGTGGGCCCAGGTGTCAATGGGCCCTCCTGCCTCTTACCATTTGGTCTTTCATGGCCATTCCCTTTTTTTGCTTGGAAACAGAGATTGAAGAATAGATTATAGTATGTAAAGAAAATAGACTAGTGGGACAAATAGGTTAAATGAGAAGAGGAGGAAAAATAGTTTGGAGAATGGGCCCGTGGTTTGAGGTTTTCTGGTGGGCCCCTGGCATCTCAGTCCAACACTGTGGAGGTCTCTATGAAAATAAATCCTATAAAACAGCTCAGTATGTAATGTGGGAAACCCTGCTTCATCTAAATAAACCATTTTCTTAAAAATAAAGATGTAAATAGGCAATATATAGGGCCTGGTTTATCAAGATTTGAGTTTAAAGTTTAATATATAAAAAGTTACCTAAATTCTATTCATTCCTATGGGATTTTTAAAAGCGTATTTATCAAATGGCCTAGGTGATGTGGCTGGCCACCTCTTCTGTTGTGCTCCCCCCCCCACAGTCAGCACACACATGTGGGTGTTCCTTCCCTTGCGGGCGAGGGCTCGGAGCGCTATGTGCCAGGACAAGTGCTAAACGCCAGGAGTCCAGGACCAGCAATGGACCAGCAGTGGGCAGATGAGGGCACGGAGTAGGGAAGTAGAAGTGGTATGTGGCTAGTGTCCCCCCAGCGTTGCACCGTAGGTATTTATCTCTTCTGCCTAACCCTAGTTCCGGCCCTGGGAACAGGTTGCAGACATTTGTGAGTGGATGCTGTTAAATGAAGGGCTGGTATAAGAGACACATTGTATCAAGATAAGTCTTGATGTGGCGGAACTGGAAAATCTACAAATAAAATAAATGTGTTCTACATACAACATTATTCTCAGTGAGCAGTGATGGTGAAACACATCCCCATGCTAAAATGATATATCAATCTGGTCAATAAGTATTTGCCCACAACAGTTTTCTAAAAGAAAAAACAGTCAGTTTGCAAAATTGAACTTGAAGCTAAAGATAATCACCCTTGAAGTTACAGCATTTTCCAAGCCTGCACAGTTGTGACATCTGTAGGATATCCTCATGTAACCCAGGATCCAGCCAGTCTCAAACAGCTTTCATACATTATTTTAGACATACTGTCATTTACAACACTGTACATAAACTGAGAACATTGTTTTAGAAACAATTTCATTAGAATGCAACAATGCACAGAATACTGTTTGTAGGGACAAGGTTTATAAGGGAAAACTACTGCACCACATTTTAGTATATGTATATATATATATATATATATATATATATATATATATATATATTTTAAAAGTCCTGGAATGGTGCACACAGAAAACTCCAGGTACTGCCTGGGTGCATGGTTAAAATAACATAATTAGTCAGCACAAACAAACCACACTCACAGGACTTGTTTGACGCAACAAAATGGTGTCTAATTCAACATTTTGGCTTAGACTCAAGCCTTCTTCAGGACAAACGATATATATATATCTACAAACAACAACAAGAGATCCTCTGCACTCACCCATTATCAATATATATAGGACATTAAGACATTCGGTGCATTAAGTTACTAAGAAATGCCCTTCCCTTTAAACAAAACAGGGATTGTTTGTCCATATATTGCAATACACTTCAAGCTGGCCAGCTGCGTCAAAGTCATCCCTTCTGACCAGTTCCTACACTGACTTAAGCGATTCATTAGGAATTCTACTGCTTCAATATACATTTAGCCAAGGGACTAAGTTTTACCTGCAACTTTCTTGCTTTCAAGGTTAAAACCCCCATCTGGTTGCCCTTTTATTGGCTCCACTGGGATCACCTGACTGCAGCTGGGAAGGGTGGGAGCTACAACATAAAGCTGGCCACTGCTCCTGTATAAGCTATAGCAAAAAAAGGGGAAAGTTGTGCTCAACCACTAACTTATAAACCATTAGGTGAGGGTGCAATGAGGTTGTGACCACAAAATACATACAAACAACAACAAGAGATCCTCTGCACTCACCCATTATCAATATATATAGGACATTAAGTGATTCTGTGCATTAAGCTACTAAGAAATGCCCTCCCCTTTAAGCAAAACAGGGATTGTTTGTCCATACATTGCAATATACCCTGTACTTCAAGCTGGCCAACTGTGTCAAAGTCATCCCTTCTGGCCAGTCCTACAGTGACGATTCATTAAGAATTCTACTGCTTCAATATACATTTAACAAAGGGACTAAGTTTTACCTGCAACTTACTTGCTTTCAAGGTTAAAACCCCCAAATGGGGAAGGGATGACTTTGACGCAGTTGGCCAGCTTGAAGTATATTGCAATATATGGACAAACAATCCCTGTTTTGCTTAAAGGGAAGGGCATTTCTTAGTAGCTTAATGCACAGAATCACTTAATGTCCTATATATATTGATAATGGGTGAGTGCAGAGGATCTCTTGTTGTTGTTTGTATGTATTTTGTGGTCACAACCTCATTGCACCCCCGCCTAATGGTTTATAAGTTAGTGGTTGAGCACAACTTTCCCTTTTTTTGCTACATAAATATATATATATAGCATGAAATAATCCATGGCCGGCACACCCTTAAAATTCAAAAAAAATTTTTTATTGAAAACTCATTGTTTAAAAACCAACGTTTCGGTCCTCATTAGGACCTTTATCAAACCTTTGTTTGTATGTATTTTGTGGTCACAACCTCATTGCACCCCCGCCTAATGGTTTAAAATTTAGTGGTTGAGCACAACTTTCCCTTTTTTTGCTACATAAATATATATATATATATATATATATATATATATATATATGCTTCTACACAGACATTAAGATAAAACTCAATGGTAAAGTTTTGAAATTCTGTTTTGTTCATAGTAAAACTGTGAATATGGTATCAGAAAAACCTCTGTGTTTTGTATTACCTTTCTAAGCATGTAGAGAACCAAATGCAGTGGTCATACAGTATTCATTCCTGTGCTGTTTGCAATTTTTTAGTATTGGGTGTTGAAATTTGGGTCAGAGGCAAGACGGGAAAGTTTTGGAAGGGTTATTCAGTCATTTTTTTCTCATTCCACCTAGAAATGACAATTCAAAGATTTCCCTACAGAGCCTACAAAGCTTGCTCATTTGTAATGGCAGTTGAGGTTCATTTTGTGGTGAAAAAAAAACTGTGATTGAGAAGATATTTGATTTTTTTACGCATACAGGCAATTGATATTCAAGGTGTTTTTTTTAAAGATTTAACATACATAAATATGATTGCAGTTAAGACAAAAAACTCTAGTTGCAATTTTTTGTCTTCAAATGGTAGTTTTTACAAAAGAAACTTGAAAATGAATAACCCACCTTCTAAATGTAAAAGAGTAATAGGGGCCAATTCAGTAAAGGTCGTTAACGCTTATCGCATACTTTTTTGCTATAAAAAGTGTGCAATAAATAAGTACCGATTCAGCAACGTAATTTTGCATGCGTTATCACTCATATCGCATGAGTCAAGAAGCGCAATATCGCAATGCGTTATTTTTATCACATTGCAGTAATTATCGCATAGAAAGAATACTAACACATGATTCACAAACACATATGAAGCGTTAAACGTGTAAAATTTGGCAATAATTACTGTTACTTAACGCCTCCCAGGAGTAGGCGTTACTGAACAAAATTGCAGCTGGTGATTGTCTGTGGTGACAAGATGGAGTTTGCAGTCGGATTTTTTTCAAGTATGTGATCGTCCTAGAGTGATGCATGCTTGTGTTTTCAGGGAAATTTTCAGAAAAGTAGTTTTCAGAAAGTAACTGCTACGTGCGTAATAGCGTGCGCTAATATCAGGTGCGGCTAAAAATATTGCACGCAGCATCACTTAAAATCTCTCATCGGCAGATAAATAATGCCAAGAACATCGCTTCTTAATTCAGACAAGTGTCCTTTTAGTGAATCGATCGTTAACTTGCAAAAAATAAGAAGTGATAATATTTTTAAAGCATGCTATAAATAGCGCTCGTTTTATCTACCTTTAGTGAATCGGCCCCATAGTGTTTATCTGGCTTGGCTACAGCTGGCTATGCACAAGGCAGAATGTGAAACAGGAAAAGGAAACCTATACCCCAAACAGTGTAGGGCTCTATAATAATATATCACATAAAGCAGCTCATATGTTAAACTGCTGTCTAAATAAACCATTTTTAGATTGTAAGCTCTATGGGGCAGGTACCTCCTTCCTACTGTGTCTCATACCACATGGCACTTACTCCGTGTGTATTTATATATATATATATTGTAAACTAGCGGGATCCAGGACAGACACTTTCTTGGCTTTAAGGCATTTTATTTATACAGGGGTGCCCATTTCAGCATACAAAACAAATCATAAAAATAAATCCTGCCCTCTGGGCGCTACCTTCACACATTAGATTAGTCCCCTCACTAACCTGGGCCCCTTGTGGACTACCAGTGGGAAAACACAAATGTTGGGGTCACCCCTGTACTCACAACACTTCTGGGGGATTAGCTCAGCCTCCTGGCTTTCCTTTCAGCTCCTTAGATCCTCAGTCTCTTGGCAGCTTTCTCAAGTCTGGGCTCCCTCTGCTTCTGGCAGTGGCAGGCAGCCCCCCAGCCCCTCTGGGAGTCCTAACACAGAGAGGTATCCTTCCTGCTCTGTGCCCTGCTCTGAGAGACCCTCTCACACCTGCCTATACAATAATGTACCTTTCCACAGGACAGCCTTCCTGTGAAAAGTAAGCTCCAATAGGTGAGCTGGACTACTGGAATGGATCGCCTGATCTGCTTGTTCTATCCAGAACCCTATAGCTTTCAGGGCCAGACAGCACACACTTTTAAACCTTCTCTGTTTATCATCCTCTTCCTTAGAGATTACATCTCCCACTATGGAGAACTTGAAGGGAAAACTCACCTTTTCTCTCATTTGTTGGGCCATTCTACCACAATATATATATATATTTATTGTATTTATTATAACACTTGTCCTCCCTGTGTGTAATTTGGTATATTGTAAGATTGTGCAGCGCTGCGTATGTACACATACATACATACATACATTTTTATAAAAATATAATTTTTTTAGTAGTATGTGCTGTTGATTACTCCTAAATATCAAACTAGCATTTTAAGTACTAAGGGCCACCCCTGGGATCATACAATTCAAAGTGCGCACAAACAAACCAAGGCCACCCATACATGTTAGGTCTTCTTAGGTCTTAGGTTCTATCTTTTACTCCCACATTCCCACATCTGTTGGCTACGTAGTCACTCTGAAGGTATAGTTTTCCTTTAATAAAATTTCAGAATGCATAAAAATACTAACATTATTATGCCTTTGTATAAATCATTCACTAAACCAAACCTTGTGAAAGGTTACAAATTTGGCAGGCCATGTACTAACATAAACACATGTAAACAGAAAAAGTTCAGAGAAGGACAAAGACAATAATTAAGAGAATTAAATCTGTAACTTGCAAGGAAAAGATTTACACCTGTTTTGTGTAATAATGTAATAAAGAAGTTTTGGATGGAATATAAGAAAAATGTACAAATAGGCTATTTCTCTAAAGTGCAATGCAAGCAGGAAAAGGACAGACAATGCACAAAATGTCTTATGGCTTATTTATCAATTTTCAAGTTTGTGAATTTGAGATTGCTTATCTAAATTGAAAAGACTTGCATATCGAATGCTCGCTAATTTATTAATGTGGTAAAAAAAATTGAATACCTTGAATTTTCGAGGAACACTTGTCTCTGTCTGTGAGAATTTTGTGGTTGCAGGCTCCTTGCACCCCCTCCTAGTGCTTATAAATGTTAAGTGATGAGAGCAACTTTCTTATGCTATACATTTTTATTATAGTTCAGTGGCCAGCTCCCTAATGCAGCTCCCATCATCCATAGCTACAGTCAGATGATCCCAGTGGTGGACAATAAAAAGCAAGTTGCAGGTAATACTCAGTCCCTATCAAAACTGTATGTAGAATTCTTAATGAATCAGATGAAATTGAGTGTAGGACTGGCCAGACCAGGGGTGACTTTGACAGAGTTGGCCAGCTTGAAGTATATTGCAATGTATGGACAAACAATCCCTGTTTAAATGTGTTTTTATTAGCTTAGGCACTAATATGTCAGTATATATTTTTGTAATATAGACCCATATGGTTTCAGAGATTTGCTTGTTTGTAAATATTTTTTTGTTTTGGTGACTTCCATCTGCTACTTTCTTTCTTCATGATGTTTTGGGGTAAGTAAAGGATACTGAGTGTGGAGGCTAGGCATCTCCAGTTCCTCTTAATATGAAGGGTAGATCTCTGTTTATTGAGAAATGTACATTTTGCCAGTTGGTAGTTTGTAAATTTGACATGAGATCAAGTCAATCATCTTCAGATTTATATTATTTATGCATAATTTTGGACTTAATGTAAAATACTGGTTTTCATTGTTTATTTTTTATAGTTTTTAAATTATTTGCCCTTCTCTCCTGCTGCTTTCCAACTTTCAAATGGGGGTCACTAACCCCGGCAGCCAAAAAACTATTGCTCTGTATGGCTACAATTTTGTCCTTGTTGTTATTTTTTATTACGTATCTTTCTATGCAGGCCCTATACTATTCATATTCCCATTTGTTGTTTGGGGAGCTGGAAGAGAGAGGACACAGTGGGGAGTGAGAGGGGGGAGCTGGGAGAGGGAGGATGGACGATGTGGGGGGAGCTGAAAGAGAGAAGACTCAGTGGGAAGCATTAGGGAGGAGCTGGGAGAGGGAGGACGGACGGAGAGGGGGAGCTGAAAGAGAGAAGACTCATTGGGAAGCGTTAGGGAGGAGCTGGGAGAGGGAGGACGGACGGAGAGGGGGAGCTGAAAGAGAGAAGACTCAGTGGGAAGCGTTAGGGAGGAGCTGGGAGAGGGAGGACGGACGGAGAGGGGGAGCTGAAAGAGAGAAGACTCAGTGGGAAGCGTTAGGGAGGAGCTGGGAGAGGGAGGACGGACGGAGAGGGGGAGCTGAAAGAGAGAAGACTCAGTGGGAAGCGTTAGGGAGGAGCTGGGAGAGGGAGGACGGATGGAGAGGGGGAGCTGGAAGAGAAAGGTCACAGTGGGGAGCTAGAGGGGTGAGCAGGGAGGTGAGCAGGGAGAGGGAGGATGGGCCATAGTTTGACCCCGCAGGGGGGAGCTGGAGCAGAGGAGGGTTGGGGGGAGTATAGTCTGGCCCCCCAACAGTTTGAGGGACCATGAACCGGCCACTTGCTAAAAAAGTTTGAGGATCCCTGGTCTACATCATATTAAAAGTTAATTTAAAGGTGAACAACCCCTTTATCCTAAAGTGACTGGACTTAATCTTGAAAATGTTGCAGCACTCATACAAATGACTTGAAAAGACTATTCAAAAGCTGAGGTGCTTTAGACTTATTACTACTAGTTATTATTAGTCACTAGGGAGTTGATTTATGATTGCACAAGCTTTCAGGCTCACTTACTGAAAACATGTAGGACATCCTGAACCTGCCGAGTTTGTGTTTCCAAAAATCCGTTTAGGGAGAAAAAATACATTTGGCATAAAGCTAAGGTAATTGGTTACAGAAACCATGCAGGTATTTAGGAACTCCCACACGATTTCAGTAACTGATTACTCAAGTCTGGAGGCTCAAGCAATCATAAATCAGCCCCTGGGGCCATTTACTTACTGTGCTGCAGTGGATGCAGTTTAAAGGAGAAGGAAAAGCCAAAATGTTAGGCACCCCCAAGTGACTTTAATCGCTACTTGTACCCCGGGCTGGTGCCCCTGTTAGGAGAAAACCGCACCAGCCCGGGGTACTTGTAGTGATCGCTTCCTCCTTACTTGTTCCTTCTGCCGGCAAAATCACTGGGCCGGCGCATGCACAGTAGAGTGAAAAGCTGACTTTTTTGTTAAAGTTTGGGTTTTCACTCTACTGCACATGTGCAAGCGCGCGAACAAGGAAGAAGAGCCGCTTGCAGCTACCCCGGCTGGTGCTGTTCTCTCAACAGGGGCACCAGCCCGGGGTACAAGGTAAGCGATTAAAGTTACTTTGGGTTCCTAACATTTTGGCATCCCCAAGTGACTAAGCCTTTCCTTCTCCTTTAAGATTAAGTGACATGTGTGCCTAATTCTTTTGGTGCATCTGTGGTCCACCTATTTATGCAGGCCGCTGTGGGAACCCTAGAGCTACCACCTGGTCTGGAGGTGCTGGTGCTCCAGCGTAGCTACGGTAACCTATGTCAATGGATGCAACTGCGCTCAATTTGAACAGGAGACAGGAGGAGGGCAGAGGCACCGAGCGCAGTTATACAAAAGTGAATTTTGACACAAGCACCTTTGAATGAATGAATTTTTTGTGCAATTGACTGCATGAGCATAATTGCACAAAAGTCTCCTGCAGTGATTATGTATCCATTACTGTTTGACTCAACCAGATACAGCAGTTCATGAAAAAGTAATTGGAGTATTGCGATACCACTGGGGTTCATCAGTTATAAGCAAGGATCTGCCTTGAGTGCTTGAATCTGATCCTGGAGTACAAATGGTATGCTCATTAAAAAGCAATGAAGCACCCTTTACTTCTGGTAGAAGCGCGTGCAGGACTTATTTATGAACATAAGCGCAACTGCAAATTGCTGAAATTGATGCAAAAGGTACTTGTATCAGTTCATTCTTTTCTTCTACCCGACCTGCTCCAACAAATTGTGAATATGACTAGAAGGGAACCCTGAAATTAGGTTACCTTAGCAGATTAGCAATGACCATTAAATTATCTATTCTTGCACAGATGTAGAGTTACAAAATCCCAATGAAATAAACAAATATTTTGTAACTCTAAATCTGTGCAAGAATATATATTTAAATGGTAATTTTTCCTCTTTTGGACACTAGAGGACATTCCTGTACAGTGCTATGGTTTGACTTCATAATACATAACATACACTCTATGATCACCCTGTGTCCAACTTTATTTATTAACTTAACTGGACATTAATGCCATTATTCTATCCCTGGCAGTGACACCATTCACATAAAAGAACAGTAAAAAAACCTACTCGCTGCAACTTGTAGGTGTTTTGAAAAAAACCTATACTATTTCGCACTAAAGTCGGTACTTACACATACGGAAGACATGCTAATATACCAGAATTCTGGGAAAAACCTTTCCTTTTATTGTGGGGAAAATGGTGATCTGCATTCAAATTGTGCATATTGCTCTTGGAGGATAAAGATGTAGGTATGAAATCCTGTGAAATATAGTAACTAAGTGCTTCTAATCTTTTATGTGGAGAACTCAGATCTACAATAGACATTTTATTATCCTCAGTCATCCAGGAAAGCTTTTGCAAAGATCCAAAAGATCCCTTTCATGTAGTCACTGTAATATTTGTATGTAAACCAGGGTACATACATCCAATCCATAGCAACGGGGCTGCTGTGTTCTGGCTCTCTTAATACACTGCTCATTGTTTCAAATCACCCCTTTAAAACTGTTTAAAACAGTTTTTTTCCAAAAGTTTTCAGTACAGACGCATGATACGGAAAGTGAATTATCAATTAGTTACACTGTAAAGCCTGCATTTTTCCTTTCAGAATTATTTTAGGTAAACAAACTTCAGTAATACTGAGTTGCTTAGGGTAGGGAAATAATAATTGTACAGTGTTTTGAAGTAAATAGTGCAAATGTTTTCCTCTGTAATTTGCATTGAGTTATTAAGTAACTGAAAGTAAATGATTAGACAAGTGAATGCTTATTTTATGAGAAAGTCTAGATGTTCTAGTTATTTGTAGCGATGGGCGAAAAGTTTCGCCAGGCATGGATTCGCGGCGTATTTCCGCGTTTCACCATTGGCGGATTGTTTCGCGAAACGGATGAAAAATTTCGCCACGGAAAAATTTGCCGCACGTCCAAAAATTGTTGCGGGCGACAAAATAATAGCCACGAGCGACGAAACAATAGCCACGCGACAAAATAATAGCCGCGGGCGACAAAATAATAGTGGCGCAACAAAACAATAGCCGCGGGTGAAGGAACAATAGCCGCGCAACAAAACAATAGCCGCGGGCGACGGAACAATAGCCGCGCAACAAAATAATAGCCACGGGCGACGAAACAATAGCCATGCGACAAAATAATAGCCGCGGGCGACGAAACAATAGCCGCACGACAAAATAATAGCCGCGGGCGACGAAACAATAGCTGCGCGCTCATCACTAGTTATTTGCTAGAACTTAATGCTCAGCCTTGTATATTGTAACATGACAGAAAAAAGCTCAATATCCAGAGGATTTACAGGGTAATCAGGATAACATAACTACAACTATATTTAATAAAATAAAAAAACAATTTATAAGCACAAAATGAAATAGAAAAACTTAAAATGTACACATATTGGCATGTAAGCATGTATATTTTAATCCTTGAATCCGTATACATTTCATTCAAATGTATGGTTATAGTATACTGGAGTGTATTTCTAATTTCCTACCAAAGATTTATCCTTTGCAATCCAAGAAAGAGGAATTCCTTGGCCCATGGCTGCCCTTAAGAGGCTTTCTGGATGCTGCCATCTCTAGTGCAGGGATCACAATTGCGCTGTATGCAATAGAAGAAAATTACTTAAAACTTTTAAAACTGGTATTTGGCCTCTTAAAGTTAATAAGGAGCAGCTTTTTGCCACCCTGTAGCAACTTGTGGGACACTGCTGTCTGAGGCAGGTTTCTTATCTTGCCTCATTGTAGCAGTTTCCTGCCTATAATCAAGTTTATTCTAGAGGGCAGTGTTGCATTGTGAAGCCAGGTTCCCCCCCCCCCCCGAAAAACTTAGACTATAGACCCACTCTCCAATCTGACTGACCATGAAATAGGCCATATATAATATAATAGGAGGGCTTACTGACACTAGGGGCACATTTACTAATCCACAAACGTCCGAAAGCGTCCGAATGCATTTTTTCGTAATGATCAGTATTTTTGCGATTTTTTTTCGCCGCCGTCGCGATTGTTTCGTATTTTGCGCAATTTTTGCGGCGCCGTTACAACTTTATCGTATATTTTCCGTGACTTTTTCGTCGCCGTCGCAAAAAATTCGGATAGGTTTTTCCGCTGTTTACAATTGCTCAATACAAAAAAATTGCGCAAAATACGATAAAGTCGTGACCGCGACAAAAAAGTCACGCAAAATACGAAACAATCGCGGCGGCAACAAAAAAATGGCAAAATTTTATTTTCCAATCAGTTTTTTTCCCATCCGGGATTCGGATTCGAGGATTAGTAAATGTGCCCCTTAGGCTCACTGGGAGTTTGCCTCGTATTCCAGAGGGCCAGCCCAACACTGCCAGAGGGTTCACAGTTTGTCTGTGTTTAAGAGCCCTGTGTATTTATATTGCAGTGTAATCCTGTCCTTGAGACAGCAACGGAAACTACATTATTTTGTTCACCAGCAAATTACAGGGTGTTTCACATTTCCAAAATGTATTCTGTAGTTGTAATTTGTAGTATGACTGTAGTCTGTTTCAGGCTTAACCACTTGTCCATTCCACTCATAGTGAATAGGAATAGCTGAGTTTGTGGCATAATAATCAGCCTGTCTGTGCATCTAGCCATCAGGACAAAGCAAATATTTTTGGGTAATAAAAATACCATACCAGTAAAATACAGATAACACACAGACAAACACACAGACATATCTCCATCTAATTTATAACATTCTCATTATTTACAATTTACAAGGCAGGTGCTTTTTTTGTTTATATGTACAGTGTGAGCTCAGCATAGCAGTCAAAGGGTTAATGTAAAACATGGGACCAATGAACAGGAAAAAAAATGTTTTGGAAGTGCATTTGGAAGTCCATTTGAGGGTCACTGGTAGTCTTGAACTTCCACTAATATACTGTCAGCAACCTTCAATCCAGGATACAAAACACAGGATAAAGCACCCTCTGTACCCAGGGACCCCAAGCCAAGGCTTCTTCCCTGCGCTACAGAAGAGAACAGCTGGGAAAACTATGCTAACGGTTATTCATATGTTTATACACGCTGCATTTGGTTACAGGCTTTTTTTTCTAATTCAATTTGAAATCGCATTCATTTTCTAAAAGCAAAACTGAACATAAAAATATTCCAGCAGAGATGCATTACTGCAGTAATATAAAGGTTATTTAACCAGTGTTGCTGAGCAGTTTGGTTTTTACATTTATTTGCATGGAATGCAGAAATGCATCACCTACATTATTGGTACTCTGTAACTTTTTTGACTACAACATAGATGTTACTGCAAGTGAAAGGGTTAATGTTAGGCTAAGCAGATGACACATTAGAGGACATGTAGCCTACATTCTTTTAACTTGTATATCTCCTGCACATCCCCCCACCTAAATGGCACCATTTGTACTGTATATATACCATCCATTCACCAGCACCATCACATTTTCCTAAAACAAATAGCCGCTTTCACCTGGCAACCATTTTCCCTCTGAGATATTTACAGTTGTAAAAGTTCATGCACTGAAGAATGCAGGCTTACACAGGCAGAACCTACTGATAAAAAGTCTTGCTTTGATTGAGCACTGTAATGCTTAAGCTGAGCTCAGGAGAGGAGGTTAAGAGAAAAAAATAGGAGCAGACAGCTAGAGCAGAGTCTCTATGTAAGGCTGATGCCACACGTGGCGTTTTTACGCTGCGTATTTTCTAATTCTCTCGGCGGCTGAAAAACGCCTGATATCATCATCCATAGAAATAGCTTGAAAAGACGCGCAGCAAACCACACAAAGCAGAAATACGCTAGAAAACGCCTAAGCACGGATTTTTCAAGCGTTGGCTGAAATACGCCAGTACTTGCAAAGCAAGCTATTCCTATGGATACGCAAAGGCAGCTGCCAGACCTAGCGGAAATACGCGGCGTTTTTTGCTATTTCACACTATTAGCACCATGGCAACGGGATTTGCTTACGTCACCAGTACTAGGCTGAAAAACGCCATGTGTGGCTTGTGCGGCGTTTTTAGGCTGAGAAAAAACGCAGCGTAAAAACGCCACGTGTGGCATCAGCCTTAATCAGCATTACATGTCCTTTAACACCAACTGCCTGTGTATTTTTCTTTTATATATGATCTGTGTGATGAGATTTGTACCTGTCCACATGTTGTGACGCTATAGCACAAATTCTAGTGCACACAGAGGTGAAATGTGCATATTAACATAATATAATTCATCTTAAATTCATTGAACATTAAATTAAAAGCATTAACAACGTGTAGTGAGTTTTCCCAAATGATGCATGATTTAGTACCCACCCAAAACACTGCATACATGCTGCACAGGTAAGAATTCAAAAAGCTAATCTAAAAGCAATTTATAAGCAATAATTTGGACGTGTGGCAAATTTGTTCACCCGTTATTATCAAAATACAGGTATGGGATCTGTTATCCAGAATATTCAGGACCTGGGGTTTTCCAGATGAGAGGTCTTTCCATAGTTTGGATCTCCATACCTTAAGTCTGCTAAAATATCATTTGAACTTTAATTAAACCGAATAAGGTTGTTTTGCCTCCAAGAAGGAGTAATTATGTCTTAATTGGGATCAAGTGCAAGGTAGTGTTTTATTATTACAGGAAAAAGTAAATAACTTTATAACATTAAAATTATTTTCCTATAATGGAGTCTATGGCAGATGGCCTTTTCATAATTTAATACTTTCATTTTTTTCCATTTACAAATTCTATAAGGACCAGAATTATAGGAAAGAGCTGGAATAAAATAACAGATTTTTTTGTTCCTACAGTGGTGGATTCCAAAGAATGGTGATGGCAGATATAAAACACACTCTCCTAATGGAAATGTATCCGTTTCTGCACATCTTGTTGTTTTCTATGTTTCTTTTCCTATTCTTTATAACAAGGTTCCACTTGTCCTGGCATCTAGGATATTGTCTCTTAGCTCATATGAAGAGCCCAAAGAGTTCTGGCTTTAAAAAAAAGCGCAAGAGCAGCAACAACAAAACCTCTAGTACAAATGCCCAAATAATTATATTCCAAAAAGTTTCCATCAAACTGATTTTCAAAGCTGGGGTTTGATTTGCCATTAACATGGTTAAAATATCTAAGTTGCTCTTTGTTCACTTTGGCAACCTTAGTGTAATGTCAGTGTTCATAGCAAGAGATGGCTGTGTTGCATTTCATACTGCTACTGCTATGAAGCTAATAGGAAACAGATGAACAAGGAATTAGTTCTGGGCTCACAAGCAAGCACTGACTAACCAGTCTGCCTTGTTTAGTTACAATGGTTCTCTGAGAATAGACGCTCCTCAGTTTTATTGCCAGAAAGTTCAACTGAGAGTTGCAAAGTCCCCCTTCAGTGCAAAATGTAACCCCTGCTCAGAAATTCAGCATTTCTCTACATTAACTATATGTTCTGCTCAGAAAGAATCGTATATCACTGATAAAGTGTTCTACTCTTAATGAATCTAGTGTAATGGACTCCAATAATGTTAATAATAATTTGCATTGTATGCTGTATGCTTAATCAGGTATGCTGCTTAATCACCATTGTACTGGAGACATCAGTTACCCTTTCAGGCTTACAGGGCATCAACAATGTACTCTATATACACATGACAACAGACTTCCCTGTAATTTAGTTCTGATTGTCTGCATGGTGATGACTTGGTCTAGCAAGTCAGATAATGTCACTGCCGCTGCACTGTACTGCTGATCCAAGAACCAGTCAGATTGATAAAGGTTAATTTACAAGAGTGAGGCAAGGAGCAATAGTGAAATAGGTCCAAGGCATCATATTTTTTCACGCTTTGCACACTGCCATGCTGTGAGAACCCAAAGTTTAGTTAAATGAACTCCATAATGGACCTGAAGGACCTGCGCTTTCTGGATCAATACAGTGCTGCCTTTGTTAACAAAATTGCTCCTCTTGGTTGTCTAGCACTTGCGTTTCATCCTCATCCTCCACCTCTTTTTTTTACCAAACAGTAATGATGGTTAATCCTTGGTAAACAAAATATCACTTTGTTCACTTCACTACCAATCAATTTACAAATGTGTCCAAATCCTAACAAACTTACACTTGGCATGAGGAATTAAACACTTGGACAGATGCTAGAGCCTCCTTACTGTAACTGGATTTTATAAGCTTCCCCGAATAATAAGACCATCTGGTAACCTTGGGCTGTTCTGAATTTCAGATATAACTTAATGCAAAGCAAAGAAAGGGGCAAGCAAGGACAAAGTGACTTATATTTTACTTGGCTGTCTCTCAGATGGAGGTGATTCCCACTCCCCAGCAGTGTGCTGATCATTTGTAACGGAATGTGATCACTGCTGAGATATTGATTTTGAAGGCACACTTAATTACACTGCCAACACAGCCCACATATCAGTATTGAGCTAAAGCAAAATTGTCACCTTTTTAAACTGAATATTTTTTGTGCTTAAAGGGTCTCCATATACTCTGTGCAACAACAACAACACAAATATGCAATGACTCTCAGCAAGTTCACAGTCCCTCTGTATGTCACCTTGCTATAAAGAAGTGTAAGACAGGTGACATCCCACAATTCTTTGTGCAGCTTTTGATTTTCATATGTAGAACAGAGATGTATTGTCAGGACAATTTCAGTGAAAGGTGCACTATACCTTTAAAGGCAGCCCTATATTTCCTATTAGTTTGTACTCACTGGGGCACAAGTGTTGAACGCAGATGAACGCAACCTGATGCTATCCATCTGCACTGGGCACTTACCTGCGGCCCTGTGAGTACAAACTAATGAACCATTTGAAGGTTTTTATTAACCCTTGCCATGTATAAGTGGACTCTCAAAATCGCCAGAAATAAACTGCATGGTTTCATTTTAAGCCACAAATTATCCAAATTGTCCTTTTCTCAACTTTACTTTCAATGGATCACTAATGTGTTTCCACATATCTTGTGTTGCAATACCTAATCCTTTATCACGTGGAGAATTTATATGAGGTTCTAATGCTGTGCTTACAAATTAGGAAAATACCATTTGCATTTAACAAATGGGCTAGAAACTGCCAAATTTCCTTGACTGTTTGAAACTTAAATGAGTACACCTGTTGGTAGATCTCACTCTATTAACAGTTTACAGCATTTTGAAATCATTTCCCCACAAACCCGCCAAATATTTATTTTATTAATCGTGCAGATGACTAAACATTTTCAGAGTTCACACAGTTGTTTTTTCTGAGCTTTTGAACTTGTAACCTACAGCAGAAGCTCTTTCTAAACTGCATTCAAGCTGGAAAAAAGATATGAATAAAGCAGAAGCAAATCATATTTACAATATATAAAACATGTCACTGTAGTTCATTTCTCCAGGTATCCAGAGCAGCTTAATGTTATTTTACTACATATGATTTATTGTATTAAAGGATGAATGATGACTGAGATGTACAAATTAACAGTGCTAGAGAACGTTTCATACATTTTAAATGACTGCATCCCTAAGGGAGATCTGTCACCCATGTTTTACTACCAATGATTTACATTACTGCCAGTGGGAAAGCATTTTAGGTTGAGCAGATTTATCGCAGGCAACTAACCTGCCCGTGTTCAATCATGATAACTTTATTAGATGCAGCGAAGCAGTGGGATCAGTTGAAACATTGGATGTGGGAATGGTCTAAAATCAAAAGCACTTCCACAGGTTCTTGAGCCTATTGTCCTACAGCCTACAAACAATAAGAGGCCTAATGAGATTGCTGCTATTCTATGCTAAAAAATGATTGCAATATGCTGGATATGTCCATTATCTCCTTCCCTCAGGAATTTGAAGTCACTAGTCAACAGGCAGCTGGATTGTATAAATGTACATATTTGATCAGAGGCTTACCTGATGGGTTTTTTTTGTGATTTTGAGCTTACTGGATGAGTTGTTTTTGGATAAGGGATCCTTTACTTGTATATTTTGTTTTTTAGTTTGTTTACTGTTCACACTGTATAAAACCAATTAAGATGAAACCTATAAAAATGTTATAAAAATGTGGTCCTCACAATTTCCCTGCAGTCAGTTGCACATGAAACCACTTTTCAATAAAGGTGTCAAAATGCACTCCTTGTACTTGCTCCTTGCTGCTCAGTCCTTTCTGCCTTCCATTCCAAATCAGGTGCTACTGCACCTACAGATGCAGGGGAGCAACCGCCACCTCCTGACCATGCAGCAGCTCCAGGGTTCCCTCAGCACCCTGCATCACTTGCTGCACTTGAGTTGCACCAAAATAATAGGGTGCACAGGTCACTCACATGCCGAATACCAGATACCAGGCATAAAATATTTGATGCAATTGCACCCAATTTGTGACAAAGTGCACACACCATTTTGGCATCATTGTGGTAGCACAACTGTGATGAGAGAAGCTCCTGGTATTTGCTGAAGATGACCTAGTCTTTTAGGAAGACTCCAGTGGGGGCTGATAATCTGTGATTGTAATGATTTTGTTTTCTTTAGTTAAGTTGGAGTTAGAAAAGCCACCCAACTGTAGTTAGACTGCTAACTGTGTTTTGCCAGCGCTTGGTGCAAGGGTTCATTTTCTTGTTTTCATTTTGTGCTTGTTAACGAAGGTTGTGTAACAGAATAAACTGCAGGCACTTGCCTTTAAGAGAGCAACTTCTGGAACTGCTTTCTTTACCCTAAAAGACACTGACCCAGACACCCCTGTAGGCCCAACATATAAAGCCTTGTAATAGACAGAGGTATCTGCAAAATAATGGCAACAATTTTATATTTTATTAATGTCAGGTGATTTGGGTACAGTTACATAGATATGCTTATATTCTTGTCTGTTAAGGCCTTGGTGTCTGAAGTGTACAGCCCTATAAAAAATCTGTAAAGACTTGTCATTGGCTTCAAAAGTCTTATATTTTTATTACTATTACTGTAATTATTATTAATATTACTCATAGCCTGTCATGTGACAGATTTTGTTGGCTGCTTTAGGGCAGTCACAGTTCCAAAGTAAGCTGTGCTGGCACCATTACCAGAAAAAGATTATGTGGTTCAACTTTTTTCACTACAAGGCTCAGTGACAGTATACAGCCCAGACTTCAGGGATTTCCCTAGATGAACACATGAATTATTCAGTGGTAGCTGTGACATTGAGGACAGTGATAAAATAGTTGTATTTAGCTAAAGGGGTAGTTTATATTTACATTAACTTTTAGTATGATCAACTGATCTCCACATTTGATGACCCTTTTCTCAAAAATAAAAATCCTTAATATGTTTTTATCTCCAAGTCACAATTAAAAGCAACATTTTTTTACCAATGAGGTTATTAAAATAATGACCTGGTGGCAACCCTAACTGGGGAATATTTGACAGCTGGTTGAATGTCCCTACTAGTCCCTGTTGTGGGTAGGATGAGACCCAGGTGCCACCAGAATGCTGGGGCCCCTTGCTGCTCTTATATAATTGCCCTTTATAAATAGCTCATTCGAATAACTTGAATCTCAAAAATTTGTGTGATTTCTCTACATAAGAATCCAGGACAAGATATCCATGTGGTTAGTATTTAAACTGCTTAGTTTCACAATAAGGCTACTGCCACACATGGCGGATTCTTGGTCTGTGAATCAACGCAGTTTGCAGTTTCATGTCAAAATCCACTCTCTATGTCTGTACCCGGGCCGAGGCAATGGCTCCAGCAACAAGTACATAAAGAAGCTTTTAGGAGCGTAACGGCAGATAGTCAGCCTGGGTTTATCCTCAGGCCGAGAATTCATCATGTGTGACTTAATTTCAAAATAACATTCACAGAGGACAAATGGCGATTAGTAGGAAAACCAGGCCAGAATTTTGGTGGAAAAAGCAGAAAAAAGTGGTAAAAGCACTGAAATGCTTTTGAATTGGTGGGACCACAAAAAAGTATTAAAATAAATTTTCTGTATGGTCACTTACATTAAAGGGGAGACACTTCGAGACACTATTGAGACACTTTGAAATTGACCTTCACTATTTACTATTTGCCGTTTTGACTTATTTAGCTTTTTGTTCAGCAGCTCTCCAGTTTGGAATTTTATCAGCTATCTGGTTGATAGGGTCCAATTTAACTTAGCAACCAGTCAGTGGTTGGACAAAGGGACAGAAATATGAATTGGGGAGGGCCTAAATAGAACGATAAGTAATAAAAAGCAACAATAACAATAAAATTGTAGCCTCACAGAGCAACAGTTTTTTGGCTGCTTGGGATCCCCATTTGAAAGCTGGAAAGAGTCAGAAATGAAAGGCAAATGACTCAAAAGCAATAAAAAATTTAAAATGAAGACCAATTGAAAAGTTGTTAAGAATAGGCCAGTCTGTAACATAGTAAAAGTTAACTTGAAGGCGAACCACGCCTTTGATGCCATGAGTTTTTTTTAACTTCTGATGTCTTTGTATAATTATGTAATGTGTCACACATTAGACCAGTGTTGTCAATACAGAAAGATTTTTCAGACCTATATCCCTTGACTAAAGGGAAGGCCAAAGATGAGCCATTTGGAAATGTTTGATTTTTTAGTGAATTCCACAGCTGCAAATTATAAATCTGGGTGCGCATTTACACCAGGGCTTAAGTGTATCTAAAATTTCTATGACAAAGATCAAAGATTATGTAAATGGATTTGTTATTCCTTCCAGTTAGCTTTCAGAAACTCCTAGTTAAAAGATAGCCTAGATTGTACTAACAGCAAACCATAAACCACATATTCCTTCTAATACTGCAGTCATACTACTAACCAACAGCTACTGATGACCCAAATGGCAATTTCAAGTTCAGCTGAATCTAATATTGCAAAGTTATACTTTTTTTCACATCATCGTAAATATAGGTTCATGCATAAAAATTTCCACAGTTTGCTTTGGAAGTGTATCTTTATTGTAGGATTTTGTTATTTGTTCAACATATAAAACTATGCTTGGAATAACTTGTGTAGTCTATTCTATATGCACCATATGGATTTTGAGCATACAGCTGTGTATTACATTTCATTCTGCATGTGTTCATCTGTGTGCTGGTGGTATGCTGTAGGTCTTAAAATCCCGCTCTTTCATTAAAAATTGTATTTTTAGCCACACTGTAATTTTTGGCCTGAGGCACTGTGTTGGGTGTTGCCGAAGTTAGTACAAATATGCTGGTAATGCTATTAAGTTTCATGAAAATGCCAGACAGTTGCCACCAAACCCAACAAGTAACATTATCACAATAAATGTATAATTTAAAAGTTTGTGCATTTGTTGAGATTTTCTTGTATATTTTATTCTTGGTCACATTTATTTTAAAAACTATAATGTGAGTTGTAATTAGAAGGATATGATCACAGTGCTTTGTAAATATTCCCTAAGTGCAGTAGTCATATACTGTTTATTTAGGTTTAGTCTGACTGGCAATTCTATCCCTGGCAGCCGTCTTAAAATGATTTGCATAATAACCCTAAGGAGCATGTACGTCTAAGTTTTTTTTATTTAAATGTGTGGGTAAAAGATTTAGAACAGTGGCGTAACTACCAGGGGCGCAGGGGAAGCACCTGGGCCTGCACCCCCTCAGGGGCCACCGGAGCAAGCAATTTCTCTGCCGCTTCTGCTTCCAGAGGAGAGAGAACGTGCATCCGGAGGGGGCCAGGGTGTATGTCCTGCACCCAGGCCCGGGAGGTGCTAGTTAGGGCACTAGCTGAAATGAGAGAGGAGAGCAGAGGGAATAAAATGGAGGTGGGGTCAGTACTGGATACTGGTGCCTACTGCTTCAGCAAGGGGCTGCAAAGTCTTCAATACCACTTTAAGAGATTTGTTCCAAATTAGCATTCTTTTGCAGTGAAACAATTGGGCAGTCTGTCAAAGCTATTTGTATTCTGTTGAATGAAATTTTTTATTCTGGTACTTGAATCTAGAAAAAGGGTACAGGATCAAAGACTGTCCACGTAGATGTCAGCAAGTGGAGAAAGGAAAGCAAATCTGGGTCACATCTTTGCTCAAAACATCCCCTCCAGTCACAGGGAAGGGGGGGGGGGGTACAAGGTTCATCTAGACTTTACTTTGAAGATCAAAATTTTGTAGTACATGGGAAAAAACAAGCAAACAAGAAACAAGTATATGATACAGGGGGTAGAGATGTGTCTCTGCCAAACACAAACACATTATTGGTTTTTTTGCTGCCAGAACCTTTTAAGGGACCAGTTATGCTGAATATGTTTGAATAGGATTGCTTAAGTTCCAAATTTTGACAACACTGATAAATTCAGGGTTGTACACTTGGACTAATAGAACAAGAATGCCTGATATACACTAAATGGAACTGAATTGTATTGGGTCCTCCTTAAAGGTGCCGAAGCCGAGATATAAGGGTAAAGAGACATGAGGCTACTTAGTAGCAGCTACTTGCCAAGGCTACTAAATGCCAGAAAACACCCTTCACCCTAAATGGCAGCCGTGGAGGTCTGATTTTTTTATAGTTACACTATTTACTTTTCTCTAGCTTCAAAGCCAGTGGTTAAAGAATGCATTGATTAGAGAAAAAGTTCACCCTATTTTAAATGTAGGGGAAGCAGATATGCACATACACATACAGATTTAAAAGACATTACCAGTCCATCTGTTGCATCCTTCTTCAGGCTAAGACTAGTTAAGAATCTAGAAGTAATACTTCAGCACTTTATAACCTGGAAATGGTGTCTGCAGAGAGTGTTGATCTTGGATCAAACAGGTCCAAGTGAAGGCAGGTAACTCCAGTTCTATGTTTAGTTAATAGGCTCAGATTGTGGCAGTTCAGACAGCAGATCAGAGACAGGGATGTGTTACAAGTTAGCAAATGTTAAACCAGAATCCATTCAGTAACTAAAAATCTCAAAATTGTGCCACCATCAATCTACCTTTATTAACTGGAAAACTTGTTTAGATACCAATATGCAGAATTACCATCATATTCAGTACCAGTTATCTGTAATCATACAACTGTCTAAACTATATTTTTAATCTTTGATATATAAACCTTTACACACTTTACCTGTAACGGCATTACATCACAAAAGACAAAATCTCATTCCAGCACTTGGGGCTGTGGAAAAGGGCACAGAAACAGTAAGTCGTAGGTTTAGGAGCCAGAATGTGTCACATAAGCATCAGACAAACTTTGTCCTGGGGGTTCTGCATTGTGCCATGATCTTAATTACAGGTCACAAAGGGAAAAAGTTATTAAGTGTTTTCAAACTTAAAATCAATATTTGATCGTCTGGATGAACGGTGTAAGCAAACCTGACCAAGGCTTTTCCCTATATGTTTTATAAAAAAAAAACAGATATTGTTGTACATTCTTAGGATTCCTGTTGTTTCACAGCAGGGTACCATTTGTGAATAGAGGAAATATTATTCAATGTTCAGTAGTAATGATAAACATATTTAAATCGGCACACAAATTAATTCAAAAGAGATGGTTTGAAAAAAACAGACTTGAGTAAATGACCCCAAAAATGGATTGTGCAATGTCTTAAGCAACACAATATGTGAAATTGTGTCTGACTGAATTAATGTAAATGTCTACATAAAGAATCCAATTCTAAAGCCAGGGAACATATAGAAAATAAAAAATGCAATGTTTAAATGCCAAATTTACAATAAAGAGAATATAACTTAAAGAATTTACAAGCACTCAGTATTTGGATGCCATCCCATTCTCAAGAATAATGACTGTTTATCAAAGCTGAGGAATGTTCCAACCCCTTGAAAAAAAAATGGAAACTAAAGAAAAAGTCAGAGAATATTGCAATAAATATTAGTTGCCATTGCTAAACATCTGTGTCTTGAGTTAAATAGCAGCTGCAGAGTACTTCAAATACTTTAGGGCTTATTCATAAATGGGGAACAAGGTGAAAATTGCAAAAAACAAAAGTGCCATGTTTATTAATGCTCCCATTAATATACTTGCTCTAGCTCTCTGGGCCCTTCTCAGAAATAATTGCTACCCATTACTCACATGTCTTCTAACCAACTTTTTAGCCCTGTATAAGAACTGCATTTGAAAAATACTATTGTTTCCCCCATCTGCTGAGCAGGTCCTGTTAGCTCATAGGTCCGAGGGGGGTGGGGGCGACTATTTTTAGGTAATGCCCTTTAAAATTGATTAAAAGACCTAGAGAAGACTTAACAACTTCATAGTTTTTAGAGTCAGACCTGGAGAACAGAAAGGATAAACAAACAGTATTTTGAAAGGCAATTACATTGACAAATTACTTTTAACCCATTTAAAATGGTTTATTAATGTACAGTATATTGGACAATTGCTAAGAAGTACACTGTACATTTTCTTTCATTATGCAAAAAAACAGTTGTTGGGCGGAAAACCCCTTTAAACACTTACTACAGTAAGGCCAATGAGATATGGAATGTTTTGCCTGCAATAAATTGTGGGCTACCAAATGTCCCTTGTTTGCTTCCCACCAGCTAAAATGCAAACTGCTGGTGGAGAAACATACACGGCGTGGCTACTTTCCGAAGTAGCCACACCGCATACATTTTCCCACAGGCAATTTACATTTTAGTCTTTGGGAAAAGCCTTTGAAGGAGATTAGTCACCAATGGTAGAGGAAATTTAGTGCAGACGACTATTTTCCTTATCTGGCATTGCCCTAAAGTTGATTGAATGAATGTGTGTGAATGAGTGTGAATGAATGAAGTAGGTGACCTGACTTCACTGATAAAAAAGCATTCTTTCAGGGGAGTTTATTTTGACATTGTATTGCAGGCTTTATAGTTTATTCTATATCAGTAACTGGGTTTTTGAAAAATACTGTTGTAGCCTACTAGGTATTGAAAAGTATCAGCGTAGTGCACTAAACATTGGAATACATATGTTTTTAAGATGTTGTCTGCAATTGTGCTGAAGGTTTAATGCAGAAAAAATTCTGTAGCAATGGGTCAGTACAGCTACCAAACCAGGGTAACCATAGCTGACACAGAAGTGAAGTCATCAGGGTGTTCCCATACCTAAGACCTTTACTGTATATAGATATGGCCAGATAATAGGACTAGTTGGCTAGTATCTTTATTGGAGTCACTCTCATGCCAGAGAGCCATTTGTGAAAGGGCTCAGGAATCTCAAAATGATTTGGCATAAAATCCTACTTAGGTAAGGACTTCTACCTCCTGGTTTGTGAGTATACTGTTCCTCAAATTGTCTTTAAATTAGAAATAGAGAATAGAGAAAGTCTTGTTTAGTAATACTTCTGGCACCCATCATTTCTATGTCAATGTCATTATAGTAAATCCTGTCATGTATCATGCTAATATTAGCCCATGTACTGCCACTGTTTCATCAACAGATCACAGCTGCATTAGACAGCGTTTTGCCTGAAAAAATAAAAAACATCTTATTAGACTAAAATGTACCAGACATTCTGGTCTTCTATCATGGGAAACCGTGTAGGGTGGAATTACTTTACATGGAAATCAAGTCTGCCATACTGTTAATCATAAGGGAAAGTTGAAAGATTAAATTATGCTAAATAGTAAAATTAAAGCTCTCAGAAGATTTTTTTTTCCATGCGTGCTATTCAGTGGAGAATTCCAGTAATTCTTAAAATAAGATTATTTAATTAATCCTCTAATGGAAGATGAATGAGGGGTTTATATAGATATGAAATGTCTAGACTTTATGTGGATATTTTGATTTGATACTAGAGTGATTTATAAAGTCTTTATATTCCAGACAAATATTTTCTATGTCTAGTTACCATTAAAGAAGTAGCTTACCTTAGGATTGATTAAATATTTTGTAGTCTAGCTCTCCCTTTTGGAATGTCAATAGCTATCTAATTGCTTACCTTAAAACAGGCACTGGTTTTGACTTCAAAATCAAAGTTAAATAGTAAAATAGGAAAGGGCCTCAATAACAATATGTGAGAGCTCATTCACGTGTGCAAGTGCAGTGCGCAGAAAGTGCAATTGCTGTTTTTTCCCCCCAATGCAACATTTTTCCCCAGAATTCTAGCGTCATTGCAGTCACAAGTGGACAATTTTTGTTGTTTGGAGTGCAAGTGACATCTGCTCCTGATTCTCCAGGCACAAGGGTGATGCAGCCATTGATTCTGAATGCGAACTGAATCGTTCTCCTGCATAAATATGAGCAGCAGTGCTCTATAGGGAATGAAGGCACAAAGAACTGAGTGGCAGTGTGCTCAGCTATAGGGAAGTGCAAGGAGTGCATTTTGACGCAAGTACCTTTAATGGTTATACGCATTACCCATTGGTGCATGCTCTGTACAGCCTGTGCTTGCGTAAATTGTAAAAGAGTATGGTAACCCCCATCCATCTCAGCTACATCACTGGATTCAGCTAAAACTGGTGGTGAGGACATTTTTTTAGGCTTCCATCCTAAAGCTGCTGCCTTAGGCACAGGAACTCATTTGTATCCAGAAAATACAGCCCACAATTATACAGCATATTCAGTTGCAAGCTTGAAAGATGCAGAATAGAAAAGCAAACAGAGGCCACCAGGCACCACTGTCACAGAGAAAGTACAAGCTCATAAAACAAGCACAATTAGACCTAAAAGTAATGGAAATTCCATCAGCAACTGGCCTGTCTATGGAGGACACACAAGGTAACTTGTTGGAGCAAACAGATAATTCCATAAGACTGACACTGAGTAGTTGGAATGAGCATATGTGTTTGTGGCAGAAGCTTTCAGTGTCACTGCTAAAAAAAATGGTTTTTCAAACAGCTCAAATGTAAACCCTGTGGCTTTAGCCGGCACACCTCCCTGTTGTTTCTCCTGCCAGCAGGCCTCTGTGTGTGTGTACCCTATGCAGTCAATTGCCAAAAGGCAACACACAGATCAGTCTGTTGCTAAACCAAATTCAATAGGTGCTTTCACCGCACCTAAAAATCTAATTTTCTTTACAAATTTAGGCAAACTGCACATAGACAAAACTCCCCAAAACATTCTATACATTGTCTAAAAGAATGACATGTTTATACGTTTATGAACAATTATGAACATGCACTATTTATAAGTGTTAAATGTGCCATCAATTAGCTTGCCTTCAGAGAGAAAGAAAAGAAGAGAAAGTTTCTTAAATTGCATATATTTCAAATGACTAAATACAGAAATCACAGAGCAATTAAAAGATTACTAACATGATTAATGGAAACACATAAAAAGCTGGCAGTTAAAATTCATTGTTTACTATGGTTTACAAGAAAGCAACAAATGTTTGTTGTGGGTCCAACCCTGTACACCATTAAAAATATATTATCCAACACAGGAAAAGGTAAACAAACAACTGAACATGATTGCTATTGTTAAAACAAAAAATCCCAGTGGAATGTATATACATGGTCTGAGGGGCATAAGGCAGACTAAAAATGGCACACATGCCTCTCTGCAATATATTGTAGCACTACTTTTCATCAGACCTAATTTTAATTGCAACAAAAACAAATGCATCCAGCTTTGTAGGGTGAGTTAATGATTATGGGCTGCATATGACTATGTAATAGCGAATAGAACAGAGGTATTCTCAGTGATTCTACATGAGAAGGCTGACACGAGCATAGCAACTGATTCTAGGCCTGCATTTGTCCACAGCCCGAGAACCAGCCCCGCGTGGCATTAGCCTAATACACTGTACAGGTATAGGACCCATTATCCAGAATGCTCGGGACCAAGGGTATTCTGGATAAGGGGTCTTTCTGTAATTTGGATCTCCATACTTTTAGTCTACTAAAGAATCAATAAAACATAAATGAAACCCTATGAGATTGTTTTGCATCCAATAAAGATTATCAATTACAAGGTACTGTTTTATTACTACAGAGATAAAGGAAATTGGTTTTAAAATTTTTAATTATTTGATTAAAATGGTGTCTATGGGAGACAGGCATTCCGTAATTCGGAGCTTTCTGGATAACGGGTTTCCGGAAAAGGGATCCCACACCTGTATTGTCTAATTTGTCTATCACCTTTTGTATGCTTGCTGGAGAAATCTGGAGAATCTTTGCTAACATAAAGATAGGTGTCTGTATGCTGCACTTGCTTTTAACATTTTTAAATGCTTCATGTGCATATACATGTGCTTTTAGGTACTATCAGCCTTGACTTCAGATACAGGTTTTTACATATACATATGAAATTTGTCTTCCAGCACTGAATTTATTTACTGAGGCTATGCTTAGTTATTCATTAGGCTTAAGGTGGCCATACATGGGCAGATATAAGCTGCTGATTTGACTCCATCAGACCGATTCAGCAGCCTTTCTGCCTGCATGGGGGTACTCAATGAGCCTCCCCGACCGATATCTGGTCCAAAATGTCAGATGTCAATCAGGTAGATTTTATTTTCCTGTTGGATTGGGGACCACATTTGCTCCTATACCCCAAGGGCCAAACGATCCAATTAGCCCGATAACTCTACGCCTAATTAGTGATCTCTATAATTCTATAATCTCTTTAATTCCCAGTATTTTCCAAGACATACTCTTAACAGATTGTAGTGAATGATGTTATTTATATTACATATAGATTTCAGTCATTGGTTGGAAATGCCAGGCAATAGTCGCCCCATCATGCCTTTTGTTTGCAATTCCTCTTATTGCCATAAGATCAATTACAGTGCAATTCCTTAGTAGTAAATCAAAAGATAATGGTCCAGAAAGCACAAGTATATATTATTTGCAATACATAGCTATCATTTAATAGGTGCATCATATATTTATTTTACATTAGGCCTCAGAACACACTGTTTTTCAAGTCTCACTGCATTATTCCTACAAATGCGACAATACAAAGTGACTAAAAGCTTAGACAAAACAAAAACGTAATTTGTAGTTTTACCATCAGTGAAATATTGGTCTCTATAAGACTGACTGAGACTATAGAATAAATCACAGAAGTTATTTGCGCTGCTCTGTCTTTCCACTCACACAGAGTTATATTTATGTGTTTGCACTTCTGAACTCCACATGGCCCCCATTTTTAAATAATGAAAACTCAGAACCTGATAGTGGGTATAGCACATATGTTACATCTGCAGGTTACATTTTATCATCATTGTAAACTAAAATGTGCTATTTGATCTTATGCATTTTATACTTTGCTATAGGCTAAATACTCCAGTTAAATGAAAATATTTGTGTAGTGCCTAACATTTGACACCCCAGGTGATTTTAAGTTTCTGTCTCCTTTAAAATGCTTAATGATGGGATCAGTTCCTATTCTCATTAAGGATGGCTGCCTGATTTTTCAGCTCCCTTACACAGTGCTCCCAAAAATTATTTAGCTGTTAAAAGCTCCCAAAGTGTAAGAAGAGCATACCTGGAAAGACCAAAAAAAATCTCTAGCCTCAGCTCTGCTGCCAAGATTACACCACCCACAAGCTCTTAGTACATTTTGACCCAACCCATTATGGCTGCACAATCAGACCAGCCATGCGCTAAACAAGATTTGGTAAAAGAGACTATCCAGCTTCTATAAAAAAAGGATCTCCAGGAACTGCAACTCCAAGATGTGCATGAGGCCCTTAAAGGAGAAGGAAAGTCAAAGTCACTTGGGGGTGCCAAAATGTTAGGCACCCCCAAGTGACTTCAATAGCCAACCTTTTACCCCAGGCTGGTGCCCCTGTTCAGAGAGAACAGCACCAGCCCGGGGTACCTGAAGCGCTTCCTCCTTCCTGTATCGCCACACGCGCATGCGCAGTAGAGTGAAAATCCGAACTTTAACAGAGATGTCGGCTTTTCACTCTAATGTGCATGCGAGTAGGAAGGAGGAAGCGCTCAGTACAGGTACCCCAGGCTGGTGCTGTTTTCTCCTAACAGGGGCATCACCCCGGGGTACAAGGTAAGCGATTAAAGTCACTTGGGGGTGCCTAACATTTTGGCAACCCCAAGTGACTTTGCCTTTCCTTCCCCTTTAAAAACAGGCCTAAACATTTCAACAACTGTGTCAAGACAGTAACCAAATACATTACATACATCGAGGCAGGCCCGGATTTATGGCAAGGCCACAAAGGCCAGGCCTAGGGTGGCGTAAATTTAGGGGCGGCATGCTGCCCAGCCGCACATAAAATTTGCTCACGTAGAGAGCACTGGGGACCGAACGCGCAAAAACTTCAGCGCATCCTGTCCCCAGTGCTCTGTATGTGAGTTACAAGGATGCGCATGCGAGCAATCCTGAGGGGGAGGGGGGTTGGAGAATGGGGGCAGCCTCTGGGCGCCCTAAAGAGAAATATGGCGCTGCATCAAGGCCTGCCACCTGACTTCCAACTAGAAGAGATTAAAGGGATACTTTCACTGGAAAACATGTTTTTTTTTCAATATGCATCAGTTAATAGTGCTGCTTAGCAGAACTTGACACAGAAATTCATTTTTTTAAAGACCAAGCACACTTTTTTTACATTTAACAGAAACAAGTTCTAATATTCTAGTTGTCCCCTTTCTTGGTGTAGGACTGGGTGTCTTTTTAAGATTTCTGGATCGTACCCACTTTTATGGGTTTATTTATCAGTTTTCAAGTTTGTGAATTCGAGAGTTTTTTTCTCAAACAAATTAACTCATGGTTTGCCAAAAAAAGAAAAGACAGGAAAAAATAACAAATTTAACACAAATGTTTTAAACTGTAGAGACTCAAAATAAGACTAATAGATCCAATACTTTCAATTTGGAATTAATGCAAATTAGGACAGAGTTGAGTTTAATGCTATGTGATATAAAGCGATGATCTGGACGAAACAAATGTTTTTTTGAGAAAGCTAATATACCAAACACTAAAGAGGCCTCAGGAAGAGTGATAAAATCTCTGCTATTAAGTCTAAATCGGGGGATTGTAAATGTGCCGAGTCCGAGGAATCATGTTTTTGTTGATTTTTATCAAGATTTACATAACGGAGACAAAATAGATAATTCAGAGGGAACAGTAAAGGAAGTCCAAAAATTCCTTCTTAAATTCCTTTAACAAAATTGATTAGATTAAACCCAAATATGCAAGGTATACAAATTAAAGGACAATCTTATAATCTAAACTTATTTGCCAATGATATTCTCTTACTATTAGAAAGTCCACATTTCTCTACCCAGTTTAAACAAAACTACTTAAGAAGATTGTTATGGTACAAGTAGGGGATTCATTATTCAGAAACCCATTATCCAGAAAGCTCCAAATGACAGTCTCCCATAGACTCCAAATAATTCTTGTAAGCTCTTTTGGGCAGGGCTCTCTTCACCTCTTGTATCGGTTATTGATTGCTTTATATGTTACTCTGTATGTCCAATGTATGAAACCCACTTATTGTACAGCGCTGCAGAATATGTTGGTGCTTTAAAAATACATAATAAAAATAATAATTAATTTTTTTTTAAAAATGATTTCTTTTATCTCTGTAATAATAAAACCATACCATGTACTTGATCCTGAATAAGATATAGTAAATCCTTATGGGAGGCAAATCAATCCTTTTGGTTTCATTTAATGTTTAAATTGATTGATTGATTGATTTTTTAGTTGACTTAAGAAAACCCCAGGTCCCAAGCATTCTGGATAACAGATCCTATATCTGTATAAAATAAATGGCTCAAAATCTGAAGCCCTGAATATAAGTATTAGGTACAGCAACAAACAACAGATGCACCATCAGCAGCTTTCCATTATTAATTGAAGCTTACAGCCATACAGGAATAATGTTGCATAAATACCATCAGGTAATTATCTACCATTGATAGGAAAATTAAAAAAAGACCAGATGGAATGGAAAAGACATAGCATATCCTGGCATAGCCACATATATTATTTAAAATATAAAAACCCTGACACACTGCCATTATGCAGCCCCCCTGCCCAGCTTGTATTTAAGCAACAAATGTAGCCATTGCATACATTTACAGTACACTTAATATATAACAACATATATCATCATCATCATTTATTTATATATTGCCAGCAAGTTATGCAGTGCTTTACGTGAATTTATATAATCACACTGGGTACAAGCAGGTCACTTTTACTACAAATTAATCCCGCATTTCTTTGGAGTTGACACTTCTTAGAATGTAATGAGAAAAGAATTGGAGGACAGATGGAGAATCATTTACTTCTTGAAGATTTGAGCAAGCAACCTACTGTATAATAATGGGTATATTGTGCAAAACCTGCAGCCTGTGCTGTCTGTTGTCTCCCTTACTCATCTCCCAACGTATGTGTCATGCACCAGCTGCCACCCAGGGGGGCTGTCTGTCAACTTGCAGTACCATCATTTCCTGGATTTTGTGTGCTCTGATCATTCCTGTTTTTTTTACCAACAAGCCCTCTATTGAAAGTAATTAAAGTGGTGTTTCCTTATAAGTTGTTTAACCCTTTTACTACAAATAATATTGAGAAATTATTTATACATGGTTTTAGTGAAACAAAAAATATCCACATATATTTTTTTTACTTATACACATTGCTATTATAGCATTGTAGGTGTTCCCTGAACTAAAGCTAGCCATACAATTAAAGATCTGATTGTATTTTTAGATAGCCTAACTGGCGGATCTGTGTTTAATTTGGTTGCCAACGCACAGGGTCAATTCAGACAACTCTAATCGATAACCCAGGGGCCAACATCCAGATGATTCTGTGGGCCTACAGGGACCCATCAAGCAGGGGTTCTATCAATGTACCCATGCAGTCCTCATCTTACAGTATTTTTATTTTTAAACCTGCCCAATAGATATGTGGCCGAGATTTATTCGCCAAGTAGGCAGCTTTTATTGGTCCATCTTAAATTCTGCATAATTTTAATTAATGCATTCAAACATAAGAAAGTATTTATTTCCTAGGATTGTTTAATTTCACCTTTCTACTTGTAATCAGTTCAGTTTGTTAAGAGTAAACACTAGCTTGTTATTAATGTTTTCCTCTCTTCCATTAATACTTGCCAGTGTTTCTAGCTTCCAGATAAGAATACATGGGAAAACCCATAACTGCTAAGAGAAAAGCAAGAAGGTGGTGTATAATAATTTTAATTTTAGCACTACTAACCGTACAAAATAACAAAAATGTTATATTGTTGGGCCTAAAACTTTCATTAAAGATACTTGCATAGTTGCACATGGTTCAGTTCGGTCCTTCCATTCTGAATCTGGTGCTTCTGTGCCTAATGACACGGAGGAACCCTTTAGCTACCCCAAACTACCAGGCAGTAGCTTTAGGGTTCCCACAGCTCCAAAAATGTGGCAGTAGCCCCAGTGTTTTCTTCAGTGATGCTGGAATTGTATGGTATTATCCAATGACACACATTATTAGAGGAATATACAGTATAAGAATACATTGCCTCTAGTCGGCACCTAATTTTTGCAAGTCAATGCATTCCAAGTTGGTCAAACTGTTTTTCATTGTGTTTCATTTGTTTCTTTTTGGTTCAGCAGCAAGCAGAAAAGGCACAGGTTCAAATGTACCTTTATCAACCATACAGACCTCCAGTATCCTCATATTTTATAACATGATTTGTTTTTTTATCACAGATTTCAGTAAGTCATGTGACATCACTAAGCACATGACTTCCAATATTACTCATATATTATAACAGGTTTTTTTTAAAAATAATACACAAGTTCAGGGTCGGACTGGGCCGCCGGGACACCAGGAAAAATCCCGGTGGGCCCCGTGGCCCAGATCCGACCCTTGCCGGCGCTCCCCCTGCCCGACCGTTGGGGTGGGGTACCCTGTGGGGGTTATGGGGGCTCCTGCGGGGGGGTTAGTGGACATGGCCGACGGGGGCACCTGCAGGGCCCCTGGGGCGGGAGCCCTGGTGGGCCCTGCATCCCCCAGTCCGACCCTGCACAGTTTACAGTAAGTCATGTGACCTCACTAAGCATGAGTTACAATTGATGACATAACTGTTTATAAGGATAGAATTTACATGACATTTGTGGATGTTGTGTAATATTATTGAATATACTGCAATCACATGTTTTTGATGGTGTCATAAATAATTTTAGAGAATACAGCTGCATTTTGGCACGGTTCATTTATAAACAAAAATTTAAAGTTCATATACAATATACTGGTGAGAAATGTACTTGAAGAGCTACAGAAAGTTACATTTTACTAGGATAGGGTAGTACTAAAAGAAGTTAGAAACTGAAACAAAAAAAAGAAAAACTAAAACATTAAATTATAAAAAAAAATATGCATAGGTTATAAGGGAAAGCCTGTATAGAAATCAATCTACTTGAATTATTTAATCCAACCCTTACTCTAACCCACAGTAACTGCTATTAAGATCTATAAAGAAGAAAAATCTGATTCCACCGAATGATTGTTACCAAGAGTTATACAGAAGGGACTTTTGTGTTGTTGTATGCTTTAGGCAGGAATATGACTAAATGCGCTTGTATGGGAGTTACTGCGTATCGTGGTAAAGTAGAGGCATATTTATAAACCCTGAGCTAATTTGTACCTGGGCAATAAGCCATTAGGCATGGATTTGCGGCGAAACTCTGCATTTCACCATCTATGAATCCTTCCACAAACTGTGTCCAAAATTCTCCCATTGACTTTGACTTTTGACTAATGTATTTGGAGTGAGAAAAAAGTTGTGTGATAAAAAAAAAGTTGCACGTGCAAAAAAAAATTGTCACACAGTAGAAGCGAGAAAAAAACACCCATTGGCTTTAATGCAGTTGGAGTGAGAGAAAAAAAGTGGTGCATGTAAAAAAAGTTGCCTGCTTAAAAATAAATTTTCACATAGTAGAAGGGCGAAAAGAATGGCGATTGATTTTAATGCATTTAGATTAAGAAAAATTTTTGCACGTAACAAAAATGTGTTGCCTATTGGCTTCAAAGCATTCCACAAATCTTTAACCATTTCGTGAATTTTTAACTATTTTGTGAATTTCATTTTTTCTGCAATGTCAGGTCAACACTTTTTGTTTCTATATATTCACTTAAGAATGGTTACAATGGCATTTTTTCATTATTCTATCATTTTACAACATGAAATATAAATACAAATATAATTTTATGCTAAATGCTCAGTGAGCAGTACATTCCAGGAATCCTCCTATAAATTAATATCAAGGTGGTATAGAACCCCAGTAGTGCTCTATAAAATGTGATTAATGCCAAATGACACATGCTGGAGATGCAAACAATCTACAGGGACATTAGAACACCTATGGTTAACTTGCCCGAAATGTACCTTATTATGGAAACAAGTGAAGGATATCTGCGAGGAAATTACAGGAACCCAGATAGACATAGATGCCCCAGCATTACTTCTGATCCACCGATACGAACCTGCAGACTGGACTAAAAAAGAGTTAATATTGCAATTACTCATGGCAGCCAAATCCCACGGTACACTGGCGTTCCAGCAAAATCCCTACAAAAGAACAATGGTTTAAAGTAATCAACGAGCTATGTCTGATGGAAGAATTAACAGCATCAATAAGAGATAAATACTATGACTGCCTAGCAGTCTGGCTACCATGGAGAGAATACATAGACAAACAACTACCACCAAAGGAAAAGGCAAAATAAAGAAAAGCGGCACTACAAATGCTGCAACTATTAAAGAAAACAAGCTGTATAGCGCATTGTGGCAAAACCAAAATACGCATGCATACCTACTGAATCTATAGATTACTGTTGATTTGTATAAAACTTGAAAGTTTTTAGTTAAAATGATAAGGAAAAGTAATATGCTCAATTGAATCATTAGAAAGTATATAATTATGGTGACTGAAAAATATGTATAATGTATCTTTCTATGGTGTCATTATTCAAATAAAAAGCTTTGAATAGAAAAAAAAAACAAATATAACTAAATGACAGGTGGAATTTACACACAATGTAATATATATTACACGGAATTAAGCAAAACATTTATGTGATCAGATAAAAGGGGAAAGGCAAAGAGAACCCTTTTCACAAATCATTAGTTTTGTAATTTGTTTTATTTATATATTACCAACATATTCTACAGTGCTTCACTGTTATTACAGACCATTGACATACAGAAAGTCTCCAAAAAACTCAAATTCTTTTTGTTTTTCTCTTGTATAGAGTTTATACAGGTATGGGACCTGTTATCTAGAATGCTCAGGCCCTGGGGGTTTCAGGATAATGGGTCTTTCTGTAATTTGGATCTCTATACCTTGACGCTGCTAAAAAAAATCATTAGAACATGAAATAAAACCAATAGGGTTGCTTTGCCTACAATAAAGATTAATTATATCTTAGTTGGAATCAAGTACAAGGTTCTTTTTTATTATTACAGGGTAAAAGGAAATCAGTTTTAAAAATGTGAATTATTTGCTTTAAATTGAGTCTATGGAAGATTGCAGTAATTCAACGCTTTCTAGATAAAATGTTTCTGCATAACAGGTCCCATGACTGTATCTTAGAGGGTTATCTCTCTGAATATGAACACGAATATGCTCCAATATATATTATCTTATGACTATTTAGAAACAAAAGGTTTAAGCAATTCCCTTTAGTCAAAGTGCATGTATGCCTTATTAGCAGACACGTAAATCTTCTATGGCAAAGACTATGCAAAGGATCATTCTATTAAGGCAATACAATTTAGGCAATCCTTTCTAATGTAACTTTTTTTTTTTTTATTTACTGCTCGTGTTTTCATCACAATTTCCTTACACATCTGGAATTATTATTTCTAATGACATATACAGATGTTTATATATTGTGTAACAACTTAATAGTGCATCAACAGTACTTGTATGTCCTGTATCTGTATAGGAAATTAATTTGGCAAAAAGAAAACACATTTATCTGAGTACTTCTTGGATACTGGGTTTTAAAGCAGCATGATAGTGTTTTATACAAAAGTAAGGTGTTATGATTAGCGGGTGGTTTTTGTTTCAGGATAAGGAAGGGTAAATAAATTGTGCTTAATACAAAGCATTTAGTTGCCATACAAGATTGCCTGTAGCACACCCTAGCTGCCAAATCTAAAATCTTGCTGAAGACAGGATCATATTCTCTAAAGGGGAACTATCACAAAAATGAAAATGTATTTTAACTTTTATCTCATAGAAATAAGACTCTTGCTAAATGAAATCAATCAGTTACTCTTCACTATAAGTATTTCTAGTTACTTTTGAACTCTAATACATCTTCTAGGTAAGGGGGCCCCCCAAAAGGATGTATTAAATCAAAATCTGACTCCTGCATGAAAAAAGAATGAAGAGAGACAGATTAACTTAATGAAGGTTAATGTGATCATTTCTGAAACAATACAACATTTTTAATTAATCATATTTAGAAACTCTCTTATTTAAGTGAAATTAAGCTTGCATTAAATTTTAATTTTTGCAAGAGTTTTCCTTTTCAGATCATTCTTAAATCTGCCCCTAAATGTTATATTTTGCCTTCTTTGAATGACAAACAGGTGTGAATCTTTTTTTTTTATAAAAGGTGCATCAGTGTTTGCCCTTTCTAACAGAGGTGATTTCCATTTAAGACTCTCGGCATATAGAAGAGAATAACAAAACTGGGATAATTTAATATTGGGTAAGAAGTGCAAGAGCACCAAAAGGCATAAGAGTGCATTCCTTTTCAATTAAAGATTTTTGAGTTTTTCAAAATGTTCAAATTTGTAGCTCAATTCAAGTTTCTAGACCTAATGAAAATGATGAGTAGAACATAAATCCATATCATTGTGCCTGATCCTGTACATTCAGAAAAAGTCAGCACTGCTTAATAGAACTGCCTTCAGATAAGTTACTGTTCTCCTGCTCACCGTTATTTCTCAAGCCAGGTCAGACTTGGCTGCCTGTCTCCTATTTCTTCTGTTTGGGTTATATTTCTCATATCTACCTCTACTACTAATTCAAACTAATGGCTCATGGGGCAGTTTTTCCACAGTGTTTATTTAGGTGCCACAGAAATGCCCGAGATTTGTCACCTGTGGGTAACACATATTTCCTGTGGGCAACACATCTTTCCATGCCTCATCACAGGGCAGTTTCTCTACCAGCACATGCTATTAGCCCAAGGCAGAGCAGAACAGCAGCATAAAAACATGTAGTTGATTTCAGTTCAAGCAGTGTAATCCTTCAGCAGAGGTGCCAGGGAGCTTCTTGTAACCTGCCCATTGTAACCTGCCCATTGCTCTGCTGATCAGCTGCTGGGGGGGATGAAGGGGCAATATCACTCCAACTTGCAGCTCAGCAGTAAAGACTGATTAAAGTTTATTAGAGCACAGGTCACATGGCTGGGGGCACTTGGAAATCTAAGAAAATGGCTACTTTCATATCAAGTTTTGAAATGAAACTTATTTCTGCTTATTACTGCTCTTTTGAAATTGGATTTTAGTACAGGATTCTGTACCAGTGCTATAAACTGATGGATCTTGAAAAAAAAAAACATGTTTTCCCATAACAGAATCTCTTTAAGTAGATATATATTATTTAGATCACTTGGCCCTTACATAAATTACTGACACATTAGTTATTGACCACACATCATGACTCTATTTAAGGCCAAACGCAGAATTGATTCCTGTTTAAGTAAGCCTCCGAATAGCACACACTGATATATGATACTGTACCTTTTTTATAGCAGTGCACTCATTTCTGCTTCACATGGTGCAGATGGCTCTTAGATTCACTTGCAAAACAACATTAAGGACATTCTTTCAATATGCAGCTTTCCATTGTTTCCTTATAACCAGTTTAAGACATGCAGAACAGTTAAAAAGGACAAACAGAAACACAAAAAATATCTTTCAATTTGCAAACCATATATAAAGACAATTAATTTAACAGATAATATGTATTCACAAGACTAGAGGAAAGTTACAGTAGTTTCACAACAAGCAGATGAATCTTCAGAGCATTTTTACAACATGTGGACCCCAGACCCCTGCAGTTTGCAAGAGTTCTCTGTCAAAAAGAAAATTACTTCAACAAATAAATTCTGTAGCATAATTTATTTGGGTTGTACACTTCTGCATTCTTAAGTAACAGGAGTTTTACAGTATGTTAGTGAAAGGAAAGAAGACTCTTTAATTTTAGCTTTTAGCCAATTTTAGCTTATTTCAAGTAAACATCTGTAGTATGGTGCCCTTTGCTGTAATAAGACCCCACAGTGGAACATATTGCAAAGAAGTGCCAGTGTGAGTGCTTTTACAAAACTGGAAATGGTTATACACAATACAGTAGTTCAAGCTTACAGCAAAATGGTTGACCTAACATGAAAGTTCAAGAATGAGGCTATTATCTCAAGAAAATAAATAGTGAGGGCAGAGGGGTACTTTAGATTAAACAATTTGCAGTAAAGGCTTGAAGGGTAATTTATGACCACAAGTGCAGAGTGCAATTTTGGATGCAACTCTTACATTGTAAATGTGCAGGGCCCTTCCAGTGTTGGACTGGGGAATCAGGGGCCAACCAAGGCCACCGCCTGGGGGGAACCCCACCCAAGTCTTGAGCTCCTGCTCCTTGCACCAACACCTGCACCACGTGCTTCAACCCCCTCTGCTGTGGTGGGTGGGCTGGCACACACAGTTCCAGACAGGAGGATCACTGGTGTATGCAGTTCCCGGCAGGATCTTTTTTGCATATGTAAAATGTTACATTTTACATCCTTTTACATCCTTGTTACATTTTGTATCCTTTTGTACTCCAAAGTGCTGTGGGGCACAAATGTGCTATTTAAATTATAATGATAGTAATTCTTCATGTTTTTGTACACAGACTGCAGAGGTTTTTTACCATTATTCCACAGTAATTGTGACTGAGGGGAAGCTGGATCCAATGCTTTAAGATGCACAATTATATGTGTCAGTCCGGTTCAAAATGAAGCCATGTGCAACTATGCAGATGTACAAGGATCAACTTTGCACACTACTAACTTTAATGAATTACATATATTTGTCCAACAACTATGTCAATTTTTGAAGGACTGCAGTTGTGTGGTTTTAAATGGGCTGTATAGTTCTTTTAAGCTATAGAAGCCCTCTTAAAAGTGAGACCTTCCAGACAGATTTAAATAACCACCTACCTGCAAGCACAGTAAGATGCTTTTATATTGTTCAGGGTTGAGGTCAGGGCTCTGTCAAATTCTTCTACTCCTATCTCTGGAAACTAATATCTGAAAAAAATGGCCTTCCCTAAACTGTTCAAGAAGAAAATAAATGATGAAATGGCAATTAGCCATTCAGTGGTCTATTTTCTACTAGGAGTAGGGGTCCCTCAGGGTTCTGTATTGGCCCCACTTTTACCTTGTTCATTAATGACTTAGGGAAGGGTTTTGTAAGTAATGCATCAGTGTTTGTAGATGACCAAACTGGCAATCTGGGCATGTAAAAATATGCAAGCTGCTTATACCCTTAATGGGATTGCACTAGGCATATCCAAAATGCCAGTCAACAGCTGTAAGGGCAAACAAGGTTTTGAGCTGTATTAAAAGGTTCACGGGAGGAGGGGGTTATTCTCCCACTTGAAAGAGCGCTGTAAAGGCCCCTTCTAGAATATGCTGTTCAGTTTTGGTCTCCAGTGCTCAAATGGGACATTAGTGAGTTAGAGAGGGCCCAGAGTAGGGGAACTAAGCTGGTTAAGGGTATGGAAAGTCTCAGAAGAAACACTGGCCAAGGGGGGGCTGTTTACCCCTATGAAAAGGTACTTAAGGGGGATATGATAACAATGTATAAATATATAAGGGAATCATATAATAATCTCTCTAATTATTTATTTACCAGTAGGTCCTTCCAGCAGACACACTGGTACCCATTGCAATTAGAAGGAAGTAGGTAAATATTCGGAAAGGGTTTTTGCAGTGAGTGTTGTGAAGCTGTGGAATTCTCTTCCTGAATCAGTCATACTGGCTAATACATTAGATACCTTCAAGAAGATGTTGAATGGCTTTTTAGCAAGTGAGGAATTTCAATGTTTTAGAAGGAAGCTCATAGTACAAGTTGATCCAGAGACTGGTCTGATAGCCGTCTTGGAGTCAGGAAGGAATTTTTTCCACCTCTGCGGCAAATTAGAGAGGCTTCAGATGGGGTTTTATGCCTATCCCTGGGTCAACTAGCAGTTAGGCAGTTTATATATACATAAAAGATTGAACTTGATGTACTTGTGTCTTTTTTCAACCTTACTATGTAGCAATTTGAGCCACAGACTGACTTGTGAAGATAATTAAGCACCATGGAGGGACTAGCCCTCCATAAAATGTTGGATTGTCTTCACATGTCAATTTATGGCTTAGTTCTGTTGAATAATAAATGTGAGTGAGTTATTATTCTATATTTTCTTGATGAGTTGTATGGTGATGACTTTCCGGGTATCTAGGGAACATGGGATTAGAAGCTGGATGAGGAAACACACAAATGATTCACACAGAGAAAAGAGATGGGTGGATAACAGTGGTTGCAGCTTGTTTATTAACTATATAAAGTGACATGAACATTTCATAACTGTACAATGTGCCTAGCCAGCCAGAATACAAACCCATACAGCTGCCATATTTTATATCTTTTGCTCTGCCGTGAGCATACGTGAGCATAATTCCAAATAAATTCAAATAAAGCCTCCAAGCTGTGACAATACTATTTTTTTTTAAGTTAAATGTTTAATTTCCCCAATAATTACTTGCGTATAAAGACTAGCTGAAGACCCCCTTGCCCTACAGGCTTGCAATTTATACCCTGCAGCTGAGAAAATAGTGACCTATTTTCCCCAACCAACATATTACCTGCACAAATTTCTCAGGTGTGCTGTTCTTAACTCCTTAAAACCAGTCCCATGCTAACACCTACCCTGAATTAGGCCATCCAACTACAGGAGCATTAAAGAAGGGTACTGGTGAAAATATATTTACAAGGGATTCTTCCCCAAAATGTGGTGCAAAATATGGAGTAATAAGGAATTGCCAAGAATTTTACTGGATGATTTAGTGGCAATGATGAATATGGCTCAAATACTCAATTTTTGTAACCACGAGGTATTCAATGCTGAAAAACTGTGTAAAATAAATTGCAATTTAAAAACCTCTGTTATTGTCCTTATTTTTAGCTACCCAACCTTATCACTGAAATAATCCATTACAAAGAGGAAAATAATATATAAAAAAGGTACATATACTTACTTTTATTTTATGGAATGTACAATTGTGTAAAGGTATAAATAAATTGAATAAATAATATAAAATAATTATTTTTTTCTTACGTCTAATCAGGAATTTATCTTAGGTAATTCAGTAAATACGTAGTGGTCATCTTGATAAATGGCCATCCTTTTAACATTTTGCAAAGTAAATGTGCAATTACAAAAGGCAGGGAGGGCTGTCAATATAATAGCTGCTTAATATCATTTTTAATTCCTTATAACTATCAACATACCGCAAGGCTTTATAAATGTTTGGAGTAAACAAAATATTCCTAGAAACTTGGCATTGTTCTCTTGGGAAAAAACCTTTATATCATTGACTAAGCTCCACCCAACACTAGTATAATAAAATGTTATTGTAAGGTTTGACAATCATAGATAAACATGCCAAGAATTAGAAATAATAAAAGGGAAGAATTCCTGATGCCATAAATTGAAATCAGATCTACATCTTTAATTAGAAACTGTTGCTTTTTAAAATTAATACCATCTATACGCTGCTCTATAATGATATATTTAGCCAAAAAAGATTTTCTGCCTGCAGCAATTTTTGTCCTAAGCAAAAGTTACTGTAAGGGGAGTATTTACAAAACAGATTATAGGAATTGTTTATTTCCCAGCCAAATGTCCATACTATTTCCACTCTAAAGATGGTGACCTAGCCAGTCACATTGGTACCACCAATTGTGTCAAGCACCCTATTTAGGAAAAAGGGATTTCTTGAATTGGTCACAAATTAGACATTATATGTACCATATATAACTTATATATCCAGCCATGTAGTAAAAAATTATATTTTGGGAAATATGGTACATAGAGATTACTTCTGAATATACTGGGTGTAGCACAGCAGGCTTGACAAGGCTAATACATGGAATGGCAATATAGATTTTCTTAACAGAATACTACAGATTCCAATGGGCATGCTGGGATAAAAACAGGAATGGACGTACTCAAATGCTTCTCTGTGGTTATGTAAAACATAATAACTCAATCCACCCTCTCAAGTCATCCTTCCTCCAAAAACACATAAAAATAAAGCCAGAACACACGCCTACTGGCGAATGCAATAGCTCAGACAACCCAGTTTTAATTACCAGTGCACATGAGCTCACAATGTGCAAAATATAAAGTGCAAATTAACACATTTCTCTCACTCAGTATGCGGCTACACATCACCATATATAGGCTTTTTTCATCTACAGCATTGTACAGTATTATATTATGTTAATTGTGTAAATATGTACTGTGTTGTGAATGGATGGATATTGCTGTTTGTATGACAGGTTCTATGAATTTACAGTTTTACCCAGTATAAGCTCTGATTGGTTAACTGCAGATTTTTCAATGAAAATTCTTTATTTGTGTTAATAGTTTTTGTGTTACTACTTTATCGTAAATAGTTAAATGTCCATGTATGCATGAGGGTTGCATTACATGGAATAATATAATTAGCGAAGCACTGTTTGTGCTAATAATTTGACAAAATTAAGAACCAGTGTTGTTCCTCTACTTGCATACTGTAGGTATTTACATGTCAACAAAGGACATTGCCATACAGACTGAACTTGCACAAGAAACTGTTGGTATCATTCAAGGTTGGGGTTGTTTTCTGTGGAAAAAAGTCGCTTGCGAGGGGACATGAATACTCTGTACAAGTACATTAGAGGGGATTATAGGCAGATAGGGGGTGTTCTTTTTTTTTTTTAATAAAAACAATCAACGCACCAGAGGTCAACCCTTTAGATTAGAGGAACGGAGCTTCCATTTGAAGCAGCGTAGGTGGTTTTTCATGGTGAGGGCAGTGAGGTTGTGGAATGCCCTTCCTAATGATGTGGTAATGGCAGATTCTGTTAATGCATTTAAGAGGGGCCTGGATGAATTCTTGAACAAGCATATTATCCAAGGCTATTGTGATACTAATATCTACAGTTAGTATTGATGTTGGTATGTATAATTTATGTACGTGAGTGTATAGATAGGTCAGTATAGGTTTGTGTGTGCTGGGTTTACTTGGAAGGGTTGAACTTGATGGACTCTGATGGTATTTTTTCAACCCTATGTAACTCTGTAACTACAGTATGTAACAATCTTTTATCCAGAATGGTTACAACCTGAGTTTTTTTGTACATGGAGTCTTTCCATAATTAGAGGTATGTACCTTAAAGTTACTAAAAAAACATTTAAATAATTAAACATAGAATTATTTTGTCATCAGTATGGAATTATTCTTGATTAATTATCATCATGTATATGGTGTTGTGAATGGTGTTAAATTATTACAAAAAGAAAGCTATTCCATAAATAGATAAATAGTGATGAGTGAATCTGTCGCAGTGAAAAATTTGCCAAACGCATTAAAGTCAATTGGTGTTTTTTCATTCAAAATACATTGAAGTTCACAGGCATTTTTCCCACAGGAATGACATTGAATTCACATGAATTCAAAGGGCATTCACTGCATTTTTTTTTCAAGCAAAATGCATTGGTCAATTGACATTTTTTTCAAGTTTTTTCTCACTCCAAATGCATTGAAGTCAATGGGAGTTGTTTTCTTAACATTTTCTTCTCACTCCAAATGCATTAAAATCAATGGGAGTTTTTTCTCAAGTTTTTTTTTTTACTTTAAATGCATTGAAGTCAGTGAGAGGTTTTTCTTACTCCAAATGCATTAAAGTCAATGGAGCTTTTGCCTTTAACTGTTGCCACAGTTTAACAAATTTGCAGATTGCGAAATGCAGAACTCCAGCATTATTCCATACCTAGTGCAAATATTAGCTCATCACTATAAATTAAGAATTACTTAAGACCACTGATTACATTTCCCCTATTATATAACTAACAATGAAAGGGACCACCTCTATGAAAGTACAGTACAAATATATACTGTATACTGGCCATACTTAACTGTTGTTGTAAAACCAAGGAGCAGAATTTTCTAATATGCCTTTTTCAAAATGAACTTAAATGTTTTGTGTTTTCAAGGTACTTTGCATTGTTTGTTATTTTTTAACACCACCTGTTTCTCTTGGATACATTCCTGCTCCACTTTCTTGGCTGCCGTTTTGCTTCCTGTTCATGTCCATCATATTGCCTATGGAAAACTTCAGTGTAATCCTTGGGATACAAGAGTCCCCAGGAGAATGTCTGCAATATGTTTAAGACATTTGGAGAAAACTTAACTGTGTAATTGCTCTAGGTGTTGGAGATATTTTGGGGGAGTTTTTAAAGGTTTTCTGGAAAACATTTTAAAGAAATCACCACAATTAAATTAATAAAAATAACGTGCAAATATTAAGAGGTGAATGTTTATTTATTTTCCTCTTGTTTTGTTTTCCATGAAGGTGTTACTGGCTTTAGCCTGAATATGGTTCACTGCATTATTAGCCAAATTCTTTAGTATCCTTTGGTATCCTTTTCTGTAGTTTTTAATTACCTTAGAAATAGAATAAAATGCGTGCTATAGTTGTCCAGATATAGATGTAGATGTCCAGATTATATTAAAGGAGAAGTAACGTTACAATTACTGGGGGGTGCGAAAATGTTAGGCACCCCCCAGTTACTGTAATTGCTTACCTGAAACCCCTGGCTGGTGCTCCTCTTAGGAGAAATTTACACCAGGGTGTATGCGAGCTTCTTCCCCCTATGGTCTTTGTGTAGAGTAGAGTGAAAAGCCAAATATAAACAAAAAAGCTGTCTTTTCTTGCTCAACTGCGCATATGCGAGCCCCAAGATCACTGCTAAAGGAGAAGGAAGGAAGATGATCGCTCGCTTGCATTTACCCTGGGCCGGTGCAGTTTTCTCCTAACAGGAGCACTGGCCAGGGGTTTCAGGTAAGTGAATTCAATTACTTGGGGGTCTAACATTTGGCACCCCCTAGTGATTTAGCATTTTTCTTCTACTTTAAGATTGTCCTCTATTGTATATAACCAAAATAAGCCTTAGTCAGTCAGTCTGAAAAAAATCTTCAAAATAATCTGTTCTCTTTACACCCAGATCTTTTCCTGAAGGACACAAATCCTCATTTTTTTTACCCATAATGCAGCATTTTACAGTAAGAATGATAATTCAGTCTTTTGGTGCAAGTCTGCTGCACCTATTGAAGCAATCCAGTTTGGGAACCCTGGATGGTGGTGGTAGTTCCAAGGTTACACAGCTTCAATAGGCGTAACTGTGGGCAATTCAGCATAAGAGGCAGCAAGGATGCAATGGTGTAAATATATGAAATGCAAGGAGAATTTTACAATATCAGTAACTGCAACATTTACTTGCATTTTTGCATGTCCACACTTGCAGGTTACTCATAATCCTGTAGACATGTCACAGCTTCAGGCTTTCATAAAAGTACCATTTAAGTAAAGTGGGCCATACATGGGCTGATTTATGCTGGCAATTCTGCCCCTTCCATTGAATGTATCTGCTTACATATTAGACATTTTATCAGCTAAATACACATTTATTTTTCAATGTATTTAATTTACAGTCCTCAGTTAGACTGAGTGTTTTTACTGCTTCTGTAATCAGACTGAAAATAGTTGTGGTCAAAAACCCCCTGTCTCTCAGTCACTGCTTCCCACAAAGAACTATGGCAAAAAAGCACAAACAGCAGTGACTGGGGAACTTAACAGGTGATATACAGTTGAAGTCTGTCTGTACGCTTTAGGCATTGCATATTTCCATAGATCGCTAAGGAAAGCAGATAAAGGAGGACTGTGGCATTCTCAGCCTTATTAGATTGGTGGTCATAACAAGCCATGAACCATTAGCCTAAAGAGTGCTATGTCAGCACAGATTTTGCCACTGTTTTTTTTTAACATGCATCAGTAATAGTGCTGCTCTAGCACAATTCTTCACTGAAATAATTTTTTTTTCAATATTTAATTTTGAAATTTGACATGGGGCCAGACATGCCGTTAGTTTTCCAGGTGACCCCAGCCATGTAACTTCTATCTATAATAAACTTCAGTCACTCTTTACTGCTGCATTGCAAGTTGGTGTGAAATCACCTCCCTACCCTTCACCCCAAGCCAATCAGCAGAATAAAGGGAAGGTAACATGATAACAGCTCCCTGACACCTGCATTGCTACAAATGCTCCCATATGGTACATAGTAAAAATCCAAGTCAGGTTCAAGTCATGAGCCAGTTACACAGTGTAGGAGAAGTAATAGCTTATCTGAAAGCAGTTCTAATATGTAGTGCTGGCTGTCTCTAAAAACTCAAAATTAGGCACAATGCACTAATGGCACCTATACACCAATATTACAACTTAAAAAAAATTCATTTGTTGGTTCAAGAATACAATTTTAAATGTTAGAATTGCTTATTTGCAATGTAAAGAGTGTAATTTAAAAATCAAAAATACACCATAAAAATCATGACAGAATCCCCTTTAAGAATTTAAGAATTCCCTTAAAGAACCAGATGTCTGGTGAAAGCAACTTCTTATATGGATTATTAAAACTTAGTCACACTGAAGTCAATATACAGTTATTAAAGTTAACTGTAAGCTTGGTTTTATTCTACTCTCCTTAGCCTTAAGACAGTGCAACAGTCTTTACTGTATATACTCGAGTATAAGCCGATCCGAATATAAGCCGAGGTACCTAATTTTACTTAAGAAAACTGGAAAAACTTGACTTGAGTATAAGCCTAGGGTGGGAAATGCAGCCGCTACTGCTAAGTTTCAATAATCAAATTATTTAATAAAAGGATACTCACAAGTGCTTACATGACTACCATATTAATAAACACAAGGTATGGGCTGGAAAATGAGGCGCATCCAACATAAGATAACCATATGCAAGGTTGTACAGGTTAATATCTCATTTAATTTTACATACATATACAAGGAACTCAGTGTGAGCAATGTAAATCCAGTGAAAGAACTGTATATGTCTCTGAACAATGCACCAACTGATTTGTCTAACTCTTTGTACAGCCACACTACTAATGTGGGAGAATCTAGGGATGCCGCTGCAAATGCAAGTTCTTTATCTAGTGGAGAAATATTGCATTTATATCACAAAACAAGCAGTCCAGCTCTTGTTGAGCCAAAAGCAGCAGCAAATACAGTTTTAGGTTTGTGTGACGGTGTCCTCAGCAACAACTCTACTATGGGAAACAGTGATGGCATTAATCAGGAGAAAGCTACAGCAACAACTTTTGCACACCCAGAACAGAGTGTGTTGTTCAGCCACGGGGCATCTACAATTACAGTCTCCCCTGGTTTATCTCATAGTGCTGTACAGGCATTAGATGTTTCTGATGAATGAAGCCTTAAAGGGTACCTTTACAAGCCCTTCCCTTGAACTCGGTTCCCACGATGCCCCGTGCAAAAAAAGCTGCTCCAATGGAGAAACACCCTCTCCCTGTCACCATGTGGACTTGCACCCCCCCCCCCCCATGCACGCGCAACATGCTCTGTGTACCACAAGGCTCTTCAGCAACCTAGATGCTGCTACTACTACTTGCCTCGAGTATAGGCTGAGGATTCCTTTTTTAGCACATTTTGAGTGCTGGAAAACTCGGCTTATACTCGAGTATATACGGTACTTGAAAAGAACAGTCACTGGGATTTTCATTCATTGACTACTGTTCATGTAGGAAATGCAACAAAACATTGATTGGGTTACATTATGGATAACATTAAAAAAGAAGGAATAACAATAAAATATTCAACATAGTCGTTACTTATTACCTCTTCTTGAAAAGTAAATCTAAATAGGACCTAACAAAATAATCATGTTTTCCAGTGTTAATACAAAACAACATTGTAGTACAATACTCCTGAATAAATTCTGTGATCATTGCAAAGCATTAATCCCACACGCACAGTGCCACTCTACATGCATTGCATATAGTGCCATCTGCTGGTGATTGGTGAACATTAACAAGCCAAAGGGATTACTGGTTTGAGTGATATACAATCATTTGATGGCCGCCCCATGAGTACTGACTTGCACAATCATTCACTTTTAATATACCATGTTTGTAAAACATGATGAAGATGACAAGAATAGGAAATGTCCATGGGGAAAGTGAATTTATGTGCAAATGCCTGAGCTCAATAGACCACTTTCTGCCTCTTAACATAACAATGGCCAAATAGTATTCTGGGTAGGAACCAGGACATACCAGGCAACAAACAGAGAAAACAAAAGGAAAACAAATCTGTTTGTTATACTCCCAACATCTATTTGTTTCTTTGCAGTACTGCTGTTTCTAGAATATTCCATTGTTGTTCCATTGTGCTGATTTCCAGTTTAATAACCATACATTTGGCTCTTAAAGTTACTAGGAGGTGCTTTTTTTCCCACCCCTGGTAACTGGCAGTGTGCCAACTAGCCAGTTTATCAACTCACCTCATGGCAGCAACTCCCCTGATCATTATATTTATGTATTGGTCTTCACTGGAAACAATTTGAAGAATCTGCTGGTCCTTATACTTTCTTATCCTTGCTTCCTATGACTGATACTGCCTTGAGCAGTTCTGGTGATTAAACTAACCCATATAAATCATATTTTATTCCTAAATTGCCACTGGGGCAAAGGCAAGGAGATTATATTGTATTTCTTTATTAATATAAGGTGAACGCTATAGTTAAAATTATAAATACTTAGTTCTAGGAGTTTTTATACATGGTCTGGATGAGGTCCCTGCTCCAAAGATCTTATAATTTATGGCAAACCTTTAAAGGGATACTTAACAAAGATTTGTTTTCAGCATACTTTAACAGTCCACAGGTACAGAACTTTTATGAAGGGAAGATTTATATCTCCAAATTGCCCTAGTTATCCATCTTTCTTTTCAGAGAAAGAACATTTTCAGTCTTTTCCTTGCTGTTGGCAGCTGAGCTTAAGCACCTACACACAATACGCTAAGCAAAAAATGAGGTTACATCTGGCAGATGTAAGATTCAGTTCAAGAAGTCAAAGGGTCAGTGTTTGCCCCATTACTAATTTGGATTCATAGGTTAATAAAACTCAAGACATGTCTCTCTGCAACCCATCAGTTTAAAGCAACTCTTACAACAGATATAGGGTAGGACAACTTTCCTTCTTTGTCTCTTAGCACACTTAGCACATGGTACTTAATCTTTGTAATTCTGTATGTTTTCATTTATTAAAGTCAATGATTGTTTTGCCTGTTTGTACTTTTACTATATTTTAAAATTGTACAGTGCTGTCTATACTAGTAGAACTAGATAAATAAGGTCATACATAAATACAAATGACCCCATAGTATCATCATTCCTCACCTCTATCAAATAAATCTTGAAGTCATACTTTCAATCCTTCTCATTCAATAAAGCCAGTGCAGGTATGAAATTTGCCTAAGACAGTGCTAAATTGCTTTCAGCAGCTGTTCCCACTGCATTTTTAAAGGCATAACTTAAGATAGTTAAAAAGGTTACTTGGAACATAAAGGATTGATTATATATAAAACACTTGTAAGGCTGCAAAGACATTATATTATAGACTGCATCTTTTCCAGAATGTTCCATTGTAAATAAGATGACCAGTTCATTCCTGCAGAATATATTTAATAAAAACATTGTTACATGAAGATTCTACCTGTTGAGATTACATTAAAGGACACGTGAATGCCCCAAAAAAAAATGGGAAAAAATCCCATTTCCACGGTGCTAATAGTGTGAAATAGTAAAAAACGCAGCGTATTTCCGCTAGGTCTGGCATCTGCCTTTGTGTATACATAGGAATAGCTTGCTTTGTAAATACTGGCGTATTTCGGCCAACGCTTGAAAAATCCATGCTAAGGCGTTTTCTAGCGTATTTCCGCATTGTGTGGTTTGCTTCGAGTCTTTTCAAGTTATTTCTATGGATGATGATATCGGCCGTTTTTCAGCCACTGAGAAAATTAGAAAATACGCAGCGTAAAAACACCTCGTGTGGCATCAGGCTTACAGCGCACGTGTACTGTTCACAGATGTTAATGTCACTGAACACCTGTGAGAGGGAAAATGGCCGATGGGTGAAAGCTGCTATCTGATTTAGGAAAATGTCTTGGTGTTGGCGAACAGAGGGAATATATGCCATACACATGGTGTGGTTTGGGTAGGGGAGATGTGCCCAACTTATATACATGGTAGGAAAATGTAGGGTTTACATGTCCTTTAAGGGATATGTTGAAGCCTGTAGGGATTCACTAAATTATTGCTAACAAGATCCATTCTACTCCATATTATTGACATTTTTTTTATCTAAATCACAATTATGAATTAGGATTGCCCCTATTGCAATGGGCAAATCTTGGCATGGGGTATAGTGGATGATGTCAGGGGTGGGGCAAGTGATCTAGGGGGCAGGGCAGGTAACATTTCTGGGTAGGTCTATGATGTCAGGGGCGGGACTGAGATGGGTCAGCAATTGGCTGATTGCCATGCCATTCATTTCAAAGCCTTGTCTGGTTTTTCAGATTTGGACAGGAAGTTTTCACCTGGACAGCCTTTCTGAAAGTTGGGCTGTCCAGGTGAAAACCAGACAGGTGGCAACCCAATTATCAATAGTTCTATGTTGAACAATGCAGAATCTCTTTGAATCCACTATTTTAGGATCTGGCCGAACTCTGAATCCTTTCTAAATGATTTGGCCGAATCACAAACCAAATCTGAATTTGCATTTGCAAATTACGACAAGTAAGGATTAAAGAGAGCCGTGCATGGTGAAAAATGTTCAGCTTCTGAGCTTATGTTACAAAAAGTCATATGATTTAAAGGATTTGGATTCAGTTAAGCCTGAGCCACGAATTTGGCAAAACCTGTTGAAAAAGGCCGAATTTTGGCCAAATCCTGAACCGAATGCTGGATTTGGTGCATCCATGGCTCCAAAGTCCCTAATTTTTGTCAGCATTCTATAGGATGTTTGAATTCACTGCCTTTTATGGTATTATTATAGCAGTTGCATGACAAGCAGGACCCTACCCTCCCTTTAGTTTTATTTGTGTGAAATGTATAATTCCTATATTATTTTGCCTGTAACAGGTCATAACCTGTTTAGAGAAATGTATGCACTATTTTCCATCAAATTGTTAAGCTTTTCCTATCCTCACAAAGTTTAGGATGTGCATGTTTTGAAGTTAAAATCCTAAACTTAGCTAGAGAAAGGGCTATTAATTTTCTAGGTGGAGAAATTGTACAACTGGCATAGATCATAACGCCATTGGCTGCTGTACTTTTGGATTAAACAGCACCTCCAGCACGTGGAATTGCACATCGTGCCTTTACCATTAGGCATTCAACATAAATTTGTGAGGATAGGAAAAGCTTAACAATTTATAAAATTTTCTCTGGAGATCTATAAGAAGAACACTGAGATATATTTGAGTAGATGTGGCTCCATATTGCCCTAGCTTAAATACTTGCGTCCCAATTGCTCACTGATTATTGTCTGGATGCAAGCATTGTTTCTTTTTAGGCTGTACACCTTAGAAATCCATAACCTGGCAATATCAAACCCAGCTCTTTTCACTGACTAAGATAATATTGTAACTTCCCATAGGATATATAAATGTACTATAATTTTAGTGACAACTTTGTTGTATGTACAGATATAGGATCATAATACCTTAAGTTTGTTAAGAAAAACATTCAAATATTTAATAAACCCAATAGGATTGTTTTGTATGTATGTATGTATGTATGTATGTATGTATAACTTTATTTATAAAGCGCTACAAGGGTACCCAGCGCTGTACAGTCTTACAGAATACAAAATTACACACAGGGAGGACAAGTGATATAATAAATAAATACAATAAATACATATATGTATATATATAAATAAGTGCCATGTGGTATGAGACACAGTAGGAAGGAGATCCCTGCCCCGTAGAGCTTACAATCTGAGTGGTTGGGTAACATACAGTTACCCAACATAGTTGGGAGCAAGAACAAATTACTATTATATTATTACAGAAAAAAAGGAAAGCATTTTTAAAAATGTAAAGTCTAATGGTGGATGGCCATCTCCTAATTCTGAGCTTCTGGATTACAGGTTTCTGGATAAGGAATACCTGTACATTGAATATGTGCTAGCCTATCATCTCTAGTGTGATGTCATGGCAGTTGATGCTATAGAGAAAACCTCCAGCATATAAAATGAGATTAAGCACAAAGAACCACAGAGATTAGTAATTGTTCTTAAAACTTTAAAGAGGATATTCTTCTATGGGTTTGGCTGTAAGGTAAAAATCAGTCAATCATATGGAATCTGTTTATGGTCATATTTGCCCTGCCACACACTTTTTGTCTCTAAGTCCAAAAATTAGTTTTAAAGCAGTTCCATTCCAGACATACAGCATGTCCTAAAACTAGATAATGAGAACCCAATTAAACAAATGAGTCAAAAACATATTACTTGCTCACTAACTGGCGTGCCCCTCTTGGGCAGCAATAACTACAACTAAATGTTTCCAGATTTCTGTTGGAGCTTAGAGGAATTTTAGCCTATCTCATGGATTTTGTGGGCTTGCCCACATTAATTGCCTGCTTCAAGTCCTTTAGCAACATTTCTATAGGATTAAAGAAATACTGTAAAGGGAAAACATGTTTTTTGAAAACGCATGAGTTAACAGAACTTCTCCAGCAGAATCCTGCATTGAAATCTGTTTTTCAAAAATGCAAACAGATTTATTATATATAATTTTGAAATTTCACAATAGGCTAGCCATATTCTTCATTTCCCATGTGACCTGTGCTCTGATAAACTTCAGTTAAACATAATGCTGAGCTGCAAGTTGGAGTGATATCTTTCCTTCTCCCAGCAGCCGATCAGCAGAACAATGGGAAGGTAACAAGATAGCAACTCCCAGTAGATATCAGAATAGCACTCAATAGTAAGAAATCCAGACTGGGACTCCTCCAGTTACATGGGAGTAGGAGAAACAATAGGTTACCTGAAAGCAATTGTAATGTGTAGCGTTGGCTCTTTCTGACACCAATATTACAAAAAAAATACATCTGTTGGTTCAAGAATAAAATTTTAAATGGTGAATTGTTTGCTATGTAATCAGTATACCATAAAAATCATGAGAGTCAGGACTAATACAGCTATTTCAAAACATTTTTTCTGCTTTAACCTTTTTTTGGTAGAAAGACTTGTGTATTCAGTGTTGTGTCTTCCTGCATGACTCACTTTCTCTTACGCTTCATTTGCATTTCGTTCAACATAACACTTTTCATTCAAGTGCAAAAGTTATATTTTGGTCTCATTCATCCACAGAACATTCTTGCCTCCTGAGATATCCACATGATTCTTAGCAAACTGTAGACAGACAGCAATGTTCTTTTTGGATTGCACTGGCTTTCTTTGTAAAATTGTGTCATGCACACTATCATTGTTCAGTACTTTTCTGATGGCAGACTCATGAACACTGACAGTCACCCCTGCAAGATTGGGTTTTTGGCCTTAAACATATGCCTTTATCTTGGTGTGATCTTTGTTAGTCAACCACTCATACAGAGGGTAACATTGTTGTTGAATTGCCTCCAGTTCATGATAACAGTGGACTGGTGGCATTCAAAGCCTTTAAAAGTAGTCCCAGCCTTGTTAACATAAATAACTGCTTTTTGACTGTCCTCAGAAATCTCCTCTGTTCAAAACATGACACAGTTCTATGTCATGTTGTATATATTGTTAAGATAAGACTTGGATAGTGAACACCCATCTCTTCAGCTGCACCTTTTTTGCTAACTATGTATATGGCAAAGATTGTTCTATTAATGTGAACTGTTAGATTTGTGAATGTTGTACAAAATTGAACAACCCCTTTAAAACTAGGCCCTAAAATGCATTGTTCTATCATCTTGCATTTAAGTTGGCAAGGGAAGAGGCAATCAGACAGTGAATTGATTGAAAAACTACAAGACAGAATGAAACTATAACATTATTCTGAAACATTTGTAAAAATATTTTAATGTTTGGTTTTCCTTCAGCTGTGAAATGAAAGCACTGAAAATGTCATGTTAACAATAGAGAAGGCAGAATAATGTACCAGAAATTCTCAGTTCTATCTTTCAAATATGTTTTGTCCTTTTATGTACAAAACAAACTGTTTTATTCCCCTACTCCATAAAAGCTAACCGGTGAAATTTCCCTTCTTTTATTTTATAAAATAAGATGACGCAAATGGCAAATCATACGGATTTTTATTTTGGATGTCTCACCAGGATGCAGTCTTTCACAATATGTTGAGGAATTCCACGTACAATAAAAGCAGATGATTGTAGATATTTCCCTTTCATATTTTTTACTTTGATATGTCTGAGTAAACACTTAATCAGCCAAATATAGTTGCATAGTAATGGATAAAGAAAGCAGTCAGGTTATTTTATCAAGCTGTTTTTGCCAAATGTTTTCTAACAGCCAGTAACTGTGCATTCAAGGCAAAATTGTAAAATTATTAAAATAGATCATCTATTCTTATAGGATATCATTCTTATAGGATGCCAACAACTTTTATGTATCTATATGACATAGACATAGCAACATACATAGTGACATAGGAAGTTTGGTTGGAAAAAGACACACATCCATCAAATTCAACCTTAATGCCAATATATACCTGCCTAACTTCTAGTTGATCCAGAGGAAGGCAAAAAAAACCTTCTGAAGCCTCTCTAATTTGCTGCAGAGGGGGAAAAATTTCCCTCCTGTCTCCAAGATGGCAGATCAGACCAGTCCCTGGATCAACTTGTACTATGAGTTTCATAGCCCTGTATTTCCTCAATTGCTAAAAAGCCATCCAACCCCTTCTTGAAGCTATATAATGTATCAGCCAGTACGACTTCACAGCTCTCACAGTAGAAAACCCTCTTCAGTGCCACATTAAAAGGGGCAGTCAGCTACGACTGTATCTGTTTTACTCCATGAACCACCATGTAGCACTGGAATACTGTTATTGGCACAACAGTGGCATTAGTATAGAGGGGGCAAAACTGGTGACTTCAGGGCGCCCAGGCTAACAAGGGACTGTGATGGGGGGTCATTTTACCATGATGATTCATTTTGTCCATCTTTATCTGACCTCATTCTAGGTGGCAGATATTGCTGGGGCTGAACATTTCACTCCTTACCATCATTCCTCCCAAAACTGTTAATAGAAGTAGTAGTAAGTAGCAGTAGTTTCTATCAAATGGGCAGTGTACTATCATTTTTATTTTCCCTGTGGGTATGCCTTATAAAAATATTAAAAGGGTTGTTCACCTCTGAATTCACTTTTAGAATGATTTAGAGATGAATATTCTAAGACAATTTGCAATTGTTCTGTTGTTCTGTTTAGAATCTATTTCGTACGGCCAGCTTTATTTGTCTGTAAATGGCACTCTTTATACCAAAGATAACTCAATGGGTTTCATTATAGCCTGTACAAAGAGATATCATGGGCCATCTTACTACAGTGCCAAAAGTAATTTACCAGGTTCAGGTTGGTGCACATTATACAGCAGACACTTTAGCAGCATTTAACCATTTACAGTATGTCATATACTTCATGATAATATTGTAGATACATCATTGCTACATGGTGTTAAATTGCCAGCATATTTTCCCAATTACAGTTGTATGGGGGAAAATATGCTGATTAGATTAATTAAAATTAAGATTTTAAGTGAATATGTAATCCTGACATTAAAATGTAGGTAATCCTGACATTTTAATGTCAGGATTACCTACTGATTTAGCCAATAGGAGCTCATGTGCTGAGTAAAACCAAAGTCCATGAAAAAAACAAAGGTCTGGGTAGGCAGCAAACAGTCAAAGTCCATATAAGAAGTAGAAGGTCTGGACAGACAGAAAGTATGCAGAGTCAGTTACAGGCCAAGTTCAAACTGGGAAGTCAGATTAGAGGGAACAAGGGCAGGGTAGGAAAAGGACTTGTGGGACAGAAATCTCAGATAGGATTCAGGACAGAAACCCAGGATGTGATAAAGCTTAGACTAGCAGTAAGGGCCATTGATCCAGCAAAGGCTGTTTTAAAGGAACTGTAACACCAAAAAATAAAAGTGTATAAAAGTAACTAAAATATAATGTGCTGCTGCCCTGCACTGGTAAAAGTTGTGTGTTTACTTCAGAAAGTCTACTATAATTTATATAAATAAGCTGCTATGTAGCCATGGAGGCAGCCATTCAAAGGAGAAAAGGCACAGGCACATAGCAGATAACAGATAAAACACTATTGTATTCTACAGAACTTGTCTGTTATCTGCTATGTAACCTGTGCCTTTTCTCCTTTTTTCCAGCTTGAATGGCTGCCTCCGTGGCTACACAGCAGCTTATTATATAAATTATAGTAGTTTTACTGTAGCAAACACACCAGTTTTACCAGTGCAGGGCAACAGTGCATTTTATTTTTATTACTTTAAAGCTCTTTCATTTTTTGGTGTTACTGTTCCTTTAAGAGGCAGGCTTCAATAGCCCTTTAACTGAGTTATTGCCTGCAGCTGATCATGGGTATAAGCCAGGTAAGACAGACGGGGGAGAGTCATTATGATAACCTGGCAGGCACACCTTGTACAGCAAGGCGTATTGTTAAACTTATAAGAAAGTTATTGCTCCTGAACTAAATAATTGAATGTATTATTTCATTGTCCCATTATTCACATACTGGTATTGACAGATATAAATCCATAGCAAAATTTAAAGAGATACACAGTTATAAAAAGACTTATGTTAAGATTAAATTAAAGGTCAAGGCATAAAGATGAAAAGTACTTAAAGGAGAACTAGGCTTTCTAGAGCATGCACAGTTAGAGCTAACCCCAGACTAGCCTCAACTGCACATGCACCAGAATGCTCAGTGTCGGCGAACTTGCCAACTACTCTACATCTATATGTCAGATTTACAGACAGGGATACTTTTGTTTCTAGTAGACACTGGAGGGAAGGAGCAGGAAGGGGGGCCAATGGAGAGTCTATAGGGGTTTTTGCATATGGGGGTGTTCAGTTCTCTAGTTTCACAGTCAAGTCATTTATGCATCTTTGAATTATATATATCTCTTACTAATGTGCACATTATGATGGTTTTCTTTTCTAGTTTTCACTTACTAAAAATCTTACACATATATACTGTAATTTTACATTGAAAATTTAAATGTATTTATGATTTAAAAGCAAATCATTTAAATAGCAGTAACAGATCTTAAAAGCACAAGAATTTGACCTTTCCTTATGTTTTTTATGAAATTCCTAAAATAATTTACTGTTGTGGCCAGGTAAGTCTAGTTCTGATGCTGTTTCTCTAAAACTGTGCAGCATTTTATTGCACACAAATATTGCCCAGATATCTTTATATTTGTATAAATATTGTCTAAAAACTTGAAAATCATAGAATAATATGGCTCCAGAGCGGAACCAGCATATTCATTAGAGAGAAAAAACACCTGCTATGTACTAAGGAGACAGAACCTTAAATAAAAAGATTTATAACATTTATCATGTCATATAGGCTATTTTTTTCAACTGATAAAGTAGTTTTGATCTGAATTGTGTACTGATTTGGCATGCAAGGGTTTCCAGTACACAGTTACTATAATGGAAATACTGGTGCCTAAAGAACAGGTAGAGTGGGTAACTAAAGATACAGCCAACAGACTCAGGAACTAAGGCTAGATTCCAGACTTTAGACATGTTCAGCCATTGAAGCTGTGTATTTTACCTTCATAATTAATGCAGGCACACAAGTCTTAAAATAACATAGGAAAATATGTTCCTGTCTAATAAGCATATAATTCAAACAGTAAAAGTTTGCAAAGTGTAAATGAAACCATGTGTATCCCATGAGATATCTCAAATGGAAATATTTTTAGGCAGTGCTGAAGACATGCATATTCCTGCCATCTAATCTTAATTTAACCTCTTATTCAAGCACAAACTATGAAACTCTGTATTTCATGAAAAGTAGGGAACTAGCTTTCAGGTGGTGAGGAAAGGTATGTTGGAGAGAGGCCAGTGTTACAGTTGCATTAGAATGTGCTAAAGACAGACAAAAGGCAGAAAACCCAGGAATGAAAAAGTAGGAGAAAAAAAACAAGGTCACATAAATACCGTATATACTCGAGTATAAGCCGATCCAAATATAAGCCGAGGTACCTAATTTTACCTAAGAAAACTGGAAAAACGTATTAACTCGAGTATAAGCCTAGGGTGGGAAATGCAGCAGCTACTGCTAAGTTTCAATAATCAAAATAAATACCAATAAAATTACATTAAATGAGTGGGGTATGTGTTTTTAAATATTTATTTAAACAGTAAACTAGCTCTAGTGGAGAAGAGGGTCAACAAAAACAATATGGTATCAATGATGAAGTACTACCCCCTTAGCTCAATCAGCAACCAAGCTAAAACACAGAGTTAAAATCCTTCAAAACTATATATTGTTTATATGGGAATGGGACAGGCGAGGATGGTAGATGAAGATGAATTTGGGAGCGGGCCAGGGCAATGGAGGGTCTGGTTTTGGTTGGCCTAATTTGCACACAAAGGACAGAGGGTGCTAGTCTGGAGGGACCCATGGCACCCGACTCGGGTGCTGAAAAACTAGGCTTATACTCGAGTATATACAGTAGGTATTTTTGTATCACAAATATCTAAAGATAATATTACCAACATAAGGAAGTGATACATGAAAGAACAATAACGGACCATAATGAAGACAATGGTTTCTCTGTATATTCTAACCAGTCTATAATACCATGTAATTGTTCCCCAATCTCCATACTCTTAATGGGAACCATCAGTGTGATACCCTCACTCTCATTAGACACACTTTATGAAAATGTAACAATATTAGCGTGATAGCATCATTGAGACACCCATCTTCTCATAAAATTAAAAGAAAAAGACACAAAACATATATAAACTTGTAAAAAAACTACATGCTATTTGAACATTATAATACAAATTGAAAGTTTATCGCTCTTCTGATGCAGAAAAACTGCCAAAAGCCAGGTATCCCGGTTATAACCCCTATACTGGGGCCAAGCTCACTAACACTGAAATATGGTAGTAAATATATGTATAAAAAATATAAAGCTCAGAAGTAACACAGAAAGTTTTTTTTTTTCTATTAAAGGGGTAGTTGTTGTTTTGAATTTACTTTCTCACTTTTATCTAAAGTATTTGTTACATCATTGAAAATACTTCTACTTCTAGATAACATGCGTGCAAGCTACAACACAAAGAGGACAAACAATTTTTTTCCATTTAGAAGCCAACAAGGTGTCCGTATTGGATTGTTGACGTGCACAAGTTAGTCTGTAGCTTAAATAAAAGTGGTGGGAACTTAATGTGAGTGCTGTTCCTATTACTATGACTAGAGGAGAGTGAAGAATTAGGTCATCTCCATACTCCTCTGTAATGACAACAGTACCTATAGTAAAATGAAGGGTCATTTACAAACACCTGCAGTGTGCACAAATTTTGGATACAAATCACAATGTTTTTCTACCCCTAATACAACATTTCTCCATAATTCTGGTAGTTGCATCTACCACAATTGCACCTGTTGCATCAAAACTTGGGTTTTGCACTTGGGTTTTGCTGCAAATTAGATGCAAGTTGTATTGAGCATTTTCAGACTGGGGATTTCATCACTTCTGGAGTGTATGTTTAGGTTGCCGTTAGCTCCAGGGTTCTTTATATCAATAGGTGCCACTGCTCACCATTTATCAGAAGGGGAAGGATGGAGACATTGGCAGCCATGTGGAAGTGCAGGAGCATGTTACGACACAAGCATCTTAATGAATTGTGCCAATATGCGCTCTCCATTAGAGAGCACCTGCACGTGTCAGTGTGTTCATTAGTGACCCCTTTGGGTTCATTATGTATATTCTATGACCTGGAATAAAAACATAGCTTAAAAGTATAAGAATTCCTTCGGCTGCAGAAAAATAAAACACAAAAAGTAGAGATCATCACTGAGCAAACATTCTCAAGAACTGTCCATTGTCATTCTAAATACACTATACTCAGTCCCAAGTATGTCCTGTTACAACCTATAGGAAGTTTCTTTGACTAATATGCAAAGAGTCTTCACAGACTTTTCCTGAGAAAAAAGGGAATGCCCTGACTCCGGGAACACAGCACTTATAATACAATGAAGATACTTGCATCTGAATTTCTCCCCTGCTGCTCATGGCTTTCCTTAACTTGGCAAGCCATGTCAAATAAACCTTTTATTACAAAAACATCAAGCACTTTGAATCAATGTCTGAACCGATGTATGCCAGGAGTGATAGTTAGAAGAAACCTTTGCCAGCAGTTTAGGACTTTCCTTTTCATCTTTAGAGCCTCAATTACATAATCCCCATACCACAGAGCTGAAGACAAATTCATTTTGAAAGATACTGCAGTCTAGTTTCTATGTAGGCAGACAACTCTTTGAATTAATTAATAATCAGTCTTTCATAATAAAATATTGTAGGGATGTTTGGCCTAAAGGGATTTGGCAAGATTTTTTTTCTTATTTGCGTTCACATGTTCTTCAATATCAGACTTCCTTCCCTCAGAAAAGTCCTTCAGGGCACGACACAAGTCAGTCAGTTCAGTTTGCTCTTCTCTCACCCTCGCATCTCTCCTCTCTCCCCCTTCCAACTGTGCTGTAATCTGAGGTACCAGCATCCAGAGCTGCAGCACGAAGTTACTAAAACCAAGCTAAAATGGCAGCTGCTATCAAACAAACTGGGAGGGAGTTTCTAGAGCTGTTTAAAGCTTTGTGCAGAATAAATATAGTGTTTTAGCTTGCACTATTGTGGCTAATCTATTTGCAATAAAATGCCAAAATACCTTTCCTTCTCCTTTAATAGCCAGTTGATATCAGACATATGCGTTTGATACTTTGGTACAGGTTTGCTGCCCAATTGGCCCAAGAGGCCACTGTGGGATCCCTGGAGGAGGATGTAGGATGGACCTAGAGGTGCTGAGAGCAACTAATAAGGTCCAAGGTGTGTCTTTATGCACAAGGACTTTTAACGAATTATGTTTTTTTAATGTAACAACTGCACTAGGAGGGTTGTAAATGACCCCTAAAAGGTATCTTTAAGTCCTTGTAAACTAGAATGGACACTTTTTCTTTTTCACAATTTCTTTAGTACAGGTATTTGACATTACTGGCACTGTGCTTCTAATACCAGCAAGTGTCATGCCACAGGAGGAATTGCTAGCTCTTACCTGCTGCAGCCTGACACTTCCCAGTGTTTGTGTCAAGCTTGAGACCCTCAAGAAATCCTCTATAGATGATGAAGGTCTTACGATATTGAAAGAAGAAAAGCAGAACTATATTTCAGTGATATCAAGAGAATATGTTTGTATGGTTTAAAATTACTTCATTTTATAAACAAAAATTTTTTGGAAAAGGGAGATCTGTTTCTGTAGCTTAAAGGGGCAGTATACACTTTGCTCTTTGAAAAGAGCTGTCTTTATACTAAACATGGTTAACAGTGAAAGTGGAAGTACTTTCATGTTGCTTGTTCTTCACACCAAGTGTGGGAGGAAGAGAAGGAAGTTAATCAAATAACCAAATGGGGGAATGAAGGGACTTATTTAGACTTTTGGATTTTTTCACTAATAAACAGAAAAAGACCAGCCTTTCTATATACCTGTATGTTGTCTTTCGTCTTTAATAACCGTTTCCCTGCCACAGATAAAAAAAATTACAATCACATTAAAAGTGCTCCACCTGCCAGCAGTGGAATATGTTACAATACACGTCACAACAGGGTTAGGAACGTGATTGACATCCCTGGAGCCAAAGGGGAACTGCAGTCAAGCAGCAATTGGGCAGAGGTACATGTTCCTAGTCATGTGCCATCTGAAGGCACCTTTGCTCTCACTCTCTGCCTCTTCCCTGGAGGAAGGTACTGCTTATCTGGGTGAGTAGAGACAGACAAGCTACCATTTGGGTAGTGAAGTGCCCCCATCTGAGCAGCAGTTCAGGGAAGAAGAGGCTGTTAGAACAAGCAAGAAGGCTACCCCCTGTTGCTAATGTCTGGCAAGGAGCTCTGTGCGGGGGTACGGGGGGATCTAACCACTGTAATGGGCAAGTAATAACTGCGACAACATAGCCTGGCCATTAAGCCCCTGGGAGCCACCGTCCTGTCCAGCCATTAAGCCCCGGGGTTCCACCCACCTCTTCCTTGTCTCCCCAGATGGAAAGGGAGGTCAAGGGCAGACCACACACCCAAGCTAGTGGGACCCCCACTGTGGGGTGGGTGAACCCTCCAATGGAAACCCAGACAAAACCCTTACCCAGAATCATGTCATCTACAAATGCTTAAGCACCATGTTCCCCAAGAATGTGTGCTGCGCTCCAGGAAAGTGGCAGCCCTTTTTTGTCAGCACTCCAGCCCCAGCGAGTGGCTATGCCCATCTGCACCCCCCAGGGAGGGGCACTGGCTATCCAAGGCAATGCTAGGATCTCCATGGACCACTACAGACCTCCACCTGAGTTTCCTCTGGCCTTGCCCTGCTCATGCATAGTTTACCATTTTTTAAGGTCCTATCACACGCTCTCATGCTCCACCTCCCCAACAGAGCAGGTGAGATGGGCTGGTGGCACGCCCACTGGGACCCCCAGTAGATCCCACCTCAGCCAGGGTGCCCCGGCCCTCACCTTCATTGTGCCACAGGGTTCCACCCCCTGCCCCAGGGGGATAAGGGGCAGGACAGTCCCAGGGACAGAGGCCACAGAGTCACCTGCCTCAGCCCCAGGTGATGGTGACTGCTGCTTCCTGAAGGGACGCTATAACACCAGTCACTCAGGGGCAGCCAGCCACCTTCCTCTGAACCCCTGGGCCTTCACAGCCAACCCAGAGCATGTCACAGTGCACCACCACAGAGGAAATGCTCCATACAAGGGAGTGGCAGCCATGAAGTGTCCACAGACAGTAATGTCAGGTCAGGACATGCCACACTGCATGCATCCCCCAACTATCAAAGGAGGGAGGCACCAGAGAGGGAGTGGTCAGCAGTCTGGCCTTGGGGGGATAAAGGGAGACAGGGCTCCCTGCGACGGCCCCAGCCACCCTCCCTACAAGGGAGTGGCAGCCATGAAGTGTCCATAGACAGTCATGCCAGGGCAGGACACTGCACACCCCCCCAACTATCCAAGAAGGGAGGCACCAGGGAGGGGGTGGTCAGGAGTCTGGCCTTGGGGGGACAAAGGGAGACAAGGCTCCCTGCGATGGCCCCAGCCACACCACCTGCCAGGGAGAACTGGTGGAGGTGATGGAAATCAGAGCGACTCTCATACAGGCATAACTTGGGCCACAAGGCACGTTTGAAGTGTTGATGATCATCATGGTCTGCTCTCATTAATGATTCCTCCACAGGAAGGGTTCAACGGGTTACCCCCACCCATTGGCAAAGGGTAGACACATGCTAATCCGTTCAGGGCATCACAGACCTATTATTGCTCGATCGCGTATGGCTGAAGACCAATTGTCACTTTAAGAAGTTGGACACCGACTGCTGGGGGTCTGACAACTAGTTAACATGGAGGAGTTTCCTTATCAAAATTACCCAGACAAATCACTCCACCAAGAATAGCATGCACCACCACCCACAAAATCAATCTGTCAATTCTTTTCATGTCTGGGCCAGGTAAGTTTCCAGTGTTGAGTCAAATAAATCCACAGGTGCCACTCCTGGTGGTGCCCTTCCATCAATTCCTTTATATTTTATCTTTGCAACCATAACCCCTCCGGAACCCAAAGACTTCGGTTTCCTGTAAGCTGCGCAGCGGGTCATGGGAATAACAAGCCAGATGCCTAGTTGGCATTGATTACGGTTGGTCTTTGAACCTTAGACTTTAATTCTTGATTTCGCTTTGGTTCCGGTCCAAGAATTTCACCCCTAGCGGCACAATATGAATGCCCCAGGCTCTTAATCATGGCCCCGGTTCCAAAAACCAAGAAAACAGAACCAGAGTACTATTCTATTAATCCTAGCAGAGGTATCCAGGCAAAGCAGCCTGCTTTTTCAAAGTAAATACTTCAGTAAATACTCCAATAGATCCTCATTAAAGGATTTAAAGTGTACACATTACAATGCCATTTCTCGGCTCCCTCACTGCAATAAAACAGATGGAATGGTCACAGTCTCATTGTACTGGTCATAAATACTTACAGGTGCATGGCTTAATTTTTAAGACAAGTATATGGTCAAGCAGAATAAAACAGGTAGCCCTCAGCAGCAGCACCCCCCACTGGGCCAGAGGGGCTTGCACACTCATTCAGGATGGGGCCCCTACACCAGCTCCTCCTTGCCAGGAGGAGTATGCCAAGACTCAGTAGTGCAGGCATACAGGTCAGCAGCCCATGTGGGGGGCCACCTGGCAGACAGAATCGGCTTTCTTCCCTTAGGCGCCTGGAAGTCCTAGGCGGTAGGGTCCCGGGGCAGGTAAAAATGGCTTTCTTCCTTTAGAGGCATGGAAGTCTCAGGCGGGGGGGACTAGGCAGGTAGAATCAGCTTTCTCCCCTTCAGCACATGAAAGTCTCTTGGGGGGGAGTCCCCGAGCAGCTGGCATCAGCTTTATCCTCTTAAGTGCCTGGAAGTCCCTGGAGGGGGGCCACCTGGTAGGCAGAATTGACTTTCGACCCTTATGCACATGAAAGTCCTGGCTGGGTAGGCAGAATCCTTTTTGCTGTAAGTGTCTGGAAGTCCTGGATGGGTGGGGGCCCCTGGGCAGGCAGAATTGGCTTTCTTACCATAGGCAAATGGAAGTAACTTAAAGGAAAGAATTTTCGGGATATTTCGGGATATTTGCGATCTTCAGAAATTTTCATTTCCAATCCGAATTTTTCCCATTCGTGATTCGAATTCGTGGATTAGTAAATCTGCCCCTAAGTATTTAAAGCAAACATAGCCAATTGCTAAACAGAAACAATTAACCAATCACAATGTATGAATAATTAAGATTAATTACATGGTAATTGTGGTTAGAATGAGAAAGCACAAGTGTTAAAGTAAATAAAGTTATTTGGAATCCACCAAAAAAAGTTTTGTGTAATATTTTTTGTATATATATTTTTTTAGGAACATTTACCGGCAATGACTATCATTTTACATTATTTTACACAATTCAGTCAATAAACACATTTTAATACATTTTTTAACTATATTCTGTCTAACTAGTTGATACCATTCTCTAAAAAATGTATTAATATGTTTAAAATGTGCCAAAATAATGTCAAAAATGTGTCTACCTGCCCAGGGCAGGGTCTTTCTCTCCTTACGCGCCTGGTTGGGGGGGGCACCTGGGCAGGTAGAATTAACTTTCTCCCCTTAGGTGAATGGGAGTCTCTTAAGGGGGGGGGGGAACTGGGCAGGCAGACTCAGCTTTATACCCTTAAGGTGGCCACACACGTGGCGATTAGCCACAAACCGTTCAGGGCTGAAACGGCAGATAAGGAGATAGAAACAATAGGATTTCTACCTCCTTCTGCCGATTCAGCGCTGAAGGCAGATTTTGGTCAGGCGCCTTCTATGGCGCCCGATCAAAATCTTTTAACTGGCCTGATCGGCGAGTCGACCGATATCAGCAGCTTCCTGCGATATCGGTCGACTCGCCGACTTGCCATACACGCACCGAATATCGTACGAAACGAGGTTTCGTACGATATTATCGGTGCATGTATGGCCAGCTTTAGGCTCCTGAAAGCCCTGGGCAGCAAAATTGTCTTTCTCTCCTTATGCACCTGGTTGGGGGAGCACCTGGTCAGGTAGAAACGACTTTCTCTCTTTAGGCACATGGAAGTCCAGGGCAGGCTGTTTTGGCTTTGGCCCCTATGTGCCTGGTGGTAGGGCGGTGGGCACATGGGCAGGCAAACTCTTTAGGAGCCTAGAAGTTTCGGGGGGGGGGGGGGCAGCTGGGCAGGCATAATCGGCATTTTCCTCTTAAGTGCATTGAAGTCCTGGACGGGGACTTCTTAGAGAAAACCCTAGACTCGCCATTTTTTTAGAGAAAGCAGAGATGTTGATAAATATTTAGCATTAATTGTATGTAGAGAGTTCCATGTTCATTTCTTATATATAAGTGCAGCTATGTACCAGCTCAGTAACCAGATATTTGCGTGCAAGCCTCTAAGGTTTTTCTAAACCCACTACTGACTGACAGTCTGACCGCAGCAAGAAAGGACTTTACTAAAAGGAAAGGAATTCCCTCACAGTCCATCACTTTTGGTCACAAACACAAAGGGAACATGACGAACTCAATTTCCCTCCTGCTTGGCCCCTCCTCAGCCTGCGAGCAGAGAATGTCTGACTCCCAGAGAGGGCGGGCTTTGGCATCACCTTCTCCCAGACTAGAGCGCATTGTCAGGTCTGGGGAGGATTATGTCATTCCAGCTATGGAATGATGAGGTTTTTTTTTTACTTTTTCAAAATGCTTCCTTATGGAACTGATTGACAGAATGGAGAGAAGAGCAGAGTATATAAGGAGACTGAACTCCTATTCCAAGCCACTCTAGACAAGGCTCCCCAGAAATTGCATTTACCCTGTCAGGAAAACTTTTGACTTTGAACTTCAATTCATGGTCACGTCTGTGCACTTTATTACGGATATTTGGCTTGGGCTATATACAAGGCAGTAAAGTTTTACTCGACTTTTATTTTTATCAGGTAAGATATATCATTTACACAGAATAGTAATAGTAGGTGACAACTAGCAGCTGCTCTGTTTGAAAAATGCCTAGAGTGAATCATGAACATTATACAGCGAGTTTAATTACCTCTGTACTAGTAAGTGCCTTATGCTTGTGCTGCTTGCTTTCTGTGCATTTAAGTAAGGAGAATTCTCCCAGAAATGGAAGTGGCAGGGATGTACCAAAAACTCCTCTGTCACTGGTACCTGTAACCCCTGGAGTGCCACAGAGAAATTGATAGTGTTGGAATTACTAATGTATTATGTATATATTAAGGTGCTTATTTTTATTTTACTATATTTTCCTGCTGGAGTTTCAGATGATAAAGAAGCTTGGTTTGTTCTCTGTCTCTTTGTTCTGCTGCTGTTGATAATTGCTGTGTTTAATTGTTCTTGTGTCAAATAGTGAGTTAATAAGCCAAGTGTTATACAACTTTTTACATCTTTTCTAAATTTTAACCTGTGAAATCATTTTGATAATCACTACTGGTATATATGCACTTCTGTTTGCACTTCACATAAACAAACCTGAGGATACACAGATTTGTGAAAAAAATAATTTCCAGGGCAGCATGTTTGCTTCCAAACTGAATGGAAGAAGAATGACTGGCTGCTCACACAAGCTATTAGGCTGCACATAGTTGGCCCTAAAGGGATGCAGGGGGAGCCAGTTTAATGTAACTCCACTGCACTGTGATGGCCATTGAGAGCAAAGCTTTAACAATGTTCCACAGCAGTAATTTAACTGATGTCTGGTAGAACGTATGCAAAATTAACCCTCTGCAGATTTACAAACAGTATTTCATATAGATGTTTAACCTGTGCACTTCTATATTAAGCGTATTGATTTCTGCATGGCTAGTTACTTGTCAAATACAGTTATTATCAATGACTTGGTGCCATCCTTTACCTGAAGTGCTCTAGATGTTTACAAATGAAAAAAAAACCCTGATACCAATTGCACTTTTGATTGCAAAAAAAAAAAAAAGTTTTATTATATGCTCAATTGTATATACAGTAAACTACAGTGAATATTTACAATCTGCTGCATACCATAGAATAGATGGATTTTTAGTAATTGGTATGAAAACTGTGTTTTTAATCCTATAAGTGCAGAGTCTTTGTTGCTTGAGATGTGTAATTGTAATGGAACCTCATGGTGACTTCTTATATGCTTATACATTAATTCTTCTTATGTAATGCTGCTGCAGCTGTTAACATTCTTATTTTATGTATTTTTATATATATATATATATATATATATATATATATATATATATATATATATATATAATGATTATTTTATGAATTACAGAACAATATAACAGTATGAAAAAGCAAAGTATTATATGCATATTACAACAATACTATAACAATTTCTTAGCCAGGGTTTTCTCCGTTTTAAAGGAAGCCTATGGCTAAAATACAAGTTGGTCATGTGATAAAGTTACTGAATTGGAGTACAACTGCCGTACAACTTTCAGACCATTGTTAACATTTTCATTTGGTCCAGGGTATCTCAGATGTCATGAGAAGTACATGTGGGTAAAGCTGAGAATAGGTTTACATTTTGAAATAAGTAAACATACAGCAAAGTAACTTTTACCTAAAGGCAAACAAACTGATACAACTCCAGGGTTGGGGAGGGGGTGCAAAAATGTCTACATAACAGTGTCCAGGCCAATGCACAACTTCAGTATACTTGTAAGAAAAATGGCTCATCACCATCTGTTTGAAAAACAGCACAGGCAATTTTGTCTTGTTTGATGCTGGTGATGCTACACAAAGTACAATACAAAAGACATGATTTTATAACCTTATGAATGATTACTTCTGATATCAGGAATGGTTGTGCTGTGATGGTGTGATGTTTTGCAATTCTCTGAAGTTGTTGTACTGGCAGATAAATTAGATAATTTAAAGATGGGGTTCGATGCTTTTTACCAAATGAACACAAAGGTGATCTAGGGACTGGTCTGATTGCCATCTTGGAGTCAGGGAGGAATCTTTACCCCTTCTGAGGCAAATTGGAGAAGTCAGAAGGAATTTTCCTTTGGATTCACTAGCAGTTAGGCAAGTGTTTTAGACAAAAAGGTTGAATTTGATGGATGTGTGTTGTGTGCATCCACCATCATGCCTCATACATGTGTGTTGTGTACATCCATCATCATGCCTCACAAAAAATTTGAACCTTTATCGTCGCTCTGCATCATTTTCCCTAATATCTGCGAATGCCCCCAGGAGTGACAACATTGTAGTATGTAGTTCTTCATTTTCAGTAAGGATATTACGCACATACTACTAATATAGATGACCATGCACATACTAATCATTTTGTACTATTTACTGTACCTCTTTGCTTTGAAAACTTCATCTGCTGGTGCAATTCGTTTTAGTATATGGTGCAGTGGTAAAAGAGGTAGTGAAGATGAACCACTGACAGCCCATATGAGCAAAACACCAAAAGTTGTCCATACCGTGTAGGCCCCCATTTATAGTATCTCTCTGCTTGGTCCATCAGCCAACTAGCCAGATACTACACTGGGCCAGCTACCTTAAACAGTATTTCAAAGGGGCTGTTGCAGCAGCAGCGATAAAAGGTGAATAAATCATAGTTCATTATAGGATTTGCCAGTTGTGATAGATTATTGTTTTAGACCTGTTGATCAGTCTCCTTCTGACAGCGCCAGTGTATGCCATAGACTGTGGTTTCCATTCATAAATAGGGAAAGACTGCAGACAGAGAAGAGCATTTTGATTTTTGTGGTTCTCTGTGAGAACTACAGTGGTCAAACTTCTGGTGTGCTTTTGGCCTTAGAGCACTGCACTTTGAGTTATGGAAATGCACAAATAAACAATAACATATGCCAATTATTGTCTATTAATTTGTAGCCTTTTCACTTTTTCAGTTAATTTATATAGTCTTTGAGGAAGGTGATTAAGTTGTTTGCATAAATTAAAACTGATAATGAAGGAATTTAAAAAGGAAGGATAGAAAGCATTAATCATTTCAAAATTCTTTGTCCTGTATACTTTATAAGGTCATGGAACAACTTGGTGAATTTTAATACCCTTATAGTTTACAGTTGGAGCCATATAATTCATTATGCTATATCGTTACTCAAAATAAAAAATGTAAAATATAGCTCAAAGGAGTAAGCTTGAACACAAAGTACTTGAGCTGCAGTTCCACATATATTCAAATGTGTTTATTTACCCACATGTGATGAAATGCTGTGTAGCACTTTCTATGCACCCTGATTTCATTTTCCATTCTTCATAGCTGAATCATGCTGTCTAATAATGACCCCTTAGTGTACTATAGAGGATGCTTTATTGCTTTCTTCTGTGAGCTACTGTTGCAAAAGGTCAGAACAATTCCATCATATTGCATCAGCATTATGTTGCAATCCTTGGGGATATCTCTTTCTTTCTTTCTTGCATAATTTGGTTTTCACATTATATTTGTTTCTTTTGTGTTATATTTGTTAGGCATATTGCATTGCTTCTGTTTTATATAAACCACACAATCTGTCATCAATAGGTTGATTGGTCTGTATTAGTTATAGCACCTGGACTAGTGTTGGGCAGCAAAGGCACTTATCTAGGGTGCAGGCATTTTGGAAAAGGAAAGGAGCACAATTTCAGACAATATTTTTATTGCTGTTTATTTGACACATTGCATCCATGTACCTTGACACCACTTTTTTAATAAAACTCAGTTGAAGATAAGAAAAGGGTGTGCACTCAGGGCTGTCAAGCCAGGCAGCACAGCACCACATTGTATCTAAACAGCTCATTATTACATTTCACCATCAACGAAACTTGTTTAAAAAGGAATTTACATCTGTACTAAGGGTTACCTTAGTCAGTCCCTGGGGCCTTTAAGGTTACAGAATCCAGTGACCCCAAAAATCTTGGTCAGCACTAATGCGTCTAAAATTATTGAAAAAGAGCAACTGAATTTTACAGAATTTGAAGTTCAGTAGTCACTGTGTTTATTGCTACCAAGAGAGCCATATAAATACTTGCTCTATTATTTCTACACCAAAAATGCTAAATTCTCAGAGTCAGGCAGTACATTGTGACATGCATCATTTTCTTTTATTTAAAGCCACTAGAGCTTCCTATAGAGCAACATTGTTAATGGAATGACTCATTGGTAGCCCCTCAGTGCTCAAAGTGACATATGATAATTGCATGCAGGAGTAAAAGTAGATCTGTTCATTATACAATTGATGTGGTGTCACACACTGTTCGTGGAATGCCAGATTCTTAGAATTAAAACATACCACATAGCCATAAGGCTCCGTGATAATATCTTAGACTGGAAAAACACACATTTAAGATGTGCAAAAGCATGTCCCTTATGGTCATGATGGTATGCTCTGCTCAGTCAGGGAGCTATTCACAATTTTGTGTATTTAAAGGAGAACTAAACCCTAACTAAAGAAGTGGGGCAGAAATGTTGTACATGATGTTTTGGGTTTCTGTACCAGCCCAAGGTGACCACAATCCTTTTGCAGGGAAGATTTGTGCTTCCAAAGATGCCCCAGTAACTCCCCATCTTCTTTTCTGCTGCTTCCCTTCACATGTTCTGTGCTGCTTTCAGTTACTGAGCTTAGGGACCCACTCAAAATATACTGCATAAACAGAGTATACATGTAACAGTAAAAAACTGATTAGTAATTCATTCAGATTCACATTACATGAAAGATCTATAACCAGGGCAATTGCATCAGAATTGAGTAATTATCCCTGTAGCATCAGCTTATATGACAGACAACCCTCATTTTCTGCTTGGTTTGCAATGACCCCTAAGCTCAGCTTCTCAACAGCTGCTCAGAACACACTGAGCATGTGCACTGTCCCGGACAGTTCCAGGGCAGGAGGGGGGGGGGGACAGAATCCAAGATGGGGAGTTCCTGTGACAACTGTAATGGCTTACTACTATAGAGATGCGGAAACTTTAAGCCAGTGCAGTCAGTTTAAAATATGGCATCATGGCAAAAATCTAGCCATATTCATTTTTAGGGTTTAGTTCTCCTTTAAACTCCACATTTACAATGAAACTCGGCAACTGGCATGATCCCAGTCTAGATTTAAACATTGTTGATTACAGTTGTTTTACAAAAGCATCAAATTGCTGCTGGTGGCTGCTGTAGTCAAGTCTAGGAGGAACCAGGATAGTGGGATGGAGTTCAGGAGTGTGCACAGTAGGGGTTTTAAGTCTTGTGGAGTTGAACTGTAGTCATGATGTAGCAGTCCTACAATAAAGCAAACTGCCCAAACTTCATAATGTTATGTCTCTTGGTACAAAATGTACTATTTAGGAAGATGATGACAAATACTGTCTATTGGTAGCACTGTCGGAGCAACTGATGGTGATCAATGTCCAGTTACCAGTTCCCATCCTAGTATCTTGTCCTCTTCAAATCTATATGAGTACTTTATTAAGTGCAGTTATATCAATTTGTTGCACTTGTATTGTTTTTCTCATAATTACACTATTGTGCAAAATGTTATACGAATATGTTTTTCTTAATAAAATACTTCATTTACATGTGAATATCTTGTGGGTGAGGAATGAGAGAAATCTGAAGGGGGTTAATTGTCTGATGTAGAAATCATCTCTGTGCACTTCTCTGCCCAATTCTCTTGTTCCTTGCTACCAGATTTAAAATGTAAACTAGATGAAAAGGAGTGAAAGAACTGTGTAGAAAAAATACTTCTGCATTCACATGTATGTGACTTGGCAAAAGTGGACAACTGAAAATATCATGACAACTAAAACAAATTATTTAACAAATTTTCAGATCACCTTTGAACCACTATTTACTCTCATCAAGTACTCAGTGGAGGTATCTAACTGTTTTTGTAATTTCACCCTGGGAACAAACCCCCACATTGTCCCTCCTTGTTGGAACACTCTTGGATAATGATATGACAGGAGCTAGACTGACACTTAGCGAAGCCCTCATTCATGAGGTCCCTTTCCTTAACTTCCACTAAGGTGTTTTCAGTACTGTAAGGTAAGGTTGTTTTCCACAGAGACCTGCTGCCTCAAGCTTTCTAGTAGCATTCATCCCCTCAATAAAGTGGAGTCCAAAGAGACTATGGCATCCCTTCCCTGTTACTGTATCTGCTATGGAATTCCCCTAGGCTAGTTGGAACACATTCTGCCTGCATTACAGGGATTTGCCACGGTGGAGGAGGATACATCTTTACATCCCTAGATATATATCTAAATAAATAGTAGGAAGAACATGGTTACATGCGAGGCCACAAAGGCTAGGGCCTAGGGTGGCACAAATCCTATTTGTACTGCTAGGCTACAATAGTAACAAGTAAAAGTGTATCATGTATTAAAATAACTAAGCACATAGTTACTAATACAAAATTTAGAATCTTTAAAAAGTTACATTTCTTTTAAACATGCTAGTTGGTTACCTCTTCTGCCCTTTAATTCAGGAGAAAAAGTTTAAGATTTAAGATCTGATGTTGGATCTGACTTGGCAGATGCTCAGCGCTAACTGATTTTCTTTGTTAAAATGTAACACGTGTACATGTGTTTATGTGCCAAGTTGTTTGAATCAGGATGTAATTATTTTGGCAAAAAAACCATCTGATATTACTTAAACTCTCTTTGTTTAATTTTGTTGTAATTTTTGACGAGAAATTTACATTCTTGAAAATCAACCAAAAATAACTTGCTATCATTATGATTATTAATGACCCTTATAATAAATATCTTCAAAGTAAAGCATTTTTGTGTATTTTTATAGTTTATTTGCTTCCTTGAGATTTAAATATGTACAAACTAAATGTATGTATTTGTTGATCCTTTATTTACTTTTCTGGGTCTTTTTAAACATTGGAATAATTCTTTTGTGCTATATAAAATTCTTATACTGTTTTGGAAAATGTTGTGCCTTATGATGTAAATATTCCTTTAATATAATGTTCCAAAGGTGCTTTTTTTTAAAAAAAAACCCTACAGTATAAAGTGTTATGCATATGTAGTATGTCTTTGTTGAAGAGATCAAAGAAATTATATAGGATGTATATGAAAGCCATAGGAATGTTTCATTGCTTTGATTTTGTATCCTGCATATTTGTTCTAGTGATTGCCAATTATAGACAGCCTTATGTACAGTTGGGGAAACTTATCTGAAAATTGCCTTCAGCTCAGAAATGAATGAATGAGTAGCATAGTCCTTTGTATCTGTACTTCTTTCGGCATAGCAAATTTTATAGTACCCTGATTGTGTATAGCCTACACAGTGGTGCACATAACACCTGTTCCTCTCCTTTGGGCATTTACAGTGATGAAAGACTTCAAAAGAAAATATATTCAGGGTAGTGGAGAAAAATTAACAAATTCACTAACAAACTCATTTATTGAAAGAAACTGACAATATTGTTCCCAACTGACTGTAGCTAAAGCATATCAGATGTCTATAGGACATTGACTTTTATTTGCACCACAATCCTTTGTGAATTTCTTCTTCAGTCATATTACATAGAGTAATAGCTGACAGTATATTTTTTTTCATCTCTGCATATTGATTGGGTCTGTAGCATTCTGCTTACCGGTCTGCAGTTCATGTATTTTGCCTTGATTCGTACATGGGTATATAACTGGAAGAGACTGGGGTTGCAGCAAATGGATTTTAGACCTCCTAAGGTGCAAAACAAATTACACTGATATACGCAAACATAAAAACACAAAACATAAACACATTATTGTGTTCTTAAAGGAGAAGGAAAGGCAAAGTCACTTGGGGGTGCCAAAATGTTAGGCACCCCCAAGTGACTTAAATCGCCTACCTAGTACCCCGGGCTGGTGCCCCTGTTAGGAGAAAACTGCACCAGCCCGGGGTACCTGTACTGAGCACTTCCTGCTTCCTTTTCCGGAAAATGCCAGTGGTTGGCGCATGCGCAGTAGAGTGAAAAGCCGACTTCTCTGTTAAAGTTTGGCTTTTTACTCTACTGTGCATGTGCGTGCAAGTGAAGCAGGAATCGCTGCAGCTACCCCGGGCTGGTGCTGTTCTCTCCAAAAAGGGGCACCAGCCCGGGGTACAAGGAAGGCGATTTAAGTCACTTGGGGGTGCCTAACATTTTGGCACCCCCAAGTGACTTTGCCTTTCCTTCTCCTTTAAAGCACTTCATGGTCCTCTTTGAAATTATTTGCTAGCCCAGAGATGCTGAAATCCCATTACTTAGGTAGATAAAGAACTTTTCCTTGAAGTTGAGTTGTTATTGATATTTAATACCCATCAATATTTTGGTCAACTTTGAAATGTAATTGATTGTGATTTCATGCTATTGCTTTGATACTTTGATCTCTACTTCAACAGCTACATTGACATTGCTTTGAGTTTACTAGAAGTGTTTTGAAGCTTTATAGATAGACAATCGAACACAGATAGAAACCAACAAATTTAATCAAAGTACCATATATTAATACTTTAGAAATTAATTAGGGCCCATAAAGTATACTTTACTGAAAACGATTGTTAGAAGTCACAAATTAAATAGGCCCTAGGTTTTGAACATAAAGCATCTTTATCCATTATATATAAAGCACCTCTATCACTTTTTTCTCGCTAACATTTAATAAATAAGAGTAGAAGCCAATATAATGACGATAGAAAACAAAAGGCCTACTATACTTAGGCTTCAATAAGGTCATCATAGGTGGCCCATTTGTTAGCACTTAATGATATTGTTATTATCCACAGTAATTTTAAGCCTAAATTATTTCAAGAGCACATTTACTAAAAAAATACACAATACCTCTTTCTCGGATCTTTCATCATATTTCGTGGATCTCTTAGCGGTTTGATAATATGTAATCAAGTAGTTTCTCATTGGGACCATTATACTGGACAAAAGCAACTGCAATTACCTTTTGAATCACTAGAATCCTACATTTAACATGTACAAATTATGCATAAAAAAGTTGATTGCGTTGTTCTGATAACCATTTTCAATAGTAGGCAATTTTGAAACAACAGGTTCTTTCACCTCACACTAGCAAAGAAAGCAAGCACTATTTGTTAATGATCTCCCACAATCTTAATGGCAATATAGAACATTTTCATCTTTTATAGCTCCCAAAAACAATAGTAAGCACACTTGGTATAGCTGCATGTTTCCTATGTATAAGTCTAATATTTTATTATCTGATGGCTTTCACACAGTTAAGAGCACCAGTCTCCACTAATTAGCATAAAAATGGGTTTGTGTGTGTGCGTATATAAATCTAGGTGGGGGAAAATGGAGAATAACATGGCATAAAGGAAAGTGGGTGGGTTAGAGAAAGCAATTGTTCACCAATTTGCTATTTTTCCTTTAATTGTCAAAGTTTTGAGGGGTTGAAGCCACTGGCATGTACTATGCTAAACACCTGAAAAACAAAATCATTCTATTGGGAATGTAAGTAAATGTAAAATTAGGGCTAATTTATTAAGGTTTGAACTGGGGAATCTAGAAGAATTGTGGCCATTTAAAGGACATGTAAAGCCTACATTTTCCTATATAAGTGTCCTATATACTGTACATTGGGCACATAGTGCCCAAACCACAGTCATTTGTATTCCTTATTTCTCCAGTAGAGGGCACAAAGGATAAGGAAAGACAAAATACCATTAATACCTTTTTGATTAAGCACATCATGTCATTTTCACCAGTAAAAAAAACAACTTTGATTTTTAGTTAGCATTCTGTTATGCCTTGATAAAGTTCTCTCATCTAAACAGAATTGAGATTGTCTCAATCTGGTCTGCAATACTCAAATGCAGTTGGGAAACCTACATGTGCTGCACTGGTTTTCCCCCATCCTTTAAACCCCAATGATACTTCTGCTCATTATACAGAGAGGGCAGCATTACCAGTGGCAGTGAAACTTAAGCAAGATGGCAGGTGAGAAATAGGCTAGCTGAAGTGATTTGAAGTGATTTTTTTTAGAAAAAGGGCAGAAATTGAAAAGGAAGATTCTAATGGTTGGTGTTGGGCAGATGTATACTACATGGTGATGAGAAGTGTGGAGGTATGGTAAATAAGCTTTCCTTGTTTCATTTTTAAGGTTTCCAAAATGTGTTGTGGAGGGATTTCACTCTGATGGCAGTAGTAGTATTCTTTTTCCACAGGTAAAAGGGAAGTGCAAATGTTTAAGCAGGACAGTGCCTGTGTTTAATTCACACAGCACAACCAAAGAAACCAAATTAAAGTTCATTTGTCTAAATCCTCATTGAAGCAAACAACTGACACCGCTAAGGCTGATGTCAGACGAGGCATAGGCCGGATATTTTCAGCAAGTGGAAAACCGCTTGCCGAAAATTCCACCCTACGCCTCATCTGGTATTAACCTAATAGTGAATCTGGTACTTTTAAAAGGATTCACAACCACTCTTTAGGCAAACATGAGTCCAACAAAATAATTATTGCAATACATGCATCACTAAAAATCCCTAGACTGGGAAGGGGAACATGTTGTGTGCCATGCTGCATGTGTTGTGGTAAAAAACCATGAGCCACTGAACCATGGCTGAGTAATAAGCTTACCAAACTTAAAAACTGTTTTTTATTTTTTGAAAAAAAATGAATTGTAGTAGAAAAATCCTGCAAGATATAGAAAAAACAATCAACGCCAGAAAATACAACACTTTGTTTTATCCAGACCTGAGTATATATATGTATATCTGCCCCTAAATGTGCTATATGTGTTTAAAACTGAGCATACTGTGTTTTAAAAGTCTCTAATATTCACAGTGGTGTAGTCTGTAGAAATATGGGTTTAAATGACATTGTCCAAAAAGGTGCAGTGAAAGCAATACAGCTTGTCTGCCTATAGTTGAGCAATCAAAATGCTAAGAATTTTTTAGCCTTAAAACACAGATACCTACAGTTACTGATAAAGTTATTTAGAACCTGAGGCATTGTTTTGCTATGTGAATTTTGTGTTTCATGAGATTCTTGTTCTAGTTTAATCTTGCTGTTTTTAAGAACAGCTTAGGAATTTGCAGCATATTTTTAGTTTTATATATTTAGCAAATTCAGCATCAATGATTGATACAGAATTAGAGCCTTATAGATCTCATAAGTAACATGCACCTGTGTGCTTTTTTTGCAACTAAAACAAATGGCCGCAAGTAATTTAGTTAAAATTCAACCTGGAAAATCCTCATTAATTAATTGTAGTTTGCATTTAATTACATTTATTAACACATCAGTGACCAGGAGCATGAGCGTATGAAGCATGAAACATGCTGTCTTCAAGTATGCATGCTACTGTTTGGCAATTATGATATATCAGTGCGGGGTCATCCAGCTTGGTTTCTCCTGGCTGCTTGTTATGCATACGAGTGATGCACAACCCAAGCATATGTCACATTTGACATAAAGAGCATAGGGAAAATAAGCAAAAGCTGAAATACTATTCATAGGGGCACATTTACTAAGACACGAATCTGAACCGAATTGGAAAAATTCCGATTTGAAAACGAACATTTTGCGACTTTTTCGTATTTTTTGCGATTTTTTCGGCGTCTTTACGACTTTTTCGTTACCAATACGATTTGTGCGAAAAAACGCGAGTTTTTCGTAGCCATTCCGAAAGTTGAGCAAAATCTGCCGATTTTTTCGTAGCGTTAAAACTTGCGCAAAAAGTTGCGCCTTTTTCGTAGCGTTAAAACTTAAAAGGTGCGACGTTTCGCGCAAGTTTTAACGCTACGAAAAAAGCGCAACTTTTTGCGCAAGTTTTAACGCTACGAAAAATCGCCAGATTTTGCGCAACTTTCGGAATGGCTACGAAAAACTCGCGTTTTTTCGCACAAATCGTATTGGTAACGAAAAAGTCGTAAAGTCGCCGAAAAAATCGCAAAAAATACGAAAAAGTCGCAAAATACCGATCATTGCGAAAAAAACGCAATCGGGTGCATTCGGCCCGTTCGTGGCTTAGTAAATGTGCCCCATAGTGTCCCAACATGACCCCCCCGCCCCGCACACTGTTGTGGGTGGCTTATTGCTCAGGGTGGGGCATTTTATGTTGAAAAAAACAATTGTTTCTCCCATCCAGAGTGTGGGCTATCCAGTAGGGGGAACAATTTTTGGATGATAGTTGCCCTTTAAACTGGGGTGCATGCTAGAAGGGCTAAAGCTTCTGCTAAAAAGTTTTAATAACTAATGTACGAAAACATTGTACCAAAAATCCATAGTGCTCAAAATCTTTATAAAAATAACATTATGCCTCTGCAGATGTCAACTACACCTAGGGGCACATTTACTAATCCACGAACGTCCGAAAGCGTCCAAATGCGTTTTAATCGTAATGATTGGTATTTTTGCGTTTTTTTCGTCGCTGTCGCGATTTTTGTTGTATTTTGCGCAACTTTTCCGTCGCCGTTACGACTTTATCGTATATTTTCCACGACTTTTTTGCCGCCGTCGCGAAAAATTCGGATTGGTCTTTCTGCCGTTTACAATTGCTCAATAAAAAATCGATGAAAAAAATCGCGCAAAATATGATAAAGTTGTGACGGCGATGAAAAAGTCGCGCAAAATACGAAACAATCGCGTCGGCAGCGAAAAAAACGCAAAATTTTCGTTTCCAATCCGTTTTTTTCCCATTCGGGATTCGGATTCGAGGATTAGTAAATGTGCACCCTACAGTATATTATTTTTCTTACTGAACTGTGCATTATAGCTTTTTTCAAAAAAATCAACAGAGCTCTTAATGGGTCAATCAAGGAACCCACTGGAGATAATAAGTCCCCATTTTCAGTCTTTAGTGTCTATCTATGTATAATACTACATAGATATAGTGAATAAGGCACCATTTCAGGTTCTAATAAAGCTTTGATGAAGAGCTGATGAGGGCCCAAAATGTTACCTTGTAAAATTGTAAACACAAAAAAAGAATCCTTATTTGCTTTGCAACTGAAGTGTTGCAATCTGCATGAGTGATGTAGTGATTTAGTCCTTAGCTGGAATTTTTTCCTGTGTTACACTTATTCACACCACACTCATTTAGGATATTGCTGCACTCATTATTTGCTTGTTGGCCATGTATAAATCTTGCTACAGACACAGAAAGAATATTTTTCCTCTATCCTCATGTAGAGCTTACCTCTGGGCTTTGAGTTTTTCCTTCTAAGAGTGTATATAAAGGAGGATTCATAACTGATTTTCCCGTGAGAAAATTAGAGCCAGTATATTTACGGCACTGTAGGCGGCTGTAGTATTTCACACATCTCCTGCAGTTATAGACTTTGGTTTACAGCTTTTTCCACTCCATTGATTACAACAGGAAATGTGTTGAGGGTGGTAAATGTAATTTCTTACACCTGTTAGTAAAAATAACAGGCAATAAACATTGAAATAATGCTGTCTGATTCACTTTATTTATATTCTATTTATTAGGTTTTAATTAATAGGTTTCCAAGTTTAATATCTTCTGTGAAGCAGAAGTGAAGTCATGCTCAGTGTTTACAATCCTCATAAAAAATGCTGATACAGGTATAAAAAGCATAGTACAGGTATCAGACAAGTTATCTGGAAACCCATTATCCAGAAAGCTCTGAATTACAGGAAGGCCATCTCCCATAGACTCCACTTTAATCAAATAATTAACATTTTTAAAAAATATTTCCTTTTTCTCTGTAATAATAAAACAGTACCTTGTACTTGATCCCAGCTAACATATAATTAATCCTTATTGAAGGTAAACAATCCTATTTGATGTATTTTAAGTTTAAATGATTTTGTTAGCAGATTTAAGGTAAGGAGATCCAAATTACGGAAAGAACCCTTATTCGGAAAACCCCAGGGCTTTCTCCTCTCCCCCTCCCTTTTCCTTCTCCCCCTCCCATCAAAATTTGCTCTCCCTCCCATCAGAATTTGCTCCTGCTCCCATCTCTGTGTAATCTTAGCTACCAGAAGCTAGAGCTGCAGCACGGAAGTTACTGAGACCAAGCTAAAATGGCAGCTGCTATCTTAAGCAAACATAGGGAGCTTCTAGGGTGGTTTACTCAGATGGTAAAGCTTTCTGCAGAGTAAATATAGAGTTCTACCTTGCATACCTTTCCTTCTCCTTTAACAAGACCATGTTTATAGATGTTTAACAGCAAGCTTAGCATTTTATTAAAAAACATGTATATTTATATAAGATCTGTAGTTTTATCTGTTTTATTAAAGTTTAAGCAGTATTTGGTCTTTTAGAAGGCAGAGGCAGGGTGGTAGTTTTATTTTAAAAAGAATTAAAACTAATGACAAATATTGTTAAACAACAAAAACTTAAGCTTAAATCTTGGACTTATTAAAATAGCCACTTTTTGAAGTGGTTCTGGAGCAGATAAAACTTTGGGTATTCTATTTAGGCAACACAATTTCAACTACAAGATTGTTAGGCATGGAAGAAGACCAATCATTTCTTTCAAAAGCCACTGGCTATATTCTAGGACCAAATCTGTGAGTCAACCAATTTTGGATCACTATTTGGGTGGACAGTTTGGCAAAGATCTACTCAGTGATCTGGCCAAGTGATGACTATGTATGGGTGTAGCCAGTTAAAGAGCAGTAAACATGGATAAACCAAATATCTCAATTCTGTCTAAGCCTGCAACTAGTCAACCTGCCTATTTTGCTTACCAGAAAGAGGAATAAAATATCAGTTTTCTTCAGCTCCTATTCACTTAGCAAGGAAATGCTAGCACACAAAATGCAGCCTTAGCTTAGGTATTACAACTAATTTAGAAAATACAGTTTGCTTTTTAATATGGGATAAATGCCAATTCTTCTCAGTGACATTTGGTTAGGCCTTAAAGGGAGAACCAGGGTCTTTATATTTGAGACACAAGTGTTTTTCTTCCAGGTCCAGTTAATTGGTGAATAAAAGAATGGCTGATGTGCATTGGGCTGGCAGACTAGATTTAATTAGGAAATGAAGAGATTAAATTAGGTAACACATTGTGTGGACCCTAAAAAAAGTCTTGGAGCCAGAAAATAGGTGGCAGTTTGTGATCATGCGAGGAGTAGTGTGATATTCAAAACAGAACAGATGCACCACTCTGTCCTTGGACCTGCCATACTGCATTTGGGGAGTGTGTGGTAAGACTATTAAAACGTATTACACTGACAGATATAACAAATATAACAAATGAAATAATTAAAATACATTTTATCCAAACTCTAGGAAAAAGTGTTATTTGCCCCCCAAAAAAAGTTTGCACCCCCCGAAAATAAATAAATCAATAAATAAATGTTGCACTCACTGGGGTTGAGTAAACCCTAATTTTCTGTACTTTATCACAATGTTTTTGGGCATGCTGTACTTGTGTCATGGCTTATACGGTATATATTCTTTGTGATTGCACAGATCAGCACAGTTTAATAGCTACATGCACAAATATGCACATTGCTCTTACCTGAGGTTCCTTGTAAGAGCCCGGTGCTTATAGGTTGATTTAGAATACAGGTCTCTCCTCTAATGGCAGGTCAGTTTTGCTATGGTAAGGTCGCACTAACAATGTCCAGTTTTTTGTTTGAATTCCATTGTGCTTGGAACATTACTCATAATTTCTTTCTATATTGTTTTTCTCTTTTAGGAGTTATGCTACAGAGAAAATTATTGTTGCTACACCTCTTGTTATCATTTAGTGTTTCTATCTACGGTCAAGGTAATCATTTTGCTTTCTTTTTATCTATAGTTTTTTAAAGCCTAAACACAGAGTGTATTATAGTACATATTACACATATCATAACATATAATATACAAGTAAAAAAAACACGTAGGTTGACTTATGATCGTATTTTAAAATCGTATTTTTACAATTGTTATCACTTGTAAAAATACGATTTGAAAACTTTAAAATGTAAAAAAATTTGGAGAGCAACAACAGTATCATAAATGTTCATGGAGGTGCCAAATAAGGGCTAAGATTGGCTATTAGGGAGCCTCTATGCACACTATCAGCTTACAGGAGGCTTTATTTGGTAGTAAATCTTGTTTTTTATTCAACCAAAACTTGCCCCCAAGTCAGGAATTGAAAAATAACTACCTTGTTTGGGGGCACTGAGAGCAACATTCAAGGGGTTGGTGAGCAACATGTTGCTCACGAGCCACTGGTTGGGGATCACTGTTTTAAGGGAAGGAAGATATAGGAACTGCACCACATGGTTTGAGTGTTTCTTCCATTTGCATTATATTGCCTGAGTGGCTGTACTGCATACAGAATAAATTTGTATTTAGATATACACAGGTTTTTGGTAATAATACAGAGAGTTTTTTCTGACGTTCTATTGACCACATCCTTTTCTCATTAAAGGGTTTATGCAATAAAAGGCACTAAGTTTGCCCAGGAGCAGTAAACTATAGCAACCAATCAGCAGGTAGAATTTACTGGTCACAGGTTTAAAGGCAAACATCTTATTGGTTGCTATGGGTTACTACTCCTGGGTAAACTAAGTGTCATTCATTACATATGGGGGTAAAACTACAACATAAAAAATTCCATCTATTACCCTCTATGACAATTGTTTGAAGGTACAATTCCTCGTTGGGGCACTATACCAGGGCATTTAAAAGGTTGTCATAGAGAGCAATGAAGAATGAGTTGGACATTTTGATGCCATATTTTTAGAAAGGAAAAAGGTTTTGGGCAAAATGTATAGAGGTATATAGAAAAAAATCTATAGAAGTATTGTTTTTACAATCACAATAGTAAAAGTGTTTCACAGACCAGTGTACAGTATGTCTGACTATTTTGATCACTGCTTTGCTGTGGCGGAGTGGGTGTGATTATCTTGTTGTTAGCGGCTTGGAGGGTGTGGTTTGCAGCAAGTAGCAGCATGTAAGCAAAATAATAGAAGCTATGAAGGAATGGTTTATTAACCACCGTTTGTGTGTACACATTGAACTGTAATAGACTGCTGTAATTTACTTCTAGTTACTTTCTGACAGCCCATATGACAGAATATTTTGCTTTGTATTTTGGGGGTTTATGTGTACTGTTTGAAACTAAAAGGCCAGGAGGTCTAGCAGGATGAGATGTGTTTTATTTGCCTTAGGGAATTGATTCACATAAAAGTAGTTAAGGGTAAACTTCCCCTTGAATATTTAGCCATGCAATTACATGAAAAGCTTGTTTTCACTGACATTGTTGCTCAGACTCATAAAACATTTTTTTAGTTCTTAAAATGACTTGTAAAGCAGGGAACGTTTTGTTGTGTCAGTTTTAAGACTATCATGATTTATGAGCGTGTCCTAAATATATGTAAAGAAAAAGAGAAAATCCTTTGGAATTTCAGCTGTGCTACTAGCAATGTTAAAGAATCAAATCCAAAGCAGGGATACCCGGATTTCATTTTGTGTGGGATATTTGTAGTGAAGGTAAGGAATCAGTGTCTATCTCCTTCAATATTGTACTTCCATGGAATATGTTACCTCACTGCATTAGACTAAAAGAAACAGAAGGTGTTGTATTTAAGCTTTAAACAACTCAAGCCATTTGATAATAGTACTCAGTAGAGAGATCTAGAGGGTTGCATGTTACAGTGCTAAATTCCTGTTATCTAGTGGTGGAACCCTAATCCAGTTTTTGGGTACCCCTGACCTAAAGTAATGTTACCACTGACCAACTTCAGAGTGCATTCCTTTGATGCTGTTTATAAACAGTAAGCCTGCCATCATCTAATGTGCCCCAAGTCCTGTGTTTAAGGGTGTTGGCCCACAGGAGATCTCTCACCCGCAGTTAAAAATTTCCCGAAATGCTGTCCACCAACAATCACCATGGGAAAACATAAGCGGGGCTTAATTTTCCAAAGTCGCTCAAAGTTTCCAACAGTAAACTTTAAGATTTGTTACCCAAAGTTGTTTTGCAAGGAAACTTTGAGCAACTTCAGCAAATGAAGCACTGTGTATGCTTTCCCACCAGCAATTTACATAATTGCAAGTGGGAAAGCATTTTTGGGGAGATTAGTCTCCTGCAGTACCGAAGATTTTTCAGGAGCGACTAATCTCTCCATGTGCCACTACTCATTAAGTTGCAAAATAAACCTAATTTTAAAGTTAAATTTGTTAAAGTTATGCTGTACATAAGCAGATAATAGGGTGAGACAAATCAAAATGGCCCATGTGTTGCTTCGTCAGCTGCAAAATATGACTGAACTGGGTTTATGTGTTCTGTGGTTATATAAGCTGTGGTTATATAAGCTTGAAATGATAAGTTATGCTACCCCCATTTTCCCAAGTTATCTGTTTACTAAGCCCAATACCCAATACCAATACAGTTTGGTTAAATTAGGGATGGCGATTCCCTGTCTCTAATGCAAGGATCCAGTATTACAACCAGGACAATTAGCAAAGCCAGTTTGAGTTGAGATTTGAGTTGTGCTGCAGGCTGGTATATTGGAGCAAAAACCAAAATGAAGCAGGCCTCTACAGTTGGGAGAATTGGTTTTAAAGGAAGTTTTCCATAAGTTTGAAGTGTTAATTCAAAAGGTGAATGCCATTTTCCCACCTAGAATGGAAATAAAGTGCAATCTCTGTTCATGGCAGTTCTAGACAAAGGGCTGTAGTTACTGCCACAGTTTGCTCCAGAGCCCAAAGATCAGTCCAGAGTTAAAGGTTACAGACCCAGAGGCCTACCAATCCTAAGCCAAATTACACATTTCTCTAACTTATATGTATTGCTCTGCCTGGTGCCTGCCACTGTTTCAGTTTTTCTGGTCTAGTCCACCAAAAAATTATTTGGTGGTAAACTGTTATGTAATGGCAATATGATGAATCTTTCCTAATATTGTGTGCTTTCAGATGAAGAGAAAGAAGATGAAACTAATTTTGATTTATTCGAAATAAGTAACATAAATAAAAGGACAATTGGAGCTAAAATATTTCGTGGACATGAATCCAGCTCTCCGGCATACCGTTTCCTTCGTTTTGATCACATCCCTCCAATTAATAATGAGAAGATGAAGCAGATAATTGAGCTGATGCAGCAAAATGAAGGCTTTATTCTTACAGCCACATTAAAACAAGACAAGAATAATAGGGGGACTATAATTTCCATTGAAGGTCCTGGTATCTCCAACAGACTCTTTGAGCTAGTTTCTAATGGACGAGCCAATACTTTGGATCTAATTTATTGGGTTGATGGATCTCAAAATGTTATATCCTTGGAGGATGTTGACCTGGCAGACTCACACTGGAAGAACATTACAGTTCAGTTGTTGGGTGAAAACTTTAACCTTTATGTTGGCTGTGATCTGATAGACAGCTTCCAATTAGAGGAAACATTTTATGAGCATCTAAAGGATGATAACATCAAGATGTTTTTAGCCAAGGGTTCAATACGTGAAAACCACTTTAGGGTAAGTACAATAGTATTGCCAGTGTTAAAAATATATTGAATAATCTACCTTCTACTGATTTTAAGGATTCCAAGGCCTTTATTTATGCTATGGAAAATTGAGGTGACTTCATGTGGCTTTTAATATTCAGCATCATTTTCTGTTAGTGTGCATTATACCTTTGCTGGGAATTCAAACAAAGTAAAGACAATTTAAGCAAGTATTAGAGTGTGAATTGTGGCCTTTAAAGAAGGCTGTTGGTGGATATAGCAACTAAAGGGGTTGTTAAGCTTTTTTAAAAGTCTCCCCATTCTGTCCTGACATTTCAGGCAGTATGGAATAGTTAGCAATATTTACTCCTCTCCAAACTTTTTTCTTTTAAAATAGAGAACTTCATGTCACACAGGAAAAGAAGGAGGAGGTGGTTGACCTTCTACTCCACTAACTTTATGCAAAGACCAGCAGACTTTCCTTTAGTAAGAGCCAGGACAGTGCCAGCTTTAAGTGCTACTGTGCATGTCCTGTCTCTTTTATTCTTCTTATTTGCATAATATACATTTAATTGCCACCCAATATGGTCAATGTTATGCTAATGAGTAGAAAAAGACGGTGAATGCACAGTAATGAAAGCTCACAGTTCTGTAACTCTTCCTGTAGCAGCACTGTCTTTTAAAGGGTACATATACCATAACACAAAATCCCCCTACTCTTGTGGTCCATGATAAATAAGATAAGGTGGTGGCTTGAATCTGTGCTAAAAATTATTTTAAAAATGTCCCTTTTCATTGGAGCTTCCCAAAGTTCCCCAATGTTCCCTGTCTGGGTCTCAAACTAATGGTGGGGTGTCCTAACGGTCCCTTCCAGAAGCATAGTAGGGGGTGGGTAGGCAGTTGTAGTAGTAGTGCTGTAGTTCCTTATCAGGTCTGCCTAGTTGCTGATTGATTTTCATCCTGCAGTGCAAAACCATTAGAACCACTGACAGGAATACCAGACAGCAGAAAGTGGAATAGATGGATGGGACTGGCAGGACTTTTGGGAAAATTTTCAATAAAGCAGTACAAAACTTACTTTTCTAAGCACATCCCTTCTATATTTAGCGGAGTATAATGCAACTGAACATTCTTGTTTTTTTACACAATATGTCTCCCTTAAACACAATAAAATCTCCACATTTTTTTTAGCACTTGGAAAATTTTTATAAAGGTGAACTATTCCTTTAATATTTCCTTATAATTATTAGATAATGGTTTATTGGTACTATATGAATGGTGCCGCAAGTACTAATTGTGCTCAGATAGGCTTTATTATTTCACATGGTATTCATTGTCTTAGTCTAACATGACTTATTTTCTTTTACATTGCTCCCTCAAAACAGGCTTACTGTCCTTAAAGTGGACCTGTCACCCACACATAAAAAGCTGCATAATAAAAGTCCTTTTCAAATTAAACATGAAACCCAAATTCATTTTTATATTAACACATCCAAACCCATTATAAAGGCATTTAAAAATCCCAGCTGTCAATCATATATTGCCTGCCCCGCCTCTATGCCTTAGGCATAGAGGCGGGGCAGACAATAACTTTAGCTTTCCGTTCAGCACTACCTAGATGTCACTGCACATCTCACTTCCCCCTCCCTCCTCATCAGCTAATTGTGTAGCCAGTGCAAGGGCAAGGGCATCTGGTCCACATTCTGGCACATAAACAAGATTTTGGCATGATACAAAGTTTGCCTTCATAACAGTGTCCACAAAATGGTGCCTGCCTGCTTGCTTTGATTGAGTAATTCAAAGACGGAAGGAAACACAATTGATATTATCTATATAGCGTAAGTAACGTTTATTTTGCTTAACTAACAATATAGAAAATAATTTGGAGTTATGTCTTGGGGTGACAGGTCCCCTTTAAGTTTAGCAGCTGCTTTAACACTTTGCAGGCTGACCAATTGTCAGTTTCCAGGCAACTAGTCACTTGGCATTGAATAAACATGAACTTGGAAATGTAGAATCTTCAGGGCTGGCACTTGAGTGTCAGGGACACAGATTCTGCCAGCTGTGGCAGGTAAAGTGTTTGAATAAAATTCAAACCCCCATATGTTAAAAAAGGCACTAACCAGGTGCAGCATCATAGGAAAAACTTAGTGCCTTTTATTACATAACCCCCAAAAAGCTTTACAGACAGATATCTACTATCAAACCTCTTTTTTTGAAGGTTGTATAATTCATACATTTATATGAAGCCAAATTCTCAAACCAAATAAAAACCTATGCAGATATAGGATCCTTTATATAGAAACTTTCTTATCCAGAAAGCTTTGAATTACAAAAAGGCTATCTCCCATAGACTCCATTTTAATCAAGAATTCCTTTTTCTCTGTAATTATAAAACAGTACCTTGTAGATATAATGAATCCTTATTGGAGGCAAAACAATCTTATTGGGTTTATTTAATGTTTAAATTATGTTTTTTTAGACTTGGAGTATGGTCATACCCGAACATTCTGCATAACAGGTGCCATACCTGTATAAGCTTTTTAGACATCTTGTTCAGTACTAAGCAACACAGTTCATGGCCAAACACCACAATGATATAGTATCTTTAACAGTTATTCCTCATGGTATATCAGTGTATTTAAAGAAAAACAGGCATTGGATAGAATAGGAACCTGGAAGCAAATACATTTCTAAAGTTTATGTAGATTGCACCTTCAGTATTTGTCAGTGGATGCTATCTGTACTTTTTTGTGCAACTTTTTGGAAATGTTAATAGTGTGTTTTCATAAAAATCTCTTTAATCTCTTTTAAATTACCTTTTGCAGGGACTGCTTCAAGATGTGAGACTAATTTTTGATGTTTCAGTTGAAGATGTTTTGAGAAAGAAAGGTTGTCAGCTTACCCACACAGGTACAGATAATATGTGCAAATGACAGTATTGACTTTGCATATAGCTTGTGTACAATTTGAAGCATACAACTCTATGCAGGGAGTACACTGGTTGCAGTGTTCTCTTTACCCTTTTAGGCCATGTATGGAATATATTATCCAAAAATCCTTTATCTAGAAAGCTTTAAAATACAGAAAACTTAGTTTCCATAAAGTCCTATTTAAGCAAACAGTTCTTATTTTTTGGCTCAGGTCTCATTCGAGATAATAGATCCCATACCTTTATATTTATTGGTGTTATATAGCCCTAAGGTGACCTGATCTGAATCTTTCCTTTTAAATCTACACAAGCAAAAGTGCTGTGGTATAGTAAAAAAATGCCTTAAACACCATAAGTGGTTGTACCAATAAAAGCAGGCAATTTGGTCCCTCCAGACCAAGTTGGCAGACTATTGGTCCATCTATGGGACCCACCCATTGGCCTGCCTGACCAATATATATGGCCACAAACCAGTCAGATATCAATTGGGCAGGTTTGAAATTGAGTTTGAATGAAAACCTCATCAGAGCACTGGTGCAGACATGCCTCTATTGACCCCAGTATATGATAAAATCATTGCCCCTGGGGTGCAGTACTGTCTTTTTCGCACTCCAATCTATGTCAAAGTGCTCAGTGCTACAGAACTAATGCAAATGAATAGACCATGCTGAAAAGGATCAGTGGAAGTACAAAGTTTTCACAAAAATCTGTTTGGCATTGACTTGGTATCTCAGATGTGTTTTTATAAATGTCATTATTAAACTCCTTCAAGTTTGATAATGCTTTCTCCTGCTTCTCCCTGGTCTATATGTACAAGATTTTAAGTATACAAACAACATAACCTTTTGCTTGCAGAGTAAGAATGATCTACATTGTTATTATGTACATTTGTTTTGCATACACAGAGCAGAGGGTTATTATGGAAAAAAAAATTTTTGCATTTAAAAAGGAAGTTAGATAGTTGTATATGGATTTATTAGCATTTTTGAGGTCCATAAATAAACTAGCAGGCTACAGAGATTGTCATAAGAGAGGACTGCCCATTGTGAAAAATTCTTTATTTTCTTTGGCTCACATTTCAAGAACATGACATGCCAACACTCAGCATGGGTTGTTGTGGATTTAATGGGAGTTAAATGCCTTAGCTGCATTCCCTTAAGAGACATTGGATTTTCACAGGGGCTTGTCAGGAGGTTAAAGAGCATTCCCTCCTGCACAGCTTTCAATGTCAACAATTTGTAAAAAAAAGTTATTTGCAAGACAGTTGTGGTTGTTTTTATTTTTCAAGTCATTAGCATTTTAACAGAATAAACATAAAAAAGATATCATTTATGATAACTCAGATTAAATGGATCAGTTGATGACCTAACTAGCATTTTAGTAATGCAAGTATTTCACTCAACAATCAAATTACAGTACATCTTATGTTAATAACTGTTCAAAACTTCCAAAAGTTATTTCATTCATTTTTTGTTGGTGGGGATATTAAATACATTTACAAATACTTTACAATAAATACAAACATTACAATAAAAACAAATAATTACAATCCCAATCACTGAGCGGAAATGAGTAAGTAGCATAGTTTAGTAGATACTGGATCATACATTTTTTATTTTACTTGCATATTGTATAAAGCCTGAAGCTTTGTTTTTAAAAAAGAATGGAACTGTGTCAAGATGCACAGCATAGCAACAGTCCTACTATGGCCAAACTGGTTTCTCAAAATAAAAACATGGTGGTGAACAATAACATCTGAAAGTGTCTAACATAAATATATTATTTTGTATTGGGTTCTATCTTTTGCTCTTTATATTTGTATATGGGTGTGTGTGTGTGTATATATATTTTTTTTTTAAAGTATTTCCTATTGAAGTTTTCTTTTTACAGTTTATTTCATAGTGAGTGATTTTTGGAACATTTGGAAAACTGAAATAATTACATGAAAGTATTGTAACATACTGCATTTTATATGGCCATTGGCACCCCAGGCATTGAACTATTTTCTGTTTCATAGGTGAAGTCAATGCCATCAGTGAAAAAACAGAAATTCTTCACCTCTCTCCTATGACTATGACTGAATATGTTGGCCAGAAGATAGACAAGCAGGTTGATTTTTGTGACCATTCTTGTGATGAATTGGGAAATATGTTCACTGAGCTGACCAGGCTACGCATTCTTGTAAACAACCTTCTAGATAACCTTCAAAAAGTGGTATGTAAAACAAAATGATACATTACCAAATAAATAAAATGTACACTCTGTATTGAATGTGCCCCAGATGTAATGTTTCTAGGAATTCATGATGCAATTGTTTGGCATTAAGCCATTTTATAAATATTGACATATGTGTCCCTTATTAGTAATATTCATAGATTGGATTCATATGGCTAGAATACAAGATTTCATACACTGTTTAAAAGGAGGAATGTTTGGTGCATCAATAAATATAAGTACATTTTAGTTTTTCTTGAAATGCATTATTTACACTTGGCCATGTGTACAAGTAAGTAAGACATCCAAGTATCATAGTATTAGAATAGGAAAGTTCATTCAAATGAGGCCTCTCAAACAATTTTCTTTTAGTTGATCCACCTGATACTGCCTTCAGAAAACGTACTTAGTTGTACCATTACCTGGTTCTGTATTGTTCTGTATGAATTAATAACAGTAACCATGTATTTTTTCACTTGAGTAACTTATATTACAAGGATCTAAAGGACCCTTTAATAGAGAGCCCCAGGCCATGGCGTATTGATCCACAGAACACAAACCTTCAGGATAAACATACATAAGTACATTTCCTTCTAATCATTATGTAGTAAGGCATTAATATTTAGAAACAATATATAAATGTGCACAATATATCATTTAATCATTTTATTACAGTCTGAAGAGAATCAAGTGTTGTGGGAACTGATTGGGCCCAATAAAACGCTAAAGAACCAGTCAATGTGCTGGCAAGATGGACGTCTTTTTGCAGATAATGAAGACTGGATTGTGGACAGCTGCACAAAATGCACTTGTCAGGTAAGAGTTACATTTTGCAGATTACTTTTGCTGGACAAACTGACATTTTATGAAAAATGGAGCAAAATGTTTGTGTAAAATGCAGAAAAAGAATTTACTGAAATGCACTATAAGTGGTGGCACCACAAAAAACTGTTAAAATGCAGGAAAATGTAAAATGCAGAGAATGTAAAACCAAGGTTTGACTGTAAATGGAAACTTATAGTTTTTTCCAATAGTTATAGACTATTGTACATGGACATATTTCTCATGTCTGTGAGTTGCAAATGCCACATACACTCATATTGCAGTCAATGATAGTGTGGGGGAATAGCTCTAATGCTCCAGACATACATTACATTAAGTAATTGCCTTGACCTGCCAATGAGTACAGGGCTTCCTTTGTATATTGTGGCTGTAGGCACTTGATGTTGTACAAGGTTGAATCATATGTAATTGAAAGGCATGTAAGTGCTCGCGTCATATTAACATGCAATTTACGACCTGGAGCAAACCTTTACCTGCCTCATTCAAATTCAGTAACTCTGGAATTTTAGAAATATTTAGAACATTTCCTTGTATGTTAAAAACAGACAAATATATATATATGTATATATTTATGTTTTCCCAAATCCTACAGTGAATGTAGCAATAACCTGCCATATATTTATATTATTTTTATTGATGGCTTAGTTTTTTTTCTTTTAACAGAATTCAAAAACAGTTTGTCAACAAATTACTTGCCCTCCAGTGCATTGTGCCAGCCCAACTTTCAATGAAGGAGAGTGTTGCCCTATGTGCTTCCGTAAGTGCATCTTATGTAAAATGAATAGAAATAGTGTTGCCACTAGGTTGATTAGAAATAGAAACACGTTTGATTTTAAATGTCTATTTTTTCTTTCTTTGATACAGTTCTCCAGTGTTTCCATTAAATAAGCTTTCTCTCTATTCATTCTGTCACTTCCAAGGTTTTTCAAACTTCTCTTGCCCAATGTGATTATTTATTAGTCCTATCACACTTTCTTACTCTTTAAAAGCTTACTTTATTAAGAAAGAAATCATTAAAAGCTTATTATGGAAAATTATATTTTAACATTAACTGTAATATTGGGGTCTTGGTAGATGAAGTAAAGAGGAGGAGTGTTACATATATATTGATTGGGAATGGTTGGTCATTTTCTGTCACCACAAAGTTGGGAGTCAATGGATTTCTTGTCTTCTAAAGCAATGGATAGTGAAGCTGGCTGGTCTCCATGGTCTGAGTGGACAGAATGTTCTGTGACTTGTGGCTCTGGAACACAGCAACGAGGAAGATCCTGTGATGCCACCAGCAGCAGTTGTGAAGGTTCATCTATCCAAACTAGGACATGTAATCTGGGAAAGTGTGACAACCGCAGTAAGTATATTATTTTCAGATGACGAGAAATGTTCTTGTGCATGAAAATATCAGAGATGTAATGAAAGTCACCATTTATGCAATATCATTGTTCCAATTGTTTGCATCACAAATTAAACATTGGTATAGTTAAATCAAATATATTTTTCAGAGGGCATATTTGGGGCATTTATGTGGTTCTACTGTCATTTTTATAAACCAGGCTAATTGTGAAATTCTACATCTTATTTTGGTATAAAGTTCTGACTACAAAAAAATGTAACTTTCATTCTGTTCAGTTTGATCCTGGTTTACCCAAGACATCTACCTCTGCAGCTGATGTTTGCCAGTCCTGAAAGAATCTGATTCCCTCTCCCCCTTGGTTTTTGCTTCTGGCCCCTGCTGACCTGTAGCACTATTGCTACCTTCTTTCAGTTTAGTATGCATGTTTGTGATACCACTGGCTGGCATTTTTCAGCCAATCAGATTAATGATGTGCAAATGAAATGGGCATGAGCAGTAGTCCTGGATTGCCAAACGTACTTCCTCATCCTCCTTTTGGGCAGGATCTGCTGTCACAAGCAGGGAGTTGCCACCCTAAAGCTGAAGGGAACCCAATTTGTTTCAGAACCTGCAAACAGGAGCTATAGGGGAAGTGGAATCACTTCACTTTTAAAAACCAGCATCAATTAGAAACATGTTTTTATTGGCATGGGCTGTTCTAATGCGGACTTTGTCTAAAGGTGGCCATCCCTTTTAATTACCAAATCAATACACCATGGATACGTGTTTCATTTCATAAGTTTTGTTTTTTAATTAAGATTTTACAAAACAGAAATTGTTTGGGTCTCTTCTTACCACAATGTTAAATGCATGTTAATCTTTGTTTAATTGATAAGTATCTTGACTAGACACATGTTTTGCATTCCAACGTAATCATTATGTCAAGTCAAGCTTGGCGTGCATTCAGATCATGTTGTGAGCAAACTTATTTTCCCAGAATTTTGCTTTAAGGTTTCTGTGTAATAGTACAGGGAAGCAAACACTGTTAACAAAATAGTCACAGGGCCAGAACTGTATATAGTAAACATGCTGGTACTAGGCAATTTTCCTGGCTCTGCTTTCTCCTGGGTTGTAGATATTGACCTTTATTGCATGCCTTAGATGTCTCTTAGGGATCCTTTTTAAAAGAATGACCTCAGGGCTATATTTCAACTCTTTACTTCAGTTCCCTCCTGCAATGTTTTCTTCCTTTGTTTGTTTGTTTGAGAATTTGTACATTTCTGTTCAACTCAAGGCATGAAAGCCAATCTGAGGGCATTAATCATTGATACAGTGATAGCTGCATATCTACTGAGTTCATATTAGTTCAACATTAAGAGATTTTGTTTTTATTACACCCCAAAATGATGGTTTCTATCTAACTCCATGATATATAAGTTTGCCAACCAACCACAAACCTACCTATCAATAACATTGCATTGTTGATTTGTAAAACACATGCTTGTTTCATCAACTTTAACACAGAAATATGTTTAAGAGTGTAATGTAGATTGGAAGTGTGCATACCTGCATACCTGAACTTTTGGTTTATAACTTTTCTGGGTACAAGACCTCCAAAGATGCCTTGATCTTCGCAATGTTTTTTGACTTTCTTTTCAAAAAATAACTTTTACTTTTATCAAATATTTTGAAAGCAGCTGACTATGTTTGTTATATACATGGTTTACACAATGTATAATTGTGTTATTATTTTCTGCTTTAAAAAAGTACGTCAGGATGGTGGTTGGAGTCATTGGTCACCTTGGTCAGCATGTTCTGTCACCTGTGGAATTGGCAATATCACGCGTATTCGGTTATGTAACTCCCCTAAGCCACAGCTAGGTGGGAAAAACTGCACAGGAGCTGGACGCGAAACAAAGCAATGTGAAGGAATCCCATGCCCAAGTAAGCTTCTTGTAAATACATTATACATACTGATGGTTACTGATCCTGTAAAGAGATAGCTTGGTTCATGGAGCCTTTGATTTCTCTGTAAGCTAACAGGTGTGATTTTATCCCTTCAGCTGCTAATGGATCCCCATACACAATAAAGAAGGAACAGATTTGACTCTTGGCACATAAACACAATTATATCTACTTAAGTGCACAGTATGCCCAATGCACTCTGCAAGTCAAATAAGAAAGAATTGTGCTAAATGACAACAGTACAATATTAACTAGTAAATATAAAACAAAATATCAGAATTTAAACACATTACATTACCAAATGGGAATATCTGCATAATGTATACAACAAATATTTATTAAACATTTTTATATAAACATTTTGCTTTCATTTTGTCCGTGAAGCACAGATGTGCCTTGAGACTGCAATGCTGCTAGCATTCTAAAAATACCAATGCATTGTGGGGAAAAAACATGGTGAATGCGAAATTGCACTTTGCTCACTGCTATTGCAGAGCTAAATGAGAGGTAAATAAGCCCTGTTTAGAACTCTTGAATGCATGGATATACACAGTATTGTGGCATTACATTGGAATGCTGGGAATGAATAATGCATCGTAGGTAAAACAAACATGGTGTTGGAGCCAATGTTGAATAAACACTTCTGCTGGGAGTGTGTGATGGGTGGGAAGGGAGTTTGCAAGCAAGTTAAAGAAAACAGTTAATATAGCATAATAACCACTAACATTCTAGTTCTTGAATATCTGTGGTCCAACATTGGTTGGAAATCAATTAGAATGCTTGGCAGCCCAATAACTGCTGACAGCCTGCAGCTAGAACAGTGACTGTTGCCAACAATACTTGCCATTGAACTGTGCATGCAGTATTTCCTCAACACTGCTCTCTTGTCACTGCAGAACTACTATTATTCATTGCAGGCTGAAGCCCAGGTTGAAAATTGCACAACATGAGCAATTATGGCTTTTTATGCAGTTTGAGATAAAGTTGTATATTTTTAGTGATTATTTCTAATCTCGTATTTTACTAAGTAAATGTGTGTTCTTTGAATCACTAAAATCCAGCAGTTTAATTTAAATGTTACCATTTAGTCTTGTTAAATTTTATTTGATAGTATCTGCTGTCAAATTCAAAAAAATATGTTAAGCAAATTCTGGTTTTACTATTTGTTGTTGTTCTTTATTTCAAGTAAATGGGAAATGGGGACCCTGGTCACCTTGGTCCAGCTGTACTGTCACATGTGGTGGAGGTCTGCGAGAGAGATCACGTCTGTGTAATAACCCCAAACCACAGTATGGTGGAAAGAAGTGTGGCGGTGAGCCTAAAGAAAAGGAGATGTGCAATAAGCAGGACTGCCCTATTGGTATGTAACATGATCTAGAAGGCAAATGGTGTCAGCTGTCATAGTTGCTTTGTTTTTATATCTCCTGAATAAATGGTCACTATACCTTATTTTTGTGATTTTCTACATTGATTGCCTAATGAAAATATTAGGAACTAATTATATAATATATGTTTTAATAAATTATATTTATTTATATATATATATATATATATATATATATATATAATGTTAATACATAATTAATAATATGATTTACATTGTCCTTTAAAGGAGAAGGAAAGTGATTTTGGCATTTTACAGCCAATAGATTTGCCACATTAGTGCCACCTAGAACAATATATTTATTCTGAAAATACCATTACCATACCTAAGTAAAAAGCTTTAGAAGCTTTCTCCATTTGCTTAAGATAGCAGCTGCCATTTTAAGTTTATTATTAAATTATTTCCTGCCTGAAGTGTAGCTGTTATAGCTCAGATCACACATTCCTAAAGGGGGGGGGCGAGTTTTTAGAGAGGAGAGAACTGTGCAGACTCTAGCCATGGGAATTAAGGATGTTTCTGAGAGAAGAAGTCAGACACTGGAACATTATGTTTACAAGAATCCTGTGTTTCTTTTGATGAGAGGACTGCAGCATTACTGTAAGTGTTGATGGCTGTATTTACATAGACCTTTCTGAAAAAGCTTACTTAGTTTTTACTTTTTTTTCTCCTTTAACTTGTGGGGGGTATTACTTATTTAGCTTGCAGTTTTAGCAAAAAATTGTTTGTCTGTCTGGCTACATGTTTTGAACTGAACTTCCTTCCATGATTCTTTGAGCTTTGGAGCTTTGTTTATCCTTTTAATGGTCAATAGTTCAAGAAAATGTGCTTGTACTTTATGTTAGATAATAGTGTTCTGTATTGTAGTTTAAACTGGTTTGAAACTTCAAATGACTGGTAGCTATGATGTTAAGTTGTTTTTATGCTGATTAGGTTTAAATGTATGTTTTATACGTAGGGGAAAACATTTATTTGTATTTTTTATCTGCCTATATACAGTATACTGTATATATATATAGAGAGAGAGAGAGAGAGAGAGAGGGGCAAGTAATTTCGTTTGTCTATACATTTCAGTGGATTTGGGCGAAGGAAGAAACCTAGGATTGAGAATGCTCTTGTTATGCAAATATTTAACTGATTTTAAAATAAATACATAACAATTCATTGTCGTTTTTACAGTAAGACAATGTGGTCATTGTTGACTAGTTATTCATTTTGTACACTACCCCCCACCACCCTAGCATTTATTCATTGTATTTCAAACTACAAACAAATGTACATTTATCTTATTAATTTTATAGATGGGTGTTTGTCTAATCCCTGCTTTCCTGGAGCTGAGTGCAATAGCTACCCTGATGGATCGTGGTCGTGTGGAGCATGCCCTGTTGGTTTTGTTGGCAATGGGACGTTCTGTGAAGATATAGATGAGGTAGGACACGAAGAACAAGAAGATCATGTATCGCTTTGTCTTATAAGAATTCATTTGGGTACATTCTGTTGCTATAAATAATGTTTTCTCCTTTAGTGTGTCCTGGTATCAGATACCTGCTTCAGACTGGGGGGAGTTCATCGCTGTGTGAATACAGATCCAGGCTATCATTGCTTGCCGTGCCCACCACGTTACAAAGGTACCCAGCCTTTTGGTGTGGGCATTGAAGTAGCCAAAAAGGACAAACAAGTGAGTATCATTTAATCTCAGTGGGAATTACTTATAGTAAGGGATGTATGTGTACATTTTAAGGGGAGATTTATCAATGTTTGAGTTTGATTTTTTTTTTTTCATGATTTGCTAAAACTCGCACAATTCAAATTTTGTTTCAAAGTCTGATATTTATTAAGTGTAAAAAACCCCAAAACTCAAATGTAAAACGTCTAAAAGCCATATAAAATTTCTAAAAGCCATGTAAAAGCTTTTGAGTTTATACAGAAGTCTATTGAAGTTGGCCTAGGCGAAGTCAAGCCATATTACCAATTCAAGATATTCAGATTTTTCGAGTTTTATTCAAGTTTGTAAACTCAAAATTTCAGTGTATTCAAGGTTTCTTATTTAAACAAGTTTTTCTTATTACTAAATAAGCAAGCATTTGAAATGCGAGTTTTTTTCAAATTATAAATACAATCTCGAATTCACAAACTCAAAAATTGATAAATAAGCCCATAAATGTATAGAATATTTCCACAACCTGGCATGTTAAGGAATCTGCTTTCTGTTTTTCTTTTGCTAACCTGTAAGACCAGAAAAACATACAGAAGCTAGTCCTCTATTAAAGCTTCCGTCTACAGACTCAGGGATAGCTGTCATCTGGTCATTAATCTTTATATTGTGTTGTGGTAAAAGTGCTTAAAAACATAAATGAAAGACATCTGGGAAAAATACATCAGATTCCACTTTTGCAAGTGTCACATTTGAAGTGAAATGAAATAAGAAATTTCTTGTGGATTCCTTATGGGATCATTTCTACTTAGTTTATTTTTTCTTAGTGTTTGAGCCAAAACTGTGATCCTACAGAAATAGTGATTGTATGTGCTGATAACCATCATATCAATTTTATAGGATGTCAAACCAGTTAGCCAAAATTACATTAATGTTTTTCTATTTCTAGGAATGTGAACCTGTAAATCCATGCAAGGATAAAAGTCACAACTGCCACAAATATGCAGAATGTATATACATTGGCCACTTTAGTGACCCTTCCTACAAATGTGAATGCCGAACAGGATATGCTGGCGATGGTATTATCTGTGGAGAAGACTCAGATTTAGATGGATGGCCCAATAATAACTTGGTCTGCGCTGCCAATGCCACTTACCATTGTGTTAAAGTAAGAGCAATAGTGAATGATGAAGTTTATTAAATGTATAATTTGATCTGCTAGACAAGTAAAGCTAACATATTGAAATATGTCACAACAAACAACATTCTAATAATCACAATATTAATAATATTGTTTCACCTGTTCAAGAACTAGCCATACATTTTAAACTAGCCATTCAAAATTTATAGGCAGTATTAGACTTTGCATAATACCAAACAAACCTTAGCAATAAGCAGGCTCCAAAATAATTCTGAGAAGAAAAGAAAGAGCAGATCGAACTACTCAACGTATAATTATTTCACAATGTGTTTCAAGCACACAGGCTCTTTATCAAGAGCAATAAAACAAGAAGTCTTGCAACATCTTCTATTAACAATGGGGCATCTGAAAATGGAAACTTTGCTCAAAAAAGTAAACAATTTTAAAACATTTAAAACTCAGTAGAGCATGAATGGGGCTTTTTATGGTCTAGTTTTGTTTTATTTACTAGCAATTTTTATAAGGAATTTTAACTAGTGTTGCTTTAAGAACATGTTCAGTTAAAAGTGTATTCTTGTTTCGGCAGGATAATTGCCCTCTCCTGCCAAATTCAGGGCAAGAGGACTTTGATAAGGATGGAGTTGGTGATGCTTGTGACAAAGATGATGACAATGATGGCGTAGATGATGAAAAGGTAAACGTATATGTTTGTACCAGCTAATTCCTTATGCTGTTTTGTCCATAGTATAATATCATAATTAGGTAACTGACATCTAAGCCTTTAAAGATTGATTGATTTATTTGTTTTCACTGTATAATTTATTAAAACTATACCCCTGTTTGTATTCCTTTACAACAGCAATACCACCAACAATAGCAACAAATTGCAGCAAAACACAATTTAAGTATAGGTATAGGGTAAGTATAGGTTGTGTGTGCTGGGTTCACTTGGATGGGTTGAGCTTGATGGACTCTGGTCTTTTGTCAACCCTATGTAACTATGTAACAATTTACCTCACATTCACAGGGAGAAAGTGTCAGGTTATACAAGATGGTTCTGCTTTATTATTACAATACATGAGTGTACACAGACGAAGCAGCCAATAACCTATACCAAAGGTAAAGAGGGCCCTGTCCCAAAAAAAGCTTACTGCTTGCAATAAAATTGCCATATTTTAGGCACATCATTGGCCAATGGCTTTTTTATTTTGGTTTTGTTTTCTAAACCTGCGTATAGTTACAACACATCAATATGAAAATACATATAATTTAGGAGCTAAACGTGCCTCTTCAGTAAAATTTGCCATACTTGGTGCATAAGTGTAAAAATGTGGGGGGGGAGGCAGATTGTTTTGGTGCCTCCCTTTAATTATAACAAATAGTCATTGTAAAATTGTTACTAGCCTTCAAGGAAGCAAACACCTCTTTAGCATATTCAAATTATGGATAAGCTTTCTAGGTCTGGTAACTGAAGCAAGGCTCTCACAGGAAAGTACTTTTATTTAGAACACCTAAAACACCAATGTTTCAGTCTCCATTTGAGACCTTTGTCAAGATATTAACCTGGTATGCGTAATTATAAGAAATGTAATTAGAGGCTATGTAGGGCATTACAAGGGTAATAGATTGAGGACACAAGTTTTATGTTGGCCAATCTTGCACCAATATGATGTTATAGTGGAGGGGAAGTCTGTAATGCTATTTGACAAATGCTCATACAAACAGATTAATGTACTTCAATTCTGTGGTTATAGGTTATTTCATAGTTAATTATTCTTTCCTATGAAGAAAGCTTATTTAAATGTCCCTAAGTAAACTTAGGCATGTCTGCATATTGCTGGCAGCTCACTTATCTCTGTTTTGACAAGGCTAACCTCATTACTTCTGGTCATGCACAAGCACATACTGTTCAAAATAGGAATAATGATGTAAACCTGGCTTTTGTTAAGCTCTTTTAAATAAATGTGAGTCTTGTATGCCGCTTCTCGTTCCAGCTCTAATAATTGCTGTTATAATGGATTTCCTAATATCCCAAATTATGTTTTTAGAATTCAAGCATTTCTTTAGTAAACAAAAGCACAGTAGCCAACCTGTGATAGGGGGCTTTCTAGTAATGCCATGTAAATTTGCAGTAGGATGCAACTAGATAGTTCTACTGCTTGGAAGCCTACCACCTTCATTATTCTTTGCTTTTTTTATCACAAAATTAATAATGTTAATAATAAAAAAACAAACTCACTTAGGTAAATGTACCATCAGCTGTAATTAAAATATTGAGTAACCCACTTTTAAAAAGCCAATTACAAGCACAATCACCAATTTTCTCCATAATGCAGTGCTATTTTCCTGGGTTCCAGCATTGCTGCAGTCACAATGGGGAGTTGCACCTGATGTGCAGAATATTTTCCAGTTTGCGTCATTTCTGGTGTTTGGCATGATAGTGACGTGTACGCCCTGTTCATAAAAGCATGTGCACAGCACCCATCGACAAAGAGCACCAACGGTATCTTGGAGCCACTGCCAGGTCTGGAGGTGGTGATGCCAGTGGGCTGGCTATGGCCCTCTAAATAATTTTTATGGCCCCCAGCCTGTTTAAAGGCTCCACAGACTTCATTATATGACTCTCCAACATGTTATATGAGCAATAGTTGGCCCACTACATATAAATTTAAAGTTGGACAGCACTGCTCTACTCTACAGCAGCGTACAACAAGCACAACTATACAGAAGTGCAAGGAGCTCCTTTCGGTGCAAATACCTTTAATGAATGTGGTTATTACACTTATCTGAGGAAAATTGTGCAAACACAAATACGCTTGCAATTGTTATAATGAGTCCTTTAAGATAAAGATACAACACACTACTATAACTATAAATAAATACATCACAGTATTTATTTATTGCAGTATATATTTATCAGCCCATTATGGTAGAGTTGGCAGAAATTAATAATAATTGGGTACCACTGTTATTATAAGTAAGTTATAGATATGTTTTTTGATATTTAATTATCACTGATATCATTGAGTATTATCTTAGTATTGGGTGCTTTATTATTTTAATGATGTGTTTATATGTTTTTCTTTTTATTATTCTTATTGGCACATTTACTAATCCATGAACGTCCGCAAATTGTCGCGACTTTTTCACGAATTGTCGCGACTTTTTCGTCGCCGTCGCGAAAAAATCGGATTGGTTTTTCCGCCGTTTACAATTAGTTAATACGGAAAAATCGCGACGGTGACGAAAAAGTCGCGCAAAATACGATAAAGTTGAGACGGCGGTGAAAAAATTGCGCAAAATACGAAAAAACGAGATGCCGACGAAAAAGTCGCAACATTTTCGTTTCCAATCCGATTTTTTCTCATTCGGGATTCAGATTCGTGGATTAGTAAATGTGCCCCTTAGTGTTCTGGAGGTATAAGCAGTTTATCATAATTAATAATTACGGAGTGTTCCTTATTTCTTTAGAATGTTCGTGACCCAAACATTACCTTTTCTTCAAATTCAAGAGAAACATATACAAAGCAATTATAACTACCGGTTAGAGTAATAATCGGCCAGTTATGGAATTTTCATAAATGGTTTAACATTTTTGAGATATTTAAGTGTAAATTGCATATGGCCAACAAGCTGGAACATAAACATTCTCTTTCGGTAACTTTGCCAAGTCACGCTCACTGAAAAACAGTCGGTGCAAAGTGAATAAATCAAAACTGTTTCATCACCACATACTTGGGGAGCAATAAATAAAAAGTGGATGTTTGCTTTAGACTTGATTGTTCTACCAGTATTACTTAAGTGTTATGTATTTGTTACGTTTTCCATGAAGATAAAATGTACCTCTTTTACTAGGGAAAAGGATAATTAAATGAAATGCTCTTTTCTACCAAACAGTTTGAAGTACAGTTGCAGGAAAAGCCGTCATGGTTACTAGGGATGACTATAATTTCCATAACCCATACAAAAATGTAGTTGTTTTAAAACTCAATATAACATTTTGTTGCAATCATCTTAGCACTGGATGCTGTATGTGTAGCATTAGCAAGTGGCCCTCTAAATAGTACTGGACACCTAATGGAGACTAGGGTGCCAAGTCTTTATAGAAATCCCAGCTGCAAAACAATCCACCTGGACATCTCAGCATCATAAAACTTGGTCAGCATAACATTGTTTTATTATTGCTAAGCTTAGCACAGTTACAAAGCAGCAACAGACAGAAATAAACATATATTTGTACAAAACACACCAAAATAGATAATTGCAGGAAATCAGCAGACTGTATACTACTTGAGTACAACTTGAAATCCTAACTTGTTGTCAGCGGTCACTGACCCTGGCAAACAATAAAACAAACTAACTGTAAGGCATCAGTTTTATTGTTATTCAATTTTGCTGCTTTCTATTTAGAATCTCTTCTACTTACATGATATTCATATTTCCAAGCTATTGTCTTGCTGCTAGGAACCAGAGATCAGTTTTAGCTCCAAGCCTGAGAACTCTATCACCTGACAAGCACTTGAGAATAGTATATTGAGAATATCAATTGAGAATAATATAAACTTTTTTTCTCGTCTTACAGGACAATTGTCCCCTGCTTTATAACCCACGTCAGTTTGACTATGACAAAGATGAAGTTGGTGATCGCTGTGATAATTGTGTCTATGTGCACAATCCAGCCCAGATTGACACAGACAATAATGGAGAGGGAGATGCATGTGCTGCAGATATTGATGGTGATGGTATGTCTACAATGAGCATCGTTATTTCTTTTGCAGCTAGATGGAAAATATGAGATCAGCTAGAACATGTATGGGACCTGTTATCTAGAATGCTTGGGACCAGGGGTATTCCCCAGTAAGGGATGTTTCCGTAATGTGTTTTCGGATGGTCTTAGGCGACCCCTGGCGGTTGTGAACCGCTGCTTTAAAGAATTATTTGCTTAAAATTAGCCTATGGGAGATGGCCTTCCTGTAATTTAAAGCTTTCTGGATAATAGTTTTCCAGATAAATGATCCCCTACCTCTGGCGTGGATAAGAATGTGGCCTGTAATGAAAATTAATGGTTTTCGGGAACCACAGTTTACAGATTAATACCACTCTGTTTTGAATTTGGGCCAGTCACTTAATTTTCCTATGCCTGCAATATCCTTGCAGTGCAAAAGCATATTTTTTTGTCTTTTCTTTTCTGAAACTGGTTGGTTTTCTTCCAGATATCTTGAATGAGCTTGATAATTGCCCATATGTCTACAATACCGACCAGAAAGATACTGATAAGGATGGTGTTGGTGACCAATGTGACAACTGTCCATTAATGCACAATCCAGACCAGGTATTTTTCAAAATTGCAATCATATGAAAAAATAAATATTATTAGCATAACAAAGTCTAGAATGAATATTGAAAATGTAAGTCTTAAGGTTAGTGTTCCAGACTCCTATCCTTACTTAAAATAGTGAGTTTATGGCCTTGATTCATTCTTTGTTCAGCTTAACCCAGAAATTTGCTGAGGAAGGTACAATGACATGCAATTTTACCTTCCCTTCAGGCTTACAACTAGAAAAGTCGTTGGTTTGGACAAGACAGTTCAGTGTAAAATTCAGAGAGTCTTATGTCTTTTTCAGAATATCTTGCAAAAAACTGCTTTTTTTGTACTTAACAACTGCTTTTCATGGTCTTTTTGCCCTTTCTAAGAAAGACAAATAAAGCTAAGCTGCATAAACAAATAATATTTGATTTTACATTTTCTTTTTACCACAAAAGTAGAAAAATATGGTACATAAACTGCAGTTTGGCGTATGAAGTGTTGTGCACTGAATTTTCATTTGGAGGAAAACTTTACATTAAAAAACAATTCAAAATTGAATATTAGCAGATCAAACCTATTATTGTCATTGTGGAGGTTTGTTGAATCTTGCACCTTATCTGTCAAATGTGCTAAACTCAGCCTTTGTTTTTAGACTGATGTGGATAATGATTTAGTTGGTGACCAATGCGATAACAATGAAGACATTGATGAAGATGGTTACCAGAACAATTTGGACAATTGCCCTTACATTCCTAATGCAAACCAAGCTGACCATGATAAGGATGGTAGAGGGGACGCATGTGATTCGGATGATGACAATGATGGTGTTCCTGATGACCGAGACAACTGTCGACTTGTTTATAATCCTGACCAAAAGGACTCTGATGGTAAGACCAAATTGAAATTAAGTGACTAGGGGAGCAGGAAAGACACAGGACAAGGACATGCAATTTTGAAAATGACTTAAAGAATGGTCTTACGAAGTTGTGTGTCCACTCTGTTTTGCTCCATAAAGTCTTAACAACTCTGAGTAGGCAAATAATTCTGATGCAAAAGGCATCTCTTTGTCATTGTCAATTTCAGAATAGTGGGGATGGATACATTGAGCAATGAACCTATTCCTTACATGGGCATTTTAAAGAAATCCTTACAATTAGACCTCATATAGAATGGAGCTAAAAAGTTTGCATTACACTCATGCTAAAAGAACAGCAAGTTTTTCCAAATTATAAACAGCAAAGTGTGCAAAAATCTCTACCTTATATATATATATATATATATGTAGACAATCGATCAAAAGATGGGCCGCTCCACACAGGACTTATCACAAAATTCAATGGTTTATTGAAGAATAGTGAAGAACTGACGTTTCGGCTACTCCTGTAGCCTTTATCAAAGTATATATATATATATATATATTTATATATATTTTTTTAATTATTACTATATAAAATTAGGGATGCACCAAATCCAGGATTCAGTTTGGTATTCGGCCATTTTTGGCAGAGTTCGGTTTCAGCCAAATCCACGGTCCTGGCCGAACGAATCCAAATCCTAATTAGCGTGTATTAGCATATGCTAATTAGCATTCGGAAGGGTTAAATGTAAGGAGGAAAACCACGCAGTGAAAATTTTTAACTCTTATGGATCCTAATTACCATATGCTAATTAGGATTCGGTATTCGCCTGAATCCATCAGGGTGGATTCAGAAGTTCAGCCAAACACAAAAGACAGGGTTTGGTGCATCCCTATATAAAATCATCCCTCAGTAAGTGCAACACTGAATTACAAGGTCATGACTTCTTGCAGTCTTCTCCAAAAACAGCAATCACCATCCTTCCTTAATCTGGACAGAAAAAATGATATTTACCTTATGAAAGAACAGTCTGCCCTGCTGGATGTCAGTTCTACTGCCCCCCCACCTCATATTACTACTGCTATCATTTTTTCACTGTGCTGTATTTCTAATGCCTGTAACTGGAAAGATTCTTATTTTTCTCAGATACATATGGCCTAAAGCTTAGATTGTGATTTATTGGGACTTTCTCATGATAGAGAACCCTCAAGGGTATGTGCTTGTTATTAAATATCCATCATGGAATTTTGCTGCAGGGTTTCTTGTCAGGGATGAAAGACCAAAGCCAGTTACCTCTAAATAACGTACCTTACAGCATGCCAGAAAAGCATGAATCAAGAGACTTTGACTTTACCATGTACCACTGCCAAAGTTACTCTGAGTTCACAAAGATTAATATAATTTTCTTGTGACAGATGTAACCACAAATATCATATTAAATTAACTGCAGTTTCCAGTTGCAAGAAGCCTACAGTAGCTCCATGATTTAGAGTTCTCTTCATTTTTGAAGATTATTATTATCTTATAATATTCTTTCAGGTGATGGTCGGGGTGATGCTTGCAAGGATGACTTTGATAATGACAGCATACCAGATATACTTGATGTGTGCCCTGAAAACAGTGACATTAGCGAAACTGACTTCAGGAAATTTCAGATGGTACCTCTGGATCCAAAGGGAACTGCACAGATTGATCCCAACTGGGTGATTCGCCACCAGGGCAAAGAACTGGTACAGACAGCCAACTCAGATCCTGGCATAGCTGTAGGTAGGATGATTTCATTTCTTAACAATTGTCCTACCTCCACTGGAGGAGAAAAATTGTTTTTCTAGGTTAGAAGCAATTGTGGAGAAGTAACAGATACTGAAAAAGTCATTTTTTCAGGCAATAATCCATACTGTATATAGTTGGGTAGTTTATATTTACTTCTATACAAGAGCATACATTTTAATGTGTGTTAATTTGGTTCTCTTGTTGTGATAGTATTATGGGTTTTTTTTTTCTTTTGCTATTGAGCTATTGAAAAATTATTGATTCTTATTCAAGTAAATGGAGAAAATGACCTCCCTTTGAATTTTCATGGTTGAAAGGAGTAAAGTCTAGGGCCTAGTTCAGAGGTATATGAATTTACTTTACAAGCAAATTGGTTTAAGGATTCCCATAAAATCACATATATGGCTCTAACCCAGGGATCCCCAACCTTTTTTTACTCCTGAGCCACATTTAAATGTAAAAAGAGTTGTAAAGCAACACAAGCATGCAAAAGGTTCCTAGGGGTACCAAATATGGGCAGTGATTAGCTATTGGTAGTTCCTATGTGGACCTATAGCCTACAGGAGGCTCTGTTTGCATTACACATGGATTTGATGTAACTATAAAGCTTTCCTTGTAGACAGGAATTCAAAAATAAGCACCTCTTTGAGGCCACTGGTAGCAATATCCAATGGATTAATGAGCAACATGTTGCTTGCAAGCGGATCACTGCTCTAACCCATCTCCCCACCACACATATGCATATACTCCACTGGCAAAGTATATGGGGGTCAAGCTAATGGCAAAATATAAATGATGGTTTAGGGGTTTCTTTACTACTTTGTTCATTACTCCAACTCCATTACTTTTACAGTGGAGAACAAAGGTCAAAGATTTTCTACTCATAATGAGGGGAACAGGGGAACATATCTTTTTACACATAAAAGCACACTGGGAGGTATGAGAGGCTTGGTTTATAAATAAATTTTGGATCCTGCACTATGGATTTTTCATATAGATAAATAAAGGTTTTATGAAGTCTTCTGTTCCCCATGTAATTTACAATCATTTTCACCATATAATAACTGTTGCACACCGATAAGTTGATATGAATATTATTTAAAGCTGTTTGCTTTTTTAGTGATCCTGGATTGTTTCTTACAAAGCTAAAGTAATTTAATTTAAAAAAGAAATTAATTAATGAATTAATTAATTGCATCATACCTCATGGAGTGAAATTATAATTCATGTTAAATTACAAAAACTATCATTTTTGCCTATGATCTGTGACATTCTTTCCCCATAATTTGTGCAGGTTTTGATGAATTCAGCGCAGTTGACTTCAGTGGTACATTTTATGTGAACACAGACCGTGATGATGACTATGCAGGCTTTGTATTTGGCTACCAATCCAGCAGCAGGTTCTATGTTCTCATGTGGAAGCAGGTCACTCAGACATACTGGGAGGACAAACCATCTAGGGCTTATGGGTATTCTGGTGTGTCTGTCAAGGTTGTAAACTCCACTACAGGAACTGGGGAGCACTTAAGAAATGCCCTCTGGCATACTGGGAATACACCAGGAGAGGTATAATTCAGCTTATTAACTATGATTTATTCTAATGAAACCTTTGTACTAAAGTATTTTTATTTCGTTGACTATAATACTGTTTCACTTTGTTTCCCTAGGTAAGAACCTTGTGGCATGATCCCAAAAATGTTGGCTGGAAAGATTATACTGCTTACAGATGGCATCTGACTCACAGACCTAAGACTGGTTTTATAAGGTAAGTCATAATATTAATAGGAACTACCTAACACATCATTTTGCAAGTAGCTACCTTAATTTAACTTGGGAAAATTAATTGTGGGAATGTGCTAATAAATATATTCATTTGTGAAATTTACCTTTTGAAGGTTATTTGTTCAAATAAAAATGCTTGTCAAACTATAGAGAGCTTTGCAATAAATATTCTGTAAAACTTTGCTAATAAATATTTTACTGACATATGAGTTGATATTATTTAAGCACATTGCTAGCTTGAAATTACATCATACATTTTCCACTCACAAAAGCTCAAAGCCCTTTACTTAAAGGAGAAGGAAAGGCAAAGTCACTTGGGGGTGCCAAAATGTTAGGCACCCCCAAGTGACTTAAATCACTTACCTTTTATCCCAGGCTGGTGCCCCTGTTAGGAGAGAACAGCACCAGCCGGGGTAGCTGCAGCACTTCCTCCTTCCGTCTTCTGTCGCGCGCATGCGCAGTAGAGTGAAAAGCTGAACTTTAACATAGAAGTCGGCTTTTCACTCTACTGCGCATGCGCCTGTCCTTAGTCCTTCCAAAAATGAAGGTGGAAGAAGGAAGCGCATCGCTACAGGTACCCTGGGCTGGTGCTGATTTCTCCTAACAGGGCACCAGCCCGGGGTAAAAGGTAAGCGATTTAAGTCACTTGGGGGTGCCTAACATTTTGGCACCCCCAAGTGACTTAGCCTTTCCTTGTCCTTTAAAGGGGTGGTTCATCTTCAGGTTTTAGTTTAGTTAGTTAGTTATAGAATGGCCTATTCTTAGCAAGTTGTCAATTGGTCTTTATTTATTATTTGCCTTCCTCTTCTGACTCTTTCCAGCTTTCAAATGGGGGTCACTGTCCCCAGCAGCCAAAAAACATTGCTCTGTGAGGTTACAGTTGTATTGACATTGTTACTTTACTTATCTTTCTATTTAGGCCCTTCTCTATTCATATTTCTGTCTCTCTTTCAAACCATTGTCTGGTTGCTAGCTGAGAGCAACTGCAGATTGTTTCAGGATAGCACCATTATACTAAATGTTAATTTGAAGGTGAACAAGCCCTTAAATGCCAACCTATGTATATGGTCTTTTTACCTGTTGTGCCCAGGAATAGCACCAAAACCTGCAGAATTATAAGAAAACTATCCCTTTCCACTTCTGGCTTCCACAAGTGAACTTCTTGACATGAGTAGAGTATAAATCTAATGCACACGTGCAAGTGTGTCATTATACGTATATGTGGTATAGTAATGCATCTATTAGTCATGATCAACTTTAATAACATATGATGGTTTATAAGGTAAAAGGGAGGGTTTTGTATATTTTAGCATAGCAAGGTGTTTTTCGTGTTTTTTCTCCTCTTGACTAGATGAGTCATCTTAAGACTATAAAGTTTCAACTTCAAAACATAATCAATATGAATTAATCATTAATGTCAATTTTACTAAGTATGGGTATACTAATTATGGATTTTCCTTTTTTGTTCAATACAGACTGCTGTGGCAAATACCATGCTTTAATATATTTAAAATACTTTCCAAATAACCCCTTGATTTTTGCCCATATTAAAGGTTTTCATGTTAGGATGTGAAAGTATTTGGACATAAGCCAATGCAAACACCAGTAACTTTAAAAAGGCAGAAGTGGCCAATCTAGAGATTGATTTTTTTCATTTTATACTCATTTTGAAACACGAGCTGTTCACATAGTTTCCATCTTGCCTTACAGAGTTGTAGTATATGAAGGGAAGCAGATCATGGCGGACTCAGGCCCTCTTTATGACAAGACATATGCTGGTGGACGACTGGGCCTCTTTGTTTTCTCTCAAGAAATGGTTTACTTCTCTGATCTTAAATATGAATGTAAAGGTAAGTGTTCCACTAGAAAAAAAACATTTGACGTGGTAAATACGTGCAAATGTAATAAAATTATTTCCCAGTCAACATTTTGTTCAACTGTGAAAAAGAATTGATCAAATGCTTTCTCTTTACATGTGATTTGTATTTAGCATTGAGGATTCACACATTCAGACATATTTTGACACAAACTGACACATTCCATATGGTTTGATAAATGTGTCAGTTGTGTAAAGTGTTGGAATAGGATAAACCTTTTCAATTACTGGGAATGCTTTTGGATTTTCCTAGTTTGATCATCAATGTATCAGCCACTGTTTTTTATATTGTATATGTTAGACATACATAATATATAACAATAGCAATTTGGAGATGTTGTTGTTTTGGGGGTTTCTTTTGGATATTTTGTTTTTTTATCACAGTTTATGAATAACAAAGAAAAGCAGTTAAAAAAATTGTATTTTAAGACTAGCTAACCTAAACTCCCTACAGGTATGGAATCTATTTTCCAAAAGCCTTTAGGCTAGAAAGATGAAAAAAAATTGAATTTCTTGCAGAATATTGTTAAATAAACAATTCTTACTTTTTGATGGATTCCCTCTTCTCTGTAGTACTAACAAAGAGTGCTTTGAACTTGATGGTAATCAGCCCACATATATCTGAGCTTTTAGTGAGCCTGTGTCCCACTGTATTAATAAGAGAATACCTCATACCTGATGTTAACCAGACCATCAAACATGTGTTTAAATGGAAAAATAGTTAACTGGGTTTTTTTAATTTTTGTCAGTAGGTTTTAGGTATGTGTCCAAAAGTATGAAAAAACACTGCATTATGGGGTGCCTTACTTGTATTTGTAATTTACGATTGTGTTTTATGTAGATGATGAAAACACAAGAAATACAGCCTATGCCATTATATTTTGCTCATGATAAAATCATGTCCTCAAAAAGGACATTTCTTTGCCGTATTAGTATGGTTATCCAATGATAAATTATTTACAGCTAATGTTCTGTACCTTAACACAGGAAAAACAACTTAGACTTGTCTGAAGTAAAGGCTAGGAAATGTACCAACTTAAGATTACACCAGGGAACACCACAAGCAGAAAAACATCACATGCAGGCCAAGATTAGTTGGGAAGGCCACAAAGGCCCAGGCCTAGTTGGCAGGACTGAACAGGTATGCTCCCTGCGCTGCATTTGCACTGGGGACTAGGCAAGCAGAAAATTTCTCAGCTATTTAAATATCCCACCCTCCCAGTCCCCATTAATGCCAATCTGTATTGCTATTTATGCACTCCAGGGGTGGGTGGAGAGGTTTGCATACTGTAAAGAGGAGGACGTGGCAGTGGGGCATGGGTGGTGTTAATGGCTATCCTAGGGGAGTCCATACTTCAAATCCAGCCCTCACCATAAATGTGTCTCTTGACTGTGTAGGCAGCATAGAATTGATACTAGCAGTGTAGACATCACACCTTGGGATTGGCAAGTGATTTGGGGACAGAAAAACAGATTACGAGTGAGCTTTAAGAAAGCACTTTTTATAAGTGTTGTGACCTTTCTGATTTGCAGCTGTAAAAATAACCCTGTAACAGTAAACACATTTTAAAAAAAATTATTTAAATTGTTTCCATTAAAATGTTAAAACATATACATTTGTAGTTGTGCAAAAATGAGATGATACAAAATAAACCTATAACATAATACTACCAAATTAGGCATATCCTCAAAACTACTTAAATAAGTTGAAGGTCGAAGCACAATGCTTTACAGGCGTTACTTTTTGTTTTGTATTACTTTGGTTTCCAAGTAGAAACCATATATAAAAAGAGAGGCTTAGATCTGAACTTTTAGAAGAACTTTCAGTAACTTATACTAAGGGCCCCGGGGGGGGGTGTTGGAGTTTAAAGGAAGAAATAATGAAAGAAACCATGGAAACTGTTTTGGCGAACATTAAGCAATTATCCCTGATCTAGCTGGAGCATATTGATGGAAACAAGCCTGTTCTCATTAATACATCCATATGTTTGTACAGTGTATTATGTAATCTTTTTGCAAGCATCCAACATTCATTTGCTTTTAGGATTACTGTATAAAGTGCTCGTGGGATTCAAGACCTGAACATCTGTTGAATTCTCCTGTCATAATTAACATAATAGAGAAATGATTTATGTACATTTGGTTTTAGAAGACCACCTTTGTTCCTAAATGGCTAAAAAAACTTCCAACACTACTTACGCAAGGGATAACTACGTGGTATTTTAATAGTGTTCGGCCTTGAAAACTGTAGTTTCTTTCTAAGCTATGGCACTATTAATGTGTTTTTTGTTCACTTTTTGTTAAATGAATGCATACTTCATATATCTGAAAGGTGTGCTCTTGTAATCATGCCAAATAAAGTAAGTTAGGCTTTTTTGTATGAAAAGAGCAGTAAAGATTCTTTGTCCTGGTGGTTTACCCAGCATTAGCGTACCTACCCTAATACCTTTAGTCTTCAGGCAATCTTGCTAGGTGGGGGTGGGAAATGATGTCACAGGGCGGTGATTACACCAGAGGCGGGTCTATGACGTGGCGATAAGGCGATCGTCATGTAATTAAAGACCAGTCCTGTCTGCATTTCCTTATTTGGAAAACTGTGCAGGCAATTTTGATCCAGACAGCCCCTCCAAAAATGGGCTGTCTGGGTCAAACCGAGCAGGCAGCAACCCTACCCAGCATACTGGGCAGTAGCAAGCCAGCAAGTGCACTGGTACATTATTCTGCACACTTTGTGCATCTCCCTCTAACAGTAAAGCTGAAGACTAGACCTATGAAACCCCAACAGGGAGCATTGTAATGCCTAAGACTGGTAGCAATTAAGGGGCCTGTTTGGGTGCACTAACCCCTGCAGTTACCTTGAAAATGAAAAATCACCCAGCACTAATTCTATATAGGCTAATAATTATTTATTAGTTGTTGTAATAGATAATAATAGATGTTTCTGGGTTAAAGTCTTTCCCCAGTATAACAGGATGAGGTAAATAGGCACAATATAGGTAAATAAACAGGCAAGTAAACTAGTCCTGTTTGTACAAGTTATACACTTGCTTTTTGCCTTATCTTTTGAAGCAGTTCATCTCTGAAATACTGTAGACTGTATAATTAAATAACAACACTACAGAGACTATTTTCCTGAGTGGTTCATTGCCTAAATGGAGTGTGTGCTGAGTATTTTTGTTATTCTCACAGGGGTCAATTTATCAGAAATCAAGAAAAAAAAATGTGAGCATGGGGAAAAATCATTTTTTCCTCCCTCACATGCTAACTTATTAAAGAAATATCTCAAAACAATAGTAGAGTTGAAGTTTTTTTTGCTAGAAAAAAGTTGCCCTGCGACAAGAACTACAGTGTTCCATTCATTTTCAGTGCGGTTAAATATCGCATATTGTTTTAATGAACTTGAAAAATATGTAAATAAATATAATTGCTTGAGGTAATTCCCATTGATTTTCTATAGAACCAGCTTTTACTTTTTTTTTTGTTGACCACTTTTTTTCTCTAATAAAGCTATTTGAAGCTTCAGAAAATACTTGCGCAGGTATTTGTGTTTTTACTTGGCATTTAAAAAAAAAAACTTTTTTTGAAAGACATGAATTTTTCAAAAGCTTTTGAGGTCATGTAGAAATCAGTGGGAGCTCTCCTAGACGTTTTTTGTTTTTCACTTCACTTTTTCATATTTTTTTCAAGCTATTAAAGTGATGTTAAGTTCACAATTCGAGGAATTTGCATTTGTTTTGTTTTAATTAATAAATAAGTAAACATAAGTGTTTTTTAAAAATATGAGTTTATTTAAGGTTGTAAAAACCTTTACAACTACACAACTACTAATTTTGATAAATCTGTCTTTTAGTATATTAAGTTACAAGAGGCAAAAGGTGCAGGGTACTGTAGCAGGTATTAAAGCTGTGCTTCTCAACAAATTACTGCACCAAAATGAATTCCACAGTGAAATGTGTTTAATGTTTGACTCACAGCACTCTATAACTATTTACTTTTATCTTTGCAGATTTCTAAAATCTCATTCATGCCATATGTGGAATGTACTGTAGATCCTGAGTGACCAAGACACCTCAGCTCACCCTGGTATTTCCAGACTTCATTCGATTTACCTCTACAGGGAGAGCAACACCTCATGTACTCTCTGAGATGGAAACAGAGCAGATGATGATTAGGAGCATCATACACAGAGAAGAGATACAAATGCATCATGAGAGCTGTTGAGTTAATGAATCCGTAATATAGTGATTTGTACATTCTCTACTGATGCAACTTTAATATTACTTAAGATAGGGATATTATATATATATATATATAAAAGTCCACACGACAGCACCACACTCCGAAAGTTGCTGCAATGTAGCTGCCCCTGTGCACGGAATACCAAATAGATACCAAATCAAACACAACCAGCACCAAGGGTCTTGTGGTTCAAACAAATATTAGTGTATTATAATTGCATGTACAACCGACATTTCGGTCCCTTTTGGGACCTTTTTCAAGGTGAAACCGAACGTCGGTTGTGCATGCAATTATAATACACTAATATTTGTTTGAACCACAAGACCCTTGGTGCTGGTTGTGTTTGATTTGGTATATATATATATATATATATACTCCTAACCTATAGATATTTAATATGTTTTTGTTGACTTCATTTTACCAACAAGCCTACAGTTTTTGGGATGCCATTACTGAAGTTTGAGAGATTTGCATTGATATGTAGCTAATGTAAGCCCAGTATCTTACATTAATGGTTCTGACAATTATGTCTGCTTCCTGGTGAGAAACATTTCTATATATATATATTACCTTTGTCAAAAGAATTTGAGAAAAACAGAGTTAATGAGGAAGATGTTGTTCTCTCTTGAGTTTTAGGGTAAAAGATCATAGCACTTTGTTTACATGTACCCCCTACCGTGTAGCAGAAAAGTTCTGATTTAACGGCATTGGTTACCATTCTAAGCTTAAAATTTTACAATGTAAAAAAAGTATCAGTCTTTTATAAATGAAGAATAAATTATGAATATTCAGAGGCGTAGTTATACCCACTAAAAGCACAATGGTACAGATGTTGCTGTTTGGGTTATCATGTTTCCTGTACCTCAAATACATGTCATCAAAATGCCCAGAATTCCCTCCTACATGTTTTGGAGCAAATACTGCAGGCAAAATACTTGAAATATCCCCAGTGCCATTGCAATAAGAGAGTGCCTTACTCACAAAAATTAAAAGCAGTTTATTAAGTAAGGATTATTTATATTTAATGTCATGTTGGCCTTAAAGGGGTTGTTCACCTTCAATGTGCAAATCATTTTAAACCATAAACAATGCATTCAGCATGTTAGAGAATCCATTTTCCATAAAATAGTTAAAAGACCACTGTAAAAGCTACTTGTTACACCTGTTAATTCAGTCCTTCTTTTGTCTCTCTGATCAGTTTTCTAAAGGGATGGGAATGGTCTACTTTGAACCTGACACACTGAGAAATTCCTATATGCTTACATCATCACATCCAGGCTTTGCCCTTATTTTGTCCTACTGGACCAATTCATTGGGTGCTTGTGCACTCTAACCCCCTCCCCCCCTGCACAGTGTACATGCAGAAGTGAAGGATCAGCAGAGGAATCATTCTGAAATGAATAACTCTTCAGCTACACATTTTTTGTTAACTATGTATAGATTGTTCTATTAATATGAACTGTTAGATTTGTGAATGTTGTACAAAGTGAACAATCCCTTTAAAGAGCAGCATAAATCACATACAGCAGGCAGTGAGAATATAATAAGAGCATTTAAAGCCCAGTTATAAACACCTACTAGTTTTGTGTGTAAAAACAGGTAAGTGCCTATAAGTGTTGGGTAAGTTATCATCATCAACCATCATCAACATTTTCCAATGGAGGGTTCAGGGTTTTCACAAGTATATAGAATATAAAGTTAGGGGATCTGTTATCTAGAGCCTGGATATCTAGAAAACCCCAAAATACAGCAGTGGCATAGGAAATCCTACTCAAACAAATAATTCTTCCTGTTTTTCTCAGTACTAATATGACCGTAAATCCATATTGATTGCAAAAAGACTATATTTGTTTTCTTCTTTAAGGCATGGTTCCCCTGAGCATTCCAGATAACATCCCATACATGTATATGTAAAAGTTTCTGTATGATATTGAAACATCCTGCCATCATTTCTGGATGAAGACTAGGTTACAGCAGAATATCTGTGAATACCTTCCCAAAGTAAAGTACACTTATTTATATAGTAAGGACTCCAGGCAGTATTTTTCCTGAGAAAAGTCAGCATATTCATTAACTTATTAATTATATTAAGCATCAGCCTATGGCCTGTTGGTTTTGCAAGCTAAAATATTTGCCAAAGCACAAACACCAAAGTGACAAAATCCTCATAGCAAAATGCAGGTGACTTTTACCCTTTAACCAAATTCATGTGTCAGTCAAATACATGTAGCCCTGCCCTGTCCAGGGGAGTCATTTCTCACGGAGTTAAGGTGGCCATACACGTACCAATAACAATCTTTCCTGCGACCATTAGTCCCAGGAAAGATTGTTTGTTCCCTCCATTGACGTTCAGGGCTGAATCATCAGATATGGAGGTAGAAACAATAGGGATTTTACCTCCACCTGACGATTCAGCCCTAAACACAGATTTTGCTCAGACGCCTTCACAATCTTTTGACCCGCCCGATCAACAAGACAGCGATATCCAAAGCTTTGTGATATCGTTCATCTTGTCAATCTGCCATACATGCACCAAATATCATATGATACTATGGGTGCATGTATGTCCAGCTTTACTCCTGTAGGAGTGTTTCCTTAGACATGTTCATGCAATCTGCCATTATGCATCAAAGCAAATATTATTTTTATTTTATGTTACAATTAAATATATATATATATAGGGTGGAACACTCCTTCAAAAAAAATTTACTACCCAGGTGCATAAACATATAAACATAATCTTCACAAACGGACCAACAACATTGTGAATTTTAGCTTAAAAACAAGAGTATATTTAGTAGGTACAAACAGCAAGTATTGCTGGTCCTTTTGTGAAATATATATATATATATATATATATATATATATATATATATATATAGGGAGTATGTTTTTGTTTTCCCAAAAAGAAATGCTTATGAAGTATCTATTTCAAAACTGTTTCAGGTAATCAGTGAAAAACTTTACACTTTATGAACTCTTTTGCATTTTAAGACAGTAATCTGATAGGTCACAATCAATATGAAAGTATGGCACTTTATTATACAATTATAGCAAGAGATATTTTCTATAAAATAGGAACAGATTTTAATTTTTTTTTAGAATGCAGGAAGACAGGAAAGGAATTATAACCGTGTACAGAAATGTATGTCTGAAAGTCATAAATGGGAAAGAAAAGAGAAAGAGAGAAATGTGTATTATGTACTACAACACACGTGAATCGTGTTCATCCAACATGGTTTTCATTTACTCTCACCCAGCTGCCTTAGTGACGCATGCAATGCCTTATTCTGGTTCACTGTAAAATGATGGATGTGTGGAGTATTTCGTTTTTAGCAAAATCCCTTTAAATTCACTTGTCATCTGCTGATTTATGACTGTTTTACGGTACTTTGTTTTTGTGGTTTGTTTTTGTCGTATGAATACAGTTGTGTTTTGTAACCATGTATGACTGTTGTAAATAGAAAAAAAGTACCACAAAATTCTTTAAAAACATTATTCATTTTTAGTATACTCTTTTTATAATCTTTCAGAGTGTTTTTTAATAAACCATTTTTTCAAGAACATTCAATGTACAGATAGAATTTTAATAAGGAAATGATATATTATGGGAAGCTGAAATGGGATTACGGTATAAAAAGTGTTTATTCCATTATTCTTTCTTTCTCTTAATTTAAATGAGGCCATTTTGTTATGGATTAATTGCACATTTTATAATATTTCCCTGTTAAGGATCTTGTTTAACTGTCTATTTTCCTTCCATACATCACACTTCATTACTTTATTAAATCTATGCATTGTCATTGATGTGTTGTTTATCTGGGGTTGTGTTCCACAGAATGGAACTGATGTTGATATTTTGCAGAATGTACAATAATTTTCTTCTTTTGTAAATTATTTATGTCATGTTTTCCTTTCTTTACTTACTTTATTAGTTATGTTGCCTAAAAGAAAGTTTCATTTTTGTTTGAAAGATTGTAAATAATTATTTATTTGGTTACTTAGTCAGTCTTTTACATTGAGCATCCCTAGTTTAGCCAGTTACTGCTTGTTATATGCTAGGAAATAAACTATGATTAAGGTTTAACAAAACATTTTGCATTAACTGTTCATTTGGGAACACACTTTAGCACACACAGAAAGTGCATTCACTTAGGCCACCGCCTACTGGCAATCCTCTTTGGATTCAGAATGCCCATGCATTTTTACTCTGGCTAGAACTGTACATGCTTTAGGGTATATTCTATGATAAAGGTTGATAAAAAAAAATGGCACCATAACAGCAAAAGGTAGCAGTTAAATAAGTCGATTACCATTTGTTCAGTGAAACTAGCCCCTGAGATGTTTATAGATATGCCTTTTCCTAGCCAACTAAAAATATTGCATTCAGCATAAAATTAAGCTTTACTAGAACTCAGTATAATATCTTAGGGGCTGATAATAAAACAATATCACAGCTGATTTACAATGGTTCACGCAGGGGGATACGTGCAAAAAAAGGCCACACTGTGTGGGGCATTGTGCAAATCGCCACAGGCCTCTGTGCTCCATTTCAATGCGGAGAGACCTGAACACTGAGCTTTAAATCTAGCGAAGCCTGTATTAGGCCGGACTAGGTTCAAAAGGGGTGGGGAAGTCATATAGGCGTCCTTCCCTCCTATCCACCCCTACTTTGTGTGTCAATTTGAGGTGCAAGGTATGAGCAGCCGGATGCTCCTCCCACATCGGAGCCTTGTCCTTACCACCATCCCTAAGTCAGGCAGTTAGGAAAGTGCTAGCTGTGCATTCTGTCGATGTGCTCGTCACTGAGCAGTGGATTTTTTTATCCAGAGCTTAGTGCAGAGCGAAGCATGAATAAACATGAATTCGAGTTTGTTTTTCTAAATCAAATAAACTTGCATATCGAATGGTCACTTATTTATTAATAAGGAAAACTTATGCTAATAAAAAACTCGAATATCACAAATTTTCCAACTTTACAAGATCTAAAAAATAAAAAAACTCAAGTTTGAGAATAAGGCTTGGGTTTTTGCACTTAATAAATACCAGAACTTCGAGTTTTCGAACCATAACTCGAACTGAGAAAAAAACTCGAACGTTGATAAATCACCCCCTTAGTGCTCTTGCACTTGCACCCCTCTGGGTCGTAAATGACCCCTATGAATTTCTATATGGCAGAGATCTTATACAAGACTGCAGAATATGTTGTTGCTTTATAAAGTCATGTTCATAATAACTTTTACACTTCAAACTGTTGTAAAGTACTTACATTAAATCCATTAATCTGGAATGTTGCTATGTCATCTTATATCCTACAAAGGGAGTTAATAAGAAATAGCTTCCCCTTGAATGTCAAATATATTCGGTGATGCTCATTAGTTTTACAGGTGAGCTGATTATCCTTTCAGTTTCCTTTCAGGACTCACTGACTACCCCTGTAGGTAAGTTTTCAGTGTTTATATTTTGAACGTATAACGATTATACTTATTGGAAATGGGTAACTGCTGTGTTCTAGCATCAACCTCTTATATTATGTAGCTGCTTAAAAAGATAATTAGAGCAGAATTCAGCACAATGACAATGCTGGGGCAGCTGTTACAATTTTTCCAGAGATAAGTATGAGTAGCTGAGTATGAGTGTCATTTTTTTTTGATGCATTAAAATAAAAATCATACATTTTTACACTGTCTTTTTGTCTTTAAGTATCCGAACTAATCTAGGAAGGTTTCCACTACGGGCTTCAGTAGTTTGCATGTGTTATAGTGCGACACCATCTGCTGCTAACATGCCATTTTTCACAGAGCAGGGTGTTCGCCTGTTGGCGAACATTGGAAGGATGAGGGTCACAGTTCTTATTATCCATCTGTTATATAAACATGTTAAGTACATATCGGTCTGTGCACCCAGTGAAGTTTACATTCTTAGGTACCTACCATGAACAAACACACACATTAATTCAGTTTCATCAGCAGCCAAATAAATGAGTACTAAACCTTAATTTGGTACTTACTGCACCAGGTTAAAGGTTCAGTATCTGTACAGTAGTAATGATCCAGGCCTTTACAGGTGTCACAGGGGCTTCCTATCAGTGACACTGCACATGTTCAGTGTGCTTGGGCATCTGATATGTTTATGTAGGGGAGTAGGGATTCAACATTCTCTTAGGGGCCCATTTACTAAACAATTTTGAGATAAATTCGTATTTTTTCTAAATGATAGAACATTTCAGTAAAATTCCACAAGTTTTTCGTGGTTTTAAATTTCCACAAAAAAAACGTATTTTGCGAAAAAAATACGAACATTTCGGAATTCATTAACACTTTGGTTACACTTTCATCGGGACTATATTTTCACCAAGTTTGATCTGTCGAGTGCCATTGAGTCCTATAGAAGGCTTCCAAAGCCAGCAATGGAAGGCTTCAAAGCCAGGATTGTTTTCATGGCGTCTACGAACTTTTTGTTGCTATAGGCAACATCATCAGTGATGTTTGTCTCCAGTGTTAATAAATACTGTTGGCTGGACCTGTATGTATGGTATGGGTGGGTGGAAGACCAATGCGAATGAGGACTAGTTATGTAGCTAGAGGACTAGCACCAACATATAGCTCACTCTTGGAGCTAGAAAAATAAGCAGAGCATTACTCCAAATTACAACAGTTACACAACACTTCAAATTACTTAAAAGGTGAGATGGAAGAAGCGCCTCAAGGGGCTTTACTAATGAACACTGGGCAAATTTGCACCTGGGCAGTAGATGAAATGAAATGCTAGCATTCATTATATCTACAGCTGGCTGAAAAAAGATAATCACTGGTTACTGCCCAGGAGCAAATTTGCCCAATGTTTATACATGAGCTCCACATGTTTTACATCAGCCTAAAAACCATTTTGCCTCTACATTGTTATTCACTAATGTTTAACACTAAATAGCACAGGTGGAAAGAAGTATTTGCGAAAATCTGAGAGCATTTGATAAATCTACTTTTTATATTTAAGTGGTTGACAGCGATATTCCATCTAATTTTTTCTAGGCTACATGTGCAACAAGCAAAGAAACACAGTGTGCTAAGGTCAGAATAGATAAATGTTGTCTTTTCCCCCAATTCTTTGGGGGCATCACAATTACGTGCAATTATTACGTGCATTGCCTCAAAATGTGTGTGTGCACACAAATGCACTTAGAGGAAACATTGGTCAACAGACTTGTTCTTATTTATATTAAGTCAATAGCGTTTGATATATAATGTCAATTTTCTGTGTATATATAAATACTGAAATATAACCCGAATAATAAGAAAAATACATCTTATGCATTTGAATGATAATCCTTAAACTGTTCATTGTATTTGTCTATTGTATTATTGACCAGGATTGGTTCCTTAGTATTCTTAGGGAAATATATTTAATATTAAACCAGTAACTTGGATATCAGCTTCCAGTTTGCATCATACAAGGATGAAATAAGTGTAAAGCAAAGTTTCCTGTCCAGAAATTGTATGTAATATTAATATTAGCCAAATGGCTTTGACTCTATAAACCTTCATGCAACTGCCTTTAAAAGGATTTGGTTTGATGGTCCTCTAATGATTTGTGATCTGTACTAATGATTAAATCCATGCACAAACACAATAATATCTGTTTGTCTTCTTCCTGTTGCTACATGATTATTTATAAACGTGATAAAAAGACTTTAAAAAGGAAAATAGTGTTTCTGTTTTAAAAAGGCCTTTCTCACATCAATACAATACACAGATGGAGTAATATACCCCCTAAATATAAGGATATTAGAAATCTCCAAAGAGTTCCATGACTATATTATTAAACCCTGCCTTCTCACCTAATCTGAAGCATGAGAGTCCCTTCCTGGCCAGCTGGCACCTGAAATATCCTAACTCTGCCCCGCCCCCTACATCATTAGCCAGTGAGGCCTGAAGAAAAAGGTGGCAACCCTAGCTACCCTACATAATAATGGCTAGGAGAAAAGCAAGTGCTTCCTAACAAATGCTATATACAATTTATAACGGGATCAAATAATGATAAAGCATTTGAAGAGCTCCCCGTTTCTTTGTCACTAATGTCCCTCTAACAAGCAAAATTATAATCTTCATACAACTACACATACATCTTCATACAACTACACAGGTCTTCAGCAACTTGAGGGTTAAAGGAACAATGTAAAGTATCTGTATTTTTGTTATTTCTTGAACCAACATAGTAAAATGAAAACTGTAGGGGTACAGGAAACAAGCTGGCCATTAGGGATCTTATTAGTTCACATGTTTGAGAATCTAAGGGAGCAAAACCCAAGTTTTCTCCCAATTATTTAGTTTTTCACAAATAAAAAGGTTGTAATATGTGTTACTTCTTACTCATTGAGCTCCATATTTGATGAAGTCCTGTGCTATACAGATAAGCTCCAACAGAAGAACAAGTCTTTAGTCAGCCCTAACCTGACTAAGGTGACCAGGTTGGTGCCCCCCCACCCTAAACTGGTCCCTTAAACTGCACATCATTCTTAGAGCTTATGTCCATAACAGAGCCCTATACCTACTGGCTGCCATATTGCAGGTGCTAAGGGCTGCCACATGCCATTCACACTGTGCTTTGCACCTTCCCCCTCCCTATCCTAGTTCCAGCACATATATCATCCTATATGACAATGCTATAGCTAGGATGGTGCTCTAAAGTTACATTTCCTTTCTGTAGCTTTATTAAACTCAGAATCTTAAAGCTTATTGTGCCCAGTTTTTTAATACAGATACTCTGGTACTGAGATTTTATCTTTATTCCAACTGAAGTGCTGGGTGATGGTTAGGTGGGAGACGAGTGCTATGTGTCTTGAAACTGAATATTGCCGATGTGCTAGCCTTACTCAATATAAACAGAATGGAACAGGTAAAAATATTAACTCTGTAGAGAGCTTGTGGTACTTCCACTTCTCTAAAAAGGAGAAATAACAATTAGGACAACTACAAAGGGGAACATGTTTAACATTTCAGTAAATAGGTATAAAACCTAGTTTAAAATTCTGTTTGTGTAAAAACAAAGGAATTAATACTTGCTCCCTGTGCTCCTAAAAATCAAAGCCTAACCTTTTACCATTGGTTAAACTATGACTTATTGATACTGAGAAAAATATGTGTATCTTTGTGTATGTGTTCCTTGAAAGTACCATGCCTGTATAATATTGGTTAGTATGCAGTGAAATTATGTAGGTTACAGATTTCTTTGAAAAGTTGTAGTTATGGGACCCCTATTTGGAATCCCAATACCCAGAAAGCTCTGTATTACATGAAGACCTTACAGTCCATTTTAAGCAAATAATGCTATTTTTTAATGATTTGCTTTTTCTCTGTAATAATAATAAACAGTACCATGTATTTGATCCCAACTAAGATAGCATACATTTATATCGGCAGAACAATCCTATTGAGTTTATTTAATCCTTTTTAAGATATTTACCAAATTTAAGCTATCTCACGATCTATACTACAGAAAAATCCTTATCCAGAAAACCCCATGTCAGAAGCATTTAGGATTATAGGTCCCATACTGATTTTACAGTGTGTTCAGGTCTAGCAGCTCTTTAATAAACCAAGATTACAGTTTGAAGCCTTTCTGTATGTGGTTTGTGCAATGCAGCTCATAGGTCTGATGTTCTATTAACCCTGCTCTGTAGAACTTGTGAACTGGGACATTGACAATCACAACAAACTTTCACTTTTACCCGGTCAGTTGCCACCACCTTCATTAAAGGTACTTGTCAAAATGCACTCCTTGCAATGCAGCTCACAGATCTGATGTTCTAGAAGGCAGGAAGGACTGAGCAGCGCTGAGTATAACTATAGGGAACACCCTATAGTTATACTCAGCGCTGCTCAGTCCTTCCTGCCTTCTGTTCTGAATCATGCACTGCTGCACCTATAGAACCCTGAAGCTACCCCCACCTCCAGACCAAGCAATAGCTCCAGGGTATCCTCAGCGCCCTATGTCAATTGGAATAGTTCATTTGCACCAAAACAATAGGATACACATGCCACACGCCAAGCACCAGAAATGATGCCAGCAAATATCAGAAATTACACCAGACAGACTTGAACATATTTGGTGCAATTGCACCCAATTTGTAATGCAGTACATGTGCAGTTGCATTTATTTTGCATAACTTGACACAACTAAATACAAACAATTTTGGCCCGTTTGTGTTTGTGTCTACAATGATGCCAGAATTCTAGGAAAAAAGAGTGTATTGTGGGGGGAAGAAAATGGTGATTGGAAAAAGCACTCTGCTCATTAAACTTTGATCATTGCACTTGCAGACATAAATGAGTCCTCATGGGTATATTGCTAGCAAGATGACTAACAATTATTAATATATTATGTCAATATATAATTTATATAAATTAATTGATATAAATCATTGTAACTATTAGTGGTTCCAGAAATTAAAATGGTTTAAAGGGGTTGTTCACCTTTGAATTCACTTTTAGTATAATGTAAAACTTTGCATTATGTAGCTTTTTATTCAGTAGTAGTAGTTTGGTTTTTCAGCAGCTATCTGGTTGCTAGGGTCCAATAACCTAGCAACCAGGCAGTGGTTTGAAAGAGAGACAGGAATATAAATAGAGGTGGGTCTAAATAGAAAAATACTAAAGGTTAACCTGAAGGTGAACCTCCCCTTTAATGAATGGTCAAATACAGCTATAATTATCAGAGCTACTCGGTATTTGCCACACTAAGGGGCCCATTTATCACTGTACAATTGGGTACGATTACAAAAAATTTGTATTTTGTTCTAAGTTTTAGAACTGTCTGTATTTTTTGTTAATTTCCATGGCTTTTTCGTACTTTTCATCAATTTGTGCGACAAAATCATATTTGTTGTAACAAGTACAAAAGTTTCGGATTCATTCAAGCTTCAGTATCGTGACATGGCTGCTAAACAGGTTGGGGGACAAGCATACCATGCTGTGGCCCACAACATTGTTTTGTAAACCCAAGAAATTCCAAAAAAGACATGACAACATTTGGATGAAAATTGGGCCACAGCTTTATTGATAAATTTATTAACACTTAGGGGCTGATTTACTAACCCACGAATCCGACCCGAATTGGAAAAGTTCCGACTTGAAAACGAACATTTTGCGACTTTTTCGTATGTTTTGCGATTTTTTCGGATTCTGTACGAATTTTTCGTTACCAATACGATTTTTGCGTAAAAACGCGAGTTTTTCGTATCCATTACGAAAGTTGCGTAAAAAGTTGCGCATTTTGTGTAGCGTTAAAACTTACGCGAAAAGTTGCGCATTTTTCGTAGCGTTAAAACTTAACGCTACGAAAAATGCGCAACTTTTCGCGTAAGTTTTAACGCTACGCAAAATGCGCAACTTTTTACGCAACTTTCGTAAAGGATAGGAAAACTCGCGTTTTTACGCAAAAATCGTATTGGATCCGAAAAATTCGTAAAGAATCCGAAAAAATCGCAAAACATACGAAAAAATCGCAAAGTACCGATCATTACGAAAAAAACGCAATCGGACTCCATTCGACCCGTTCGTGGGTAAGTAAATCAGCCCCTTAATATGATAACATTATGCCAACAGCTGCATTGCAGCTGGCACGATATTCCCCAATCACCAGGAGTCTCCTGCTGTAGCAGGTTCAAAGCCGTGGGCTGCTGAACGTGCTCAGCTTAACTCACCAAGTTTTCCAAATTCCATCAGGCCGCGCGTAAGACCCCCACCACCGGCCGCCCATTGCAAATGGGCCGCCGCCCCAGCACGGCTAATGCTTGTTCCACACCCGTTTGAAATTCCATGTTAAGAATATCCAGACCTATTGGGTTGAGATGTACCCCATCCTGTCTTAACAAAGGGCGATTATCCTTTTCCATCTCATTATGACGGATAACTATACCGCCAATTCTAACCACAAACGAGGATACTGACCTGTTTAATTTTTTGCGTGCTCTATCTAAAGCTTTTATATCTCTAGCTCCCCGCCAGTATTGTCTGGATATGATCTCAGACCATAATATTACTAATCCATCAATTAAAGCGCAGCAACGCGCCAAATCCTGTTTTATTGTATTAATCAATTCAACATTGCGCATGCTACCAATATCATTCCCACCAGCATGAATGATTAATATTTTTGGTCTTGAAGACATACCCTTAAGTTGTATTACCTCTGGGATGATCTGAGACCATTGAATTCCAGGAATGCCCCTCCATCTAATGCAAACTTTTTTCAATGGTAAGCCTAGATGGCGACCATAAGGGCGAATACCAGCTCGCTTAGCAGCCCATTTAACATAAGAGTGACCAAGAATCCAAACATTTGTAGGTGGGAGACCTGTTTTTAAAAGGAATTAAACAGAAATAAGGATAAATTATATAATGAACTATTTACAGTAAATGAGGTCGGATATAAGTCCTGAACCGGTTAGAACGCCACCTACCAATACACTCCACCATTTCAGAAGGTAAACCTATTCGATTAGCTTCAGTTGCAGCTCCTATGCGAAATGAGTGAGTACCATATGATAACGAATTTAAGTTTAGTTTAACCAAGGATTTTTGAAAAACAGTCTGAAATTGGTATCTGGTTAAAGGGGTACCATCCAAATGAATAAGGAAAGGGCCAGGTTTTTGAGGGCAAATTTTTAAAAATGATGACAATAAGGCAAAGGGGCATAATTCACCACTTGTGGGGAATAAAGATATTAATTTTCCTTTTCCATGCCTGTCTGTTTTTGAAAATCTTAACAATACTTTAACTGAGGATGGAGACAGTTGTATGTCCGAAATTAACAAGCCCCCTGGATTCTTTTTTGATGGGGATACCAATTCCCCTAAACGGAATGCTCCATAAAATGCAAAAACAAATGCTACTTTGAAAAGGAGTGTCTCATATTCATCCCTACAAATGCTAGGTAGTGTCATTGTTATGTTTTTTAATAAGTTGTAAGAGACTGGGCGCCTGGAATCAGGCCTACTTGATTCTATCTTCCAGCCTTTAACCATTTGTTTTATAACAAACTCTTTTGACACATCGGTCCGACCCCAGAGTCGGAATAAAAAGGATAATGCCGAAAGATATTTCCCAGCCGTGGAGCTTGACATGCCATTGTCTTTTAATATTAAAAGGAAACTAAATGTGGCTACCAACCTGCTGCTATGATCCCCAATGCCATTTTCCCCATCAGCTACTGCCAACCAGTCCCACCAAACCTTGCTGTAAGATCTTGCAGTAGATGGGGCAATGGAATTGCCCACCATGGCAATTAAGTTTCGGAAACGAGAGTCCACAAGTAAGCTGGGACCTTCTTTCCTTCCGTCTCGGCCGAAGGAGCCAGACGTCTGAATTCCCCGTACTGGAAACGGGAAAGAGCATCAGCAATTGAATTTTGCACACCCGGCACATGTCGTGCTCTAAACCAGATGTTCATACGGAGACATTGCAAAACTAATGCCCTTAACAAATTAAGTACTGGGGGTGAGGAAGAAGTCTGATTATTAATAACTTGAACCACACTTGAATTATCACACCAGAAAATGACTCGTTGGTTAGCCAATAACTCACCCCAAATATGTGAAGCCACTACAATTGGAAATAATTCCAAACAATTCAAATTACGTATGAGATCAGTATCCCTCCAAAATGAAGGCCATTGAGCAGAACACCATTGCCCTTGAAAATAAGCTCCCATCCCTTTGCTGCCAGCAGCGTCAGTAAACAATTCCAATTCCAAATTAGATTTTTCGCTGATCTGCCAACAGGACTGACCATTATATTCCGCCATATTCTTAAATCATCCTTTATATGTTTAGTCATGCGAATATAATGATTAGGATACTTAATTCCTTTTGTTGACAAAGATAATCTTCGACAGAAAGCACGTCCCATAGGCATTATTCTACTCACAAAAGTCAAATGACCCAATAAAGATTGAATTTGTTTTAAAGTTAGTTTTTTGGCCATTAATGCTCTATCAAGTGATTGGGACAATGATTCCAGCTTCTCAAGTGGAAGCCTAAAAACCATCTCCCGTGAATCTATCTCAATACCAAGAAAAACAATGACCTCTTGAGGTCCCTCTGTTTTATCTTTTGCAATGGGCACCCCAAAATTTTTCATCACTTCCTTAAACAAATGGAGTAAACGTGCACACTCGGGTGAAATGGCTGGACCTACAAAGAGAAAATCATCCAAGTAGTGCAGCATAGAATTTGACTGCGCTACCTGGGTGACCACCCATTCCAGGAAACTACTAAATAACTCAAAATAATAACATGAAATTGAACACCCCATTGGTAGGCACATATCTACAAAATACAAGTTAGCAAATGTTATTCCTAACAGATGAAAACAATCAGGGTGTATGGGCAGGAGGCGGAACGCTGACTCAATATCTGATTTAGCTAAAAGTGCCCCCCTGCCAGCATTGCGAACTAATTCTAAAGCCTTATCAAAAGAAACATAATGGACTCGTGCTTCGTCCTTGTCAATTCCATCATTGACAGAACTACCCTTAGGGTATGAGAGATGATGTATAAGGCGGTATTTTCCTTCCTCCTTTTTTGGGACTACCCCTAAAGGGGAGACTCTAAGGTTGTAAAAAGGAGGGAAGTCAAATGGGCCTGCTATCCTACCCAAAGAGATCTCTTTTTCCACCTATAGGGTTAACAATTTCTATAGCTTTGAAACCTGCACTTCCTTATTTCACTGGTACTGGACAGATGCCTATGTATCTATTTTGCCCTTTTGCCTTATGACCACTTCCTGCACACTGTAATATAATATTTAGCAGGGGGTGGAGCTTTCTCTTAAGCTTTTCTCTCTTGACCCAAGTGGATGTGCTCAAGGGAGCCTGGGATCAACACAGCCCAGAAGCATCTAGCCTGTTCAAATTTTGAGACAGATTTTAAATTATCTGCTTCCATTGGATTATCAGAATGAACAAATGGTATCCAAAATCCTACATCAAAACCAGACTTTAGAATAAGGGCTTCCCTATTATTGCGGTATTTGCTTAACCACGGGTGCATCCTTTGGACGCTCACCGGGCTCCTCACCCTTTGACTGATTGGGTGCTTGTTTTTGAACAGCTGCTTTTGCCTTCTTAAAACATCTGACTGCTGGGTGTGCTCCACCACAGAATGAACATTCATGCCGGTATTTACAAGCGGAGAACCACCTGCAGTGGCTCTCATTAAAGAGCCAACACTGTCCCTTTTTGTTAGCTGCCGATGCCACGCTAGGCGCAGCACCGGCTCCTGTCTGAAAGGTGGAATGTGGAAAGTTAGAGTGGGGATGATTAGGGGTCATTATGAGTAACCACAAATTCATATCTTGACAATCCCAAAGCATGAAAGAACGAGCCGCCATTCTGCGCCTAAATTGCTCATCATATTTTAACCAACAACCTCCACCATAAATCTTGTATGCGCTCCAAATTAGGTCAAGATAACAAAATAAAGAGGAACCTTTTTCAGGGTATTTTTCACAAATGATGCTCGCATACACTGCAAAGCCTTGCAACCAATTTCCAATAGTATGTGGAACTGCTAACTTTTTTGCTTCCTCTCCAGGCTTTTTAAAAGGTTTATCAATTGAATCTTTTTCAAGTGATACTAAAGTAAATAAATCAACAAATTGACCAGCTAATATTTTTTCTCTTGTAGCTTGGTCTATTTGTAAGCCCAGAGGAGCTGATTCACACCATTGGCTCATTCCTTCACCACTTCTAATATCAGGAAGTGGTTGTGTACAGTTACCATGGTGACTAGGGACTGGTTGTAATATATCAGGGGCAGCATCAACAGAAATAATAGAAGGAGTTTTCGGAGCTGAAGGAAGTCTGTCCAGTATTAACTTCAAAACATCTATAAACTCTGAATCCCTTGAATTGCTAACTTCCCCCCCTTGCATACCCCAAACTCTACTAAAATCATACTCACATTGGTGTACAGTGGAATGAAGGGATGGCACTGGCAAAGGCACATTAACAGGAAGTGCTGCTTCAGCCCTGCACTCCTGCTGAGAGAAGAGCACATTGTGCGATGTAGAGGGAGTCGCGCTGTCCTCCCTGCTGGGAGAGCCAGGTACACGTGAAGCAGAGGAGTTGCTGACATTTGGTGCAGTGCTGCGCGATTGCGCTGTCTTCCTCTTGTGCTGTGACGTCGGGAGGATGAGGCAGGCTGTCTCGGTGCGGTCCCTGCAGACACAGGTGAGAGGCTCTCTTCGCCACAGCTGGGGAGGGAGATAAGCTGGGTGCTGTTCTTCTGCCCCTTTTGGAAGTTCCCACCGGGCTGGGGCTAAGGCGCGTGGGTGCCCGTGACCTGCGGGACCGTCCACCGCCGCTTGGGGGGTCCTCCTGCTGTTCTTGCTGAGGTGGCGCCGAGGTCTGCATTTCCAGCAAATGCTGCAGCCAGACATCACCACGAACCTGCGCTGCTTCCCTCACCTTCTGTAACAATACTTCCAAGGCAGGGGTAGCCATAATAGCGCCTGGTAGGCTGGAAAAAAGGCGTACTGCAAAAGGTAAAGTTGCACTCTGTGTGTTCCACACCAAGTGCTGTGGCACTTCCTGGAAGAGGGGCTATTTAACCCCTTTGTACCCACACACCTGCAAAAATTAGCCACAGGTGGGCTAAATGGGATGGGATAATGAGACACCTGATTCAAATTGGTATTGTCTGTCCCCCAGCAGCCATGCCTCCACTCACTTATACAGTTCGTGGAGCTATCTTTCCTTGGGCAAGGTTGGAGCTGCAGAGTATACATTGATTCCTATGCACTGAAGATCAGAAAGGTTTTCGCGTTGATTACGAACGTTCGGATACGAAAATTTCTTAATTATCGGATCGCACCACTATATTTTGTGTGTGACTTTTCGCAAAATTAACGCACATCAGAAATTTTCATATTTAATGCTAATTGTCACAAATTGTACTCCTAATTCGGACTTTCTACTAAAAATCTTTTTTGTATTTAGAAACCCACATAAACTCCTGACCGTTTTTTTTAAATAAAAAAATGATGTATTTATTAATAATCACAATTATCTGATCATAGGAAAGTTTTGAATTTTGTTTTATTTTCACGAAACATCTGAGACATTTGGTGAACGTTTTAGTAAATTTTCGAGAATATATTGTTTCTGAAAATATTTCTCAAAACGTTCATTTCCATGAATTCTCTTTATTCCTTCTGAACAGGAAGTGCTCCGGCGCCCATTTTAGGAGCATTGGCACTCATTCTTGGAAAACAATAATGTGTTTATGTGTTACTTGAAACTGTGTGAAATAGAAAACAATGATGGAATTAATTTGCCCTTAAAACTGTGTGAAATAGAAAACAATGATTGAATTAACTTTCCTTTGAAACTATGTGAGTAGAAAACAATGATTGGATTAACTTCCCCTTGAAACTGTGTGAAGTAGAAAAATATTGTGATTAACTTCCCCTTGAAACTAACCCAGTTAGTTGACAAACTTGTTTATGGGTTGTAAATTGTATGTTATATTATACTCTTGATATCAAAAGAAGTCTGTGGAGCCTTTGGGAAGGCAGACCCAATATAAATGTTATTATTATCGCTTTCCATAGCCCTCCTAATGTGTTGTAATTCCCTTGCTAGAAGTTAGAAGGGGATTTGTGCTAGATTCTCTAGGATCTGAGTCAGCTAAACAGGGAATGGAATATTTCACAACAGGGACAACTACCACTGACTGTAAAGAGAGAAGTCATAAAAATGTCCCAGCGTAACGATCCCCCTTTAGGAAGTATTATTTGCAGACTGAGTATATAGTGGCACATAAATACTTTTCTACAACTTAATCCCAGATTTTTTTGCAAAGAAACAGTCAGTGGCAAGTAGACAATGTGGTAAATATCAGACTGCAGACGAAATGGCAAACAATTTAAATAGTAAATTAAATCTACTTTGGAGAACAAATTTGAAACAGATTGGTTTAGTTACAGGCATAAAACACATCTGCCATTCTTTAGCCCAATTTGCTTTGAAATGTTGCACTTATGGTGCTGTAACATTACCTGTTTATATCATCCGAAGGTTTCAGAGCTTTTGTTTGGGAAGAATGTTAAACAATTCCCATAAATCTGTAACAATATGGATTTACTTTGATGTGTATCTGATTCTGATTGCTTAAGAAAGAAAAGAATATTTCAAATTCTCCATAATTATTAGAATTTGTTGTTGTTATACACTTAATACTTAATACACTTAATACACTTAGGAATATTAATTTTGTGCTGGGTGCACATGCTCTGACAATCCATAAAATTACATTGACTTCATATTTTTTTGGAAAGTATAATTAAAAAGAATAAAAATATGGGCAAATCTACTCTTTCTACTCCAAACTACCAACCAAGTTACATGATAAATTGAGCTGTTTTTATAAAATATCCAAAATTTGCCATTAATTAATTATCATAGATATCATGATTAATTAGCATGGATATAGTCAGAAGTCATCTGCAGAGTTTGATTTAGTATTTGTTGTAACATATACAGTATATACAGTAGGTAGGTCTCTGACCTCTCTTAGGAACATTTCCCTATAAGAAGGGATGGGAAGTTCTTTTATACAGCGGCACAGTGCCATACTTAGATCTGGTAACCATTGTGTTCATTGTCTTACTACTCCCTTTTCCTTTGTGTAATCGTATGATTTAAAGTTTATTCAATAATATTGTGATATTGTCTAATGGATTCTCCCAATCTACATCAGATAGATAAGTACTTGTTCTTTTTGTATAGCTCTGTAGTTGCATAAATGCTAAGGTATGTGAATGTACTATTGGGTATTTTTCCTGGAGGTCTTGGAAAGTTAAGGGTCTCTTAATTGTTTGTTGACTGTGTGTTTTACAGCTGAGAGTCCCTCTGCTTTGCATCTTGTAGAAGGATATGATGCTTGACCATTTTGGAACTCCTCATTATGTAGGAAAATATTGTGTAGGGAATGATGTGAATTTAAATTACATTTGTTTCATAGGATATGCCATATCTGCCGTGTTGATATTATCAATGGGTTGTCTAACAAGTCCTGTAAAAATTCTTGGAGTGTGTTTACCAGGTTTCTAGGGCTAACAAAGCATGCATCAATATCTATTGTCATGTAATTTGATGTAGAGTTTAACCAGTCCACTAAGATTCCCATTAGTGCTGCTATATTGTATTTCTTTATGTCAGGGATATTGAGGCCTCTGCATGCTGTCGGCTGCTGTAATTTCAGCATACTAATATTTTTAGGTCTTTTTGACCTGGGCGAATCTGCTGCATTTTACTTTTTGTCAAAATTCACAAACCAGGGTCAAAATCTGCTGTATTGCATTGGAGTTAATGGGAAGGTAAAAATACATGTGGGTTTTTTTGCTCCTATTACTACACACATGCCCCACATTGTTAGGGGACCTCCTATTCACTATGTTACAACTGCTTTATCAACTTACTTTTAATTTATATTAACCTTTCCTTGTCCTTTAAGTATACTGAATCTGCAATACTATGTAATGCAATGATACATGACTGAATATAAAAATAAAAGACAGCACAATTGTACTTAAACTGCTTATAAAAATTATTTACACAGGAGGAGAAGGAGGAAGAAGGCTGTCCCTCAGATTTAGCATGTGGTCCTTCACCTCCTGTAGCTCCTGCTTTAAGAGGAACAGGAGGTCAACAGGGTCCTGAAGTTGCTGCTGCGGCTGATGGTTCAGCTGCCTCAGGAGCTGCTGCGGCTGGTGGTTCTGCTGCCTCTGGCGCTTCTTCTGGTGGTGGTGCCACTTCTGCCTCTGGTTCTGCTGCCGGTGGTGGTGCCCTATATATTATATAGACAGATAAAGCTTCATGCCCAATTAAACAGATATGAAAGTGTTCAAAACAAATACAAAGGTGTCTCTACAGAGTGCTTAGAGCCAGCAGGACTTGACTAGTATTAACACTAGGACTGCAACAAAAACAGCTTAGAGGCATTACAGAGACTTATTAGTGTAATTGCAGGTGTCTCTACACATTAGGGCAGTGAAACACAGGGAGAAATCTTCGTTGTCGCGGGTGACTAATCTCCCCGCAATGCCATCCCACCGGCTACAATGTAAATCGCGGGTGGGATGACATACGTGGCGCATCGATTTGCCGAAGTTGCATTGAGAGGCTGCAGGACTTGACTAGTATTTACACTAGGCCTGTGACAACAACAAATTTGTTGTTTAGGAACAATAGGCAGAGCCAGCAGGGGGAGATAATCCAGTTACCTATGCATCAATATGGGACTAGTTTGGAGGTTGGGCCAACATTGGCATAAAAAAAGAGCCTTCGAAGAAAGAGGAAATGACTGCATTTCAGATCTACTGCTACTCTTAGGTCATTATTTGCTTGGAGGTTTCTTTGGACAGTGGATAGACATTTTATGGGACTTTGGAACTGCCATTTTCTTATCCATAGAAGGATTTGTTGCTGATACTGACACTAAAAAACAACTCTTCAAAATGTGAATGTACATATTAAGTTGCTTATAGGTCATGTTGATTGTTTTTAGTTGATCGGTTTGCTTTTGTAAGTAATTGTTACTTGAAGTTCCTAAACCTGACTGCTCTGCCAACCTGACTTTCCCTTCTCAGCCTGTCAGTTATAGCTTCTAATGCTAATAGACTACTGCTGCACAAATATGGCCGCCCCCTCATAGGGGAACATGGGGGATCAGATAGGTAATGTAAGAGCATCAGGCTAATACTTTTATGGAAAAATTAGTAAGTTGTAATGTAAGAGCATCAGGCAAATACTTTTATGGAAAAATTAGTAAGTTTATGCAAAGACAATGTTATGATAGATGTCAAAAAGGTTTAATATCTGGTGTCAGTATCTCTTAAATGCGCCAGTCATGTCATTTCATGACAATGCCTTCCTCTTGCTAATCAACAAACTGAATCAGATAGGCCTAAAAATGTAGGAGGGAATGCCATCAAAATCTGATGAACATTACTAGTCCCAAGACCTTATTTGCACCTGAGTTTATCCTTCCTAGGACCCCATTCCTTAAGGGTTTACTGTAGAATGTTCCTCTAGTCTTCAAAATGCATTGAATAAACATTCTGCAGAAAACCTTTATTTAGAAGTGGAAATGCTGTGCTTTGGTTACTAATGCCCTTAAAAACAAAGAAACAAAAAATTAATTTCTTCAGCCACAGCTGTACAAATTCCACAAACTTATTATTCCCTGAAAGCTGTATTTCTCAGTATTTCAAGCTAAATTTTCATATGCTGACCACACACATCCGTCACCTAAAAGAACAGTCAGAAAGGTTTTTACACACAGGGGTAGGCAGCAGAGGCTGCAAGGGCGCAAAAGGGGGACAAACAATGGGCACAAGGGGAGTTTGCCAGTGAGCATACAGAGGGACATAAGGGGAGCAAAGCAGGACTGCATCAGCACAAACACTAGCTGGTTCTGCTCTGGCTTTTAGTAATCAAACAACATTCTGATCTATTTGGCTCATTGCTGCTCATCATCAATATGGAGCACTATCAGCTGTTTGAAAGAATTCATAACATTATTTTCTATACTGGGATCCTAAATTATTAGATAAAGCTTTACTGAGTGCCAGTGGCATAACAAGTAGTTACTGAGCCTTACATCTTAGGGCCCCCTACACTTCTGGCAAAAATGTTTTTCTTAAACACCTATTGAAACTTTTTATTAGTCAGAGGTCCCTTATATCTCTGGTGTTCCCTAACAGTTAGGGGGATTTGCTTCCATTATAGTAATGCCCTTGCCACTAATAATAGTACATAACAGATAAATTTAACATGAGTGTGAAACAAATAAATATTTTACTGCTTTCTGTAAAGATATGGTTTAAATAGTGTTACACAATTTTCTTAATATACATTTTGTGTAATGATTTTTCTTTCATCTTTGAGGGATTTTAGGCAAATTTGTTGGCAGTTAGCAATTTTTCTGTTTTTTATCACCGTTTTGCAAAAAACAGGGAAATAAATTAAAAAACACATTTTTGATGTCAGATCAATTATGAAGATGATACAAGTAATCTAAACTTACTTTGCATTATCTTGAGAAAATAAAATCAAATATCAGACAAGTGTTTTCACTTCTGAAGAATCCATGCAGAGGTAGACATTTCCAGTTCTGTTTCATTACAAAGGTCTGTTTCCACTTAGAAATGTATAACATTTATGACTGACCTTTTAAAGAATATGAAAACTAAGCTCTAAGCTTTCAAGCATAAATTGATCCCATCTCAGACAAAATACCACCCGGGTTTAGAGATGGAAGACAGACAAGTATCTAAGGGTGAAAAATTCTTTCATATTTTATGTAATATTTTATACTTTGCAAATAATTAAGTAAACTTCAGAGTTATTTGCCTCCCTGTTTAGCAGTTTAGCATAGAGCTTAAGGGTATTGTAAAAAACAATAATAAAGCTATTGCAGATCACAGCAGTAGTAACCAGTAATTTGTTGTGCTTGAATTACTGAAAAGAAAAGCTTATGCTACAAAATATTTTTTTTTTATTATTATGCTTTAAGCAGCTGTGGTCAAGGGGTAAGCCATAACTGCATGTATATATCAAACATTCACAGACTGAGGGGTATTAGTCAATCAGTAGGAGCAGCAGTCACCTCGGTGTCTGGGAAACCTGGGAAAATAACTGCTCTGCATGACTAGATCCAAATGAATGGTTCTACAGGGAAGCTGGGCTGTGCTTACTGTATTTTTCTCTTAGGATACAGATCATTTAACCACTGATTTATTTGATATGATATTTGTGGGTATGTATATTTCTTTCTTGGATGCATGTGGATAAGCAGTCAGTAAAAATCATTATCTCAGCTGATTTTACTGATCTCCATTCTAAACTCAAACAATGATTTTATGAAAATACGGAAACACATTGAAGGAATCAACTCATAATAATTTCTTAAAAATTGCTTGTCATCACCAAAATTACTTTTAGCTACCATGGGGCAGTGTATGATGCAAATAATGACATAATGTCTGTGTAAATATTATGTGTATAAGTTTCAAGTTTTATTGTCATATGCAAATAACAATGAAGCATCATTACTGTAATGAAATTTTTTGACCAGTGTTCCTCCCAACTTTACATAGACATATTACATATTAAATATAATAAAAGTGAACAATAAAAGGTACAAGTATTTACAATAAAAAAAAAATGCAATGAATTATTTGAAATTGTGTAGTGAGGATTTAAAGTGGGTTTGCTTAAAGTGACACTGCGAAGAGTCCAGTAGTTATGGGGAGTGTGTGTTAGGCAGAATGTCAGCAGTTCAGAAGCCTGATGGCTTGTGGGTAGAAACTGTCTCTGTATCTGCTGGTGCGGGTCTGGATGCTCCTGTACCGCCTGCCTGATGGTAGGAGCGTGAAAAGTCTGTGGCTGGGGTGGCCGGGGTCAGAGAGGATCCGCTGCATCTTCCTCCCTGTCTGTACAGGTCCTGCATGGCCGGCAGTTCAGTTCTGGTGATGCGCTGTGCTGATCTCACCACCCTCTGCAGAGCTTTGCGGTCCAAAGCATTACAGCTGCCATACTAGGTGGTGATACAGCCAGACAGAATACTCTCAATGGTGCATCGATAGAAGTTTGTAAGTATTCTGGATTCCAAGCCGAACCTCCTCAGGCGCCGCAGAAAGAAGAGCCGCTGTCTTGCAGCTTTTGTGATCACACCTACGTGGTGAGACCAACTCAGATCCTCACTGATATTGATGCCCAGGAATCTGAAGCAGCTGACTCTCTCCACCTCTGCTCCCTCAATGTGAATGGGAGTATGGCCTCCTCCCTGCAGTCTCCTGTAATCCACAATGAGCTCCTTAGTTTTGCTGACGTTGAGCAGCAGGTTGTTGTCACGGCACCATGAGTTATATGCATATTATGATATACAGGATAATAGTAACTTGTGTGAGACACGTGTGACACAAAAAAGCAGCCAATAACTAAATGGCATGTGGAATATTAAGCTCCATGTTCAGTGCATAAACACTGATGGGCAATAACATTTACTGCAGAAATAGCATTAATTTAGCAATTATAAAATTAAAACCATTTCAGCACAAAACAACCACCCAGATTTATCAGATATTATGCCATGGAGGCCTTAATGCAAAAAAAGTAAGGGCAGCTTTACAAATTGTTGGACAAACGGGCCACAAAATCTCTGTCCTTAGATGAACTCTGTACTTTAAAGTAAAATCCTGCACAGGGGGCAGAGTACAGTGCTGAGTGGCAAAGGGGAGCGCTTACTGAAGTCAACCACTGGGCTCCTATGGGTCAGCCACATGCCAATGTTTGTTTTCAATGCAACTCTTTGCAGTTCACATGGTATGGTGCATGGAAGGGGAAAAAGCTTAACTTTATGCATGTTTTTTGCACTTTGCACCTTGCTTTCAGTGGTGTGGTTGGCCAGGGCAATATTTTTAAGGAAAGTATTAAATAATAATAAATGATAATATACCTAATTATATAAAGCTACTGCAAATGTACAAATGTAATCTCAAGCTGCAGGCATACCTTCAGTTGTCTCAATAGTGCCCTTAAGTCTCCCCATATTTCACCTGTTCAGAAGATCTGAAGCCAAACAGGAAGAAAAAAACGCTGAACTGGACATTTGGGTCAACATTTCCAACAAGATTTATATCCTTTCTCAAGAGATACATAACTGAAATGCGTAAGTAACCTTTCTTTTCTTTACAAAAAGAAAAATTGGTAGATCCCATAGTTCTTCCCATTACCCCTGAACAAGAAGTAGTGGGAGAAATATATAGGCCGTATGGCAAAAAATATTATTAAAATCATAAGATGATGAAAAGTTCAACAAAATCTAAAGAAGATTAACAGATCACCTGACATTATAGGAATCCATATGTGGCTAAATAACCTCATATCTCATTTAAAGTAAACTGAGTATGTAGTAGTGATCTGTACATAGGACAGCAGTATTAAAGTAAAACACACGATAAAGAAAACAACACTAAAGTAACACCTTTGGTTGAGGTAAACATATTTTTAGTAATGAAAATCAGTGTACCATTATAAGTAGTTGCAGAATTTATCTACTTCGGCTTTATAGCTGGCAAGGAGTATATACCATATACTGCAAAATGCAGCATTATAACTTGAAAGTGTCCAGCTCTTGTCAGACAGTTTAGGGCTGAAAACTCATCAGCAGAATACAGCTTGGAACCCCTTACAGATAGGCATTAACAGCTGCCAAAAACAGTGCATCCCTGTTCCTGACTTGTCATCAAACACTAGCATAAATATATATAATATATATAAATATAAATATATATATGGCAGTATATGGCAGTATATGGAACCATTGTTCTGTGTTTTTGAAGGTTTGTATGTGTTTTATTAGTGATTAGCCATTGTACTCACAGAAATCCTCAGGACCAAAACACGCTAGACAACAGGGTCTGTATCTATATATATTTGCAATTTGAAAACATCTTCACTTGTAGGCTTTTAAGCAAATGGCAGAAATTTTAATAAATCCATATTAGGAACAAAAAAAGTGTAATATTATCAATTAGCTACATTTAAGCCTTTTTCATGTCTGTCTGAAATGCAACAAGGTAGAACCAATATTATAAATCCTATGGAGAACAACCAAGTTAAGTCATCTGGGGGGTTTGTCTTAGATAAGGAAATAATGAAACTGCAAAATATAGAAGAGTATCTCAAAGGCCATTTGTATCACCTTCATTGAAATTATCTTTTACATTTTTTTATGACACCATTTTTATAGAATTATTTATATTAACCTGCAAATATGACTTTATTTTGCAGAGTAAGCCATAACCTCACTGCAAAATAATAATACCCCCCATGCCTCTCCATGGCTACAAATAAATTCCACAATGTTTATTGTACCACCAGGACACCAGAAGAACCTTCGCTCTTTGGACATGGACTACTTGATCAATTTCCAAAAAATACAGAATGACACAATCCCTAAGCACTATATATGTAGTTATATATCAGGTAAGTAACTGGAAAATATTAAATGTAACAAAAATGGAAGATGGAATGGCAGAAAAATTAGGATAAAAGCAATAGACACTCAAAAAATAGAAGAAGAGAAATATGTAGACGATTAAAAAGAAAAAAGAATCAAGGGAGACCAGTTGTCATGTCGAAAAATGGTGAAAGAAAAGGTAAAGTGGAAACAAGTGAGAAGAAACAAAAAGAAGATGTATTTTGATGAGTGATCCTTCATATAAGACTTCAGCCTTAGATGCAAGTAGTTTATACTGCTGTTATTTTATATACAGCTCTGGATTTCACCCCCCATTTGTGTTTTGTTTGGAACACTCCAAACAAAATAGCAAGATAGATAATATTTTAAATCCTAGACATAGGAATAACTTGCTCCTGGGGATTCAATCAAATATACAGTATTTGTTTTCCATAAAGCACATACTTGTGAAGGAATGCAAGGAGATATTAAATATATTCTGCACATTTTTAGCACTCCTCAGTCATTTCCTCTGTAGCTGGTATATCCATTGGGCTTATCTGCAACATCACTGGAGATTCAGATCAAGCACCCCTAGTACACATGTTACAAAGCCTTTTTTGGATCTCCCTTACAGTATTTTAAAAAGGTACACTAAGTTGAGAGGTGTTTTATTACCCAATTATTAATTTGCGAAACATGTTTAAAAAGTCAAACCAAGCAATGCAGTACCACATATAGCAATGTCACTCAATTTAACTTCTAGAATTTCACAGGCAGTATTATTTTTCATAATGTCTTATTAATGGAACTAATTGTAAGTAAAGAATATGGAAAAGCTAGGGCCATGTATATGTTCCCTTCTGTTTGTCGCTGTACCCTATGACTAAGTACATACAATATAAATTAAAAAAATGAAAATACAGACTCAAAGACATAGAAAATAGAAAGCACATATATTACTTCCTATTCTTCCTTGCAATGTGTTAGTGCTTGTTCCATCATTAACTCTCAGAGAGTTTGTAGGCAACATATTCTTGTGTTTTGGATGCTTCTAAGTTCTGATAGAGGCAAACCATAATAACAGAATATTAATAAAAGAGCATGCTCATTCATTCTTTACTGGTTATAAATTTTAGAAAAATTGTGTAAGGCATTTTGATGGGTGGTAAGTACTTCAAACAAGGACTGGTTATTGTGACCAATCAGAAACAAGATAAGAATGAAAATGGAAAGGCTAAAAGCTGGATAGACAGGATGTAGAGGGCGACGAGTTAGGGGTAAGCAGGAGCAGGATGGAGAAGACAAAGAGTTATGGGCAGGCAAGAGTGAAACAGAAGGGGGAAGAGTCGGGGGGGCTGGAGTGGGCTTATGGACAGGAGCATGACGGAGTGGGTTGGAGCAGGTGAAGATGCAAGTAAGGCAGAGCCAAGAAGGCTAAGAGACAGGGATTGGAGCAGCAACTGGACAGAAGCAGGAAAAGGACCAGAGAGGGCTGGCACAGGAACAGAAGCAGACAGGCCAGGAACAGTAGGACCAGATAGGACTGGAACAGAAACAGGACTGGAACAGGAGTAAGCGCAAAGGAAGCAAGAACTAGGGACATTGCAGTGTTGCAGTGTTCAAATTTTCAAAGGCCAATGTTCAGACAAAGGAAGTGAGAGCTGGGTAAAGTCAGCCCTGATTGTGGCCCTATGTGACCTCTAAGACTGGGACAGATTGGAAAAATCAGGTAAAAACAAAAAGTGAAAGAGAAGCAAGAGCTTGTCAGCTGCTTTCCTGGCCCAGTGGTTAAGGAGAAAAGAGAGCAGACAGTAACCAGGAGGTTTTAGGTTCAACTTCAAGCAGCCTTATAAAATGTCACTCACATATACAGAGGTATCACACTGCATCTAGTATAGAACTTTTAGTTTGCAGGTGTCAAATGTTATAAACAGTAGGTTGTTAGAGAATATTCTACCTAATATACTGTATCTACTAATCACAATAAACATAACCAGACACCACCTGTGGCAGACAATGGCCAATCATTGACCATTACACTAATTTAAATGATAAAATGAGCTAGGCTTAGTTTGTGAAGCCCCACATAGGTTCATTTGGTAATCCTTTATGGCAGTAGACCACTTTCAAATGGTAAAATGTTTCCATATTTCCAGATTTTATTTGTATTTTATTTTTTCGCAGTTGTGTAATTTAGTAGTCTTTAGTTGCTGAGAACAACAAAAACATATGTGTTCTTCATCATCACGAGCCTTGACTTGGATGTCAAATGGCATTTCAATTCCAAGTTCCCTCAAGCCTCCAAAAATGCAGTAAAATCCTAAGACATAAATTAGTAGCTATTGTCTTACCAAGTCTGACAAGTCTAATTCTTGTGTTTATTTTTCCCCAGTTTGGATTATATATGACCACACTTGAAATGGCTACATTACTTAATAAAAGGACAAACATTTGGCAAAACATAATAACGCTCATGTAACTAATAGATCAATTGTTATTTTCTATGTTAGGGCAATAACCTATTTGGCTAATTATAATTATAGGACAAGAACTAATTGTTCTAGGACAACTATAATTATATTTGCATCTTAAACGAAATATAATTCAACAATTGAACCTAATCCTATTAACAAGAAGTATTTTTTGTCTGTACCATGTTTATAAAATATTGTGCAATTTTTTTGGTTCTGCTGAACAACAGCAGCTGTGCCAACAGCACACCATGGGTGTTACACAATCACAGAAATGACAAAGATGCATCTGATTATATTACTTTGTGACTTCAGAGGCAAAGCATGCAGATCTTTGCTTTGGCTGAATAAGAATGATGTTGGTACTTTAAAATAAAAGTTATGAGTCAAAAAAAACCCTACTATTGCGTAGAAGGCTTTGTATATTGGCAAAACTACTATTTCACCTTGCCTTAAATGGTCAACTGAGCATATGGTTTGTTTTGGCTTATCAACCTTGTACTTATCCTTAAATAGATAACAGAAGTGCATATGTCATTATATGCAAGGGAGATTTTTTTTATCTACATTTTTTATATTCATGCATTTAATTGAGAAATAAGTAGGTTCTTTTGTAATTGTTCCCTCAAGAGAATATTTAGATATACAACTGCCAAAGAAAGCAATACAGCAGCTTCCACTTTGACTTGGCACACTGATAACTCTGCAGGGGAGGACATAGACTGTGATGATTCCTGGGCTTTCATTTCTAGTGAAAGATCCAAAAGAAGACCTTCCCAACAGCCATTACTAAATATAACTATTTTCTTTGCCAAGCATCTGCATAACGCTAAACTGATGAACTGGAATTCGAGCAGCAGCAGTCCTTTCAGTGTTAAATAACTTTGTTTAAATTTTAATGTTTGTGTATCGAATACACATGGTTCCATATATTATCTTTAATGGTATTCTCTGTGCATTCTCTATGCATACATATAGGTATTTAGTTTCATATTTAGCATCACAGATTGCTAAGATACTGAGCCAAAACCCTGCTTAACCCAATATGGTAGTCCTAACTCTTAACTACTTGTTATAATTAGTAGGCTGACACATCACTGCTTTGTTGAAAATATACTAGCAACTGCAGCCCCAAAGCAGTGGCGTAACAACAGTGGAAGTAGATCCCCCATTCCCTGCTCCCTGCTGGCTCTCAGGCAGAAGAGCGGGTGGGTAGCAGGGATGTATTTATGAGGGTTTGCTACTCTGTGCCGTGCCCCTCTGAGGATTTTTTAGCAGGGGGCCCGGCGCAGAGTAGGTATGCCACTTCCCCAAGGTAAATATTTTAACAATTTTATTTCCTGGGGGGAACTTTTAGTTTACCTAGGAAAACTATCCCCCATATGTAATGTGGTGCTAAGGAGCAGTAACCTAAGTTAGAATATGTTCTTTAGTACTAAGAATAAACAGTATTTATTAGTTTTTAACTGCCAACATACAAATTATTTCAAAATTAAATTTTTTAAATACAATTTCTGAGAGATTGCTTTTTACAGCATCTGCCACCCTCTCTAAGGTATAAGAATAAAACATCATAAAGATTAATGCAAGAGGACTCATTGTTAACAGTTTGATATACACAATATCACAAATTTGATGACAAAATCAAATAAGTTCAAACTATATTTTTACAGGCAAAAACAAGTAATCCAAATAGAGATGCCACTTTTAGGGGCAGATTTATCAAAATGTGAGTTCAGAGCTTAATACATAAAAACTCATCTACATTCTATTCATTCCTAAGGGATTTTTAGAAGCGTATTTATCGATGTGTGAAATTAAGAGTTCACCATTTGATAAACACACTTCCCATAGGAATGAATATAACGTGGGGAGTTTATATGTATTAAGCATATTTGACAAATTTGCCCCTTAGCATCCACAAGAACTATACAAGAGGGTGGGATGATGACACTGGGTGTGGAGTAGTGATGTGTGGGGAAGGGGACATGACATATGGAGGTGTGTTAGTGGCATTTGGGAGTGAGGCTGTGACATTGGAGGTAGGTATTGGCCAGATGTTTATGTTGAACAGCCACAGAAAAATCAAATTGTTAGGTTCAAAACTGTGCAGGTGGCAACTCTAAATACACAACTGAGTGCACAATTGATAGATAGATGATCCTAGCAAATTGTGGCTACTTGCTGTGAGCTCCAATGCATCCAGCCTGTTCTGATGAATAGTACACAAGTTCATGCATGGACCCTAGGGAACCCTGAAACTACCAGCAGCCTTAACAAGGCGGTTCCCATAGTGGGTTGGTTAAGCAGCCAAAGCTGACTTCTTGTGTAAGAGAGTTGGATGCTAATGCTTTTATAAATGCTAAATACTAGAAGTATTGCCTTTAAACACAGGGGAAATAGTGTGCCCACAACTTGAGTGCAATTTACCAAAATAGATACTATTCCGTGTCTGTAGTTCAGTGGAAAACACTGAATTGTGGGTGCTGGTGTCCATCAGAAACTATAGATTTGTTTGCCAAGAAGATAAAGGAATATGGTCCCAAATGAAGATATGTATGTAAATCTTTTTTTTTTATATAGTGCTACTGTGTCCATAGCACTGTACATTTGTACAGTACAGTACCAAACATTGCAATAAAATAAAAAGAAATATACAGACTACCAAATCAAAACATATACAGTAACATGCTAGGAGACACATGAGGGAGAGGATACATTACTTTCAATTTGTTTGTATTTGCTTTTTTATTCAAAATTATGAAATAAAAAAATGGAAGCAATTAATTTTATGAGCTCCTGACAGCCACTCATTATTTGATGGGAAAGTTATATGTAGCGTATGCAAATTATTATTCCTTCCAGTTTAATTTGCATTGATTTTTGGCTTGAGAAAGTGGCTTTCTAGCTACAAAATGATTGAAGGGGTTTGATCCACTTCACTTTCTGTTTCTTTGCATGTGTTCTTTGCTCTCAGTCAAACCCACACTTCTAATCTGACAAGCCTCTTTTATGGTGCTTTGTATAGATTTAAACTATTTCTATATGAATTTGTTTCTAAGTAAAAATGTTAATGATGATTTGTTATTGCTTAGAAAATGTGTAATGTATATTGGTGTTATAGTAAGGGGAAACAGCTGGAAAAAATAAAGAGAAATTAGAATTTGTTTCAAATAAATCTTGGACAATGGTTTATATAGTGCGCATATACAGTAAATAAACAGATGTACAAATCAGTTAGATGTGTAAGTATGAGGTTGCAAGGCCTGATCTTTAATTAAAACACACAGAACAATAAACTGGATGTTCATGTTAAAAACAAAATGAATTTAACTGAGATTACAATTGCATGTGTTTGCACTTGAAGTTAACCTTTCAAGAAAACAACTGTTCCATAGGCTTAAGAGAAGACATATGTTGTTATTATGTTGTTGTAAAGTACTTACAGCTAAAGTAAAAGGCAATCAGTTCATCCAGAACAGCAGCAGAGACCCTGGAAATTCAGGTTTCAGATCATCTGCATGATGTGTGGCTTTACAAGGTGCAACACAAAATTGTGGGCCACAGGCACCATGAGGAATCATGTTGGAATCCTTTAAGGTGGTGTAGTAGAGTTAGGTACACCCAGACTAAATAACACAACAGAACATACCTTTGAAGACACTGAATTTATTCTAGTTCATACCACATGTTATCCTGTGAGTGGCATAATTGGAAATAACTGACCCCAATGCAAAATCTCTTTTTTTTGTAACTTAAATTTTATTTGGTTTTGACAGCATTATTTAACATACATTGTTTGTTTCTTCCAAATGTAATACTGTGATTATTATAGTCAGTCAAGCATAAATTTAGATCAAGTTTTATACATAGTGATAAAATGGCATAGAAATTAACAAATAGAATAAAATCAAAACAATAACATTTCCAGCATATTTCCCAGGAGAGTGTATTGGTTTCTAACTATCGTTTCTATTTTTGCTCTTGAGTTGATGTGGATGGGGTGATTGCTCTTATTGCATAGGTCTGTACCTTTGGGTTATTTGATTTTGAGAGATAAAGTAGTCCCATTTTGACCATGTTTTGTCATGCTGTGGGGTTGTTCCCCTGAGTTTAGCTGTCATCTCTTCCAGGTTTTTCATGGTCTTTAGGCGGGAAATTACCTCTCTTGTGCTGGGGGGTTCTAGGGATTTCCACTTTGAAGTGATCGTTAGTCTGGCTGCTGTATATATATAGTTTAGGAGTTTCTGCTCCGAATGTGGGATATGCGGGTGGGGTAGACCTAATAGGGCATTGGTAGCCTCGATGGGGATCTCCCAAAAGAAGATCTTGGGTGCTGTATTTTTAATGTTTTTCCAGAACTCTGCCAATTTCGGGCAGTGCCACATAATGTGTAGGAGAGTTCCCTCCTGGCCACATGCCCTCCAGCACATTTTCGAGGTATCTGGGAATATTTTATTGAGTTTTACTGGGGTATGGTACCAGTTTAATATCATTTTATATACACTCTCCTTCTGTCTCACACATGTTACATTCTTTCTGGCATTTTCCCATATGTCTTCCCATTGATCTAGAGTTAGGGTGGTAGACAATTCTGCTTCCCAGTTGGTCATATATTTATGCTTGGGGAATGGGTCTCCCATTATTGTGTTTAGGATTGAATAGATGTTGGATATTAGTGCTTTCTGGGGTAATCCACGTACACTCAATCTTTCAAACAAAGTCAAGGGGGTGGGGGGGGTTAGTCTGGTGTCCGGACCTTGGATAAAGTGGATAATCTGCATATATTCAAAGAGCCAACTTTGTGGGATTTGATGTTTCCTTTGGAGTTCTATGAAGGAGTATAGTTTGTTGGTAAGAGGATTAATGAAGTCGTAGGCTCTGAAGAGATTTTTGGAGCCCCAATGTTTTTGGAAGGTTTGGGACAGACCTGGTGGAAATTGGGGGTTTGCCAAGACTGGTCTTAGTATACCTAAGGGACCCCTCAGATGTGTCTTTTTACAACACCGGTTCCATATTTGGAGGGTGAACCTAATTGCCTGGAGGGTGTCTGGCGGCGGTTTGATTGATTTCTGTGTTTGCCAGAGAAATGAGTTTGGGTGTGTAGGGGTTAAAGTAAGAGATTCAATGAGGGCCCATTTTGAGGTTGGCGTGAACGTGGTCCAACCCAGGACCTGGCGTAGGTGTGCCGCTTCATAGTATCTAATGATATTAGGTACTGCTAATCCGCCTTGGGATCTGCCAGTCATCATTACTGATTTGGGTACTCTGTGCCTTGATTTACCCCATATGAACTTAAAGAACATCGTTTGGATGTTTCGTAGGATTGTATTTGGTACCCGCACTGGGAGGGTTTCAAACAGATAGAGCAATTTGGGAAGTATCATCATTTTTAGAGCTGCTATTTTACCTAGCCATGATATAGTATATGGGCTCCATTTGTTCATTAAGTTATGGATAGTTTGCAGAAGCGGAGTATAGTTACACTTATAAAGTTGCGAGTATGATTTGGTGAGGTGGACCCCTAGGTATTTCAGGGAGATATCTTTCCATTTGTATTTATAGTTAGATTTTAACAGTTCCCGTGTGTGGGAGGGCATGTTTATAGAATGCAAAATCTCTTAAGAACCACAATGCTTGGTGCCTGACGAGGTTTTTGGGATGCATGTTCATGTTTTTGTGAATACTAGTTTACTAAAGTCCCTAGGGGTTGAAGGATATTCTCCCATCCTAGGTTTTTGCTAGAAAGTGGAATATTAAGAATATACAGGTATGGAATCAATTATCCGGAAACCCATTATTAAGAAAGCTCAGAATAACAGAAGGTCACCTCCCATAGACTCCATTTTAATCAAATAGCTCACATTTTTTAAATGATTTCCCTTTTCTTTGTAATAATAAACAGTACCTTGTACTTGATCCTGGCTAAGATATCAATCCAAAGTATGGAGATACAAATTCCTTATCTGGAAACCTCCAGGTCCCAAGAATTCTAAATAACAGGTCCCATACCTATATATAGCAATACAAGATCTTCCATTAAGTAGATCTAAATTCCTTTATCTCCTGAGATGTTCCCTGTGAGACATGAGCCTTTAATATCATTAAAGCAGAGATAAATATGACTGGGACAGAGAGACCTAGGCTGCAAATAATGATTGTGGTCTAAACACACAGTGAGTTGAAAACAAATCTCCCTTAATTTAAGAACATGAGCTTGGTTAGGCAATGAGATCAAGGCAGACAGTGACAGCTCAAGTGGAGTATAGCAAATAATAGCAAAATAAGGGTGGTATAAATAATATAAAATAGCACATGTACTTATTTAATATGTTACAGCTAAGTGAAACTGCAGCAACATAACTAGGGAACCAGCCAGGGGTCTGGGTGCAGTATGTAAATGTGGCAGTTGGGATATTCTAGGCACAATTGTCTGAACCACAAGTGCACAAGCAGGTTTGTTATTATTAAATGCAATGGTGCCAAGAAAACTGAGGAATAAATGGTTGGTTGGTAATCAAGAATTGGTTTGTGCACCTGTAATTTCACTAGAAGGTGTAAAAGTGGACAAAAGTTTGCAGAAATGAATGTGTAAATGCAAAAGAAAGATGAAGGGACAGTCGGCGTGCACCACAACAGACTTCTGAGAAGGTTGCATGCGCAGTAAGGTGAAAATGCCGACTTTCTTGTTAAAGTTCGGCTTCTTGCAAAAACAAAATGATTTACATTTCATGTTTCATTTTCCACTCTTTCATTCCATGTATTTCCCTTTCATGCTTTGCAGTTGAAATTGGTATCCATCCATTCAGCCACATCCTAAGGGACCAAGGCAAGTGTGAGAAACAGAGGGCAGGAGGCCGACCCATGTCTGCTTCACATCTTTACAACTGCTCTTTGTTTCTTGCTGTAGCTAATCCTTTCCCACTGCCTCCCTGTAGCAAAGGAATACAAAAGCTCAGGAAAACACCAAATAATTAGTACACATATATTTTTCAGTTGCATATCCATTGGAATGTTATTTTATCTCTTTCAAGCACATTCCTAAGGGACTGCTAGATCCCAAACATTACAGTCAGTTTTGGCATAGAAATACTGTGCTCTGAGGTTAAACACTGGTTTATTTTTGCTGACGCAAGCATGTTTGCAGGGTAATCAGAGGATAAAAAGCATACGCTTGTTACATTTTAGATCCCTGTACGCTCAGATGTGACAAAGGGTAAGAAGGGAAGTCCAGAGAAAAAACATATAAAAGGGCAAGTCATAAATTTGACGGTAGCTATACTTCTTACCAAAGACAACATTTTTCCACTGAGCTAAGCAATTTTATAGTTCTGTAATTATTTTTTAGTGGGAACTAGGCCCTGATCCTACTTTAAGAAAGTATGTGCATTTTTAGTTTGAGCCCCTGCATTGTTTAAACCTGAAAGACCTCAGACTCAGACTGTAGGTGCCGCTTTGGTACCTGTTCATACCTCAGACTCTAGGAGCAGTGCCGGCATTGTGTCACTGTATGTAGCACAGTACAAACTGTTCATTTTGGAGTGGTCATGGTCAGTTACTTGCGTAATCATGATAGGGTTTCCAGTCTCCTTCCCTACCTCTCCCCCTATATTGTTTGTGTGCCATACTCTACCTGCCCTATGCTGTTTGTGTGCCATACTCTGCCTGTACTATGCTCCTGTGTGTGCCATACTCTGTCTACGCTCTGCTGTTTGTGTGTGCCATACTTTGCCTGCACTATCCTACCTGTGTGTGCCATACTCTGCCTGCCCTATTCTACCTGTGTGTGCCATACTCTGCCTGCACTATCCTACCTGTGTGTGTCATACTCTGCCTGCCCTACACTACCTGTGTGTGCCATACTCTACCTGTACTATGCTCCCTGTGTGTGCCATACTCTGTCCACGCTATGCTGTTTGTGTGTGCCATACTCTGCCTGCACTATCCTACCTGTGTGTTATACTCTGCCTGCCCTACACTTCCTGTGTGTGCCATACTCTGCCTGCCATACACTTCCTGTGTATGCCATACTCTGCCTGCCCTACACTTCCTGTGTGTGTCATACTCTGCCTGCCCTATGTTGCCTGTGTGTGCTATGCTCTGCCTGCCCTATGCTGCCTATGGGAGGTAGTGCCGGGTTTCAAATCTGGCCGTCCCTAGGCCGCCCCCCATTCGCGTCCCCTGCGCATGCGGATTTGTATATGTATGTATATGTATATCTTTATTTATAAAGCGCTACTTATGTACGCAGCGCTGTACAGTAGAATTCATGAATACAGACAGGGGGTTAAAGATAATGGATAAATACAAAAGATAATGGATAAATACAAAGTACAACACTAAATACAATAAATACAAGGTGCAGTTGCAATAAGAGTCAGAAACACAAGATGAAGGAGGTCCCTGCCCCGTACAGCTTACAATCTATATGGGAGGGGTAACTAACAGACACAAATGGGCAAATGTAAGTGCTATAGGTCACAGTGGGTGACATTACAGTATAAGTGCCAGTTTCCAGATCAGGTGCTGGGTGAGTGCTCCAAAAGGTAGTCTTTAAGTTTAGTTTTAAAAAGACTGAGGGAAGATTCTCTCCGGAGGAAATCAGGGAGGGAATTCCAAATGTAAGGGGCAGCAAGGCAGAAGGGTTTAAGGCGGGAAACAGCAGTAGTAGTGGGGGGCGCAACCAAACGGTTGCTCTGCGAGGAACGAAGGAGTCGGCCAGGAACGTATGGAGACACCAGGGAAGAGATGTAGTGAGGAGCAGAGGAATGGAGGGCTTTGAAGGTTAAGAGAAGAAGTTTGTAGGATATTCTTTGTTTGATAGGAAGCCACGATAAGGCCTTTAGCAGAGGAAGGGCCTGAACTCTCCTGGATGAGAGGAGGAGAATTCTGGCAGCGGTGTTTAATATAGACTGTAGGGGGGAAAGATGGGAGTTAGGGAGGCCGGTTAGCAGCAGGTTACAGTAGTCAAGTCGGGATAGGATGAGCGCGTGCATGAGCAGCCTAGCTGTTACAGTAGAAAGAAAGGGCCGGATTTTGGCAATATTGCGTAAGAAAAAGTGACAGGTTTTGACAGTGGTGTTAGTATGGTCAGAGAAGGAGAGACTGGAGTCAAAGATCACCCACAAACAACGCATGGAATTGACAGGGTTGATGAGGGTGCCTTCAATAGAGATAGAAAAGGGGGGAGTAGGACCAGGCTTAGGCAGAAAGATCATTAGTTATATGTCTTATTGTGATATAATAAACACATGAGTGAAGGGTAATAACCCTGCAGTGAGCACACATTTTTGGAGTTTTTTTGGTGTGCTACCACCATTAATGTGGGTATGGTCTTAAAAGCTCTTGTAATAAAACAGGTGTGGTTTAAAAGAGAGTAGTCAAAACTGCCTTCCATTATCAGCCCTCCATCACTTAGGCCAGGACAATTCCAACCCTCGGTACCACATATGTCCTGAAATATTTAATGCAACAAATGGCTCTGACACTTTAACACCTGCAACACTATGTTTGTTGTATATTTGTTAGAATGTAGAAAGTGTTACTCTTATTCAGTGTCTTTTAAGATGTATGTTGTGCAACACAATAAAGAAAAAAGAAGAAGAGACAAATGAGAGCAGTAGTGGTGATAAGCCTATAGCTATAGGTTATAGATAGATCATATTAGGCCAATAAGGGGGGGGGGTGACCAGGTTTTCTGCATCATACTGAAGTATTTTCAACTTTTAAACTTCAGACTAGGATCCCTGTAGGGTTAAGCAAATGGTGAAATGTTACTTGTTTTGATGATATTTTGGTTGGATGGTGTTATGTAATTTCAGAATTTCTCTGTAGATTTATTGCAGGGCAGTAACCTGGCTAATGTGCAAGGTGTCTAGTGATACCCCTTTCATCTGTGTCTTGGACTATGGACTGAATAGAAGCTATGTTTATCTTTATGAAAGTTGTTACCAGGGGAAACACAGCTGGATATATTTCTGAAGACACAACTATCACTCAAAGCTTAGAGAAAGGGCAAATATTATTAAAGGAGTTGTTCACCTTTACATTAACTTTTAGTATGATATAGACATTGATATCCTAAGGCAGTTTGCAATGGATTTTCATTTTTTGTGGGTTTTCAGTTATTTCGCTTTTTGTTCAGCCATATTTGAGACAAATGCACATCATTGTTTTAAAATGATCCATCTGTCCCCTTTCAAAAATAGAAATGACTGAAACCAAATGGTTTTAGATGATGGGGTGGCATAGGGTCAGCCAAGGATTTTGGTGAGAGGGGAAATACAGCTGGAAGTATGATCAGGAATTGGCTGCTAAGATTGCCAGAATCCATCTTGAGAGTGAAGACCGGCAGGAAGCACACAAGAACAAGGTGCCCCTGCAAATCATGGTTAAACAGTTGCATCTGTAACTCCACCATGGCTTGAGGAACTGACCCACTTCCACTCAGCTACCTGAAGCCAAAAAAGTTGCCTTGTTGTTGAGACGGCTTGTTTGGAAAAGAAGCTAGAAACTTCCAATGTATGCAGCCCTTTGATTGCCCTACCATGTGTGGTTTAGCTAAATAAGCACAATAAAATTTTGCTAACACATTCAGTAAGAACAGAGAAATCCAAACACACTGACTGGCACAGAGAGGTTATTACAAACATATTCTAGTACAGAGGAACAGTCTCAGATTTGGCACAGAACTTTCCATTTGCTGTAACCAGTGCTTAACTGCAAGGTTTACGAGTAAGGTTGTATTAGCAATATTATTCCTCATACTAATCAGAGGACCCAATTTATGTTTATAGTTATAGTTATAGTTATAGTTACATAGGGTTGAAAAAAGACCAGTGTCCATCAAGTTCAACCCATCCAAGTAAACCCAGCACACTTAACCCACACCTACCAATCTATACAATCACATACATACACTATATATACAACCACTAGTACTAACTGTAGATATTAGTATCACAATAGCCTTGGATATTCTGATTGATCAAGAACTCATCCAGGCCCCTCTTAAAGGCATTAACAGAATCTGCCATTACCACATCACTAGGAAGGGCATTCCATAACCTCACTGCCCTCACCGTGAAAAACCACCTACGCTGCTTCAAATGGAAGCTCCTTTCCTCTAATCTAAAGGGGTGACCTCTGGTGCGCTGATTGTTTTTATGGGAAAAAAGAACATCCCCCAACTGCCTATAATCCCCTCTAATGTACTTGTACAGAGTAATCATGTCCCCTCTCAAGCGCCTCTTTTCCAGAGAAAACAACCCCAACCTCGACAGTCTCACCTCATAGTTTAAATCTTCCATCCCCTTAACCAGTTTAGTTGCACGTCTCTGCACTTTCTCCAGCTCATTAATATCCTTCTTAAGGACTGGTAATTACTTTGTTCAAAAACAGCGCCAGGACCACTTATGCACCTCATGTTAATTATTATTTTCTACTATATGTCCATGGGGACCCATTATAAATGTAATGGAAACCCAGCCCAGAGGTTGAGATTCTATATCCTATTCTGAGTATCTTGCTAAAGAATTGACTGGGTCCCAGTTTGGCTACATTGCTTTGAAGAGGCCCCTTATTGCTCCTGACCTATATAGGGTACGTTAATCTTTTGTTGTTTATTGAGAAGTTTGAGTAGTTAGCATGCCCAATACCCAGAGAGTTATTAGGGTAAGTATTTCTCAATGAGCATTGGAAGACTGGGGGCCCTGATGTTGCAAGGCTTATATTTTATGGTTTCTTCTACCACATAACTTTGGGCACTGAAGACTTTTGTAGATTCTAGTAGGGGTGATAATATTTGTCTCAGTTGGGCTACCCTAGAGGTGGGAAATATATTGACTGGGGTATTAATTGTAGTGCTTAACATTTCTACTTTCCTTGATTTTTTGGCTTTTTTAAACTTCCCTAATATACAGTGAATGTCTCAGAACCCTCTAGACCAGGGCTGTCCAACGGGCATGCAGCCCGCAACCCCCTTTGTGCGGCCCCACACCTGCTTTGATGGCTTACCTTAATGTAAACTTTAAATGGTATCAGTACTGAGATTAACTGGCCCCCTGCATTGCTCACACCTCAGATTCAGGCTGTAATCCCCCTGTATTGTTTAATCATGTAATCCCCTGTGTTGTTCACACCTTTTAATGCCTTCATTGTTCACCCCCTGCATTGTTCACACCTCAGGCTCAGGCTGTAATCACCCACATTGTTCAACTGTTCACTCTTCAGACATTCCCTCTGACACATCCAGCATTGTGTCACTGTATGCTGCCTGTGTGTGCCATAGGGCAGGCATAGTATGGCACACATAGGCAGGGGAGGGCAGGCATAGTATGGCACACATAGGCAGGGGAGGGCAGGCATAGTATGGCACACATAGGCAGGGGAGGGCAGGCATAGTATGGCACACATAGGCAGGGGAGGGCAGGCATAGTATGGCACACATAGGCAGGGGAGGGCAGGCAGAGTATGGCACACATAGGCAGGGGAGGGCAGGCAGAGTATGGCACACATAGGCAGGGTAGGGCAGGCAGAGTATGGCACACATAGGCAGCATAGGGCAGGCATAGTATGGCACACATAGGCAGGGTAGGCAGAGTATGGCACACATAGGTAGGGTAGGGCAGACATAGTATGGCACACACAGGCAGCATAGGGCAGGCAGAGTATGGCACACACAGGCAGGGTAGGGCAGGCAGTACTCTACCTTCTCTATGCCTCCCCTATGCTGCCTTTGTGTGCCATACTCTGCCTTCCCTATGCTGCCTGCATTTGCCATACTCTGCCTTCCCTATGCTGCCTGTGTGTGCCATAGTCTTCCTTCCCTATGCTGCCCGTGTGTGCCATACTCTGCCTTTTCTTATGTTGCCTGTGTGTGCCATACTCTGCCTTTCCTATGCTGCCTGTGTGTGCCATATTCTGCCTTTCTTTATGCTGCCTGTGTGTGCCATACTCTGCCTGCCATATGCTGCCTGTGTGTGCCATACTCTGCCTTTCCTTATGTTGCCTGTGTGTGCCTTACTCTACCTGCCCTATGCTGCCTGTGGGAGGTGAACCTGGCAGGGATTTGTTCTGGGAGTTTGTTAGCAGTTGGAAATTGGTCATTTTATGGTCCCTAAGGTGTGTAATTATATGCTGGGGGTTGCTGTGCTATCCACAGGGGAGGAGGACGCATATGGATTTAAGTGTATGTCTTAATATGACTTAATATAATTTTTTCACATATGAATGAAGGGTGATATCCCTTTTTGCTGTGTTGTCGCCATTAATGTGGGGATGGTCTTAAAAGCTCTTGTGATAACATGAGTGTAGTTTGAAGTGGGTGCGGTTTAAAAAAGGGGAGTGGTCAAAACTGTCTTCCATTATCGGCCCTCCACCGTGTAGGCCAGAAATATTCCATTTCACTGCTCTAGACAGTTGGATCATCGTTCTTCATTTACATTCTTCCATTCACGTCTAGAGTAGTTGTGTACACAGTGAAAGGGCTACACTCTAGATAAATTATATAGCAGTCTGCTTTTCATATCTACTATTTGCAATATAACTACTATATATATACATACACCACCAGTTTCTGCACACACAATAGCATATGGATTTGGCAAGCATTTCACAAGCATTACTTATCTTACATTTAGTTGGTTAACTCTTTAACTCCTGTTAGCAACACATTCATGCTACTAATGAACCTAAACCATTTACTCACTGCAGAAATATTCTTACTGGAACTGCCACCCATGGGCCAGGAAAATTGGAATGAGCAGTGAGGAAATAGAAACATGATGAAAGCAAATCATTTCACAGACCTGGCAAGGGCTACAAAAAAGCACAACAGCAGACCACAGCAGATTATGATATATGGTATGGAAACTGTCTCTTACTGTCAGAGCGAAACATTACTCATTCTATGCTCTCTGGGAACTGGAATGTCTAATGACCACTGCCTAATTAGAAAGAGGTGTATTTGCATATTGTTGCACAAACATTTTAGTTAAACAAATGTTTTCAATAAAGATACCAACATATTTAGGTTTCTTGTTGTAATCGCGGGGAGACTTGAAGATTAGACTGTCGTTTACAATTAGCGTTTTTTCTAGGTGTCTTGTACATGGTGTGTTGTTTACAATAAAATGTCTTTATTACAGACTTTATTTCATTTAATGTGGAACAAGTATTTGTATTTAAACATTCTTTTCCAAATAAAAAAATTTTGAATGTCAAAAAAGCCTTATATTAAAAATCAAACATAAAAGTTGCACGTTTTGAGGAAGAAACTAGTGTTAACTTTATTTTAAATCTCTTTTCTTACTAGTTTTTATGAGGATGCTTTCATAAATCCACCGGTAGCAATCAAGCAGCTGACCAACAGCCTATCCATTTAAACCTATCCAATACCTTCTATAAATTGCAATATTGTCAGTAATCCAATGTCATAGTTTTAGGTGGTTTACCGTTATACTAGGTATGGGGTCTGAACTTAAGGGTAAATGTACCCCGTGTGCTTCAATTAATACCTATTTTAAATCCACTATATAATGGGTTCCATAACACCAGGGCACAGACCTGTATGGATGGTTTCTGTACTATTAAATACATGGAATGCAGCACACTTGAGCCCTCGTATGTAAAAAAAAGGCACAAGTTTGCCCGGGAGCAGTAACCCATGGCAACCAATAAGATGTTTGCTTTTAAACACGTGACCTGTAAATGCTACCTGCTGATTGGTTGCTATGGGTTACTGCTCCTGGGCAAACTTTTATTAAATATCCCCCCGTTATATCTTATTATTTAGAACTGGAAAATTAAAAAAAATATATTGGCAGCTACGCTTCTATTTTGAACGAATGAAAGTTTCTGCTTTTTGCTACAGCTTAAACTAAATTGCAAGCTTGTGGTACCCAAAATAGCAGCACTATGAATAAGCTCAGTAGACTGGAGAAGGAGTGACAAGTCATAAAGAATTTATAGTGGTAGCTTGCTGACTGAGCCAAGAAACTCTTGTGCCTGTGTATTATTATTAATAATAATAATGGAGGAAAGGGATGAAGTATCTAGCTGCCCAAGAGGGTAGCAATCAAAATTGAGTGGGAAAGTAAATAATAATTCCAGGAAGCATTCTGTGTAAACCTCAAGATCAGCTTCATTCTGAAACAAATTTTTTGTTGAATTCGGTTGAGCCTCATGGATCAGGTATAGAGACAAAAAGGTGGTAAAAGGAATGTGTTCTCTAAGTTTACTATGACCAACCCCTTAAGAGGCACCATACTCAGTACATTTTCAAACACAGAATATATTTTGTAAACTCAATGGGGAGAATTCACAAAAGTGGTGATACTGAGACAAAATAAAATGGAGATATATTAGTTTGATTTTCCACCTTATTTAAAAACCTCTATCTCCACTTTTGTAAATTTGTCTTTTAAACAGACAGTTTTCAGGTTTTGTCTTTTATGTAACATTTTACTGACAATTTTTTATGAATTTGTTTTAGTCCCACATCTACATGAGCCTTGGAATAAGGATTTTGCCAGAATGATTTTGCATTTCATTTGCCATTTGTCATTTCACTTTGGGGCATTTCCTGAAGGGGAATTTTAGTTTGTGTTACGGACTGACGTCATGACGCAGCGCCGAGTGGCACCAGCGTTACTGCGTATGTGCTTTGCACGTGCCTAGGGACAGTGCACACTGAGCACATAAATACTTTTGTTAGCACAAAATTAATTCTATGCACATTTAAAAAGAGTGCATGAAGATGAAAGTATCTATATAATTTGTTTTTCCTGGGCTGAGTTATCAATTTGTCTATTCTTGCACCCAGCATTACAGTACATACATTACATACATTACACACACATATTTATATATGTATGGTATACAAAAAAAAACTAAAAAAAATTTGTAGATACAAATAACAATTGTAAGTACAAAAATTTGCAATATAAAATATTTTTGTGTTTTTTAAATGTATTATGTTCCCAGTATTTATTTTGTGATGGCAAAAATTATTTTATCATTACAAAACAACTTTTGCGCTAACAAAATGTATTTTGTCACTATAGAATTGTTTATGTGCTCACAGAATGTATTTTGTGTTTATAAAAGGAAATACTACAGAACAGTTATTTCAATCCCAGAATTAATATTTTACTGAGAAAAATTTATTTTGAAACCATAGAATGTGTGTTGTGCATGTAGTTTATTAGAAATAATAAAACAATGCACACTTTCTGGCTTTACAAAATGCATTTTGTGTTACACAATGCAGTAGATACACCTCTGGATCTGAGTTGGGGAGGCACAACTGCATTTTCTTATCTGTTCATTTTTGTTTATATGCCTGGTATGTACTGTGATGAAGAGCCCAATTGCAAATAAATTCCTGGCATGTTCTGTTTTCATCCTGAAAATGGACAGGCTGGTATCTAGAATATGCAGAAATGCAGGAGTTGCTCCAACGTCAAGTATATTAATATGTTTTTACTCTCCTTTTGGGTCCAGAAAACACTTTGCTGATCTAAATGAAAGCATCCCCAGTGCAAGAGACAGAGAGGCACCTCTTACACACACAGCAAAAATGTGGTCTTACGAATTTCATTTATGTCTATATCTAGAACTATGTATTCTACTCAGACTATTGTAATACTGTCATGAGCCCTCACCCTCGCCGCTCCTTACCTGGCCCAAGCGTGCGGCAGCGTCCTCCTTCCCGGCGAATCCAAGATGGTGGCGCCCAGGACTCCACGTGGGCGCAGGGACGCCGGCGCGATGATGTCACGCGCTATGGCGCCAAATTCAAAAATAAAAGGATGCCAGAGACCCAGGTTCAATGCCCGAGTATAGCTCAATATTCCTATTGTGTTCCTGGGTCTCTAATTGTCTGCTCTGCTTTCCTATTGCCGATTCACTGCTTGTTCCTGACCTTGAACCTTGCTGCCTGCCTTAAGTGACCTTTGCCTGAACCTGACCTCTCTATTGGATTACCCTGAATCTGTACTTTGCTCGGACTCGATGGAAGCGGCCTTCCTCCTTGATCCTGACTACACCCTCCCTGTGGGTGCCGAAGGCCCCCACTGACTGTATACTCGGGCCATGGATCCTGAGGAAGCTGTACCGGACGTTGGAAGAGCCCTTCGCGGGCTGGCGTCCCGTATGGAGGCGTATGAATCCCAGCAAGTCAGAATTGGGCAAGTACTTGATTCCATTTTGTCCCGTTTGCCCTCTACTCCCGCTGTCGTGGAAATTCCTCCTGCAGTGGTGGTTCCTCCGCCAGCGATGTCGCCAGCTCGTGAGCCGCAAATTCCTCCTCCTCCTCACTTCAGTGGCAATCCTCAGGCCTGCAGGGGATTTGTGACTCAATGCCAGATTCAGTTTGAGTTCCAACCTTCCCAATTCTCCTGTGAGCGAGCGAAGGTGGGCTACGTTATGTCTCGTCTGGAAGGCAAACCGCTGGAATGGGCAACTTCCCTCTGGGAGAGTCAGTCACCCCTGACATTTGATGTGAAGGAATTTCTACAGATGTTCAGAACCATCTTTGATGCTCCTGGTCGGGTCGCTACTGCCTCTTCACGCCTGCTGCAAATCCGTCAGGGCAATCTTGGTGCCAGTGAGTATGTCATAGACTTTAGAACCCTCATGGCGGAAACATCCTGGAATGAGGAGGCTTATAAGGCAGTCTTCTACCAAGGCCTGTCATCCCACCTGAAGGATGACCTGGTATCCAAAGATCTACCTGACTCCCTTGAAGATTTGATTGCTCTCGCTATTAGGGTGGACACTCGCCTTAAAGAACATCAGGCTGATAAAGAGCGGAATAAAAAGTCTCATCCAGTCCTGGCACCGCGCTTCCAGAACCCTATGATACCCCCGTCTTCTCCGCAGTTTACCACTTCCCCTTCGGAGGAACCCATGCAACTTGGGAAGGCTCGACTGACTGCACAAGAGAAGCTTCGAAGACGCCTTTCTGGCTTATGTCTATACTGCGGCGGACAATCCCACTTAGCGGTTTCCTGCCCTGTCAAGCTGGGGAATACTCCTGCTTCAAGTAAGACTGTTGTTTCTTTTGCTGGTAGTATTGTTCCTAAGTCAGCGGAACAATCTCACCATTTTCATGTTCCTGTGCAGATCCGGTTGTCCTCCCAGGCAATTCCAGTCTCAGCCTTCCTTGATTCCGGAGCTGCAGGAAACTTTATGGACTTGGCATTCGCTAAAAAGGTTGGCATTCCTCTCTTTCCAGTGACTCCTCCTATTCGGGTTTTTGCCATTGATGATAGACCCCTCTCCACGGACACCATCACTTTAACCACCGGTGAACTATCTGTCCAGATTGGAGTACTACATCTGGAAAAGATGTCATTCCTGATCATCCCGTGTCCTTCCTCTCCTGTTGTGCTGGGTTTGCCATGGTTACGACTCCATAACCCCTCGATTGACTGGTCATCTGGTCAAATCTCCCGTTGGAGTCAGTACTGCCAAAGACATTGTTTAATTCCTCAGCCACTCCAGCGGGTTACGGTCTCTTCAGTCTTTCAGCTTTGCCCTCCGTCTACAGGGACTTCTCTGATGTTTTTTGTAAAAAGTCAGCAGAATTTCTTCCCCCGCATCGTCGGTATGACTGCCCTATTGATCTCCTTCCTGGAACCATGCCACCCCGTTGGTGGACCTATCCCTTATCCCCTGCGGAGACGGCTGCCATGAAAGAGTATATCTCCGAGAACCTCCAGCGTGGCTTTATCCGTCCTTCTACCTCCCCAGCAGGAGCTGGCTTCTTCTTTGTCGAAAAGAAGGACGGTGGACTCCGTCCCTGTATTGACTATCGGGGTCTCAATAAAATAACTGTTAAAAACAGATACCCTTTACCCCTTATTTCAGAACTTTTCGACCAACTTAAAGGGGCCAAGATTTTCTCTAAGTTGGATCTCCGCGGGGCTTACAATCTCATCAGGATCCGAGAGGGCGATGAGTGGAAGACGGTTTTCAATACCCATGATGCCCTTCGGCCTTTGCAACGCTCCAGCTGTCTTTCAGGAGTTCGTTAATGATGTTTTTCGGGATCTCCTGGGGAAGTCTCTTGTCGTGTATCTGGATGACATCCTTATCTTCTCTCAAGATTTGGAAACCCATCGCTCCCAAGTCAAAGAAGCTCTTTCTCGTCTTAGAGAAAATTCTCTTTTCGCCAAGTTGGAGAAATGCACCTTCGAAGTACCAAAGATCTCCTTTCTGGGCTACATTATCTCGTCTAGGGGCTTCGAAATGGATCCTGCCAAGGTATCTGCTATCCAGAAGTGGCCACTTCCCCAGAGTACTAAGGCAATCCAGAGGTTTATAGGATTTGCAAACTATTACCGCCATTTCATTAAAGGCTTTTCTTCCCGCATTTCTCCTATCCTTTCCCTCATCCGCAAAGGAGGGAGACCCAATTGTTGGCCTCCTGTGGCCCTTGAAGCCTTCCAGTCCCTGAAGGATGCCTTCATTTCTGCCTCTGTTCTTCGGCACCCAGAGCCTCACCTACCCTTCTTTATTGAAGTCGACGCCTCTGATGTAGGGGCAGGTGCTATCCTTTCCCAGAGACATTCTGCAGATGGTAAGCTCCATCCATGTGCATACTTCTCCAAGAAGTTTTCCTCCACTGAGCAGAATTACGACATTGGGAATCGTGAACTCCTGGCTGTCAAACTCGCTCTCGAAGAATGGCGACACCTCTTAGAGGGAGCTTCTCATCCGGTCACGATCTACACTGATCATAAGAACTTAGAATTTCTACAGTCTCTCAAGAGACAAAATCCCCGTCAGGCGAGATGGTCTCTTTTCTTCTCCCGTTTCAATTTTGTCCTGACGTATCGTCCTGGGACCAAGAACCGGAAGGCAGACGCCCTGTCTCGAAGTTTCTCCCCAGAGGATCGTCTGCCTATAGAGCAAGAGCCTATCATTTCCCCTTCCCGGATCATTGCCACTGTATTGCCCCAATTCGCTGAACAAATTTTGCGTTGCCAGTCTGCCGCTCCTCCAGATACTCCCATAGGAATGGCATTTGTACCTCCTGAGTTATGCCTTCCCATTCTCCAGCAGACTCATAGCTCCAAACAAGCCGGCCACCCTGGTTCTGAAAAAACTCTTGAGCTTCTTCGACGCCTAGTTTGGTGGCCGACCATCCGCAGGGATGTCAGAGACTTTGTCGCAGCTTGTACAGTATGTGCCACCACTAAGGCCAGCCACTCTCGACCCTGCGGTCTTCTACATCCATTGCCAATACCCTCTCGCCCATGGACGCATTTGGGTATGGACTTTATTGTGGAGTTGCCGCCCTCCTGTGGAAACACTGTCATTTGGGTAGTGATAGACCGCTTCAGCAAGATGGCACACTTCATACCTTTGAGGAAACTCCCCTCGGCTGTAGAACTGGCTCATCTCTTCGTACAGCATATCTTTCGTTTACATGGTTTTCCTGTGGAAATTGTCTCTGATAGAGGGTCCCAGTTTGTTTCCAGATTTTGGCCCTCCTTGTGCAAGTCTCTGGGAGTATCTCTTCAGTTCTCCTCTGCCTATCACCCTCAGACCAATGGGGCAGCAGAGCGTGTAAACCAAGCTCTTGAACAATTCCTGCGAAACCATGTTTCCCTCTGCCAAGACGACTGGTCGGATTTACTCCCGTGGGCGGAATTCGCTCACAACAATGCCAGTCATTCCTCCACTGGAAGATCTCCTTTCTTGTCGGTGTATGGTCAACATCCTTTGGCTTTCCCTCAAGATTTTCTCCTCTCTGAAGTCCCCGCTGCAGATGACCTGGCGGCTCACATGTCTGTTATCTGGGCTGCCACCAAGTCTAATTTGGAGAAGAGTTCCCTGGTACACAAGACCTTCGCTGATCGTCGGAGGAAGCCTTCCCCTCCATACAAGGTTGGTGATAAAGTCTGGCTTTCTTCCAGGAACATCCGCTTGAGGGTACCATCCCCGAAACTGGGTCCCAATTTCGTGGGTCCCTTCTCCATCTCTGAGGTGATCAATCCAGTGGCTGTCCGTCTACAACTTCCCCCAGAGATGCGGATTCCTGACGTGTTCCACGTTTCCTTGTTGAAGCCTGTAGTGTTCAACCACTTCTCCTCTGCTCAGTCTCCCCCTTCTGCCATCCTCGTGGATGGTCAGCAAGAGTACGAAGTTGAGAAAATTCTAGATTCCAGGCTCTCCAGGGATCACTCCAGTACCTTGTCCAATGGAAGGGCTTCGGCCCTGAGGAATGCTCCTGGGAGAAAGATTCTGATGTACATGCTCCTCGTCTTGTGAAGGCGTTCCATGGTCAATTTCCCCAGAAGCCTCGGCCTGGTGGTCCAGTGGCCCCCCGTGGGGGGGGGGGGGTACTGTCATGAGCCCTCACCCTCGCCGCTGCTTACCTGGCCCAAGCGTGCGGCAGCGTCCTCCTTCCCGGCGCGGCGAATCCAAGATGGCAGCGCCCAGGACTCCACGTGGGCGCAGGGATGCCGGCGCGATGATGTCACGCGCTATGGCGCCAAATTCAAAAATAAAAGGACGCCAGAGACCCAGGTTCAATGCCCGAGTATAGCTCAATATTCCTATCGTGTTCCTGGGTCTCTAATTGTCTGCTCTGCTTTCCTATTGCCGATTCACTGCTTGTTCCTGACCTTGAACCTTGCTGCCTGCCTTAAGTGACCTTTGCCTGAACCTGACCTCTCTATTGGATTACCCTGAATCTGTACTTTGCTCGGACTCGCTGGAAGCGGCCTTCCTCCTTGATCCTGACTACACCCTCCCTGTGGGTGCCGAAGGCCCCCGCTGACAAATACACTGTCTAAAACCTTGGAATATGGGAGATTAGGTACCAGACTTTTTTAGAGGTGAAGCCTCAAGCTGGGGAGACTTGGTTACTGTAACAGGGCAAGCCCTAAGCTCTAGGGAAATATCCATTATTTCATGCATTTCTCAGGTAAGCTAAATAATTTAGAATTTAGAAAACCTAGGAACCTGGGAAGTCCTACAGACTTCAGCAGTGGGCACCTTCTGACACCAACCTACAATATTTTAAAACAGAGAATACTTTGGGGCTCTGGATCAAGTACAGGATAATTGCTTTCACAATTTGCTTCTCAGATCTAGTCTGCTCAATATACCACTCCTATTGTTATGGCTTATATTCCTCTTGAACTATGTCTTTCTGGTCTACAAAAGACCCATTGTTCCAGACAAGCAGCCACCCAAGTGCAAAAAGACTTTGGATCCATTAAATCGTCTTGTATGGTGGCCATCCATGTAGAAAGACATCAAAGACTTTATGACTTCCTGTACAGTCTGTGCATCTTTCAAAATATAGCTATTCACTTTCTTGTGGTCTTCTTCAACCTTTACCCATTCCCTCTTGACCTTGGACTCATCTAGCCATGGACTTTATTATTGAATTACCACCTTCTAAAGGAAACATTGTTATATGGGTGGTAATTGATCACTTCAGTAAGATGGCGTATATTTCATATTTTTGTCTTCATGGATTCCCAGCAGAAATTGTGTCTGACAGAGGTACCCAATTCATTTCCAAATTTTGTTGATTTTTGTTTAAATCCCTTGACATCATTCTCCAGCTGACCACCCTCAGTTGTCATGTATCTCTCTGCCAGGATGACTGATTTCTTTCCATGCATAGAAACCAAAAAGAAAGAAGGGGGGCACTCTGGAAATCCAAAAGACAGGCCATTTGAAAAGTTAAAAAGAAACAATCTTTATTATACACTCATCTCATAAAGCCTTAGGCTTTAGGAGTATATTATAAAGATTTTTTTCAGTCTTCAGTCTTTCAGTCATCTTTTCCAGTCTTTTAGATTTCCATAGTGCCCCCCTTTTTCTTTTTTTGTTTCTGTGCTAACAGCTTGTCCAATCCTTTGAGCTGAGGGTTTGGGTTGGAGCACCTGGATTATCTTCTTTACTTTGGTGAGTTATCTATGGATTGTGGGTGCTTAATTGCTAGACATAAATGTGTGTTTCTGATCTCCTTCCATGGCCAAAGTTTGCTCATAACAAGGCTTCTCATGCCTCTACTGGAAGATCCCATTTCTTTGTGACCACAATAACCTGGTCATGGAGGTCCTGTGGCCCCCTGGAGGAGGCAGTACTGTCAGGAGAGCTCCACTTTGTATCAAAGATGGCAGCACCCATGGCCACAACCTTATGTCGCCCTCAGACAGGCCTACCCGACTGATATCTGGCTAAAAAATCAGCTGGAAATCATTCGGGGAGGTTTAAAAATCCTGTCAGGAAGAAACAGTAGAGTACAGAAGCAGTGGAGTAACAGTTGCCCTACTATAAATCCTAGTACAGGAAATAAGCACTCAACTAAACCACATATGATTTTCCTCAGATTATAGGTATATAGAAACATATATTGATTTTTGCAATATACATTCTTTTTGGGTGGGCAGACGGGTTTAACAGTCCCTAATAGAAACTAAGGGCATCTAGTATATTAATATACTTAATACACATTTTGGGGTGTGTAATAAAAGGCACTAAGTTTGCCCAGGAGCAGTAACCCATAGTAACCAATCAACAGGTAGAATTTACTGGTCATCTGTTTAAATGCAAACATCTTATTCATCTTATTGGTTGCTATGGGTTACTGCTATTCGACAAACTTGCAAATGTGCATTTCATTACATATGGAGTTTGTATTACAATATTCTTATACTACCACAAGACCTGCCTCTTACTGATTTTTTAATGGTTTTAATAGTTGACTAATTTTTCTTTCATATATATATATATATATATATATATATATATATATATATATATATACAGTTTTGCAAGTACACTACAATCTGCAAATACTTAGTATGATATTTAGTACAGTACTACAATACCATAGCAGTGCTGGCCGCAGTAATGTAAAAAACATGTTGAAAATGCAACCTTATCTCTTTTTCAGAGGTCTCATTGCCCCACTTTTTCTGGAGAACAGCCAGTTTGTCGGGTTAAATTGCTCTGGGTTAGTCTACAATGCTATAGATTTTATGATCTATCGCAGTCAGCTTTATTTTCAGCTTTTAGAAGCCTTTAAAGGAACAGTAACACTAAAAAATGACCGTGTCTCAAAGTAATTAAATTGCACTGGTAAAAGTTGTGTGTTTGCTTTAGAAACCCTACTATAAGTTATATAAACAAAGCTGCTGTGTAGCCATGAGGGTAGCTATTTAAATTAAAATAGGGCTAAAGGGCACTCCATTTTTCCATCTTCAATAGCTGTCCCTGTGTTACACAGCAGCTTATTAATATAAACTATAGTAGTCTTTCTGACGCAAACACACAACTTTCAGTGCTATGGCACACAATATCCCCTCTACCACGTGCCACTAATCTACTATTAAAGCATTTTTTTTCCTTGTGAGGCAATTTCTTGGCCTTTCTCAGGCTACTTTTTTGCAAGGTTACCTACAGGATATTAGCCAGTAGTAGGCTATAAATGGCTTTCATGGCATCAGATGATGTAACAGGAGATGTGTCTTTACTCTAAACATAGGCACTTATACGAAAGGTAACACTAAGAGAAATACTTTCAGTGCAAACATGAGTGTGCATAGTTTGAATTTTTACTTTAGGGAGAATAAAAATGTATATAATAACAGTTAAACGATATAACTTTTGGTATAATTATAGCGAGAGGTTTAAATAAACACAAAGAAATAGAGATCAAGCCTACCTGATGCAAACTAATAACCAGAAAAAATGCAATGTTTTATCTTATAAATACAAGTAGATACAATGAACTCACAATTGTTCACTTCAGTGCTTTTGTTATACTATATATATCTGGCCTTGTAATGAGGTAAAGGGGGCACTGAACAAATGTTGGTTTAGAGCAGGGGTCCCCAACCTTTCTTACTCGGGAGCCACAGTCAAATGCAAAAAAGACTTGGAGAGCAACACAAGCATCATAAAAGTTCATGGAGGTGCCAAATAAGGGCTAAGATTGGCTATTAGTCAGCCTCTATGCACACAATCAGCTTACAGGAGGCTTTATTTGGTATTAAATCTTGTTTTTATTCAACCAAAACTTGCCCCCAAGTCAGGAATTCAAAAATAACTACTTGGTTTAGGGGCACTGAGAGCAACATCCAAGGGGTTGGTTGGTGAGCAATGTGTTGCTCATGAGCCAATGGTTGGGAATCATTGGTTTAGAGGCTGAAGCTCAAACATCTGAATGCTCTGCACTCAGTCATTGTCCTTTAAAGGTCTTTCTAGCAAAGTTATTGGGTGTGCTTCTGTTTTGTGTATTTGGTTCTGGCCATTGCTTGTATCCTGACTTTGTGTGAACTCTGCCTTGACTGACCCCTTGCCTGTTCGAATATTTTTCTGGATCCTGATTTTGTATTGAACTTCTGTTCCGGTTTTGACCTGGCCTGTCTTACACCGACTCTAGTAAGCTTCCTCAGTCCTTTTCTAACAATCTGGTACCCTTGCGTGCACAGAACCTTTGCCTTGGTCCTCTCACTTTAAGACCTGGCGACACCCGAGTGGTGGAGGGCTCCACCCGAAGCAAATGGTGGTTGTTATAGGCAGAACATAAGCCGTGACCAGGACCTTGGCAATTGTTCTGGGTTTTGGGTTACCGATCGTGACATACTGTATGCACTACAGAAGAGGTTGGGATTATTTCCTGTCTTAAGATCCTAACAGAACTTCACATACTAAAAAGGCACATTCTAGAAGTATCCACAGGTGGCTGCACTTACAAGGACACAATACTTCCTGTTTTCACCTCCTCTTTGTCTCTAATTAAAGAAGTCAGATTCAAGCAGACCCCATTTTTCATTACAGGGTAAATCTTGAGTATCCCCTGCAAGTCTCACCATGAGGTTTAATTCCTCTTCTGCACTCTCCTTCAGCAACTGTGATGTGTTGATGTTCTGTAGGTAGGTAACCATCAACAAAAGGCCCAGAAATCAAGATAAGGCATGCATGCACACACAGAAACTTACAACCAGGAACACATGTAGCAGCAACCTCTAACTACAGTATTTGGTACCTTATGGCACTTATTCATAGTGTCCATTAATTAAGCACCATACAGAATATGTTTTTTTTTTTTGCTAGATACTTTCTAAGTTTCCTTGATTTCCCTGGTTATTGGTTTCTGGCTTTTTACTCCACTGTTTAGTGTAAAACAAATGCACCTGGACCCCACATTACTAGCACTGAACCAAGTTTGTTATGAACCAGTGACAAAAACAAGACGTCAAGGGCTGTAGGGGACCAGGTTTCGTAGTTATATGGGTCACTTATATCAAAAAGATTTTTTGTTCCCATGAGTTAAGCCAATTTTGTATTATTATATGGATGGACCTATAGTTTTCCTAAAATGCTATAATAAAAATGATAATCGGTACAATATGTTTTGCATGGTTGTCATTTTATTCACCTACTCTGGTATTCCTTATTATTAACTGACAATGACATTCATTTTAGGTAATTTCATTTGTTGATGTTCTTAACTGAAAGGTCTAAACTTTACTGAGCAAGTAAAGCCGAGTTTTGTAGCGGTATTAAAGAAGAGCAGCAGAGCCAGTGTGATATCTTTATAGAACTCATTCTGGAAATCTGCCATTTAGCCCAGGTGCTGTCTGCATTTTTCCCCTTAATCCACAGAATACGGTATTCGGGTTTTCATCTTTATCCAGTACTGGAAATGTTTTTGAAGGAATCTGAATAGGCCAAACCATCTTTGGTTGATTTTCAATAAGCACAAAAGATGATGACATAATGGAATACTATAAGGATGAGATAAGAATCTATTTGAGTATCCAAGCACGAAAAGCTATTTGGATTTAGAAATTCAATTTTTTGTAAAAAGTGACACATACAATTTTAAATCTGCAATAATTAGTATTAAACGAATGATTGTCTAATCTGTTTTGGTGCCCTTTAAAAAGAACTTATTTCTTATGATTTTTTTGACTGTGGATTTTAACGCATAATGATGCGGATAATGATCTGGATCTTTTTAAAAACACAAGCAATTTTTGCACCCTTCACTGTTCCAGTACTTAATGGGTATTTAAATGCAGCCTACCCTCCACTACCACCCTTGTGTACATTACTACTCAAAACAAAATAGCAAAGGCTACAACTATACTGGAGCAATTTTGAGCACTTTACTATACTCCAGCAGCTCTTAGCTTAAAGGTCCACTACGTTTTTTGTTTTTTTCTTTTATATTTTTCTGCCTGTCTGACCACAAACTCCATGACAGCATAGTGCTATAATCCTCTTACACTGAAACCAGTTAAAGGTATGGTTTATTGATCATGGTTTACTGTGACCTTGCCACAAATTGAGGCCTGATCCTAAGACCCTATTTTTCTACAGTAAACCAAAGCCAAAAGTAATTTTTATTGCAAAGCTGGAACTTGGATTTTAAAGCACAATATCATACTTTGCCACCTGGGGCATTTTCACAGAACAACATACTGTATATAAGCGGCCAGTAACGATTCGCCAAGGCAGTAGTTCGTGAGCACTATGGCGCGTAGGAGCACCCCCATGTCCCACCCCCTGCCTGCCCCTCTTGAATAGAGCTCTGCTGAATGCAGACAGTTTTCTATGCAAGGGGGAAGATACAAGTCTTTGTGCTCCAAAATGGAGAATGAAGACCTGCAGAAATTCTGCAATAGCAGAACGTGTAGCTGGTGTAGTCAGTTTTTTTGCACTTTACACACTGCCCAGAATGTTATAAATGACCCAATAGAGTAAAGGTTGCTGTACATATGTATATCTAAGACACACATATTATTCCAAGGTGATAAGTTGTTTGGTCAATATATTGCATGTTGAAGCACTTAAGTATGGTAACATTGAATTGAAATGCTCCTTTTAATAACTAATGATCAGTATAAACTTCTCCTCTGATAATAAAAAAAAAAGTCATAAGTGTTCAGTAGAAATGCAGCATCTTTGTTACTGCTATGGCTAAACTCACATATGTTCTTAAAGGACAATGAAAGGTTAATATAAATTAAAAGTAAGTCTAAAGGCATTCTTTTTAAGTACTTACTGCATATCTAAATTCCCAGATCCCTGCTTGCTTCTCTGAGATATGGTGCTGGCAGCCTACAGCAGTGTGAAGACTACAGTGAAATCACTGAAATCTCTCTCCCCTTCCTGTAGGTGCCAGCGGCAGCCTTCCTATTCTCTGAGCATGTGTGTAACTTGATCCTGTCTCCTGCTCTGAGCTACACATGCCCACCAGCCAATCAGAAGCGGATCTGGCAGAGGGGAGGGGGGGAGGGAATGAAACACACGTGCAGTATGAAGCAAGGAGGGAAAGGAAGGGAGAATACCTTTTTAGAGATGGCTGCCTGTTCTAGAAAATGTGAAGTAAGTGTGACTGAGTAAATATTTGATTAGGTGAGCCAAAAGTGTGGCATTTTTACTAAACAATAGGAGGACTATTGGGCAGTATGCTTTTTACATTTTGACTTGCATTCTCCTTTAAAGGGGTGGTTCATCTTTACGGTGGCTCTTGGTTAAAGAATAGCCCTTTAGCAAATTTTCAAATGGTCTTCATTTTTTATCGTTTTTAAATTATTTGCTATCCTTTTCTGCCTCATTCTAGCTTTCAGAAAGGGATCACTGACCCCGGCAGCCAAACAACTATTGCTCTTTGAGGCTACAATTTAATTCTTATTGTTACTTTTTATTACTTAGCTTTTTATTTAGGCCTCTACAATTAATTTTCCAGTTTCCCATTCAAACCACTGCATGGTTTTTAGGGTAATTTGGACCCTAGGAACCAGATATCTGCTAAAATACCAGAGAGCTGGTTTTGAAGTAATTCAAAAACAACAATTTATAAAAACAAATTGCAAACTGTCTCAGAATAGCAACCCTTTTAAGCATCTGTGTTTCATGTTGCATACAATGCATATACAGTAGATACTATTTTTCATCCTGCTGGCCTTGATATAGTTATATTTTTTCTGCATTCTTATGGTACAATGTAATGAAAATCTTAAAAGGAAAAAAGCAAAGCATTTTGTGCAAACTATCTTTATTCAGCTGGCAGGTGAGGCACTAATGGTAAGTGTATAAATAGGACTATACAGAGAAGCAACATCTGCTCACAGATACATAAGAATAAAATAAATGGAAATACGCCCTACTATTAAACAGGGGATATGTTGCTCCCTTTAAGAAATGTGATTTCATCATCTTATTAGACAAATAAATGAAACAAAAAACAGTGAGCTGATTTAATAAACTCTGTCCAGTTTGACTTTATTTAAGCGAATAATAAATGTGTCTTTTCCATTACCAAGAGTGCTCATAATGTCATTGTTTATTTAACCTTATTATGTCATGCTTGTTTGGCCATTCTGTGATTCACTTACAGCTACTTCCTATTTGCAATGTTTGATATACAAATGACTGAAGCACATATACAGTAAATGAACCCATACCTCATTTGTTATGTTAGAGCACAACAATGCAAGGCGAACAAAATGGCAAACTATTATTAGGTTTAGAAGAAATCATATTTTTTAGAAGGTTTAGATGGGCTTGGAGCTGTTGCACCTTTCAGTGCATTAATATGACAAAAGATCATTGTACCTGTGTTTTACCACAATTATGCTGGAATTCTGGGAGTTATTGCACCTTGCCCCTTGCATTAAAGGAACAGTAACTTCAAAAAATGAAAGAGCTTTAAAGTAATAAAAATATGATGCACTGTTGCCCTGCACTGGTAAATCTGGTGTGTTTGCTACAGTAACACTACTATAATTTATATAATAAGCTGCTGTGTAGCCATGGGGGCAGCCATTCAAGCTGGAAAAAAGGAGAAAAGGCACAGGTTGCATAGCAGATAACAGATAAGTTCTGTAGAATACAATAGTGTTTATCTGTTATCTGCTATGTGCCTGTGCCTTTTCTCCTTTGAATGGCTGCCTCCATGGCTACATAGCAGCTTATTTATATAAATTATAGTAGACTTTCTGAAGTAAACACATAACTTTTACCAGTGCAGGGCAGCAGCACATTATATTTTAGTTACTTTTATACGCTTTCATTTTTTGGTGTTACTGTTCCTTTAATAAATGAGCTCTGCTGTCTTGTTTTTGTGCAGCATTAGGAAAACTAGTTTTTCATAGAAAGCCTCTGATAGATTTGGAGATAAACTATTTAACTATTTAATGCATACACTGTTTTTAACCATATGTACCGGAAAGATATTTGTTTTTTTAAGGTTCAGCATTGCAGGAATTCCTAAAATACACACATGGTATCCTTCCCCAGGGTAAAAAAACCGGAACGGTAGCATTTGTTGCCTTTACCGATGTCATAGGGGTCACCTCACAGGAGCACCTTATGGACAGCCAATTCTGCTCCCTAGCACATACATGCATCGTGATTGACAACTTATTATTATTATTAACATTTATTTATAAAGCGCCAAAATATTCCGCAGTGCTGTACAATAAGTGGGTTACATACATTGGACATACAGAGTAACATATAAAGCAATCAATAACAGATACAAGAGGTAAAGAGAGCCCTGCCCAAAAGAGCTTACAATCTACAAGGATGGAACAAGAGGTCCAGAGAACATACAGTCCAATACAATAATAGAATATTTTATAGGCCATTTCCCTAGTAATTTTAGGCACCAACGTAAAAAACATTTCATCTGTGTGTGGTCCGCTTTCAGCTCTAGAGAGACCATCTCTCCCTGAAGTTCAAGCTGAAATAAGAGGTGGGCATTTTTTCAGAAGCAGTATTTGGAGCCAGTCATTACTTTTTGTTTAGTTGTTTACAAGTGATCTTCTGAAATCCCGATGCAACAACCATTTTGGATCCAAGGTTACAGAGAGTTAACTAAAAGATTAAAGTCTACATGCTTGACATTAAAGATGCATCATAATTGTCTACTCAAGCTTATATTGTCCATAGCAGTGTAATGCCTGAGGTAGTAGACTGGTATAATAACTAAACTAAATGTAGACCCAACATTTATAACGCCTGAGCACCTCTGGTCTAAACCATGGGACTTATTTAGGTAACTTAAAAGGCACATCATGCATTTAAATATCCACATGTTTATCACCCACCACAGTGGATGGCAAGATATGTATAGTTTGTAAGGCATATAGCAAAAACTATTTTCTGAGGTTGTTAGCAAATCAATGTTGTGATTGCCATGTTTAGGTGGAATTAGGCCACAAATATATATAATTTGCTTCTTTTATGCAGGAGACAGGTAGGAGAAATTCAGTTGGCTCAGCATGGATTGCAAAAAGTATTATCCAAAGATAAGCAATAATAAATATGTAGCAGATAATATTCTGAGGTGTGATTGGGTGGGAACTCTGCAAAACAAAAGTGCAGGAAGAATACTAGTGAAAAGTAAGCCCCAATTGAGTAAGAACTTTAGGAACTCTCTATAACAGTTGTTAAAGGAAATTCAGAGTGTCTAGAAAGATTAGGCTTTCAATATACTGTATATCATTAGTCTTGCTATTACAGGTATGGGATCTGTTATCCAGAAACCCGCTATCCAAGATTTTTAACCCACTTAGGGAAAGATCTCTTATCTGGAAAACCCCAGGTTCCAAGCATTCTGCATAACAGGTCACATACCTGTATTGAAACAATTAAATAAATGGCCCACATGCATGTCATTATGTACTAACTCTACAGTGGTATATTGTATTAGCCAGTATGTTTTCAGCCTATAAACATACTTGTTGCCATTTTAAAGTTTTATTATTCTTACTGAACACAAAACATGACTCCATTTTTGAAGAAGTCTGTGTGTTTCAAATTATGTTTTTTCACTGCATTTTCAAATTATGGGATCCGTTATCCGGAAACCTATTATCCAGAAAGCTCTAAATTACAGAAAGCCTGTCTCCCATAGACTCCATTTTAATCAAATAATTCAGATTTTTAAAATTGATTTCCTTTTTCTCTGTAAAAATTAAACAGTACCTTGTAATCAATCCCAACTAAGGTATAATTAATCCTTATTGGAGGCAAAACAATCCTATTGGGTTTAATTAATGTTTTATTGTTTTTTTAGTAGATGAAGATCCAACTTACAGAAAGACCTCTTATCCAGAATACCCTCGGTCCCGAGCATTTTGTATAACGGGTCCTATACCTGTACATCAAAAAAACTCATTATAGCTCAGATGGTGATAAACTAGAAAAGCGGCTGCTTAGCAGCAGAAGCATCTAAAGCCTTAATAATAATAACATGTAGACAAAGATAAATATTTAAAGTGCAGTAATCATTTTGGTGTATATTTTAGTACTAAGATGTAAGGCCATCAGTGACCAGGAACCCCTGACCTGTGGACCTTCTGTTTTTTGTAGTTGCTCAGTGAGTTCAGATCTGATATCACTACCATATACAAATACAGTATATTAAAGCATGCTCTATATCATTCAACTTCTATTTCAAGATGACTATTATATTACATCAGATTATTATATAATGTCAGAAATAGTTGGAAGTAGAAAGCACACAGACCATAAAATAAACATTAGGGGCCATTAGGGTCATTAGGGGCCAACAGATAATTCCAAGGAACCATATTGAATCACTAAAAGACTTCACTTGGAGGGCATAAGCAATATTTAATGTTTGTTTACTTCAAAAGGCCTGCTAATGTTGTTTCCTGCAACTGTAAGGAACTGTTTGTTCCACTGAAAATATAGAAGACGTGCAACAACCAGAAATGGGCAGATTGTTCTCATCTTGATTTGCTTTCAAACTAAATTGAGGACTATAAATGCTTACTTTTAGATTTAGTTTTAACTATCTATTTATTTGTCAGAAGGGTCTAAGGATTTGACAATGAATGAATAAATAATGTTATCTTAGTATTTTATTTGCATTATAATTCCTTATTACTTATCTTACCAGGCAGTCCAACAAATTCACTTTAACTTTTTTATAATTTAGAAAACAATAATAGTGTGCATAACTTTACCAGCATTCACTAAATGTGCCTTTCCCTTTATGTTTGACTTTTTTTCTGCATTTATAAGATTATTCTTACCCAAAAAGCATAAATGTACACTTTTGTCTGGACATACGCAGCTACAAAGAACACCTATGGCCCATAACTCCTGCTTTACATAAAGTTATTTCAGGCCTTTACAGTTCTACAAAGCATCTGGACAATCATAAGAGCAAACCAAACATGATTTTATATAAAAGTAACTGATCCAGCCTTCCACAACGTAAATCACTTCCAATTATACAAAGTTATTTTCTCTCTCTTACTCCTAGCTTTCTTTGTTGTCCAATGCAAATGGTGTGACGTACAACAGAGCAGCTCTGAGCAACAGTGTGGGGTTCTCTTGTATGCATTTATCTATTTTCTCTGGTGTGTGCAAGCATCATGGCATCAGCACATTGCTCTCACTGGGAGAACCTCTGCTTCCCCAAATCTATTTGAGTCTCACACACTATAGGGATAATTTACAGCAAGGAAAGCGATGTACCTGCCTTAGAGCTTGAGCAATCATAGGAAACCCCACACGACCCCTAACACACGCTGGGTTTGAGCAATTATAAATCAGGCCCTTAATAATTAGCCAGATTGAATAAATAAATAATAACCCATGATTAACATTTCTATAATATTCATATAGAAAAACATCTCGGCGTGTTGGTGCATCTTGACTCTTGCTTTTACTGAGGCATCTTTGCATAGTGAAGTAGAATGGGATTCTCTTTTTGTTTTTCTTTTTAGTATTGTTTTATAACGACACTTTACATGTACACAGTCAGCTTTTTTTTTTTAAAGTGGACCTGTCACCCAGACATGAAAATCTGTATAATAAAAGTCCTCTTCAAATTAAACATGAAACCCAAATTCATTTTTATATTAACACATCCAAACCCATTATAAAGGCATTTAAAAATCACAGCTGTCAATCATATATTGCTTGCCCCGCCTCTATGCCTTAGGCATAGAGGCGGGGCAGACAATAACTTTAGCTTTCCATTCAGCACTACCTAGATGTCACTGCACATCTCACTTTTCCCCTCCCTCCTCATCATCTAATTGTGTAGCCAGTGCATGGGCCTGGGCATCTGGTCCCTCATTCTGGCACATAAACAAGATTTTGGCATGATACAAAGCTTGCCTTAATAAAAGTGTCCACAAAATGGTGCCTGCCTGCTTGCTTTGATTAATTCCAAGACGGAAGGAAACAAGGTTTATATTATTTATATAGAGTAAGTAAAGTTTATTTTGCTCAACTAACAATATAGAAAGTAATTTGGACTTATTTCTTAGGGTGACAGGTCCGCTTTAAAGATTTTTATAGTCTATATGGGTGACCTGCTTTTCCTCCCTCAATCTACACTAAAAAATATAAAAGCAAAACAAGGCAAAGTACAAGCAATGAAGGGTACTTAACACTGCCTGCTTATCCATTATTACTAGAAAAATCATTACTCTTACTAGTACTGTTGAAAAGTTGCTAAAAATGTTTCATTTTGTTACTTTGTGCATGTAAAGTGCCATTATAAACCAATACTTCCCTTTTTCAATAGACAGACTGAGTAAAATATAGGTAAATACTCTTTCAACTTTTATTTTAGTTGAACGATAAATGATGAACAGTAAAAGTAAAGCACAGCCATCCAAATAATGAAAGTGTACAAGAACAGTTTGGAGAGAACAAAATATTGGTTTTTAGTAACCCAAATCATCTGTTGATGCATATTTTGTGATAGTATGTAAGGGTGTAATTATTGGCCTCTTTTTTATTCTTCAGCCAAAGGGGTTTAGAGATATCAGAGTATTATTATGTTGTGTCATTAGTTAATGTAAATATGCTGAGCTCCTTCTACAGAAGCACAACTGAGGCATGCCATACTTTGGTCTACCTAAAACAAGTGTACTGAATACATGTATCATGTGATTTCCCCAGCTTTTTAAACCTTTTAGTTTTTTAATTTGGTTTTGTTGGACTGAGTCCCTGGTCTACTGGGTCCTGGTATGTCAAAACTGATAAAACAGATTCACACTCTATAACTTATTTTGTTCTGTACATCAAGTGGATCCATATGCTTTGCGTGTGTTTTTAGATGTTGTAAAAGCAAATTCCCCTCACATAATAACTGAGCAGTAAAGGCATAGTTCTCCAGCAGACAGATCTGCTGTCCAACTTGGTATTTGATGCCATAAAGTTAAAAGATTACCAATGCTACGGTGGTTTGTAAGGTGAAATATGTTTTGTTTAAACTTTCATGCTAGTAATAAAGTTGGTACAGGAACGGAATAAAAGGAACCAGAAAGTAAAAAGGGAGTGGCCTTAGACAAGAACAGTAGCTCTGATAGGGACAGGTAGGCCTCAAGAGGAGACTAGGGACAAAAGGTTGATGTCTTGTGTATGTGACATGCAACTGTTAATAAAAGAGCAAGCTGGGTAAGTGAACAAAATTAAATTTAATATGTAATATAGCTGGCAGGATGGAAGACAGAGTAAAAAGGAAAAAGAAGATTGTCTTCTATTCCTAACTTTAAGTAGGCTGTGTCCATAGGGGTGTTTAACCCTTAGCTTTCTGTAATGCTAAACTGATTGAGGATAACATCAATTTTGATACTTTGATTTAACAGAAAGCTTCCATCATCCTTTCTTTGTATGTGGATTCCTAGGTAGTAGGTCACATCTCCTAGGTCCTGTGTTTCAAAGTGCTTGTTGGGAGTTGACTTTACTGACTTTATTGATTAGCTTTACTTCCTGTGAAGCATTCATCTAGTAGGACTTTATTCATCTTTTAGTTCTACGCCCTAGCTGATTTACTTAACTTACAAATAAGGTGTTCTTCTCCATCTTTCACATAACCTTTTGGTTGTGTCATGTACAGTTCTTCTACTATGTCACGATTGAGAAAGGCTGTTTCGATGTCATGATGTCTCACAATCATATTCCTTAGAGCTGAAATAGTCATTAAAGTTCTAAAAGTACTTTGTTTTCCAACAGGAGCAAAAGTAGCATCACAAACTTCTCCATATTTCTGTGAGAATCCCTGTGCAACTAATTTTGCCTTGTATCAATGGATATTCCCTTTTACATCAAATTCCTCAAGTTTACTTTGAGGTAACTAAGGAAGCTTCCAAGTTTGGATCTGGTTGAGTGATGCCATTTCTTCATCAGCAGCTTTAACCCACATTTGCTTCTCATGGATTGGCAACCTTTGCATTTACTCCCATGATGCTGGGTCAGGCTTTGGTGCTGTATGAACCATATAGGACAAGCGTTTAGCTGGGATGCCCTTATTGGTTCTTTGGACTTTCTGGCTGAAGTTGAGGTTTCACTTTCTACTTTTTTGTTGTCTGAATTATTTACACTGACTTCAGTTTCAGTGCTCTGTAGTACTGATTGAGGTATTTCTAAAGATTGGACAGTTCGAGGCAGAGTTATCAAAATGTGAGTTTAGCGCTTAATGCATAAAACTCACCCACGTTCTATTTATTCCCATGGGATTTTTAGAAGCGTATTTATCAAATGGTGTGTTCAAACTTTCACCCACTGATAAATACACTTATAAAAATCCCATATGAATAAGCAGTACATGGGTGAGTTTTTATGTATTAAGCTCTAAACTCACATTTTGATAAATCTGCCCCCAATTGTGCATTCTACAGAAATACCCCAATCAATACTACAGAGCACTGAAACTGAAGTCAGTGTATATAATTCAAAAACTAAAAAGCAGAAAGTGAAACCTCTACAACTTCAGTCAGAAAGTACAAAGAACCAATAAGGGCATCCCAGCTAAACGCTTGTCCTATATGGTTCAAATCTGCCCCTTGATGTCACATCATGAAACTTTAGACATACAGAGTTTTTATCAATAATAACAGTTCTGCTGATTGTTACGTTGTTGGTGCTTTGGTTCAGGATTCTGTACCCTTTTTGAGATTTAAGGATAGCTTTCTCAGCACAAGCTTCCCACTTGGTACATTTTCCTTTTGGAACATGTACATAGGCTTTGCCTCCAAAGATTTTAATGTGTTTCAGGTGTGGTCACTTTTCATTGCATAGCTTGTATGGAGTAGTTTTGAAGATAACAGGCTGTCACAATTGCTTATGCCCAATATATCGTTGGCATATCTGAATCAAAAAGAAAGCTTCTTTCACTTTCACACAGTGCAATTCATCCTCTGCAAAACCATTTTGTTCTGGTTATATGTTACAGTAGTCTGAAACATAATACCGTGTTTCTTCAGAATGGCTTGTGTTTTGCCACTTCTGTCCCATGATCTGCATGCAGAATTTTTGGAATTTTGCTTAATGTATTGTTTACTTGAGCAAGATACTCTTCAAGCTTCTCTGGAACTTCATCCTTGCTGTGCAGCCAGTAGAGTACTAAGTACCTTGCGAAATCATTAATACATGTAAGAAAATATCTCTTCTTTCCTGGAGCCTGAGTTTTCATTTGACCACATAGATCTGTGTGAATTAGGTCCAGGGGCTGTTGAGCTTGGCTGTTGCTGGCTTTTGGAAACGCTGGCTTTGTGATTTTCCCCTTTATGCAGCTAATACATTTCATTTGCTTACTACATACATCAATTTTTATACCACTGGCATGCTGATCCTGAACTAGCCTTTTTATTGCTTCAGGATTTTTGTGCCCAAGGCGATGGTGCCATGTGTGAATACAGGTTACATGTCTTTCTTTTTTTTTGGCAGCTTTAAACCTTTCCTTACAGTCCAGCTAATAGAGGTCATCTCTGATTTTTCCTTTGGCGAGTATGTGACTCCCTTTTGTGATAATGCAGTTGTCACCTTTAAATGTAACTGTATTTTCTTGCTTAGCTTTTTCACAGACAACAAGCTGGGACATATCTGGGGTTATATCTTGACAGGTATCTTTCTGGTCACTGTTTTGGAAACAGGGCAGTGAAGAAAACCTTCACCCACACCTTCTGAGACCATGTATTGCCCATTAGCTGTAGAAATTCTTTCTGCTTAGCTTGATCAAGCTGAGTGAAGAATTTCTTAGTATCAGTCATATGACTTGTGGCTCCTGAGTCAATACACCAGCTGTGAATTCATGAGCCTTCCTCTTCGGAGTGAAAGGCACACGCGGCTTTTTGTTGGTTAGCTTGCCTCTTTAGCTGATTCATTCTAACTTTCCAGACTCTGCAGTTTGCCTTTAAATCCTGGGTTTTTGCAAACAAAACACGTTTCACGTTAAACATTAGGGTTTTTAGTATAATTCTTAGTTTTTAGAGCAGTTTCTGTAGCAGGTTTGCCCTTTCTGCTTTACGCTTGTACTCATCCACAAGCTTGCCTTTAAAATAATCTAGTGTAAACTCATCATCCAGCCGAGCATCCAGTGTTGTAACAAGTGTTTCATACCTTTCTGGGAGACCACTGAGCAGTTTCTATACCTCACAGGCATTCCACCATTTCTAAGGTGCATCTTATATAGTTCTGCATATACTAGCCTTTCATCAGCTTAGTCTGGTACAGTTTTCTAATTAAGTACCATTTATTGCCGAGATTTACCCTCTTGTACTTTCTATAGCTCCATCTGATCATCATCTACGCCAGTGGCATAACAATAGAGAAAGCAGACCCTGCGGTCACGGGGGTCATTTAAATCACTGCTCACCACTGGTTCTCTGGTAGGAGTGCAGGTGGGCATTTATATGGGGCATAGGGTCTGTTTCAGTGGGGCCCACCAGGATTTTTCCTAGTGCCCAATCCAACCCTATACTGTAGGTGTGTTTTTCTGAGGAACATATGATTGTATTTTAGAACAGTGTTCGAGAAGCTTGGGGAATGCCAAAGGCAGTCAAAAGATTCACTGGAATAGGCTGCCTCTGGAGCAGTCACTGTCCAATCCATAAATGCCTGTGGCCAGCAATAATGGGTAGTAGCTCAGAGTTTCCAAAGTAGTAAAACCGCATTGTGGGGTCAAGTTGTCCCTGTAGCATTTTCTAGCTGCTGTCTCAACTCATATCATCAAAGCTTGAAGCTGAAGAGTTCTGAACCTGCAGATACGGAATTCATGCACTGTTTGTAGAATAATGTATGTCTCTTTAGCATATTTATATGTTACGCTTTTAGTTTGGAGGACTAATGACAAAGTTACTTTTTTCTTCTAGGGGAATTTATCTGCTTGTATCAAATTGTAATGACCTTGACATATAAAGGGTTGTGCAGCAGGTGTTTTGAGTAATAACTGTCATTTGGAAAGTTCAACATATTCTGATTAAAAGTGAAGGCACAATCATCTGAAATATTTGGCAGCCACATCAATTCCTCTAAGAAAAAAATTCCTAACCATCTGGGAAAATATTTTTCAGTTGATAGGGTATAAAAATAAGAAGCTGACAGTTTATCAAGGAACAATTAATTTAAACTGAAAATCTCTGTACCAGGAACTTTGTGAATACGCCATTTGTTATTCATCCTGTACCTGTTCCAGGAAAATCAGCCTTTTATCATCATATTAAGAAGTGTCAGCCTGAGGGATACATTTTGTATCGAAAGCAACTTCAGTCATTTTTCAAATGCGAACTCAGTTCATTGCTTGAATGTACATCCCCAAAGGTTATATCTTAAATCCAGTATAACTTTATTGTAGCATTGAAAATGTTAGCAGAACCTTTACGGGGCACACAAAATTATTCCACCAATCCAAATGATGGACACTTGACCAAAGCCAGGTAAGTACTGTCTGCACTGTGCGCAAAATTACTTGGTCCAGGACCACTACAAAATGGCTTTCTTACCCTGACACAGTGAGCAATGCAGGCATTAAATCAAGCACACATGCACTGTGTCTTTTTCTACAGGATGTTAAGGTAGCCTTGGAGCTAGAGTCCTGCACGGGTCCGGTTGGGCCCAACTGGACCCGCTACCAAATCCGCACTCAGCACCCAGTATAATCACTTACCCGTCCTGGACTGCAAATAGGTAACTTACCTTCTGCACACTAGCTGGGTGCACATGGACTGCCTGCATCGTCAGAAAAATGGCAACTTTTTTTAGCCAACCCAATGCAGAACTCTGGAAGGACTGATTGCCGCTACTATATAGAATTGCACAGAGCACATATGGACAGTCATATCAGTCATTGTAAATACAAGCTGGTGGGAAAATAAAATTCTTCAACAGATTGACTGCCAAAGGCTTGCACACTTTTGGTTGCAGACTATAGAATTAAACCAATCATTGCAGGAAAGTCACATTGATATTGGCTTACACTGGCCATACACATAAAGATTTTTCATTCCTTAAAGGGGTGGTTCACTTTTAAATGAAGTGTTATAAAATGACCAATTCTAAGCAACTTTTCAATTGGTCTTCATTATTTATTTTTTAGGGTTTTTTTAATTATTTGTCTTCTCCTGCTGACTCTTCAAATGGGGTCAAGACCAGTTGCAAGTGCCTCAAAATATTACTCTCTGTATCTTACCAAAAGTTAACTCAAAGGTGAACAACCCCTTTAACAACCTATTTCAGTGTGATCCAACAAAACCATCAAATTATCATAAGGTTAGTGGGCACCGACTGATCGTACTTGTAGAAAGTTTTCATCCAATATCGGTGAGAAAATCAATCGGTGGGTTTGAACATTTATCCATTGCCCAACTGTTTGCAGGACCAAGCAGGTTGTTTTCCAACCTTAAACTAGATGATATTGCTTAAAATGGTCATTTTCATTCATGGACAAATTGTAATTTTAACCCTTTAAGTCCCATCCCACGTAGAATCTATGTTCTGGGGATAAAAGGACTGACAAGCCACAGAACGTAGATTCTACGTTGTGCTGCACTTCCGGGGTTGGGAGTAGAGGAGCATTCCTTCACTCCGCACTCGTTCCCCAGCCCCTAGGCAACGAGCAGAGACGGGGAACTAGTGGCCCCTGGGGCGCGATCGCCCAGGGTCCCTAGGAAACAACAGGCACTTGGTTTCTACATGTCTGACATTTCCTAGTCTCCTGCCTCCCCTCCCCCAGCACCGCCCACTCACAGGATCTGCAGAAGAGACGGCACCTCTGGTTCCTTGGTCCCTCCTGCCTCCTCCAGGACACTCTGCCTGCCTGCCTGCCAACCCCAGGTAAGTGTGAAAAAACACACAAACACACACTTATTACACTAATACACACTTATACTTACACACACACATACATTTTTGAGGGAGTTTCACACTTTCACAGCACTCACACTTACTTGCACACACACACAACATGCATTTTGCTAGGTATACACACACACTTACACAATTTTGTGGGGTTTTTTACTATTATTATTAATTTTTTTTTTATCACCTTTTTTTTTTGCCTGAAAAAATGTTTAGCGTATTCTCTAACTGCACTGCGCAATACTTTTTGTTATTTCAGTGCTTTTAGTACATTTTCTGTGATTTTAGTGCATTTTTAGTAATTTTATTGCATTTTCAGTTATGCATAGGTGCTTGATTTTGTTCGTAAAACTAATTTGACTAAGCCAAAATATCCATACTGACTGTGATTCTGTAATTCTGACTGCAGATTACCCTAGGCGGAAAAAAACCGACTGATTTTGGTGGGGGTGTTTTTGGATTTTAGTGATTTTTTTAGATTTTCACATTGTTCTTTGTTACTTGTTCTTTCTGTCTGCTATATATCGATTTGGGTGCCTCTGTACGCCACATAGTTTGGTAAATGTTTTATGTTGGTACATTACGAAATGTAGGCTATAGAATAGGGTAAAATGCGAGCTTTGAGACAATTTTCAGAAATTACATAAAACAAAAACTGTAGTACCGTGTTAACCAGTGTCAAAAATAATGAAAAAAACACAAATACAAGAGTATTGTAGAAATGATACCTATATTGGCTAACAATAAAAATACATTGCAAGCTTGCGGAGCTCTAGGGCCCCTTCACCTGATGGAATGTATTTTTATTGTAAGCCAATATAGGTATCATTTCTACAATACTCTTGTATTTGTTTTTTTTCAGAAATTACATAAAAATTGCTAAGCTTAGCTTTGCTGTTTGGTGCTTTGCCATGCAAAGACATATTTACCCATTTTACATTCTGCAGAATATGTATTTTCTGAAAATATGAGGTCTTCTGGGGTCAACTTACTTATTTCCCACTTGTACCACATTTATTTCTACTACCAAAAATATACACTGCCTCATTTAAATGCCATGAAATATGTATGCACTAACTTCCTTTGGGGTGAAACCTCAAATTTTCATTGGACCCTTGGCTTTTATAGTTAGGGTGTGTTTTCTTGGTACCTAATGTTTTGTGGGAGATAAGGTGCTTGAAAGTGGAAGCTTTGAGATGATTTTTTAGAATTTTCATAATTTTTTATAGAAACTGCTAAATTCAGGAAAGCATTGCTGTTTGGTACTTAGGAGTTAAGGAGGCTACCAATGTGCTCTGTGATCTGCACACTGATAAAGCCAATGAATGTAGAACTGGCAGACTGTCAGAATGTTGGAAGTGTTTTAGTAGCTAGTAGCCTCTTTTAGTTCTACTAGTTGTCTGGGAAGAAGACATTTTATTTCAATAAATATACATTTTATAGATAAGAAAATGATCATAGAGCAGTATGAAGAATTTGAATGTAAAATACACAGAGAAACAACTGAGGTTTACAAGTCAGGGTAGAATGAGAAATGAAGGGGTTACCATTCTCATTTATGTTAAGCACAGGGGAAAACAAGTTTCCGTTTTCCACTGGTTATTTCACTACTCACAGATTATATAACTTGTGGAAATTTCCAGTCCTGATACAAAGTCTAAAACTTCAATCATATGGAGCACTGTTTGTTTTGCCAGGCTTCCCAACCAAGAAACGCATTTAAAGGTTTTCTTTTTTGCTCTTACCTCAGTCCGGATAATCTTTCAATTATTTTTACATTTTGCTGCATTTGCATTCTTTAGCATTTTATTACACACGGCAGCTACCGCAGCTTTTCCAGCTTGATAGTTTCCATCTGTTTTGTAAATTAATGTAATATTTTTATTGCTTGTTTAGTCTTATTTAGGAACAAATATTTACGCATGGCAAAAAATTATGTCCAATATCAGTTTATTAAGAAAAAAATCATTGGGTATATATATATACTGTATATATAATGCTGTATAATTTTACATGTGAATATGCAACTGTAAGTAATTTGTTAAGGGGAAATTCCTGGTACAGAGATGGAAGGAAGGGAGTCTTTTAGGCAAGTTGGTTCCCAAGAGGAGTACTAGAAAGGGAATAGACTAGAAGAAGCAGATCTGGAGAGACTGGAACAGGACATACTGAGGCAGGATGGAACAGTGGGAAGAGCACAGGCTGGAGCAGGATGGAGAGGTAAAAGTACACAACAGACTTAAGCATACAAGAATAGAATGACATGGAAACAAGGTACAGGTTACAATATTACACAAAGCAGGATTCTCAAGCAAAGCAAGGCATGGGTAAAATACAATTAGTTCTAAGGCAAGACAAAGCTAGAATTCACAAGGCAAAATCAGGAGACACTGGAACAGGCCAGAGATTAGATTAGAACAGACTAAAGCAGTACATAGCAGGGGTAGAACAGGAGCAGAATAGAGCAGCAGAGACCAGAAAAGACTTGAACAGGACAGATTTGCCATGGATTTTTAATCTGGCACCAGATAATAAGCAAATTTTAAAGAGTAATATAGATGGTCAAAAAAAATCACTGTTAAAAAGTAACAGTCCCATTACACTACTCAGTTGTTTCTTTGTTGAAGAATAGGTACACCTTTTTTCTTTTTAAATCTCTAAAATGACTCTGCACAGCCCCCAGAATAACATACCTTTTCCCTGCATCCAGATTTATTTTGTTTCTCTATTACAAGCAGTTGAACAACAGTTCTTTTAGTTACTTTCTTGTCTAGTGTGAAGCTCCACACCCTTTTGCTTTGTGGGCACTCCTCTCTTCAACTATGATGACCTCAAAAAGGTGCCTACTGCGCATTCCTGGTTGATTTTAATTGGAGCAGAGGTAGTGAGCATGCCCAGTAGGAACCTCTTTGAAGTCTTTATAGAAGGAGAGAGAAGGAGTGCTCAGAAAGCAAAAGGGGACAGAGCTTCACGCTAGGCAAGGAAGTTAAAAAGCTGCAGTTTAGATACTTGTAATAAAAAAACAAAGTAAATCTGCTATTTATACAGGTATAGGACCTGTTATCCAGAATGCTCGGGACCAATGGTATTCCAGATAAAGGGTCTTTCCGTAATTTGGATCTTCATACCTTGTCTACTAAAAAATCAATAAAACAATAATTAAACCCAATAGGATTATTTTGCATCAAGCAAGGATTAATTATATCTTAGTTGGGATCAAATACAAAGCACTGTTTTATTTTTACAGAGAAAAAAGAAAACAATTTTAAAAATCTGAATTATTTAATTAAAATGGAGTCTATGGGAGACAGGCTTTCCGTAATTCAGAGCTTTCTGGATATCGGGTTACCGGATAAGGGATCCCATACCTGTACATCCTTTAATGTGTGGGGAAAAGCATGTATATTCAAATACTTTGCCAGACATGCAATGTATTTGACTTTTAAAATGTCACCTATAATTTTTGCCTTTTGTGGAGTAATTAACTGCATGGCGCGTACCAAAATGATTGTTCAATGAAGAGAAATGAATACATTTAAAAAAAGGCTTTTGTGCTCACATTTAAAAATTATTATAATATAAAGATCCAGTTTATGAAAGGGACAAGATGTTCTGCAGGCTAATAATACATTACTGTGTGGTTATGTTTTAAAACCATGTGGTTTTATTCATTGCAAGAAACTTCATTCAGAAAGAAGAGATTAACAAAATAAAATGCAGAACCATCCATCTTGCTTGAAGTGTATATACTTTCTCCACTCCTTCCAGATTTCGCCATCAAATATAGTTTGATAACATTTCTAATTCTGGCTAATAAACAAGCAAGGCTGACAGATTGGGAACTGTATGAGTCATAGACTTTTAAAAGTCTTATACAGACTAAATATCATTTTCCTGTGATTAAAACATAATAACGTCAACCATTAAAATGTACTAGAAACTGTTAGAGAAGGAAATGCACCAGTTATCATTTGAAGTTATATAGCAAACAGCTTTCAGAAGGAGCCAGCGCTACACATTAAAACTGCTTTCAGGTAACCTATTGTTTTTTCTTCTCCCATGTAACTGGAGGAGTCCCAAGCAAGACTTGGATTTCTTACTATTCAGTGCTATTCTGATATCTACTGGGAGCTGCTATCTTACTAACTTCCCATTGTTCTGCTGATCGGCTGCTGGGGGGCATGATATCACTCCAAGTGTGACTGAAGTTTATCAGAGCAAAGGTCACATGGCTGTGGCACCCTGTAAAATGAAGGATATGGCTAGCCCCATGTGAAATTTAAAAATTAAATATAAAAAAAATCTGTTTGCGTTTTTGAAAAACAGATTTCAATGCAGGATTCTGCTGGAGAAGCTCTATTAACTGATGCATTTTGAAAAAGACATGTTTTCCCATGGCAGTATTCCTTTAATTTACCCATAATGACCATCAGTGACACATTCCATATGTTATGAGCCTTGTAAATTCTCATGTGACTGGTAATGTTCCTTACCATTTCTGACCCCAATGAACACACTTGTGTAATATGTTTCTGAGACAGCCTGGCCACACAGAAGGGTGGAAGCAGAAGGCCACTCAGAGAGCTCTTATCTTGGTCCCAGCTCCCCACAGAACAGCCAATTACTGGTGCAATCAGGCAGTCTTTCCCTGGATGCAGTATTAATTACACCTCATTTTATGTGTCAAATTACTACCTTTGTACAGATTCCCTGACTATCACAGTTTCCATAACAATGAACAAGATTCTTGGGCAGTCTTGCTGTGGCTGTTTTAGATTATAATATAGAATATAATAACAAGAAATAATAAGCAACAAGGAATAATTGAGAAAAATCAGTGTGGGATGGCCAAAGCCAATTTTTTTGTGAGCAGTAGAGGAGATATCATTATGCTCATAAGATTTAAATGATGTCTTAAAGGGTGTTAGCAGAGTGAAGAGCACAGAATAATGCTGTATAACTACTTATTTTAAATTCAAGCAGTTAAAAAAGTTTTTGTCTTTGCGCAAATGTCATATACCTTTCACAAACCTTTTGCCCCTCATGCGAGAGTAGGAAAGCAATTTCAAATTTTTTTGCAAGTACACAGTATATGTAATAAATCTTCTTAAAGGACAATGAAAGGTTTATATAAATTAAAAGTAAGTCTAAAGGCATTCTTTTTAAGTACTTACTGCATATCTAATTTCCCAGATCCCTGCTTGCTTCTCTGACATATGGTGCTGGCAGCCTACAGCAGTGTGAAGACTACAGTGACATCACTGAAATCTCTCTTCCCTTCCTGTAGGTGTCAGCGGCAGCCTTCCTATTCTCTGAGCATGTGTGTAACTTGATCCTGTCTCCTGTTCTGAGCTACACATGCCCACCAGCCAATCAGAAGTGGATCTGGCAGAGGGGAGGGGGGGCGGGAATGAAACACGTGCAGTATGAAGCAAGGAGGGAAAGGAAGGGAGAATACCTTTTTAGAGATGGCTGCCTGTTCTAGAAAATGTGAAGTAAGTGTGACTGAGTAAATATTTGATTAGGTGAGCCAAAAGTGTGGCGTTTTTACTAAACAATAGGAGGACTATTGGGCAGTATGCTTTTTATATTTTGACTTGCATTCTCCTTTAACGATAGTTACACTAACAACTACTCCATCTTCAAGCACATCTAAAACATTTGAAATGAGCAAATAAATCTCGCAATGCAATAGCAGGCTAAGAAGAAATATCACATTGCGAAATGCAAATTTTTATTCTTATTTGTGCACAGTTTTTTTCCATTTATGACTTTTTTTCCATTTCCCCCATAGACTGCTATTATCAGGCTTTTAACTCAGCAGTTGTCCTTCAGAGCTGATGTACTAGAAACTTTATGATAAAATCACATTTTTCTTGTCACACTAAATCTAAATCCTTGTCAAACTTGCAGCAAGAAGCATGAACTTTGGTTCTTTGGGATATAGTCAGGAGTTATTATTTTTTTAATAGAAAATAATTCAGTTTTATAGCCATTGCACTAAGTGGACACTTTCTATTATCTCATCTAATAGCTCGGTACATGCTGAACTTTCCTGCGGTTCCAGTCATTTGTAAGTGATTATTGGGGGGCAGGGAACCATAACATTTTGCAAATGCAGCAGATAGAAATCAGTTAGGGTTTGCTAACAGAGACTGGCAACATTTCACCTCGACCATTCTCCATGTGGTCTTGCACGTCTGCCGATGAATAGATAACCAACCAAATGTATCAGTCACATTTAAGGATCAGTGCTGATCGTAAGAAATAAAGAAACCACAAACAAACTGAAAACATGATAGCAAAGATTTCTGAAATGAACCATGATTGGAATTCAGAGGTAAAATCTGGAATTTATACTCACACAAGACCCACAAGATATACAAGACCAAAATAAAGCCTTTTTAAAGTTTTAAAATATCATGAAGACTGAGGAAATATTAACACAGACTTAAAAATCATTGGATCATCATACTTACTCAAATCAAATCGTCAGAATTGTCTGTGGGCAGTAACCCATGGCAACCAATCAGACTGCATTCATTGTTCTACCTGCAGCTGGCTGAAAATAGCCAATCACTGATTAGTTGCTATGGGTTACTGCCCACGAGCAAATGTGCCCAGTGTTCATAAATGAGCCCCAAGGTGAGAATCTGAGATTGCATCTGGGACTATAATGCCTAGATTAAAAATTTATGAAGGAGCAGATGGGATTCATTTTTTAGCTCATACAACACATATAATAACAAAACAATTGCACAGTTAGACCTTAATTATAGAGTCTTCATTACAATCTAGGCATTTCTATTAAACCAATTATCATATGCATACTAAAAATGAGATCAGTACTAGCCAATGCACTGTTTATAATCTCTAGTGACTCACATACACATTCATCAGACATGGTGACAGGTAAAGGAAAGAATAAGTCTGATGCCATTATTCAAATATGGAAAATGATCTAAGCCATTCATCTAAATACTCTTTGATCATGGAAAAGCTGATTGGATAACTGCTCAGAAAGAAGTCTAGTTTGATTATACTTTGGACACTGGGATTATTATTTGGAGTGAGAAAAGCGTTTGTCCATATTTTACAACAGGTATGTTGTGGGCAATTACAAAATCAGATTACATTTAGCCAATAAAAATATCCTCCTTTTCAGTTCATTCTCACAGGCTTATATTTAATAACATCCAGTTATTAGGAGTATACAGAGAAAGAAGATCATGGTGGATCTGTATGGCTTCAGAAGTCAACCCAGGAACTGGCTCTAGCTATAATTTTCATTACAGTTGTCTTTATATAGATAATGTTACACCAATAAAACATCAAAAGTCAATGGGAAGGGGAAATTTACATTGCAATAAATATGCAATAGCATATACATTGTCCTACATTGTTAGAAAACTTCCTTTCCACTATGCTTTAACTGTTCTTCATAGAAAAAAAGGCACCCAGGTTGCTAGTTTGTTTTAAACACAGAGCCCAGATGGATCGTGATACAGATGGGGGGAGGGCGCTGGGGAAAGCTCAGATGGGATTGGCTGATGTGGAAGGCAAAGGGTAGATAATAATGAAATAATGATGTCTGTGTTTTTTTACACTTTTCCAGTGCAGTTTTTTTTTCTTTTTGGTGAAATAAAAATCATGGCAAAATTTTGGATTTGCAAAAATTTTCAACAAAAACACAAATGTTACTATACTATTGCACCAGTCAAATTGTTTGCTCACCCTAGCATCGACATTATTCAAGGGTTTATTCGATATTAGCATCTTTGCACTCACTCACTGTTCAGTGATCTCTGGATGCAATGTCAGCAATGTCAGCACAAGAGCTAAGCACTAATATGCCCCATGGAAAAGGCAAGATCCATACAAATTTGGTTTACTGAGATGGGAGTGGAAGAAACTAAATAGCCTGCACACAGCCCTGGCCTTAGCCAACTGAAAACCTGTGGGATAAATTGGAACTATTGCCAGGCCTGCCCACCAACATCAGTGGGCAATCTCACCAATGTATCTTGCTACAATAATCTAAATACCCCCGTTCCAACTTCACCAAAGAAGAGGTGAGGCTATTATAGCATTTAGGGTAGCATTCTCATAACAAATTAAATTTGTCTTGCTATACATAGGGTGGGCTGTGATGTAAACACAGCAGTTAGGTCTCTATTTTCTGTAGTCTCCAGTTTTAGAATATGCTGCAACATTAGCACAGTAAGCATAGCACAGAAACCAAGTTGAAGAGTGCTTGCATGGGAAACACATAGTACTCTATTGGGATGGTTTCTGGTTCTTGGCGGGTTCGGGAGCATGCTATGGTTACTTAAAAACATAGTGATCAAAGTGTCCTGCGTGCCCTAGTCTATGGAGACTTTAGCAAAGAATTTTTGCAGAATAATTTAGGTCAAACAACTTTGACCTAAATTTTGACTTTGAATTGATAAAGTGTAATTACAGAACTATATAGTTTAGTAACTACATAAATAGCAGTAAAACATCCGATAAAATTGTAAAAGTAAAAGTCTAGACTGGTGGTTTCAACAGAAAACTTACTCTAATAATCGAAACATAAGTCCTAGTCTTTCAGAAAATGTAAGAGTTTTTTTTTAAAAAAATTACAGAATTACAGAAAAAGAAGAAAAAGGGAACGTTATGGGACCTATTTATACAGCTGTGTAAAAAGGCGTATAAACACACATTACTTTCTCAATGCCAGGAACTGCCACGTAAAATCCACTATATATAAAGCTTATTCTATAAAGTGTATTGATTTTAGGCAAAAGCAAAGCACAGTGTAAAATTCCACAGTAAAAAGCAGTGTTTGCTTGAATTATGCTTTGGTGGCCATACTTGCGCAGATTTAAGCTGTTGATTTGCGCCCTCAAGACCATGTATGGGGCCCTCTGATGGGCCTACCTGACTTATATCTGAAAGAAAATTAGTCAGATGTTAATTGGGTAGGTTTGATTTTCATGTCGGATCAAGGACCGCATCAGCTCATTGATACAGTCCTCGATCCAATGGCACCTTTTCCAGTCTGCGTAATTTAGCTGTTTGGTCCTAGAGACAAATGATTGGATTAACATGATATCGCCTGCCTTAGGTGGGCATATGGGGGGAAAGATCTGCTTGTTTGGTGTCCTCACCAAACCAGTGGATCTTATAGTGTATGGCCACCTTCACACCACTTTTTTATCTTATACTACTTCTTACAATTGAGTTTTTCGTGTTTACTTGAATGGTATACTGAATGGTGTAAAATGGCACAAAACCAAATCCCCCCTTATGAGTACAGGTATTGGACCCCTTATCCGGAAACCCATTATCCAGAAAGTTCCAAATTACGGAAGGGCCATCTCCCATAGACTCCATTTTAATCAAATAATTCACATTTTTAAAAATGGTTTCCTTTTTCTCTGTAGTAATAAAACAGTACCTTGTAATTGATTCCAACTAAGATATAATTAATACTTATTGGAGCCAAAACAATCCTAGTGGGTTTAATTACGTTTTAAATAATTTGTTAACAAACTTAAGGTAGGAGATCTGAACTACGGAAAGACCCCATACCTGGAAAACCCCAGGTTCCGAGCATTCTGGATAATGGGTCCCATACCTGTACCGCAACCAGATCTTTTTTAATGATGTTTTCAGGGATAACATTCAATTATAAATTATAATAATTACTGGTATGTATTATTCATTATAAGTAGGCTTCTAATGTACAATTTTAAAGCAGCATCTCAAATTCCAATAAAAACCATATCTGCATTAAAACTGACATTACAAATCAATTATTCAACTTTTAATAGAAAAGAGGCTAAAAAAGGAATAGACAGCACAGTTGGAAAGGAAACTCAGTTATTTTAAGAATAACTGTCTGTATAAAGCAGTTAATGTATAGAGTACCCAAGGCAGCTGGGTAGCACAGTAATCTGTAAATTGTTTAGGAGTGCATATGGAGAGTTAGCTCTCTAACTTTGTTCAACCACTTTTTTTCCCCAACCTTTCTTAATCGTGAGCCACAAGTCAAAAGGTAAACAGACTTGGAGAGCAACACAAGCACCATAAAAGTTCATGGAGGTGCCAAATAAGGGCTAAGATTGGCTATTAGGTAGCCTCTATGCACACTATCAGCTTACAGGGGGCTTTATTTGGTAGTAAATCTTGTTTTTATTCAACCAAAACTTGCCCCCAAGTTATGAATTTGAGGCCACTGAGAGCAACATCCAAGGGGCTGGAAGAGCAACATGTTGCTCACAACAGGTAGTCAATCTTTTGATATTCTGATATGGCCTTGTACATGCTGGCAGTGACAGAAATGGCACGTGGATATCAGGCAAAAAACGCTTGTGTGCATCCTGCAGCCATCTTGCAGTTCTGTGGCAGCTCACACATCACTAGCCTACTAGCACATTCGGCGCAAGCAATACGACAATGAGACAAACGCCGGCTGCTCCTGCTCGAGAATTGATTTTACACGCTGTGGCTCTGCACAGGTGACAGTTTTAAGACTCTACTAAATGTGAGTGCAATATATTTGTATTTTTCATCTATAAGAGTAAAAAATGGTTTTACACACTATGGGCAGTTTGCCTTTCTTTTAAACTTCAAAAACAGATGAATATCAGTGAATTTAACCCTATAAGGTCAGAAGCCCAATTTATTTTCACTATATGAGATACACTTACCAGTGGTTTGAAAGTAAACATTTCTGCTAGTTATTGATGAAGGTTTCTATTAACACAGGAGAGTGTTGAAACATTACACCACATGGGACTTTTACACCCATATAAAAACCATTTGATATTTAGGGGAACTAAATCTAAATAGTCTCCAAATACTTATACACTGCAGGGTAATATATTTATGTATAAAATACTACACTATATAAATTAATTTTCCATAGCCTTAAGCACTGGGCTAAATCTGGAACTGGGACTTTTACATACGGCTAAGAAACTGTGAACAGACTGGCAAAAAAATCCTAAAACACATTGGGCCCGATTCACTAAAGTCCGAAATAAGGAGTGCTATTTATAGCATGCGTTAAAAATCTTATCACTTCTTATTTTTCACTCGATTCACTAAAAGGACACTTGTCATAATTAAGAAGCGATGTTCTTGGCGTTATTTATCTTACAATGACATATTTTAATGAAAAAAACTATGCGATAAGCGTTATAAGGGCCGATTCACTAAAGGTCAATAACGCTTATCGCATAGTTTTTTTCATTAAAAAGCATGCGATAATTAAGTACCGATTCATCAAAGTCATTTCGCATGTGTTAATCCACATATCGCATGCACAAAAAAAACGCATTGCGTTAATTAGCGAACAGAAATAGTACTAACGCATGATTCACAAACACATATGAAGCATTAAACGTGCAAAATATCGTGTTAATCTGTGTGAATATTAACCCTACTTGGGGCAGGCGGTACTTAAAGAAAATTGCGGTTCGTGAGCTATTGGCAACACAACATGGAGTTTGCAGTCGTATTTTTTCAAGTATATGTTGGCCCTAGAGTGATGCATCCTCCAGTTTTCAGGGAAATGGTGGTTTTCAGAAAGTAATGGTTATGTGCGTAATATATTGCGCTCTGCGTAATATATTGCGCGCTGCGTAATATCTTGTGCGCTGCGTAATATATTGCTTGAAAATATGTCATTGTAAGATAAATAACGCCAAGAACATCGCTTCTTAATTATGACAAGTGTCCTTTTAGTGAATCGAGTGAAAAATAAGAAGTGATAAGATTTTTAACGCATGCTATAAATAGCACTCCTTATTTCGGACTTTAGTGAATCGGGCCCATTGCATTTAATGCTTCAATTTTATTCATTTTTATTTATTTTTGCTTTATTTTTTTCTTATTTCTATCTCTATATTCCTTTCCCCTACTCTTTGGAACTTACTTACAACAGTTAAAATACCATGTAGTATCAGATGGTCATGTTTATTTTCCAGGCATATTTGTAATATAGTGCCATACCTGTGTTTCCATGCCATTTTTATTTAGCATGGGGGAATTAAGCAAGCTTGCATAGAACAAAACATCTGAACATCATGTATAGGTTCATTCTTCTATATATTACATCAGTGGTGTAACTAGATGTTACTGGGCCCCACAGCAAATACAAATTGGGGCCCGTAAGGCTGACATATTAAAATTGTTCAATAATAGTGCCCCCAGCAACAGGGACTGCTTCCTCTGTAGTTTCACCTCTGTATTCCATGCTTTTCTGAAAATCTGAAATTTTTTTGGGTACAAACGTTTGCCATTGGAGGTTTCTCAGCAAGTGACTGGTTAAAAGACTCAGTGTTTAGCAGAAAAGATGCAGATATCAGAATGGAACATTTGCAGTAGCAATAATAATCTTTTGATGCATGCAAGGAAATTTGTCCCGTAACAAAAACAGAATAAAGCCACAATCTTAATACTTTCACTAAATCTAACTATATATCTTGCTTTTTCAACTGTTGCCTTTTGTATGTCCCCATATTCTGCCTGTATTAACTGAATTCATCTGAATGCATTTAAGTAGTGTGTATGGAACAAAGCTTACCTCAATAAATTTTGAGCTTATTTTATGCCGAAGACCTTGGTTGAGGTGGCTGCCCAAGCATGAGAACAGTCTGGAACAGCCAAACCAAAGAAAAAAAAACCAGAACGTTTCCATTTTACCAGCAAATATAATTAACACATGCATGCAAAGGGTAAAAGGAAAGTGTGTCTAGGAAGATGATACACATGTATGTATTATACATATGTATATAGTTTCAAAAGGTATAGAGGGGCAGAGCCAAATAGTACCGCATAGTAACAGCTGAGAACATAATGAATATTAGAATTTAATATTACCAAGTGGCAAGAACATCTTGAAAATGAATCAAGTAAGATATTATGTCTGGAAAAAAATTCCTTCCTAACATTATATCAGCTGAAAAAGGAAGCAGACTATTTAACTAGGTCTGCATGAGTGATCATCAAATGCGTATTTTTTATTAGAACATAAAGCATCTACAAGAAGTGGATACCGCTCCTGTGATAATTCTGTGAGCACTTATAACAATCAAGAGGGAATTGAAAAAGATTAATGTTCTCTGATTTCTTCAGGTTTTTTACTATGGAACAACAAGAAAGACTTTTGTCAGGGCCATGAGGTCTGTCTGGGGCTGAAAGTGAAGACTGGGGAGGAAGAGGGCACTGGGAAGTCACAATACAGATTCCAGATTCCAAAACAGCATGAGAGGTGTCAGTAATCCAGAGGGCAAGGCGGCAACAGCCATTCATAGTCAAGATCAGGAAAAGAAGTCAGTAACAAAATGAATTCAACCAGCTGCAGCTAATCCAGGCACTCATAGAATAGAAAACATGGGCACTTGTCCAGTTCCTTTAAATATTTGAATTTGTCCCCTCCTCCCATCAAAGCACATGGTAAGACAAATCCTACTTATTTCATCTGAAAGTGATCTCAAAGGACTGCCTAGTCTGCTTTTAGAGTAACACAAGCAAAAGAAACTAATAAATCTTCTCATCTGCATTTTCTTTGATATTTAAAAAAAGGTGAGAAGAAAAGGTTTTTGGATGGGAACATGGTTACGCTTTACGTTAAAGAGCATTATAGACTGAAACTAATTGCACAGAAAAGGACAAATAATGCTTTGAAGAGGGGCTTGGATGACTTGGACAAACATAATATCCAAGGCTACAGTAATATCAAGAGGGGTCATTTACTTTAATTCTAGACGCAAATGTAAGAGCACTTAGAGATGCAAAAGCATGACAATTATTGGGTTATGTAATAAAAGGCACCAAATTCGCCCAGGAACAGTAACTCATAGCAACCAGCAATCAGAGGTAGCATTTAATGGTCACCTGTTTAAAAGCAAACATCTTATTGGTTACTATGGATTACTGCCTTGGGGCAAACTTAGCACTTTTTATTACATAAGGGGGTTAATCATCTTATTTTAAAAGAACTTGTGTCAGGATTCTCCCTGTGTTCTTCTCTTAACAAGTGATTTGAAATCCGGTGCTAGGTGCAGAGTATAGGGGCAGAAGGCACAGGGAAGCCCTGTCCCACCAGCACGTCCAAGTTGACATCTTAAAGGACCAGTAACACCAAAAAATGAAAGCGTTTATCTGCATTTAAATATAATGTACTGAAAGGGGCACATTCATGAAAACGCGAGTTCGAATCCCAAATGGGACAAATTTGGATTGGATACAAAAATTTCTGAAGATCACAAATATCACGAAAATGCTTACGAAAAAATAGTATTAGTCACGATAATATCGTATTGGCGATCCGAAAGTCACAAAATTTTCACACCGAACTACTGCAAACAGCGGGAAAACCTTTCCGATTTTTTCACGCAGGCATACGAAAAAGTCATACAAGACACGAAAAATTAAGCAAAAATAGCTCCGAGCGCTCGTGTCTTAATAAATCTGCCACTTAGTCTGCTTTCGTAAAAATAGTTTGTTTACGAAACGTATGTATAGTTTAAGTGTAGCCTTGGGGGAAGCTATTTAAGCTGAATAGGGGAAAAGGCCCAGGTTGCATAGCAGATAAACTGTAGAAAACAGTGGGTTTAGTTCTCACACAGAAAGATAAACAAGGGTCAAACACCATTCATGGCTCTCTACAGGACTTCAGAATAAGAACTTTTTTTTACATAAAATAGGACATTTGTTGCCAAAAAATAGCTTATAAGCAAAAGCAAACATTTTCACTTTTTGACATTGCTGGTCCTTTACTTATTTACTGTTTTCTGAACAGCACACAGATTCTATAAAGAAGAAGGAAAGTTACAATCATTGGGGCGTGCCAAATGTTAAGCAACAAATAGCACAAAAATACCAGCACAACAGGACTTATTTAAGCGGGATAAACCCTCCTGATTTTTAATAGTAGCAAACCATGTAATGTTTCGGGGGCATGCCCTTTCGTCAGACAGTCAAATGTTAAGCACCCCCGGTGACTATAATGACTTATCTGATACCCTGGGCTTGGGCTCCTGTTATCAGAAAAATGCATCGGCCCGTGGTTCATCTCTTCCTTCACTCACCTATCTTTGGAATCCTGGACTGTTTAAATTCAGCTTTTTGTTCTACTGCTTATGTGCAGGCAGCACAAAGGCAGAAGAAGGATGAGGATCACTAAGGGGCGTATTTATTATGCTGTGTAAAATGAATTCGCCGAAAAAACGGAGTAAAAAGCTGTGTAAAATAAATGGAAAAGATCGCCGTCCGAACGCCGGATATTCCGACGGATATTATGCCGTTATTTTCCATAAGTTCCGGTGGAAGAAAAAACGCATAAAAAAATACGCCAATTTTACGCCGGTTTTACGCCGTTTTTACACGCGAAGCCTGGCGATGTGTGGCAAATTTTCTCGACGTTTTTTACACAGCATAATAAATATGCCCCTAAATGGCAGGTACCCCAGGCCAGTGCAGTTTTCTGCTAACAGGAGCAACGGACCGGGGTATCAGGTAAGTCATTACAATCACTGGGAGGTGTCTAACATTTTTGCAACCCTCAGAGATTGGGCCTTTCCTTCTCCTTCAAAAATAATCAATTCCTAGGTGTTGTACAAGTTCTGATTAAGTCAGGGTTTTGACATACTGTGGAGTTCCATATAAGGGGCAAATTAAATTTGAGATTTGAGCACGATTTAGATTTTCAAGTATGAATTTTTTTAACTTTAATTTTGAGACGAGTCAATCAAAAAAATCTTGAAACTACAAATGAAAAATGTAAGTCAATGGAAGATTTATTTCCAATATGCAAGCAGTTTTATTTTTTGACTTAGTGAAATTCATTTTTTTCCCGCAACATTTCTGATTCAAGTTATTTCATAAATAGGGTAATTAAAAAAAAAAGGTTGAGTTTAACTGTGATGTTTGTGCATGATTAAGTTTAGAAAAAGCTTAACATGAAAACTGATATTAAAATTGTAGTTTGATTTTTTTGCAGCAACTACAGAAAAGAATGACATTATATATGGACACTATGGGGCACATTTACTATGCAATTTTAAGATAGAGTTTGAGATTTATGTATCGGCTTTTGCCAGAACTCGAATTTTTAGTTATTGTTCCCTGAAAAATTCGAGTTTTTTGAAAATAACTTCCATAATTTGTGATTTATTAATGTTTAGTTAACTTTTTTTTGTAAAAAAAAAAAAATTCGACAGGTTTGATCTATCGAGTACCATTGAATTCTATGGAGGCTTAGAATAGTGAAGGAATAGAATAGTCAGTGACAGCCTGTGACATTTTCAAAAACAAGATAATCCCCTTATTGCTTTCAGTTTCGCCCAGCTTCAAGGGGAACTTAATCCCCGCATTGTTTTCTCTTTCACACTTTTCAAGGGGAAGTTAATCCCATCATTATTTCAGTTTTACCCATTTTTAAGTGAAACACATTATTATTTTATTGTTTTTTGGGGGAAAATAAAGAGGATTCATGGAAATAAATGTCCATTTAAACTCAAGTTTTTTGAGTTTTAACAATGCTTTCAACTTGAAAAATTCGGGATTTTCGAATGTAAACTCAAAGTTTTCGTACAAACAATTTAAGCGTTATTGTGACATTTTATAAATACAGCAATGATCGAGTTTAATTTGAATGTATATCGAGTTTATATGACTTTCAAGGCCAGAAAAAAACACATTTTTGTAAATATGCCCCTATATATGACTATGATCAACGTAAAGCCAGTAAAAAGGGGTTGCAATAGAATAAATTCATTTATTATTTGTTTATTACTCAGTAATGCAAAGTTGAACAACGCTAACAAATGCACTAGTGAGCAAAAAGTAAAAATCAATGCACATTCTTTAGAGAAGTGTCCCTGGTTTCCCCAATGATCTTGAAACCTTTGCTTTGCCTTGGTGACTGGTGCAGAGTATGCTTAATGTCAAAACCCAACACGTATATTTGGTACAAAAGTTACAAAGACATAAACCTCTTGCAGATCAGTCCTATAATGAAGTTTAAAAATGCATTTCACTTCAATAAGTGTTGATAATTTATGGCATGCCTGGAATGAGATCAGAGATGAGAGAAGTATTTACTATCTATAAAGAATTTTAATATCCACTTGCAAGTGTGAAATTCTTAGAAATGTCTATCATGTAAATATATAGGTAAGAGGAATCTGACAGTGGCAAACCAGGCTCTATTTTAGAGATTAATTCTCTGCATGCATAGCTGCTGTATATGGTCTGGTTCTACTATGGTTCAGATTCCAGCGTAAAGCAAGCTTTCTAATGTGGCATTGAGCCCTTTTGGCATACATTTCTTATGAAATTATCAGCTGGGTCATTGTTCCCTGTTTTTCAGTTTTGAAGTCATCTTATTAGAAATCCTCAACTATTGTACTAAATAACATACATCAGTGGAGATGAAATACCACATGTAAAAGTAGTTCCCTATATCATTTCATTAGGGGAACTGAAAATTTTATTTTTTTAGCCATTCACTCTCTTCTACCAGCCAAGAGCTTTGGTGAACCCATCAGCGATTTTATGAAAGCGATGCATGCCAAATTTTTCTATAGTTTGTGCCAGTGCAAATATCATGTTTTCAGCTTGGTGCCTGTGTAACAAACCTCACAAAAGTCATTTGTGTATAAAGCTATGGTGCTCTACTATTTTAATGTTAATGAATCCTAACTCCTTAAAATGGTAAGAAGTGGGCATATACTGTAGATTTCTGTAATTCTGCTCATTCTCAGATTTAGTGGCATACTTGTACAGAAAGAATCACAGCCACGCTAACTAGCAAATGAAACTGGACACAGAACTTAAACTTTTACACTAGTGTAATTTTAAAAATAAAGTGTACAATTATCTGCAAAAGACACTACTATAGATGGTATCACACTTCATCCTTGAATGCTCATTTATGTCCACAAGTACAGTGTACAATTTCTATCACAATCAACATGTTTTTCCCCACACATGGTCAGAAGGTCACAGTAGTTCCAGGGTTCCCTTCCGTCAACGGGCACAGCGATGCTTGATTTGGAGTTCAAGGCAAGAAGAGCAAAGTGGAAAAGAGCACAAAACTTTTTAGGAAGGTAATGCGCAAAAGGCGCATTTTGCCACAAGTACCTTTATTGAATGGGGTTTAATGCGCAACTCACTGCAGGGAAAAGTGTGGGAGGGTAAAGGTGGCCACACACCGTCAGGGCTGAAACAGCAGATAAGGAGGTAGAAACAATATGATTTCTACCTCCTTCTGCCGATTCAGTCCTGACGGCAGATTTTGGTCAGGCGCCTTCTATGGTGCCCAATCAAAATCTTTTAGCCGGTCCGATCGGCGAGTCGACCGATATCAGCAGCTTCCTGCGATATCGGTCGACTCGCCGACATGCCATACACGCACCGAATATCGTACGAAACAAGGTTTCGTACGATAGTATCGTGCGTGTATGGCCAGCTTAAGTGCCATTGCAGTCGTAAATGACACGTTCTGTCCCTTGAAGTCCTAAAGATAGTAATCAGATCTTGGAAACGTTCTGTAAGTGCTGACATTTTGTAAATGTATGCAGTCAGATACAGAACAATCCAAAGAAAAATATTCCAAATTCAATTTATGATCATGGTTTATTTCATGCTCCAAACAACCACTTGGAAGATTACACAGCTCATAAGCTCCATATTCATCCTGCTATTCCTACTTAAGCTGGAAGATCTTGCTCATGAGAAAGATACCCTTAAATTTACTTTGATGTGAAACTGATCTACTCTTATGTCTCTCACCTAGTGGGTTAAACTGACTCAATATTCATTTATTTATTAATTATTTTTTTGCCATTAACTCTAGATGGTACCCGTAGGGGCTCATTTATAAAAGTATGTTTTTTTTGTATTGTGCTTTTTAAAGTACGAAAAGTACAAAAAATTCGTACTTTGCTCTACAAAGTATGAATTTTCCGTATCTGACGATCTTAAACAGCAGGGAAAGATTTCTGACTTTGATCCTAATGTGCAGGATTTTGGAAGCCTCCCATACAACTTAATGGCACTCTGCAGCTCCAACCTGGCCAAAGGAAAGTCACAATACCGAAGCTTGAATGAATCCAAAACTTTCTTACAATTTTGTCGCACAAGTTGTCCCACTTTTTGTTGCAAAGTACGAAAAAGTCGCGCAAATGTATGAAAATATTGCAGAAAAAAAAATACACATTTTTTGTATTTGGACCCGTCGTACTTTGATGAATCAGCCCCTTAGTGTCAGCCACAGAAATTGGAGTATTTTCAGGCCCGGATTTGTGGCAAGGCCACAAAGGCCCGGGCCTAGGGTGGCATAAACATAGGGGCGGCATGCCGCCCCGCCGCACGCAAATTTTTAAATTTTGCTCCCATACGGAGGGCCTCTCCCCACTGCTCCGTATGGGAGTTTGAAATTTGGCGCATGCGCGTTAGCGCAGCGGCAGGGGGGGGGAAGGAGGAGGAGGAGGTGGTTTGCGCACGCACGCTCGTGCGGAGGGTGGGGGGGTAGGGGGCGACGAATGGGGGTGGCCTCGGGGTGCGTCATTTAGAAATACGGCGCTGAGTATTTTAGGTCCCAATGTAAGCTAATCTTGTTTTGGGATGGTGGGAATAGGATAATGTATTTCAAGATACTATGGCCTGGATTTCAGGCCAGGTCTTTGTATGGATTAACTACATAAATACCATTTTCTTAATTTTGCTAGGCACAAAGGCGCATTCAAAATAATAATAACATGCTTCTCTTATACACTTCATCAGTGCTAAAAAACCTTTCTAACACACAAATAGTAGACAATGATTCTGTCTTAGGGGCAATGTTCTCTCTAAGCTGCACGCTCATGTGCCCACAACAAATGATGGTGCATGCTAAGAATTTTGTGTGAAAACACAAAACTTTGTATTTATTCTGAACTGAGCACACATTTTTTTAAAAAATGTGCACACAAGTTTAAAATGTGTGCACAAAATTATTTTTTAGAGGGAACATTCTTTAGGTGTAAAGTAAAGGTAGTCAGGAAATCCATTTTTGTCTCATAATGGGCTGAGTGGGGGAGAACTGGCAAAGTCCTGGCAAAATATTGGGGCATACTAACAGATGACATCCTAAAGAAATATCTTCCTGAGGGGTCCACGGGAAATCAAAAGAAGAAGGAACCTAAACCACAGAAGAAGCATTAGAATAGCAGGGGCTTTCTATGTAGAATTACACAACTTCTTGATGAAATGTTATATAACATATGCGTGACTTAAGATTGGTTATCCAATTACATGCCCATGCCACAGGTATTATGTCAGAAAGACAAGACAAGACAAGAAAGACACCATTGTATAATCAAGAATGCAAACATAGGGTGATATTTTGAGTGTGGTAGCAAGCCATTATTAAAAATACCGATTGTAATCCTCAAAAACTGAGAGTGACTGACCTGAAAAGATAAAACTTGGTATAACAGGCACATGGTACATACCTCCTATGGAGAGACTTGGTGGTTTTTCATTTACATATTTTAAACCCACTAGGTTTCAATGGACTCCCCTACAAATGTATTTATTTATTCTTTTCTTTCCCATGGCTTCCCATGGGAAAGCAATATGTGATTGAGATTTTTACTTATATGCTTTTTTGTTTTATAGGACTGGATTGCCTTCAGAGGTTGCAGTAAAAGTTCAAGCAGCTTTGCTGGTGTCACTCATGTTGCATGTAAGTCATATTGGAGCAGCAGTTCCATGCAGCGTTCACTTGTGAGAGATGCAGGTGGGTTTTCCTCTTGGGGCAAATAAAGATAATGGGGATTTTAATTAGCCAGAAATCACATGGAGCAACAGTACTACCAGGCCAGTAAATGGAAACAAGTTTATTAACTTGTTGTATGACAATTTTATGTCACAGATCGTTGAAGGGCCAAACAGCAACCATGCTATACTGAATCTAGTGATCTATACCAACCCAGACTTTACAGTAAATGTGCAAGTAGTAATACCCCTGGGTAACAGAGACCATAAATTTATCTCACTTACTGTTTGCTGTAAAAAGCAAATATATACTGGGGCAACAGATTCTGAATTTTAGAAAAGCAAATTTTAGCTCCTTAAGGGCAGTGCTTCAGAACACAGATTGGGGTGTCACGTTTTCTGCTAAAAACACAGAACAGGGACGGATGTCATTTAAAATGATATCGAATTATTACTGTTAGAGTAAATAATGGAGTGTGAAGGACCACCCTATGTGGCTTAATTTAAAAGTAAAATATTTAATAGGATAAAAAGGAAGCCTTGTGCTTTTATATGGTCACAAAATGCTCGCAAATTAACGCATGCGATAATACTGTAGTGAATCGTGCGCTAATTGTCGCGTCTATTTTAACGCAAAAAAGCGTGCGATAAAAATTAACGCATTTTAGTGAATCAACCCTATTGTGTTTTAAAACATTAAGACATAATGCTCCACATTCCAGAGATAGCAATTATTTGGAAAACCTCAGGTCTAAAGCTAATAGATCCCCTACCTCTATTTAAAAGATACTGTATTACTGATGAAGTGGTGGCATTTTAAACTATAAAAACTAAACAGCCCAATAATTACCCATTCTAAATAATTAATAGAATGTATAATTGCTTCATGTAACATGTATCTGCTTACTATAATTGGTAAGTGGCAAAGAGTGGGAACAAAGAGTACCATTATATGTATGTCTATATTCAATGTAGATATATGGATTTTCAAAGTCAGTCCAGCTTTTTCTTGGAGAAGACACTGTGACTCTGCTTAAATCACTACTCTGAATCAGGCATATAAAACAGCATTCCAAATGCAATCCCAGATTTAATAGTTAGTAAATTTGATGTGAGCAGTAATCTGTCTGGCTTTCTTCTCCTAACTCCGGAAGCTTTGTCTGACACTCTAGTGAGAAACGGTAGCTGCCAACTGGACCAGCATTCCTGACACTTTCTCCAGAGCATATCACTTTGACATTTCCAGTCCTGTGTCTGGCACCATCATTTTCTATTCTCATTTCATTCCACTTTCCATCGCTTTCTATAAGGGTTTTAGCCAAAAAAAACAGAGGGAGTACAGCAGAGCTAAACTCAATCCCCGTAACCACTGGGTTACTATATTGGCAAACTTTTTTTTTCTACTAGGCTAAATGGAGCAGGAATACGTGCTCTTCTGAAGACTATTTCGACCACTTGATCTATATCAGCTGTGTGTCCTCCAGCTTCAATGTAGTTTCTTTCGGTTTTGTGGGATTCATTTTGTGCCCACTTTCATAATCATAGGAAAAAAATGCTCACAGATTACATGCATATTAAAAGGACAATGAACCAGATTTAACTTGTAGATAATTTCTAACAATCCCACCCGACAAAAATTCATGAGAAGCTGTGTTCTACCCCATCTGTGATTGCTAATCCTAAAGACAAGCAAAGGTCATAGGCAGGCATCAAACAAAAGGGGTCATTTGCTTTAAGTGCAATTATGGCACCTTATATGTTTTCACAGCCACACAAATAATTCTACTTGAAATTACATATAGTTGTGATTGCTTCTGCTGCCTTTGTCTCACCTCCTGTTATGAATTTTGCACAAGTATGTCCATTCATGCAAAGGAACCCTTGGACTTCAGCCACCTTAGCCAGGGTTTCCACAGCAGTTATTGATGTCACTTGATTATTATCTAAATAATCATATGCACACATCATATGATGCTGAATGCCAGAAGTAATGCCCAAGCATAAATGCTTATAGTCTTTAACAGGAATGTTAGGAATGTGAGCCTACTGTTTTGACACCAAAGGAAACTGTACACATAAATCCTTGAGTGCAGGTCATTTTAACGCCATCCTAGACATTTATACTTAAGTGCAGGACATTTTAACATTTCCTGTTCAGAACAATAACAATTTGATGACAACATTTTATAGACTTTTGTGATAATTATGATATCAGTTACCACAGAAATAGTTTACGTCTTTAAAAAAGTCAGAACTACCTGTTGCCCAGGTACTTCTGACTTTTTAGGGTACTGTAATAAATTGATTTTTGTCTAGTATCCTATAGTAATCAATCAACAGGTAGTTTTTACTGGTCAGCTTTTTAAAAAAAGAAACATGTAATTGGTTTCTTTGGGTTACTAGATGTGAGCAAACTAAAGACTATTTGTTACATTAACCCATCAGACACTAATGACTTGCACCTACATCTTGAATATTTGGTTTCACCGTGCTAAAAATTATACTGAATTAGTGGCGTTTCTGAGCTTAGTTTACATGACAGCCATCTTACTTGCCTCTACTTCCATTTGCTTTCCTGTCACTTATGTTTTTGCCTGAGTTGTCTAGAGACAACAGAATGACATGTAAATTAATAATGAAAATTAATGATCACTGTTATGAAGAAAGAAGAGGAATATACAGTATAAGGATACCATAGGATGCATTAATCTCAGGCTTCTTATATTGAATCCAGGAATAACATGCTATCATACCACTGAACTGTCTGTTTATACAACTATGCAGGCTCCAAAGAGAAAAAACTCCACGTTTACCTGAATAAAATGTTCATTAATTGTATGGGAATCTCAAAATAGTATGGTAACCTTGAACCAATAATGTCAGTGCTTAGCTTTGTGAAATTACATGGCACAAAATGGGTGGAATTTGTTGATTGTTTGCTTTTACACACTGCTGACTTTTACTGGATAATTATAAAAGAATCAGTATTTGGAGCAGGCATAAAACATGAAATTAGGTATTAAAGGCATTAAATGAGCTGTTATTTGTCAGCACTGCCCAAGCAGTACAGCCCAGCAGAATTACAAAAGACAGGCTTACAATTGCTGAAGTACAGCATTCGACTGAAAGCCAAAATGCTATTGGTTAGACGAACTGTTATGGAATATCTGGCAGAAACCTTTGGTAATCTGATTTGTATTTAAAAAAGGCTTTCTGGCTATTTCAGTAAAGACAAAAAAATATTACTACAGTGACTAGCGTATATGCCAAAAGAAATTCATAAATACAGAAAAGTTCCACAAGTTTTGGGCAGGAGGCCATCACATTGCTAAGGTAACCTGTAACATATAGTATTGAAAAGCATTTCTACTGCCCTTGTTACTAAAATATATTCCATGCACCTTTTCCAGCTATGTTAAAGCCAAGCTATATGGATAATGACTTTAACATTCAAATTAAACTTTTAGGCTCAATATTGTTGGTTCTCCAATTCAGCCAATGTTCACTTACAAAATGCAATTTACAATATGGCCTAGTCTTGGTTAAGGCTTATATGTGTATTGATCCAGCATTTTGTTTTGCTGTGTGTCTTTGAATGCTTATAACATTCAATATAGCAAGGGATGAATTAGAGGGGTACAAGATTGGGCAGCACAAAGGAGGCATATAATTGTGCCAGACTGTTGTGTTGCAGAGCAAGAGCAAAGATATGTGCATTTGTTGTAGATTGTTACACTGCCTTCAGGTACATACTGTATTTCCTCTCTTGAGGAAGCACATCAGTATGACACGCGCAATTGCCTTTACTTCCAGCAAATCACTCTGACAAATGCATACAGCTATTTTGGGCGGGCAGAACAAAAGTTGAGGAATATGCGTGTGGCATACTAATGTGCTGATAGGTCAATAGTGGGGAAAATGTGTGTGGCAGACTGATGAACTGACAAAAGTGGAAGTAAATGAGTATAGCAGAATGATATGCTAGCAGCACAAGAGCAATGTGTTGTTGCGCTTAGTACATAAGTCTGCCACTCACATTTTCCTTACTCTTGCTTTTTTTTGCTACTAGAACAGTTAAAAACATAGAGATAACTCTGCTGTGCTGACAGAGTATGAGTAGAGGAAAGTTAGTGAGGCACATATACACGAATATATACATCAAACAGCTATCTAGGACCCAAGTGCATTCCTCTGGCCTTTTGTTACCAACACAATAATCTTCCTCACACTCTTATCTCCACTGTCATATCAGCACATCACCCAAACACATGAAAAAATCTCTCTTTCTAATGTACATCAACTCTACATGCACAGGTCCAAAGAGGTTTTAAATAAGCCATTCCAGCCATACTTAATGGGAAGAGCAAAATATCAACTCTTCAGAAAAGTATGTTACATTTGAAGCTTTTGTCAGTTTGAACAGCACCTTCTACTAAAATATCTCTTGTTGGCATCAGTGCCAAAATAAAAATGTTTGGCTATTTTTTTGCTTTAAAAAAAATCTCAAGACTTGTTTTGTAAAAATAAAAAATCTTGCAAAAAGGATTAGAGCCATATGAAACTAATGACCAGGTCTTACGTTAAAGGAGACATATCCTATAAAAATTAAGAATGTACCAGAGAATTACACTCCTCCAGATAAATAAGGATTGTTCTTAAAAAAGTTGTGTTTCAGACTGATTTATTGAGAAATTCCACCAAAACCCCACTAGTCCTGCCCATCAGTTCCACTTCCTGCTGGCTGAATTCTCTGAATGTGCAGGGGAGCCAGCGGCCCTCCGTACACTGCACTATAAGAACCAATCAGCAGCTGGGCTGACCTGCTAGGGAACTGAAGCCTGTCTTTGCTTGTGTGAGTGCAGGGCTGTGATTGGCTCTCCCCCTCCTACTGTGCTTCTGGCAAAGACCATTAGGACACGTCCACTCTCCATTTCGAACTCGGACAGAGAAGCGAGAAGATCTATAGGGAGCTCCAATAAAGGGGCCATTGTTACAGATAGGATTAATTTTTAGCACAAAGTGAAACCAGCACCGTATATTATTCATAATTGCCTACAATATTAGGGTTTCTCCCATTTATCCAATATGTCTCCTTTAACATAGCCGCTCTAGTCTCAGGGAAATATAAAGTTTGCTGCAAAGAGATATCCATTTGTTTCTCTATAAGGTTACCAGTTACTGAGCAGTTTTTTTGTTTTGTTTTTTGCACAAGAGCCTTCCAGATGGTACTCTAAAACAAAACTTACAAAAAAATACTATAAGAGATTTTATCTTTTTTCTATGTATACTTATATGTGTTAAATAAATGCATGGGCAATTCTGGTGCCTAAAGCAGCAGACCCAATGCCACCCCACCCAACCTCCACATTTTACCTTTCATGCTCATGAATATGGGTGAAGTGGGACCACTCTGCTAGGGTAGAGCATGCAATTGCACTCTTTGCACTAAAAAACAGTTTTGACTTTATTGATTTGCTTCCAATGCACATGCATTTAAAGCCAGGGACCAGAAAAGGTGCAAATACACATAGTGGCTGCCAACCCCACTGCACTGATCTGTATTTCTTTAAGAGACACAGAAAGAATGAAGTACCTACACACAAATCTGAAATATAGAGATTACTATTATCTAATCATTATACTTACATTTATAATGTTGTAAACTACTGAAAGAGTATTACAATTACAGATGTTTAAGTCAGGATAGCAGGGGTCTGGCGGCTGAGAGGCTGACTACAGTAAGACATAGCTGTAAATTTTGCAACCATGAGCAAATACTGACATCTGCTGGTCATGTGGAGTTTTTCCAAAGCTTATTTTAATTTCAGAAAAAAACTTTTAGTAGTTGGACAATTGAAATGATCTTATTTAAATTTCTGTATTATTTAAAGTTTAGTCAGTTACTTCTATTTTTATTTTGCACCAATGCATTAATACAGTAGACTGTTAAAAGCTAATTGGTTCACACTGCTAAATGGTACTATATTGCCCAGTATAAAGAAATGAAAACTGCCAAAATATTGTTATTAACAGTGAAAGAGCAGCAGAGTAATTAGGATTAAAAATATCGGTATGGTGGTATGCATGATTGTTTATTAAATAGATGTGCTCTACTAAAGGGTGTATTCAAATGAGTTTCATTTGAATTTTTAAATAATTTACATTAAAAGAACACTATCGACAATGTATTATTAATATGAACATTATTATTTGTTTGTATAGTCCCAACAACAATGTGGCATTTTACAATAATATTATATAACAGGTAACTTAGAATAAAGAAACAAACAAAGGTAACAGTAGAATTTGAGGGCCCAGTTCACAAGAGCTTACTATTGCTGAAAAGAAGTGGTGGTGATTCTTTATTGTATATATTTGCTAATAATAATAAAGAACCTTCAAGTCTTGCACTTGGGAATGGAATGAGTTTATGAGAGTAGAAAAGAGGTCAATGTCAGAACTGTAGGGACTGTCAAGACAGCTGAACTGTAGGAACAGTTTCACTGTTAAGGGTCCTAAATGTCAGTGTTTAAGTGTCAGGAGTTTACATTTTATTTTAGAAAAACTTAGCTGATATGAAACACTTCATAGATAAGTGCATGACTCTAAATGCCATCATTTAGAACAAAATTGAAAAGATGGTAGACACCCAAAATTGAAAAAGATGGTAGACATTCAATGATCTATGACCAATATAAGATTGTGGATATGTTTTGCTTTTTCTAAGCTAAGCTATGGGCAAATTCAGGTCAATATTGCCCAGATCAAAGTGGTCAGTTCACCTTACAAATTATTATTAGCAAAGAGTACATTATAATTCATGGATTTTTTTAAACGCTATTTACTTTACAAGTTTCCCAGTAGAAACCCGGTCTAAGGTAACCCAATGTACCAAGGTAACCCTCTCATTGTAGTAGGCGCTGTCCCAGGGGGGGAGGGAATGAAACACATGTGCAGTATGAAGCAAGGAGGGAAAGGAAGGGAGAATACCTTTTTAGAGATGGCTGCCTGTTCTAGAAAATGTGAAGTAAGTGTGACTGAGTAAATATTTGATTAGGTGAGCCAAAAGTGTGGCTTTTTTACTAAACAACAGGAAGACTATTGAGCAGTATGCTTTTTAAATTTTGACTTGATTCTCCTTTAAATGGTATCAGTACTGAGAATACCTGCCCCCCCCCGCATTGTTCATACCTCATATTCAGGTTGTAGGCCCCTGTACTGCTCACACCTGTAAGGCCTTGCATTGTTCACACATGTAAGACTTTGGACTGCAGGTACCTGTATTGCTCACCTTTTCAAAGCCCAGACTGTAGAAGCAGTGCTAGCATTTTGTCACTGTATGTAGTACAGTACAAACTGTTCATCTTGGAGTGGTCATAATCAGTTACTTGATAGGCTTTCCTGTCTCCTTCCCTTTTCTGCCTCCCCTGCCTATGTGTGCCATACTATGCCTGCCCTGTGCTGTGTGTGTATCATACTCTGCCTGCCCTACACTGTCTGTGTGTACCATACACTGCCTTGCTCTATGCTGCCTGTGTGTGCCATCCTCTGCCTGCCCTACACTGCCTGTGGGAGGTGAACCTGGCAGGGGTTTGTTCTGTGAGTTTATTAGCATTTGGAAATAGTTGTTGGGGGGGGTAAAAGGTGTTTATGTGCTGGGGGCTGCTGTGCTACCCACAGGGGAGGTCATATGGATTTAAGGACATGGTTTAATATGACTTCTTTTGCATTTGTGTGATGGGTGAAATCCCTGCAGTAATACCAATTTGTTTTTGATGTGTTAATATGGACATGGTCTTAAAAGCCCTTGTGATAACCTGGGTGTGGTTTGAAGCAGGGAGTAGTCAAAAATAGCTTACATTATCAGCTCTCCACCACATAGGTCAGAAAAATTCTGTCCCTTGGACCACAGTAGTTGGACAGCAGTGGCTTATTCCATATAAAAAATTCCCCACACTCTATAAAAAGCTATATAAATACCAAATATGTTTTTAACATACTAACACAATAATATCTCATTTCTAGGGCTTGATTTTTAAGACACTCATTTTTATAAATAAAAGTTATGTTTTAAAGTCCAATCACAAAGGAGAGGTGCCCTAAAAGGGTTCCTTTGTATCTGTTAAAATGATTCCGTCATGATTTTTATTACAGTTTACATTGCAAATAATCCATTCTACCATTTAAAATGTTATTCTTAAGCCAACAAATGTATAATAGGCAGCCATCTTGGATCATTTTGCCTGATTCTGAGCTTGCAAAAGGTGCCAGCACTACACAATAAAACTGCTTTCAGAGAAGCTGTTGTTTCTCCTACTGGATGTGTAACTGGATGAGTCATGACTTGGGTGAGCTGAACTTGGATTTTTACCAATAAGTGCTATTCTCATATCTACCACTGGGTGAGGCATGGGAGCATTTTTAGCAATACAGGTGTCAGGATGCTGTTATCTTGCTACCTGGGAAATTAATATGTCTAGCCCCATGTCAAATTTCAAAATTAATTATAAATAAAATCTGTTTGTTTTAAAAAATGAATTTCAAAGCAAAATTCTTATGGAGTAGTGCTATGGAGTTAACTGATCTATTTATTTTTGAAGGGGGGAGCTTCAACTTTTTTTTTTATTGAGAATGTCATGTAACAGAATAATGTTACCATAGATACATAAAATTGTATATAATTGCATCAATAAACTAATAAGTTATACTACCCAAGTCTATTTTTTGTGTGTCTTCTTGGGGTAAGAAAAAAATAGGTAGGGGAGGGTAGAGAGGGGAGTATTTCAGATGGTCAAACCAAAACCAAACAAAACAGGGAAGGTGTCTCCATTATCATCGCTGTGGGATCCGGGTTCTACATGTAGGGCTACATTTTGTTACAGTTCCGTATTCATCAAGGTGCCCATTGAGACTCTCAGTGGAGTATTTCCCACAGTATTGCATTTCCCCTTTTTCCCCAGGTTTCTTTTTTTGTTTGAGAGGAAGGCATGACAACTGGTCTATTTTTTAATAGAACGTTTTCCCGTGACAGAATCCCTTGTTTTTCAACCACCTGTTATTTTCTTTTGTTTAACCGAACTTAAAGGAGAAGGAAAGGCTAGTAAAGAGTTAATCTCAAGCTGCAGGCATACCTTCAGTTGTCTCAATAGTGCCCTTAAGTCTCCCCATATTTCTCCCGTTCAGAAGATCAGAAGCCAAACAGGAAGAAAAAACGCTGAGCTGTGTAAAGAAAGTTCCCATAATGCCTCACTCCTGCACAGACACCCAGACCTAGTTAACATGCTCAGTTAGTAAGACTATGGGGCAGATTTACTAATGCACGAACGGACCGAAAGCGTCCAAACGTGTTTTTTCGTAATGATCGGTATTTTTGCGACTTTGCTGTTGCCGTCGCGACTTTTTCATATGTCCCGCAATTTTTTCGTCGCCGTTACGACTTTATTATATATTTTCCACGACTTTTTCATCGCTGTTGCGAAAAAATCGGATTTTTTTTTCCGCCGTTTACAATTGCTCAATACGAAAAAATCGCAACGGCGACGAAAAAGTCACGCAAAATACGATTACGTTGTGCCGGCGACTAAAAAATTGCACAAAATATGAAAAAAAACGCGACGGCGACAAAGAAGTCGCAAAATTTTCGTTTCCAATGCGATTTTTTTCGCATTCGGGATTCGGATTCGTGGATTAGTAAATGTGCCCCTATGAGTACGCTTCCTGCTGATTGGCTCAGATCCACATTCAGTGGAGTCAGTTCAGCGTTTCTGTGAGTGCTTATGGCTGTATTTACATAGACCTTTCTGATAAAGCTTACTGAGTTTTTACCTTTCATGTCTTTTTGGTTAACCTAAATATTAATATATGTTCACTAAATATTGAAAAGAAGCCATTTCCTGTGACTATCATATTATATAAGCGTTAAGAGTTTTAGGATGTTTATGTCTCCATAATGGCAGATCTGTGTGTTAGAATATTATTGTAACTTCCATAATACCTAGTAAACATAGAATTTAAAAAAAAAAAACTAAAAACCAAAATGTCAATTTGCCCTAGACTGCACAAAAACGCTATCATTTTCTGTTAAACTTGGTAAGTATTCTGATATCAGCAGGTAGCGTTTTCAAACATTAAAATGTATTCTTTCAGTTCCCTGGTAGAAGTCGCAACAAATATAAATGACTTATAAGAAAACTGGGAGCGCAAGTGGCTGAAAGCAAGTGGCTGAACGCTAAAGTCGACTTTTCTGTTTAGGTGTAAACAAACATAATACATTCTCAATGGCTTTGTTAGCAACTTCCGCTGTTAGACACGCGTGGCCACGCCCACAAGGCGGCTACGTGATGCGTCACTGCGTTACGTATAGTCTCGCGTGATGAGACTTGTGGCGTTGGGATATTCTGTAAGAGAGGAGGCTAGGAACCTGCAGTAAACAGTTTGCGGGAGGTGTAAGTTGCGATACGGGACTTTAGGCTGTGTTTGGGAAGTCTGCTGATATAAATCACCGGCAACTGCTCTTATTTACCGGTGTCTTTCTCTTTATTTTTTAGGCGAACGCTTCCTGTTTTAAATCAGTGTTACCATGGATACAGAGCAAAGCATGGAGGGGCAAACACAGGTACCAGGGGACGGAGACTTTGAACATACTGAGAGGCATATTGAGGCTTTTTTTTCTGACATTTTTATTTTCTCTTCAGGTTTCTGAAAACCCTCATTCCGAATATGGGCTCTCAGAGAATGTCGAGGTACATAATCATTTGTGTTGCTCTTAATTACTCTGGGGATTGAAACGGGGTTACTGGTGATGCACGGTGTTGTGCTCCTCAGTACAGCATCCAAAGTGTTAATGGAGCTCAGACTGGTCTTTGGCTCTGAGATTGTCCTTTATAAGGTGCTAACATTCTGTAAATCTTTTTCATCGGTCACTGGTTCACTAGAGCTTTGTACTTAAATCTTCAGCATATACAGGATGATTATGGCAGCTCTGCTAATTACATTTAATGTAGGTATGTAAAGGAGGATTTAAGCTGGCCATACACGTGGCGATCTGACGATGTTTTGTGCGACCATCGGTCGCACAAAACATCGTCAGATCCGCCCTACACCATTCAGGGCTGAATCGGCAGGTAAGGAGGTAGAAACTATAGGATTTCTACCTCCTTCTGCCGATTCAGCGCTGAAGGGAGATTTTGGTCAGGCGCCTTCTATAGCGCCCGATCAAACTTTTCAAACTGGTCCGATCAGCGAGTCGGCCGATATCAGCAGCTTCCTGCGATATCGGTCGACTCGCCGACATACCATACACGCACTGAATATCTTACGAAACGAGGTTTCGTACGATATTATCGGTGCGTGTATGGCCACCTTTACACTTCGTGTAATCTAGTGTTTTAGATTTTTCTTAAATAGTCAGAATCTGTATCTTTTTATATGAAGTACAAATGAGGCAACACACTAGCAAAGGAGTATGGTTTAATATATCTGTTTTTTTTCTTCTCAGCGAATAGTGGAAAATGAGAAGACCAGCACGGAAAAAATCTCCAAACAGAAAGTTGATCTGCAGGGCTTACCTACAAGAGCATATCTTGACCAAACAGTAGTTCCTATACTTTTACAAGGCCTTTCAGTGCTTGCAAAGGAAAGGTAAGGTTTTTACATAAAGGATGGTGAATTGTGTTTTTAAAATGTCTGATTTTATAGTGGAGCCAAGGCAGAGAACAGGATGCAAACTCACATTGAACTGTGTGAAAGTATTCATGTTGCACTTCTGATGGGCACAGTGTATTTTTTGTGGGAGGAAAGTGAAGGTCAGACTGATCTGGGCAACAGATTACATTAAAAGCCCACAAATTGCCAGTCAAGGCTTTTGCACACTGGGGTAATATTTATGTGTGAGGACAGAATTTGCCTCCCCCTTCTACAGTTCTCTCTTAGTGTTTGTTTCAAATCTTTAGCAGGGTATTTACTAAATAGTGAAAATAGAGCTTTTAAAATTGAGAGATCTGTTTTATTTTTTTAATCTTTCCAAGGAGATTTTTTTTTTTAAATGCCTTTTTAATTTCTATTGCTGAGAATTGGGAAAAACCAACAGGTGCTACTTGTGATTTGACTTGTGAAAACATGAAGAACCACTGCAAATCACTATTGGTATTGGAATCTGTAAGCAACAGTGTTAGCTAGGCACCTTAGCATTTTGTGTGACACTCGTGTCCATGCCTGCTCTTCTCGTTTGGTAGTGGGAAGCAATTCTTGTGTTTGTTGCTGTTACTTGTAGTGTTTCATTAAGCATCTCTTATGTAAATGTTACGTCTTTTGGTTGTTTTTTTGCTGTTCATTCTTTCTCGTGCTGTCTAGCAGGGAAATATAAACTTTTTAACATAAGCAGAGGTCACTGTTTTGTTAAATGTATGCTCTTCTGGGTCACTTCTATTCTGTAGCCACCACTGTTTTATTGTAAAGCAAAGAAGCCAGTTACATGCATCCATGTAGAAATGATTTATTAAAAACAGAATCTCTTTTGTTGACGTTTGTTTGCAATTTTCAGTGATCTGTGGAGACCTGTAGCAATGGCTTTACTAAAGATGGCCTCATTTGATGTTGATTTTGATGTGTTCAGGGAAGCATTACACTATGTATTTCATAATGATAAAAAAACATTTACAACCCCATTTCCAAAAGTCAGTGTAAAATGTAAATTAAAAAATGGGATGATTTGCAAATCATTTAAATATTCATTTAATATTTAAACACCGCATGGGTTCTGGGAAACCTTTAAAAAACCTTTGTCTGTGAAAAGAGTTTGTTGCTGCATCCACAAATTCAAGGTAAAACTCTAACATGCAAAGAAGAAGCCATATATAAACATGATCCAAAAAATACCAGCGCCTTCTCTGGCACCAAGTTTTAATATGGTCTGAGGTGAAGTGGAAAACTGTGCTATGGTCTGACAAATCAGATTTTAAAATCTTTTTGGAAATCATTGATGTCACGTTCTCTGGGCTAAAAAGGAGAAGGGCCACCTGGCTTATTATCGCACAATACAAAAGCCAGCATCTGTAATGGTATGGGGGTGCATAAGGGCACATGTCAGGGGTAGCTTGCAAATCTGGGAAGGCACCATTAATGCTAAATGACACATACTGGTTTTGGATCAACATACGCTGCTGGAAGGCCATACTTCTTTCAGCAAGACCATGGCACACTGCTGCGTATTGCATGTATACACCAGCATGGCTCTGTAGTAAGTGTGTCCAGGTGCTACTTGCCTGCAGTCTGGGCCTGTCACCTGTTAAACATTTTGCCATTATGAAACGAAAAATACAATAACATAGTAACATAGTAAGTTGGGTTGAAAAAAGACATACGTCCATCAAGTTCAACCATAATGCCTATATATAACCTGCCTAACTACTAGTTGATCCAGAGGAAGGCAAAAAACCCCATCTGAAGCCTCTCTAATTTGCCGCAGAGGGGAAAAAATTCCTTCCTGACTCCAAGATGGCAATCGGACCAGTCCCTGGATCAACTTGTACTAAGAGCTATCTCCCATAACCCTGTATTCCCTCACTTGCTAAGAATCCATCCAGCCCCTTCTTAAAGTTATATAATGTATCAGCCAGTACAACTGATTCGGGGAGGGAATTCCAGAACTTCACAGCTCTCACTGTAAAAAATCCTTTCCGAATGTTTAAATGGAACCTCCCTTCTTCTAAACGGAGTGGGTGCCCTCGTGTCCGTTGGAAGGACCTACTGGTAAATAAAACATTAGAAAGGTTATTTATATAATCCCTTTATATATTTATACATAGTTATCATGTCACCTCTTAAGCGCCTCTTCTCCAGTGTAAACAGACCCAACTTGGCCAGTCTTTCTTCATAACTGAGACTTTCCATACCCTTTACCAGCTTAGTTGCCCTTCTCTGGACCCTCTCTAACTCAATGTCCCGGTTGAGCACTGGAGACCAAAACTGAACAGCATATTCTAGGTGGGGCCTTACCAGCGCTCTGTAAAGGGGAAGAATAACCCCCTCCTCCCGTGAATATATACCCCTTTTAATACAGCTTAAAACCTTGTTTGCCCTTGCAGCTGCTGCCTGGCATTGCTTGCTACAGCCAAGTTTATTATCTACAAGGACTCCAAGGTCCTTCTCCATTAGGGATTTGCCTAGTGCAGTCCCATTAAGGGTATACGGGGCTTGCATATTTTTACATCCCAGGTGCATGACCTTACATTTATGCACATTAAATCTCATCTGCCACTTAGCTGCCCAGATTGCCAGTTGGTCAAGATCCTGCTGCAGGGATGTCACATCCTGGATAGAATTGACTGGTCTGCAGAGTTTTGTGTCATCTGCAAACACTGATACATTGCTTATAATACCCTCCCCTAAGTCATTTATGAACAAATTAAACAAAAGTGGACCCAGTACAGAACCCTGAGGGACCCAATTGAGAACCTTATTCCAAGTAGAGAATGTACCATTAACAACCACCCTCTGTACCCGATCCTGTAGCCAGTTTTCTATCCATGTGCAAACGACTTCACTAAGACCAATAGACCTTAGCTTAGAAAGCAGTCGTTTGTGGGGAACGGTATCAAATGCTATCAAATTATATCTACTGCATCCCCACTGTCCAGCTTCTTACTTACCTCATCATAAAAAGCAATTAAATTGGTCTGACATGACCTGTCCTTCATAAAGCCATGCTGATTACTGCTCATAATGCCATTCTCCACTACATAATTTTGAATGTGATCCCTTAACAAGCCTTCAAATAACTTGCCCACCACGGATGTCAAACTTACAGGCCTATAATTGCCAGGCTGAGATCTTACTCCCTTTTTAAATGTGGGAATGACATTCGCCTTCTTCCAATCCCTAGGTACCATACCTGATGAAAGAGAGTCTGAGAATATCAGAAACCAGGGCCACTGCAATTCTGCCCCTAGCTCTCTCAGTACCCGAGGGTGTATTCCATCTGGCCCAGGTGCCTTGTTTACATTTATCGTGTGTAACCCTTTAAGCACCATATCCTGTGCCAACCACTGTGTAGATGGAGCTGAGGCAACAGTGCAGCTATTAGGTGGGACTTGGCCCACTGGCTCCTCTACACAGAAGAAAAGAACTGGTTAAGCACATCTGCCTTTTCTGTATCCGCTGTAACCATATTGTTATTATAACTCAATGGGGCCACACCCTCAACCTGCATCTTTTTACTATTAATATACTTAATATTATAAAGGACATTCTGAACTGTTGAGCAGCTGAAATCCTGTATTAGGCAAGAATGGGGCAACATTTTACTCGCAAAACTACAGCAGTTGGCCTCCTCAGTTCCCAAATGTTTACTAAGGGGCACATTTACTAATCCACGAATCTGAATCACAAATGGGAAAAAATCATATTGGAAACAAAAATTTCGTAAGATCGCAAATATCACGAAAATGCTTACAAAAAAATCGTATTAGTCACGATAATATCGTATTGGCGATCCGAAAGTCACGAAATTTTCGTACCGAACAATTGTAAACAGCGATAAAACCTTTCCGATTTTTTCTTGCAAACGTCCGAAAAAGTCGTGCGCCGTGCGAAAAAGTCGTGCGGACGCCCGAAAAAATCGTCGAAAATACGCTCGGAGCGTTCGCGCTTTTGTAAATGTGCCCCTTAGTGTTGTTAAAAGAAAAGGTAATGCATCACAGTGGGAAACATGCCCTTGTTTCTGGCTTCAAATTTAAAATTCAGAAATCAGCATTTCTCAGTTTCTACATATGATATATTGTCTTTCTACTATTTGCAATTAAATATAGAGCAAATCATCCCATTCACATTTTATTACATTTTATGCAGTGCCCCAACTTTTTTTTTTTGTTTAATGTAAATATCTTGATTGGTGCAATTGTGATGCATCATGTTTTAAACTGAATCATGAAGATAATTTGTAAATACATATTTCATATTATAACTTTATTGGCTTTGCTTAAAAGACAAATTAAGTTTTACTTATAAACTGTATATTTTTTTTCCCTCACAGACCACCAAACCCAATAGAATACCTTGCAGCTTATCTCTTAAAGAACAAGACACAGTTTGAGGAAAGAAGCTAGAATGGATACATCAGCCTCCTGCATTTTACATAAATATTGATTATTAAAGAGATTGCATTTCGTCCACAGTAACTTAAATTTACCAATTCGTGTTTCCAGCAAAAGTGAAAATTCCATTTAGACTGTCACATTGGGGTGAAAAGCAAGACAAAGGGAAGGGGTTAATTTCTTGCAAATTTATTGTTTTTGACCAGATTTCTGTTTTGTTTGTTTTTTTAAATAAAAATGTGACTGCAAATCTTCTCAATTTCCTGATTACTGTTTGGCCTTGTAGCTGGAAAGTTTTACACTGTAAAATTGGGGTTCTACTGTGTATAATTATATAGATATATTATACTGGGGTAATTTACACAGGAAAACTAGATTTCAGAGTACTTGTTGTTTATGGGCGATCAACTTTCCTATTTGTCACGTGAGGAAAGGGAAAGCATTTTATCCTCCCAAAATGTTGGGATTTGGGTATCAAATGACATTACTTTGGCTTTGAATTTAAAAAACAGTAAATGTAACAGTGCTCACTGGAACTGCTGAACCACTTCACAAAAAGCAGCTAGACTCAAATCTTGTCCATTGTGCTCTTTTGAGCCTTACGCATACATTGTCAAGTTTCCAGTTAGCAGTGCCAGAGACGACTATTAGTTTTACGCTTAACTTCTAGAATATGTAATTCACTGGGCTCCTCTCTGCGAAATGCTCACATCAGATTGCCACTTCTGTTTACCTGACACATATCTATAGCAAACTAAAGTGAATATGAAGCTGCAGAGAATAGTATTTTTATACTACAAACTGGACAGCATTCAACAAAATGTGAAAACGTGATGCAATCATAAGCGATATCCATCAGGGTATCTGTGCATACTTTCTGTTTAGGCGGGACCGACTCAAAAAGGACAAGGTTTGGCAAAAGGCTGCTGGATTTTCAGACAGATCAGGGGTGTGGGTGGGCAGAATCAAAGTACAAAAGCGATCTCTTCACTAGAAGACCCGAAATTCTGATTTAAAAATTAGAATTTAGTCTTCTATTTTGCCACCCCTGGTAATATTTATGCAATAAAATGTTAAAGGGGCTTTCTGAGATAAGGTAAAGAGCCATATCCTAGTCTAGGCAAGCCTAGAACTGCCTTAGTATAGTATGTCAGCTGGGAAAACAGTATCCTACTTGGTTAATTGATTTTGAGAAATTGAGAGTCCTACTATGAGTAACTTTAATATTTGATAGATATTTAATTTTGTGTTTGGCTAATAGCTTTGGATTGGTTGTTGTTAGTGTAATAGCACAATTGCAGAATAAAGTAGATAATAGCTTAAAGGAACAGTTCAGTGTAAAAATGAAACTTGGTCAAATTGATAGACTGCAAAATAAAAAATATTTGTAATATAGTTAGTTAGGCAAACGTTTTATCTGTTAAGGCTGGAGTGGACAAATATCTAACATAATGGCCAGAACTCTACTTCCTGCTTTCAGCTCTGTAATCTCTTAGTGACTTTAGGTGGGCCCACATAAGACATAACTGTTCAGTTAGTTTGTGAGCATGCAGGTCAGATTAAAATGCAAACTAATCAAAGTTATGTCTCATATGATCCCCTCAAGTCACCAATTGGTTACTGACTGGTAACAGCTTAGAGAGCTATATTGCCAAAATCCGTCCCTTTCTCTCTACTGCAACAGCTAGGTTGCTCATGCATGCTCTCATCTTATCCCGACTTGACTACTGTAACCTGCTACTAATCGGCCTCCCTAACTCCCATCTTTCCCCCCTACAGTCTATATTAAATACTGCTGCCAGAATTCTCCTCTCATCCAGGAGAATTCAGGCCCTTCCCCTGCTAAAGTCCTTATCGTGGCTTCCAATTAAACAAAGAATATCCTACAAACTCCTTCTCTTAACCTTCAAAGCCCTCCATTCGTCTGCTCCTCACTACATCTCTTCTCATGTGTCTCCGTACGTTCCTGGCCGACTCTACTGTACAGCACTGCGTACATAAGTAGCGCTTTATAAATAAAGTTATACATACATACATACATAAAGGAGGAAGTAGAGTTCTGGCCACTATTTATGGATTATAGATTACATTTTTGCCTAACTATATTGAAAACATTTTTTTATTTTGTGCAGCTCCCTATCCAGCTTAGGGGTAAATCTTAGGGCATGATGCAAACAGAAAATTAGTTTTGCCTGTCATATGAGATGATGCTCCAATGTTGATTATTAAATTATAATTTAGAGCTGCCACATATAAACAATCTGTATTATTTACTAATCAGCATTATATTGTGAAATGTCTATTCTATATATACAATATATATTTTGTCAATCCCTATTTCTATCTTAAAATTCTGATCTTCCTTTCAACCTTTGCTGGGTGCCCCCAAATCTTTAGGATATCATAATTTACAGAGAGGTGACAACACATTAGGAATCACTCCCCACCTTATTTGAACAGTATTTACAGGTCCAACATCTATTGCCATTTAAAAAACACTGAATATCATGGTTTTGAGCACCCACCCCTGACATGTCTACTAATAACTGTCATTAATAGCAACGGGCACAAGTGTTCTGGTCATCTACACACTCAGCTATTAATCACAGTGACAAAACACCCAGGATCATTACGTGTATCAGTAGGGCAGTCTAATGCTACTAACTTCCAACCAAGTAAACATATAAGAGATGCATCAGGATGCTAGCACTTGAAGACTGGGCAACATCACTGGTAATGAATGAATGTTCTGACCTGGGCACTAGCAAAATTTCAGACCACCATTGGTCTTTTTTCAAGCTTGAAAAAAGACCTATGGTGGTCTGAAACGTTGCTAGTGTCCGGGTCAGAACATTCATTCAAAAGGCTTTTTAAAAGAGATGATCCTGGTGGTGCTGTATGTAAAACGAGTATTGGATGGCAGGATGGATGTGGCCATCGTTTGACTTGCACCAAACACTAAGTTTGCTGGCTGAAGGTGCGGACGAAAAACTGTTGTGAGCACTTGAAGACCGAAAACAGAAACCCATGTTTCCATTTTAGCTTTAATGTACAAACAATTTTTTTAATATAATTATATGTACAAAATACACATTTATAAATCTATGATATATAGATATCAGATCTTGTACACTGAGCAGAAGATTATCTATTTACAAGGTTAGTTTGTTTAAAAACATCTGTTTATATTGAAATAGATACAATTATAGCATTTGGATTTTATTTAAACAAAAAGGTTACATAAGATAACTAAATTATTTATAGGCTTGATAAAACAGAATAAATTGATTCTTCCAGATAGTAAAAATGGGTAAAAAGACTTTTTTTTTTTAATGTAAATATCATATCCAAAGACATACATAGTTGTCATACAACCATATAGTTATGGCTGGTGAAACCTGCTGGTGGCTAAATACACTACAAAGTTAAGAGGACTTCATCTATTTAGGTTCTTGTAATTATTCTCAGGAAGGAAGACACCTGCAGCAGAAATGGCAATACATAGAATGTGCCTTGCCGCCACCTGACGGAGAATTATGGGATTATTTAGGTAGAGAGCATAAGAAAATTTTAAATCACAAATGTTAAGCAAAATAATTACAATGTTATGCATATATGGAATATAACCAAAGGCCCCAAGATCCTGATGATCACACAGATGTTGCTTGTAACTACATAAGAGCAGTGTGTTATTTGCTGCATCACCATCAAAGTATACCCTGGGCTTTAGTCTCATACTGTTCATTCTAAAAAGGAAGCTTTGCCACCTATTCTTTGTGACGGACAGCTTTTCATATTAAAAACACTGTATCATTACTGAGGAGTTTTCTTTTGCTACCGAGTGAACAAGCATGTTTAGAACTTCTTGTCACCTGACCTGTGCAGTTAAGGTTATCTGTTTAGAAAGAACTACAGATACTTTGGATTTCTAGTATACTGACTTCTTAAAAACTGTATAATACTAGGTGCTTAAAGCAAGAATATCAAACCTATGACCTTTCAGCTGTACAACTAACAACCCCCTCCGGTTTTTGAGGAATAATGGGAGTTTTCATACAACAGCAGCCAAGTCCAAGAGTTTGGACATTCCCTATCTTATGTATATATTTACATAATTTGCATTTCTACACCAATTCACAGCATTACAAAACACTCCCGAAGGGACAACATATTTTTCCTAAATGTACATTTGGTGGGATGCAAGAGTGTCCATGAAAGGCCGTACTATATTATCTGTAGAAAAGTAGAAGATTAAACCAAAGGTGATAGAAATCGGTAGGGCAGGGAGGGCCTTCTTGAAAACTGCCAGCAACAACAGCGTCAGACATAAACCCTGTTAATATAAACACAAATTAAGGTTAGATGTTATTGCATTCTCTTTAGACAGAGTTTCAATTAACTATTTTATTTAAAAGCAAACTAAAAAATGAACAGCCAATTTTAAACAGATTCAATGAGCAGCTCTGTGATGCACCCAAAGAATTTGGTCACAATTCTGCTGTAATCAAACAACTTCTCCTGTTCACATTTTAAGGTCTGATGTGCTTTGCCCTTTTAGCGAATGAATTACTGTCATACACAGGACCTTAATGACCTCACTTGAATGGCCAAAGCACAACAGCGACATGTGGGTTGGAAGCTTTTTTTGTTTAAACTTTTTGAGTTTAAACAAAAACAATAATAGGCAAGAAAATGTCCCAGAAGTTGTTCAGGTGAAATGACTGGAACTACAAGGGAACCTCCATGGGTACCTAGGGTCTCACTGGGTATGAGGGCACACCTATGGCTATGCTAAATCGTGGCTACCTCGGGATGACAAAATGTCTCTAATTTCAATCCCACCGGCTAAAATGCAAATTGCCGGTGCGGAAACATACACTCAGTGGCTACTTTTCAAAGTACCATTAAATATCTAATCCTGCACAAAAGCTTATGTTAAAAAATGTTTTATTTAGTACAATCCATTAAAAGCTACTTACACCCCGTATACAAAGCCTAACGCGTTTCATGCTTACCCAGCACTTAATCATAAGTCTATGAATAAATGCCAACTAATCTCCTAGTGTGTCAGTGCCCTTACGATTAATAGGGATGGGCTGATTCCACAACTTTTGGATTTGGCCACATATACCGATTCAGGTGAACAAAATGTATATTTGTGTAATTTTAATATCGATTCAGTTTTTTGCTGCTTGAAATAACTTAAAAATTTTTAAATCGTGAACATTACCTTATTTATTAAAAAATCCAAATTAAGAGAAATATGATTTCATAAAACATAAAAAAAATCAAAAACCTTAAGTCCATAATTTTCCCTTCCCTTTTTATTCGGTTGCAAAGTTGGAAAAAAAATAGAAAAAACTCAAATTTACTAAATAGTTGGAATTTTGCCTAGGACAACTGCTATTGACTTCTACATGACCTAGCATGCTTTCAGATGCCAAACTTGTAACATTAGAGTTTTTGCATTTTTTTCTCTAATTTGTTTTTTAAGAACACATTTTTTTAGGCCATAATTCAAATTCATGATCATAGGTGCAAAAAAAAATCAAATCACAAAAAAATGAACATTGATAAATAATCCCCCAAAGCAGTTTAATACTGTAATTTTACTTACTATTAAAATGGCCACAAAACAAGCCAATGTGGTATTCCAGTCTCCACTAGCAGTTGCGGCTGCTTTTCCAACTAGTACACTGTAGAATATGAAGTCTCCAAGACCAAGTTTCACTCCCCCTACACAAAAAACAATAATGCATGTCAAAAGCTAAACAATTTTCTTAAATGTAATTATTTGCTTTGCTTAAAATGGTCTCTATGGGAGATGGCCGTCTTGTAATTCTGAGGTTTCTTCATACTGGTTTTCCGAATAAGAGATGCCATATCTGTATTACATTTTACCCTAATTAGGCAGGCATGACTTTCCTTGTTTCCTACAAGTGGACCTGTCCTTTGATCTTACATATTTTAAAAAGACTTTAACACCCCCACTAAAAATCTGGTGGCCTTACTTTCCTCATCTGGATCCTCGGAAGACACATTACTCTGTGTTTGAACGCTGGTCTCGGCAGCATCCTCTTGTGAGCTGTTTGTATGATTAGGTGCATTTCTTTCTGAGGTAACAGAACACAAAAATTTGTTCATATATGCAGGTATTCTTTAAGTGTACTGTATTGTAAATTGCAGCCTATATAAATGGCTCAGGCAAAAGTTTGTCAGACAGTTTAATCCTATAAAACAAATAGTTCTAGCATTTATTTCATCATACACATCGATACAAACACAAAGACACCAAGCAGCTAGAAGAATGCTCTAGACTCTGTAATGTTTTTAGAAATAAATGGATTGATCGATCGATCCTAGCCCTACTCCTTCTTATACAGAAAGAAGGCTAGGATCGATCAATTGGTCATTGCATAGTGGATTCTGCCCTGTATTGCCCTATTTCAAATGACCGGAAGCAAAGTTTTAGCAGGTATTTTCTAATAAAGCATTCAAAATAATAAATGGTGTGCTGGATAGAATAGATTTTTGACTTTTTTAAATTTAAATTTTTTAGCGTTACTTTTCCTTTCAGGTGTTTTTTTACCATTTCCTCTAGCTACAGATCTTGGGATTTCAATGCCTTAAGCCTATCTTGATATGCCTAAAGTTATATTCTGATGTACAGTATTTAGTAGAAATAAGTCTAAAGCAACTGGACTTTCTGAGTACCCTTTAAAATGCTTCACTCCTCATCTAAAAGACTGAATGGCAGGGAATACCCTGGCGCGTAAACACTTCAGTTAAACCAATGTGCTTGGATATTGGTGACCTTAACTATTCAGATAGGTGTTAGCTTAAACTTACAAGGATACCGTGATTCTTATAGAGAGAGGTGTTTATTTTTTAATGTACACAACTGTAAATGAGAATTGTTGTGAAGCCACTGGGGTAAGGATGTCAAAAGTGGCATTCTACATTGCTGACAAGTGGTAGTACAGGCCCCTCCTGTTTAGGGATGATTGTTCCAGTTTGGCATAAACTTCACACCTCTTTCAAACCATCTGTCTTCTAAAACCCTCTGTGCCCAATTCTTCAGGCACAAGTGTGCTGCACCTATTGATGCAGGGCATGAATGGAGGTACCACCACCCACTGGCCAGGTGGTAGCTCCAGTGTTCCCTTTGCCCCCAAATCGGAACAGAAGGCATGAAGGACTTAGTGGCACCAAGAGCATCTACAGGTATCAGACCTATTATCTAGAATGCTCGGGATAAGGGGTCTTTTCGTAATTTGGGTTTCCATACCTTAAGTCCTCTGAAAATGTATTTACCGTAAATATTAAATAAACCCAATAGGGTTGTTCTGCCTCCAATATATCATACTATATTATATCTTAGCTGGGATAAAATACAAGTTAAAAATTTGAATTATTTGATTACAATCTATGTGAGTTGGCCTTCCCATAATTCAGAGCTTTCTGGATAACTGGTTTCCGGATAATGAATCCCATAACTGCATACAGAATTGCAAGGTGTGCATTTTGACGCCAGTACCTTAAATGAAAGTTGTTTTACGTGTAACTGACTGCGGGAAAATTACCCAACACTATATCATGACCTTAATGAATGAAAATCTTCATAGTCATATATCCTGGTGCTTGTGCGCTTTAGTGTAGCACAGCAGAAGTTACGGGAGGCACAAAGTTAAATGTTTTTAGAGGCCTCAAACTTTGGTGTTTATGATTTTACAAACATTAGGTCCCCAGAATCACAGCAGGTTGAATGTTATAACCATGTATTTCTTTACCTCTTACTTTGTTATGAACAAAAATGGCAGCACAGTAATGGATAATGTAAGCCACAACCCTGAAAACCTTGTTACCCAGGTTAGAGGGAAGGTTTAATTACCTAAATGTACATGCTGGGTTCTTTCTAATTAGAATTCCTATGGGGAAACAAATCTGATATGCAAAACATTCAATCAATATATCAAATATTGGGTAATGAATATTACCATATATATATACCTGTACGCTGCACTTGCTGATTCATTCTTCCATCTGCTGTAGCAGAATCTGCCATTCCCACTGTCCACACCATAGCAGCTATTGAATATAATTTACATTTAAATACAATCAGAATTGCACAAAATGTATGTATGTATGTATGTATATGTATTTGTACTCAACCACTGTGCATTCCAACAGTTCAGTCCTTGTTGGAACCTATATCAAGGATATCCTTGATAAAAGGTCCCAACAAGGATAGAAATGTTGGAATGCAAAGTGACTGAGAGTAAATTAACACTTTTTACATGGAGGTGTGCTCATATTTATCCATGTTTGAACAAGCACCCAATTAAGTTTTTGTGCAAACACACATATCTATACAGATATGTATATTATATATATATAATGAACAGATAGGAGCACACCCTTCACAAAACCAAATGCCCAGTGTGCAGGTAAAACATAAAATATAAAGGAAGGGTACTGTACACACTTAATGCAAAGAAAAAGAGTGTTTATTGAAAAAAATCCCCCTTAACTGGCCTGCCTCGACCCCCCCCCCCTCTCCTGTAAGGAACTCAAGATTCACTTTTAGAACAAATATTTATACTAATATAGAACAAGAAAGCCCAGAACAGCAAAAAAACATAATATAGATTGTTGCTGCTGCAACAACTACCACTATCACAAGCTAAGATATTAAAAGATGTGCCTATTTGAAGGTAACCATGTTCATACTGAAGCAACACAACATTTATTATTGGAGGGAAGGGCCCTCAGTTCAACTAAGGACTATGTTAAAAATTCCTGGAACATTCTGCAGCCGGTTTGTAGAGCAAACCATTTAACTTTGCATGACCTGGGAACCAAAATATTTATGTTTCATAACTTCTACCTAATGTCTCTAGTATGTCATCATCAGTTTAATACATTTATTTTATGTCTCCAAACATGCAGTATATAAATAAGCATAGAAAAGTTGGCGCACACTGAGATAAAGCATGCAGACTTACAAGAGTATATTAGCGCAGGAAATATTGGCTCATTTCTTTCTTGTGCAGTTTCTACAAGCATCCTTAAAGGACCTTTAGGGCAAAGCACTGCTAGCAGATCTGGAAAAAAAGAAGCCCTATGTTTAACATTTACAACATATTAGCTCACTGTACAGCTACAGTCTCAGTTCAGTTTGTTTACTACTGTTGCAGCTTCATGTTGTTGCAGGATTTCACTACACTTCACCAGCAATATGTGACCTAGTTTTATAAAAATAATAAACAGCATTTTATTATTAATACTAAAGATGGTCCCCTATATGTTGTTCACTACATAAATTAATTGGGTTTGTTGAGTGGGTTGAATCTCTTAATGCTGCCACTTCTGTTTAATTAGTTACAGTCATTTCCTATACATTGTATATCAAAGCCCCAGAATGCAAATATGTTAAATAAAATTTGTAATTTCAGGTCATAAATGAGGCCTGTAATATTGCAGATAATATTTGGGGTGTGTGCTAAGAGACAACCATGTATATCAGCTAATATGAACTGCTCTGCTTCCCTTTATACTTATCTGCTTTCATGGTTATGAGTAAGTCTGCAAGGGCAACAGTGGGGTGCTTTAAAGGAAAATAAAACTTTAATCGCCTTACATAAGAAAGGCCATCAATAATTAAAAATATCTTACTTGCTTCTCCCCACTATAATTACAGGAATGCAGTGTAATCCTGCTACATGTGCACATTATCTCTGTTCTCTAGTACATGCCACGGGCTCAAAAAACAAAAAAGATTAATGACTTCAGCAATGACACTGAAGGACATTACAAGGAAATTGTGAAAGGCCGGTGATCCACGTGTCTATCACTGATAGACACGTGATAGACACGTTATAGACACGTTCTTCAGTTGAATAATAAGATCCTTCATGTGTGCAACAGAAGAATAAACTGGAAAAAGTAAATAATTCCTCATTTCATAATACAGAGTGGAGTCTACATTTTTTCTTTGTTTTTACATCACTAGTAGGAAGATTTGATACTATGATAATTGTATCGTGAGTTGTAAACAACGATGAGGATGTCCACTAGAGATAAACTTACCATAAACAGAAATAGCTCCAAGTATAACCCATGCTGACCATTCTGGCAGATACTTAATAAAGACAAGAGCCATAAGTGCACTTATCATGATTAGATAGGCTTGCTGTAGCTGAAGGGGACCCTTCCAATGAATACAAATCATTCCTACTGCCCCAAAATTCCATATAACCATGAATAAGGTTGGGTAATCCATTGCTATGTTGTATGTCTTGAAAACTTCACTGCATGGAAAGACAAAACAAAGAAGGCTTGATTATATCATTTACTCTCAACACTAGATGCAAGGATGAGGTATACTGACTGAACTGTATTTAAAATACAGTCACAGTTAAATGCACAATTTGCTTAAGAAAGGCATTTAAAAAAAGCCTACACTTCTCAATCAGTTTTATTTATTAAGATATCCTAAAGTGTAAATTTGGCACCATGGGTCACTTTTCATCACAACTCTATAAGGGCTCTTACACACAGGCGCGTTCCCCTGCAGTGGATCTTTTATGCATTCCACTTCAGGGGTACGCAGTACCTCCTTTTGGGTGTCTCTGTACTCACTGAGGCACAGAGATTACAGAAAAGAATGGCCTGCGTTCTTTCCGGTGGAATGTATGATAGATCTACCACAGGGGAATGTGGGCAGAAATGTGAATAAGAGAACTGAGGCTACTTAACCCAAGGAATGTTTGCTGCAAAAATAACTATGGGAATTTTAAATGAGCTCTTTGATGTGGAAAATTAGACATTTTATTTCCAAAATATACTTACCTAAGATATATATATGTAAACATAAAAAGCAGCATTAAAGATGAGAGAATCAGCCAACCATGAATAAACTGAAAGAAAAATGTGTACAATTAACACACTGCAATTACCCAAAAAGTAAAACCTGTGCAGAGAATACAGAAAAACAGCACTTTACATTCATACAGAAAGAGTTGACCTGGAAAGATTCAAGTGGTCCCCAAGTGTGCACTGAAATGTGGATGATGTGGCTGTCAGTACATACTGATATTGGGGGGGAAGGCAACGAAAATGCCTTGTGTGAAATGGCACTAAGAGCATTTATGCTGGGGGCATAGCTATGCTTTGAAACTCACACTGGATAAAAAAATCCTAGCAGAAGGCCTCCTTTCCAACCTGTGTAGGTGAACAAGCAACAATATCAGCTCTTTGAAATGCTGGTATTGACCTTGTAGATTATGTGGGGGTATGTTTGACTCATGATCCACATTTAAATCTAAAAGAAGTTGGGGGGAGGGCAACAAAAGCATGAAAAAAGTTCCTAGGGGATGCCAAGTAAGGGCTGTGATTGGCTATTTGGTAGCCCCTATATTGACTGTCAGCCTACAGGAGGCTCTGCTTGGCATTTCACCTGGTTTTTAATTAAAACATGCCAGGAATACAAAAATAAGCACCTTCTTTAAGGCCAACCAGGAGCAGCATCCAAGGGATTGGTGAGCAACATGTTGCTTGCGAGTCACTGGTTGGGGATCACTGGTCTAATGTATCAAAGTCTTAGTACAAGTTGCAAGGAGAGTGTGCTTCATAGACTTTAGTGCAGTGGTCCCCAACAAGTGGCTCGAGTGCAGCTCACCAAACCCTTCGATGTTGCTCCCAGTGGCCTCAAAGCATGTGCTTATTTTTGAATTTCTGGCTTGGAGGAAAGTTTTGGTTGCATAAAAAACATGTGTACTGCCAAACAGGGCCTTCTGTAGGCTGTCAGTCAATCAAATAACCAATCACAGCCCTTATGTGGTACCCCAGGTAGATTTTTCATGCTTGTGTTGCTCCAGAACTGTTTTCACATATGAATGTGGCTCATGGGTAAAAAAAGGTTGGGGATCCCTGCTTTAGTGTTAGGCTGAGAGAGGACCTAAACCTTGGAACTAAATAATCATGATATTAGTAATATGTAAATATATTTATACTTATGCTAATTCTGACACCTTTGGTCATAATAAATATGATACCAAATGACCAACATGTCAAATTTTACAACTTCAAGAATTATATGACACATTTTATTTATTTTCTTGTGGAGAGCAAACAATTGTGCAATAATTCATTTTAATAAAGTCTTAAGGTGGCCTTCATAGATGTGCAAGAAAACTGATAACAAAAAATATCACAGATAAAAATAAATGTACAAAATTCCCTTCTCACCTTGTAACAGCGATATTTATAAAGAAGTACAAGGAAAATGGTCATCACAATTATAACACTGATCATTATAAGAGTATTAAGCACAGAGTTTAAGAGTCTTTGGCCAACTGATGTGGTATCTTCAGAAAATGGCGTGTAGATTCTAAAATGTATAAAGACAAGCTGAATCAGTAACATAGGTTTCACAAAAAAAGTCCCACTTTATTTAATTATTAAACCATATATTCTCAGTCTGTATTTTATCAGGCTGGTAAAATATGCTCAATATATTTCATTCCACACAAAACATGGAAAAGGGATATGCAAACAATAAACTCTGTAATGAAGGCTAAAATGCATTATCCAGAAAGCTCCAATTTACAGGAAGGACATCTCCCACAGACGCCATTTTAATCAAATTTTTAAATTTGATTTTTTTTTTTTTTATCTGTAATAATACAACATTACCATGTACTCAATCCTAGTTAAGATATAATTAATCCTTATTGGAGATAAAACAATCCTGTTGGGTTTATTAAGGGTTTAAATGATTTTTAACAGACTAAAGGTGGCCATACACAGGCCAATATCAGTTGCCAATTAGGGTCCTCCAAACCGATCCAGCAGTTTATGTGCCCATGTATGTGCATCCCCGACAGGCCTACCTGACTGATATCTGGCCTAAAATTGGCAAGATCTCAATCGGGCAGGTTTGATTTTCCCATCAAGAGACCGCATCAATTGTTGATGTGGTCCTCAGTCTGATGGCCTATGTGCCCACCGTTTAAATTTGATTGTTTGGCCCTAGGAGGACCTCATCCTCACGGATCTTATCTTACCGTGTATGGCCACCTTTAAGGGATGGAGATCTAAATTACTGAAAGAGCCCCTTATCGGGAAATCCCCTTATATGTGCCACCCACTTAAAAAATTGCTTGATGACCATGTAACCAGTTTAGTAAGCCATATATGGACTATTTCCCTTATGACAGTCTTTTGTTTGTTTCCCTCGAGAAGGGTCACAGGTAGTGACCGAAACGTTGGGCTACCGATAAAAAATTTTCAAGATTTTAAACATGGGTTGCTAAGGGGAGGACATGAAGCAACCAAACATATTACCAAGTTAGCGATGTAGGAAAGAAAAAGAGCAGAAAGTGAGAGCTACACCTAAGAGAGTAGATCACCAGTGTGACAAGGAAAAGAGAATACACACCCTAAGAGAGAAAGACAAAGGATAAATGGAAAAAATAAAGAATCAAAAACACAAATACATAAAAATTATAACTGTATAGTTTTACCTAACTTTACATATATAAGAAGGGTAAGCCTCTCCTTCCCCCAGCCTGCCTTGAGGGATTCCTTCCCTTACGAATTTGAGTGCTGATGTACACTCAGTTACCTGCTTTACTACCAATGACTGTGTTGGGTACCTTTATGTTTTTTATCCATGAAGTAATGCTCACACAGCTAGGGGGGCATCTATCCTGCTTTCTACTGTTATCTATCCTGCTTTCTACTGCTGCCTTCTCCACATTAATTTGCCCAATATTTTGATTTATAGTCAAATGTTTATATTTTCTGCTTACTATAAATAATGCATACCCAGTTTATTTTGTCTTTTCATGTTGATACTTTTTGTTACTTTTGTTTACACATTGGGGATTCACTCTGTTATATGTCACTTCACTGATACACTGGTTCCACTTTGATTTTTGTGCTTTCAGTTCACTTTTGTGTAAGTGCTGACATTGTATGACGTCATTCACCATTGCTTTCCTGCCAACAGACCTGTAAATAGACTGTTTGTCCTCACTAATGTTACTTATAGAAAGGCTAGAGTGCTAGCTGAAATGTCAGTCTCCACCAAATAAATTTGATGTGATTTTGCATAAGTCCTGTGTGGCTTGCCAAAGTATTCGGCCCCCTTGAACTTTGCATTCTCACGCGTTTTCGTGCATATATCGGCTACATGTGCCTGCACCCGAGCGTATCCCATTCATTCGGGTGCAGGCACAAGTAGCAGGCGTAGGGCTGATTTTTCGCCGCGTGTGGCATCAGCCTAACACACCAGACAGGTCAGGGATAAAGTTATTGAGAAATTTAAAGCAGGCTTAGGCTACAAAAAGATTTCCAAAGCCTTGAACATCCCACGGAGCACTGTTCAAGCGATCATTCAGAAATGGAAGGAGTATGGCACAACTGTAAACCTACCAAGACAAGGCCGTCCACCTAAACTCACAGGCTGAACAAGGAGAGCGCTGATCAGAAATGCAGCCAAGAGGCCCATGGTGACTCTGGACGAGCTGCAGAGATCTACAGCTCAGGTGGGGGAATCTGTCCATAGGACAACTATTAGTCGTGCACTGCACAAAGTTGGCCTTTATGGAAGAGTGGCAAGAAGAAAGCCATTGTTAACAGAAAACCATAAGAAGTCCCATTTGCAGTTTGCCACAAGCCATGTGGGGGACACAGCAAACATGTGGAAGAAGGTCTTTGGTCAGATGAGACCAACATGGAACTTTTTGGCCAAAATGCAAAACGCTATGTGTGGCGGAAAACTAACACTGCACTTCACTCTGAACACACCATCCCCACTGTCACATATGGTGGTGGCATCATCATGCTCTGGGGGTGCTTCTCTTCAGCAGGGACAGGGAAGCTGGTCAGAGTTGATGGGAAGATGGATGGAGCCAAATACAGGGCAATCTTGGAAGAAAACCTCTTGGAGTCTGCAAAAGACTTGAGACTGGGGCAGAGGTTCACCTTCCAGCAGGGCAACGACCCTAAACATAAAGCCAGGGCAACAATGGAATGGTTTAAAACAAAACATATCCACGTGTTAGAATGGCCCAGTCAAAGTCCAGATCTAAATCCAATCGAGAATCTGTGGCAAGATCTGAAAACGTTCACAAATGCTGTCCATCTAATCTGACTGAGCTGGAGCTGTTTTGCAAAGAAGAATGGGCAAGGATTTCAGTCTCTAGATGTGCAAAGCTGGTAGAGACATACCCTAAAAGACTGGCAGCTGTAATTGCAGCAAAAGGTGGTTCTACAAAGTATTGACTCAAAGGCTGAATATTTACCCCACTTTGCAGTTATTTATTTGTAAAAAATGTTTGGAATCATGTATGATTTTCGTTCCACTTCTCACGTGTACACCACTTTGTATTGGTCTTTCACGTGGAATTCCAATAAAATCGATTCATGTTTGTGGCTGTAATGTGACAAAATGTGGAAAAGTTCAAGGGGGCCGAATACTTTTGCAAGCCACTGTATATACAGTATATATATATATATATACAAACACACACACACATTTATATGCATATAGTCTACTTCTATGTTCAGCTTCATTTTCTTTAAAGGAGTAGGAAAGGTACAATCACTGGATGGTGCCAAATGTTAGGCACCCTTCTCAGTGATTGTATGCACTTACCCCAGGTCAGTGCCCTTGTTAGCAGAAAACTGAACCGTTCCAGTGTACATTAGAGAGAGCCAGAGACCCTCTTGCTTCTTGTTTCTTTTTGCAGGGTGCCCATGCACAGTAGGGTGATAGGCTGAACAAAATAGTTGGCTTTCTCACTCTACTATGCATGCGTCGGCACCAGGATTCTGAAGTGGTGTGATAGCACACCAAAGACTTTTGTAGCTTAACTCATTTTTGACACTGCTGCACTAGAAGTGGTAGAAAATATATTGGCCCGTGTGAACTATAATATATGTATATAAAGCAAAAAAGTGAAGGTTTCAATATATGCATAATATGACAATATATTATACTTACAGCTGTCCATCTTTTTCTGTGTAGAAGCTAACAGATTTTATTGTAGCGACAACAACCACCATGCACAGAGTGACTGGAACAAAGAGCATGATAACGTGTTTTGCGCCATATTTGAGAGTCAGCTCTTCTTCCTCATTTTCCATTGCAGCATCACTGTTATATGCATCTGCACCAGATGTTCTGCCATTGGGCACATCTTCAATAACCTGTGTGTCTGTCTGTGTTTTCTGAGTATAAGGCCACAAATCAGACACAGAAACATATTAAAGTTAATTTAAAGAAACACAATGTAGTGATCAGCTTGCAAAAAAAGTAATAATGGACTCAAGCCTTTTGGTTTTTTTTGTGGCAATATTATTGCCTTATTGCTGTGTAACTTATGCTTTCCATTGGGCTGACTGTCATAGGTTTGTGGAACAGATTCTTTGGGCTACATCTGACCCCTTGGCCTCTGGTAAAAAAAGACCAGATCTAATTAGGACACAGTCTCAGGGAATTTTTATTACTATATTACTATAGGCATGTTCCTCTAATTTCAAACGTAATTCATCTTCAACTAATATATCCTCACTGCTAATAATGCTATGCTTTGAGAAGCTGAATGATGCACAGACATATCTAAAGCATATGAGTATCACAAAACACATTGGTGCAATATTGTGTTGTTTGAAGAAGCATGCAAACAAGTCGAAGAGATAACCATTGTCCAGGTACTGCCTCAATTACCATGGGATCAGAAGATTCCGACCCTCCTGAAGCTTGGAGCCCATCTTGGTATGATGGTAAAGGGGGACTCTGAGATGTGATCAAAGACGTTCTCTCATTGCATTCGTCATCCTCGCTGTCTGAGCTGTTTGCGAATGTTATCATATCCGGAATAGTAGCTATATCTAGGGACACAGAAGTTAATTTATCAAACTTACTATTTTTAACAAGTAACTACGTGGCACGACTTTTAGGATAAACTGCTGCACATTACGAAGAAAATAATCACAGCACAACTAGCATTACCAAAGAATAGAATCCGGCTTCCGTGTGATATTGAAATAGTCCCCCAAGGCTTCCGTACGCCTGGCAATCAGCTGATGCTTTCTGTTGGTTTCTAGTTGGAATTCGGCCTGCGGTGACGTCACTTCGAAACCTCGTTCGAAACCTGAAGGTGTTAATTCTACAATCCTTACTGGCCCTTGTCGGTATTTACAGCTATGTTTGTTGGCAAAAGTGTTCTTGACTTTGTTTTGAAAGCCAAAGCAAACATTCTAGTTCCCTGCCCTGCTATTTCGATTCAGATCAGAGGGTATTGTCTACTTCTCAATTTCGTCAACGTTTCCAAATTTCCAGAGATTTACAGACGGTCCCTAACTTTTGCAGAGCCATGAAGGAGGTAGAAGTCTCTTATAAAGAAATCTGTTGACACCAAACCCCAAAGTAACACAATTGTCACTACATTAGACACTCATTTTAGGAAGGTAAATGAGATTGTCTGTAAATACTGGCCTATTCCACAGAACAGTGAATCCACATTGAAAGTGTTTACTGATTATCCTTTATTTTCGAACTGTTAAGAATTTACATTACATTACATTAACATTTATTTATAAAGCGCCAACATATTCCACAGCGCTGTACAATAAGTGGGTTACATACATTGGACATACAGAGTAACATATAAAGCAATCAATAACCGATACAAGAGGTGAAGAGGGCCCTGCCCAAAAGAGCTTACAATTTAGAGGATCTATTACAGAAATCTGAGGTCACAAATCTGTCAGCTTTGTGTCCTTTGGCTGGTTCTAATCCCTTTACTATTTTATTTTCAGATTATGATGGAAAGGATGGAAAAGGACATTACATGCCTTCCAAAATCCTGTGTGACCCTTAGGTGGTATGACCATTGGTTCAGTCCGTACTGTCACAATAACTTATTTCCATTTAAGATCAGTGACAGCGATTTATCCAAGCCATTTGACGCAGTCGACTTACACTAAAGCTGGCCATACACGCACCGATACTATCGTACGAAACCTCGTTTCGTACGATATTCGGTGCGTGTATGGCATGTTGGCGAGTCGACCGATATCGCAGGAAGCTGCTGATATCGGACGACTTGCCGATCGGCCAGGTTAGAAAATTTTGATCGGGCGCCATAGAAGGCGCCTGACCAAAATCTGCCGTCAGGGCTGAATCGGCAGAAGGAGGTAGAAATCCTATTGTTTCTACCTCCTTATCTGCTGTTTCAGCCCTGACTGTGTGTGGCGGATCTGACGATGTTTCGTGCGACCGACGGTCGCACGAAACATCGCCAGATCACCACGTGTATGGCCAGCTTTAGCAATCAGCAAATGCAAATTTGTCACCAATTTTTTTTTAAAGTTTTGTTACGGTAGGGACCTATAGCGTTAATATGCCCCTATGGTTTTAAACCCCACCATTTCCTATATCTTCTTGATAGCTGTCTTTACCCTGCCCACACTCTGTCCAGGTGAGATAAAACTTTGGGCACAGTATCTTTCTACCTTCTGTGCCTTTATCTGCTAACTCCTCTAAGTGAGTATTGCCCCTGTGGATCATTTGTCTTGGGCAAATAAACAAGTTAAGTTCTGTTTTACCGCAAAAGAACCCTCTGGCGTCCATTCTTTAAAGGAGACGTATCCTATAAAAAGTAACAATGTACTAGGGAATTATACTCCTCTAGATATAGAAGGATTGTGCTAAAAAAAGTTGTGTTTCAGACTGATTTATTGAGAAATTCCACAAAAACCTCACTAGTCCCGCCCATCTGCTCCACTTCCAGCTGGCTGAATTCTCTGGATGAGCTGGGGAGCCGGCGCTGGCAGCCGGCAGTGGAGGCACTGCACTGTAGGATAGGAACCAATCAGCAGCTAGGCTGACCTGATAGGGAACTGAAGCCTGTCTGTGCTTGTGTGAGTGCAGGGCTGTGATTGGCTCTCCCCCTCCTACTGTGCTTCTGGCAGGGACCGTTAGGACACACCCACCCTTCATTTCACACTGGACAGAGAAGTGATACGATCTATAGGGAGCTCCAATAAAGGGGCCATTTTTATAGAGAGGATTAATGTTTAACCCAAAGGGAAACCAGCACCGTATATTATTCATAATTGCCTACAAAATTAGCCTTTTTCCCAATTTATCCAATATGTCTCCTTTAAATTTTCTTTTGTACACAGCCTAAGTGAGCTGTAGTTTTACTACACCCAGTGAATATTTCCACATAACGAAAGCCCATCTTGAATGTTTGAGTCCTATGTACCCCATGCTTTAAAGCCTATCTAGCTGGCATTGCCTGTTTTCACAGCCAAATAGGGGTTACATTACTTTTACAGAAATCTGAGCTGCTACATAAAAAGCAGATGCAGTCAGTTTACCAAAGAGAATGTGTAATTGGCTAAATAGCATTAGGGGGTGGAGCAGTGAAGTGCACAGTTAGGGATCGTCTGCAAATTCCCAAGACATTGGGTGACTTGAAAGAAATCCAGCCGATAGTGAATTACTGATTAGAAAGCAAGACAAAGCCGACGTCTAAGCCCAGTCACACACTGTACACAATAAGCGACTCCAGCATCAAGATGTCCAACCGATCGCTGCTCAGGGAAGCGAGTCATGCTGGGAGCTGGTACACTGCCTCAGGTACTTTGGGGTGTAGGCATGGGGGTGCCCAAAATATGGCAAATTTGTGGCAGGAAGCTTATTAGACGAACCAGATGTCATCTGGAGCTAACTGCATGTCATTATGGAGACAGTAATATGTTCCAGGAATCTAAAGACCTTATTCCATGACCATTGTTTCATGTATCTGTTTCCTCTTTGTCTCCCAGTTGACGTCTTCGAGGGAGGGGTATGCACAGATGAGATGTGGTGGTAATTTGTAAAGGTGGCCCTACTCTATACGTGTGTGCTGGCCCACTGATCTCCATGTACAATGAATATCGGTCAGTTTAGGAATTGGGTGGGTCCTATAATCTTTTGATGCACTAAGTCAGCCAGTGGATGATGCATTGAGAGGAACCGCAACTCTTCTTCACTTCTTGCTGCTTAATTGATTATACACTTACACAAATGATTGGAAAAATAGAAAACAGCCATACAGTGTGTGGCCCCTCATACACTCTGTTATGGGCTAATCGGTTAGAAAGTGCAAGTGACTAACTGTGTCCACCTTAACAGAGATCTGGGGTAGTATATTCTTTTACAAGGGGAAATATATTTCTAAGCAAATTAAAATATTCTTATATAAAAAATTGTTTTTATTTATAAGTAGAGATGCGCAGGTTGACAAAAAGTCAACTTGTGTCTGACCCTTACCTACCCAAACCCAACCCATGCCAGATCTGACCTGCCATGCCATCATTTTTTTTATACCTGGGTCCGACCCAGATGGGCTACAATGGGCAGGCGTGAGTATATAAATGAAAGCCACCAGATGTCCAGAGGAGGCATGCCAAAGCTGCTGTAGCGTGTGCAGGGGTCATGAGTGGGGTGGGACTGTGGATAACCAACCCTTGCAACACTTAATATTCAGCCCTCCAACACACCAACTTGCGGATGCATAGTTTTGTGATTTTCCTTGTTTAAATATTTATTAATCTGTGTACAAGAAAGGCACTGTGGAAAGTGGAGTCTTGGCTGGGGGAGAGCTTACTAATGCTACATTGTTTAAGTGGTACATGTAGTCAGGACAAACAGTGCAGACAGTAGTAAAGGGGAAACACACTGCTTTTAATAGTTTTCAATGAAAACTATTAACATTTGTTCATTGGAAATTTGTTTTCAATGTCTTATTTTGGCAGTTGTCTCCTGGAGCAAAAATGAGCCTATTTTATAATAATGTATTTTCTGGTTATTTATCTTCTCACACCCCACCCCAACAGCCATTGGGTCTATTACTCCTAGCGTTATTTCAAACTCCACACCAAATTTTAGAACTAAACAGAAGACCCAAACACTGCAAGAAAGCAATGCTTATTCATAAGGGCTGATGCCATAAGTTTTTTTTTTTTAATTCTGGTTTAGGTGTATCTGTCATGCACCTGGTAAGTTGCAGAGTGAGAGATGGTCACTTTTAAAACCCAGTGCAACAAAATACACAGTACTGAGAAGTAAACACACAGACTGTTCATGAAAATGTGAAGCAGTTGGCAACTGTTGTTGTGGGATAAACACTGATTTTAATGATCTTAATGAGCAGTAAATATTTAACTGATACTAACACTTTTCTTTGTTTTAGATTTAAAATCCTACATGTAAATTTTGCTAAAACCAGCATCATTCCCCTGCATCCCTTTTCTTCTGGATGGCAGACTCTTGTTTTGTTTATTCTGAATCTTTCCTTTAGATACAGCCTTCATGCTAAACTGGCACTGGTACAAAACACTGATAAGCAGAGGATACTATTTACATCAGTGCCTTAATCTTAAGGTGGCCGAATCTGTCCAAGGGACCGATATCACCAGCTACAATCGGCCCGTGTATGGCCACCTTTACACTCCCTTCAGCTAAACTTGAAGGCAGGTGTACACTGTAGTTTTGGGATCAGCAGTAGAGCTAGAGTCTGGCACAGAGGCTACAGTGGGTCAGTGGTAGGGAAAAACTATGTTGAAAATAGGGTTGCCAAAGGTTAGGGGTATCAGGTAAGCAACTATAATCACTGAAGGGTGCCTAACATTTTATAATTTTAACATTTATCAGTTATTACTGTATATCCTGTAAGGCAGGCTGACCCCTAGCAGAGTCAAGTTCGCTGGGCAAGGAGGGTGCCCCACTGATAAATAAAATGACCTACTCTACCCTAGGCAGTGCTTCAGTTGCATCAGATTTGTACACAATGATACAAAGATCTGCAGTATAGCATATGTACCTACACTGTCTTGCCTTCTAATTAGTTGGCTACATCACATATGGCCACACTGTGTTAACTAGTGACCTGTTAACCCACTGCAATAAAGCTATTTAAATGTTTTACCTCTGCCGCAAATTGAAAGGTATTTTGTGTATTTTGAAAGGCAACAAAGTGTCCTGTCTGTTATTGCCCTTTGGAGAAATTTCACAGACCCTTTATAAAAAGTTTTACTTATTTTGTAATTGCATATCTAAAACATAAAACTGTGTCTAAAGAGGGGTCCTTTTTACAGACCCTCTGTTTCCGAAGAAACTTTTGTTTGTGGTAGTTCAGATGAATAAGTGTCAGATCTACCAGAACTAGATTGAACCATTCAGTGAAGTTATCCAAAAAGCTCTATAAATGATATTCTCTATTGACAAGCTGAAACAGGTTAGTGCACAAAACAAAAATATGCTACATTCCCAAGTAACATCCCAAGTAAAGTCAATGGATTTTTAGCTATTATAGGGCACATTAGCAATAAGCAGTTTGTATTATATTGCTTTGTATAGGTACAATAAACACCCAGTCTTAGCCTTACAGTGTTAGGAATTTTATAAACTGTCATTTAGGACCAGTCAGGGGAAGCATTTATATAGGGTGATAAAATATATGATTTGTCAGGTAAAATCATGTAGACCTTCACAAAGGAAGTAGACCGTTACAGAATATCTGAGAAACTGCATGGAAAGTACAGGTATTTCTTAGATGAAGTCTATAGATTAAAAAAAAGTTAAAAAAAAAATAAGCACTGTGACACATAAGCTACTCTCCATGGTACTGGACTCTGGAAAGGCTAGAAACCAAGAAGCAAAGAAATGCTGCAGTGACTAAGAAGAAGCTTTACCAGACCACGGGTACCAGGAAGAAGTAACATTTTTTTATTCCACTACTATGAATCATTCTCCAAGTTCCACAGCTCCAGAAAAATAAGGAGAAGAACAGAACCACATCTACCAAACAGAGCAGAAATTCTTGAAGCACACCAGTTGTTAAAAAATTGGAGTGCAACACAACAGAGGGTTACCTACTGAATGTCGAGTCCATACCTGCCTTCTTTTCCCTGATTACAGCATTGCTGAAAAGCTCCGACATTCCTAACTATATACATAGACAGGCCACAAGAATTGCCCCAAATGGTTCTATGGATATGAATGCAAAACCTTTTGATCAGAGTATGAATTAAATAAAAGATGGTGTCAGAGATGCATGAAGATGCATTAAGGAAATCCAGTGTGACCTGTCATTTACCCTTTAATTGTTTGTCAATTGATAACCAAAAGAAATTCAAAGGATGAGAGCAAAACAAACACAGAGGGGCAAACAAGCACTTTGTTATGCCCACCTACTCCAATGTGTCCAGCACCTCTTGCTATCAGCAAACACAAGTATTCCTGGAAAGCCTGCAGAGACCACAGGATGATTGTAGTGCTGGATAGGAAGAGCCACTTCAGCACCTTGTACTGCTACCAGATAAGCTTTCTGCTGTCAATTTCTTGTGATCAGCAATAGTGGTTTGTCAGTCTACTGGCATTATGCATTATGTCAGTTGCCAGAAATCCAAATTCAGAGAATTTCTAAATCCCACCAAACTCCTGTGAGTATTAATCACTACCATTTAGCTCTTTGAAAGTTTTTTGTGGCTTCTATAAATCCTAGTATTCAGATACAGGTACCTTCTTTAGACTGTGGTATTGGGGGGGCAGTTTTTTGTTGCTTCTATAAATCCTAGTATTCAGATACAGGTACCTTCTTCTTTCAGTCAGAATACTGCCAGAGGACATAAGTGATTTTTAATATAGTTGGTAAAAGAAATAGATTGTGCTTTTCTGCTGGAACCTTTCAAAAGTGACTTAACTTTCTTTAAAGCGTTTCTTTAAAGTGTCCCTAACAACTCCAAACAGTATGCCAGTCCAAACAAATTGCATCAGTAAATATACCTCTTCTATCAGTAAGGTTAAACCAGATTAATTGGCTTAATATAGCAGACAGACATACTGCAAAATTCAAAGGTATATTACAAAGGTATATTAATATGTGCAATCTTTAGGGTTGTCAGATTGTCATCTTTAAAACCAGATTTATAAAAAATAGTCTCGCTGCATAGTCAGTGCTTAATTTACATTACCTGCATACAGCAGGTACAGACTGCACTAGTTTTTAGTAGTGCTGTGGGCACCAAGGCTGCTAGTATACAACAGCAATTAGTCATCCTAATTCATACCCCTTGATCACAACTTCCTAGGAAATACTCAAGTTCTTGTCCTTTTCTCCTGTAAACATTTTATTCTCCAATCATGATTTTTTGTCAGCAGTCCCAGACTTACAACATGTGTATTCTGGCAAATGCCAGAGGGGCTTCTGTTAGATACCAAGGACAGCCACTATTTAGTGGGCTGGTGGGGGGCTCTTTGGGACTGTTTTGGAAATTTCAGATACCAAAAGTAATTTGAGGTAAATAAGTAAGGTTTTTTTTAGACACGTACGTGGGTTCTGAGCAACAGATAGAACTACAGAACAAAGACAGCACTGGGTTTATATAGACTTTGTGACAAAGTAGCATATGTCATGAGAAACGTATGAGTACAGGCGTTACCAGTTTACCAGTGTACACACATAAAAATATATCTGTTTACAGCACAGAAAGGTATTTGCCAAATAGGTGAGTCTGTCTTCAAGGCTAACTAAAGCTGGCCATACACGTGGCGATCTGACGATGTTTCGTGCGACCATCGGTTGAAGGAAACATTTTCAGATCCGCCACACACCATTCAGGGCTGAATCGGCAGGTAAGGAGGTAGAAACAATAGAATTTCTACCTCCTTCTGCCGATTCAGCGCTGAAGGGAGATTTTGGTCAGGCACCTTCTATGGCGCCCGATCAAAATTTTCCAACTGGTCCGATCGGCGAGTCGGCCAATATCAGCAGCTTCCTGCGATATCGGTCGACTCTCCAACATACCATACACGCACCGAATATCGTACGAAACGAGGTTTCGTACGATATTATCGGTGCGTGTATGGCCACCTTAAGGCTAGCTTGAGAACAGAATCCATCCGAGTCAGGGGGGCCTGTGGGTGAATCTGCACACACAGAATTTATTCCTTATCAGGACTCTTTTGAATCCCAGTCCAGGCCTTGGCTAGCGAGCGAATAGAAAGGAGGAAGCGCTCTCTACAGGTACCCCGGGCTGGTGCTGTTTTCTCCTAACAGGGGCACCAGCCCGGGGTACAAGGTAAGCGATTTAAGTCACTTGGGGGTGCCTAACATTTTGGATAGAGGACTGATAAAGCTTACTTTTTACCTTTCCTTCCCCTTTAAAGGGGTGGTTTACCTTTCAGTTATCTTTTAGTATGTCATAGAATGGCCAATTCTAATGAACTTTTAAATTCTTCATTGTTTATTTCTTATAGTTTAATTATTTGTCGTCTTCTGGCTCTTTCCAACTTTCAAATGAGGGTCAATGACCCCGGCAGCCAATTAATTGCTCTGTAAGGCTACAATTTTATTGTTATTGTTACTTTTCTTTCTGTATAGGTTCTCTCCTATAAATATATGTCTAATTAAATTGGGAAACTTAATAACTCAAGGTTGAATTAGTCACATTTTCTGTAACCCTATCAGAGAATGGGGTCCAGTAGTTGGTTGCCTTGGGGTATTTTGACACTGCAAATTGTATTGTAGTGCTGCACACTCTTTTAACACACTTAAATTCCGGATTATGGTCTGGTGCCTCTGTATATAGCGTTGATTTATTTTAGCAGCAGTACATTAAGATGGTAACATTATATTTGATGGAGAGCACTGCATTATCCAGAAACTGTTCACCAAAGAATCGTGTATTTTAAAGAAAAGGAAGGATAAGCACAGTCCTCCTTTGCTTGCAGAGTCACCACAGAGGAACCATACCATCCGACTCCTAACAGGAAGCGAACGCAAAGGCTATGGGTATGGAAGTTACACGGCGTTCAAGGGGAGTAGCGAACGCGATTGGCTGAAAAGCTGTGGAGGCGGGCAGATGTGTGATGTTAGGGACCGTCTGAAATTTCTTCCATTTTCGGGGTTTTATTTTGTATTTCTTAAAAAACCCAACCACCATCTGGATGAATGAATGTAAAAGCGGATACATCCGGGGGCAGTACAGGGAGGCGAGTGACAATGATTGGCTAAATAACATCAGAGGCAGGGAAGAGAGTTGACAAGTTAGGGATCGTCTGCAAATTACTAGACATTTGGAGACTTAGAAAGAAATCCGGCCTGACAGTGAATCACAGACTGAAAAAACAGGACAAAGCCGACGTCTGGTATCTTTAACCCAGTCACACACTGAACAACATAGGTGGCTCCAGCACCAAGATGTCCAACCGAGCCCTGTGCAGGGAGGCGAGTCATGCTGGGAGCTGGTACACTGCCTCAGGTACTTTGGGGGTCCAGGAATGGGGTGCTCACAAACATGGCAAAGTAGTGGAAGAAAGCTATAAACAGGGAGGGGTAGGTAGGTGAGAAAATATGGGGACGGGTGGGCGTTTTTAAAATGGTTATGATTGTATGTAATGGTTTGTTACAGTTACAGGTTTGAACAGTTCCATCACAAATATATCCAACCTGTGGCCTGACAGGTAATGAACTACAACTTCCAGCATTCCTCCTGCTGTCAGTTGTAATTCAGGAACAGCTGCAGGGCCATGGGCTTGACTTCCATATTAAGGGTTTGTTGAATGAGCAGATATGTGTGTTGTTAGAATGCTGACTGGGCATTTGTTAGGGGCCATACCCTGTGGGGAGAGCTTTTAGGCAACTTACAGTAGTAATGCAAGAGGCAAATAAATCTGTGGTGATTCAGGGGAATTTAGCTTTGTACTGATAGTGTAATATAGTGATATATTTATAAGACCAACAGTGTCCTTTTCCATTGTTTTTTATCCACAAACCTATAAAGGTTTGTTTGTTTTTTTTGCCCTTTTATGCTTGAAGCCAAGGTTGTGGGATGCAGCATGTGTCAATCAGCCTGACATCTAACCAACAAGAGACTGGATTAAAAATTCTGAGTTAACGTATTCATGGGTTATTTGTGCATTGTATCTTGAAGAAACTGTTATTGGGGGTGAAAAGGTATGATGGTAACTAATGCCACTAGATATCGGGAGCTAAAATGGTATTTATCCAGAGGGATGCCCTGAATATTGAGGAAGAGCATAATTCTAAACCTTATTCTTTAGATTGGTACTCCCAGTTTAATAACTGCTAAACCTGTTTCTAAGTACTGCCAGGACTGGCAGCGTGTAATTCTAGGTCTGGCATTCTTTCGCATCTTTAACAGATAGACAACTTGCATGTGCAGGTCAGTATTTGCTGTACATGGCAAAAATAATGACTTGCAAAGATGCAGATTGGATTTGATCCCTCCTAGATAAGAATACAAAGGAGATGTGTTTAGGAGAAGAGAATTGGGTGTGTCAGTGCTAACTATCCGTCAGCTACTTCATTTGCTCTAACCTGTTGTCTTTGAAAAACAATCATGTTCTTACTATAGAACCCTGTGTATAGACAGGTATTCATATACGTATGTATGTAAATATATAGAGGTAGATAGAAATATAGACAGGTATTCAAACCTGCCCAGAAATAACACGGCAGCACAGGTGGCTTTGCCAAAATTACCCACCCACATACTGATCGACTTGTGTTTTTCTACTTGTCGGAGAATACGAACTGTTAGTAATTATTATTATCTTTTATACAGCACTGTATATGCGGCAGAGAGATTATTTATCACTTTGATGAGTCCCTGCTCCTGCAACGCTTACAGTCACATTTCTCTATGACATTCAGGCACACACTAGGCCATTTTCATCTGGAGCAATCAGACACGGGCATGACATACAAACTCCATGCATATGTTCCTGGTCAGAACAAAAAAAAAGAAATCCAAACCATTGGGAAAAAAAGCTATAATTTAAAGGGGCATTATATATAGTCTTCTTATTTTTTTTTTTTATTTTTTTTTTAATTTTACCAGGTGCACCAGTGAAGGAGGACTATGAGACTGCTATGTGCTGCTGTTAAGCTGCCTCATTTGCCAGTATTGCAAATATGGGTGATGGACCAAGGAAAGATATCTTGCCTGCCAGTGACAAATCATCTGAAATATCTTAGCATTGGTGTCAGTGTGAATCATCAGTGGTAAAACATATAAATTGTGCATCCACTGAAAATGACCTTTTCCAGCAGTTACCCGATTCATAAGTTTTGCCGCTGGGGATTCGCACTGACACCAATGCTAAGGTATCTTCAAGTTCTTGCAGGTGACAAATCTACTTTTACCCAAATATATTTATGGGCAGTATTATGAATTTATGATGTCTATGTTTTGCATAGTAACACACTATACATTATAAATTACCAGCCCGAGCATAGTATTTTAACATTATAGGGCTTAATTATGGTCGCAAGGTGCTGAGCTGGGATCAGCACTGCGACAGTCAAAATGCTATTCAGCAAAATACTTGCACTTCCTTGTACTACTTCACTGTGTACCAATATGCCAGTTGCACCTGAATTAAAGAATAGGGTACAAAGGATCTGTTTTCCAGAAATATCCAAATTGCAGAAAGGCCATCTCCCAAAGACTCCATTATAAGCAAATAATTCTAATTTTAAAAATGATTGCCTTTTTCTCTAATAATAAAACAGTAATTTATACTTGATCGTATGTAAATTGCATGAATCCAACTTGTTTTTTAGCGTTTACATCTTGCACATGCACACTCCTGTTTGCAGTCAACAATATATGTTTACCAGTGAATTGATTGCAGTTTTTGGTTCAGTAAGGCTAATGCCACACCGAGCGTATGGCGTATATTTTCAGCAAGCGGAAAAACACTTGCCGAAAATATCGCCATCCGCACAATATGTCCCCTACCTGTGCCTGCACCGGAATGAATGAGATACGCTGGGGTGCAGGTATATGTAGCCGTTATCCGCATAAAAACGCAAGACTTTGCATTCTCTCGCGTTTTTATGTGTATTTCGGCTACATGTGCCTGCACCCCAGCGTATCTCATTAATTCGGGTGCAGACACAGGTAGGAGGCGGATGGCGATATTTTCGGCAAGCGATGCCTCATCTGAAATTAGCCTAATGTTTAAATGTCCACTCTACATTCAGTTTGACCAGCATAATTGTGCTTAATACAGGGGAATACATATTATCTTATATATTAAGGGCAGTGATCCCCAACCAGTGGCTTAGAAGCAACATGTTGCTCACCAAATGTTGCTCCCAGTGGCCTCAAAGCATTTTTGAATTTCTGACTTGGAGGCATAAAGACTATGGGGCCTATATATTATGTTTAGTTAAAAGATGGCACCAAAATTTGCCATACATTGCCAGGCTTCGCCACACGAAAAACAGTGTTATTTTATGATTACTTTAAAAGTACACTTGAATGCAGTGCACCTTGAACACACATTTCAAGTGCAAAAAAATCACCAGCCATATGTAGCCTTGCGGTTTGGTGTTCAGTGGTGTATTAGGTTGGTAAATTTTGCATATACAGGTATGGGACCTGGGGTTTTCCAGATAAGGGATCTTTCTGTAATTTGGATCTCCGTTACTTAAGTCTGCTAAAAATTATTTAAAAATTGAATAAACCCAAGAGGCTTGTTTTGCCTCCAATAAGGATTTATTATATCTTAGTTGGGATCAAGTACAAGGTACTGTTTTATTAGTACAGAGAAAAAGAAAATAATTTTTAAAAATTGGAATTATTTGCTTATAATGGAGTCTATGGGCGATGGTCTTTCCGTAATTCAGAACTTTCTGGATAACGGGTTTCCGGATAAGGGATCTTATACCTGTATATATAATATGTGTGTGATGCTTTTCTTTCTCCCTTTGATCATTCACAATCCTAATTAAAAAAGATATAAAGTGTGCCTTCAGAGGTCAGAGGCACAATTTCAAGGAGGAAGAGTGTGTCCGTGAGCACCCACAGATAGTTCCTGGTGGGGAGCAAGACTGGGTTGGCAAGGATTGAGCCTACAGGGTTCACCTTTGTGCTGGATCACGACAAAGGCCAGTGCTGGCTGTTGAGACCAGATCAAAGAGCCAATGCGGTTCTTGTCCCTACAGAATTTTTTAAGCCTATACTCGGGCAAATAAGCTGCTGACTTGGCCTGAAGAGGGTCAAATCCTGTATGGTCAGCTTTAATCTGCCTATTTTCATGCAATTGTCACCTGTTAAAAGATCTCTGAAGTGTTTTTTGTTGCACTTAATGTGATCAAAAAGCTTTATATGCAGCAAAGCTAAAGAAAAAGCCTTTAGCACCAGTAGCTGAATTTAGGATAGATATTTGAAACCTTCTGCTGAAGCCATCATTATGCTCCTCTTTTGCCAACTCAGGCAGCCATTCTACAATAACATGGAAATATTTTTATCCAAGCTTAAATACTATAAATACCTGGAAAATTATTTTGATGTTTTTTTTTTATTAAGCATGAAATTTGGTAGGTTACAGTCTAGCTTTTATAAGTGCATACCAATGTAGCTTTAGTTTTAACTGCAGGGTAACCAGACATCTGGATGTCAGTCAGAAGTTGTGCATATAGCTAAATGCTATCGTTTTCAACTAAAATAATTTCAGATAAAGTAAATGAGCTCTATAACCCACTTGTGTTTTCTGGCATCATTTACCAGAAAAATTTGCTACTTAGAACTTTTGGGCATGTTTTAGCCGAACATGAGCATCATAAGTCCACACAGCTTACATAAGAAACCGATAAGGGTATTGTGAGCATATGGAACAATAGTCTGTGTAGCAGTTTATATAGTCTGGCACTTTCAGAATCCTTTATTTTTCCCAACGTTACATATTTTGTAGCTGAAGGAACCACTGTCATGGTAGTTCAGCAACTGAATGGAGTATATCTGCTTTGGTATATCTGGCAATGCCTAAATACAAACACGTATAGTTATAATAAATGTGAAAATAAATAAATATATGCTTAAGTTTAGAAGTTTTAAACATACAGTCTATTTGCTTACAATCGATTATGTTCATATAATTGTAAAGTTTAAACGGTAAGTTTACAGTTTGTGATTATGAAACCATTGGTTGAAGGTCTTTTTAGTCAACAAGTTATTCAGTGAAATAAACAACCATTTATTGGCTCAAAATTTAAACAAACAATTCAAAAAGCAAACATGCTATACCAAACAATGGAAAGGTACATCCAAGTGCCTCATGGTGCCCACTCTCCTAACGCGTTTCGCACCATTCGGTGCTTCACCAGAGGAGGTCAAGAAGGTCTTTGTATACATATGTATTGCTCCCTAATGCAATTAGTATTTGTGGAAAGCAATGAAAATGTGTATAGTAAATCTCTTGTGTATTCTTTGTCAACAATGTAAAATACATTTAGTTTTAAGGTATCCAGGATTAAGGCACATTAATAGCAATGCTTGATATTCATTGCCTTTGTAATGTTCTTTTATCTGGGGTTTTCTTGCAGGATCCCAGTTGAGTGCACAACTAGACGGCTGGCTATCACAAGCACAAACCTCAAAGAGACCTGCAAGAGCCATCATTGCCCCGTAAGTTATAACAGCTAATTATTTTCCAGTTGCCGTATTTTAAAGTCCCCTCTAACCGTTAAACGAGTAGTCCACCTTTAAATTAACTTATACTATGATGTAGACATTAATATTCTAAGGCAATTTGCATTTGATCTTCATTTTTTTTTTTTTTTTTTAAACATTTAGAATTTTTGCAGTTCTCCGGTGTTATTTTTTAGCAGCTGTCTGGTTGCTAGGGTAAGCAGTGGTTTGAATGAGGGACTGGAAAATTCAAAGGAGAGGCTTGAATAGGAAGATAAGTAATAAAAAGTACCAATAAAAGTATAATTGATCCCTCACAAAGCAATAGATATTTTGGCTGACAGGGTCAGTGACCAGTTGCACAGCTGCTAGGAATAGGACATTCTATAACATTCTAAAAAGTTTACTTTAAGGTAAACCACCCCTTTTAATGAAAACTTCTGTGATATGGCTTATATTGAGTGTTTTAATAATGCACATATTATGTCAGTTTAGTTGAATGCCACATGAGAGGGTTTCTCAGCCTTAACATTAGAATATAGAGCAGAAGTGTCTGTGTTTTATATGGACTGACTGTTCTGGTGGACAACTGGGAGCTGGAGTTCAGTCACATCTCGAGGGCCTCAGTCTGCCCATCCTGGTTTTTAAGTGAATGTGTCATTTAGCACATTTTTTTTATATGCATATCATATTTTTATTTCCAACAGTTAACCTTAATAAATGTATCTACTTGTTTTATTAATAATTCCAATTAGTTTTATATGAGTGCACGGCCCTTGCTTTTAATTCATTCGTTGTAAGTCTGTTTCACCGTATTAGATGTTTTGTGATTATTTTAAAATTAACTGCAGTAACTGATGACATTGGTCTAAAGGACAAAGAGCCAGCATATTATATTACTTTTTTTGTTTGGATATGGGTCATCATTTTGTAAATGTATTATTATTTTAAATTGCAGTCATGCAGGATACACTTATTGCGGGTCATGTGCTGCTCATGCCTATAAACAAGTAGACCCTTCAGTCACGTAAGTATATTGTATCTTAAGATAATTTAATATAATAGGTCATTGATAAACTAATACAGGTATGGTACCTGTTATCCAGAATGCATGGGACCTGGGGTTTTTCACATAAGGGGTCTTTAATTAAACCCAATAGGAATATTTTGCCTCCAGTAAGGATTAATTATATCTTAGCTGGGATCAATTACAAGGTACTGTTTTATCATTACAGAGAAAATGAAAATCATTTTTAAAAATGTGAATTATTTGATTAAAATACACTCTCTGGGAGATTGCTTTTCTGTAATTTGGAGCTTTCCGGATAACTGGTTTCCAGATAATGGATCCCATACCGAGCAATTATTTATTTGGTAGAGTCACCGTGGCACTGTGAACGCTACAGTTTAGCAACAGCCTAACAGTGATAAAATTGTCTGGATTCCCATTGCGTACACCAGCAAACCCCTTATGCCCACGATTTTCATGGTGTGCATTTTAACGCTGCTGTAATATAAGAGGTATCTACATTCATACTTTGTATAAAGAGTTACCATACAAATAAATAAAATAATATACAGCACACAGACATGTTCTAAAATAAAAGTGCTGCATCATAACCTTCACTAGAACAGGAAACACATAAAAACAAACACTAAACAAAAAGAAGCACAGCAGGTAGTATTTAGCTTTTTGGCAGATCTCGCGTTTCGCACAGCAGGAGTTCTGCACGTCTTAGACACAGAACATGGCTGGTGTGTTTTTAACTTCAAGCTAATTTTATTTTGTGTCCAATTCCATCTGTCCACAGGAAGGTTAGGTTGCCATTTTCTTCAGTTGTGTGTGTATTTTACTGCTCCATTTTTGCTGAGCAAGATACGCAGACTTGCAAGGTTAAACTGAAGTGAACTGGTAGAGAGTTTTTTCTCATTTTAATTATATAGATATATAAAGTAGTCCAGTGGGTGCACACCACATACAACAACAAAACCTGGGTGGCACAACAATTAAAACATACAGGGCCAAGGACAGCACTTATAGGATTGCCAACAGCATAAATGATTTTGTGGCACAAGTAGTGATACCAGCAATACCCAGTGTAATTATTGAGCAGATATGCACCTGTATTTTAAGTCACAAAACATAAAAATAAACAGCAAAAGAGACTTTCCCACTGGTAGTCTGAATACAGAAACCTGCTATTTGAAGATGCTTCAGCTACTTAGGGCAACTTAGTCCAGAAGAAGTAAAAATATTTACTTCACAGTTTGTTTAGATTTTCTTCTCAGATACGTCATCTGCACTGGCTTACAGTACTTCCTGATGCCTAGTTCTGGACAGAGAGCTCACCATTGCTCCACCCCTTTACACAGGGGGTGATTTACCAATACCAACACCTCTACTGGCTTTTGCAGCTTTGGTGAAGACCACCCATGTTATTTTCCATATTCACACTCTCATCGAGCATTTTGGGAGAGAGATACCTTAATATATATAAGGGCAGTCCATAGTAAAGGTATAGGACCAGAATGCTCCGGACCTGGTGTTTTCTGTATAAGGGATCTTTCTATAATTTAGATCTCCATACCTAAAGTTTACTGAAAAATAATTTAAACATTAAATAAACCCAATAGGATTGCTCTGCTTCCAGTAAGGATTAATTATATATTAGTTGGGATCAAGTACAAGGTACTGTTTTATTAATACAGAGAGAAAGGAAATCAACAATTTGCTTATAATGGACTGTAATCCTGTAATTCAGAACTTTCTGGGTAACAGGTTTCTTGATAACGGATCCCATACCTGTACTTTATTCCATTTTGGCTCCTTCTCATGCCCCTACTTTGCAGCATGTTGCAGAGTTACACTGTGCTCCAAAAACATAACATCTCATCCCATTTAAGCAACGATGAGTTTGGCCAGAAATTCTAGGTGTCAGGAGTATGCCATAGACTCCTTTCCAGTGTTCTTGACCTTAATGGGAAAGTTTGTTAGGTATTTGCTGATTTGCTAATACCATGTCAGATCTCTTTTAGTTTTCCTTTGCTTTTACAGGAGAAGGGTCTTCATTCTTGGACCCTCCCACCATGTGGCTCTTTCTAGATGTGCACTTTCCACTGTTGATATATATAGAACACCATTATATGATCTTCATATTGATCAAAAGGGTATGTCTGAATATTTATAATTGTAAAATGCATGGGTAATGATCCTGTTTTTGAGATGATAATTTATAGGAGTATTCTTCTGGATTGTTGGTATACTACTTTAGATGTTTGTTGCTACACTTTATTACAGGTTCCACTTTCAATGCAAATATATTGTAGGATGTCCCAGCTTCGTATAAGGTGTCTTTGTATCTTTCCAGTATACGGAGACTTGTGGAAGACAGGGATGTTTGAACGAATGTCACTACAAACAGATGAAGATGAGCACAGCATTGAAATGCATTTACCTTACACTGCTAAAACAATGGAAAGGTATAATATGGCATTTAATATAGTATGGGTATTTCAAAGCATCACTGTTAGAATGCATTGTTACATGAGAACTAAGTTTTCTAGCTATTGCCCTTGCTAGTTTGTTCTTTAAAAATATTTTTTAAATTTAGTGTGTTGTTCCTATAAGGAAAAAGACATAATGTGTAAAGACCCCTCTAAATAGGTTGTGAAGCAATAAGTATTGCAAGAGCTTGTAGAGTGGTTTGGATTCATTAAAATGCCAATGCATACAAACAGTGCAAATCTTTAGAAGTAGCAGTTCAGCTGCAAAACAGTAAAGGTGGCCATACACGTGGCGATCCGACGATGTTTCGTACGACCATCGGTCGCACGAAACATCGTAAGATCCGCCACACACCATTCAGGGCTGAATCGGCAGGTAAGGAGGTAGAAACAATAGGATTTCTACCTCCTTCTGCCGATTCAGCTCTGAAGGGAGAATTTTGGTCAGGCGCCTTCTATGGCGCCCGATCAAAATTTTCAAACTTGTCCGATCGGCGAGTCGTCCGATATCGGCAGCTTCCTGCGATATCGGTCGACTCGCCGACATGCCATACACGCACCGATTATCGTACGAAACGAGGTTTCGTACGATAATATCGGTGCGTGTATGGCCACCTTTAGTTGCACAAACTGTCAGATAGCAATTGTTCAGTGCTATAAATTTAATGTCATCGCTTGGAATAGTAAATGCTGAGTTCAAAACTCCACACAACCCTAATATTATCATGAGCAATGGCAAGCATTGGCTGGAGTGGTGTAAAGGGCACCGCCAACTCTGGAGAAGTGAAAATGAATCCTCTGGAATGATAAACGATTTGATAGACAAATATGTCTCAATGTATAATACAAACTCTAAAGTTTGGTAGTTAAGCATCGGGGTCTGTCTTTGTGGTTTATGGCACAGCCCTCGGCTAATAACTTCCCACTTTGAAGAAACAGTTTAGGCAATGGCCTATTTTGCAAAGCAAGGTCTGTACAGAATTGATATTCTGAGATGAGAGTGGATACATTTTTTTTTTTTTTTTAGCTATTTTAGCTTTTATAGGTAATGTGTTCAGCACATTAACCTTAACTTCCTTTTAATGCTTATGTATTAAAATCTATTCAGACTATGACCATTTAATATCTTGTCTCAAGGGAAATATATATTTATAATAAAACAGTAGTAACCCTTTCAACAGAAGCTGAAGGCTTAAAGGAGAGCTAAAGACTAATAAAGAATGTAAGGAAATGCTGTATTTTATGTTCAGAACTTACTTTACCATCTAGTGGTTTAGCAGCCCTAGTACAGTAATGACCCAGACCTTTAAAGTTGTTCACTGCAGCTCCCCATATTGGATAATATTAGGCTATCTTTAGACGGCCAGTGGCAATGCAGATCATTCAACAAAGGAGTATATTTATTAACTTTGGAAACAAATCACCCGTGATGTTGCCCATAGCAACCAATCTTTGCTGTTTATTTTCTAACTTGTAGGTGACTGTTCAAATTTAATTGCTGATTGGTTGGTATAGGCAACATCACCGGTAATGTTTGTCTCTGCTGTTAATAAATAGGCACCAAAGTATCTTCTGGACACTTGGCCATATAGAGTAGCCTGTATAGATGGATAACATAAAACTAAGAACAATTCAGTATATACATTCAGATATAAATGATTGTTGGTGTTAGATTTGTACACTACATTTCATATACTTCTATACTTAACTTGTGAGTTACTACCAGGATACTCTTCTTTTCTGCCCCTTTCAGTGTCGCCTTATAATCGACTGTGGGCAAATTACCTCTCCCACTTATGCATAGGCTTACCTTATGTTCAGGCTTGATTCATGAATAAATAACAGAATTCACAAAATAAAGACACAATTTTGCATTTTCGGTACATTTCTGTCCAACTTATCTATTAGTACAATTATTTATTTTTTTTTACTCATTGTTCCCAATCTTTTTTTTTTTTTTTCCCTCTCAAGCCATAAGGATGATTTAACCATCGTTCCTGTGTTGGTCGGAGCACTAAGTGAATCAAAGGAGCAGGAATTTGGGAAACTTTTTAGCAAATATTTAGCAGATCCTACTAACCTCTTTGTAATCTCATCAGATTTCTGCCACTGGGGTGAGTAACACTATTAGTTCAATTACCTTTTTTAAGGAAGAATGAAACCCTCCCTCTAAACTCAGTCCTTCTTATCAGTCACAAAACCGATGTTACTGTCAAGTGTCCCTGTCAAGCCACTCCATATCCTCTTCTCTCTGATTGCTGACTCTCTGAGCATGCAGGAACATGTGCAGTTGAAGCCAATCCTGACCTAGATTCTGCTGTGCTTGGTCCAGCTGGCTTGCTCTGACAGAAGGAAATCCAAAGTGGTATGTGATGGGGCTTGTCAACCTCACTGTGCTTCTCTGGGTTTTTATAGCAATTACAAAGATAGGGACACTTTTGACAGAAATGGGCAGTGCAGGGTGGAGGGCCTGAGGTTGTAAGGAGGGTTTGGTTTTCCTTTAAGAACTTGTTAGTTCACTTTTCTACAAAGCATGATCTATCATAAGTAACTTTTGACTTTAAAGGAGAAGGAAAGGGTTTTACTCATTTTTTAGTATGTAATAGAGGGCCCCTGCCCCTACCTGAACGCTGAAATCATTTCTTCTAAAAATGCTTCTTTGCCCAGTACGGTCCTCCCGATGTACACACTATTTCTCCTTGTCTGCGCCGCCATGTTTTAAACATGGCGCTCCACTAACTTCCCTGCTTGCCTCTCCCCCCCCCCAGCACCTGTCAGCTGTCACCGTTCCTCACCCCTCCCCTCCCTGCGTCCTCTCATCCCTGCTCCTCTCCCCACTTGCCTCTCCACCCCAGCACCTGTCAGCCGACACCTGTCAGTCCTCACCGCTCCCCTCCCTGCACCTGTGTCCTCTTGTCCCGCTCGCCTCTCCGCCCCAGCACCTGTCAGCCGACACGTTCCTCACCCCTGCTCACCTCTCCCCCTCCCTGCACTTGTGTCCTCTGGTCCCTGCTCGCCTCTCCGTCCCAGCACCGCCAGCCGACACGTTCCTCACCCCTGCTCACCTCTCCCCCTCCCTGCACCTGTGTCCTCTGGTCCCTGCTCGCCTCTCCGTCCCAGCACCGCCAGCCGACACGTTCCTCACCCCTGCTCACCTCTCCCCCTCTCTGTACCTGTGTCCTCTCGTCCCCGCTCCTCGCTTGCCTCTCCGCCTCTGCACCTGCCGGCTGCATCCTGTAATGGCCCCAGCTGCTGCTTCTAATGGCAAATAGCGACTCATAACCAGACGCTAGGGGGAGCGCGCCTGCTTGTGCGCATGCGCCGCCTTTAATAGTAAGTCTCCAAGTCCTGGAAAAGAGCGATGCATTATGGGAATCTTTCTACCCTGCTCAGCGGTTTTTTTTCCTGTTTTGCTTCTGATCTTCTGAACTGGAGATATATGGGGAGACTTAAGGGCACTATTGAGACAACTGAAGGTATGCCTGCATTTGAGAATAACTCTTTATTAGCCTTTCCTTCTCCTTTAAGCTATTTCAACTTTCATGTCATATACTTGTGTGTTACTATGTGCTCAGCACAGTTGGCATTTACTTTCTTTTAATGCTAATGTTTTACTAAAATCTGTTTGAAATCTGACTGTTTCACATCTTGTCTGAAGAGAATTATATATAATAGAGAGAAAAGTCGGTTATATATTAGAATAGATAGTTAGTGCTTTTTCCTTGAATAGTTATCCAGTTCTGTCCAAAATTACTTGTTAGGCCAGCCACTATCCTTGGCTTTGAGATGAGATATGTAGGATTGTAAGAGGATAGAATAAAACATTTCTAAAAGCAAGCAAAGTTAAAAAATACCTATGAACAGAAAATTAAAAACCTTAAAAATGTATGTTATTCTCATACCCCCATATGTAATAAAAGGCACTAAGTTTGCCAGGTAGCAATAACTCATAACAGCCAATAAGGTGTTTCCTTTTAAATAAGTTACCAATAAATTCTGCCTTTTATTACATAACCCCTTAATGCCTACTTAATAACTCAATCAGTGAAGGTAACCGTACTGTTCAGGGTTAAAAGCTCCAGATCTCTTTATTTAAACAACATGTTTCGAGCACTAAGGCTCTTTATCAAGTAAAGATATGTTAGTCTTCCTGTTAGCCCTGTTGAAAATCAGATTCCCTTATTCATGCATCCCAATAAGCAAACATCGATCGCACGAAAGATCGTACAATCAGCCACAAACCGTTCAGGGCTGAAATGGCAGATAAGGAGGTAGAAACAATAGGATTTCTACCTCCTTCTGCCGATTCAGCGCTGAAGGCAGATTTTGGTCAGGCGCCTTCTATGGCGCCCAATCAAAATCTTTTAACTGGCCCGATCGGCGAGTCGACCGATATCAGCAGCTTCCTGCGATATCGGTCGACTTGCCATATACACACCGAATATTGTACGAAACAAGGTTTTGTGCGATATTATCGGTGCGTGTATGGCCAGCTTTAGAGACAGTACACGTGCTCAGTGTTTCCTCTGAGCTGTGAGTGAGAAGCCCAGTCCTCTGAAATCATTAAAGGAACAGTAACAGTTAAAAATGAAAGTATTTTAAAGTAATTAAGATATATTTTTCTGTTGCCCTGCACTGGTAAAATTGGTGTGTTTGCTACAGAAAGCTAAAATTGTTTATATAAATAAGCTGCTGTGTCATGGAGGCAGCCATTCAAACTAGAAAAAGGAGAAAAGGCACAGGATACATAGCAGATAACAGATAAGCTCTGTAGAATATAATGGGGTTTTATTTGTTATCTAAGTAACCTTCTTCTTTGGATGGTTGGACTCATGGCTACACAGCAGCTTTGTGTATATAAACTATAGTAGTCTTTCAGAGGCAAACACACCTGTTGCACCAGTGCAGGGCAACTGTACATTATTATTATTACATTCTTTTGTGTTACTGTTCCTTTTAAATATAGTAGAATGTTAGGTAACAGCTGTAAACGGTTGATTATTTTTTAAATTAGGGGCAGCGATTCCTAGCTATTTTCTATAGGCTTAGAAAGAACAAGGGCAATATTATAAATATGACAAAACCTGAAAGTTAAGATATCTTTATTTAAAATCTAATATTTTATGATTTGGGTAAACTGTGAATGCAAATGTAAACAGTATGTATAATAAGGTGTTTTGCACTCACCCCATCTAACCTGTACTATCTACATTTATAGGAGCAAACACAAAAAGTCCATACACTCACGGTTCCTTGTTAACTCCGTCCATTATCCGTTGGTGCAGATCCACCAGATGTACCTGGCTAGGTGCCTATAACAAAGAGCACAAAAGGAGAAAAGGAAATGCACACAAAATGATTTGCTGGTGTAAAAAAATATCTCCAACCTGTATATTGTGGAGTGGTCTGTATGTGCAATTTGCAATAAACAGGTTGGAGGTATTTTTTTACACCAGCAAATCGTTTTGGGTGCATCTTCTTTTCTCCTTTTGTACATTTATAGGAGAACTAAACCCCCCCAGACAAAAGCCCTCGTGAACTGCCCTCCATTGAGCACCACTCCTCGCTCCCTCCCCACAGAGTCTATTACAATAAAAAGTGTCCCTGTTTGTAAAGCTCACCTGTAGATGCAGAATAATGCAGCAGAGCTAGCAAGTGGCATCTTCTGCATCTTTGGGTTTTGTACAGATCAGTTTGGCAACATGAAGCTTGCTGGGGCATGCGCAGTTGAAGGTATTTCCAGAGTATCTGTAACTGCACATGTGCCAGCAAGCTCTGTTTCGCTTAACTGATCCAAAGATGGTGTCTTTTAGCTCTATACGTCAGCTTTACAAACAGACACTTCATTGTAATAAAGTGGGAGGGGGCTTAATGGAGGGCAGTGGATCTAGGTTTTGTCTGGGAAGGTTAAAAGCTCCTTTAAAAGCTAACATCAACTAAAGGCAAGATTAAATGTAATATTTTGTAAGTATTAAGTAACATGCATGCACAAGATAAAAATAAAAACGCATTTCTCTTTCTCCAGGGCAACGATTCCGTTACACATATTATGATGAATCTCAAGGAGAAATCTATAGGTCAATTGAGAATCTAGATAAGATGGTAAGTTTTTTTTTTTTTTTTTTTTTAAATTCAGGAAATATTGCAATGAATACAAAGCTTTGCATTTTCTTTATCTCTGTAAGCAGCTCCTCTCCTTGGTTTACCAGTAGGCATGTCCTTGTCCAGCGATACAGTATGCATTGTGTGACATAATTATTGTCTACTTTCCTCCATATGGGACCAATTCTCTTGTAATGGCTTGTTCTTGAAAACCCTTCCAGAGCCTGTAACTTGCAGTCATACTTGTATTTATAGAACAATGTGTACATTTCTATTTCTTTAAGCTCAGCTGAAGGAGTTTAATGCTAAATAAACATTAAGCACCTTAAGGCTGATGCCACACTTGGCGTAGGGCTGATTTTTTCGGCAAGCGGAAAAACGCTTGCCGAAAAAATCAGCCCTACGCCATGTGTGGCATCAGCCTAAGTACAATTACCTAATTTTGCACTGAAAACCTGCCAGATTGTCCCTCTGTGTTTTATATTATAAGGGTCACTATATACATTATAACCTACATAACATCAGTGGAGTATTATAGATATCTACATAAGAATGAGAGCCTAACTTGAGACATTTAATGAACTGGCAAAAACAAATAATTTTTCAAGATGTTTAGAACTTGTAAAAGATTAGAATTTTAGGAAACGTCTAATCTAAATGGACTGACTTGTGCCCACTACTGCATCATTGGGCTCAGTGCAATGTCCAAGGCATTAATTAAAAGGGCCTATAGTGTGCTCCAAATTTTGTGTAGATTATTATTATTATTTTTATTATTAAAGGAGACATCATATAAAAATTAAGAATGTACCAGAGAATTATACTCCTCTAAATATAGAAGGATTGTGGCTTAAAAATTTGTGTTTCAGACTGATTTATTGAGAAATTGCCCCAAAACCTTACTAGCCCTGCCCATCTGTCCCACTTTCCACTGGCTGAATTCTCTGGATGTGCAGGGGAGCCGGCGGCTCTCAGTACACTGCATTGTAGGGCAGGAACCAATCAGCAGCTAGGCTGACCCGATAGGGAACTGAAGCCTGTCTTTGCTTGTGTGAGTGCAGGGCTGTGATTGGCTATCCCCCTCCTACTGTGCTTCTGGCAGGGACCATTAGGACACGCCCACCCCTCATTTGAAACATTGACAGATACCTGAGAGGATCTATAGGGAGCTCCAATAAAGGGGCCATTTTTGCAGACTGTATTCAGTTTTAGCCCAAAGTAAAACCAGCACCGTATATTATTCATAATTGCCTACAAAATTAGTCTTTTATTCCATTTATCCAGTATGTCTCCTTTAATAAATATTGGAAATTTTATTTCAGTTTATAAAAACACCCTGCTTTAAGGGGTTGTTCACCTTTGAGTTAACGTTTAGTATGATGTAGAGAGTAATATTCTGAGACAATGTGCAAATGGTCTTTATTTTTTATTATCTGAAGTTTTTTAGTTTTTTCATTTTCAGTTCAGGAGCTCTCCAGTTTGGAGTTTTAGCAGCTATTTGGTTGCTAAGGTCCAAGTTACTTTAGCAACCAGAAAGTGGTCTGGATGAGAGACTGGTATACAAATAGGAGAGGGCCTGAACAGAAAAGAAAGTTAAAAAAAGTAACAATAACAATAGAAATTGTAGCCTCACAGAGCAATAGTTTTTTTTGCTGCATTTAAGAACTGCAAAGAGTTGGAAGGGGAAAGTAAATAATTCAAAAACCATAACAAGTAAATAATGAAGACTAATTGAAGAGTTGCTTAGAATTGGCCCTTCTATAACATACTAAAAGTTAACTTAAAGGTGACCAACCCCTTTAATCCCCTTTTCCTTAATTACGCATGTCAAAAGCCGAGTCATTGTTTTAGTTAGATGATCATTTTCATTTACCACAGATACCCAATGCTGAATTACTAAGTACGACTGCTGTAAAACTTTCATTTTACATCCCCTGGTTTTAGATTTTCCCTCATTTTTTATGCATTTACCTGATTTTACATTTTCCTGGTCCCCTGAAAAATGTAAAATGGCACTTTTGCTGTATATTGTCCAATTACAAACGGCATAACATGTAACTTTGTGTATGTGTGTGTTTTTTTGCTGTTTTGCAGGGTATGGGCATTATAGAACAATTAGATCCTGTACAATTTAGCAATTACTTGAAGAAATACCATAACACTATATGTGGCAGACACCCCATTGGGGTTTTATTAAATGTAAGTATTTTAATTGTAAGTCACATTTTTGGGTTTAAACTTTATTTTAAGGTGAATTCCACCCAAACACAGCTTAAGCTTTTTGGAAAGTAAACATAATTTCAAGCAACTTTGCAATATACATCAATTAAAAAATATGCAGCCTTTTCATGATTTTTAATGTAATAATATGGTTTGGAACAGTTAACTAAGCCTGCCCCCCCCTGTTCTCCTGCTGATCTGGCTGACTACTTTGAGACTCAAAAAACAAAAAGACAATAGTCAACTGTCCAGTCCTTGCCTTCAGCCTGCATCCTCCAAATAATTCCCTGCACATGTGATGTCAGTAAGGAAAGGAACATCACAGTGCAATACATTGTGGGTTATGTAGTTCCTGCATGCTCCCTGTAAGCTGTGGAGAAATTGTTACAATTTGTAACATCAGTGTTTTAGTCCCTCTACCCCTGCCAGGATATTAGATGACGCAGAAAGAGAAGAACTCTTTTGCAGCTGGATTTCAGCATATAAAATGGTATTTATTCATACTTTTTGACAGATTACAGTCATAGGTATATTAGGGGTTTCTTTGTGTTTTGGTTCAGAACCCAGAATTCCCCTTTAAACATAAAGTCAAAGCCTTAGCTAGCCTAGGCAGAGCCTGGCTTGTGGCATTTCAAAGCCCAAAGTTTTATGCTGCCGTAGTCCAGTCTGAAATTGAAAGTGTTATCTGGTTATCTGGGGTCCATTTGCCCTGTCAACCAGGCATTGGCACAAATGACTGACTAGAAGATGAATAGAAAAAGATCCTGAATAAATAGAAAGATAAATATTAATAAATTACTACAATAAAAGTGCAGCCTTGGGATAAATGTTCTTTATGGTAATAATGATGATAAGAATCAGGGCAATGGCCTTCCAGGCTGGAGAACAGATTTAAAATGTGCCTAAGCCCAGGGGCGTTTGGGCCCCTCTTGCCGCCTGAGGCGGCTCCTGGATGCCGCCCCCCGCTCCCCAGCGCTTACCTCTCCAGCGCAGGAGCGGGTCCGGGGGCGGTCTGATCGCTAGTGCAGAGAGCGAAATTGCGCTCTCTGCACTAGATGAGCCGAATTTCCGGTTTAAAAACCGGAAATTCGGCTCTTAAAGTTACCAGGAGCTGCTTTTTGCCGCCCCTTGTAACTGGGGCGCTTCTGCTGCCTGAGGCGAGTTTCTCAACTCGCCTCATGGCAGAAGCGCCCCTGCCTAAGCCAACTAGGTCTTTTAACCTTAGAACAGAACAGCCCAGGGAGATGAAACAACACTTGTAGAGCAAGTAATGGGAGGATGAGAAAGGCAGGGTGTTAGTTTTAGAACAATAAATTAGTGCCTACCAGCATTTTAAATGCTGGGTGGGGTTGAAAGGCACCATCATGCACTGCTTTGATTCCTCTGCTGTCAGATCTTGCACACTGGAGCATGCATGGGACTGGCTTCAACTGCGTATGCTCAGTGTCAGCTATCTGACAGATGAGGATCCAATGCATTTTACCAGAGGGTGCAATATATTTAAAGTAACAGGATTTTATGCAAGTTTGTACTCCATAAAAATGGAATAAGGGAATCTAATCGTTCACTGGCCACTGTTTAATTTTTGCACATTTGTCTGTTTTTATAGGCTGCAACAGAACTTCAGAAGAATGGAGTCAACATGAGCTTCTCATTCTTAAATTATGCTCAGTCTAGCCAATGTCGCAGCTGGCAGGACAGTTCCGTGAGTTACGCTGCTGGAGCACTAGTGGTGCATTGAGCCACTGAAGTCTCAGGGATGCCACCTTATAACACAAAAGTTGACACAAACCTTTTCTTTCTGTCCATGGGGTCATAGCCAAGTATTGGCCCAGTAATGACCTGTTCTATGGGTTTAGTGGAACCTTGATCCAACTGAAATCCTCCCCCTCCTTTCTTTGTAGGTGTAGTCCTATCTTAATTTCTGATTCCATTTAAAAGAAATGCTTTCTTGGTAACGGTAACAGAAGTAAAGTTGTGTCAAAGTATCTGTAAAACGGAACTGTAATAAAGAAACGTGGTGGCAGACAACACAAAAATGCTAGTTACATGGAATAAGTTAGCCTTTACCATAACCTAAATTTGCACTGTTTGCAGATATGTGCACATATACTCAGCTTTCAGAATAGTTTTGCAAGTTGAAAATAAAAAAATTAAAAAAAAAAAAAACAAAAAAAAGTATATTACAAAAAAAAAAAAAAAAGGTGGAAGCTTTTTAATATGAAATGCATTTATAACTTATCCTTTATCCTGTATTAGAATATAATACAATTCCTGTATAATCTGTTATTACCAGTGTTGTACAACAAATACCTTCTATTTTAGTTGCTAATAAAGGGCTACACAACCAACTCCAACTGTTTGTGTTCCTTAATTAATATTTTATTACTAAATGTTACAATATTTACCACATTTGGCATTTGCAGTGATGCAAGCTAGTGATGTGTGGAGAACTCAACCCGCACCTGACTGTAACACGCCAAACCTTAACCCGCACCTGACCCTAACCCGCAAAATGTTGCTTTTGTAGGACCTGCACAAAACCTATTCCAGCATCTTCTGCTCATGCCTTAGGCTGATGCCACACCAGGCGTAGGGCTGATTTTTTCGGCAAGCGGAAAAACGCTTGCTGAAAATTCAGCCCTACGCCTGCTACTTGTGCCTGCACCCGAATGAATGGGATACGCTCGGGTGCAGGCACATGTAGCCGATATACGCATGAAAACGCGTGAGAATGCAAAGTCTCGTGTTTTCATGCGTATATCGGCTACATGTGCCTGCACCCGAGCGTATCTCATTCATTCGGGTGCAGGCACAAGTAGCAGGCGTAGGGCTGAATTTTCGGCAAGCGTTTTTCCGCTTGCCGAAAAAATCAGCCCTACGCCTGGTGTGGCATCAGCCTTAGGTTCCAACACAGGGAAACTTTGGGATCAGAGAGTAAACTCCAGTCTGCAGTGGTTGGCGTTTTCCTGTTTTCACCTTGTTTTCACATGCACCTGTGTTAGTACAGCCACATAAGAAAGAATGGGATGCTTGGGAGTATGAGCCCTTAATATACAAAATAATGCAAGTAAAGACAAAATTCCAGTGGCTGACAGAGGATATACACAGCAACCAGTTCATTAATTAAAAGTTCAGATTCAGTCTAGTATTCCTGAAAGTGCAGCAAAGTTAATTAATAATAATTCAATTTGCTCAATAGAACTTATGTGGGAAAAAAACATATAGCCACCATAAGTGCTCATATGTTTTCTTCCTCCAGAAAAAGGGATAAGATCCAACTGATTGATTATTATAGTACTGCAGCTATAGTGGCTAATGCTAATGGCACATGGGAAGATCTGTCTCCTGTGGTTGGAGAGCACAAAGGGTAACCCAAGGCATTACATTCTATGAAAGTCAGTGACCCTAGGCATTACATACCAATAAAGGCAGAGGGCACTGGCTAACCAAGGCAACATATACATTGATAGGTGGGGGGGCAAGTATCTAAATGCATTACATATTGATATCCTCGTGTTTATATAGCACCAACATATTTATGCAGAGATTATACATCAGTGATTGCCCAAGGAGAACATAAAATCTAATGTCCCTATCACATTTACACACACTAGGGGCAGTTTTATTAGGAGCTAATTAACTTGCCTGTATGTGTTCAGAAAAACCCCACACACACAGTGAGAATATGTAAGCCCTTCCCACAGAGCCACCATACTGCCCTTTATATACAGTTACAGGGTAACAGGCACAGGTACATTATGTAGAGCAAAAGTCAGTGAGTACAGGTATTAAACACAGTGAAAAGGATGGGATACTGGCTCCCTGAGCCATTATAAAAAGTAAGAGGTAGCGAGTTTTGGCACCCCAACACATTTATACAGAGTGACTTATAAATATATTTACAACAAAGTTCAGAGGGCAATCAGCAACTAGAATAACTACCTGGGTGCCATGAAAAAGTAATGCAGGCACAATACAAGAAAAATTCAGCACTCGAAAAGTTTATTGTGATCAATGTTTCAGTCTACATTGAGACCTTTATCAAGACCTTTAAATATAAGACAGTGGGCACAGGAACCCCAAGCCAATCACTTGGTGGCTCTCCCCTGCAGGTTAGACAGCACAGCTTTGATATTATATAGAGGTATTATAGTTGGATAGAGGCTGAGCATGGGTTAAAGGGGTTATAAACCCAACCATAATGCTGTCCCACTGCGCCCCCTGGTTTAGCTATAGAAGTTGCCAAAAAACGTAATTACAGATTCAAGAAAATTCACCACTGAGCATTCTACTGACCAAAAACCTGATTATAAGTGCAAGAGTAGTGACCAATGAGAATGCTGATTCCCAGCACTACATCAGGCAGAATTAGAAAAGCAATAGAGCAGAAATAGTTGAACAGGTCTTAATGGATAATGGGCATTTGAAGTATAATTTTTAGGGGTACTAGGGTAGAACCAAAGACATACATTTGGGCATTGAGGCAGAGGTTGAGCAAATGCTAATAAATTGATTAAAACAGAGGAACAGCTGGGTAACAGACCGCTGGGCAAGCAGTGTGCAGCATAACTTTTGTTGGGTCCGGTGACCTCGCAATATATGTGTGCGTGTGTGGGGTGTGTAGGGTTTTTTTTAAACCCTAAATATACATTTCTATCAACATGCCACAAATGCAAGGTATTAATGACAAGACAAGCAGCCCTAGCCCCCCCTGGCACAGTCACCAGGAGCTTGATATTAGCCAGATTCAATGAATTGTTCTGTACCATGGAATGCAGTGAGTGAGCTTAGTGCCACACTGATTGTGGTCCTGGCTGGAGGAGTGAGAGTCAGGTACAGTGGTGCATGCCATCCTTCTCCCATCATAAACCCTGCCATTGTCTCCTGTTATATTAAGCTTGCAGAGAGGAGGAAGAGCTCTTCTTTTCACAGCTGTAGGGAGGCAGGAGATTGGCCATTTTGGCTTTACAGGCTCCTGTCTTGCTGGTGCTCAGTTCCGGTTAGGTGACCTGGTCAATGGGGGGCAAGTGACAGGCACATTAGACTAATTTAGTCGCCTTTTATGAGGAGGTGAGCAGGAACCTCGATGCTGGAATGGCAGTTGATGTCATCTACGTGGACTTTGCTAAAGTGTCTGATACAGTACCTCACATAAGGTTAATGATCAAATTGAGTAATATTGGCCTAGAACAGTGCTGTCCAACTTCTGTGGTACCAAGGGCCGGAATTTTCCCGACCTTCGTGGTGGAGGGCCAATAATGGAAGCCAGTTTTGACCACTCCCCTTTTTGAAACCGCACCCACTTGAAACCACACCTGTGTTATCACATGACCATACCCATATTAATGGTTGTAGTACAGCAAAAACCTGCCATACTCTGCCTTCCCTACCCTGCCTGTGTGTGCCATACTCTGCCTTCCCTACCCTGCCTGTGTGTGCCATACTCTGCCTGCCCTACCCTGCCTGTGTGTGCGCCATACTCTGCCTGCCCTACCCTGCCTGTGTGCCATACTCTGCTTGCCCTATGCTGCCTGTGTGTATGGCACACACAGGCAGCATACAATGACACAATGCTGGCACTGCTCCTACAGTCTGCACAATAACTATATATTAAAAAACTTTTTAATTGTAGTACCACCTCAGTATATGTTCTTTTTGTAGTGTGCAGGGATTATTTGTGGGTTTCTACTGCTCCTACAGTTTGAGGTGTGAACAGGGGAACAATGTGGGTTATTACAGTCTGAGCCTGAGGTGTGAACACTGCAGGGGGGTGAACAATGCAGAGATTAATAGGTGTGAACAACACAGGGGATTACATTTTTAAACAGTACAGCCTGATTACAGCCTGAATCTGAGGTGAGAACCATGCAGGGGGCAGTTAATCACAGTACTGATTTCCTCTGATGAAGCACCTAATGGTGCGAAACGCGTTAGGAAGGAGAGTGGGTACCATGAGGCACTGGGTTTTCCTTTCCACTGTGGTATAGTATGGTTTATGTTTTTTGAATTTGTGTTAAATCTTCTGAGCCAATAAATGTCTGTTCTTTTCACTAAAAAACTTATGTGTTGATTTAAATTATTTAACATTCAGGACCTTTTAGTGAATTTAACTTAAGTTTTTCTGCTCAATTTATTTTTTCTTGATTACTAATCACAGTACTGATACCATTTAAATCTTACACAAGAGTAAGCCATCAAAGCAGCCAGACAGGTGGGGGGCCACACAGAGGCGGGCCGCCAGTTGGACAGCACTGGCCTAGAACATAATATTTGTAATCTATCCTTCAGCCAGTTCTCTATCCAATTACAAAGAGTGGTGGTATATGGACCAGTGTGGTTAGTGGAGTACCGCAGGGGTCAGTCCTTGGTCCTTTGCTTTTTAACTTGTTTATTAATGACCTGGAGGTGGGCATAGACAGTACTGTTTCTATTTTTGCTGACGTCACTAAATTGTGCAAAACTATAAGTTCCATGCAGGATGCTGCCGCTTTGCAGAGCAATTTGACAAAACTGGAAAACTGGGCAGCAAACTGGAAAATGAGGTTCAATGTGGACAAGTGCAAAGTTATGCACTTTGGTAGAAATAATATAAAGGTGAACTATCTACTGAATGGTAGTTTGTTGGGGGTATCCTTAATGGAGAAGGATCTAGGGGTTTTCGTAGATAACAAGTTGTCTAATTCCAGGCAGTGTCATTCTGTGGCTACTAAAGCAAATAAAGTGCTGTCTTGTATAAAAAAGGGCATTGAAGGGGATGAAAACATAATTTTGCCTCTTTATAGGTCCCTGGTAAGGCCTCACCTTGAGTATGCAGTGCAGTTTTGGGCTCCAGTCCTTAAGAAGGATATTAATGAGCTGGAGAGAGTGCAGAGACGTGCAACTAAACTGGTTAAGGGGATGGAAGATTTAAGCTATGAGGTTAGACTGTCGAGGTTGGGGTTGTTTTCTCTGGAAAAGAGGCGCTTGCGAGGGGACATGAATACTCTGTACAAGTACATTAGAGGGGATTATAGGCAGATGGGGGGTGTTCTTTTTTCAAATAAAAACGATCAACGCACCAGAGGTCACCCCTTTAGATTAGAGGAACGGAGCTTCCATTTGAAGCAGTGTAGGTTTTTCATGTTGAGGGCAGTGAGGTTGTGGAATGCCCTTCCTAGTGATGTGGTAATGGCAGATTCTGTTAATGCCTTTGAGAGGGGCCTGGATGAGTTCTTGAACAAGCAGAATATCCAAGGCTATTGTGATACTAATATCTACAGTTAGTATAAGTGGTTGTATATATAGTTTATGTATGTGAGTGTATAGATTGGTAAGTATAGGTTGTGTGTGCTGGGTTTACTTGGAAGGGTTGAACTTGATGGACTCTGGTCTTTTTTCAACCCTATGTAACTATGTAACTATTACATGTTATGTGGGTATTCTATAACCAAGAAAAATAAGGGCAGGTCTGACAGTGGCATCATTCTAATATTATTGCACCTTAAAGGCAAGGAGGAGGTGTTTCTATTCTTCATTATAATTTCACCTTTGGGGTTACATTTTCATTTGTCTATAAATTATAGTTCATGTTACCACAGCAAAGTAAGAGGAATGGTAGCTCATATTCATACTGATAACACACTATAACTATAGAAAACAATGTACCCTAAGCAGAATTGCTTATTGTTAAAATGTACATTCACAGTTATAATCTACCCGTGTTCCACGACAACTCCCTCTTAGGAGACACTGGAAAAAGTTGCACAGACCAAATGGGTAATGAGTGTTGCACTGTGGGACAAAGCCTTATGGGTAGTGCAGTAGGAATGTTCTGTATTTGCTGAATGAACAAATGAAATATATCTTTAATGCTCTGTTTAGACTGCCCAAAGCAGCGATAGCCGCAGATAAACCAGTGACAGTGAACAACCAATACAGAAAGACAGATGGACCTGTGACTTCCACAGACACCGAAGACGCTGGGACAAAAAAGAAGCAACCAAGGAAGACAATAAAGCAGAAAGTGAAGGAAGAAGAGATAGAAGAGAGATAAGAAGAGAAAGGGGAAGAGAAGCCTTGGGGGGGATTGGACAGACAGGCACCAAGCACAGTTAAATAAAGTATCTAATTCTGTTCTTGTTGTTGCAGCCAGGGTTCACAAATTTTGTCAAATTTTTCTGGACATCCTCTAGCGAAGTATACCAGCTTTTGTTTATGGAGAGTTTCATTAATCAGTTTCTTCCAGAACGCCATGGAGGGAGGGTTATTTGACTTCCAGGTTAAGAGAATAACTTTTTTTTAGCATAGTAAAATAACTGCAAATAGCACAGTTTCTCGTGGTTTCTCATATTGAGGTCACTCGTTACACCCAATAGGCACAGACTCGATGACAGTATGTTTGGAAATGTGAGTGTATGTTCAATATATAATTCAAACAAATTGTTTTGGAGGGCACACCACAATTAAAGCAGAAATAGCTGGCTTTAAAACAAAGACATCAATAAGAAGAAAAAAGTGTGCAAATCAGAATCTGTTCCCCAAGCCCACATAGGGGCAAACAGAATATTAATACAAATCAATCAATTACTCAATGCACACCAAGTAACCACAAAAAGGCAGCAAATGGTATGTTTAACATATAATGCTCTTTATATGGTAAATATTCACAAAACTGTAAATACAATTACAATGCATAATATACATACCGCCAGTTGGACAAAATGTAATAAACAGAAAAAGCAGACACGTGTGGATTGAGAAAACCCCAATGTTTCGGAACACAGTCCTTTGTCAAGGGGATTCTGATGTGCAGGCATTCTATGCAAGTTTAAATACCCATAAGATACACCTCGTTTAGTACTTAAAGCGCGCAAAAAAGACTAGTGATGTCACTTCCGTTGTCATTTCCGCCAATTTCAGCGTTAAAGACGCAGTAAAAAATTGTTGTGCATCAGAATTGTTGAGTGCCAGAATTGTTGTGTGTGAGAATAGTCGTCTGTCAGAATAGTCGCGAGTCAGAACAGTGGTGCATAAGAATAGCCACGAGTCAGGACGACAGATTAGTTGCAGGCAAAAAAAACTGGCACATATCGAAAAAAGCATGTCCCCATCTAAATATTGGGGACAGAACATTTTTAACCTAGTGTCAAAAATCTTTTTTAATATATTAAAGGAAAACCCAGACGTTTCGGAACACAGTCCTTTGTCAAGGGGATTCTGATGTGCAGGGATTCTATGCAGGTTTAAATACCCATAAGACACATCTCGTTTGGTACTGCAAGCATGTGAAAAAGGCGAGTGACGTCACTTCCGTTGTCATTTCCGCGGTAAAAAAACGTGCCAGAATAGTCGTGAGTCAGAAGTGTCGCGAGTCAGAATAGTCACCAGTCAGCATAGTCGCGAGTCTGAACAGAGGTGGGTCAGAATAGTCGCAGGCAAAAAAAACTGGCACATATCAAAAAAAGCTGAAAACATTGTTTCTAACTCACAACAGGGGTGCTATACAAATACTTTATACAAAATTAGAACTCCTAGCAGTTACCAATAACATTAACAATACACAATGTATATTATTCCACATAGTGAAAGTTACACATCATATCTAAATACTGGGGACAGAACATTTTCAACCTAGAGTAAAAAAAAAAAGGGATTTTGAAGGGATTGTATTTCAAGAAGACCGGTGTCACGAAAGCAATTTTGGAACCTTACACAGATAAATGTTCTATGCTCTAAATCATGGCTGGTCTGAAAATCAGTTTAATGTCGCTTTAATAGTTACATACTATTAATTTTTAATTATATTTTAATACCACTTTTTCGTTACTCTGTATAAATAATAATATATACAATAAAATAATATAAATACCGTATATACTAGAGTATAAGCCGATCCGAATATAAGTCAAGGTACATAATTTTACTGGAAAAACTTATTGACTCGAGTATAAGCCTAGGGTGGGAAATGCAGCAGCTACTGCTAAGTTTCAATAATCAAAATAAATACCAATAAAATTACATTAAATGAGGCATCAATGTCTACTGCAGAATGGGACAGGAGAGGATGGTAGATAAAGATGAATTTGGGAGCGGGCCAGGGCACTGGATAGTCTGCTTGAAGGTGGCCTAATTTGCACACAAAGGACAGAATGTGCTAGTCTGGAGGGGCCCATGGCACCCGACTCGAGTATAAGCCGAGGGTGACTTTTTCAGCACATTTTGAGTGCTGAAAAAATAGGCTTATACTCGAGTATATACAGTATAAACATTTGAGCTCATATTGTTTCATACAGGCAGAACATAAGCAGGATGCTGAACCAGGTATGGATGAGAGTGGATTAAAACACTGGCGAAGAAAACAGCAAGTGAGATATTATTCTAAAGGCCCTGGAACATAGAATGTCTTGTCACCAAAGTAGCTCAAAATTGCCTTGAGAAACCCTAAACAACAAATATGTTTCCCCACAGGTGATTAGGTTATTACCGGTGGAAAAGCGTTTCAGCAGATTAGTTGCCCATGGTAGCACAGATTTATCACGGATGACTATAAGATTTGTGGCCACGGTTAAATCATGCAAATCTCCCAGAAATGCTCTAAGGGCAAGGGCTTATAGGGCATTTTGACAGCATGTTTTTAAAAATGTGTCCACTGAAACAAAAACCCACAGCGCAGGTAATGCTTCACCTTGTGCCCCAAGATACTAGAGTACAACTGGCTTTAGCATTTCTCAATGATTTATTGTAGCTGCGTCCATTATAGTGTTAGTGTGGGCTACTATATATATATATATACTGGAACAAGGACAGCACTCCTATGATTTAAAGAATTGCAAACAAAATGGAAATGGAAAAATAGAAAGCTTTATTACCTTCAAAAATAGAAAGCTTTATTACCTTCACCTGGAGTGAAAAACACAGCACTCCCTCCCCCCACATTTATTTAAACACTCTACTCTACTATACTAGCTGTTACTAGCAGCCAGATTGTGTTGCTGCAAATGGTGTGCACTCTTTGGACTATTATACATGTATATATATATATATATATATATATATATATATATATATAGCAATGAATATTCCACGACCGGCACACCCTTTAAAATCGTCAGAAATTTATTGTCAACATATTGTTAAAAGAATCCGTTTCGCTCCTCAACAGGACCTTTCTCAAGGATAAAACAATAATATTCAAACCAACCTTAAATACACTCTCAAAGCAAACAAAGTGGAAATGTGCCCAATCCCCATCAACAGACCATTATACAATTATCCAATGATATCGTGAATGTGCAATTTCAAATGGGCCAATCTCTGACCTGCAGTGCATATATGTCATTATAAAAAATTATAAATTATTACACAATTACATCATAAAACAAGTGCTTCATTCAAATAAAGAATTCTACAAAGTGTAATAATTTAGTTGCTATAAAATTTAGATTCTAAAAAGTGTAAACTTCAATCTCACCAAAAGGTGTCACCCGTGCATCTTAAGCTCATATAGTGTCCTTATAAAAATCCATTCATAAAAAATCCTGTAGAAAAAAGGATTACATTTTGTAACTCATCCTCAACAATATATAGCAATACTCAAGCATATTCTTGTAATCAAGAACTTGACACTATTCAGAAATCCTAAAAAGATATACAAAACATCTCAAACAATGATTCTCATAAATTGACCATCTGCAACTCGAAGCTTATAACTTACCATGGCACTTTAAAATAAAAAACAACTCAAATTTAATTGTCCATTTATGCCTCGTGGACACAGTTTAATTCATTTATCCAGAAGACTTCCCTTCTTAAGAGCTTTTAGCCACTATCTCCACGCCTTGGATATATTTCCACTTGCTCTATTGGCATGCAGCAAAATGACAAAGCTATACATTGCTTCAGCGCAGTGTTTGGCCACTGGCTGTTGTGCAATATCTTGTTTTTCTTCGTCGGTTTTCTTAACCCGCATGGGCACTTTATTATGTAAACTACCATGGCAGTCTCGCATGTCTTCCGCCATCTGATTTTATATTTCTTACCCGTGTGTGGATTGGTGCAGTATGTACCCACAATGAGGCTATTGCACATTACACACCCTGTGCATCTGTATACTCCAGTGCGTGGGTTTAAAAAGTGGTTCTGGCCTTGTCTCATATATTTGTCTCTCGGGTCTGTGGGGCTCAGTATTTCTTTCAAATTTCTTGCCCTCGAGTAACTAAACTTAGGTTCCCTACAGATCTTCGGTTTTAACTGTTCATCTTTATAGATCACATTAAAATGTTTCAAAATAGTTTCTTTAATCTGTTTACTATTGGGATTAAATTGATTTACGTAGTATATCTCACCTTTACTCTCTCCCCGATCTCTGTTCGTTTTATCTTCCTGTAAGTAACATCTCTTCCTGATCCACCTCCATTGCCCACTTCATGACCTCTTTCACGAATTGTTTGGGGTATCCTCTATTAATGAATTTATTCTTCATCGTTTCAAAATCTCGCATCCTATTGGGTAACACACTATCTATGCGGACTACGTAACATCTGTTATTTCGGTAAGGAGTTTAAGAGGTGTCTGGGGTGGTAGCTCTTATAGTGTAGCAATGTATTTCTATCAGTTGGTTTGGTATAAATGCAAGTCTGTAACCCCTGTGTGTTCTTATAAACTGTAATATCTAAGAAATTGATACTTTCGTTATTATATTGTATCTGTAATTTAACTGGACTATCCAACTGGTTTAGACCTTCTACAAACTGCACAAGCAATTCTACAGGGCCATCCCATATAAAGAAAATATCATCTATATAGCGCTTGTAAAAGGTGCCATATTTCCTAAACAAATCATTACCATAGATGTTTAAACATTCAAATTCCCACATGTATGCATTCGCATATGAGGGTGCTATTCGCGACCCCATTGTGGTGCCTGTACGCTGAATGTAGAATTGATTTTCAAATTTGAAACAACCAAATTCTTAACCGCTAATTGTCCTGCCACATTGGGTATACATGTATATAGGCTTTGTACATCCATGGTAACCAGTATCACCTCACCCAGCGGTATAGTTTGCTATAGATCAATTTTAAAAAATCATTTGTATCCTTTACAAAACTGTTGACTGCCTTTACACAAGGCTGTAACAAAAAAAATCAACAAACTGAGCAATTCTCTCATTAAGACCCCCTAGACAATATGATTGGTCTCCCAGGCGGTTTCAATAGATTTTTGTGTACCTTCGGTAAAGTGTATATTACTAGTACGTGGTACTGGTATGGCTTCTGTCCCAGCAGGTTCCTCCTTTTTAGAAGCAGGCACGAGGAGCAGGGAATATTATTGTTTTATCCTTGAGAAAGGAATTTGCTGTTAAAAAACATGTGCATTAATTTTTCATATTTATGAAGACTGAACTGTTTGCAGGAACTTGTTGGAAGTAGTTGCAATAAAGAAGGTAGGTGGTGTTAAAATTGACTCAAAGAAAAAATCATACAGTGCTCTTGCTTGCCACACAAAATCAACATAATTTAGGGCAGGGGAAAAATTGCTGGAGCCCTTAGGTCTTGTACTGATGAGTGTTTTTTTTTTCTGCGCTCCCCTGCTGTGGCGTTCTCCTGCATTCCACCGTAAGGGAGCACAGCAAGAACTGCACCCTATTCTTCCTTATCGAGCTGTACTAACACAAGTGCATATATATGTTGAAGTGTTGAATGCAGGTGGAATGCAACATGCTGCGTTCCACCTGCATTCGACACCTACATTCTCCCATGTTAGCTATGCAAAGTATCTCCATCACCAGGAGAGAACTTTGAGCACATTCATGTCATCCAGGATTCCGGTGCCCATAGACGCCACGTGGTTTCCTGGCAATGGAACGCTGACGCAATAATTTCTGATTTACTGATTTCTGGCTCCTGACTTTCCTGATTTGACTCCTGATTACGATTGAGAGCCACCTGCCCTGATCTTTTACATAGATCCCCTTCCTCGGTTATATCATCTCTCAGAAAGGGTTTCAGATGGATTCCTCCAAAATCTCTGCAATTCAGGATTGGCCTCTCCCTACCCAAATTGGTACCTAAAATCATCTGCCCCTTCCCTAGCATTGAAATTATTATTCCTGTGGCCATTCACCTTTTAAAATTGCCCCTGAGATGTGGATTCCCTTTGCAAAACAACCATCTGCTCCTATTATTGTGGATGGACAACAAGATTACGAGGTCGAAAGAATTTTTGACTGTACAGAGTTTCCAATTTCTAATCTTTAGAAAAGGCTTTGGTCCAGAGGAGTGTTCTTGGGTAAAGCACAGTGATGTCCATGCTTCTCATTTCATTCATGACTTTTATAAACTGTTTCCTCACAAGTCTGGCAATGGTGGTCCTGTGCCCCCCCCCAGGGGAGGGAGTACTGTGACGAGTGCCCTGGGTGTGCGACTTCCCGGCCACGCGGCATCCAAGATGGTGGCTCTCTTAGGCTCCACGTGGTTTCCTGCAATGGAACACCAGTGCGCACCGACCTGTGATGTCATCACAGTGCACTTTAGCACCAAATTCTAAATAAAAGGACAAAATAAAAAAGATGTAAACCTGCAAACACCTTTATTATGTGAATAACAACAAATTTTGGGATCACCCCCCTTTATCAAGTGAACATCAAACAGTATAGGGATCAGTCTTAAATACCCAAGAGCCCATTCAAGACCCTCCCCTTAGTGTAAATTGGCTATGTATACATACAGTGTAACACCAAAATCCACTTTGTAGAAAATGAACATATGTGAATGTGGCTCACAGGTATAAAAGGTTGGGGATCCCTGGCTTAGAGAATAGAGTACATTGACATACCTCCCAACATTTGGAAAATGGAAAGAAAGACAAAAAGAAATGTTGCGAAAAAAAAGTTGAATTTTTTTTGACCATGCCCATTTTGTGACCACACCCCCTACATACCACTCCCATTTTACCTAATTTGGCAGGTTATTTAAAGTTTGAACACATTTCTGTGGGTTTTGGGTTCTTGTTTTATGCATGATTACAGTTTTTCTAAAAAAGGTGAAATTGCCCTTTAAGGTGCAAGTCTCAGTTCCCTCAAGAGACCTGTTTAGCTTATTAGTTACAATTGCATCTTAGTGCAGGGGTGGCTTGTTAACTTTCTGGGCTCTCTGCCCAAATCCCACTTATTTAATTAAATGTGAGAAACAATGTATCTAAGTGCAGGTATAGCTTGTTAAGATTTCTGGGCTCTCTGCCAAAAGCTACTTTTTAATTAAGTCTGTTTCTTTTTCAGAGTTTAGCGCAGGAGATCAAAGGGAAATAAGAGACTTTTCAGTAAGAATCCAGGACTGCTGGGTGAACTGTTAAAAGAGGGATTGTCCCACGAAAATCGGAACAGTTGGGAGGTATGCATTAAACTTTCTTTCTTAGGATTGACCTTCTCTATGTGGAAGAATTAGTATGGATGGTGTTGTTAAGCTACACCTGCCACTGCCAGATGTAATAAAGTAAATGTAAAAATAAAAATATGGGTGCCAGAACAGAACCAGAACAGAATTGAATGTGTCCAAGACAAATGATCCACATGCAGAGTTGTGCAAAAGAATGGAAGGTTCAAATAATGGTAAAGGTAGAGCAGTGATGCACGACCGTGGAGAGTAGCACGGATAGTGAAAAAAAAGTCCTTAGGGTTTCCACCTTAAGGGGTCCAGATCCCACAAAGCAGACAAGGATCAGGGAGAACAAATATAAGCCTGGTACCCTTGTCACTACTGCAGTCCCTTTGTTAAGGCAGCAGAGCCTGTTAAGGAGAATACTTCCAGCTATCTCTCCTGGTTGGAGCAAAGAAGCTGCTCTTGCTAGCTATAACCAACTGTCTCACGTTCATGCTATTGCAAAAGATATCCTGTACTTATTAAATCCTTGTTCATGGGGTCCCTGCCCCCGAATTTCACTAGAGATAGATGGCTTCTCTAGGGCAATAATGCTTTACTGGGGCCTTGTTGATCCCAGTGTAAGATTTTTTTGACTATATATAACAATATAAATAATCACCCCTCTTACTATGGTTCTTTTGAGAAGCAAATAATCCACACTAATAGGTGGATTTATTTATTTATTATGTAGGTGAATATATTGAATAGCAAATCAATTGATTGTTACAATTAAAGAATTAGTTAACACAAAACAATATATATATATTATTTACATTTACAGATTAAATCATAGCTACTGGCAAACACAGAACATGGTGGTCTGGTTCCTTTTCTCTAGCCAGCTGATCATGGCTTCCCTCTGGTCTGCCCTGACATCCTGCTGCGGTCACTTCTGATGCAATTCCAAGATGCTCTTTCTGGATGCTCCCTGGGTGCTCCTCCCAGGTTCCCCTCTTTGACTCCACATTTATACACATTTTCAGCCACTGCCCCCTCATATCAACTTATCAAATGAGGTTGATAAGAACCGTACCTTGCCCATTGTTCAGTAACTGTTGAGAAGGCTTTTTACATATAGTAATGAGTTTTTATGGCTCCTGTAGCAGACGTACTCTCCCACCACCATCCACAGAAAAACCCTTTGATATGGAGATTTGGCTTTGGGTGTGACTTGGACAACTGGTTTATAGTAATCAGTACAACTCCCCCATACAGTGTGTATAACACATAAATATGTATAAAAACACAAACATATGTGGTCATAAGGCTTATGGCCAATAATGAACAATATGTACATAGGAAAATAGAGGCATAGGCATGTGCCTAGTAACAGGGAAACTAGGACGTGTAGGGTTTAATGCCATAGGGGCATATTAACCCTATGGGTCCCTACATCACTTTAGCAAAGTGTTGTCGGATCTTAAAAAAGCATGCAAAGATCTTGCAAAAAAATCCAAGACAGTGAAAATAAAAATCAAATAATTGCAAACTGTTCAACAACTATGGCCTTAAAGAGATACCGACACCTGAAAGTAAACTTTTTTTAAATATATCATAACATTATCTTTGCACGCTATTTATCATTTTGTTACTCTATGAGGGGGCTGCCATATTTGTGCAGCAGGGGTCCATTAGCATTAGAATCTATAACTGACAGGCTGAGAAGGTACACTTGGGGGTATATTTATCATGCTGTGTAAAAAGTGGAGTAAAACATCACCGGTGATGTTGCTCATAGCAGCCAATCAGATGCTTTGCTTAGAATTTCTAACTGTTGAAATCTAATTGCTGATTGGTTGCTCTGGGCAACATCACCGGTAATGCTTCACTCCACTTTTTACACAGCATGATAAATATACCCCTAAGGTTGGCAGAACAGTCAGGTTTAGGAACTTCAAGTACCAATTACTGTATATACTCGAGTATAAGCCTAGTTTTTCAGCACACAAAATGTGCTGAAAAAGTCACCCTCGGCTTATACTCAAGTCGGGTGCCATGGGTCCCTCTAGACTCCTTTGTGTGTAAATTAGGCCACCCACAACCAGACCCTCCAGTGCCCTGGCCTAGGCTCCCACTAGCAATACTTATTTCCCCTTACATCCCTCCGGGACTGGGTCTCCTGCCAGTTTGCCAATGTGCAATGAGCGTGGGGGAGTACTCATATTGTTTTTGTTGACCCTCTTCTCCGCTTACAGAGCTAGTTTACGGTTTTTCTTAGAAATAAATAATGAAAAACATAAACCCAACTGATGCCTCAATTAATGTAATTTTATTGGTATTTATTTTGATTATTAAAACTTAGCAGTAGCTGCTGCATTTCCCACCCTAGGCTTATACTCGAGTCAATAAGTTTTTCCAGTTTTCTTAGGTAAAATGAGGTACCTCGGCTTATATTCGGATCGGCTTATACTTGAGTATATACGGTACTTACAAAAGCAGCCCTATTAGTGAAAAACAATCAACATGACCTATGGGCAACTATTTATGTACATTCATATTTTGAAGAGTCGTTTTTTATTGTTAGTATCACTTTAAGTTGACTTTCCTTACAGTGCAATTCTATTGTGCTACACTGTACTAAACAGCCAGTAATGTGTAGCTTTGTAATGTCCCTGAAAACATTTATAAATCTTGGCAAACACCTTCCTTCAAGCACTGCTGTGTGAGAACAAGATAGGGGAAATCTGCCCATGCACAAGGTTCACCACAGTTATTTCAGGGAACTTGTTAAAATGTGTTTTTAGTCAGTCAGTTTAGTCAGTGCAGTCCCACGAAACTCATGAGATTCTGCATGTAAGAAATCCAAAAAATGTTGAGGTGTAACCAGGTACCAAGCCAGTTATTTCAGGGACGTCCCACTGCTGACATCAGTGACAGAGCACACAGAATGAGTCCCCATACTGAGTCTTGATACACTGAGAAGGCTGCCACCCATCAGATGTGTCCCAGAATGCAACACTATGCACAAGCATGTGCTTTTTCATTGGTTGTACCAAACCGACACCATTTTGCCAACCAGCATGTTTAGTCTGTAGTCATCCTGTCTCCCAAATCTTAAATTTAAGATTATCTTACATTTTAAACAATGTAAACAATGGAGAAGAACAGCACACAACACTCACAGGATTTTCTGAATAAGTCTTCCCAAAATAACAAAAAAGGGCACATGTACATGGCAACATAAGTATGCCAGGCAAAAAGATTAGTAACACTAATCCGAAGTTGGTCATGAATGATACCTGTCAGGTAACCCTTGTGGGTTCCTCTTGGGTTCATATCCCTCGTAGGATTCCCTGCATTAATAGCACTGGGCAGACCAGCCAGAGGGTTCACTACCTGCAGCTCTGGGTTCTCTGTATATAAAATGTACCTACAAAGAACAGGTGTGCAGGTGAGCTGAGCAAAGGGCTCATTCCATAGCCACAATGTGCATGTGAGAGGCGACAAAGTTGCTGGAACATCAGCCAATTAGGAGTGACTCTGCTAACTAAACCCACTCCTCCCCCACACTGCAGGAGCGAGATTTTAAAAATCACTGCCAGGCAGAACAAAGGATCAGAATATTCCCTGCACCTAGAGCTGAGGTTCCATCCTGCTGTAGAAATTCCCCCTCCTCCCCTGGCCCATGTGGCGGGAATGTGAGCCTGCCTGCTTCATATTGCTTAAACCTGGGACTGCAACTTAAAAGGACGGCACCCTGAGTAGGCAACCTGTACTGGCTATTCCTGGCTAACGGTAAGTAAAAGTTTCTGCAAGTTGCCTGACTTTCTGGAATTCCCTTTTATCGATGAATGAAACTGCTCTGATTACTGTGTGGAGCTGCCCTTATTACCTGTAGATTCCCCTTTTCTCACTGATTGGAACTGTGCTATATTGCTGTGTGAAGCTGCCCTTATTACCTGTAGATTCCCCTTTTCTCACTGATTGGAACTGTGCTATATTCCTGTGTGGAGCTGCCCTCATTACTTGTGATTCCCCTTTTATCACTGATTGGAACTGTGCTTTATTACTGTGTGAAGCTGTCTTTATTACTTGTGGACTTGCCCCTATTATCATGTGGGACTCTCTCAACTGGAGTTGCCCTTACTGTAATTGAATTCCATTTTTTATCAATGTGTGGAACTGTATCTTGTCACACACTGGAACAGTAATCTATCCCAACCTGAAATATGCGTGTCAAATTCCCATAACCAAGAAGCCTATCCATGATTCCTTTACAACAGGGATCCCCAACCTTTTCTACCTGTGAGCCACATTCAAATGTAAAGACTTGGGGAGCAACACAAGCATAAAACATGTTCCTGGGGTGCCACATAAGGGCTGTGATTGGCTATTTGGTAGCTGCTTATATGGACTGGAAGTCTACAAGAGGCTCTGTTTCAATATATCTGGTTTTTATGCAACAAAAACTTGCCTCCAAGCTAAGAAGTAAAAAGTATCCACCTGCTTTAAGGCCACTGGGAGCAACATTCAAGGGGTTGGAGAGCAACATGTTGCTCACGAGCTACTGGTTGGGGTTCACTGCTTTACAAGGTCTATTCCCCAGTATACTAATGTGCTCTCCTATGAAACTTGTTTTACTCTCTGTCCTGGTGTTGGGTTTAGGAAGCCAAATGCTTTATGCTGTACAGTATGTAAAAGAGGGGCTGCCCGAAGAGTTAAAGTAATAATATAAATAGATGGTGGGGTGTGTCCCACATTTTAAGGAAAAAGTAAATTATTTATATATAGCTCTTAAAAAGAGCTGTACAGCAAGCAAGGCAGCAATCATAGGCACACTAAGGGACATATTTATTACAGTGATGCTGCCCATAGAAACCTATTAGCAATTAGAATTTAACAGTCACCCACAAGTTAGAAAACAAAAGCAAAGATCTGATTGTTTGCTTTGGGCAACATCACCAGTGGTGCTAGCTTACACACTATAATAAATATGCCTCTAACTATGCTGGGACACAAAGAGATTAAAGGTGGCCATACACGCTACAATTACAACCTTTCCCACGACCACTGTTTGTTCCTTCACTAACATTAAGAGCTGAATCGTCAGATATGCAGGTGAAAACAAAGGAATTTTTTACCCCTATCTAATGATTCAGCATTAACTTTATGATGTTCGGACAGTGAGTTGGCACAGAGTTGCTAATGACCTTCCATGACCATTCCTTTTTCTTATGGATGTGTTATGTTGTGTATACGTTTATGCCTATGCTGTGGGGATCTTTTAGAGGTGTTATAGTATAGATACAGTAAAAGAAAATAATGATTTATTGTGGAATTTGCTAATTATTGCCTTTAGAGTGGTGCATTTCTGGTGTGCTACACTGTACTAAACAGTCCCAGTAATATGCAGCTTTGTTACATGGTGTCCCTGAAAACATTTATAAATCTTGGCAAATATTCCGAAAGGCATTGCCGTGTGAGAACAAGATAGGGGAAATCTGGCCTAGCACTGGAAATCTGGGGGATAAAAACTAATTTGTCCTGCTCTCCCACATTCCAAGGCTGGGTCCATGGTAAGCTGAGCACATACATCATATAGCTTAAGTTGTTTCCAAGTAAAGTGTAGTTTTGTTTTTTTTTGCATAACAGTCATTTTTTTCTATTTAGAAACAGAAACTAAGAGGCTAATGCTTTTTTTTCTAATATGTCTTCTAGGGAAAGTTGGAGTTGTTGCAGTGCATTTGGAGAGTATTCCTTGTACAGATACCTGTTGTGAAATAGGTTTCCTGGGCAATATATATTATAGGGGATGGAGAAGAGGATATGAGTACTGTACATTGCATCTCACAAGCAGGTAGAGGAAGCTGACGCTCTGTGCCAGGACCAGAAGGGAAGCACACAATGCAGTGCAACCAGGATATGGACTATTATATGAGCCTGTGCCTTGCCATTATTAGCGTTCTCTTCCTGATCAGACAGTTCACTTATCCTGCTGCTTATGGAAAACACGTTGCCACTGGCAAGAAGCAAAATGGTTTCATGGTCCCAGCAAAGTATGGCTGGTTTATCCAAGAGTTACCCTCCTTCCTGGTGCCAGTTGTCGTTATACTGTACAGACAGCAGTGCAACTCCCTGGGCTGCAAGATGCTTTCATTCATGTTCTGCGGACACTATTTCCAAAGGTAAGGGTGCCACAAGCTCCAACTTGTACACATAAAAATCTTTTTCTGTGTGGGCAGGAGAGCAGAACATTATGCAGATTAACATTTATTTTACCATAGGGTTTAAACACTTACATGGTTAAAAAAAAACTTGTTTTGTCACTGAAAATCCAAGTCAAGGGACACTTCTCGGAAGTCACAAGAGAAAAACAATTAACACAATTTATCTAAAGGTAAATTGTAAACCCTTAATAATAAACTAAATGCTTAGTGAGCTGCTCTTTGTAAAAGGAATCTGATCAACAATCTAATATGACCCTGGTTGCAGTGTCCAGAAAGACTTAAATTGCTGTTCCCTGTATAACTTAGTTACCACTTTTGAGGGTAATCATAGAAAACATGATTATGTTCTAACACAGCAGTGTCCCCACGTTTTAAGTGCAGTTGGCAATGATTTTCTGTGCATAACATGGTGGCCTGACAGTCCCAACAGATTATCCATGTACTTTTGATATTGGTCAGTTGATTGGAACAATAGGAAAGCAGCTATACCCACATGGACCCTAGTATTCTCTATGTCCATAGTACTTTATATTAGTTAGTATAACCCAAATTGAATGCTAACTTTCCAATACACTACATTGTCACTTATTTCAAATTTGTCAGCTGTCCCCCAGACTCAAATCCTCAAAATGCCTGGCATAGAGTGTGATTATAGGGTAGTTCACTTAAGATTATCTCTTAGTGTAAACAATCATATTCTAAGACAATTTTCTGTTTTGTCTTGCATTATTTTACATATAGTTCTAAAGTGCAGTTTGGAATGTCTAGTTTGCAAAGGTCAATTTCAATTCTAAAGCACTAGGGATCCGTTAGGAATGGCAGGGAACCAACAGAGGGTAAGAGGACTATATGTGGGATGGAATGTGAGCAGAACTGGTACACTGTGAAATTTCACAGGTGGTGTGAGTGCCATATCTTTTAATACTGAGGATGATATTAGGACGGACTGGATTCCATATCTGGTGTTTTTATTCTGTGGTATAGTGATAATGTCACTATAGAATAAAATGTATATTACCTAGTTCCCATTAATATATGTGTTTCAGTTTTATTAAGCTGATGCCCCTGGGAAGTTTTATGTTACATCTTTAAAATTATAGTTAACATTTTAAAAGGCACCAGATAAGAAGATAGCCTGTACCTGGCACTGTCTGAAAAGCCAATCAGATTTGCAGGCAAACACTTGAGCACCCTTGAAAACCTCTATGTATATGGCTTTTCCTTTGTACAATGCACTGCTGAGCAGTTTTCTGAAACTATGAAATGAAGTCTCAGGTCAGGTGGCAGGTGTATAATTAGCAGATTGAAGATAAGATTGAAAAACCCATGGCACATGCTTTGTGCTTTACCACAACGTGCTGCTAGTAGTACTCTGATACTGTGGAAGAGTACAGTGTCACTCGTCAGATAGGAAATGTGATTTTGGGGATTGCAGACTGAAGCTCAGCATCATTGATAACCCCTCAGTGCATGTTTTGTATTTTCTCACAATGTCCCACTGAGTATTCCTATGATACAGTAGGATTGTGCAACCTAATTGGTAAGATGTGATTTTGAGGTACATGGATGGCAGACTGAAGCGTAAGCACCTTTAAAAACCCTAAAGAGACTTATCAGTGTGATAAGTCAGATAGAAGGTGTGTGATTTTTTTTTGGTACAGATATGGGACCTGTTATCCAGAAAGCTTGGGCCTTTTGGGCACTTTAGTGAATATGTCCCTCAGTCTTAAAGGGTAGTAAAGTCCTCAGAAACTGCTTGGTCTTGTGGAAATAGTTAATGGTACATGTAGTCATGACCAGCAGTGACGAGAAGAGTTAAATGGGGGTAAAGACCTGTTAATACAATAATTATAAAATACACAGGATGTATGAAAGGTAACCATTGCAGCAACAAAGCTTGCAGAGCAGAAGGAGAGATATACAGTATAACTGTGGCAGTAGTTTCAATGAAGGACTTGGGTAATCCACAGAAAAGTGTACAGTTTAGGTGGGATATGATAAAAGCATGAAGGAGTACTTTGGTTGTTTTGTACATAATTCATTACTAAGTTATATGATTCTGTGCACATCTGGATGCTGGGAGTGGGGCAAGCATTCTTTGCTTCTTATGGTTTGACAAATATGTGGCCTCATCAAATTAGGGTGACCAGATCACTTTAAAATTCTGGGACACATGTAGAAAATGATGCTAGCAGGGCTGAACTGATTGCAGTGTACTTTAAATACAATCAGTACTACTCTACAACATGTATTTATTAGATGTAGCCCTTCATTTTCATTAGAAAGTCAGTCAGTGTCGGACTGGCCTTCCAGGATACCAGGAAAACTCCAGGTGGGCCCAGGTGTCAGTGGGCCCTCTCGCTTCTAACTATTTAGCCTATTTCATGGTCATTCCCTGTTTCTGTATGGGAACAATGAAGCTTGATAGATAGAAGAATAGTAAAGTACGTAGAGAAAAGACACTAGGATAATAAAGAGTTTGAGGGAGGAGAGGCGGAATTAAAGTTTTGAGAGTGGGCCCATGGTCCAGGGTTTTCTGGTGGGCCCCTGCCATCTCAGTCCGACACTGAAGTCAGTAACCAAAAAGCAAATTCTAAATGTAATTATTATTTTTGTGATTTTTCTGCTTCTTGGAACTCAGTCCTCAAGATTCCGAAGAAATCATGTACAGGTATGGGATCCTTTATCTGAAAACCATATTGTAGAGAGAACAGTTATAGGACAAGTCAGCCCAAAATATAATTGTTGGCTAATAAAAGAAAACATAATTCTACGCAACTTTGCAATAGACATTCATTACAAAATATATTAATATATATATATAACTGCTATTAAAAGCAGTGTCTGCCCTTTTCTATTCTCTGCTCTGGTGCCTCTGGCATTTGAAACAATGACTGACAGGCCTGCCTTGCTGGAGGAGACTGACCTTCGCAACATTGTTTATAATATAACAACCAGGAGTTCAGCAAATGCTGCTTTCTATAGCAATTAAGTTACTAAAAAATTTCAATACATTCACTTTGGAAAGTTGCTTGGAATTATGTTTTCACTTATTAGGCAAAAAAGTTATTTTTGGGGTTGATGTCCTTTTAAGCAAATAATTCTAATTTTTAAAAATAATTTCCTTTCTCTTTTTTTCTTATCCAAGGAACTCCAGGTCCTATACATTGCTGTTTCAAAACCTTGATTATTTAAATTTTACTGTATTAATAAATAAGAACAGACCATTATAGTAAGTTTTAACTGTAATTAAAATGGTAATTACTAGACATGTTATTCATCATTTAAATTAGCCATTCAGAAGAAGAAGTGCTGTTTAGTGTATAAGATTAGATCACCAAAACAAATGTTACCTGAAAAACTCACTTGTTATCACTGCAGCAAATACTGAGCTGTCTATTAAGGGCTCTGGCACACAGGGAGATTAGTTGCCCGCGACAAATCTCCCTGTTCGCGGGCGACTAATCTCCCCGAGTTGCCATCACCTGCCATCCCACCGGCGAACATGTAAGTCGCCGGTGGGATGGCACATTTGGCGGCGCGATTTCGGCAAATTGCCGAAGTTGCCTCGCGAGGTGGGATGGCAGGTGATGGCAACTCGGGGAGATTAGTCGCCCGCGAACAGGGAGTTTTGTCGCGGGCAACTAATCTCCCTGTGTGCCAGAGCCCTAAAGGAGAAAGAAAGGTAAAAACTAAGTAAGCTTTAAGATTGTAAGCTCTATGGGGCAGGGACCTCCTTCTTGTGTTTCTGACTCTTATTGCAACTGCACCTTGTATTCATTTGTATTTATTGTTGTACTTTGTATTTATCCATTATCTTTAACCCCCTGTCTGTATTAATGTATTCTACTGTACAGCGCTGCGTACAGAAGTAGCGCTTTATAAATAAAGATATACATACATACAAGCTTTAACAGAAAGGTCTATGTAAATACAGCCATAAGCACTCACAGAAACGCTGCACTGAGTTCTCTGTAAAAAGATTAGTTGTGTCTGTTTTCCTCTGCCAGAGACACAAGCTCTCTGCTTCCTGCTTTCTCCTCTCTCCTGCTCCCCCCTCCCTCACGAATGCTAAGAAATCACTCCCCCCCCTTAGGAATGTGGATCTGAGCCAATCAGCAGGAAGCTGTCTCATAGTCACTTGGTCTAGGTGTCTGTGCAGGATTGAGGCATTATGGGAACTTTCTTTACACAGTTCAGCATTTTTTCTTCCTGTTTGGCTTCTGAACATCTGAACGGGAGAAATATGGGGAGACTTAAGGGCACTATTGAGAGAACTGAAGGTATGCCTGCAGCTTGAGATGAACTCTTTATTAGCTTTTCCTTCTCCTTTAATGGTGCCAGTCACATTAGTGCCACCTAGAAAACTATATTTATTCTGCAGAAAGCTTTACCTTACAAGAGTAAATAGCCCTAGGACCTCACTTCATTTGTTTAAGATAGCAGCTGCCATTTTAGCTTATCTTCCCAGCTTCCTGCTGCAGCTCTAGCTGTTGGTAACATAGATCACACATTCTGAAGAGAGGGGGAGTGAATTCTTATGGGAGGGGGGAGCAGGAAAGGGGGGAAAGGAGAGCAGACTCTGGCCCGGGAATGAAGCCAGACACCAAAGGAAGCCAGACACCAAAGAACATGTATACACAAAAGAAGACTTGATAGAGGACTCAGTGCAGCGTTTCTGTGAGTGCTTATGGTTGTATTTACATAGACCTTTCTGATAAAGCTTACTTAGTTTTTACCTTTCCTTCTCCTTTAATAAATATGCCTCTTAAATCCTACATAAATATGTCCCTATGAGTTATATACTGGGGTCTTTATTCTCCTACTGCAGAATGGCTGCAGTCCTCCATTTAGGAGTCTAGCATCTTGAACAGAGCACCATACCTCCCAACATTTGAAAAATGTAAAGAGGGACAAAAATAAATGGTGCACGTTGTGCCACCATACCCCCTAAATACCACTTTTATCTTTACCAAATTTGGCAGGTTGTTAAAGGTTGAACACATTTCTGGAGGCTTTGGGGTCTTGTTTTATTACAGTTTTGCTAAAAAAAGGAGAAATTGCCCTTTAAGCTGTAATTCTCAGTTCCCCCAAGAGACCAATTTAGCTTATTAGTTATAATTGCATCTAAGTGCAGGTGTTGCTTGTTAACTTTTCTGGGCTCTCTGCATACTTATTTAATTAAGTTTAAGAAACACTGTATCTTTTTAGCGTTCAGTGCAGGAGATCAAAGTGAAATGAGGGACTTTTCAGTAAGAATCTGGAACTGCAGACTGAACTGTTAAAATTAGGATTAGGGACAGTTGGGAGGTATGCACTGCCTTTGTTAAGTACAGGGGCCTGTTGCAGCATGCACTCCCTGTGGCTCACTAAACTGCACATCTGAATATCAGGCAAGATAGGGGACAGGTAAGGAGAAAGCAGGAGGAAGGCATATAGGCATCCCCCATTCCATGAGGAGCAGAGTGCAGCTTCCCCCAAGGTGCAAGTGCTTTTAGAGGAGGCCAAAGGTTTGTAAATGACCCCTTATAACTTTCTATGAGCCTGTAGCCACTTTTTTGGTTTATTATACTTTTTTTTTCTACAAAAAATTTTCAGATCACTGACTTTTTCAGTTGAAACCAAGCTAAAATCACAATTCAAATACCTGGATATACTTATGTGTACCTTAATAAATGCTGAACATTTTAAATATATTTATTTATATTTACTCTGTTTACAGAGGCTCTAACCTACAAGTCCTGACATACTTCAGTTCAAAAGACATTGTGGTACGCTGTGAGATTATTTGGCAGGGAAAATTTTAATATCTTTGTGCATTGACTTATTGCTGTTAGGTTAGCCATGTGATACTTTACGGTGCATTGACTGTTTTACTGTATAGCGTCTGGTATTGGGTATTGAAGAAAAAAAACAGCTTAAATACACCACAGCTGCCTTGGCTTACACACAATATTTTACTGAGTTTTTAGTGGTTGACATTTGAAACCATACAACCCCACATTCTTAATAAATCATTGTGTCGTTTATAATGAGACACAACATCAAACCCTTGCTTTTATTATTTGTTCCTGTCTCGCAAGAGTGGCTTTTTCTGCATAGACGGGACCAAGCAGACAATGTAACCTAAAATGCTAGCATGGATCAAAAGGATCCCCTAATCAAGTTTAGACATAACGCAGAATAAATGCAAGGTTGTACGTAATACAGAATGATGTTCTAGTATTGTTTAAAGGTTATACTAAGAAAATGTTAAATGCATTGACCTTAAATGCATTGACCTTTATTAAAAGGTCCTGGTGTTTTAGCTAAATTTATCAACTACATTATTTTATTAGGGCAGGTCATAGAGTTGTGGAGGTGGATTGAAAGTATTTATAGTTTCTTTGTTTACAGTGCTTTAAGTAAAGGTAGAAGGCAAGTGGTATAGATGCATCATTTTAATTTCAATTACCCATATCTCACAGTGCTGTATAGAAAAAAATATGACACAGAGACTTATATGGGCAGCATACAATCTTGTTCAAAATAAGTGCAATGAATAGGGTTTGTGCTTAACATATATTTTTCAATCACAAAAAAATCTGTTTTTGGATCGTTTTGAGTTAAAAGGAAAGATTATAGCCACTCCATGGTTAGTCCTTGCAAGGTAGATAATTAGATTAACAGTATACAACACTCTCCCTTCACCCCTTTGTTGTGACTGTTTTGGATTACAGATAAGCAAGAGTCCATCATGCATGGGGATTATCAGTGCACTGGAAATCTAACCTTACAAGCACCAAACATAGAGTAGCTTCAATTTCCTTGTTAAAAAGGGGGAAATGTTTCAGATGTGGATTTTTCCATAGAAAGGCGGCCTGCGACACTGTGTGATTTTAAATGAAAATGTTAACAGGCACAGCTCAAGGTATTCAAAGTTTACCTTGCTTGTAAAAGGAAGACCGAAAATAAAACTGAGAATCTGTTAATTAGGTCTGGAGGTAACCAACCATAGGTAAAGGTTTCTCATTCTCTAATACCTCAACTAGCCCTGGCAGATAACAGGCTGATAAGTAAGTTATACTGTTTGGTCAGTTACAAGCCTATAGGCGTGCCACTAAGTTCACATTAAATCATAACCTGAAATATATTTATCCTCACAGAAATCTATATCATGTTATATGTTACCAACAATATAACAAACTGCTTATAGGTCTAATAACAAATCAACTACTAAATGAGTCCAACTACCTTATCTAATTGGTTTATCAGATAGGAATATATGGGCAGGTCGCACAGCATTGATGTTCGATGAGTATGGAACTAACTGTAGATTTTATGACCAATTTATATAATATAATTTATCTATTATGTTCATGTAAAGATGAGCAGTAAAATGTTTCCGAGAATACTCAAAGGCCAATTGCTTTAGACATATCACTAAAGGATACTGTATATCATGACCTGGATGAATAAAGTGTATATAGAACTGGATCAAAAGCCTTTGCACGATCGACCATATCTACTGCAATACCACTCTCAAACTCATGACATTGCAACAAGAACCTAAATCTGATTTGCAATTTACTACTCAATACTTATGGTTTTATACCCTTTTAGTTTATTGAAATTATATCAGTTTTTTTAGTCCACTACAACCATATCATACTAGGAGCAGTTTCAGAACATTTGAAGGATGACTAAATGTAGAGTCACTGGGGTTGCCGATTTGTAAGACATGCCCACGGACTGATGGAATGGAGTGCTGACCCGGTTAAGTAAGTGATTAATATCACTGTAGGTGTCCAACAAATTGGAAACATCAACAAACTGACATTCTCTTGCCCTTTAAATGTTAACAAACTGTTTCTTGTATAATAAGGTGCTAGTTGACTAAATAAAAGCTGATATAAAGCTAACACAATAAGAACATAAAACTGTGGGGCTGATTTACTAATCCACGAATCCGAATGAGAAAAATTCGGATTGGAAAATGAACATTTTGCGACTTTTTCGTATTTTTGCGATTTTTTCGTCGCCGTTACGACTTTTCCATAAATTGTCGTGACTTTTTCGTAACCGTTACGACTTGCGCGAATTGTCGCAACTTTTTCCATAGCCATTACACATTGTCGCAACTTTTTCATTGCCATTATAACTTTTGTGAATTGTAGCGACTTTTTCATAGCCATTACGACTTTCGCGAATTGTCGCAACTTTCGTGTTGCGAGCTCGGAAAAGTCGCGACAATTCGCATAAAAAACGCATTCGGACGCTTTTCGGACGTTCGTGGATTAGTAAATGTGCCCCTATGTGTTGTGATATTTTACTCAATACTAACTTCACTGGCTGGTGTGTTTGTGTCTGAAAAAGCCACATGATAGCAAGAGAAGGAGTTTAATCACTTTGTTTAGTGGGATTAGATGTCAGGGCATTGTTGTGCACACACACCAAACTCGAAATTCCACATCCAAACCAAGAAAGAGCCGAGGTTATATGAACTCCATACAGGGTGTTTTTACTCAAACAAAATCTACATATAAGGGATTTGCCATTTCTGGGACTTACTTTCTTCAAAAGGTATTGACAACAAAAATCAGGTCTAGGCTATTCTTTTGCAGGCCGTGGAAAGGTTTTGCCTGTTGTCAAAAGTCGCAAAAAGTAATATTTCAGTGCTACATTGCAGCATCTATAGTGTCTAATGAAACACCCCCATAAATAAAGTGGTAGCCCCTCTTAAACTTCATGTTATCATAAAGGAACAGTTCAATGTAAAAATTAAACTGGAAAAAATAGATGTAAATGTAATCTATAAAAGCTGGAGTGAGCAGATGTCTAACATAATAGCCAGAACACTACTTCCTGCTTTCAGCTCTCTAAACTCTTAGTTAGTCAGTAACTCTAGGGGGGCACATGGGACATAACTGTTCAGTTAGTTTCTGAGCACGCAGGTCAGATTCAAATGCAAACTAACTGAACAGTTATGTCCCGTATGGCCCCCCTCAAGTCACTAAGCGCTAATAGCTTACAGAGCTGTAAAGGAGGAAGTAGTTTTTTATTTTGTGCAGTCTATCTATTTTACCCAGTCTAATTTTTACACTAAACTGTTCCTTTAAGGCACAGATTCTTCTCAGCATATACATACCAGGAACATTCTACCCGAATGCAGTTTTTTAAGTGCCTTTGTGTTTAAATAATTATCTTAAATACATTAATTTTATACAAAGTTTCTGTAAAATACTATTTATCCTATGTTCTTTCTAACGTTTACTGAAATTTATGAGATGAGTTGATATGACTTGCTCACTAACTTGCTCACAAATTTGCTACATTGTTTCAAGAGTCAGAACCAGAGAATAAAAAAGGGACAGGCAGATGAGCACTTTAGACAGACAACTTACTGCTTTCTATAGTAATTATACAGGTCCTTTTCAAAAAATTAGCATATTGTGATAAAGTTCATTATTTTCTGTAATGTACTGATAAACATTAGACTTTCATATATTTTAGATTCATTACACACAACTGAAGTAGTTCAAGCCTTTTCTTCTTTTAATATTGATGATTGTGGCATACAGCTCATGAAAACCCAAAATTCCTATCTCAAAAAATTAGCATATCATGAAAAGGTTCTCTAAATGAGCTATTAACCTAATAATCTGAATCAACTAATTAACTCTAAAAACCTTAAAAAGATTCCTGAGGCTTTTAGAAACTCCCAGCCTGGTTCATTACTCAAAACCGCAATCATGGGTAAGACTGCCGACCTGACTGCTGTCCAGAAGGCCATCATTGACACCCTCAAGCAAGAGGGTAAGACACAGAAAGAAATTTCTGAACGAATAGGCTGTTCCCAGAATGCTGTATCAAGGCACCTCAGTGGGAAGTCTGTGGGAAGGAAAAAGTGTGGCAGAAAATGCTGCACAACAAGAAGAGGTGACTGGGCCCTGAGGAAGATTGTGGAGAAGGACCGATTCCTGACCTTGGGGGACCTGCGGAAGCAGTGGACTGAGTCTGGAGTAGAAACATCCAGAGCCACCGTGTACAGGCGCGTGCAGGAAATGGGCTACAAGTGCCGCATTCCCCAGGTCAAGCCACTTTTGAACCAGAAACAGCGGCAGAAGCGCCTGACCTGGGCTACAGAGAAGCAGCACTGGACTGTTGCTCAGTGGTCCAAAGTATGTCATTCGGAAATCAAGGTGCCAGAGTCTGGAGGAAGACTGGGGAGAGGGAAATGCCAAAATGCCTGAAGTCCAGTGTCAAGTACCCACAGTCAGTGATGGTCTGGGGTGCCATGTCAGCTGCTGGTGTTGGTCCACTGTGTTTTATCAAGGGCAGGGTCAATGCAGCTAGCTATCAGGAGATTTTGGAGCACTTCATGCTTCCATCTGCTGAAAAGCTTTATGGAGATGAAGATTTCATTTTTCAGCACAATCTGGCACCTGCTCACAGTGCCAAAACCACTGGTAAATGGTTTACTGACCATGGTATTACTGTGCTCAATTGGCCTGCCAACTCTCCTGACCTGAACCCCATAGAGAATCTGTGGGATATTGTGAAGAGAAAGTTGAGAGACACAAGACCCAACACTCTGGATGAGCTTAAGGCCGCTATTGAAGCATCCTGGGCCTCCATAACACCTGAGCAGTGCCACAGGCTGATTGCCTCCATGCCACGCCACATTGAAGCAGTCATTTCTGCAAAAGGATTCCCGACCAAGTATTGAGTGCATAACTGAACATAATTATTTGAAGGTTGACTTTTTTTGTATTAAAAACACTTTTCTTTTATTGGTCGGATGAAATATGCTAATTTTTTGAGATAGGAATTTTGGGTTTTCATGAGCTGTATGCCACAATCATCAATATTAAAAGAAGAAAAGGCTTGGACTACTTCAGTTGTGTGTAATGAATCTAAAATATATGAAAGTCTAATGTTTATCAGTACATTACAGAAAATAATGAACTTTATCACAATATGCTAATTTTTTGAAAAGGACCTGTATATACAAATAACTTTAAAGCACATTTTAAAAGATTTTAATATACGCTGATAAGCCTCAGGCAAAATTTTACTTTAATTGTTTTCATGTAGAAAAGGCCAGTAACAATACTTTTGGGCCTTAGCTGTAACTGAATATTGCAAAGGAATTAGGAGTATTGTGTTTGCAAGTGAATACAAGTAAAGGAAAGAGGATTGTGGGTAAAAGAACAAGGAGGGTGGAAATAGCATAGATTAACTCTTTGCACTACTGCTTTGCATAGGGATAGATTTCTGTTACTTAATAAATGAAATGTAGTAGATCTTACAGAAGTCAAACAAACAAATGGAGAACCCCACTTTCTGCAAAAAAAAAAGCAGTAACCTTCTCCAATGACATTCATCTTAAAAGAAACAAAAGATTAGGAAACCAGAATATTAGATCTAGTCTATTTCAAATGAACCCTTCAAAATTTTGAAACATTAGGATTATTTTAAACATTAAGATTATTTTGCCACAAATATAGATTCTTTGAGGCACAAGCTAAATAGCTGTGATGGACTGCACCTCAATAGAAGGGGGGCTGCTGTGCTGGGGGAAAGAATGGCTAAGAGGCTGGCTAAGAGTATTTAAACTAGGCAAGTTGGGGGGGTGAGCTAGAATTTTATGGGAAAGCTAGTGTAGAGCAGGCAGTGGGATTAGCAAGGGGTCATGAGGGAGGAGAGAAGGGGGGCATGCTGTTCACCAGCTAAGGAGGTTCTCTGTTACATGGAAAACAGCCTAATAGTAAGCTTAGATCTAATTCTCTGTTGCTTAATGAACTTATCAGAGGGAGATGGCTAATGCACGGAGTTTGTCGGGAAAATGAGGAAAGATGGAGTCTATTGCATGTACAGAAAATTATGACTTAATTGGTATTACTCAGACCTGGTGGGATGAAACTTGGCGACTGGGCTGTGAATTTAAATGGTTACACACTTTTTAGGAGGGACAGAGGGATTAAAAAGGGTGGAGGGGTTTGTCTTTATGTAAAGTCAGATTTAAAGTCATGTGCTAAGAAATTACCAGAGACAGCGTGGAATCCCTTTGGGTAGAGATTTCAGCGGGGCTAAAGGTTACAAAGAAAATGATCAATGGTGTATGATTCCCATATCAGTGAGGAGAATAAGGCCCAACTGCTATTGGAATGGAGGAGGCTTCACAACTAAGTCAAGTTGTTATTATTATTTGTCTACATCACTGAGGAGCCAGCTAATCAAGGCTTCCCTTTAACAAAAGAAGACCCATTTCTAGAAATATAACTACTGATGCATGGGTCATTCAGGAGGAAATTCAAGAGACTTGAACATGTAATGGTAAACAAAGGTCCAGGACCTTTGGGATTCATCTCAGGGTATTAAACAAGCTTAGCTCTGTGATTGCCAAACCTCTTCATTGAGGTCTTGATTCATTGAGGTCTTTCTGTGAGGTCTGGCATGGTACAGAGAGATTGGCGAATTACTAATGTGGTGCCGTTATTCAAAAAGGGATCCCATTCTCAGCCTAAAAACTATAGGCCTGTTAGTCTGACATGAGTGGTAGGAAAGCTTTTGCAAGGGGTAATAAGAGATAGGGTACTTGAATACATTGAAAATCTATGAGTTTGTGCCAGCATGGTTTTATGCGTAACAGATCTTGCCAGACTAATTTAATTGCCTTTTATTAGGAGGTGAGCAGGAACCTCAATGCTGTAATGGTAGTGGATTTCATCTACTGTGACTTTGCTTAAGCGTTTGATACAGTACCTCACAGAAAGTTAATAATAAAATTGAGAAATATTGGCCTAGAACATCATATTTGTAACTGGATAGAAAATTGGCTGAAGGATAGAGTACAAAGAGTGGTGGTAAATGGAACATTTTCTAATTGGACCAGTGTGGTTAGTGGAGTACCGCAGGGGTCAGTCCTTGGTCCTTTGCTTTTTAACTTGATTATTAATGACCTGGAGGTGGGCATAGACAGTACTGTTTCTATTTTTTCTGACAACACTAAATTGTACAAAATGATAAGTTCGATGCAGGATGCTGCCGCTTTGCAGACCAATTTGACAAAATTGGAAAACTGAACAGCAATATGTAAAATGAGGCTTAATGTTGAAAACTTCTAAGTTATGCACTTTGGTAAAAATAATAGGGATGCACCAAAACCACTTTTTTGGGTTCTGACGAACCCCCGAACCCACCCTGATGGATTCTGCTGAATCCGAATCCTAATTAGCATATGCTAATTAGGATCGTGAAGGGTTAAAAATCCCCCCTAAATTTTAACCCTTTCCGAATGCTAATTAGCGTATGCTAATTATTCGGATTCGGTTCGGCCGGGACCGTGGATTCGGCCGAAACCGAATCCATCAAAAAAAGGCTGGATTCGGCCTGAATCCCGAACCGAAACCGGGATTCAGTGCATCCCTAAAAAATAATATAAACGCAAGTTATACACTAAATGGTAGTTTGTTGGGGGTATCCTTAACTGAGAAGGATCTGGGGATTTGACAAGTTTTCTAATTCCAGGCAGTGTCATTCGGTGGCTACTAAAGCAAATAAAGTGCTGTCTTGTATAAAAAAGGGCATTGACTCAAGGGATGAAAACATAATTTTGCCTCTTTATAGGTCCCTGGTAAGGCCTCACCTTGAGTATGCAGTGCAGTTTTGCACTCCAGTCCTTAAGAAGGATATTAATGAGCTGGAGAGAGTGCAGAGACGTGCAACTAAACTGGTAAAGGGGATGAAAGATTTAAGGTTAGATTGTCATGGTTGGGGTTGTTTTTTCTGGACAAAAAGGTGCTCGCTAGGGGACATGATTACTCTGTACAAGTACATAAGAGGGGATTATTGACAGATAGGGGGTGTTCTTTTTGTCCCATAAAAACGATCAGCGCACCAGAAGCAACCTCTTTAGAGCAGAGGAACGGGGCTTTTATTTGAAGTAACGTAGGCACTTTTTCATGGTGAGGGCAATGAAGCTGTGAAATGCCCTTCCTAGTGATGTTGTAATGGCAGATTCTGTTAATGCCTTTAAGAGGGACTAGGATGATTTCTTGAACAAGCACAGTATCCAAGGCTATTGTGATACTAATATCTACAGTTAGTATTGATGTTGGTATGTATGATTTTTTACGTGAGTGTATAGATAGGTCAGAATAGGTTTGTGTGTGCTGAGTTTACTTTAAAGAGTTGAACTTGATGGACTCTGGTCTTTTTCCAACCCTATGTAACTATGTAGCTTAGTTAGTAAGCTTAGGGGCTGATTTACTAAGACACGATTTCGAATCCGAATTGGAAAAATTCCGATTGGAAACGAACATTTTGCGACTTTTTCGTATTTTTTGCGATTTTTTTCAGCGTCTTTACGATTTTTGCGTAAAAACGCGAGTTTTTCGGCGTCTTTACGATTTTTGCGTAAAAACGCGAGTTTTTCGTAGCCATTACGAAAGTTGCGCAAAGTCGCGATTTTTTCGTAGCGTTAACACTTGTGCGCAAAGTTGCGCCTTTTTCGTAGCGTTAACACTTGTGCGCAAAGTCGCGCCTTTTTCGTAGCGTTAAAACTTAAAAGGCGCGAAGTTTCGCGCAAGTTTTAACGCTACGAAAAAATCGCGACTTTGCGCAACTTTCGTAATGCTACGAAAAACTCGCGTTTTTACGCAGAAATCGTAAAGATGCCGGAAAACTCGCGTTTTTACGCAAAAATCGTAAAGACGCCGAAAAACTCGCGTTTTTAAGCAAAAATCGTAAAGACGCCAAAAAAAATCGCAAAATTACCGATCATTACGAAAAAAACGCAATCGGACGCATTCGGCCCGTTCGTGGGTTAGTAAATGTGCCCCTTAGTGTAGCTTAGGATCAAGTAAAGGCACTGTTCGATTATTACAGAGAAAAAGGAATCATTTTTAAAAAAAGGTTTATTTGCATAAATTGGACACTATGGAAGCTATCCTGTAATTTGGAGCTTTTTGAATAACCCCTTACTATGCCTGTGCGGTTTACAGTCCATACTACCGTATTTTTCGGACCATAAGACGCACCGGACCATAAGACGCACCAATTTTTTGGGAAGGGAAATGAAGAAAAAAAGATTCTGAAACAAAGTGTCCTAAAATATTTTATGTGCATTAAAACCCAACCTGTACCAGCAGCACCCAACATATTGCCCCCCACCTGTACCAGCAGCACCCAACATATTGCCCCCCACCTGTACCAGCAGCACCCAACATATTGCCCCCCACCTGTACCAGCAGCACCCAACATATTGCCCCCCACCTGTACCAGCAGCACCCAACATATTTCACCCAACATATTGCCCCCATCTGTACCAGCATATAGCCTACCGATATACTTTAAAAAAATGTTTTTACTTGCCCATGTGGTCTCCGCAGGGCCCTCCTCTATTTACCGGCGCTTAGCTCTGGCGCATGCACAATGACGCGTATGGGCATGCGCGTCATTGTGCATGCGCACAGCGCCATAGCTAAGCGCCGGCAAATAGAGGAGGGCCCTGCGGAGACCACATGGGCAAGTAAAAACATTTTTTTAAAGTATATCGGTAGGCTATATTCGGACCATAAGACGCAGGGACTTTTTCCCCCCACTTCTGGGGGAAAAAAAGTGCGTCTTATGGTCCGAAAAATACGGTATATATTTGTTTGAGTAAAGAAATTTATATTATCTAATTCTTAAATTAGCAGCCTATCTGCATTCTGCTGCTTATCTGTAGCAATACATTTGGGGGCTAATTTACTAACCCACGAATCCGACCCGAATTGGAAAAGTTCCGACTTGAAAACAAACATTTTGCGACTTTTTCATATTTTTTGCGATTTTTTCAGCGTCTTTACGAATTTTTCGTTACCAATACGATTTTTGCGTAAAAACGCGAGTTTTTTGTAGCCATTACGAAAGTTGCGTAAAATCGCCCGATTTTTCCGTAGCGTTAAAACTTACGCGAAAAGTTGCGCCTTTTTCGCAGCGTTAAAACTTAAAAGGTGCGAAGTTTCGCGTAAGTTTTAACGCTACGAAAAAAGCGCAACTTTTTGCGCAAGTTTTAACGCTACGAAAAATCGCCAGATTTTACGCAACTTTCGTAATGGCTACGAAAAACTTGCGTTTTTACGCAAAAATCGTATTGGTAACGAAAGATTCGTAAAGACGCCGAAAAAATCGCAAAATACCGATCATTACGAAAAAAACGCAATCGGACTCATTTCGACCCGTTCGTGGGTTAGTAAATGTGCCCCTTGGTGTGTGTGATTTTCTGTCCCAATCACAAAGTTCTGTCTTTAATATTAACAAATGCATACACAAGCAGAACATGAAAAAGCAGTGATGAGATAATGCTCTATGTTCCTAAAAGGGCCCACCCTGACCCCATCACAAAGTCTTCAACTAACTCTTATTTTTCCTATTAAGTTAACATGTCTTTTTCAGGAAGATCTAAAAACAAAGTGGATTTTGGCACATAACTGCATACTTGAGCAGTTACATTGCACACTTACGTATGTGTGGCAGGTGCCTAAATTGATAGGGTTTCAGTACAGGTATGTTAGGGACCTGGGGTTTCCGGATAAGGGGTCTTTCTGTAATTTGGATCTCCATATCTTAAGTCTACTAAAAAATAATTTAAACATTAAATATAGCCAATAGGATTGTTTTGCCTCGAATAAGGATTAATTCTCTCTTAGTTGGAATCAAGTACAAGGTTCTGTTTTATTACTATAGAGAAAAAGCAAATCATTCTCAAAAATCTGAATTAATTGATTAAAATTGAGTCTATGGGAGTTGACAATAACTGGTTTCCAGATAAGGGATCCCATACCTGTACTTGTACTTGAGGGTTACTAAGGTGCATGAATCCATATTGGTGGCAAAACAATCCTATTGGCTTTATTTAATGTTGTATTTAATGTAATGTTTTAGCAGAGTAAAGGTACGGTGGTTTAAATTACAGAAAGATCACTTATCCGGAATCCCCCAGGTCCCAAGCAATATGGATAACAGATCCTATACCTGTATATAAATTGGGAATGGTGAAATGCAATTCCTTATGCATGTGATTTTTGAGAACAAAACAAAAATATATTATTAACAATAAATCACAGAGGATGGCCAAAGTATCTTCTTTATACTGTTCAAATCTCCTTTTGTCATGTCTTAGTTCTAGTATAGGGTGTAAAATGTTCCATGAGCTTCATCTTTTTATTTGTAAAATAAGCAAAGGATTTATTATAAATGGTCGTAGGAGAAAAATGCTCAATGCTATTTTTTTTCCAATATACTGTATGACTTCCAAACACATTGCAACTCAACCACCAGTTGAGTGTAAACTACACTATTGGCCCTGGATGCAAGTGCAAGAGCACTAAAGGGTGCAGGAATGTTATAATGTCCTGATCTCAACAAGAGACATTTAATGCAGTATAAGGTCATGCACCAACTATTAAGTCTATGAGTAGAAAGTCTAAAGACACATCTTTGCTATAACATCCAGGGTTGAGAATTCTTTCACATGATAATAACCGGTCCCCTTATAGCCACATACTGGTCCAGAGTTGTGGGCATACTATCTGATAGCTTAGACTTTAAGTGGATAAAAACACCCCAGTTATGTGTCCTTGGGATACTAGATAAATTATACCTATAAATAGATTATGCACTGTCCTGTACTGTCCCAAGAAAAATATAGCAATTCAGTGGATGGAGGCATTTCTATTCACCATATCATCTTGGTTACAGCTGGTTAACAAAGCCATTTCTATAATTAAAGTAATGGTAGAGGTTAGAAGGACTATCAAGAAATTCCATAAAAACGGCTGCTGTTAAAATGGATTTACCACATGTATACTTATTGCTCCATTTCCCCAATCCTATGGCACTTCTGGATCTATATTTCAAAATCACTGTGTAGTCTTTTTTAGACTTTAAACAAAAGATCAAGTATGCTGTGGCTTTATCTTGAATTTTTTGCAAAAAAAATAGTTCTGCTAAAATGTTCTGCTCTGTTTTGTTTTTTTAGGACTTTTATCTATTCTGCTTTCACAAGAGGAAGACCATCTCCTCTACGCATAGTTCTTATGGCTGTTGTATTCTGTACATATAATGGATTTCTACAAGGACACTGTCTGGTTTATGTAGCTGAATATCCAAAGGACTGGTGTATGGATCTACGATTTATATCAGGTACCTGGTGGTTCATATTTTATTGTTTACAGAGATACTGTCATCCTTTAAAAAACACTTTTGACTGGCATGGAGTTGCATTTGCAAACCTATGTTGAGTCCCAAACATTTTCTGTAGGAGCTGTAGCAGTTTAATAATAATAAAATAAATGGCCAATATATAGTTTCAATAATAATTGCCACAATGAAGTGCATATTCTGAGATTCAGATCTTTAAAAAAACGAAGTGCTGAGGTGTTGTCTGGAGTAGCACTAACTACTGCAACATTGTTTTAATGGCTAGCTTATTTTCTGTTTTTCTTTTTTATAACAAAGTAATTTTTGTGTAATAGTGTACTGTTCTTTTTTTATAACTGACTTTGGGTGCAGAAAGGCACAATTGTACCTATCTCTTATTTAATGTAACCAGAATTTTTGTTGTATAAATTATTTAGTGACAGGTAGACAATAGATACTTTTTTAGTGCGTAGAAGTGCACAATGTAATGTATGTAAGCTTCTTACTGGAAAAGTCATTCTTTTGTGATAAAAAATGTCCCCTCCACGCAAGATTTTTGCACAGCTAACGTTTGCATTTTATATACTGTCCTATGCGCAATAACACTTTCATATAAATAATATGGGCTCCAGCTTTTCTTTTTACATTTTTAATTCTGGTAAAAAAAACAAACAGACAATTGTTACAAAATTGCTGATTTTTTTTAGTATTAGAAAAAGAACAGAATGACTTTTGGTGGTCTGTTGTGGCATCAACAATGGAAACATTCTTGGATTTCTAGCTCCTCTTTAACTAAGTATATTAAATAAATCAGTGGCCTGGGATTAGACACATAAAGACTTCAGGCTATATAAATTGCGTAAATTGCATAAATTACGTATTGTAATGATGTCAATAAATATACTGTGTAAAGGAACAATGAGAACCAAGACTGGGACAAACTGAAGCTATAATTATTTTCATTTTCTAAACATAAAATAGAGGAAATGAGAGGAGGAATTGTTCCTAATAACAAAAAAACAACATAAAAATAGAAATATATTCCATTTCACTTTTGTTGCAGCCTTATACAGTATGTAGCCTTCAGCTGTATAAAAAGGGGATTGCCCACCCACTCCATACTTTAGCAGCCCTTTGTGTAGTTCCAGGAGCCTAAGGTTTTGGAAGTGTACTAGTGGAGAAGTAGTGTGTCAGGGACTGGTTTATGAATATTCGGTAATTGCTGATGAAACAAAACAGTGTGGTCCAACTTATTACAAGTAGCGGGCCGATTTTTCTCATATTTCTCATACACTGTTGAAACGCCACTTAAAATGAAAATATTGGTGTCACTTGAAGTGAAGTCTATTGAAGCCTCTTAGCAGACTAGGGGCCATAAGAAACATTCGGTTTGGCAGCAGGCCTCCAGTTGGACAGTTCTGATATAGAATATACTGTTAGGTCAATACCATGTAGAATTATTATTTATTATGCTAAATGATAGCTTCAAAAAGGTAGGACTCTCTTTAGGTCTGGTGCCACCCTAGACACTGAACATAACAGCACCCCATAGCTGGCGGAAGTGATGGCTGCTTGGTGCTTGAGGGCTGCCCCCCTAAGGCTGCTTTCCTAGGCACAGGCGTTTGGTGCCTAGATATAAATACAGCCCTACATAGCAGTATGCTTTACAAAAAACAATATCTATACTGAGCTTTTAGTGGTTGTGCTAAGGGAAGGATCTGTATTTAGCTCTGATTTTTTTAAATGTCTGTTTCTTGATAAGGCCTTACCTTTTAGGATCAACAAAGAGGACACGGGCCATTGATGCATTGGGGACATTTTCAAATGGTGAGGCAGGGGGCAAAATGCCAAAACAGCAACCCTGGCACACCATGAGCAGCCACATCCTGTGCTTCAGGATTAAGAGCAAGGACCTGCATCTTCTTGATGAATACACTGCTGCCTGTCTTCAGAAGCACTGTATTCATGGGGTTGAGTGGGGGAGGTTTCTAGGCATTATTCAGATTCTTCCTTCCGATGCACAAGGTAGGGAAGTGAACAGGTTCTTAGTGCTACGGAGCCCTGTCTTTACACCCTGCTTATTGTGGGATTTGTAGTCTTGGCAGAAGGAGAGCTGAATACTGCAACAATATAATATGATTAATTAGAACAAGCTGTTTAAGAAATAGTAAGAGATAGACAGATTCTGCTTTTAATAGGATTGCATTCAAAAATTATTTTTATATAACTAGAAACATTTTAATTAATGTGCAGTTGAGAATAAACTTAAATTGAACTAAGGCCTCTATGTACTCTGGGGTGTAATCCAGCATACTTAATCACCTTGCTCAGGTAACATTTTAATTACCATGCTGTGTCTACAGTTGGGAGCTGTTTGTGATCCTACAATATACTGTAAAGGTGGCACTGGATTCAGACAGCAGAGTCAGCAGCTTATCTGCCTGTGTGTAGGGCCCCCCGACGGGCCTATCCAACCAATACCTGGCCAAAACTGCATCAGTTAGTTGATGTGGTGGTCCTCGCCCCAATGGCCTGTATCCTTAGGGCCTAGAGCCAAATGATTGGATGAGCCCAATATTACACACCTTAGGCAAATCAGTCAAAGGTGTGCTCGATCAGCAACCACGCCAAACTAGTGTAATGTGTGGCCATCTTTAGTTGTCAGACACAGCCTCCTCTTTATTGTATTGACCTGTTCATTATTCTATTTACGGTATACAAAATATTTAGCTTTTTATCATAGCAAACTGGAAGAGAGGTACCCTCTCATTTAATAAGGTAATAGAAAGAATTGTATTTAGCAGATAAATTAACAAATAAAATACCAAATTAACAACACTATGGACAACTACATTGAGACATGAGGCATCAGGATCCTCCTTAAAGACAGAATCTGCTAAATTGGGTCTCCATGGGGTTCCTATTACTCAGGTATCCACCTTATTGTGAAAATGTTTCCCTCCTTATAATCTTAAATTTTATGTGTGCACTTTAGGTTTGGGACCAAGAGAGCAAAATATTCCATTTATCTTAATATATTTAATTTTCAGTTTCATTTTTATGTTATGTAAAATATAAAAAAATGCTAACTATAGTAAAGTGGGAAATAATATTTAATTTTTTTTACTGCAACAATCCTCATAAATGTGACAGCTGGGTATGCTTAATGGCGAACCATCGCTATTATAAAATAACACACTAAACTGTAGTTTGCATTATTTCTTGCTGTTATAATACTGTATATGTAACAAGTTATTTGTGAGTGTGTCAGTCTAATATTTTTCTGACTGCAACTGAAACACTCATGCCTCAAGTCACTGACAGACTTCATCTGCTCTAACTGGTTGATTTTGGCATGTCAGCAATTTTCAAGGCAATAAAGACAAATGGCATGGCTAGGTTGTTTGCAGTTGGAAGAATTTCAGGTCAAGGACAAGAACTCATTAACCATTTTTATCTCAAAAAACTGGAAGAAAAAAACTATTTGTGAAAAAGAATTTTTAAGCAGCCACTACAGTTTACTCCTTTTTTGTAATAGTGACAGTTCCCATTTAATTTGTAATTCATTTTTGCAAGAATTAACTGATGCCATGTTTTCTTTTGTCACTATTTTGTCATAACAATAAAAATATGCCCACAAGCTTTTGGAAAAAAATTCCATACATTTGTGAAATAAAATGGAATGAACACAATGTTATGTTTAGCCATTTGATAATTGTACCATAACCAGCATAGTAAATATCCAATATTTGATAATATGTATATGTATAAAGCTGTAGTTTTGAATATCAAATCAATTGTGACATACAAGGCTGTAGCATGTGGTCAATGTAAAAAGGCCAGTAAGTAAGATCTATCATGTTAAGTAAAAGCTGTTTGCTAGTACTGTCTAGAAAGCCACATTAAACTATTTGGGATTCTTTGAGACATTTACTTTCAAAATACTGTATATCATACCCATAAGCTCATTGTTCTTTAAAGTGGACAAAGGGTCAATGACAAAAAATTTAATATTATGCATATACATGCAATATTGTTACGGTAATTATATGCGCATCAGTGGCCTTTCTAGGGCCCAGATGCCATCCCGCTCACCTGCTCTGCACCTGCCCCTTCAGAGTTTCAGCAGATCTTGGGGGGGAGGCTTCATCACTAACGCAGAAAGCAGACCTGTCACCCTAAGAAATAATTCCAAATGTATTTCTATTGTATTTGTTAAGCAAAATAAACTTCACTATATAAATAATATAAATCTTGTTTCCTTCAGTCTTGGAATTGCAAAGGCAAGCATTGCATCATGCCAAAATCTTGTTGATGGAATGGGGGACCGAGGGACCAGGGGACTAGATGCCAATGCCCTGACTACACATACATTGGATGGTGAAGAGGGAGGGGGGAAGTGAGAAGTGCAGTGACATCAAGGAAGTGATAATGGAAAGTGAAAGGTAATTGTCTGCCCTGTCTCTATGCCTCAGGCATAGAGGTGGGGCAGACAATACATGACTGACAGGTGGGACTTTTAAATGCCTTTATTAAGGGTTATAAATCTGTTATTAAAAATAGGAATTTTTGTTTTGTGTTTAATTTGAAAGGGATTTTTATTATAGTTTTTTTTATGTCTGGTGAAAGGTCCCCTTTAAAGTTACCAGAGGTGGCTTTTTGCTAAACTGTTCTCACCTTGCCTAATGCCAGGAGCGGCACTGGCACATGTGGTCTCTAGCAATTCATTAGATCTGTGTCATTCAAATGTATATTTTATTATGAAGCATGTGGGAAATAAAAGTGCTCATTAATTGCTGCAAAAAATTATGTTTGATATTTTTTTGACCGAAGACATTTTACCTATTTAGAGGTTATCAAAAACTACACTTTCTAAAAATATACTGTTTTGAGGGCCTCACTACTATGTGACACATAAAAACACTGAAACTATGCGCCAGGTCCATGATGAAAACATTTAAAAAATTACTAACTTTTCCAATGATTTCTATAATGGGTATCAAACTAGTCAGAAGACCTGGGACATTTATATTTTAGGTTTCAAAGGCCTTAATCCAAATTAGGATGAGCCAATTCCTAGGTTAATATTTTCTCTGACCCTCACAACTTCTCAAGGTGTTGTGCTTACAGAAGTCATAAGGGCTCAATTACGTCCCAAGTGCAGTAGGCAACTTGTAAACCTTACCTGTGATGTTATCACACAAGTCAACATATGAAATATGCAGTATAACACAAATAAGCCAGAAGTGTTTTCAAAATGCAACTCTTTGGCATTTGAAAAAAAAAATCTGGCCAACAGTTAAGCATGGTGGTAGATGCTTTGGAGATTTGTGGCAGACAGGGGTACAGGAAATATTCTGATGGTAGAGAGAAGGTATTCTGTACAAGTATAGTAATAATTCCAAAATGAATTCCACATTTCTTACAATGTAGAAATTAGTGGTCTACAGTTCCGGGCAAAGAGGTACTTACCAGGTCTGGACAGGGATTCAAAATAGGCCTGACATATTATAAGTACACAGAGGCCCAAACAGAACCCCTACCAGCCCACCAAATAGTGATTGTCTATGGCATCTTACAGCAACCGCTCTGACATTTGCCTGAATCCACTGATTGCCAGTTAAGGCCTGGTATATCTCACCCTTAAGCAGCTGCCCACTGTGCCTACACCTAGTTCCAGTGCTGGTTGTCTGAATCATTAGTCTCTTATAGCAATTTGCACCCACAAAACATTCTGATGAACTGACACATCAGCACTGATATATGTGTCAATTTGTTAAACACCGTCCTGGCTCTCTCAAATAAGGAAAACATGAATAACTCAGTAAACAGATTAAAGGGGACATATAGGATAATTGGGAAAACGCTAATTTTGTAGGCAATTATGAATAATATGGTGCTGGTTTCCTTTTGGGGTAAACATTAATCCTATCTGTAACAGTGGCCCCTTTATTGGCGCTCCCTATAGATCCTCTCTGGTCCCTTTCTGGGTTTCAAATGAGGGGTGGGCGTGTCCTAACGATCCCTGCCAGAAGCACAGTAGGAGGGGGATTGCCAATCACAGCCCTGCACTCACACAAGCAAAGACAGGCTTCAGTTCCCTTTCAGGTCAGCCTAGCTGCTGATTGGTTCCTATCTTATAGTGCAGTTTACTGAGGGCCGCCGGCTCCCCTGCACATTCAAAGAATTCAGCCAGCAGGAAGTGGAACAGATGGGCAGGACTAGTGGGGTTTTGGTGGAATTTCTCAATAAATCAGTCTGAAACACGACTTTTTAAAGCACAATCCTTCTATATCTAGAGGAGTATAATTCACTGGTACATTCTTAATTTTTATAGGATATGTCTCCTTTAAACTTTTGGAAATCCTTCCGGATTCCAGAGTTCAATATTTTAAAATTTTCCCCCCAACTTTCAACAACTCTTGGTAGTTTTGATGTTACAAGACAGTCATTCAAAATATACTTTGTTATCAGCAATCTGTGCATTTGTTTTATTTCTTTCTAACCTGTTAACTTCAGCACATTATTACTAACTTTTGCAGTAAAATTTGGAGAAATGTCATGCTTAAGTCTGTTCCCTGCAGTGGATGTCTTAACTTTTCTTAAATTAGAATATACCTGTATAACAAAACATAACTTGATCTTTGGTACTCAAACCTTTGGCACAGCAGTATTTCCTCATACATACATATAAACACACACATATATACATAGCATCTCCCTCCTAATGTTTATGTAGAGCTTAAATAAATAAGAGCACTGTCTCAACTATACTGCCTGACCATCAAGGCTTGTATGCAAGGTTAGGTGTTGGTTTCAACAGGCTATCCTGTTAGATTGCAGATGATCAGTCCTTTTTAAAATGTTTAATTACCAATGAGCCACATTATATTGGCAGATAGATAGGATAGTCCTCATTCAGAGCAGTGGAGGATACAGTTAAGAATTACCCAGTGAATCACTACTTCTATGGTATCCATATATGAGGAAATATTCTCGCAAGGTTGATGTCTGGCAATCATGCCTTTAAGACCATTGACCCTGACAACAAAAACAAGTTTGACTTCAATTTTGTCGACTGTGAAAAAGGTCAGATATTGGTGTATGTCCACCTTTAGGTGCAGAGCACAGCAAACCCCAGACACAATAGAGCACTAAAAGACACATCTGGCAGTATAGTAAATACCCCCTACAGTCTTTAAAGAATAAGTAAACCTTTTTTTTTTTTACTCTAAACAGCCTCCAGAATTAACTACCTGTGTCCCAGCATTCTCTCTGACCTGATTCCTCAGTTAGAAGTTAATAATTTCCTTTGCTTCCTTGTGCAGAGTGAAGCCCCGCCCCCCACTTCCTGTTCAGTTCTCTATTCAACTACCTGTAGTCAACCTGGAGAGCCTTCTGGGCATGCCTGGAGGCAGCAGGAGCCAGTCTGTGCATTAGCAGGGTTTTTTTTTTATGAGAGACCTGAACAGGAAGTGGGGGCGGGGCGTCACTCTGCACAAGGAAGCAAAGGAAACAATCAACTTCTAACTGAGAAACCAGGTCAGAGAGAATGCTGGGACAAGGGTAGGAGGCTGTTTAGAGTAATTTTACTGATAGGAAAAAAAAAAAAGGTTTACTTATTTTAATTAAAAAAAAGGTTTACTTATTAAGGAGAAGGAAAGGCATTTTGGCATTTTATTGCCAACAGATGTTTGTTTAAGATAGCAGCGGCCATTTAAGCTTGGTCTCAGTAACTTCCGTGCTGCAGCTCTGGCTTCTAGTAACTCAAATTTAAGCAGAAAGGGGAGGGGGAGAGAGGAGCAAACTGAGCGCACTCATGTCGTGCCCTGGAGGATTTTTCAGAGAGCAGGAAGTCTGACAGAGAAGGTTATGATACAGACTAGAAGGAAAGAAATGTGATGTTTCTTTTCACTGAGGACTCAGAGCAGCAGTTCTGTAAGTGTTGTAAACTAGCGGGATCCACAACAGACACTTTGTTGGCTTTAAGGCAGTTTATTAACACAGGGGTGCCCATTTCAGCATACAAAACAAATCGTAAAAATAAATCCTGCCCTCTGGGCGCTACCTTCACACATTAGATTAGTCCCCTCACTAACCTGGGCCCCTTGTGGACTACCAGCGGGAAAACACAAATGTTGGGGTCACCCCTGTACTCACAACACTTCTAGGGGATTAGCTCAGCCTCCTGGCTTTCATTTCAGCTCCTTATATCCTCAGTCTCTTGGCAGCTTCTCAAGTCTGGGCTTCCTCTGCTCCTTGCAGTGGCAGGGAGCACCCCCAGCCCCTCTGGGAGTCCTAACACAGAGAGGTGTCCTTCCTGCTCTGTGCCCTGCTCTGAGAGAGTGTTTCACACCTTTCTATACAATTAAATACTTTTCCACAGGACAGCCTTCCTGTGGAAAGTAAGCTCCCATAGGTGAGCTGGACTATTGAAATGGATCGCCTGATCCACTTGTTCTATCCAGAACCCTATAACTTCCAGGCCCAGACAGCAACATCCTTTAAACAGAGAAACCATTCTCTGTTTATCAACCTCTCCCTTAAACCCTACCTCTCCCACTATGGAGAACGGAAAACTCACATTTTCTCTCATTTGTTGGGTCTTTCTATCACAGTGTTTATGACTGTATTTACATAGACATTTATGATAAAGCTTACTTAGTTTTCACCTTTTAATCTCCTTTAACAGATGAAATATGGCCAAAACGAAAAAGTATTGCTTGTATTTCCTTGGCGTGAATATGAAGAAATATGAAGTTAGAGCTCATGAAAATATGAAGTTAGAGCTCAGCACAGTAAAATTCACCCACTAGCTATTTATTCCTATGGGATTTTTTGAAGCGTAATTATCATGGTGAACTTTCACCCATTTATAGATATGCTTCTTAAAATCCCGTAGGAATGCATAGAAAGTGTTTTTCTGTGGTGAACTCTGATCTCACATTCTGATAAATTTCCCACTATGAACCTTTGAAAATTTTAACAACTCATCGGCCACTGGAAAAGAGACGGCTCAATTTAATACTTAATCCAGTGCACAGTGTATGTAATACAACTTCATACTGAAAAGTTATTTTGGTGCCAAAAAAAAAGCCATATTTAACTATTTACATTGCAAAATACAATTTTTTTTTTTTACTATTTACAACTTTTATTACATTTTGCTATTCAATGTGTAAAATTTGCCTGTGCACCAAGATTATGCTTAAAGAACCAAACGTTTGCCCTGCTTATTAGGAACATGCAATAAAGCAAACTGGAAAAGACAGATATAACTGATAACCAAATAAAAGTTTTTAAACATCCAGATACAATGTGCATTGTAGTAACTAGACATTGGAAACAACAAAATCATTTTGAGAGCCTCAAACTTTGGAAAAGATGATTGTTTTGCAATTTTACTAACTAGTCGTTAATTAGCAATAGCTAGAATTTGACTTCATAAAAAGTTTACTAGACATATATAAGCAAACTTGGAAAATATATTTCCCTTCCACAACTTTTCTTGCTGTTTTGTTAAACTACAAATGATATACTGTATATATTGCACTTTTAAAATCTATACTATACCTTTTTCATTGTTTTTCCAATGTACAGGTGTGTTAATATTCTGTCTTGGAATGGGGATCAACATTCACAGTGATCATATTTTACGCAGATTAAGAAAACCCAGCGAGGTTGCATACAAAATACCCCAAGGTAAAGTATTTTACCAGTTCCTTGATGGTTAGATGACATAAACATAGTTGCTGTATATCATGTCTCGGCCAATTCATTCATATGAAGTTACTGTATTCTTCTTTTATGGCACTGCATCAGTAAACATAGTTTAAAGTAAAACTTAATCTTTTTGACCAGTGTGTATCCTTTCTCCCAGAAAAAAATCTGGTCAACAGCTTTACATCCCAAGAGCTGATTATGGAGAATTATAAGACTTATTTTAATTAATATGATCTATATATCATTGGAACAAAAAAAACAAAATCACAAAGTTGCTTGAAATTATGTTCTTGGAAAGCTAAAGGGAGAGCAGAGTTCACTCGAAACAAGAAAAACAGTAAAACAGCTACAGTTCAGCAGCTTGTAATAGAGAAACAAAATAAATCTGCATGCAGGAAGAAACGTATATTATACTGGGAGCTATTTAATGTAATTTTAGGGAATTTTAAAATAAAAGGCTTACTTATCCTTTAAGTTGTGTCTGGGTGGATTTCCCCTTTAAGGGCATTAATGGAATGTGCCATCTCACTGTGAAGTACCATTTGCATTGGTTTAAGTGAAAGTTCAGTTCCTAAGTTCAAAGGGGTAGCCTCTGCTGCATTGTTCCTTTCTGTGTGAAAAAAATTTCCCCCTTCTATCTGTCTGTAATGTACTCTAATGGCTGTGGCACATGCTGAGATTAGTCGCCTGTGACAAATCTCCCTTGTTGCGGGCGACTAATCTCCCCGTTATGACATCCCACCGGCGAAAATGTAAATCGCAGGTGGGATGGCATAATCGGCACGTCGATTTGCCTCGAAAGGAAACTTCGGTGATCACATCGACACGTATGCCATCCCACCGGCGATTTACATTTTCACCGGTGGGATGTCATATCGGGGAGATTAGTTGCTCGCAACAAGGGAGATTTGTCACGGGCAACTAATCTCAGCGTGTGCCAGAGCCCTTAAGAGTAATGTCCCCTTCCAAGAGCCTTTTTTCTTCAGGAGTCACAACCCTCTTCCCCTTGACTACACAATAAGATGAATCACTAATAAGTGATATACATACAAAAAAGCACAAGGGCATGCAAAAAGTCAGAAAATTTAAAATACAATTTCTTACTCAGTGCATACAAAATTATTTTCCAGTTGCAGAGCAAATGATGTAATATAAAGGAAGTAATCAATATTCATTCAAAGAGTTCAGATTACATAAGCCACACTCTGTCACATCCATCTCTGGAAGCAAGTTAATGTTTAGTCATCTAAAACATATATAGAGAGGCACAGGCCCCTAGTGTGTACCATTCCATAATTTATTATAAGATATTTAACCTTTTAAAGGGCAAGGAAAGGCAAAGTCACTTGGGGGTGCCAAAATATTAGACACCCCCAAGTGATTTTAATCGCTTACCTTGTACCCCGGGCTGGTGCCCCTGTTAGGAGAAAACAGCACCAGCCTGGGGTACCTGTAGTGAGCGCTTCCTCCTTCCTGCTTCGTTTTGGAATGACTAAAGACAGGCGCATGTGCAGTAGAGTGAAAAGCTGACTTTTCTGTTAAAGTTCGGCTTTTCACTCTACTGCACATGCGCACGCGTCCCAAGACGGGAGGAGGAAGCGCTACAGGTACCCCGGGCTGGTGCTGTTCTCTCCGAGCATGGGCACCAGCCCGGGGTAATAGGTAGATGATTAAAGTCACTTGGTGGTGCCTAACATTTTGGCACCCCCAAGTGACTTTGCCTTTCCTTCTCCTTTAAATACAATCATAAATAAGAGAAAAACACACTTTTTAGCTGCAGTTTTCTGTGTGGGTCTTGTGCCCTGCAATAATTGACTGTGGTGTAAGATTGTAAGTGTGCTTGTGGCTAATAGATTATTAAATCATGATGAACAAAAGGACACAAGCTTTTCTGAAAGTTTCCAAATTGCTGGAGAGCCTGTTGCAGCCTGGAGATCTACCCCTCATATTCTGGTCCTGCCCACAGATAATATAAGTTCTGGGATGTTTGACTCTCAGGCCCGGATTTGTGGTGAGGCCACAAAGGCTGGGCCTAGGACGGCACAAACTTAGGGGCAGCATGCTCCTATACGGAGCAATGGGGACCTCTCCCCACTGCTCCGTATGGGACTTTTACGGTTCGCGAATGCCCATGTGCGCTCGGCGGTGGGGGATTCAGGTGTCCGCGCATGCGCAGAGGGGGTGCAAAGAATGGGGGCGACCTCGGGGCGCCCCCATTAAAAATCCGGCGCTGTTGACTATTTTCTGGTACATGACATACTAAACTCTAGATGAAGCCCTCCAAACAATTTACAAACTGCCAAATCAGGCACTTTCCGCAGCCCACATGTCTAATGCAGAAAAGTGAAAGTCACACACTATTCACTCTTTCTTAGTGAAACAGAGAGTTAAATGCTATCAAAAAGTTTTAATACAGCATAGCTCACATACAGAATAATATCCAACAATTTCTTAAAATACAGTCTCCCTGGGAGTTCTTTTCAAACCTAATTTAGTTACAGACTGACCTGTTATCTGGCTACAGTAAACTTTTAGTCTTTATTTCCCCTTATCTTCCTTTGTTTTTCCCCTATTCAAGTTCCTCTCTAACTTCTATTTGATGGTGCCTCAAAATGTTGACTCAATGTTGAATGTTGTCCTACCATATTACTGTGAATGATTGACAGGCTGGCTTGCACCTCTATCACCTTAGTGTCTGTCAGTATTTATAGCTGTACAACATTTTTTCAATTACATAGTTACATAGGGTTGGTGGGGCTACTTTGTGAGGTAGCCCAAAGTTAGCCAGTTGAAAGGAAACAATGTATATTTAGTCACCTGTGGTAGCCAAGATTTATTGTGGGTGACAAAACGTACTGTTTATCATTGTCCTTACTGATATACTATGAGAAGATTAAATTGTCCCAGGTACCAGGTTTCATACATTTTACTATGCAAGGTACATTTTGTATATACATATTACAATATACACATGTACGTAGGTTTAGAAGTGGGACAGAAACGTTGGTTCTTATGCACTAATCAAAAAATAAAATGTAAGTCTTTTTTTTTCTAAGTCCTGTGTTGTGCATTTTTCTATATATATATATTGTCTGTTGTTGGATTTGTTTGTTTGTTCACTCTTTATGTGTTTGGATATGCTATTCATCCACCGGCACAACCACTTTTGTTCTCAAATATATCAGAGTATGACCAAATATAGTAAAACATGCACCTACAGGTTTTCGAAAGCTTTTGAGATTGCATCATTCAGTAGTATTGGTGAACTACTAAGCAGCATTTTACAGACTATTTGGCCACTAAGATTGTGCTGTGCCATGGCATCAAAGAGTCAAGGCCGCCCCCATTGCTTGCCCCCTCCCCTTGCATACCTGTCCATTTAACTCGGCTATGTAGCCATGCAAGCCAATTTTCTAAACAGCACCACATTGTTGCAAAGGAAAACATGTTTAGAGTTTTTCAAGCATGGTTAAGTGTTCAGTTCACCTGCAAATGGTTGGTTTCCTGTGCAATGCAGGGTACAGCCCTTCCTACTGATCTGATCAATGACAGTGTGGCATTCTGTAGTACTGAAAAAAGTAGCACTATAAAGTACTTTTTGAAATATTGATTCTATTCCTGTGCAGTGCCAGGTACCTTAGCTAGTTACCCTTTTTAATGTAGAGAAGGAATGTTACTTGCATTCTCCAAGTTGTAATCTTATACATATGTTATATATAATATAATCATCGGTCATCTCAGACTCGCCTGATATTCAGTTATCCAAGGTTATATATATAAATAAATAAATAAGGTACAGATTTTCTTTGATAACCTTTTACCTCACTATGTTTTTCATTTTAGGAGGAATGTTTAATTATGTATCTGGGGCAAATTTCCTTGGTGAAATTGTTGAATGGTTTGGATATGCTATTGCAACATGGTCACTGCCAGGATTTGCCTTTGCTTTTTTTACTCTGTGTTGCATTGGCCCGAGGGCTTATCATCATCACAAGTAAGTAGCATATTATCTTTATTTCTTGCCATATGATATCACAGATTAAAAACACAAGAGGGTTGATCCACAAAGGTGCGTTAAAACGAGCGCTATTTATAGCATGCGGTAAAAATTATTTTTCGCATCTTAATGCATGATTCACTAAAAGGATACTTGTGTTAATTTAGTCGCGAAGACTATTTTTGTGCGGTATTTGATGCAATGCGCGCTAATTAACGCAGCGCGCACAAATTGTCACCACGTGCAAAAAAATGCACACCATATTAGCCATAAACGCCATTACTTTCAGAAAACTACTGTTCTGAAAATGAGCATTTTCCTGCAAACTGGAGGCTACATCACTCTAGGGCCAACACATACTTGAATAAATCACACTGCAAAGTCCATATTGTGTTGCCAAAAGCTCATGAACTGTACTTTTCTAGAATTACCACCTGCCCCAAGTAGGTGTTAATTTTCGCATAGACTAATGCGATATTTAGCGCATCTAAGGGGGAGATTTACTAATCCACGAATCCGAATCCCAAAAGGGAAAAATTCGGATTGGAAACGAAAATTTTGCCGTCTTTTCGTCGCCGTCGCGACTTGTTCGTATTTGTCGCAACTTTATTGTATTTTGCGCGACTATTTCTTGGCCGTCGCGATTTTTTCATATTGAGCGATTGTAAATGGCGGAAAAACCAATCCGATTTTTTCGCGACGGCGATGAAAACGTTGTGGAAAATATACGAAAAAGTCGCGATGGTGATGAAAAAGTCGTAGAACATACGAAAAAGTCGCGACGGCGACGAAAAAGTCACAAAAATACCGATCATTACGGAAAAAACGCATTTGGACGCTAACGGACCATTCGTGGATTAGTAAATCTACCCCTAAGTGTTTGTGAATCATGCATTAGTATTATTTCTGTGCGCTAATTAACACAATGCATTCAAATTAACGCATTCGGTTGCACGCTATTTAACGTACGTGATATGCGACTTAATGCATGCGATAATACTTTAGCGAATCACGCGTTTTTTCCGCATGAATTTTAGCGCAAAAAAGCATGCGATAACGCTCACTGCACTTTAGTGAATTAACCCTCATGTGTATAATATATTGTGATGTGTATTTGTCATTTTGTATTTTAAAGAATATTTTTACATATTATTGTGGTAAATGAGGTTGCATGCTTGAATCCTCCAAAAACAAATTAAACATTTAGCAACTTAATGGTCTCTAAATGTCTTTCTCTCTATATTTGAGGGTTTGGGAAAAATAGATTACCCTTTAACCTAAGTGGTTTACTCTCATCCCCTACCCTACAAAATTGCTACTGGAGTTAATTTGAGTGAAAGAGGGAGCAAGATTGGAGGGAGTTGCATATTAATTGCTTGTCATAAACTAGAGCTCCTCATAAATGAAATAAGTTATCTAAGGATGTATTATGTTTGGCCCTGTGGGATTTTTTTTTTTCCGTATTAACGTAAGTACCTTGTCCTGTGTCAAACAGAGCCATTTATGCCACTGAAGACTGGGTGCTGAAACCTGGACTCTATTGTATACACTGAAAAAAGCAACTTACTAAGAAAGCCAAATTATATTCATTTATATCAGAGCAGCGCTTTTAACCAACATCTTGTAACTATTAATATAGTTACGAAAAATTTTGGGATTAGTCTTTGCTTGTGGATCAATCAGTTTCTCATTTTCTATTTTTGGCTACTTGATCACACTTCCTGTGATTTAGCAAACCCTTAAATGAGTTTGGCCACAAAACACATGCAATAAAGCCAGGATTATCTCCTTAAGAGTCCTTCCATACAGCTCTGTGGGAACAAGTGAATTGCATGCTCTGTGAGGGACATTCAGCCTTCAGAGCAGAAGTCAGGAGCTAAGAGAAAACTTGGCTCTGTAGAACTGGTAAAAGTCCAATTACACAGTATCTGAAGGCTTACGCATAGTTTGTCTGTATTTAGCCAGGGTCAGGCCTGACAGTTATCATGAAAATGAGTGTAACTCTTTCTTGGCACACTCACTTATTTTGAGCTGTATATATGCTTAACACAGAAAACTGGTCCTCCTTTGCAGATAAAAGGTACTGGGAAATGGGATTTTAGCAAAGTGCCTCCACCTAGTGGACACTGAGGAGCACACCTCAAGGGAATTTCCACTAGGAAATAATCACACACAGTTTGCAGCAAATATAAACTTTATATAACTGTGTGTAAAGGTAATATAATTATAACATGCAAAACAGTTTTAAACCCTGCTCTGGAAACCTGGATGGGGTTTAGTCACTACTGGCCCAGTCTCTCTGAGGACACAGTTCCACACTCCACTCCTGGAGGAAATACCCTTTCCCAGTTCAGTCCTGGCAAAGTCCCTTCCCCAAAGCTCTACCTGCCCAAAAGTACCTCTCCCTTTGTACTAGGCAGTTGCTCCAACGTAGCAGGCCAAGAAAAACACCTGTCCTCACACAGGACACACACACAGGAGACTTTCAATACCTTTCCTCAGATGGATCACTCCTTGGAATCCGCAGGGTTAAGGCATCTGACCGCAGTGTAGCAGATCTCTCTTTACAGCTGGCACAAACTTACAGTCACTGCTTACTGGATGGTCTCTATCTCAACAGCTGGCAAAACAACAGGGGCTCCCTTTATAAGCTGCTGGGCCCGCCCCTGATTTTTGGCTCCAAACCTAGGCACACCTTTCTCCCAGCAGTGCACTGGGGCATCCAGCCAATCGGGTTCCTCCCCAGTCTGTAGCCGGGTGGGATGATGTCATAGACTGAAAAACAGGGGAAAGATTTCTCTGATCCCCTACATTAGGAAGAGGCAACAGAATCAGAAACAGGATAATCTGACAGAAGTTACAGTTACAGCACACCCAGGATTGTATTAGGTAAAAGCTACAACCAGGCATCAAACCCAGTCCAGAAACAACATTTTGAGCCAAACTGCAGAACAGTGATGATGACAGATGTGGTATATGTCTGGCTGTATTTATGTGCTTGTAGCACAGGCAATGCCTTTGGGGGTCAAAGAAATCCAGAGCCTTGGCTGACTCAGGAAGATCTTGTACTAATTGCTCTATAAGGAAACAAACACACACATAGGACAACAAGTCTACATTTACAAAAATCATTCTGTTTGTGCCAGATTCAGGCTGCGTTAAAAGCAGAGGATTTTCACATGTTCATTTTTCCCTACAGATGCCTTATTTTAATACATTTGTGTTTTTCAGATTTTACCTCCAAAGTTTTAAAGACTACCCACGAAAAAGGAAAGCCCTGATTCCATTTATTTTCTAACTGAATGAAAACGGGGAGAGATTTTTTTTAAATGTAAAGAAGGCATTTTAGGAAATTGCTCCATGCTCATCTTGGAATTCTTATTGCATTTCTTCCATGTGTTGGATAAACACACTTCTAGCTGTATAAAAAGATAAATGTCTTCCAAATTACATGTATATTTTTACTTATAGCGTCACACACACATATATATATATAATTTTTTTTTAAACTGAACGTTCTGCCACATTTGGATACAATATCAAACCAGTCAGACCTTTGGAATATGGTAGTATAATACATGTTTGTGACTTTTCAAATTGTACTTAAAGCACTGCTGAAACATACGTATGATATAAAGGGATTGAGTCAGTATCCTTTAACAGCTCCGTTTCAGAGAGTGCTTTATTTTCCTGTCTAAAGCCCATCTTTAGTTTGGAGTGCTGTCCCTAAAGATGCATTTTAAGCTTCCACAGTAGGCAAGAAGAGGCTTTGATAGCCTGAAGTAATAGTATAAACAGCCCTGATTTTACATTTTCCAGAGAACCAGGGGAATAAATGGTGGAAAAAAACAAAATTCAGGAAAATTTTAAATTCGGGTTTGAATGCACAAGGTTCTGTTTTACAATAATGGCACAACATAAGTAATTTCATAAGATAAAATATTGTTTGTTAAATAATGCTGCTAAAAAAAAGGAAAACAGTAAGCATTTTTAAATGTATCCCTAAGCTTTTAGAATAAATATGTTTTATTATGTGTGTGTGGTACAGTACCTCATTTTTATTAAATGACATGCAGTCTTTGGTTTAAACCAGGTAGCTGAGCAGTGCACTGGCACACACGGTTTTGCTTTGGATCATCATTTACTGCAGATTACGATGGTGGAAAATACAAAGGGAACCCTATAAAGTATTTTTCATTAGCAATACAAACATGATTGCTGCCTAAGGCACACTAAATCAAGTCTTTGTTATTGTGGTGTCTACATTTTTTCCACTTCTAGAAAAGTTTTCTAGCTTTCCTCATGTTAAGTGCCTGCACTATATTGCAATTATGATGCCATACAAAGTGTCTGAAGTACTTGGGCAGACTGGAGACATGTCCACATCTAAGAACTAAAAGGTCCCAGTTATTACTAAGTGGGGAACTTAGAATGCTTTACTGGGCTAGAGATAAGCAGCTCCTTCCCTCCTACTTTCACTGTTAGCATGGGACAAAAAATCTAAAATGCTAAGGACATGGGGTTTTCTGGGAGTTTCTAGCATTTGAAAAGAGTTTTTAGGGGGTCCCTAAGGTATGTTATTATCTGCTGGCAGGCAGAGTATGGCATTCACAGGCAGCATAGGGCAGAGAGAGTATGGCACACACAGGCAGCATAGGGCAGGGAGAATATGGCACACACAGGCAGCATAGGGCAGAGAGAGTATGGCACACACAGGCAGCATAGGGCAGGGAGAATATGGCACACACAGGCAGCATAGGGCAGGGAGAGTATGGCACAACCAAGCAGGGTAGGGCAGGGAGAGTATGGCACAGCCAAGCAGGGTAGAGCAGAGCAAAAATTAGAATGATGGAGGGTACTCTGGGCTACGTTATACTTGCCCTTTAAAACAAATCTATTAAATTGAAAATAGAAATAGGTGCCAAGGTTTCAAAATCCCCCCAATAGAGGATTATATATATATATATACCACAGAAACCACACATAAACCCTGCACACTATGAAAAGAATATATATGTAGCCCACTTTATAAACAGTTGTGGCACTACCTGCTGATATGTCACTGGTTGGCGCTTCCAGGAGTCCTGAGCCCCGCTTACTATGGGGGAAGCAGGGATTTCTTTGATAATGGCGTGCCTCCACCCAGGGCTCTGCTATGGGAGAACTACAACTCCCACCCTGGGAACTGATGTAGTGTATTAACCCCTCAATAGGATCCACTGGCTGCAGGCTGATTTGCCCCTCCCTGGGGTAACTCCTTACCAGTTGTAGTGGTCCTGGGTACACACACACGGAATACAGCAGATTGCAAATGAACAGATTGATCTTTATTGGGCAGACCTCTCCAGGAGTGTATCATCAGACAGTCAGGGCACATCCACAGGTTACATCAATGCACAAGACCCTCGCTCAAAGGTACCCAGGGTACTCACGCCAGAATGATCTCCTCTAGGAGGTCCCTCCGGTACTACACGCCAAGAGACCCTCTCTTAGGGCTCTCCCCGGTACTCTCGCCAAGCAGACCCTCCACAGAGACTCATCCCCGGTACTACACCCAGGCTACTCTTTAGCAGGGTCCTCTTTCTCTTGGAGACTCTCTCTCCCTTACCTACACACTGTGTGCCCTAAACTTCCAGCTGATGTAATGCTGGTAGGATCTTAATCCTCTACACTCCTGGAGGGGCAATGCGGCCCATTCTTACCTTCCACTCCCTACATGGCACTCCTAGAGTGTCCTAACACAGGGAAACTACTAACTCACAGGGGAGCTCCTCTCTCTAGAGGCTCCCAACTTAAGATGGCTCCCAGCACATGGCTGTTTCCCTTATATGGGCCTATGCACCACCCTGTGGCCATAACCCGAACTGCGGGGATACTCCCCATTAACTATAGATATACCAGGCTATACCCATTGTACCTTAACCATTACCCTCCCGGGGCCTATCCTAGGGGTATACATCCTGTGGGGCCCATTTTAGCAAACCCCTACATTCTCCCCCTGCAAGAAAATTGTCACCTCCTGGCTGACACATAATAAACACAATACTTATACTTTTACCATCAAGTTAACATCACTCTTCAACAGTCCCACCTGGGCTCTGTCATGGGTACAATGGTATACCTGGAAAAGAAAGGTCAGGCACATAATACATGTCCCACCCGCTCTGTGAAAAGTCCCACACAAGAGTCTCTGTCCCTTGAGAAATTCCCCACAGTTCAAAAAAATACAAGGACAACCAATTGCCCTTAAACTGAAAACTCTGTATTCAACAGCAAATCAGATCTTGGACCCCCCTCCTCCTTGAGGGAGCCCTTGGTCCCAAGGTGATCCCACCTTGGGTTTTCCTCCACCAACGGGTGGGCACTTGGATCAGTCCTTCTTGACTGACAGGACCCTCCTGGGTCAACTCAAAAGCTCCCCTCCGGGAATTTGAAAAGAAGCATCACTTGCCTCCCAACCAGCCGGTTGGCTGCAGTGTGGGTATTCCTCACCCACCTCCAACAGTTCCTTCTTGGAAAAGGACACGTCCCTCCTGGGGGCACACCAAAACCGTAGGTGTCACTTACCCCTTAAACGCAGTTCCCTCTTTTGGGATTTAACATGGCCCCTGGGCCTTTACACCATGTTGGGGAAGCGCATCTTCAAGGTTTGGAAGTATGATGGGGGTGCACAAAATGGGAGTGTGGCCCTCTGTACCACTTCCTCACTGGGTCGGGCCTCCCCTCTACGGGTCTCATCTCTCAGGGGCCCCATCCAACCCTTATGGCCACACTGCGGACACCTCCCCGTGGCTTGGTTAAACGCCTGGTAGGCCTCGGCGCCACACTCTCCACAAATTGGCACCATGGTGGATTCTCCCGACTGCGTGGGTTTCTCCACAAAGGATCCCAGCCACACATAACGGTAACCGGTGTCACGGGATACACCATCCCCAGACCACTCCGGTAATGAAGCTACGCTCCCTCTCTCGCTTCCGGAACGGGCCGACATTTTAAGCACAGTCTCTTTGGCACACAAAAGTAGCGGTGCTCTCTCACTGCAGGCGCTCACTTTCTGACTTTCCAAAATGGCCCCCGTGATGTCACTCGCGAAGCCACGCCCCTTTCTCTTGGCGCACTTTTGGTGGTTCCCGATTGGAACAAGCAGTGTCACGGGACGATTACCAGGTAACTCAGTCCAACACCTCCCCCTACACGCCTCAAGTCTTGCGTGCTTTCCTGGGCACTTGGCGTCAAAGCCCCTGCGTTCCACTGGCTGGGAGCCTCTGCCTAGCTCCGTTTCGTGCCAGATCCCCTAGCTGGGATGCGGTTCAGGGTGGCCCAAATTTAGTACGGACGGAGGGGAGGGTTCACAGTCCACTAGGCCTCAGATCCCTTAGGGCCTTGTCTACTAAGCAGCTCCTGCTCACAATCTCAGCAGTGCCTCCAAATGTAGCCCACTTTATAAACAGTTGTGGCACTACCTGCTGATATGTCACTGGTTGGCGCTTCCAGGAGTCCTGAGCCCCGCTTACTATGGGGGAAGCAGGGATTTCTTTGATAATGGCGTGCCTCCACCCAGGGCTCTGCTATGGGAGAACTACAACTCCCACCCTGGGAACTGATGTAGTGTATTAACCCCTCAATAGGATCCACTGGCTGCAGGCTGATTTGCCCCTCCCTGGGGTAACTCCTTACCAGTTGTAGTGGTCCTGGGTACACACACACGGAATACAGCAGATTGCAAATGAACAGATTGATCTTTATTGGGCAGACCTCTCCAGGAGTGTATCATCAGACAGTCAGGGCACATCCACAGGTTACATCAATGCACAAGACCCTCGCTCAAAGGTACCCAGGGTACTCACGCCAGAATGATCTCCTCTAGGAGGTCCCTCCGGTACTACACGCCAAGAGACCCTCTCTTAGGGCTCTCCCCGGTACTCTCGCCAAGCAGACCCTCCACAGAGACTCATCCCCGGTACTACACCCAGGCTACTCTTTAGCAGGGTCCTCTTTCTCTTGGAGACTCTCTCTCCCTTACCTACACACTGTGTGCCCTAAACTTCCAGCTGATGTAATGCTGGTAGGATCTTAATCCTCTACACTCCTGGAGGGGCAATGCGGCCCATTCTTACCTTCCACTCCCTACATGGCACTCCTAGAGTGTCCTAACACAGGGAAACTACTAACTCACAGGGGAGCTCCTCTCTCTAGAGCAGTGTTTTTCAACCTTTTTTGGGCAAAGGCACACTTGTTTCATGAAAAAATCACGAGGCACACCACCATTAGAAAATGTTAAAAAATTCTCTGTGCCCAGCAGCAGTGCCCCCCTAGTACATTGGTGCCCAGCAGCAGTGCCCCCCTAGTACATTGGTGCCAAGAGCAGTGCCCCCCTAGTACATTGGTGCCCAGCAGCAGTGCCCCCCTAGTACATTGGTGCCAAGAGCAGTGCCCCCCTAGTACATTGGTGCCCTGCCTACGGCACACCAGGCAACATCTCGCGGCACACTAGTGTGCCGCGGAACAGTGGTTGAAAAACGCTGCTCTAGAGGCTCCCAACTTAAGATGGCTCCCAGCACATGGCTGTTTCCCTTATATGGGCCTATGCACCACCCTGTGGCCATAACCCGAACTGCGGGGATACTCCCCATTAACTATAGATATACCAGGCTATACCCATTGTACCTTAACCATTACCCTCCCGGGGCCTATCCTAGGGGTATACATCCTGTGGGGCCCATTTTAGCAAACCCCTACATATACTAAGGTGGTGCTGAGAGTTCCTTGACAAAGGCGTTTGAGCCGAAATGTGGGCGCATTCTCTCATCCAGAGTATCTGCCTTCATCTTTTTTCTGTCTATTGCTGGGTGGTATCTTTTTGCTCACTGATGGATTTTGTATGTATACATTTTTGACTACGCAACATTTTGTTACTACACGACAACTAAATATTAAACACCTCAGTGTATGTTCTTTTCATAGTGTGCAGGGTTTATGTGTGGGTTTTTAGGGTAGAGCAGAGCAGGCAGTGTACAAAATGAGACAGGGGAACCTGTCATGACTACACAAGTAACTGATCATGACCACTCCAAGATAAACCGTTTTTTACTGCACTATGTACAGTGACAATGTACATGGTGAACAATGCAGGTACTTACAGTCTGAGTGTGATTTGTTAACAGTAGAGGATCATACAAGTTTGAACAATACAGGGCCTTGCATGTGTGAGCAATGCACATGCTCATAGGTGTGAACAATACAGGGGCTGGCAGGCTGAATCTGAGATGTGAACAACACAGGGGCTAGTTAATATCAGCACTGATACCATTTCAAGCTTACACAAAAGTAAGCAGTCATAGCAGCCAGACAGGTGAAGGGCCACACAGGTGTGAACAATACAGGGCCTTACAGGTGTGAGCACTGCAGGGCCTTACAATTGTGAACAATATGCAGGCTTACAGGGCCGAACAATACAGGGGCTGACAGCCTAAATCTGAGGGGTTAGTTAATCTCAGCACTGATACCAAGTAGAAGTGGAAAGAAGCTGGAGATTTCAACTTATAAATTAGAACTCAGATCAGACTGAACGCAGAGACTAAGGTATGTTATTCTGGGGGTTGTTTAGAGTAATTTTAAAGATAGAAAAAAGGTGTACTTCTTCTTTAAAAGCTCTTGTGATAACATGTGCATGGTTAAAAATAGGGGAGTGGGCAAAACTGACTTCCAATATTGGCCCTTCACCATGTAGGCCAGAAAAATTCTGGTCCTATGTACCACAAAAGTTGTACATCACTGATCTAAAATATAGGAGCTATTACATGATAAACACCTTGATTACAAGATAAACACCTTTTCCTTTTGTAGACAGGATTGCCAGGTTCCACAGATTAAAACAAGCAATAATACTCTGACAATCCATTTCCCAACCGCTCACAGTTTCATCCAACCCCTTCTTACTTTGTTTACATTTTTTGGAATACCCTCTGCTTTCCAAAGAGGGTGCACTACCCGCTGTGGAATCCATCACTTCACAATGGAATAAGGTGAGGAAGGTTATATGAAACTCTGAGCCTAAGAGGGTTGAAGAACTGGTTGCAGCAAGCACAGCGACTCACCTGGTTTTGGTTTAGTCAGAGGAATCTCGATCGTCTGTGTAAAATAATAAGTGTTAATACAGAAACAAGAACTATATCCAGAATGCTTCAGATAAAGAATTGTTCCATAAATTAGATCAGGCTTGGACTAACTTCAAAATAGGCCCTGGCATTTCAAGTACACAGAGGCCCAAACCAACCCACTAAGTAGTAACTGTCTGTGGAATCTTACAGGAGCCCTTCTGGCATTTGCCAGAATCCACAGATTGCGCGGCAGTACGCCACCAAATTTTTTCTCCGACACCTGAAAGTAACATCACATGCGATTTCAGAAGTGACATCATGCGCATGTGCAAAATTGCTTCTGAAGCCGAAAAATTCTTTCCACACATGTACAAATGCATGCAATGTTTTCAGCGAACACTTAGGGGTATATTTATCCTGCTGTGTAAAAAGTGGAGTGAAGCATTACTGGTGATGTTGCCCAGGGCAACCAATCAGCAATTAGATTTCAACAGTTAGAAAATTAAAGCAAAACATCTGATTGGCTGCTATGAGCAACATCACCGGTGATGTTTTACTCCACTTTTTACACAGCATGATAAATATACCCCTTACTGCGCATGCACTCCTTAGATTCACAGCAGGACTTCGTAAAAATCAGGAGAATGCTGCTAGGGGACGGGAGACTGGGGAGAGCCACCAAACTCGAGTAACTCCCGAACAAATAGGGGGGTTAACTCTGGTGATGGTAACGTAAGAACTAGTGACAGCAAAGTTCCGTGACTTGTGCTCTATACCATGCCTTCCAAAGTAAATTATTTTAGCTTCTATGTATTACAGCAGTATCGAACATATCTTCCATTTTTATATTTTCTGTGTTTCTTGAAGTACCGGATGGAGGGTAGGTGGTAAGGTAGATTTCCACATTCTCCCTATTATGGCTGCAACTGCATAAAGTGGTGTACAAAGCTATCAACTTGTGTAAAAAAAAAAGGGGGGGGGGCATTTTTCTGGGATATAAGACCACTTAGTAAACTATACCTGGATGGATAGAAACTACTCTGAAAGAACCCTGGGGCCAGTGTCGGACTGGCCCACCAGGATACCAGGAAAACTCCCGGTGGGCCCAGGTGTCAGTGGGCCCTAATGCTCCTTACCATTTGGCCTGCTTCATGGTCATTCCCTATTTCTGAATGGGAAGAAAGAGGAGAAATAGATGGAAGAATAGATGTTAGCATGTAAATAAAAGAGACTAGGATAATTTATAGGTTGGGTGAGGAAAGTTTGGATAGTGGGCCTATGGTCTAAGGTTTTCTGGTGGGCCCCTGTTGTCCCAGTCTGACACTGCCTGGGGCAAAACTATATACAAATCAGTTTCTTTGGAGATGCTAACTGTAAATTCATTTATCGGTCACTCCCATGTACCCATAACTCCCAACTGTCCCGATTTTCGTGAAAAGTCCCTCGTTTCCCTTTGATCTCCTGCACTGAAGCTAAAAAAGATACAAATTTAATTAAAAGTAGCTTTTGGCAGAGAGCCCAGAAATCTTAACGAGCGTCACCTGCACTTAGAAACATTATTTCTCGCTTTTAGGCTGATGCCACACGTGGCGTTTTTATGGTGCGTATTTTCTCAGCCTAAAAACGCCACACAGCCCCTGACTATGGCGTTTTTCAGCTTAGTACTGGTGACGTAGCAAATCCCGTTTCCATGGTGCTAATAGTGCGAAATAGTAAAAAACGCTGCGTATTTCCGCTAGGTCTGGCATCTGCCTTTGTGTATACATAGGAATAGGTTGCTGTGCAAATAACGGCGTATTTCAGCAAACACTTGAAAAATCCATGATAAGGCGTTTTCTAGCGTATTTACGCATTGTGTGGTTTCCTTCGAGTCTTTTCAAGTTATTTCTATGGATGATGATTTCGTGCGTTTTTCAGCCGCCGAGAGAATTAGAAAATACGCAGCGTAAAAACACCACGTGTGGCATCAGCATTAATTAAATAAGTGGCTTTTGGCAGAAAGCCCAGAAAGGTAAAAATCCCCCCTGCACCGAGATACAATTGTAACTAATTAACTAAACAGGTCTCTTAGGCTAATGTCAGACCAGACATATGACGTATATTTTCGGCAAGCTGAAAAACTCTTGCCGAAAATACAGCCATACGCTCCTACCTGTGCCTGCACCGGAATGAATGAGATACACTGAGGTGCAGGCACATGTAGCCGATAACCACATAAAAACATAAGAGAATGCAAAGTCTCACGTTTTTATGCATATTTCGGCTACATGTCCCTGCACTCGAGCGTATTCCATTCATTCGGGTGCAGGCACAGGTAGGAGGCGTAGGGCGGTATTTTCGGCAAGTGTTTCAGCTTGCCAAAAATATATGCCATACGCCTGGTCTGACATTAGCCTTAGGGGAACTGAGACTTGCAGCTTAAAGTGCAATTTCACCTTTTTCAGCAAAACTGTAATAACACATAAAACAGGACCCCAAAACCCCCAGAAATGTGTTCAAACTTCAAAATCATTTAGTCAAATGGGAGTGGTATTTACGGGGTGTGCTCGCCAAAATGGGCGTGGTCAAAAAATTCTTTCATTTTGTCCCTCTTTCTGTTTTCAAAATGTTGGGAGGTATGTGTACCACCCATGCTTATACCCCCATTTAGCTACCAACGTAATAACCACTCTTGGCACATGGGATCTCTGCCTCTGCAGGAATAATTTACACAGCACAGTGAGAGGGGTGGCAGTGCCGGTTTTAGATTCACACTTTGTTCTTGTTTCACACAAAACGCCTCGACACACGATACTTCCAAAGTTACCATTAACATGTAAAACGTGATATTTCTTTTGGCCAAAGTAAAATACTACTGCAGAGCCAATAATTCGCAAACAAGGATACAATTAACCTCAAATCGATTGTATAACCTGCACCATTTTATTTAAATTGGATTATGTTTAACGTCTACATTTCATCGCCTATAAAACATCTGCTTAAAGGAACAGTAACACCAAAAAAATTAAAGATTTTTAAAGTAAATGAAATATAATGTACTGTTGCCCTGCACTGGTAAAGTTGTGTGTTTGCTACAGTAACTCTACTATAATTTATATAATAAGCTGCTGTGTAGCCATGGGGGCAGCCATTCAAGCTGGAAAAAAGGAGAAAAGGCACAGGTTACATAGCAGATAACGCATACCTCCCAACATTTGAAAAATGAAAAGAGGGACAAAAAGATTTGTTGCGCACAGAGCAGCAAATTTTTGACCACGCCCCCTTTTGTGGGCACGCCCCAATTTCCACACCCCATTTTAAAAAAATACTCCTTTTATATAGATCAAATGGTGGGATCAGACGAAAATGTGCTTTACCCTCACACTGAACGCCCTAAGGAAAACAATATAGCAACTCCTACATTAAAATACAAATATAGAGAGAAGGCAGTCAGTTATAAGGGAGTTATAACTAAGTACCAGTTTTGCCCCCCATACACAGTAGCCCCCCCATACACAGTAGCCCCAATACACAGTAGCCCCCCATAAACAGTAGCCCCCCATACACAGTAGCCCCCCATACACAGTGCCCCCTAAACACAGTACCCCCCAATACACAGTACCCCCATACACAGTAGCCCCCAATACACAGTAGCCCCCAATACACAGTAGCCCCCCCATACACAGTAGCCCCCCCATACACAGTAGCCCCCCCATACACAGTAGCCCCCCATAAACAGTAGCCCCCCATACACAGTACCCCCATACACAGTACCCCCATACACAGTAGCCCCATACACAGTAGCCCCCATACACAGTGCCCCTAAACACAGTACCCCCCTATACACAGTAGCCCCCAATACACAGCAGCCCCCAATACACAGTGCCCTCTATACACAGTACCCCCCAATACACAGCAGCCCCCAATACACAATGCCCCTAATACACAGTACCCCCAATACACAGCAGCCCCCAATACACAGTGCCCCTAATACACAGTGCCCCTAATACACAGTGCCCCTAATACACAGTACCCCCCAATACACAGCAGCCCCCAATACACAGTGCCCCTAATACACAGTGCCCCTAATACACAGTACCCCCCAATACACAGTGCCCCCCATACACAGTACCTCCCTCCGCCTTCGTCTGCGGCTTCGTTATGTCTCTCCTTGTGCAGCGCAACCGGCCCTTTTATAAGGTTGTGCCCCGTGTGTAATGACATCAAACCCACAGGCGCAACCTTATAAAAGGGCCTGTCGCGCTGCACAAGGAGAGGCATAACGAAGCTGCAGAAGAGGCATGAACATCCGGCTCCAGCCAGGGCATCCCGCTGTGCCGGATAGTTCCATGAATGTCCCGCATTGCGGGACATTCATGGAACTATCCGGCACAGCGGGATGCCCTGGCTGGAGCCGGATGTTCATGCCTCTTCTGGAACTATCCGGCACAGCGGGATGCGCCATAAAAAGCGGGACTGTACCGCGAAAAGCGGGACAGTTGGGGGGTATGGATAACGGATAAGCTCTGTAGAATACAATAGTGGTTTATCTGTTATCTGCTAAGTATCTGTGCCTTTTCTCCTTTGAATGGCTGCCCCCATGGCTACACAGCTGCATTCTTTATATAAACCATAGTAGTGTTTCTGAGGCAAACACACCAGTTGTACCAGTGCAGGGCAGTACATTATATTGGAATTTCTTTTATACACTTGAATTTTTTGGTGTTACTGTTCCTTTAATACGGCAATGGCACGCACAAACTGTCTAAAAATCACTTCCTGGGGTAAAGGTAGGCTAAAAAGCGCGCCGACCCTTCCTGGGCAAGGCTAATTTGACGTACGAAGGACTACGCGCTCCCGCGCCTGTCTAACCCCTCCCCCAGAAACATGAACTGTCCAACCGGTGGTTTCATTGAGATTGCTCCGCCCTTTCTTGTCGTGCGGATATGATTGTCACTAGTTCAATTACCTATCCAAACTCAGGGACGCTCGATGTGACGTAACCAGATCGCTCCCCCAGGGAGGAGGAAATTCCGGGGCAAGGGGCGGGGCTTAGAGTGCAGAGATGGCGGACGTGCTGCTACAGCCACATTAGTGGGCCTGCGAAATAAGGCATTTCTCTGTAGCTGCTCGCTCGTCGCATGTCACCTGGTTCTCTGTGTTGTACATATAGGCGGGTTGTCAAACTTCTTTATTGTGTCGCTCTTGTAACGTGCTTCGTCTGTTTATAGCCTGGGAAAGTCAAAGTAGGGGAGGCCGAATTGGTTCCGCGCTGAGTTCGCTTGGAGATGTACTGCTCCATTTAGCAAGAAGAACTTTAGTCGGGAGGTATTAGGCTGAACCGGCACCATACAGGTAATGTCACTGTGCTGCAATGCGGGAATCGGCCTGTTAGTCACTGTAATGAACTGAAAAATCATTCCGTGCTGTAAATGCCACATCGCAGGAAGATATGTCTCTTGACTGCAGTCTTACAGGCTCCCATGAGCTTTCCTTAGTTCCATGTTTGTTGGAGTCCAAGTCCTGGGCTTTCTTCAGTAGTTATGCCCGTTCTCTCATTCCTTCCCTGCTTCCAAACTGTAGCACACGTGTTATAGCCTCACTGGTGGCAGATCCTCCCTTTATGTATTCACTGGGATTCCCACTGCAACTGCCCCACTAGCAGTCACTCTAGCTCAGTTCCATGTGACATCTGTACTGATGGCTGTAGTTAAAACACTGCGCTTTATATCACATGGCTCGTCTCTTACAGCTATAGGCTCTGTTATGCAGAATGTTTGGGACCTGGGATTTTCCGGATAGGTATCTGAAGTCTGTCAATAAATAAACCCAGTAGTATTGCTTTGGCACCAATGCATGGTCATGCAGCTTAGTACGGATTGAGTACACGCTACTGTATTTATTATCACTGAGAAAAGGGACGTTTATAATTATTTGCTTATAATGGGCTTTATGTGAGCTTTCCGTCCCATAATTTGCTGCTTTCAGGAGATGGGATGCAATACCTGTACTCGAGTCTTGGTACTTAGTTTATAAGATATTGTGATCTAGTTAAAGGGAAATTCACCATTGATACAGTAACTGAGCATATCTGCTAATCAGCACCATATATCAGTAGGTGGTAAATGTGATTTGTATCATTACTTCTTAATTACATTTGCAGGTCAAGTTCAAAGTAGGCTGATCCTTTAGAAAAGTACAATTTGGCACAAATTAAATAGGACATGGTGGTAGGGGTTTGATGGAGTGCAAAAAGCTAGGCAATATACAAAGTAGTGCGTGGTCAGAATTTTATGAAATTTTTATTTGTAAAGTATTTGTTGGGAAAATCAGTGTAAGGACATCAATCTTTGATTTTCTTGCTAATGTGTGGCACACTTATAAATGCTTCTGCTTTCATGCTGCTGACACAAATGTTTTGCCCCACTGAGTGTGCTATTCACTGCAAAAAGAGCAAAAGATTTTGGCAAAATTGTGGATGAATCCCCAAGGGGCTATTTTATGATGGCAATAGTTTAAAAGGTATTCATTCCACTATGCAACCATAATTTCTATTTGCTAAGGGCAGTGAGCCTTACAACTGGCGTTTTTCTGCTTTCCTGTTAGTGCATCATATATGCATTTGCCACTTTGTTTTATACATACTTGGAGGAACTTTGTGTTGTGTGTTCCGGTTTGGGTGGGGGGGGTAAATGGGAAGAGAGGATATCAAGGTTGGAAATTAGTTTAGGATTGATCGGTAGAATAAAGACATTTCCCTTCTTATAGGGATAGCTTACTTTAGAAATAACTTTTAGTATGATGTAGTTATATTATTATCAGATTTTTTTTTCTGGTTACTTGTCAGACTCTCCAGATGTTTTTCTGATTCTTGGTGGGGTCTTTAACCTATTTCTTCTGCTGTGACTGAACTAAAACATCAACATTGCAGTCCAGTCTAATAAAATTTGACAGGATGCAGCAAATACTCATGGTAATGCTGTTTCACGTCAACCAAAAATAAAGCCATACATACAATTACACAACTGTACTGGCATGTATGTAAAAGCTTGTTAAGTCTTAACATTTGTGCATTTCTGTATCGTATTAAGAAAATGCAAAACCTTGAAGCTCAAGTCACTGGAGGCTTGGTAGCGTTTCCTGATGTTACACTGAAAGCTCTTAAAGAAGATGAAATAAATCTGGACTCAGTGCTTCGTGGAAGGTTTTCATCTGGTATGTTGATATGATTATAGTGGGTCATAAATAAAATACAGGTAACAAATGACCTTTTCTTTCATCCTTTTACCTGTTAATCTTAATCTGACAGACCTTTAGTGAATGAGATCTATTCATGCCCTGTAACATCGGTTAAGTATATAATCCAGTTCATGTGATTATGCAGTAATTAGCACTGATACTAAAAGCCACTACTCTAGAGCATATATAATCTTAAGGGTGCACATATTTATTTCAAAGCAACTGCATCAGCAGGATAGTTGCTTAAATGAAATCAAAGTATTATAACTTATTTTTGATTACTTATTTTAATAACCTATAAGTTTTTTTAATATGAAACCATAAGGGGCATGTACTGTGGTATATAAAAACGGGTTATATTTCAGTTTTATTAAGTTTGTACTAAAATTTGCACTTCTGAAGAATTAAATCTTCTTGTGATTTCTTTCTTTAAGGAAGAACAGGCCTAGCATGGTTGGCTTGCGGACCACAGTTGGAAGTTACAAACTCTGTCACTGGAGAAAGGTTATCTGCTTATCATTTTAGTGGGTTGACCGAACGCCCTCCTGTTATTGTTGCTGTGAAAGAGTTTACTTGGCAAAAGAAGACAGGACTCCTAGTAGGACTGGTGGAAGCAGAAGGCAGTGTCCTGTGCCTGTATGATATAGGAATATCGAGAGTTGTCAAAGCTGTTGTCCTTCCAGGATCAGTATGTTGACTTTTTTTATTTTTTTTAATAGTTCCAAACAATTTTAATTCTAAGCAGTTTGTGTGTTTGTTGCTGTTATCTTAAATATTTGGGATGAGTTTTTTCAGATAGGGTGGAAGGAGTAATTCCGGATCTCCATAAGTCCACTAAAAATGAAGAGAGGGCCCATAAAATATATAGGAAATAGCATTCCTGTGTTTTGGAGCTGTTGTGCTGTGCATAATAGAATTCATAACCGGAACTGAATTCTAATGTTGTGTAAAACGCCACAGCCTTGTAACAATCACAGCCCAACATTGGTTGAGAAGGCCCATTCACAGATAATAAGGTGCCCACTTATGATGCAGTGAGTTTTTGGGGCTGCTGGAGTTTAAATTTTAAAATCCATTGTCATGTAGATTATGGGAGTTGTATATAATATATTAATATTTTAATATATGTTTAGGTTACAGCTGTAGAACCTATAATTAATCATGGAGGTGCCAGTGCCAGCACTCAACACTTGCACCAAAGTTTGAGATGGTTCTTTGGCGTGACGGCAGTGGTGACAGATGTTGGACATGTACTTCTTATAGACCTTTGTTTGGATGAGGTTTCCAGCAATCAGGATGAACTTGATGCTTCAGGTACAATTTTAGCTATATGCATTCCAAAATTAACACCCCCCTTCCTTTTATCTCTCTGATATGATAACCTCAACATTTTTTTTTTTTGTCTTTAATTGGTTTGATGTGGTACTGAAACCATTTATAGTCAGCTCTAATTGTTTATTATTTGTTTAATATATTATTTGTTTAACTTTAATGTCTCTAAAATGTCTGTGACTTTCAAATGTTGCTTTGTAGACCTTGAGGTCATGAGTGGAATCCCAGTTAAAATTCCCAAGCTAAGAGAAGCTGCTGCAAGAGAACGACGACATTTGTGTCTTCAGTTAGCTGCTCCAACTGGAACCACCGTTTCTTGCCTTAGTTACATAAGCAGAACCAATCAGTTGGCAGTTGGATATTCTGATGGGTACTTTAGTTTGTGGAACATGAAAACTCTGAGAAGAGAGTAAGTGATTTATCGCATTTAAGAGCTAATGTAGTAACATGATTTCAGGCTTCCCAAAAGCAGGAACTCCTAACAGTCAAGCTACTGTTTGCTTTCATCATTAGAATTAGACTAACAAAAATGAATTGTCATAAGGCCCCAATCATGCAACCTTCCCTGTAATTTAATGCTATTTTTTATTTCTGCAAATGTTATTCCACTAATTTGAAAGATTACTTAAAAGTCCTGAAAGTACTTAAATATGTTAAAATATTTTTCTTTTTGTATACATTTGTTTTCTGAAGCAGTGACTTATGCTGCTTCTGAATATTTTGTCCACCCTGTGTTTTATTGGATTGCTCTAGGATGACTCTGACAATCTCCAAAGTTGTATAAAAGTAATACGAAATTAGTAAAGGGAGGTAAAGAGACTAAATGCATATAGTATACAAATGTATGTCCTGTTCTTCAAAGCTTGCAGTTTCATTACATGTTTATATTGTCAGTAGGAGTATTAAAATATTGTGGAATATTTACAATATATTATTTAATCATTTTAGTTACCATGTGCAGATTGAAGGTGGCAAAGTTCCAGTCTGTGCTGTTATTTTCCAAGAGCCTGAGAATGATCCTCGAAATTGTTGCTATCTTTGGGCTGTTCAGTCCAGTGACAGGTAAAATGTCTGACTTTGCAAATGAAGCTATAGATTTACTCATTTTGGAAAGGAAAGCAATCTCATTATTACCAGTAAAGTTGGCTATACACTGACTTGACCCTTCAGGGTATCCAACTGATGCCCCGGGGGACAATAGCTGTGTATGGCAGGTTGCATGGTAACACCAATGCTGATGTCCCACTCAGAGATTAGTTGCCTGCGACAGATCTCTCCTACCATGGGCAACTTATCTCCTCCTAAATGCCTTTTTACCGGCAAGAATGGGAACGGAATTACCTGTGGAAAAGCCTATCCGTTGTTTCAGTTTTCCGAGGTTGTGCGGAGTTTTTTTCCTCTTGCAGGCAGCTTCTTGGGACTTCAGAACCCGAAGCGATGTTTAGGCCTTTGCACCAGCGATTCCCTTTTGATGCCGGTGGAAAGGCATTTCAGAGCATTTAGTCACCTGCAGTAGCAGAGATCTATCACCGGCAACTTAATCGCTCTATGGGACATTAGCCTAAGATGGCCGACTTATATTTTGGGTTTCTTGAGGGAAGAATCAGGAGAGGAGCTGCTGCTTTTCCTAATCTGATAATGGCACATTTATGCATGTGAGGTGATTAAAAATGCTGCTACTTTCCTCAGGGGTGGGGCAAGCAATAATGATTGACAGCTGGGATTTTCAAATGCCTTTATAATGGGTTTGGATGTGTTAATATAAAAATGAATTTGGGTTTCGTGTTTAATTTGAAAAGGACTTTTATTATACAGCTTTTTATGTCTGGGTGACAGGTCCACTTTAAGAAAGCCCTCTGGCTTTCAGAGGTCATCTAAACGACATCCTCTCTAGTAAGATAAGAGTGAAAGTTGGTTAGTTTAAATGGAACAATGTACCTCAGTCCTGAGAGACAATTTAGCAAAACTTCTCTGCAGCAGACGCCATCTTGCAATGTGTAAAATGTCACCTGTAGACTGTGCTGCACATGCACAGCTTTATACTTCCAGCCAAGTTAATTAAACCAGTACTGATGCATGGGTATGAATTGCAACTTGTGTGACATCACCAAAACTGAAAAATAAAAAGAAATACAGCAGAGATTTAGCTTTACCTTAATACATATGCACTCCCCCCAGGGCAGGGTAGGTGCCTTAAATACAGAAGTCTAATGACTAGTACCAGAGAGGAGGAATTTCAGAGATGCATTTTGTGTAAGAAGCAAATATTTGCTAATGTAGTTTCACTTTTTTCTTTTCAGTGGGGGCGATGTAAGCTTACACTTACTGCAGCTGGCATTTAGTGACAGAAAATGTTTAGCATCAGGACAGATCATGTATGAGGTGAGTTTTTTTTTTTTTTTTTTTTTTTAACAGTTCTATTGCAGAGATTAAAAATAGGTCTCTTTAGACCATCCTTAGTTGGTCTCATGATAGTATTGTTCCATTTTTAAGTTTTTATTTTTCATTACATAAATAACAATACAGTGAAGTATATAGTGCTATGATCACGGAAAAGTTAGCAATATCTGCATTGGTACAACAGGTAGGAAGGCTTCAATTAAGCATAGACATTCCTGATTGGGGTATTACAGTTGTCTTGTTACTATATTGTGGAGTTTGCCTCAGTTTGAGCCTCTATCCAGGGTTCACACACACTGGCGGGATACATTAGTTTAATAAGTGGGAGTCTGGTGTTAACAAGTTGAATCCATTGTTGGATAGTGGGTGGATGGGGGCTCATCCATTTCATTTCCACCACTTTTTTGGCATAGAAATACAGTGGTCTCACCAGGTGATAAATTAAGCTTAGTAAACACCTCTGGAGACAATCCCTGGTAAGAGAATTTGCTTATTTAAGTATTTTGTTACATTTGTTCAGTAATCAATGTATAGGGCTGGCCCATATTAGGTGGAAGAATCTGACATTTGGGGCAGGAGGCATTTAGATTTTTCCCCATCACCTTTAGTCTCAGAGGAGTAATTTATGTCCTTTGTATTATTTTGAACTGAATCATTCTATCTTTGGTAGAGACCAGGAAGCTATGCAAATCATTTTTTATGTCTGCCAATTTTCATCATCTAGTAGCGGGATACCACCTTCCCATTTTAGTTTTGCTCATTCGAATGGGGTCCCAACGGCTTGTATAAGTACCTTATATAGGTCAGACACCAGCTTTTTAGGATTTGGGTCCCATGGCCTTTGTTCATAGGATAGCACTGTGATGGTTATTGTCTGGGTGCCAAATTGCGACATAACCGCATGGCGCAGTTGACTAGGCAGTGGGAGATAAAGTGTAGGATGGTGCTTAAATAGTAATAGTATTTTGACTGCCTGGATCATTGACCCTGAAAAACATTTTAAATTGCATGCTCAAAAGAAGCAGAAGAGGAAGGCATCATTCATCTTAATGGTACTGTCAATTGAACTTAAAAAAACCCAAAAAATTATTCTCTAGGAATTTTTGAAACTGCGGTTGTTTTATCGACTCCTGCAAACCTTGATATAATGTCACTTAAAGAAGGCTGCATATTGTAATTGGCATGAAATTAAACTTTGTGTTCCTTTTTTTAAAGCTTTTGGAATATTGTGAGGAGAGATACAGCTTGGACCTTTCAGGCAGTACCGTGTCATTGAGGGGACAGAATAGCAATACAAAGTTGCTTGGAAGTCAAACTATAGAAAAGTTTCGTGTACATGGAGAAAGAGAAGATGGAGTTCATGAAGGTAGGTTCGGAAGGTCTACACGTTATTAAAATTGATTCCAAAATTCTCCTTTTTACAGATTAGAAAAAAATGAACATTTGCCTACACAAAACAGTGTTACCTTTTACCTTCAATTTACATTTAATTTAAAACAAATTAAGTCAAAATCATCCATGTGATCACATGCTAAAATGTAGGTTCTCAACATCTACTTATTTGCAGCCATTTCCCAATTGTTATATGTGACACTAGAAGTTAACTAAGGGTTAACTATTAACCTTTTATAGGCTTTAAGGCTACTGATATTTGAGGGCAAACCATAACATCACTGAGATATCTTATGTGGCTAAAATTGGACCTTGGTTAATAATCAGCATTTTTTGGGTTAAGTGAGTCAAGTGAATCTCCTCACTATAATCTTGAGTTATACCTGGGTACAATTTAAAGGCTTGTCCAAGGCAGTTAGTGGAAAAAATATTCTTCAAATGTTCTGGAATGGAGAAGAAGTTTGAAAGCAGAGCGATTGAAGGTAATGTTGGACAACACAATGGCAGTGGCTTATTTGGTAAAACAGCATGGAGGCACCAAAAGCTGGGTTTCTGCTTGAAGTAAAGCCATTGTTTCAGTAAGCAGAAGATTGGTTAGAAGACCTGACGGCAATTCATCTTTAGGAAAGGAAAATGCAAATGCAGATTTTCTCACAGGCTATTGGATTCTACATCCAGACACCTTCAAAGAAATTGTGGACATCTGGGGTCATCTGGAAATAGATTTGAAGGGGTCTCCACAAAGTAGAAAATGCCAGCTTTTCTTAAGGTTCCCTTGCAAAAAGGCCTTGGTGGTGGATTGGTCAAGTCAAAGTTGTTTTGAAGGTCCTTACTGCTTCCCCCTTTGAGCCTCTGGAAGAGGCCTCTTCGTAGTATCTGACCTTAAATGTGATACTCTTAGTGGCAGTGATAGTCTCTCTACCTGCTTTCTGTCCACAACCAAGATAAGAAAAAGAGAAGCCATGGCATACATTAGATTTGGTAAGAGCGATCAGAATTTATCATGAAGGAGATCAAGTTGATTATTCGTAATTCCTAATAGATTCAGAAAGGGTAGGCCCGTACTTGAAACTCTCTGCTCTTGGATTGTAGTTGCTATTGCAAAAGCCTATAATATAGCAGGCAGAAAGGGTCTCAAGGGGTTGAAAGCCAATTCCACCAGGGCATTGGCAGGTTGGCATAGTCAAAGAAACAAGGTCATCGCCAGAGAACATTTGCAAGTCTGTTAGATGGTCTTGAGTAAATACTTTTGCCTCTCAAGAGGCATAATGTGAAAGGAAAGTTTTGCAGTCTGTGTATTCTTTTGATTAAATTTGTTGCTTTGGTTTGAAATACAGCGGGGAAAATAAGTATTGAATACGTAAATGTTTTTCTCAAATATATTTCCAATAAGGGCTATTGCCATGACATTTACACCAGATGTCTGTAACAACCCAAGTAATCCACTCAGAAATCAAAACAATAAGTCCATATATTAAGTTATGTGTAGTAAAGTGGAATGGCACAGGGAAGTGTTGAACACACTTACTGAAATGTACTATTTGGTAGAAAAGCCTTTGTTGGTAATGACCCGCTTCAAGGCACCTCCTGTATGGAGAAACTGGTTGCATGCATTGCTCACGTGTGATTTATGGCCCATTCTTACACACAAACTGTCTTCAAATCTTGAAGGTTCCAGGGGCCTTTTGTATGAACTCTGATCCTCAGTTATTTTCATAGATTTTCAATTGTATTAAAGTCGGGTGATTGACTGGGCCATTCTAGCAGCTTTATTTTCTTTCTCTGAAACCAATTGAGAGTTTCCATGGCTGTGTTTGGGATCATTGTGTTGCCAAAATGTCCACCCTCATTTCATCTTCAGCATCCTGGTAGATGGTAGCATATTCTTAGCAAAATGTCCCAGTTCATTCTCCATCCATCCTTTCTTCAATTAAATAAATAAAGTCTGCCAGTGCCATATGCTGAAAAACAGCCCCACACCATGGTGTTCCCACCTCCAAACTTAGCTGTTGGTATGGTGTTTTTGGTGTGATGTGCAGTGCTATTTCTCCTCCAAACATGGTGTGCACAGTGACATCCAAAGAGTTCAATTTGGGTCACATCTGACTTGACTATATTCTCCCAGAATTTAATTGGCTTGCCTGAATGTTATGCAGCAAACTTTGAAAGAGCTTCAAAACGCTTTTTCAGCAGTAGTAAAACAATAGAGAGAACTCTACTTGCTAATTCAAGGTCTTTCTGAAGCTCTCTGCAAGTGATCCTTGGCTCTTGGACAATTTCTGATTATTCTTTTGACTCCTGTCAGAAATCTTGCTAGGAGCACCTGGTGGTGCCCAGTTTAGGGTGAAATTATATTTTTTTTCTATTTCCGGATTATGGTCCCAACAGTGCTCACTAGAGCATTCAGAAGCTTAGAAATACATCTGTAACCAATGCCATCAGTATGTTTGCAGCAATAAGGTTGTGAAGTTCTTGAGAGAGTTCCTTGTGCCATTCCACTTGATTATACATAACTTAATTTATGGACTTCTTTGTTTTGATTTCTTTGTATGTGTGGATTACTTGGGTTGTTACCAACATCTGGTGTAAATTTCATTGCAGTAACCCCATTAGAAATATATTTACTGAGTAAAACGTTGACGTGTTCAGTACTTATTTTCCCTGCTGTATGCTTTGTCCCTTCCTCTTTTCAGCTTTGGGAATTTACTTTGGTGAATGCTGTCCATGGGTGACTAGGTGAAAACAAAAAATTGTTAGATACCAATATTTCGGTTTCCTCATCATCTTCCATGGCATTCACCAGGAATTTTTCCTGTCATCAGGCTGAGCTCCCTCACACACTGGGTCCTGTACCTTGTTCATTTCTTTAGGATACAGTGACACCTCAGTTTTTCATATCCTCATTAATTTTTTTTTTCTCTGTTGTGTCTGTGGGACACAGGGACCATGGGGTATAGCATCCACCACTAGGAGGCAGGACACTGTAAGGAAAGAAACTCCTCCCTCCGGTGCTATACCCCTCTGCCTAGCTGCCTAGAGCTCAGTTTTTTCAGTGTCCTCAAGGAGACAGGATCTGATTGTCACATCACCTTTTATTGACACATTGATTTGATTCTGCGGCCAGCAACACACTGGCACCAGGGGGTGACCCAGAGTGCTCCTCTACGGAGTACCTCTTTAGTGGCTTCCCCCTACGTGGGATCGCGGTGCAGAGGGCTAATAAGTCTCTTTGAGCAAGCCAAACAGCCAAAACCTGTTCCTCACTAAGGATCAGGGGGCTGCCCAGCACACGCACGCTACCTGACGGTTGTCAGCAGGGATCCTCAACAAGGATTCTCAGCGCACAGAAGGGTGAGTGGCATCTGAAGCCCCAACCCCAGATACGTCCTGCCTCCCTCACACCGGCTATAACTGCGCCATTTTTCTTCGCGCCAAATACGCGCGCGCACATAGGGGGCGGGACTCGCAATCGCGGCTCTTCCGCACTTCCGCTTCCTCTCCTCACTTCGCGCCAAGCTGCGCAACCTACAGCACCAAGGCTGCGCATCTCTCTGCTCTCGCGCCATACCGATCCGGGCAACGAGACGCCATAGACCGGATAACTGAGCAGCACTTCACGCAGCAAAGCACAAGCCGCTGGGAGGCAGGAACGGGTAATAGCAGCACTTGCTGCACTATACAGAGTAACGCTTACATTAGCTGGGCAGATTGTTGGGGCACATTACTGTGGGGTTGCTCATACACTACTCCCTATCTAACATGGCAGAGGGCAACCCAGAAGGACCCTTCTCAAGGGCCACCCATTCTAAGGTTAAATACCTGGCGTGCGCCAAATGTCGCAAACGCCTGCCAGCAGGCCGCAAGGAACCTTTATGTTCATCCTGCACCAGCCTACCTGTGGAGGCACCTTCCCAGGCACTGGAATCCTTGACCCCCCTGGTAGAGGTACAAGGTGGGGACCCCCCCCCCTATGGCTACCTCTGATACCTCAGCACAGCCATTATTACCCAGTCAGGATCCCCCTGCTTGGGCACTACAGCTGTCCACAGGCATCCCTAAATTAGCTGCATGCCTGGATAAACTTTTAGACAAACTTGACCAGGGTTCAGGGGACCCCCGCACAAAACCCCCCAAAAGACCTGCCCCCTTCCCTACCGAGGAGGACAGCGAGGGAGAGTCACCAGCTCCCTCCCACACCTGGGAAGAGCGATCCCTTAGTGAAGGGGAAATATCTTCAGACCTCCTGACTACACCCCAGCCTTCAGTCAGGTTTGCCATGAGAGCCCTGGGCTCAATGGTCGCCTCCATAGAGGCAGTCCCATTCTCACAATTCCACCTCAGAGAACTCCAGTGGAACATCCTGAACCAATGGACGTGCAGGTCCCTAACACAGCCAATCGTCCTGCGTCCCAGAACCGAACCACGATGATCGCGGCACGGAAGCCAGCCTCCGCAAGAAACTACCATAGAGTGTGGAAGCGCTACAAGGAGTGGTGCGACCAGTCGCGCATCACGTGGGATCAATTCTCACCGGTACACCTGCTCGAGTTCCTGCAGTCAGGTCTGACTAAGGGTCTCTCCCTAGCTTCCCTTAAGTCACAAATATCTGCACTCTCGGTGCTATTTCAAAAGAAATTATCAGACATTCACGATGTATGCACGTTCCTTCAGGGAGTCGCACACATAACACCTCCCTACAGAGCACCGACACCCACCTGGGACCTCAACTTGGTCCTCCGCTCCCTGCAGGAGGCACCGTTCGAACCTCTGGCCACCATCCCACTGCTATGGCTAACATGGAAGACCATATTCCTCATCGCGATCGCCTCCGCCAGAAGGGTATCAGAGCTCAGCGCCCTCTCATGCCAACGACCGTTCCTGACCTTCCACAATGACAGACCGGTCCTCCGCACTGTGCCTTCCTTTCTCCCTAAGGTGGTCACCGAGTTCCACCTCAACCAGGAAATCACCCTCCCTACCTTCTGCCGACACCCTCAAAATCCCAAGGAGAAAGCTCTACATGCCTTAGACCCAGTCAGAGCCCTAAAATTCTACCTGGAACGCACAAAGCTCATCCGTACCACACAGTCCCTGTTCATCCTGCCAACAGGCCCACACAAGGGCTCCCCTGCTTCCAAGGTCACAATCTCCGGTTGGATAAAAGAGGCCATCCGCAGAGCATACATAGCCAAAGGAAAGCCCTCACCTCTCCACGTGCGGGCCCATTCTACCAGGGCGGTCAGTACTTCCTGGGCATTCAGGAATCGTGCCTCAGCAGAACAGCTGTGCAAGGCCGCCACTTGGTCTTCCATTCACTCCTTCACTAAATTCTACAAATTCGAGGTCTTTGCGACAGATGGCGCACACTTCGGAAGGAAGGTACTACAGGCGGCCGTTGCCCATACCTAAGCCTCGCTTCCTCCCTCCCTTATCATACAGGGGACAGCTTTGGTATGTCCCCATGGTCCCTGTGTCCCACAGACACAACAGAGAAAAAGGGATTTTGTATTACTCACCATAAAATCCTTTTCTCTCTGAAGTCTGTGGGACACAGGGCCTCCCTCCCGGGAAGCGAACTTCTGGTTTTCCTGATTCCGGTTTACCTGTATATAGTTACTTCCGTTCAATAGTTACTGTTACCTTTCGTTGCTAGACAAAACTGAGCTCTAGGCAGCTAGGCAGAGGGGTTTAGCACCGGAGGGAGGAGTTTCTTTCCTTACAGTGTCCTGCCTCCTAGTGGTGGATGCTATACCCCATGGTCCCTGTGTCCCACAGACTTCAGAGAGAAAAGGATTTTACGGCAAGTAATACAAAATCCCTTTTTTTTTTTTTTTTTTTTTTTTTTTTGTGGTCCCACCTATGTATAATGTTTTTCCCTGATTGTACACCATTTTTTCGGTCCCTGAAAAACATAAAATGGGGGTTAAGGAAGGTAGAAGGATAAGGTTGTAGTAGAGCCATGCTAAAGTGGGAAGTATTCAAGGATAATTATATTATAGTCACTTGCTAAACTGAAACACAAGATGTATTGGCAATATGAAGTTTTCTAGTAGTGCTTTTTTCTTTTATAAACTAAAAATGTATTTTGATTTTAGTCACATCGCCTGATACCAGTGTGTCGGTTTTCAGCTGGCAGATGAATACTTATGGACAAGGAAAACCTTCAGTTTATTTGGGGGTTTTTGATATCAATCGTTGGTATCAAGCACAAATGCCAGATTCTTTAAGGTAAATCATTATTTCCAATTTAAAAGGTTTCAAGTTTTCATTTGCACAGGGATATCATTTTGCTTATTCATCTTTTCCAGGCCTGGTCAGTTTCTTCGCAACTGCTCTTACTTTGCATTTTGGTCTCTGGAAGCTGTTGTTAATATGACACAAGACAGCATTTTTGATATTCTTGTGCATGAACGCAGTTTAAGCAGAGGAATTCCTCCTTCTTATCCTCCTCCTGAGCAGTTCTACTATCCAAGCACGTACAATTTTGGTATGTATATCAATTTCAGGATTGCAGATATAGTGCAGTTTTAAAATTCATCAAGCAGATAGAATAGGATAACATTGATATCTGTTTTACAGTACATTCACTGCATGAATAGTTTTTCAAAACCATATACTGGCACTTTTTGTTATAAAATTTGCTGGCCTGCTCTCCAGTTTTAATCTTTTTTTTTTATATTTCTTGTTACTGTTAAGATGCCACGTGCTTGCTGAACTCTGGGCTCATTCACTTTGCATGCACTGGATTTCAGAAAGAGGTAATGAACTTTTATTAAACACTCTTTTTAGTCTTTATTGACAGGGTGCATCAAACAGTGGTTGTATATAGGCTTATTGCCATGTATGCGTATTTAAGTTGCACTACCTTCAATGCAGAAATGTTAAGAGAATTCTGTTATGGGTTAAAAATTCTTAGTAGTGCAAAATAAAGTAGTGTATATAAAATGTTTTATTTTGTTCTCTAGGGCCTTTGTTATATTATCACCACTTGTGAGTTATGGGACAAACCCAATTAAAGTCAGTGATAAGGAAAGGTGGTTTAGTGAGGTCGCCAAATGAGTGGACCATGTCCAGTTATGCCCACCAAAGGTCCGCATGAATGAGATCTGATGCGGTCTCCAGTGTGGCGGGAAAGTCAAACCTTAGGCTAATGTGAGAGGAGACGTCTGGCGTATATTTTCGGCAACCTGAAAATAGCGCTATCCGCCTCCTACCTGTGCCTGCACCTGAATGAATGGAATACGCTCGGGACCTGGACGATTGGCACCTGGTTGCTTTTCAGTCCCTGTCGGGGGCCCCATACATGTGCAGATAAGCTGCTCAATCAATCTGCAGCTTTTATCTTACCATGTATGGCCACCTTAACTTTGGCGTTCTTTTGTTGATTGAAAAATGCCAATAGATTCTTTAGTCATAGCCTTAAGCAGGGTTGAAAGCTCAGTACATTGCAAACTCAGTCTTGTATGACTTGGCAGCACAGTGTTATTAGTGTTTTGCCTCGGCTTATACTCGAGTCTGGTGCCATGGGTCCCTCCAGACTAGCACCCTCTGTCCTTTGTGTGCAAATTAGGCCACCCACAACCAGACCCTCCATTGCATGTAATTTTATTGGTATTTATTTTGATTATTGAAACTTCGCAGTAGCTGCTGCATTTCCCACCCTAGGCTTATACTCGAGTCAATATGTTTTTTCCAGTTTTTTTAGGTAAAATTAGGTACCTCGGCTTATATTCGGATTGGCTTATACTTGAGTATATACGGTAATTTTACTGATAGAAAAAAAAGTTTATTTATTCTTTAAATAGACTGGTTCCCAGTGGCATGTTCACTGAGGAGTGTTTATGCCAAGTTCTAGAAAAATATGGTAGAATAATACTGCAGTGCTGCTTAGAGAAAACCTGCCACTCACCAGTCAAATAGAGCACTTGGCAGAACTCTAGAAGGTTTGCAGTTTGTACTGACAAAACTTGAACAACTTATATACATACAAAACTCACCATGGGATTTTCTTGGCCCTCAGACTCTAGGGACTCCAAATATTTTGGAAGGAATTATTTTAATGTGATCCAGAACAGGAGCGTGTGGATATGATATAATTGTCACACTATAAAGAAATATTCAATAACACAGCTTAAAGAAATACTGTAGTAGGAAAACCATGTTTTTTTTTCAAAATGCATCAGTTAATAGAGCTTCTCCAGCAGAATCCTGCATTGAAATCCGTTTTTTAAAAGGGTGCTACAGCCATGTGAATTGTCCTCTGATAAACTTCAGTCACACTTTACTGCTGAGCTGCAAGTTGGAGTGATTTCATCCCCCTCCCAGCAGCTGATCAGAACAAAGGGAAGGTAGCAAGATAGCAACTCTGACACCTGTATTGCTAAAAGTGGTAGATAAGGGAATAGCACTAAAAAACAAGTTAGTGTAAAAAAAAAAAATAAAAAATAATAATAAATCCAAGTCTTGCTTGGGACGCCTCCAGTTACATGGGAGAAGGGTAACAACAGGATACGTGAAAGCAGTTCTAATATGTAGTGCTACTTCCTTCTGAAAGTTCAGACTTAGGCACAATGCACTGAGATGGCTGCCTACACACCTTTTACTAAGCTTTGAGGTGCTGTCATAGGTGTTAGATCCAATCTGTAATAGACTGAATCACTATTATGTTTGTGGTGTAAACAGTCAAGTCCCATATGGTTCTCCTAAGAGCAGATCTTTTTCTCTGAACTGTTCATTAATTATTTAGGTATTTGGGTATTACAACTTTAAATTTGTTGGTCTAGAACAGTGCTGTCCAACTGGCGGCCCGTCGGGTGGCATTAGTTGTATCTTAGCACTTAGACCAAAGATCTACAATTTGGTTAGGGTCCCAATAGTTGCTAACAATGTTTAAAGGAGGAGGAAAGGCAAAGTCACTTGGGGGTGCCAAAATGTTAGGCACCCCCAAGTGACTTTAATCGCTACTTGTACCCCGGGCTGGTGCACCTGTTCGGAGAAAAAAGCACTAGCCCGGGGTACCTGTAGCGATGCGCTTCGTCCTTCCTGCTTCCCTTTCCGAAAATGCCAGCGGTCGGCGCATGTGCAATAGAGTGAAAATATATATAAAAAAAAATCCTACTAGTCCTGCCCATCTGTTCCATTTTCTGCTGCAACTTTTCCCAGGTTGTGCAGAGGAGCCGGCAACACACTGCACTGTCAGATAGAAACCAATCAGTAGCTTGGCTGACCAGATAGGTAACTGAAGCCTGTCTTTGCTTGTGTGACTGCAGGGCTGTGATTGGCTATCCCCTGCCTGCTGTGCTTCTGGCAGGGACCAGAAGCCCCGTTTGATGTCCTACAGCAGATATGTCATGTGATCCAACTCCATACTTGTGTTGTGTTGTGTTCTAGGCTTTGAAATAAATAGTTCCATAATAATAGAACCATGGTAAAGATATGTAATTATCATTTTATTACTTTACTAGTAATCTCTACTCATTTGGTAACAACTGATAGTGGTTTGTCTGTTTCGCTTTGTAGACATTGCACTTTTTAAAGAAGTCTGGCTCTTCCTTAAATGAAGCAATCCCTGATGGCTATAACAGGTGTCTTGTGGCTGGCCTACTGTCACCAAAGTTTACTGATATTCAGCCTTCTAGTTTAAGTCAGGTGAGTTCTTACGTTGTTTAGTATTTTTTCTATTTCTTACCACTGAGGAGGTATAGTTAATCACTTGCAGTGTCACTTCTTAGTGTTTTCTCTGAGCTATAAAACACTAATATATTATAATGCAAATCGTGTCTGCTCTAGACAAATAATTGTACATTTTGCCCTCCAGACTTTTGCTCTGCTACTGGAATTAATCAAAATCATTCATAAAGCTATGCAGCAATATGTTCATTAAAGGCTTGGTATATCTTACGTTTTTCCCCATGGCTCTACCTAATAGAAACATTAAAAGCTGAACATGGTTATTTTCCATTTGCTATTTTTTCTCAATATTTTGTAAAGACTTATAAACTAGTTGCATGGCATAACAGGACATGACAGTACTCATGTCATGTCCATTCAATCAGGGCTGGAAAAGGGCATTTTCCAAAACAGGGACTGGTCCCTGGATTTCTATAATAGCATTTTAGAATAGATACCAGAGTATATGTGTTGCCATGCACTAAGCATAATGCTTCAGAAGGATGTTTGTTTATTCTGCTGTTCCCAAAAAAAAATCAAGGAACCTGGTTTATTCTTTCAGGAATGAGTGGCCCCCACAGCTTCTGATTGGTCCATAATTATAGTCAAGTGCCAACCATTTTGAACCCACACTGAATAACTCCAGCACTGGGGGAAAGGGAAAATATTGCTGTAGAAATTAGAGGAGTACAATACTTAATTTTCATTTGCATATTTTAGGAAGAACAGTTGCAAGCTATACTATCAGCTGCAGTTGAAACAAGCTCCCTGGGCCTTTTGACCAGTTGTATCAAACGCTGGACTGCTGAAGGTAGCTTTAATGTTTTCATTTATTTTTAGCATTGTTTGTTTTTTGACACTTTCAATCAATTATAGTTATGAATGCATATTTAAACCCTGATGTGTGTTTTTTTTTTTTTTTTTGTTTTGTTTTTGCGCATTGTATAAAAGAACAACCAAGATCTGCAGCAAACCTAAGTTTTGTACTAGAGTGGACATGGAAAAAAGTTACTCTTACAAAACAAGATTTTGACAGGCTTTGTAAGTAATTTATTGACTCTATTTACCAATTGAATAGAATTGCACCAATCATGTTTACTTAGGGTAAATAAAAGGAAATAAAATATTATAGTTTAGTATAATAATATTATTATTTTAGTATCTTAATGCTAATGGCGTCACAGCCCGCTTTGTAAATGCCACACCATTTAATGCAGATATTGTTAGAAGTAACTTACATGTCACATTAAAGGACAAGAAAAGCTTGATTACTAGGGGGTCCAGTTAAAAAAAAAAAAAAAGTAGAGCTGTTTGCTTTCCCAGTTGTCCCAAGTGTAGACTTAGTGGCACATTTACTTACGAACGGGCCGAATGCGTCCGATTGCGTTTCTTTCGTAATGATCGGTATTTGGCGATTTTTCGGAAAATTGTCGCGACTTTTTCGTTGCCATTCCGAATGTTGCGCAAAATCTGGCGATTTTTTTCGTAGCGTTACTACTTGTGCGAAAAGTCGCGATTTTTTGTAGCCTTCGCGCCGAGTACGAAAGATTCGGATTCATTCAAGCTTCAGTATGGTGACTTTTCTTGGGCCAGGTTGGAGCTGCAGGGTGCCATTGAGTCCTATGGGAGGCTTCCAAAATCATGCTAAGTCTGAAAGTTTCGCCCGCCGCTTACGAGTGCTCAATATGAAAAAGTTGCGACAAGATACGAGCGCATCGTAATGGCTACGAAAAACTCGCGGTTTTTTGCGCAAATCGTATTGGTAACGAAAAAGTCGCGACAGTTTCCAAAAAGTCGTAAAGGCGCCGAAAAAGTCGCAAAATGTTCGTTTTCCAATCGGAATTTTTCGAATTTGGTTTCGTGGGTTAGTAAATGTGCCCCATAGACTCTTGCATGTGCATCCATTCAATTTTCAAGTTTTTACTGCACAAGTCTTTAGCCTCACAAGGGACACCTGAGAGGGTTATGAACTATATCTGCACAGTGCTATAATTTTTTTTTTTTTTTCCAGGACAATGCAATTGTTCCAAAAAATAAATAAATAAATAAAGCCAACAACCCAGGGGGAAAAAAAACTAGATTGGGTTTACTATGGGCGCATTACATATTATCCTCCTCCTTTAACATTTGACTTGATGTGATGATAAAGGTTTCCAGTACGTTGATATTTATAAATTCATTTATAAATAAAGTTTTGAGAATAACTTACTACATAATAACTCCATATTGCTTTGTTTTCTGTTGGACCATATTTTAGTGCCTGATGCACATTGATTTTTTTTTCCCCCCCCTTTCTTTAAGGTTTTCGCCTTTTTGACGGATCATGTAACTTCATTGACCCACATACTCTTCAGTCCCTTCAGCAGTGTCATTTGTATTTTAGCAATTTAACAGCAGTTTTAAACTGTTTTATTGTGCAAGCAAAAGAAGTAACTCTGCAAGGTAAGTGTTCTTGAGCATTGATGATAAACTCAAACTTTAGGCCTTTCACACACTGCAAATTATTTCCCGTAGTGCTCTGTTGGATGTGGTGAAAGGCAGGAAAGGGTTTGCCCACTGCTGCAGTAAAGAGCCATTTTCCTCCTGATGGCTGTCAGAAATTTGCTCTGTGCTGGGTTATATTTAGTTAGACTATTTTATTATATCTGTTTGTATAAGCTTGTTTAGTTCAGTACTGGACAACAACTGTGGTGCCCCTGTAAGTCTCTGCATGATGTCTGCAAAATTGTTAGAGAAGCTTGGCTTCTGGCACACCCCTGCCCCACCCAATCAAATGCACTGGCCATTTTTCTCCACAGCTTAGGTTAGCAGACAAAGACAGTGTTTTTCATATGTAAATGTCTATTTAAAAAAATAAGAGCCTTTCTGTCAAAATGATCTTACAAACTGTGAGTAAGTATTTGAGGTTATTATGGCTTACCACAATCAGGCAGTTTTAATGTCCACATTCAATGGGAACTGCTGGTCTGGATCTCTATAGGCACACTTCTGTTCACTACTTTAGGATACAAAGTTCTTTATCAAATTATTTTTTTACCCTAGGAGCAGTAGACCTTAAAAACAAACAATCCGTAACCAGACTGTTGACTCTGTATGCATCAGTTGTACTCTGGTTTTGTCGATCCGGATTGTTGCCAGACTCCTCAGGTAAATGTTCAAACAGGTGATGTATGATTATACCAAAATCCAATCTTCAGAATATAGATTTTCTTTTTTCCAGATTTCCCTGTAAGAACTGTTTACCTCTCCCAGTTATAGTGAGATGTCTGCTGTTTGTGAGATTTTCAGTTCTAAACATTTATATTTTGAACCTCAGTATTCACGGCTCTAATCAGTCTAAGTAATACTGCAAAGGATGTTCTTCTTCAATCAATATTTCCAATAAATGATTGTAATCAATTGATATTGCATGTGTTTCAGTTGTATACTTTTTGTTTTCTTCATTGCTGATAATTATTGCTAATAATGAATACATTTTGTTTACTTTACTGAAACTTTCCCTTTTGTTTGATAGATGAAACCGTGCAGTTAACTAGACCATTCTACAATTACCAAGTAATGCAGCAGTACTACTCAGATCAACGAAAAAAGCTGGAACGCTTGTCAAGGTAGGGGAATATATAACGTAGTTAAAAGGGACTGCTTTAGTAAGAATATTTCTTTGTGGGTCTTTAGTGAGCTCACATTTCCCTGTAATACCTTGTATAGTTATATGTATTTTAATGATTGCAATACATTATAATTAAACCATTCTTTACACTGACTTTTACACACTTTTTTAGCATAAAATATTTACCGTATATACTCGAGTATAAGCCGACCCGAATATAAGCCGAGGTACCTAATTTTACCTAAGAAAACTGGAAAAACTTATTGACTCGAGTATAAGCCTAGGGTGTCACCAGTAGGGCTGGTGCAAGCGAGCCAGAACACGAAGCACAAGAAGTACAGCAGGATAATCTTGTTATACGATATTGCTTGAGAACTGATAATAGATAACTGACATAGATCCCCCCATTCTCAGCAGAAAGCATATTGACCTTAACCTATTGCTGCTGTCTATATACCCGAGTTTTCACAAAGTCCACACTTAAATAGAGATGACCCAGTTGTTATCATATACTCAAAAGTCCAGTCCAACCCTGGAACTCATTTGCACTTTATATATACTATATATAGATATAAATCCTTATGGCAAGTACCTTGTTTGGAACATGCTGTGTGCCTGCTACTATTTACAGTTATTATCCTTAATAATAGGGCAGCTATTATTTATATTATTATGTATATTTCCATTTACAGCCCTGACTTTGGATATACAAACCCCAAAGATGCAGCCTCCTCCTGATACCATCTTGCCTCAGGATACACAAGTTATAGTTACAGCCCATCCCTCTAATACCATCTTGCCTTAATCTAAAGCCCCACACGCTGCACGGACAAAAACTCCTGCAAAAGTCGCAGTATTACTTACCGGCACCTGCGACTTAAAGTTCCCTCAGTCCCGCTCTCTGCCTATGCCAGCTTCCCAGAACCGCCATCCTGCTAACTGTGCGCTCTTCTGCTCTGCTGGGCGCCGCAGTTGCGCCAGTGACGTCACGCGCCCCCTTCAGTTACTCATGGCCTTATCTTACAAGGTGTAAGATAAGGCCATGAGTAACTGAAAAGGGCGCGTGACGTCACTGGCGCAACTGCGGCGCCCAGCAGAGCAGAAGAGCGCACAGTTAGCAGGATGGCGGTTCTGGGAAGCTGGCATAGGCAGAGAGCGGGACTGAGGGAACTTTAAGTCGCAGGTGCCGGTAAGTAATACTGCGACTTTTGCAGGAGTTTTTGTCCGTGCAGCGTGTGGGGCTTTAGAGTTGGTTGAGGGTAGGCTGTCATGTTGGCGGGGGCAGCGGGAATCACCAGCAGGGGGTCAGGAGATCCGTGACTCGAGTATAAGCCGAGGGTTAATTTTTCAGCACATTTTGCGTGCTGAAAAACTCTGCTTATACTCGAGTATATACGGTACCACTTATTTCTTTTTTAACATGTCTCCTGGTATACTTTTTACAGAGGAAAATGGGACACTAGTTCCTTGATGATTGATGGTCTGATAAATCAGTTTGGAGATCGAATTGAGCAGCTCTGGAGCAGAGATGATAATGGCACTGGAAAGTACCCACCAGCAAATTTGCATGTAAGGATTAGACTTTGTTGAATAATTTTGTGTAAACTTCAACTTAATAGCTGAAAATGTGCCTGATAAACCCTGTATTGCGTAATGTACCACCCACAATGTGTTTCTTTTTGTTTTAATAGGCACTTCTTGATGTTTACCTTCTTGAAAATGCAGATGAAATGAGCAAGCATGCTATAGTATCCTTTTAATCTGATCTAACTGGTGATAAGTAACGTTTAGAGAGGTGGTTATGGGAAATGTAAATACACAGTAAATCTTACTCCCAAGTAGCAACATTTTGTAATTTTACATAGTTACAGTATATGGGCAGAAATAACTCTTATTTAAACCACCTTTTGTTTACTTCATATAGAAGGTTGTTTTTCTGTCTAATTTAGCAGACTAGTATCTGGTTACACAGCTGGTAAAGTAGTAGGATGCCTTCAGATATTAAAAGTAATAATTCTAAAATGGTAATGTGAAATTATTTAGCATTTATTTTTCCAGGACTACATGGGCTAAAGAGTTGCTCAGTGTGTTGCCTGCTTTGATCTATGTATCCCTATTAGTGCTTATAGGCGCTTGTGCATGGTCACCCCTACAAAGCTGGTGTCATCCCTGAAACACTCTGCAATAAGCTGCAGTGTTGTGGCCTTCAGTGAACATTGACATCTCAGCACTTCATACAAAACCACCTGTGTTGGTCAACTAATGCATAATTTACTGTCGTGACTGCAACCTGTATGTTGACCGTGGGTAAAATTCATTAATTTGACAGTAATTAATGTAAGGTAAGCATTTTAGTTACAACAGCCAGTGGACAAGATACTGAAGCTGTGCTTCGTAGAGAAGTTTTCTGCTGGTTAGTGCAAATGTGTTACTGATCTGTTTCAATATCATTTACATTGTGGATGTGGGTTTTAGTAAAAAATTTCTGCTTTACTGTCCAAAGCAGAGAATTAGTACATTGGTCTCAATTACCTTATAGTTTGCAGATTTAGGGTTTGGCAATGTTACTGTACTGGTAAACCTTAACTATGACCTATCAGACCATATATTTTCTTTTGGATATTATGTATTCATTCCCAGATAAACCGGATTCTTCAATTGAATCCTTTCCAACAGCTTTTTCTGTTCCCAGCAGTCTTATAAAACTAATTCAAGGTTTTTGGCTTCTGGATCACAATGATTACCAGGTAAAAAATCTACAGTAAGTTTTTTGTTAACTGTAGTGATTACATTGTTTTAAGTTTTTTTAAAAAAAAATAGCTTCTCAGACATGAACAGATTGACATGTGTAGTAGTTTGGCGTCATCTCACATAAGTTTTATAATTTTAAAAGGTGTTGCTTTGACTAGACTCTCACAGATGCAGGTTTAAACAGGATTCTTGTGCATGTAGCATGGAAAGCATTTTACGTTTAGAAGGTCATATCTGCAAGGTATACTCGTATAGTAGGCAATGGCTAAATAGTGTGATATGCTGCTGTTATGTTGAACTGCTTGTTATGACGGAGGCAAAAGGGGTAACATTGCTTGAACTTAATAAGACCTGTCTTGAAGCATTAAACACTCTTTCCTGCTTACACAGTAAATATATTCTGCCTGCCTTAACCAATTCTGCATTCATTATCGTCATCCTGTTGTAACTTGTAGAGTTTGTGTATGATGAACCTGTACCATTTCCCTTTGGCATGTCTTAATCTAAGAAATATATACTATCTGTTTTAGTGTTCTGTGGGAAATACTAGTAAATCCTGTTGGCACTAATGCTGGTACTTTTTTTTTTTTTTTTTTTTTGTACTTTTTATTAGAACTCAATAGACTGTATACTTAATCCTGCAGCAAGTCGTGTTATGTCATGGCAGCACTCACAAATCATTGAAACTTTGATGTGCCAAGGAGATCAGAGACAGGCTCTTAGGTATATACAAGTGATGAAACCTGTAGCAGCCACCAGCAGAGAGGTTAAACTACATATGACTGTGCTGCTTGCAAACAGGTAAGAAAATGTTAATGTGATGCCTTACGGCAGCGGTCCCCAAACTTTTTTTTTTTTTTAACCTGTGAGCCACCTTAAACTGTAAAAAGATGTGGAGAGCAACAGTGTGCATGATATGAACTCCAGGGGATACTTAGGGCAGATAGGGTTAATAATCCCTTTCAGTCAGGCAATTGAGTGGCTGCTGAGCGAGGAGCTGCCTGTGGAATTAAAAGGGGTGTGCTCTTAAGCCTATGGGCTCTTTGGTTGTCTGGGGGAGACAGGGCTTTCCTGTGTGTTTTAAAGGAGAGGCATTGTCCTGGTTGTTCCTAGTGTGTGAATGGAAACCTGAGGATCATGGAGACTGAGACACAGGGAATATCTGACAGGGAGAGAATGCTTGAAATAGAAAGTGAGTACCAAAGGGCCTCTGACCCTGGAGAAAGGCAGCTTTTGGAGAAAGAACAACAGTTCCTAGGTGCTATGATTGTTTTTTTTATAGCATGTAGATTGGCAGGCTATAGGGGCTCCTTGTTTTTATGCAACCAAAACTTGCCTCCAAGCAGGGAATTAAAAAATAAGCACTTGCTATGTTGCCACTGGGAGCAGCATCCAAAGGGTTATTGAGCAACATTTTTCTCAGGAGCCACTGGTTGGGTATTGCTATTTTAAGGCAATGCAATTGAAATTCCACATCTTTAAAGGAGAAGGAAAGGCTAATGAAGAGTTAATCTCAAGCTGCAGGCATACCTTCAGTTGTCTCAATAGTGCCCTTAAATCTCCTCATATTTCACCTGTGTAAAGAAAGTTCCCATAATGCCTCACTCCTAGACCGAGACCAAGTGTGCATGCTCAGTTTGTAAGACTGAGTCATCTTCCTGCTGATTGGCTCAGATCCACATTCCCAAGTGTGGGGAGTGAGTTCTTAGCATTCTTGAGAGAGGGGGGAGCAGGAGAGGGGAGAAAGCAGAGAGCTGCGTGTCTCTGGCACATGAATTACAGGTACAAGAAATCTTTTTTCAGAGAAGTGAGTGCTTATGGCTGTATTTACATAGACCTTTCTGATAAAGCTTACTTAGTTTTTACCTTTCTTTCTCCTTTAAAAGCCCACTATACCTTAATCTTATTCGCCTAATGTGTTTTTTAATGGTTCCATTTATAGTGGTTCTCTGCTTGCTTTGTTATCGTATGCTTTCATTTATGTGTTACTCAGTTTGGAGCTTTGTGTAAGCCTGCTGGCTGCCCGAGTGTCATAAACCAACCGGTATATCCCATTATCAGGTCTTTTTTCATCTTGTAGCAGCTAGACTTTGGCCCAGGGCATTTAAACCCGTAATTTAAAGTCTAAAGACTTTTAGACACTACATGGAATTAGTTCTTAGACTTTAAATTACGGGTTTAAATGCCCTGGGCCAAAGCCAAAACAAGAACTAACTTACAAGGTGTCAGTACTTAGCAGTGACACCTTGTAAGTGAGTCCTTGTTACAGTCGCTTAATGCTTTTTCTTTTAGCTAACTTTACAAGCGCCTTGTCGTCGTATATCTGAACTCTAGCTTTCCTTCACTTCCTGCCTCAGTTAAGGCAGTGTTGCAGTGGCTTCCTAGTATACTTTTGGTCCCTTTCTGTGGATTTTGCATTCTCATTTAACAAAAAAATTCCATGGTAACATATTGACATAAGAAGCCTTGTTTGTCTACATATTTGTGTTTGTTCATGTAAGTTGAAGCAGCCTTTATGAGTAGGTTATTTTATTTATATAGAGAATATGTTGTTCGGTACGGAGTATCGTGAATATCAGAATGCTTGAGAAGCAAGAGATTTGTGAGTGGGGTAGAGCCAGTAGAAGCTGAGGTTCTCAAGATAGACCAAACATGCCCTTTTCAGTATACATGCAAAGGCTGAAGGAAGTTGAACAGCAGAGTGTCGGATGTAATGGAAGCTTTGCTCGCGAGGGGGGATGGGGATTGGAGTTTCAGATAAGCTATGCATAATTTCTGTCTTCTATTCGATGGTATATTGTGATATTGTCTCATTTGTATACTCTGTACGCAAATGTGATGACAATAAAGCTTGACTTGATATGCTTACAGGTCTATTTTGGAAGCCTGGAACTTGCAGAGACTGCATTCTAGTCGTCTGAATGTAGAAGAATTGCTCAAACACATGTATGAAACATGTCAAGAAATGGGGCTAATTGAAGAATTACTAAAGCTAACATTTACAGATTTTGAGCAAGTAAGTGAATAGAAAACTGACTAAATGTATCAGACTGCCACTAAGTAGCACATCTGAAAGACTATTTTCTCTAAAACTTTTCAATTTTAGGACTATTTGCACAAGTTCTTGCAGACTACCGGTGTACAAAATCAGGAGCTGCTATTGGTGCACCATCTACAACGAGCAAATTATATACCAGCCTTGCAGCTAAACCAGTCATTGAAAACAAACCACTTGGTAAATCTAAGTACACTTTATTTAGGTATCTTTTAATTTATACAATTTATAAAATGTAACCACTCCCCCCTCCTTTGGAGCAGAATGATTGTGACCGGCGATTGCGTGAGAGATCTGTGGCAAGAAATGCTATTCTGGATCAGTATGGAAAAATACTGCCAAGAGTCCAGCGAACTCTTGCAAGCGAAAGAGCCAAACCCTACTCATTACCATCGCTAGTGTGGAGAGAAGGTATATATATTTCTTTCTCCTAATTATCAAAGTTCAGTAAAATACTTTTTCTTGGCAAAATATAATTAACCTCACTCTTTTTTACTTCTAGTTGCTAGACCAAAGCCTTTATCAACTACTGCAAAGCAGGCTGCTCCTGGAAGTATAATAACCAAAGCAAACTTTATTTGCAATGTTCTGTCAAAAATTAAAGAAGTTTCTACTGCAAATGAAAAAAGGGAAGAATTTTCACCTTACAAAAGGTAAGCCCAGTGCAATTTCATCATTCCTTTTTCAGCATGGAATATGATTTAAATAGCCCCGTTACCCTATGAAATGAAAGGATTGATTGAACGGATTTGCAGGCAATGCATCACCGTTGCAGCTTCTTTCATAAACATCTAAGACTTGATGTTGTGATTTTTACTGGCTGACATCAGCTTTACTGACCACTATCCATTTATGGAACATATGGGAACCATGACAAGTAGAAGCAGTTTTTTGCCTGCACATATTCAAGCTTCCAGTATGGTTTGAATAATTTAATCATAGTAAGAATGTTGACTCAGGTACACTTAATAGATTAAAAAGCAGGGTATTCCTATTACCCTGGCTTTCTTTCAGGGTTGTGCACTGCTTAGGGTAACAAGTGTTAGGGTAACATGTTTACTGTTACCCTCATTATGTTGTTCAGGTATGGGATCTGTTATCCAGAAACCCATTATCTAGAAAGCTTAGCGTTACGGGAAGGCAGTACCCCACAGAATCCATTCTAAGCAAATAATTTAAAATTTTAACATTTCTTTTTTCTCTCACGTCCTGGGGGACACAGGAACCATGAGGTTAAATTTCCATTCATCTCTATAACCCTCTTCCCACTCCCAGGCACCTCAGATTTTGAGTCCTCACAAACAGGTGGTTGGACCCAGGAGACTTCTTACAAGGATCCTTTGATTGAGGGCTAGCCTTAACACCTGGGGTGGTACCATGCTGATGTCATGGATGGCTCAGTTGCAGACCCCCTACTCCTAGCAGAAAACACTATGAACAACAGACAGGCTAGCTAGACAGCCTAGCTGAGACTGGAATGGGTTGAAGGAGCATGAGGTGTTCTGGCCTCCTCCCACCAAATGGCATTGCCGTTCTTGTGGTTAAGGTAGGGGCAATCCAACCTGCACTCTCAGCCCAGGGCCCCTACCCGTGCGCGTGTAAACACCCCCCTTCCCGAACCTCACCCAGCGCAGGTCTTCAGTTGGACACCGTAACAAATGAGGAGAGGAACGGGTGGAGAGAAAATGCCCTATACAAAGCAAAGTTTAAAGTTGGGCAAAAGGCCTGCAAGTCCTCCACACCCTATATGCCCCTTCATAGATGTCAGGGTAGCTCTTCGGGAGAATGTATTGGCGACCCCTTAAAGGGGCCAGCAGCCATAGTACAAGTGGTTGAAGGGATTCAACCACTTGTAACATGGCTGCTGGCCCCTCCAAGGCTCCAGCCTGGGACGTTTCTTTTTCCAACTGCTTGTCTATTTTACAAGGAGTTTCTCATCTTGCGTCCTCAGACATGATTTTGGAAGGGCTGTCATCCTCCCCCTGTCCCAAGGAGAGCAGCTAAGCTGAAGTGCGCTATGCCTAGTGACACGATCACATTCTCTTCACCTGAATCCCACCTGGACTAGGATGGTCTTTGAAGAGACCCAGATTTTTTTAAGGTCAAGGATTTTGTTCCTCAAAGGGGTCCTCTCCTTCCAGAGCTGCCTCCTCTAGGGGCAGCTAATCAGCCAGGGGGAAAGCTAGATGACAGTCACGCAAGACCTCCCCTAAGGTCCTCTGCGGCAAACACTTCAGCATGACTGGCCTTGTCCCCGCGTTAGCGGATCTCCTTGTGAACAGAAGGTTGAGGGACTTTGCCACCACTTGGGCCAGACACAGGACTCCTGGCTTGTCAATACCATCATCTCCTGTTCGGACAGAAGACATCGTACCAGTTCCTTTGTCCCAACTGTTTGAGGGATTCAAACCTGTTCATAGTCCCCAAGAAGGATGGGTCCTACTGTGTCCTACTTGCGTTAAGTCATTCTGGATTTGGAACGAGGAGAATTTCTGGCTTCCCTGGACATGAAGGATGCATATTTACCTGCCTCACCAGAAGTTCTGTGATTCGCCTGTCTCGACCTTCACTTACAGTTTGTGGTGCTTCCCTTTGGTCTGTCGTCATCACCACATATTTCACAAAGACTGGCAGGTCATCACCACAGACACCAGTCTGTAGGGATGGGGGCCACATTCTGAAATTTCTCCACTTGGGCTCTCTGGATAGTGGCAGAGTCCAGTCTGCTAGTAAGTATATTTAAGATTAAGGCCATTTTCTCTTGCAGATGTCTGTGGGACACAGGGACCTTGGGTATAGTATCTACTAGCAGGAGGCAGGACACTAGAAGAGGAAGAAGCCCCTCCTCCCTGCTACTATACCCCCTGTCACTTCCTGAGTGAACCAGTTTTTTTCTAGTGTCCTAGGAGACAGGATCATCTCACAGCTCTTCTGACAATCTACGGCCAGATTTAATCTGGCACCAGGGGTTATCCTACAGGGCCTCAACAGAGTTCCCTCTACAGGTTTCCCCCTATGTGGGATCTCAGCACCGGGGCCAGTAAGCCTCCCTTGGAGCGGGCCACACAGAAAATCCCTGCCTCTACCTCGAGCGCAGAAGCTGTCCGGTGTCTCCCCCTTTCAGATCTGGATCCTCCAGGTCAGTGTCTGCAGCCCCCCAGCAGCCCAGGTTCAGCCGGTCCCACAGCCCGCCAGCCTGCGCCCATGCGTTCCTCTTGCGTTCCACCGCGTCCCCCTTGCGTTCCAGCGCGATGACGTCATTGCGCGCTTCCTGTTTTCGCGCGCCTTTTGCTTCGCGCCACTTCTCTCTGCTCTCCATCCTGATCGGACGTCTCTGCCACAGCTCCTTACTGCTCCTTTGGATTCCTCAGACACAGGGCCGGTATCTATGTAGGAGGGGGCGCTGGTAGGGGAATAGCAGGAACGGGCAAGGCTGTGCTGGGTCTGTTACTGGGTCTTTTACCTGGCTGTTATATCTGTCTTTAAGCTGCATATATATTCCACTACAGTTGGGGACCTCATATTCCACTGAGTGTGTTACTGTGTGGGGGGACTGCTTTTTCTGGAAAAGCTTCTATATTGTGTATATATATAGACTTTCTGATTATCGGAATTATCCACAAATCCAGAAGTATAAGGTGCACACCAGGATTTTAAATATAAAACATGACTTTTATTGCATCATACTGATAAAACAGATCAACGTTTCGGTCTCCACCTAAGACCTTTATCAAGACCATAACTGTAATTAAAATCAGCGAATAAATAAGTAAAACCTGTGACACTCACCCACCGACACTCCCCCTCCCTGATCACATGACAGGAATAAACAAGGGATAAATAATAATTAGGATCATTATATACAAGGGGAAGTTTGCAGTGTGTGAAATACAGTATTAAAAACCAAATCAAACCTAACTACTGGCAAAAACATTGCATAATACAGAGCATCAAAAAGGACAGCCAGCTAACACGAGAGAAATTATACAGGGATATCACTAATACCCCGCTGTAACTGATAGCCTATATATCCTCTCACATAGGACTACACCTCACCTCTGATCCAAAAAGCACAGCAGCGAACAATGTTCATTCAGCCCTGCCGGTGCTAGGGTACCCAACTTCTTAATCCAAAATACCTCCCTTTGGAGAAGTAGCCTGGCCCGGTCCCCTCCCCTTGCAGGGGGCGGGATATGATCAATACCAATATAATGGAACAAGGGTAACCTATGCCCTTTCTCGAGAAAATGCTTAGCCACCGGCTTATTTGTTGTACCATCTCTAAAGGCTGTACTGATAGCGGACCGATGCCCATCCATTCGCAGCCTTAGGGTTTGGTCCGTCTTGCCCACGTATGACAACCCACAGGGACATGTGATTAAATACACTACATGTGTGGTTGTGCAGGTAATGTGCTGTCTAATCCTATACCGTTTCCCTGTGTGGGGATGCAAGAAGGAATCCCCAGGTGTCATATATCGGCACGATGTGCAGTTCGGGCATCGGTAGCATCCCTGTTTAGCCCCTGAGAGCCAAGTGCCACGTTGTTGTGAGTAACATTTTACCGGGTCACTCTTCACCAGGAGATCCCTGAGGTTAGTATCCCTTTTATAACAAATCATAGGTGGTTCAGGGACTATCCTTCTCAAATCACTGTCAGCGCCAATTATGTTCCATTGTTCCCTGACACATTTGCCATGGGATTTAGTGCACTGATTATACTTGGTACTAAAAACCAACCGAGCCCCACTAGTCCTAATGCTCTTGGGCCCCGTACACCTCTCATGTGCAATTTTAAGGGCCTGTTGTAATATTCTCTCAGGGTAACCCCTATCTCTGAATCGCGACCATGTTTCCCCCAACTGTCTTTCAGCTAGCTCCTGTACCGAGTTATTCCTTAGCACCCTACAGAATTGGGAAATGGGTAATGATTTCTTCATTGGTTCAGGGTGACTACTTTGATAGTGTAATAAAACATTCTTATCGGTGGGTTTCCGGAACAGAGTAAAATCCAGTCGCCCACCGTTCCTAAAGAGCTCCACATCTAAAAAATGAATTTTAGTTAGACTAACCTCGTAAGTGAATCTAACCGGACTGTCAAGTCCATTCAGCTCCTCCACCATCGCACGGAATTCTAATTCAGTGCCGCGCCATATAATGATCATATCATCGATATAACGACGAAAAAATAAAAATTTATGGCCAAACCTCGGTAACATAAACTGCTGCTCATACTGGTGCATATATAGGTTGGCGTAGGCAGGTGCCATCGCCGCCCCCATGGCCGTTCCAGCTATCTGCAAATAATAATTCCGCTCAAATCGAAAATAATTCAGGGATAAGGCCAAATTCAACAGTTCCAAAACAAAGGGTACAGGTGGGCCCACATATGTTTCTGAGCCCAATAAAGACCGCCTAACTGCATCAACACCAGAGGCATGGGGTATAACTGTATATAAACTTACCACATCCATTTATATATATTGTGCGGGGAAAAAAAAAAAGCACATATTATCCCTGCTTGTTTACCGCATCAAAGCCAAATCTGTCTTTTTTGCTGAGTTTTTTCTCTGTCTGTCTGCATAACCTGCTCTGTCTCGTGGCAATGGCAGAGGGCATTCCAGAGGGTCCCTTTTCCAGGGGGGCTTCCAGCTCCTCCAGAGTTAAATACTTAGCATGCGCCAAGTGCTGCAAGCGTCTCCCATCTGGCAGAAAGGAACCCCTTTGTTCCTCTTGTTCCAAACTCCCGGCTGAGCCCCTTTCCCAGGCTCTGGATACGCTTCCTCCCCCTACCCCAGAGATTCCAGAGGCGGCTTCTACTCCCGCTCTGGCCTTGGATGCTCCGGCGCAGACCTCATCCTCCAGCCAGGACCCTCCTCCCTGGGCGGTTCAACTTTCCACCGGCATCCCTAAGTTAGCAGCTTGTCTAGACAAGCTGCTAGATCGTCTGGACAAGGATGAGCCCCAGCCTTCCAAGTCCCTCAAGCGACAAGCACTCCTCCGCCTGGAGGATTACAGCGACACAGAGTCCCTACACGCCTCGGCCACCTGGGAGGATCAATCCCTAAGCGAGGGCGAGATTTCCTCCGACGGGCCGGAGGACTCCGACAACATAGCCAAAGCCTCCCCTGAGGCTATCGACTCTCTTATTGCTGCGGTCATGTCTTGTCTTGACCTCAAGAGCACAGAATCCACCTCTGAGGCTTCTTCCTCTCTCTTCAAGCGCCAGAAGAAGACCGCCTCCGTTTTTCCTTCCCATGGCCAACTCGACTCCATCGTACAATCGGAGTGGGATCACCCTGAAAAGCGTTTTCAGGCCTCTAGGCGTTTTCAACGCTCTTATCCTTTTCCCCAGGAAGCCCTGGATAAGTGGTCCACCCCTCCGTCAGTGGACGCGCCAGTGTCCCGCCTGTCTAAGAACACAGCTCTTCCCGTCCCGGATTCTTCCTCTTTCAAAGATCCGATGGACAAAAAGATGGAGTTTCCTCAGAGCCACGTTCACTTCCGCAGGGGAAAGCCTTCGCCCGGCCTTGGCTTCGGCCTGGGTCTCACGGGCCGTGCAGTCATGGTCTACTTCCCTTCTGGAGGGCATCTCTACGGGCTCTTCCAGACAGGAGCTTGCTCTCCTTGCCTCTCAGATTCGCGATGCCTCTGAATATCTTTGCGAAGCCTCTCTAGACTCCGCCCAGGCCATCAGTCGGACTTCTGCTCTTGCCGTAGCGACACGCCGCTCTCTATGGCTGAAGCTCTGGTCTGCTGATATGTCATCTAAAAAGTCTCTTACCACTATTCCCTTCAAGGGCAAGCTTCTCTTCGGGCCAGAACTCGACAAGATTATTAGTCAAGCTACGGGAGGAAAGAGCACCTTCCTCCCCCAACCTAGGCACCGTTCGTCCTTTCGTAAGGGCCGCTTCTTTCGTCCCAGAGGCTCCAAGCCCGGTCCTTCCAGAGACTCCACAACCCAGAACTCCTCCAACAAGCCCAGGTTTCAGACATGTTCCAAGTACTCCTGGCAGGGCAGACGGCCCCAAGCCAAGCCTACCGACAAGACCACTTCCGCATGACTACCCCAAGGGGGGAAGTCCCATCCCCGTAGGAGGAAGGCTTCGTTTCTTCCACGAAGCCTGGCTCCGTCTCACCTCGGACCCCTGGGTGCACAGGGTCATATCGTCGGGTTACCGTCTCGAGTTCCAATCCAACCCTCCAAACAGGTTTTTCATGTCTCGACTGTCCCAGGACCCCCTCAGGCAGTCCGCCTTCCTCTCTATCGTTCAGGACCTGCTGGACGAGAGAGTGATCATGCATGTCCCCCCAGGAGAAAGATTCCGGGGATTCTATTCCAATCTTTTCCTGGTACCCAAGCGAGACGGGTCCTTTCGTCCGATACTAGACCTCAAGCAGCTCAATTCCTTCCTCCGGTTCGCCCGATTCAAGATGGAATCTCTCCGGTCGGTGATTGCTGCTATGGGCCCCAACGAGTTTCTCGTGGCCCTGGACATAAAAGACGCTTACCTACATGTCCCTATTTTCCCTCTCCACTGGAAATACTTGCGTTTTGCTGTCAAAAACCTCCATTTCCAGTTCACGGCCCTCCCCTTCGGTCTCACCTCAGCACCGCGCATCTTCACCAAAATAATGGCGGCTGCGGCGGCATCCCTCAGATCTCAGGGCGTCTCCATCACACCTTACCTGGACCACGACCTTCTTCTCAAGGCCTCATCCCCTTCTCTGGCAACATCCCAGCTGAGCCTGGTCATAACTACGCTGACATCTCTGGGCTGGAAGATCAACCGAGAAAAATCCCGTCTTACCCCATCGCGCCGGATGCCCTTCCTGGGCATGATCTTCGACACAGCACAGCAGAGAGTGTTCCTCCCCCCAGAGAAGATCTCTCGGATCCAGGACCTCAGTCGTCGTCTGATCCATTCCACATCTCCCTCCATCCACCTTGCAATGCAGGTTCTGGGATCCATGGTTTCTGCCATAGAGGCCGTCCCCTTCGCGCAATTTCGCCTACGCGAGCTCCAGTGGAACATCCTGGATCAGTGGAACCGCAAATCCCTGTCCCAACGGATTCAGATTCTCCCCAGGACGAAACTCTCTCTTGCATGGTGGCTCAACACCTCTCACCTAGCCAAGGGACGTCCTCTCCAGGAACCCACCTGGCGCCTTCTCACCACGGACGCCAGCCTCAAGGGCTGGGGTGCTGTTCTGGACCAGCGGTCGGCTCAGGGGACTTGGTCGAAATCCGAAGCCCGCCTACCTATCAACATTCTAGAGATCAGGGCAGCCCGTCTGGCGCTGCTCCACTGGCAACATCTCCTCAAGGGTCAAGCTATCAAGGTACAATCCGACAATGCCACCACAGTTGCCTACCTGAACCACCAGGGCGGGACCCGGAGCCGTCAGGCTCTCAAGGAGGTCAGTCTGATTCTGACCTGGGCCGAGGCCTCCGAGGTTCGACTGACGGCAGTCTACATTCCCGGCCTCGAAAACTGGCAGGCCGACTATCTAAGCTGACAGCAGCTCGACCCAGGAGAGTGGGCCCTAAGTCCCACAATCTTCCAGGGCATCGTCGATCGGTGGGGCCTCCCAGACGTGGACCTCATGGCCTCTCGCCTGAATCGCAAGGTTCCCCAATTCATGGCCAGATGTCGCGACCCACTGGCTCTCTCAGCGGACGCTCTGACAGCCAATTGGAACTTCCCTCCTGCGTACATCTTTCCCCCCCCTGCCCCTTCTGCCCAGAGTCATCAAGAAGATCAAGGCCGGGTCCGGCACAGTAATCCTTGTAGCCCCCTTTTGGCCCAAGAGGGCCTGGTTTTCCGATCTGGTTGCCCTCAGCAGGGCAGAACCCTGGCGCCTGCCCCTGGATCACGACCTCCTAATGCAGGGCCCAATCTTTCATCCAGACCCAGCCTTCTTCAGTTTGACGGCCTGGCTATTGAGTCCCTAGTGCTCCAACGCAAGGGGTTCCCTCCAGACGTCATTCGCACCATGATGGCAGCCCGGAGGCCAATATCCTCCAAGACCTATCACCGAGTTTGGAAGACCTTCAAGGACTGGTGCGATTCCGCGGGCCATTCCTTCCAGGTTTTTTCGCTTCCCCGGCTACTGTCCTTTCTCCAGTCTGGTCTCGCTAAAGGGCTCTCCTTAGGGTCTCTTAAATCTCAGGTCTCGGCCCTATCTGTCCTCTTTCAACGACGACTAGCGACCTTACCGGATGTGGCGACCTTCCTACAGGGCGTGTCGCGGCTCCACCCCCCCCTTCCGGGATCCTCTTCCCCCTTGGGATCTCAACCTTGTGCTCACTGCCTTGCAAGGGCCACCCTTCGAGCCCCTGGCCAGCATCCCTCTGATGTGGCTTACATGGAAGACAGTGTTTCTCTTGGCTATCTCCTCAGCCCGGAGAGTGTCCGAGATCTCGGCACTATCTCACCTCCAACCGTACTGGTCTTCCACCCGGACCGAGCGGTCCTCAGAACTCTGCCTTCCTTTGTTCCTAAGGTTGGATCTTCATTCCACATCAACCAGGACATCACCATTCCGTCCTTTTGCCCGCAACCGTCCTCCCCCAAGGAAGTGGCTCTGCACTCCTTGGACCCGGTCCGGGCGCTCAAGTTTTACCTACACCGGACCAAGGACATACGTCAATCTACATCCCTCTTCATCTTGCCTTCCGGGCCCCAGAAGGGTGCTCAGGCTTCTAAGACCACAATCTCCCGCTGGATTAGGGAGGCTATCCGCAGAGCATACATTGCCAAAGGGAAGTCGCCGCCTCTCCGTATCAGAGCCCATTCCACCAGGGGAATTAGCACCTCCTGGGCCTTCAGAAACAGGGCCTCAGCCGAACAGATCTGCAGGGCCGCTACTTGGTCCTCCATTCATTCCTTCACCAAATTTTACAGATTTGAGATATTTGCAGCATCTGATGCTCATTTTGGGAGAAAGGTACTGCAAGCAGCAGTTGCCTGAACCCGCTTCTCCCACCCTTCTTTCATGGGGCAGCTTTGGTATGTCCCCAAGGTCCCTGTGTCCCACAGACATCTGCAAGAGAAAAGGAGATTTTGTGATAACTCACCGTTAAATCCTTTTCTCTTAAGACGTCTGTGGGACACAGGGCTTCCCCCCCGGAAGCGGTTTCTTTGGAAGGTTCTCTGCCTTATGTATATAGTTCTGTTTTACTGTCTATTATCTTGTTGACAAAACTGGTTCACTCAGGAAGTGACAGGGGGTATAGTAGCAGGGAGGAGGGGCTTCTTCCTCTTCTTCCTCTTCTATTGTCCTGCCTCCTGCTAGTAGATACTATACCCAAGGTCCCTGTGTCCCACAGACGTCTTAAGAGAAAAGGATTTAACGGTGAGTTATCACAAAATCTCCTTTACAGAGCCCTGACTTATTGGGAATCTCCGTTGACAGGGCAGTCTGTCCGAATTCAGTGCGATAACAACACAACCGTGGCGTATCTCTACCTGCAGGGGGGAACCAAGAGTGTGGGCAGAGACCAATTTTTGGGTTTTTTACACCAAACACCTATATTGTGTTTTTGACTTTGAATTGAGTGCCCTCCATTTAATCTGTATTTATTATACGGAGACCAGTGATCTACCTCAGATCTACGCAATCTACATTCTGGGGCTCGTGAACTGGGAAGTGGACTATCTCAGCCACCACCAAATAGATCCCACAGAGTGGGAAGTGGGGTGAACCAGATCTTAACCTCTTGGCGTTTGGCACAGTCCGAAAACACCTCATTTCGTTGCCAAGATGAAGGATCCTCTGGCATCAGGGGTGGGTGCATGAAGGATTCTCTGGCATTCGTATTTCCACCCATCATGATGCTTCCTTGTCTCCTCAAGAGGATGAGGAGAGAATGTGGAAGATTCATCATAGTTGTGCCATATTGGCCTCTGAGGTCTTTGTTCACTGACCCGGTAAATCTATCAATCGATCCACCCATGCCACTTCCCTTCTGTTCAGATCTGCTTCGTCAGGGGCCGATCCTCCATCACAATCCTGGGATGTTCAATTTGATGGTGTGGCACTTGAATCCACTTTCCTGACCCAGAAAGGGTTCTCGGCGGCAGTGACTCGAATCGTGCTCAGAGCTAGGAAAACCATGCATAGCCTTGCAGACCTATGTGGTTCGAACACTCCATTTTCACAAGTACAGAGCTCTTTGTTGTCCCATCTGGCCAAAAGGGTCATCCAGCCTTCCAAGGCCACTATTGCCTGTTGGATCAGGCAACAGGTGTACATCTCCCTCATGAGAACTCCTCCTTTTCACATAAAGGCTTACTCCACCTGAGCACATGGTGTCTCATGGGCATATCGGAGCTTCTGCAGAGCAGTTGTTCAAGGCCACTTCCTCATCTTCTGCTTGCAACTTTACCAGATTTTCCAGATCTTTTTGACACTTTTGCAGCCTTTGGACGTAAGGTTTTGTAATCTGTGGTTTCAAGCTAGATTGCAATCTGTTATTTGTTCTGTTTCCCCCCTCCCGATTGAGGATGACTTCAATATGTACCCATGGTTCCTGTGTCCCTCAGAATGTGAGAGAAAATGTGATTTATTTCACTTAAAGTGGGCCTGTCACCCAGGCATAAAAATCTGTAATAGTCCTTTTCAAATTAAATATGAAACCTAAACTAATTTTATTAACACATCCATATCCATTATAAAAGCATTTTAAAATCCAAACTTGCCTGCCCCGCCTTTATACTTTAGGCATAAAATTAAGGGCATAGTTACTTTCAATTCATAACTTCTTAGATGTCACTGCACTCCTCACATTCCTCCTCACCATCTATTTTTGTAACTGGTTGATGGACCCCCCCCACAATGGCACAGAAACAATATTTTGGCAGGATGCAAAGCTTGTCTTAATAGCAGTTTCCACAAAGTGGCGCCTGCCTGCTTGATGCAATTCTGAATTCCGAGGCTGAAGAAAATAAGATTAAAATAATGTATATAGTGTAAGTGAAGTTTATTTTTCTTGACAAACATAATAGAATGCAATTTGGAATTATTTCTTAGGGTGACAGGTTCACTTTAAATCCTGTTGTTTTTAGTCCTGTGGAGGACACAGGACACCCCTTCTGGAAACTTGGGAGTCCTGCTTCTTCCTTCTCGCTCGGTTACTTGAGCTGGTTTTGCTCTCTTTTGCATTGATAACTGAGGTGCCTGGGAGTGGGAAGAGGGTTATAAAAGTGGGAGGGTTGTAATTCTTAAGTTTCATGCCTCCTGATGGGAGGGAATTTAACCCCATGGTTCCTGTGTCCCCCATAGGAATAAAGAGAAAAGCATTTAATGGTAAGTGAAATAAATCTCCTTTCTTGTAATTATAAAACAATGCCATGTTCTTGATCCCAACTAAGATGTAATTAATCCTTATTGCAGGCAAAACTACATGATTGGGTTTTAAAATGTTTAAATTATTTCTTTGGTACAGTGCTCAAAATTACAGAATGATCCCTTATCTGGAAAACCTTAGGTCCTGTAGATTCTGGCTAATGAGTCCCATACCTGTATTTATGGTATTTCTTTGGAGACCAGAATCAATTGGTTTGAAGCCCTAACCAGACAGTTGTTGGGCTACTCTCTCAGGTGTCTTGTTCAAGATGTAGGGATTTAGATGCATACCAGGGAAAACCAGAAGACTGTTAAAATAATTATGCAGGATAGGAAAGCAAACAGTTTAGTCCCCAGTAAATACTAGCTGGCCCTGTATTCTCTCTGCCCTTTTCCATTTTTATTTGACAAAAATATGTTTAACACTCTGGCCTCACAAACTGCAACCTTATTAAACTGTTACTCTTATTTTGCAAAGCAGTGTGCACCTTTATTTAAATATTAATAATCTTAATAAATTTTATAGCTTGTTTACCTAAAACAAATGCTCTGATCCCAGAAAGCACAGCTTTTTTTTTTTTTTTTTTTAAATCCATGTCAGTGTATTTTGGTTCATTTAGAAATACACATAAATTGCAGTATTTTAAAAAGGATAAACCTCACATTGGGAATCCTGGGGGATATGGTTGAGCGATTGTTAGAAAAAAACATAATAAAATGCTACATTTAAATTAAGGTATGTGTATTTAATGATAAAATGTTAAATTCATTTGTTAGCATGGTTAGGGAAGAACCAGCAGCCACCCCTCTTCAAGACATAGATGTGCCTGATGCTTTCTTTGGAACGCCTATAAACAAATCCCGAAGGGTGTCCAGGTAAGCTTTGCTACCCGCTTTTTTATTTATTTAATACCTGTCTTAATCACATAGCTGTTGATAGTGCAACATAAATGTCATACATCCCAATGACTTTGGGTAAATTATTTTCATAGGAATTAGATTTCTTTCTTGTGACTTAAGGCAATTCGTTTTCAGTTATATTTTGATAAAATATTTGTTTTTGTTTTTATTGCAGCATGCCTAAAAAATTATGCATATGTTTTGTTTGACAGGCTGTTGGACTCTGTTGTTCATCCTGTCCTGCTGGAGCCAACTACACTGGCATCCAACGACACTGATAACAATCATCACACCCCCCATAATTCTCCTATGTTGAAGACATCAAGTCCTTTACAGACAAGTTTGAGGAGAATGGCTCACTTAAGAAGCTTTGCGAAAGCATCTGAATTCAGTTTGCTGGAAACACCTCTAGTGGTCAGGGTAAGTGACCCCATGCAAGCTAATAGAATTATATATGTAGTATTTGACATATCCACATTTTTCTCCACCTCTTTTCTTTTATATTTGCTAGGGTTTTTTTGTGCAGTGTAGGTAAAGCAAACACTCCATACTTTAGTTCTTGTTGTGGGTGAACATTTACACATAATAAATCTTGATAATCTCATCTGGAATTACAATATATAATTTTTGGGGGGAAGAAAAACTTTTGCTTACAGTGCAACACTGTAAAAATGACATTTGGGTAGACTACACTGTGCATTGTCTAAATTTTTGCTTGCTCCAGGTTTGCTAATTATGTCAGTATGTCACATCTGCTACATCAAATGCTTGCTATGAATTGTTAACCCTTAGAGCAGTGGCACATGGGGCATTTTTGGGCATTTGCTGCCTATATGATTTTTAGCTTGTCAAGCAGCATTTGCCTTTTTATAAACTATTGTGGGAGTCGTTCTGACCCTGCCGGTTCACCCCTAAATGTCTGGTGAGTGCCGCTCTGAAATTTGTGAGTTTTCCCAAGCCATTTTGATATCCCATGTTTGTTTACACAGAGACATATTTGAGTGTTTTGCCACAGTTTTAATGGTTGTACTGAACTTATTTTATTTGTATGTGTTGGCAAACCTCACCGAGGTATGAAAACATGATGCATTGAGAATGGTTCCATGAATTTCATTGGGGCAGGATTTGTTATTTTTCATTTACAGGAATGGGAGGTGATTTTTTTTTTTTTGTGAAACCATCCCTTAAACAGCAGTGGAAATATCTTGTAGTAACTCTCTTTATCCCAAGTAAGTTCCCGGCCGGGACAAGGGAGGTTTGTGTATGTTTTCTAAGCCTGTATGGGGCTAACTCTCTGTCAGTTATGTCTGCTACTGTTTAATAATTATAGGTGACACATGGGGGCAAATAAGTAGCGTCCTTTATACTCATCTGAAGTTTGGATTCTGTCACTAAGTGAGAAGGGAAATAGAGGCCTTTTTGCTTTAATCATCATATTGAGTGCCTTTACTCGGTTTATTTATTGTATATTTATTATTAGGGGCTTAACATTGTATCTGATATTGGGATTTAACATTTAATTATTCTGTGGCATCTTTAGTTCCCAATCTCTTGTGTTTACCAATAGGGGAGCAGTGAGTGATTTTTAACTGTATATACTGATTCTCTCTGTTTTTAATATGAGTCTGCCAAATGAATTCTCCTTCTAATCTAACTATTCTGATCCATATCGATTGAATGAATTCCAGTAGATAGGCAATCTAGGGTATATCATTTGTAGGTAATTTCTGTCCTTCTTTATTGTAATCAATGAATTTCTACCTAATGCGTTTCTCTCCTGTATATAAAATTTAATTGATAACCTTGTATTTTTATATTTTTTTTTTTTATTCACTAGATTAATTATTTTATTTAATTGATTGTATTTTGGTGTAATTTATCTATTTATTTCAATAAATATAAATTTGTTTCATCACTTGATTTTTTACTTTAGTGAGTAATTTACTGAAAAAAAATTTTTCACTTTATTGAGTAAGCGCCAACTCTATTTGAGTTAATAATTTTATTTGTGGGCACGAAAAGGATTAGTAAAGAGGAGGGCTGCTTCTGTTTAATATCACATATTTAATTAATTAAGTTTGTTACACTTTTTTTTCTTTTTTTTTTCTCTACAGTCTTGTAGTTGGACCTTAGCTATCAGCGTTATCTTTGAAGCGCGGATAAGGTTTATACTAACTGAAATATCTTGTAGTGCTAAGTTGGATCAAGTGGACATGCTGTGTGACTGGCTGTGACTGGCTCTCTCAGTTCTAAATTGAAAAAGCCAGTGGGTTGACTAGTCAAATGTCTTCAAGAAAAACACAGCATGTCAAGTTGATCTGACTTATTAGTACAAGATATACAGGTATAAGACCAGTTATGCAGAATGCTCAGGACCAAGGGTTTCCGGATAACGGATCTTTCCGTAATTTGGATCTTCATACCTTAAGTCTACTAAAAAATCAATAAAACATTAAATAAAGCCAATTTATAATAATGCATCCAATAAGGATGAAATATATCTTAGTTGGGTTCAACTACAAGGTACTGTTTTATTTTTATAGAGAAAAAGGAAATCAATAAATGGGAATCTGTTGTGCTGCTTGTCAGCAATATACAGTGCTGCTCTAACATGTTCCAATTGCGTTTTGGTGAATTGGTGTATTGTCCTAAAAGGAGTATTCTAAAAATGAATATGGCTATAAATGCCATGTTTTACATTTTGAACTTAATACACTGTTTCAGCATCTCTAAAATAGAATTGATCCAGGCCTTTAAAGTTGTCACAGTAGCTCTTGCTCTAGCTCTAGCTATTTCCAGCAGCTTTTGTGGCCAGGGGAGCAGCAGTCTCCAGCTGCGACGTGTGAAATTGCCCAAGAGATGGAAAAATACCCATGCTTTTTTGTCGTAACCTAATTCAGCTGCACATATATGTTAATAAGCTGAATAACTGATATCCAAACTCAATTTAAAAATCAAGTTAAAATAGACATTCATAATTCGACAGATTCATTGGATGTCTCTGTGCAGGTCATTCCATATAGCTGAACAGTGTTGGCAATGACACTGTATAAACCACTCGTTTCCCTTATTGATCAATATTTTGGACCCTCCCAACTTTTCCTTAGCAGGGCCATCTGTAATTCAGTACTTTTACTCCTCTATGCCCCCCCCCCCCATTCTAGGCTCACAGCTTTTAGGGTGAAGACACACAGAGCTACTAGTAGCAGGTATCATGGCTACTAAAATAGACAATGCTCAACATTCACTGATAATTGTCTCTACGTATGTTTTAGGCAATTCTCGGCATTGTCTATGGCAGGGTATTTTCTGGCGTGTAGTAGCCAAGACAAGTAGCTGCTACTAAGTAACTCTGTGTCTTCAGCCTTACAAAAATGTTATCAAAGATAATTTTTGCACTTGGAGCTTAAAGAAGTTCGAGAGAACATTGCCGCAATTACTTTTGACGCTGTGTGGTGGTGGGCAGTCTCTATTCCTGTATGGTTTTTGGTGCAATATTCCAGTTTTGACTCCTTTTATATTCCTAATTACAATTTATGATTTTACTTTTAGAAGGCGAAGGCCCTTGCTACCAGCACTGTATCATCTGGATTTACTGGTATCACTCCTCAGTCAATTTTAAGATCTAGCGTTCGCACTACACCGATGGTCTCGCCTTCTGTATCACCAGGCAGATCTCTAACTCCTCCCTTGCGCCCCAAAGAAACAAAAATCTCTTTCATGGAATTATCTGTTACCAGACATGCAAAAACAGTAAGTCGTAATTTTTTTCTGTTCATGGTGTTAAACCTGTATACCTGCTGTATTTTTGGGTGGGAGAGCTTAACCTGTTGACTGTCTTTTTTTTCTTTAGAACACTGTTTTCAGTAACTTACGCAAGGGAATGTTTCGGGCTATTTAAAGGAAAACATCAAAGTGATTTTTTTTTTTTTGTTTTAAATAACATTTTAAGTTTGTATTTGTTGATCCAGAGCCTTCAAATAAACCATTTTTTGGCAACAAATGTCCTGTTTTGTCTAAAAGATTTTCAGTCTTTAGTGCTGTAGAGAGCCATGAAATGCATTTAATCCATTTATCATCCTGTGTAAAAATGAAACCATTTCTATTTTATGGAGCTTATCTGATGATCCTGTTACTGATGTTACTGTCCCACATAGCCCACTATTTCCTGACGAGCTGGTCTATAGGGGCTGGTTTAAAAAATTTGTATAATAAAACATTAGAAATTTGCCATGGGTCTTGTGAACAGTTTGGTAACCCAAATAAATCAGATTACAAAACTATGGCATGTAGAGGCCCAAAGGTGTACCCAGAATTTTATATATATATATATAATGTGTGAATGTATATGTGTGTAAAATAATAATAATCTGTGAGATCCCACCTCCCACTAATTTAGCTATGCAGCAAAAGCTTTACGAAGCAGTCAACAGCAATGTATAATATAAAATTACTAAAAATGTAATATCTCCAGAGTGAAATAATTATATTAATAATTACATACAGTGCTCAACCGAATTACAGTTTGCTAAATTAAAAACATTTTTTAAGGCAAAAACATCATAAAGAAATAAAGTGGAAAAAGGTGTGGGTCTATGTACCCTTTTAGATTGTGTTTTGCTGCATATTTTCTACATATTAAAAAAAAAAATAAAATTAAAGCAAAGTTTTGGTTGCTGTTGGTAAATACACTAGTGCAATTTAGCCCCTAAGTTTGCCTTATGTTTTTAAATCTTAGCTAGTATCTCTCAATTCCCGTTTTAGAAATCTAAATACTTAAACATCTTTTTTTTCTTTTCAACCTTTATTTTAGTATTAACTCCCAATTATATTCATGAATTTATGTTTAATATGTACATACTTAAAGCTGGCCATACACAAAAAGATCCACTTCTTTGGCAAGGTTACTAAATGAGCTAATCTTTGCCTGATGGCAAGTTATTTGTCACCTTAGTCAGGACTGTCAGTAAGGACCATATCAGTGCTCCAACAAAGGCCCTCCCCATGGGGTTTATATACTTGTCCAATAGAGATTTGCCAGATTTTTGGACAGTTATCGATAGGACAGACCAGGGGTCCTGAACTTTTTTTTATCCATGAGCAACACCTAAATTCTAGTTTTCATTTAAATTCTAGTTCTATATAGACTAATAAAGGCTGATACACAGGCAGATAAACAAGCCAAATCAGCAGCTTAAATCTGCCAGTGTATGGACAACTTTAATATACAAGATAAGCAGAGAATAGTGATGCAGTATTGTCTCAGTGTTTGTATACCACAGAGCATGTACCAAATTGTTCCTTTTTCCCTCTACACCTACACTGCACTGGTTTGCCTCTTGGGTAGAGTTGGATGTTATGTAGGATGCCACTAAAGGTGGCCACACGTGGCGATTTGCGATCTTTCGTGCAACCATCGGTCATCAGCCACTAACCGTTCAGGGCTGAAACGGCAGATAAGGAGGTAGAAACAATAGGATTTCTACCTCCTTTTCCCGATTCAGCAGTGGTAGGTTTTGGGACTTAAAATCCCACTGCTTTCCATGCTGGGCAGGGCACAGATTATCTGTAAAGCCTACAGTGGAATAAATTGAAGGGGTTCAATACCCTTTTTAATCTAAGGGAGGTGGGGAACTGATGCCTCTGAACATAGTTATTATTGGTTACCTTTTTAATTTGTGGAAATTAGGTATGTCTGTGTAGATTAAAAATTTAAATACTTTTGTATTTATTTTGGAAGTTCAGTATTTATGTACCTTTTCTATATAAGCTATCTAAACTGAATGTGCTGATGTCGAAAATGGGGCTATATTTTCCCTTTAAGATACTGTTTTGTATGAATTTTATAGAGTAGTCTTAATTTTCTCAATTTTCGCCTTATTGGTATGTTCCACTCATCAAAGTTTTATATTCTGTTAACTATTTCTCCCTTCGTTAACAAACATCCTTTTAATTGTGTAAAATAGTTCATATAAAGTGTATTCTTCTGTGTAATAGGCCCATACCTCAGAGGGGGATCTTTTGGCAATGTCTCCTGTATTGAGATCTTCCCCAGATGCAGTGTGGTCAGGAAAAGGGAAGGTTGCCTCATTCGCACAAAACACTCCTGTTAAAAAAATTGAAGAAATTGACGCATCATCTTCTGGAATACAGGAAGAAAGCCCTGATGAAATGGAGGTCAGCAAAGAGACTAGCAACATATCTGTAAGGTCAGACCAGACTTCCCTAGAGTATCATGATGCTCCAACACCAGAGGACTTGGAAGATGATGAAATCCCTGTAACAGACAATGTACAACCTCAAAGTATTGAGTTAGATTATCAAATGGAAGATGGTCAGTTATCCGACAAAACTGCAGAACTACCACTCACTGAAGTGCAGGAGGAGCTAAAAGGTATTTTGTACTTATTTACTTCATTAATACTGTAGAATGCATAGTGTCGAGCTTTAGCTTAAAACCTACATGTGAAAGGCTTAGCAGTAAGCCTGTTGCCCAACTTTTGGGGGCAACGTCCTCATTTTTCAATAGTTCTGCATGTCTCGTTATGTATGCTCTTATGTGCATGGTTGCAAGATATAGTACTCTATTCCTGGGCAACACAGGAACCTAGGGTTAGCTACTCCTTCCAGGGGGCAGCACTCTGAATAAACAGCACAACTCCTCCCTATATATCCATCCGGCTTAACCCCCAGAGCAGTTTGGTTTTTTTTTGTTTTTGTTGTTTTCTGTGTCCTGTTTCCAGGAGGTTGGATAAGCACTGACACCAGGGGCTAGACCACATGCAGGGTACGCCCTTCATTAACCCCTGCTGCGGGAATACTTCACAGGGTCCGTAAGTCTTTCCTGGTAAGCAGACCATCCCTAGGCACGGGGGGATGAGTGCAGTGGCTGGCCTTTGGAGAGACTCGGGGAACCAGTAAGTACAACGGGGCATTACTCTGATCTCACTTGCCTGCTCCCTCTACCATTATCTCTCCTGCACATTGCAACATCTGGCCCTTGGGAGATCTTGGGATGATCTTTACATGCCAGAGCAGGGCAAAATAGCCAGTTTGCACTTCCAGAAATTCTGTCCACGCTAACTCGTGCGCACGGACTGCTGAATGTACGAATTGGGCGAGTAAGGAGTTCCTTGGCATGGAGAAAGTCAGTCAGCTCTGAAAGAAGCTCTCTCCTCTCCGACCTGAAGGAAATCCCCCACTTCGTCCCCTTCCAATGTCAGGACTAACCAGACAGCTCTCCTCTGGCTCACACCAGTTCTCAGAGGGTGATTCTTCTGGAATGACAGGATCAGAGGTATGTCACAGGAACGTTTCTGGGCCAAGAGCACATCAGTTCTGTCCTGCTTGTTGCTTCTAGGCCAGAAGGTAGCAGCGATAGAGGCGGTACCTTTTGCACAGTATCTCCTTTGCACATTATGACTGCATACTACGAAACTGAGGGAGAGTTTCTCTAAATCAAAAAATGGCACTCAACAATGTCAAGCAGAGGTCTCTGTTGGATGGAAACAGATCACCTAGCAAAGTGTTGTTCAGTGAAAGAACCTGTCTGGACAGCGATCTGGACAGTCTGGGATGCAAGGTTAGGGAGAATGGTCTCCAGAGGCATCTAAACTGTTGATCAGTGTGGTCAGAATTTTTAAAGGAGAACTAAACCCTAAAAATGAATAGGACTTGAAATGCTATAATAAACTGACTGGACTGGCTTAAAGTTTCAGCATCTCTATAGTAGTAATGATATAGGTCTTTACAGTTGTCACAAAGCAGCTGTTGAGAAGCTAAGCTTAGGGGTTGTTGCAAATTATCAAGCAGAAATTGAGATGTCTGTCATATAAGATGATTATACAGGGTTAATTACTCAGTTCTGATGCAATTGCCCTTGTTTCAGATCTGTCTGATCTGATTTTGAATTACTGATCAGCCTTCTACTGTTACATTTATATTGTGAGCCGGTCCCTAAGCTCAGTAACTTGACAGCAGCACAGAGCATGTGCATTGAATGGGCATCTTTAGATGCACAGATCTTCCCTGCTCAAGGCCTGTGGTTGCTTGTGCTAGTACAGAAGCCCAAAACATAATATACAATGTTTCTGCCCTACTTCTTTAATTAGGCTTTAGTTCTCCTTTCAAGGGGGAATGAAAAGCGTTGCTGCTTGGACAGAGATGGAGAGATTACTGGTATGGGTGGGGAGCTGTCGGCAGTGCACATTCCAGAACTGCTAAATTGGAGAGACTAAGTCAACACTGCTTAGATCCAGGAGAATGGGAACTCTTGCCAGGAATATTCAAACTCCTAACACAGAGGTGGGGTCAACCGGAAATCGATCTCATGGCATGCAGGTACAATTGCAAGACAATGTGATTCCTGTCCAGATGCAGGGATCCAATGGCAGAGTGGGTGGTGTGTGGTGGTTTCACTCACTGTATGTATTTCACGCTCTGCTAATGCTATCTCGAGTGCTTCGGAAGTTCCGCCAAGAGGCTAACATTGGTGGTTCACAGACCTGATCAACCCGTCTCAAAAGTATTGGTTCCGTCTGCCCTCCTGTCCGGAACTACATTGTCAGGGTCCCATTCTACACCCCAATCCAGTGATGTTTTTTGACGGCATGGTGATTGAGACCTCCATTTTGAGGCGCAAAGGATTCTCTGAGGGAGTGATACAGACGGTGATTAAGGCAAGGAAACCTGTCTCCTCACAGGCTTACCACAGGGTCTGGAAGGCTTATGACTTGTAAATCTAGAGGCTTCCTGTTCGAACAATTTGATCTAACGAACATCTTAAGTTCCTACAGCAGGAAATGAATGGAGACCTTAAACCTTCTTCACTTAAAGTTCAGATCAGTATGTTGTCAGTACTTTCAGGATCATTTGGCATTGAAGGAAGACATTTGTGTATTCCTACAGGGAGCACATGTAGCCCCCCTCCATTCGCTGGCCACCACCTTCCAAGGACCTTAAAGGGGTTCACCTCTTGTGTGAACTTTTAATGTGATGTAGAGAATAATATCCTAAGACAAATTGCAATTAGTCTTACTTTATTTGTGGTTCTTTAATAATTTCACTTTTTTTGTTCAGAAACTCTCCAGTGGAATTTCAGTTACCTGGTTGCTAGAGTTTAAAGGAGAAGGAAAGGCTAAGTCACTTGGGGGTGCTAAAATGTTAGGCACCCCCAAGTGACTTTAATCGCTTACCTTGTACCCTGGGCTGGTGCCCCTGTTAGGAGAAAACCGCACCAGCCTGGGGTACCTGGAGCGAGCGCTTCCTCCTTCCTGCTTCGTTTAGCAGCGACTAACACAATAGGCGCATGCGCAGTAGAGCGAAAAGCCGACTTCTCTGTTCAAAGTACGGCTTTTCATTCTACTGCGCATGCACACGCAAGAGAACAGGAAGGAGGAAGCGCTGCATTTACCCCGGGCTGGTGCTGTTTTCTCCTAACGGGCACCAGCCCTGGGTACAAGGTAGGCGATTCAAGTCACTTGGGGGTGCCTAACATTTTGGCACCCCCAAGTGACTTTGCCTTTCCTTCTCCTTTAAATTACATTATCAATTTTAAATGAGATGTGATTTGAGGAGGAGAGGCCTCAATAAACAATTAAGCAATAAAAAGTAACAGTAACAATTTATTTGTAGCCACATGAGGCAATAGTTTTTTGGCTGCTGGAGCCTGTAACCCCTTTTGAAAGTTGCAGAGTCAGATGAAAAAGGCAAATTAAAATAACTATAAAATGATGACCAGGTGACCAGTTACTTAGAATTGGCCATTGTATAACATACTAAAAGTTTATTTAAAGGTGATCCACCTCTTTTAATCTAATACTGAAGGAACAATAATAGACGCCTATTAAACCAATACGATTCATCGAGCTGAGCTGGGTGACTTGCAAGGTTGTATTTGTGTTGGCAATTGTCTCTGCAAGATGTGTATCTGAACTGAGAGCACTTTCAATTTCCCTACTCTATAAGGTGTTCCATGTGGGCGAAGTAAAGGATGGCAAGGAGGAGGCTTGGCTTCACACTCTGGACATATCTGCCTAGGTGCCGCAGACTTCTTCACTTAGGTTCAAGCTCACTCAACTAGAGCACTGAGTGGTTCTTGGGCATGGAAGAACTATGCGTCTGCGGATCAGTTATGCAAAGCTGCCATGTGGTCCTCCATTCATACCTTAACCAAGTTTTACTGTTATGATGTGTTTGCCTCTTTGCCTCTTTAAAGGCAAGTGCTGGCAGGTTCAGTAGTCTCTTTTTAAGGTATACTGTTTAAGTGGCCTTTTACCTCCCTCAATTAATTGGGACTGCTTTGGTATGTCCCCTAGATTCCTGGGTCCCCCAAGGAACATTAGCGAAAAGGAGATTTTTGTAAAACTTGCCATTAAATCCCTGTTGCAACCTCTGTTGGACTTATCTGGAGCTTTACCCTAGAGACTAGATTTAACAGTATGTTTTACAAAACTCTCCTTTTGAGTGGTGGTAGGATTTATTTTTTTTCCTTGATTATTTTATTGGACAATTTGTAATTTGATGATTTTACTTTTTATAGTATTTTTAGCTTTACTTGTCCTTTGCTGAAAAAAAAACATTTTGAATGTGTTTACCAGATTCTGAAGAAAGAGAAGTTGAGTCTATCTCTGTCCCTTTGAATGGTCCAAATGCACAGGAATACTTGACTGCTGTAACAGATATTGACTTGGAAGCAGCTTCCCCTTGGTAAGAATAAAATTCATTAGCAGTATTACTGGTTTGTAAAGGTGACAAAAAGGTAGAATCACTGGAGGGTGCCAAGTTGTTAATCACTCCCTGTGACTCTAGTCACTCACTGCTGGGGTTGCTCCTATTCAAAAAATGCACTGGTCTTGGTTGGTTAGCTTTTGGGGTGTTTTTTCTGTGCTGTACATGCAGGGGATGCTGAAACAATACAGACGGCAGTGCTGAGAGCAAAAGTATCTCCCAGGGATTCTACCTTCCCTTGTCCTTTAAGTGGGACTGTTTGTTTTATATTATAAAAAAATGTCAGTTGTGTTTTTGTATTTACTATTTTGTGAGGTGTCAATAACTAAACTAATATGAGAATTCATTTATTGCTAGTATCCTGTTTTGGTTAAGAAAAATGTGTTCTTTATTTCATAAGCTAATGCCATGATGCAGAAGGTTCATGTACACACACTTAGAGCTGATATAAATCTGGTGAAATAACATTCGAAAATACGTCATACTTAACCATTTTTATAGACAGGATATTGCTTTTTTAATTAGAAAATAATCCACCTTGTTTATTTATTCCCTTCTCCCACTGATTAGTATTTCAGAAACTCCTGAAGGCAGCTCTGTATATGGTGAACAAGAGATTGCCTCTTCAGCTAAGGATTCTGAATGTAAGTATGGTTAGAATTCCCCTATCCTAATGGAGCACAATTGCAATTGTTTCATCACACCAAGTGCTCTTGTGTAAAGTAGAAAACTTGTAATATTGACACAACTGTGTTGTATAGGGACATGTCAAAATTAATTTACCAAAATGTGGGGTGTTATTTTTTTTCCACTTTTCTGCCCTAATTTGGCATGCTTGTTTTGCAGCTTCTTCGGGTTAACTGACTGGTTCTGACTGTAAATTCTTCCAGTAATCCATTTCCAATGGTGCAAAGTAACTAGTCGAAGAGGTGACAACTGAAATAGTTATTCTGAATAGTTACTTTGCACCATTGGAAATGGATTATTGAAAGAATTTATGTGCTGAGGGCTTCCCATACCAGTCAGCTGAACTGAAGAAGCTGCTCGGATGAGTAGTGAAACTTCTGCAATGATTACTTAGCAAGTCCAGTTGCTCTAGATTCTGGTCGTGCTTGAGTATGTACCGCTGGGCTTAGGATAGTGATTAGGCCTTTTTTAAAAAAAAAAGAAATCAGGGTTTTTTTTTAATTAGTATACATTTTAACAGATATGGAACCTAATTTAGTGTTAGGGCTTTTATACACAATTATATGTGCTTTGTTTGATAATTGACAAAAGCATCTTTTATGTTTACAGCTGTTATCAGTATTCATGATAGTGTTGATGTCCATTGTAACCTTTCTGAAAGTGATCAAGATGGTGAGGAAGTTGAGGAAAATATTTTGCTTGATGACCAACCTGTTCCGACTTCAGTGTCTCACTGTGTGGAGCTTCAAGTAAGAACGCTTTTCACTATATTTTGTATAGTAGTAAAATTGAGGGCTTCCTTGTAAGCTTGAAAAACAAGTCCAGTTTGTTAATTATGAGTGTAACGTATATACCTCCTATGAAATTTCTGGCCTCTTGTATAAACTTTACAAATGTTTGTACTTCATTAGAAAAAGGGTAGTAATTTACTGATATACATTTGCCAGAGCAGTTTCACTTTTTCAGTGTGCTGGTACAATTGAGCTGTCTCCAAGAGCTTTAGTTCTAAGAATCTGGGGGTTACAGAAAGATAGGTTTCATTTAAGAATAATGCCGATCACTGCAGCTAAAGAAGGAAATTTCTCCCATGATAAACCTTATTCACCTTTTATTACAATGTATATTTCAGCTTCCTATAATTTGGGTTTGGTATTGGTTTTGCACTATAATTATTTTGCGTTCATCAGATATTCTCTATTTAGCTTGTAGAAACAAAGGATCTAGAGGTCGAACTGGAAGAGGTAGAATCTGAGACTAATCCCAAAGAATTCTATCCAGATGAAACAGTTCAACTTGGCTTTACTATTGGAAGTATTGAACAGCATTATACTTGTGAGTTAGCTGCTGACAGAGAGACACTAAATGAAACCGATGAAATTGAAGGAGAACATTTTGGAGCTGAGAACAATTTTAGCTTAGTACTTGAGGGTGATGCTGCTGAAGAGGAGATATTAGAGCCTCTGTCTAGCAAAACAGATCTAGAACTGACAAGACCTCCCATAGGACATCAGAAGTTGTGTTCAGAGATTAGAGAAAATATTGAAAAGTGCGAAAAAATTCCTGAAATACCTGTAACAATATCCCCTTATGTGGACAGTGATCATGAAAATAAGACCCCGGAGACATTACCATCTGTGGCTGAACAAGCTGAGGTCACTATTGCACAAAATGTCTTTAAAGACACTGAAGACAAAGATGTTCCCTCTGAGGATTCTAGTGAAGTTCTTTCAGGAAAAAAACCTGATAGGAATTCTGTAATGCCTTTAGACTCCTCGGAGTCCCCAGAGGATAAAATAAGGCAATCTGATAACATCATTACAGTGGAAAAACTGGAAATGACACACAAAATATATGAGGAAAAAACGGAGAAGGTAAACGAGATTTCACCAAATCGTGTTCAGACTACAGCAGTAAAACCCGTAACCCCCCGCAGAAGTGTACGGAAGGCATCAAAGACTGCTGACAGTTCAGCTGCTAATTTTGGGGAAATTACACTTCCCACAACTCCTAAAAGAGGCCCAAAAAAAGCCAAAGAAAACGTAGACACAATTACAAATTCAATTTCTGTTCTTCCAGAGGAAGAACTAACAGTTAGTACTAAAAGGATTACTAGGAAAGCAACCCTTACTGCTTTAGAAAATCCTGAACCCTCACAAATCAAAGAGCCACCTTTTGGGGAACCTTTGCAAGTACAGCCTTCTACTCCAACTAGGGGTCGCAGAGGCAGAGTAATAACCTCAGATGGCAAAGATTATGAATGTATGGAAGAAAAAAATGTCTTACCTCTAACTCCTACCAGAATTACAAGATCTAAAAATATTTTAGAGCATGAAAAAGGAATCAGCCAAATAGAGGACACAGGTGAAACTGAGCAGGAGGTTGTAACCCCTAAAAGAGGCAGACGCAGTAAACGTGTTGTCAATGAGTTGGTTAAGCATTTTGAACGTAATTCTTCTCAACCTGACATTAAAGCAGACACAAGTCCTCCTGTATCTCCTCAAAAGGTCTCTCTTAGATGGACAAGGGCCAGATCAGAAAATCTAAAGATTAATGCAACTGAAGAACAGGTGCCAAAAATACAAGAAGACATCTCAGACACTCCTAAGAAAAAGTACAGAAAGTCAAATAATAAAATGGGCTTTGAGGAAACGGATGCTGTTTCTGAAGGTACCATTGTAGACGATGTACAAGAGTCTTTAATTATCAGTCGCTCAGGAAAAAATCCAAACGCATCCATTGTCAGATCTGCTAGGAAAACTACACTACCTCCAGTAGCTGAAGAAAATTTGGAACAACCATTGCTGCTTCCAGAAAGCCACAGTGAAGTTATTGCTGATGAAGAAAATAAAACCATGAGCACAAGAACTAGGTCTAGTAATAAATCTTCTGAAGTTTCTGCCATCACTTTTGAGTTTTCGACACCAAAAGCAAGAACTAAAAAGACTGGAAAAGGTAAATGATGATGCTGAAATGATCCTTTGCATGCTTTACTTTTTCTCTGTAGTGTGATATTTTTTAGGTGTATTGAGTTCTATATATCATTACAGAAGACTTGTACAACAATTCAGGTAGATTTAAAAGAGAACTAAAGTTTAAACTTGAATCTAGAAATGAAGACTCTAGATAGTAGAAATGCTGTATTTTATATACTCAACTTTACCAGCCCAGATGTTTAGCAGCCCTAAAAAAAAAAAGTTAAAATCCATACCTTCATAGTTCACAGGAGCTCACCATCTTGGATCTGGTTAGACCATCTTTTGTTAATGACACTGTACATGCTCAGTGGACTGCTGTCATCAAGTTAAGCTTATGGGCCATCCCGAATCGTCTGTCATAGAAGCTGCAAATGCACTGATATCTGAGCTGCCATGTAACTTGAATGGTAATTAATTGCTAATTAGCCTTGTATTGTGACTTTTATATGAGATGAGATAGATAAATTATATAAATCACATTGTGTGTTTGTCCCTAAGCTCAGGTAGCAGACAGCATCCCATAGCATGTGCTCTGGGCAGAAAAGATATGGGGAGCATTTGAAGGCACAGATCTTCACTGTTGAAAGCCTCATTAAAGGAGAATTAAAGTTTAACAAAGAAGTAGAGTAAAAATGCTACACATTATCCTTAACATCATATCTACTAGCTCAAGGCAAGCACAGCCCTTTAATTGTGAAGATCTCTGAATCAGAATATGCCCCAGTAGCTCCCCGTCGTCTTTTCTGCTGTTTCACTGCACATGCTCTGTGCTGCTGTCAGTTACTGAGCTTTAGGGACTGGCCCACAATATACTGTATATATATATAGAATACAAAAGTAAGAATACAAGGCTGATTTTGTAATTACATTGCAGAATTCAGAATAGGTAAAGATGTATTTCTATTTCCCTACATAACATGTGGGAAACAAAGATAAAACATCCTTTATAGGAATACTATCATCTGAACAGTTTAATATACATAAGATTACCAAAGTAACTGGCATGTAAATGTTATTTTTAAATACAATTCAAATATTGTAGTTGGTTATCTCTTTTTGACTCTTGAAACAATGTAGCAGAGGCCAGGTGTGTATATAAACTGTCCTCTATTTAATCTGTTATTGTATCAAGAGTCAGACCCAGGAGTGCAGACAAAATTGTTTAGCAGTTTTATTTAATAATAACCTTAAAACCCATTTTAAAAATAAAGCATATCTGAAAGTTGTGTAGAATTGCATTTTCTTACTAGACCGTTTTTAGATAAAAGTCCTCTTTAAAAAAAAAAAACTAATATTCCTGAATAGGCATACTTCCCGAAAAGAAATTGCAAGTATTTAATCGTAACAAGAATGAATCAATATAATTTGCAATATTCACTTATCCATATGGCTGCTATTCTCAACTGCAGGTTCTACAGTTCCAACAGAATTGATACCTCCCACCCAGTATGTCTTCTCTCCTCCATCAACAAGAACAAGAAGGGCAACTAGAGCAAATGTCAGTGAATCTATAATAGAAACGGTCAGTATAATTATTTGTGTGATGCTTTTAACGAATACTTGCCATACACCGGGTGTGTTTTTTTAAAAAGGACTTCACAAAATCCTAGCACCTCTTTCCCTAGAAATATATTATTTAATAATAGAAAATCGCCATCTCTAAACCAGGGACAAGATTTTCAAATTTTCAGCATGGTTTTGTGTGCAAGTTTCTTCAGTGAGAAGCCAGCGACACTCTCGGGCCTATTTATCAAGCTCTGTGAAATGTTGCACTTCAAAAAGGTGTCAAAACTGGTGTTATTTATTAAGGTGTGTTCCTCTCTGGTGGTTAATTTGCACTAGCAAGACATTTATTTATCATTCCCATTGTTTTGCCCTCAAAGACACACATTCTTGCACTCGTGCCCCAATCTGTTATAGAAGCTGATGCTCGTTTAATATAAGAGGTGTAAGACCTAAAAGGGGTTTCTGCCTGAGAACTTAAAGGACTTGTTACCATGCCCAATGGTAGAATGTTAGTGTCTCTGGGAGGTGGTGGAGGATTTCTCCCACTCTTCAAAAAAACACCTTTTCCGATATAGGCGGCCATGTCACATGATCTGAATTTTGGAGATCTACAGATTTTAGTGTTTGAATCTGGCAACTGTGCTGGTTGTTCCACAGCCTTAATCTTTTGTTTTTTGACTGAGGCCATTGGCAGTCTTGTGGTATGTTTTGCAGCATTGGCTTGTTGTCATATCCATTCTTTTCAACTTTAGCTACACTCCGGGACTGAGATACATTAGCTTACAGTATTTGTTGCAGCATAAAAAGCTTAAAGGAGAAGGAAAGTCATTTTGGCATTTTACTGCCAATAGTTTCGCCACATTGGTGCTACCTAGAACACTGCAGAAAGCTTTACTATACCTGAGCTTGGTCTTGGTAGCTTCCTGCTGCACTTATAGCTGTTGCAAGCTCAGATCACACATTCCTAAGGCAGAGAGGAGTGAGTTCTTATGGGTGGGGGAGGGGGGAGCAGGAGATGGGAGGGAGAGAACTGAGCAGACTCGTGCCCCAAACCTGAAGGAGCCCTAAAGGAGAGGAAGTCTGATACCCAAGAACATTTTTACAAAAAAGGAGACAAGAAATCCTGTGTTTCTTTTGATAGAGGACTCGGTGCAGTGTTTGTGAGTGCTTATGGCTGTATTTACATAGAGCTTTCTGATAAAGCTTACTTCGTTTTTACCTTTCCTTCACCTTTAAGTACGACAAGAAAAATGTAAACATTGACACCGGACAAATAACATTTTGTTATGAACTGGTGCCATAACCTGCACAAGACATTAGTCTTGCTAAAGACTAATTGTAATTGTACATTTTAATTTGCAGAAATTGTCCCATTGTATTTGCTTTGCTCTTCTTAATTTTGTGTTCAGTAAAGTGAATAATATTTCATTTCTTAAAGGAATCCCAAGTTCAAGAAACACATGAAATAGCAGAGAAAGAGGTTTCTGAAGTTCCGGTCTCAAAACCAAGAGGCAGACCTCCAAAACACAAAGCCAAGACTGTTACCAGGTAGGGTTCGTGCTCCTTTATGTTTCCTAATATTCATTTTCTAAGGTTTAAATTATAAATAGGATTGTTAAACCTCTGAGCAAATTTGAAATGACAGACAATGCAAAGGCACCTTTGGCCTTGTGCCAGAACGTCTTGGGGACGACTTATGTATTCTGCGCCTTAAGTTGCATTTGAAATCGTCACAGACGGCTGCCTCCAACAATTGTCACACTTGACTTTTGATGCTGCTTCCTGTCAGTCTCATAACATTATGGTCTCGACTCATAATGTCTCGATTCATATACCGTGTGTGCAACTTATCCTTTACTGATTTTGCAGGGATCTAAAAAAGGCATCCTGGTCCACCCCGCCTGTGGAAATAAAGTTGATTTCTCCTCCAGAAAGTCCTGCAGTCAGTGAAACGGATACAAAAACTGACTCTGCAGAAGCAAAAGGAGCAGAGAAAAACTCAGTTAGACGGACTAGAAGGCGAATAATGTCAAAACCAGTCACGCGGCGAAAGATGAGATGATTGATTTGAGGGACGGGGTAGGGGTGGTACTTTTAAAAGTTTGTAAAGTTAAAAATTACTGTCTAATATTGAAAAAAAAAAACTGATCTGGGAGAGAATAATTTATATTATAAATTATTGTAAATTTTCTTAAACTATCAGAAATTGAAATAACTGCCAAGAGCAAATTTCTTCCCGGACAGTTTCTGTTTTGTATTAATACTTCATACGTTTATAAAAATGTAACTAAAGTTTTCAGGAATGATAAATAAAAATACATTTCAGTATTTTACTTTTTATTAAAAAAAAATAAAATCTAACTTTGTCTCTCCTATATATTAATATCTATACATCAGACAAGCTATACAGAGATTCATTTGACATATTCAAACAAAAAACAAAGGGCAGCCTTTAGGCATAGGTATACACGATGGTGCTTTAATCTCCTGTGCATTTATCTAATGTTTGCACTGTTTTCTGTTGCTGTTCCCAGCGCTCTACAGGAGATGGCTTTCTATCAAATGCAAACCAGTATAAATGTAAGGGTAGGCTGAGCTCTGGTAATGCACCCAGCACACTCAAACAAGAAGCCATCATACCGCTGCCCATACATGCCCATACACACTCCCCCATCTGAGCTTGTATAGCAAGTTTTTACAAATCTTCTGACGCTGGTGGCTCAAGAATTATCTGACCTGGCTGAAAATTTCACAATCTGTTGAGCTGATCAGTTAGTTGCCATATGGTTTTGCCAATGTATGGCTAATCGGTGACATTCCAGCAGAGTAGAATATATTGCTCTGCTCTGTGTCCATCCACCAAAAAAACAGTGCTGCTGCATCGTGCCTCTCTAACTGCATTAGCAATTGTACATTTCCCAATGCAAATCCAACGAATAAGTCAGTATGATTAGAATTAAGATACTTGTGTCTGGTGGGTTGAGCAACATAGGTACTGCGTCATTGGCACAGAAAATGTTATTCCTACAATTCCAGGCCTAATGTCATGCTACCAGGAATGTGTTCCATAGCCATAGACCTATCCAGAAGTGAACTAAAACCACTAGTTCTTGTGGGGAGTATGTTAACTATTTGATTATGTTTTGGTGAGTTTGACACACTGTAGTAAGTAACTTTAATCTGCAGCAACAAGGACCCAGAAAATCTATAGTCCTATATTAGAGGCATAAACTTAGTTATTGAGTCTCCAGTACAAAGAAAGACATGGATCTAGAGTTCATAAAGGAGGCAAAATATTAGTAGGTATAGGTGGCTGCCCCTATTACCTTTATTTTTTAAAGAGTGAACAAAATAAAGGATGTTCTGATAGATACATTTTATTCCTGATCCCTATAAGGTTCCCCCCCCTTCTAAATTCAGAGTAGTTTTTATCTTACACTTTGACACCCCCGCACACTTACAAATACATGTCTCATGCCCCATTTTTTTTTAATCTTTTGCCCAAAAGTGCTTACATGCAAGCAACAACCAGACTAGGGTCCAGAAATTTGGTGAATAAAGCAAAAAGACAATTTTTCAAGTTGGGTTTAGAAATTATATAATGCAAATGTGTTTGGTCTCCTCCTCTCAAAGCATCAGGAAGGCAAACATGATATGGTAGCCTCTGTACCAGTGGAATAAACGTGTTTCCTGCTTATTTTTTGATGCAAGCCAGGGTCTCTCTCTTTTTCTTAACAATAACTGCCACATCGTTTTTCAACTTGCAAATACAGCTCTCGAGTTGCTGCCAGAAATCCTTAAACATTTGTGACTGTTTCTCTGTAAAAAGTCGAAGCATATTGATATTTTCTTCCTCCTAGAAAAAAAAAAAACAGTAACTGAACATCCTGCAAGGCTCAAATAGCTGTCAGATGTTACTTCCCTACGATATTATAGGTTCATTTACTCCCCATTTTGTAATATGCACCCATACTCAGGTGACTGTTGTTAATTCTAGGGGAGGGGAATCCTATTATCTTGCATTATTTAAAAATGAAGACCGGAGGAAGGCAGCTTTTATAGGAATGGCATCTGAATGAATTTTATACACAATTATTATAGGTACAATGCATGTTTTTATTGGTCTGTTTTAATGGGGACCTGGACCTGGATATGACTATGTACCAGAGAAACTGTGGAATTTATAAAAGTAGAGTAAAATGAAACTGGAGTTCAAAAAATTGTTAAAGTGAAAAAGGTGTTAAAAAGAACATTCCATTCACAAACTCCTGAATCCAGTTTATGAATACATTGGTTTTGTACGCTTCGGACTTACCCTCATTCCACAACGCAACTCTCCAAACAACTTGTGCCAAACAAGTTGGTGTAAAATTTTTTTTTGCATTATGACTGCTGTTAATAAAAACCCATTTTAGAAAGATGGATAAAAAAAAAAAAAAAACATTTTGGAGTAAGGTGGTGGAATTTCTTTTGTCAGATGATTGTGAGTTTGTTTTCTGACACAAACATTTTATGCCGGTTTAACGACAAGTTTGTGTTCACTTTTGTGAATTCCCCCCAGTTTGTTACTGTGGGTTGTTTATAATTGATAATTGTGGCAGAATTTTACATTCACTGTATACCATCCATCCACATTTTATTTGAACAGCTGTTTCCATTGAATATAACATAAAATTCAGTCATACAGCGCTCACTTACTGGGGGTTTGTAGTGTTTCAGGCGCAGGAAATGTGCTCTGATTGTGCTCATGCTTTGATAGAAAACCTTCAGGGCTTTTGCAAAGTCAGCATCGTAACTGGGCCTCATACCAGAGAGTCTTCCCTGTTCTTGTGAGGCAAATGGGCACGGTATACAAGTAGCAGAGCAACCTTGGTCGAGTACTCTTTCGGATTTGTCAGAACCTAAAATGGAACAAAACCAGATGGATAAGTGAAGTGCTTGAGGGGGAGGGGCTGCTTATTGCCAATAATGCATATGGCAATATGTGTTGCACTGGCAAGACAAGAGGCTTTCAATGAGGGATATTACAGGTGTGTGTAATGCTGGGCAGACAGGATGTAATTTTTCAGAGCAGCAACCACGTAATTCCGGAATAGTCTTTTGGACTAATTCCAACCTCTCTCCCTACAGTCTGAAGTCCTCCATAGTGATGGTGGGTATAATGAACTCTCTCTACATTTGCAAGAAAATAAATTATGCTCATCATAGGATGGGAGCCTCCAAATGCAATAATGGATTTGTACCTCTTGTTTACTCCTGTGGCATGTGTGTATTTTCAAAACTAGGTTAAAAATTGTTATGTAATAGTAATACCAGAGCCTCTAGCACCTCTCCCTTTACAGTAATACCAGAGCCTCTAGCACCTCTCCCGTTACAGTAACACCAGAGCCTCTAGCACCTCTCCCTTTACAGTAATACCAGAGCCTCTAGCACCTCTCCCGTTACAGTAACACCAGAGCCTCTAGCACCTCTCCCTTTACAGTAATACCAGAGCCTCTAGCACCTCTCCCGTTACAGTAACACCAGAGCCTCTAGCACCTCTCCCTTTACAGTAACACCAGAGCCTCTAGCACCTCTCCCTTTACAGTAACACCAGAGCCTCTAGCACCTCTCCCTTTACAGTAACACCACCAGAGCCTCTAGCATCCCTCCCTTTACAGTAACACCACCAGAGCCTCTAGCATCCCTCCCTTTACAGTAATACCAGAGCATGGCCAAAGATTTATCTATTTTTCACCTGTTTCTTGCTGCTGTGGTGTCAAACAGTTCTTGATGAAACCCATGATCCCCCATTGCAGCTCTTTTCTATGAACTGCAGTTTAGTTTGAACAAACTTTTCTTGTACATACTTGTATATGTAGGCTGTGGATGAATACTTACTTGCTGGTTTATCTCCTGATTTTTTCAGTGAGTCTTTCAGGAAAATATTCTCTTCCCTCAAAGCTCGGTTTATGTCACGCAGAAGCTGAGTTTCTTGTTCTAATTTCATCAGTTTAAAGTAAAGTTCAGAAATATGATTATTTGAATCCTGCAAGATGATACAAAGAAATAATTCTAAATCCTTTCATATCATGTTAGTTGAGCAAAATAAACTTTATTTACACTATATAAATGATTTAAACCTTGTTGCCTTCAGCCTTGGAATTCACAATCCCAGCAAGCAGGGAGGCGCCATTTTGTGGGCACTGTTATTAAGGCAAGCTTTGTATCATGCCAAAATCTTGTGTATGAACCAGAATGGGCGGCCAATGCCAATGCACAGACTACACAATTATATATAGTGAGGGGAGTGGAATCTTAGAAGTGCTGAATGGAAAGTGAAAGTAATCTACTGTTCTATGGGGCCCGAGCAATATAAAATTGACAGCTCTTATTTTAAAGTACATTGTAAATACATTATACAACTGATACAGATGTTTTAATAAAAATATTAATGGGTTTAATGTATTAATTTGAATATAAAACATTGTTCCCCTTTAAGAGATAGTCCCCAGCATAGGTAGAAGGACAGTACATTGGATTTTTACGAGGGCCGCTTTAAGTTACCAGTGGGCACCAGGCAAAGATTTAATTGATGGGCCACAACTGCCTCAGAAAATGTGAGCTAGAAGAACATGAACTGCTTAATATGTCAGGCAGTGAACAATTGGTTTGTGTTTACTTATTTAGACATAATCGCTAGGTTTTCCACCCAACAGCTATGGGAGCAGATAAATGAGAAAATGGGGATGGTACAAGAATATAAGCTATTGAATTAAAAGAATCATGACATCTTCCAGTTCATTAAAATCATGGATCTGCCAGATCTAACAGATGAAAAGACAGCTGCTGGACCCCTGTCCTGACAGGCCCAGGGCAAATACCCCTTTTGCCCATTTATTAAAATAGCCCTGTCTTTGCTGCCTCTGAACAATTCTCACACTAGCTGAGGACACAGGCTGGGGCCTGGGGACAAACATGAAAAACGTGGGAGTGCGCAAAGGCACAGGAAAAGCAATAAACAGTAACCATAGCTTGAAACCTGTATTACTGTGTATTAAGTGCAAGTATCACAATGAATGTTTATTTACTCACAACTAGAGATGAAGATGAAATTACACTTTTCATGTCATCAATCAAAATTTGGTTATCACTTGTGCATACAGTTCCTGGTAGAGACCAGTCCAGTTCAGTACATCCCTCTGTCAAAAAAAAACAATACAAGAAACCATTACAAGCAACATTTGTTTTACATAGACCTTGGTTAAAGGAGAAGAAAAGGTAAAAAAAGTACGTTTTATCAGAACGTAAATACAGCAATACGCACTCACAGAAACACTGCACTGAGTCCTCTATCAAAAGAAACACAGGATTTCTTGTCTCCTTTTTTGTAAACATGTTGTTCCAGTGTCTGACTTCCTCTCTCAGAAAAATCCTTCATTCCTGGGGCCAAAGTCTGTGCAGTTCTCTCCTCTCTCCTGCTCCCCCCTCTGACAAGAATGCTAAGAAATCCTCTTAAGAATGTGTGATCTGAGCTATAATGGCTAGAGCTGCAGCACAAAGCTACTTAATATAGCTGTTGTTCTAGATGGCGCTAATGTGGCAAATCTATTGGCAGTAAAATGCCAAAAAGACTTTCCTTCTCCTTTAAACTGTTCCTCTGCTCAGAGAATTCTAAATGTGTCAGTGTGGTCCCATTCCTTCTTTATTTGTAGACAAATTATGTTAATTGGTTAAACTTCCTCCACTCGAAAACAACAAAAATATAATGACTCTATTGGCTAATAAACACAGAGCATTTGAGCTGCAATCTAAGGGAAATGCACTGCCTAAAGCAGATGGAGCAGTGTCAGGAGGAGATATTTGCTTCCAGAATCCTCCACTTTACCTGTTGTAGGCTTGGAATTGAGTACCAGGTTTTCTTGCTTGCTTGCTTTGTCCAAGTCAACCCAAAATACAATTTTTTGCCTAATAAAAGAAAACTTTAAGGCAACTTTGCAATATGCATTAATTACAGATTTACTATGGTTTTTTAGTTATTTGTATGTATAACTGCTATTAAAAGCAGTGTTTCTCTGTCCTTTTCTATTCCCTGCCCTGGGGGCCCTGACTCTTGAAACATTGTAACACAAGGCAACAGACTGACAGACCTGTTTTGCTGGAGGAGCTTGGCACTTGCAACATTGTTTAAAGGAGAAGGAAAGGCTAATAAAGAGTTAATCTCAAGCTGCAGGCATACCTTCAGTTCTCTCAATAGTGCCCTTAACTCTCCCCATATTTCGCCTGTTCATAGGAAAAAAAAATGCTGAGCTCTGTAATTATTATTATTATTAACATTTATTTATAAAGCGCCAACATATTCCGCAGCGCTGTACAATAAGTGGGCTTCATACATTGGACATACAGAGTAACATATAAAGCAATCAATAACCGATACAAGAGGTGAAGAGACCCCTGCCCAAAAGAGCTTAAAATCTGTAAACAAAATTCCCATAATGCCTTGCACCTGCACCAAGAGCAAGACCAGTGAACATGCACAGTTAGTAAGACTATGAGGAAGCTTCCTGCTGATTGGCTCAGATCCACATTCCTAAGGGGAGGGAGTTCTTAGCATTCTTGAGGGAGGGGGGAGCAGGAGAGGGGAGAGAGCTGCGCAGATTCTGGCACAGGAAAACAAAGAGACAACAAATCCTGTATCTTTTGACAGAGAAGTCAGTGCAGCGTTTCTGTGAGTGCTTATGACTGTATTTACATAGACCTTTCTGATAAAGCTTACTTAGTTTTTACCTTTCCTTCTCCTTTAAAAAGAAACAACCAGGAGTTCAGCAAATGCTGTTTCTATAGCAATTACATTTAAAAATAACATTTAAAGCACTAAAAAATGTTAATAAATTGATATTGGAAGTTGCTAGTAATTATGTTTCTTTTATTAGGCAAAAAATATTTTTGGGGTTGACATGTCCTTTAATGTAACTGTATACTAATAAAGGGCATGCCTGTTTAACAGTCCCTCCCTCTTCTTATTCTTTTTCCATTTTCTATAGTAATTTATTTTTAATTTATTAGATATGGTTATTTAGTGCACAATTTGAATTTCAGTTCAATCAATAAACAGAAAAAAAGAAGTTTATTTTTTACATGAGATCCACACACAGTTTGGCAGCACATGTAAAGTCCCTGTCTGCAACGGCAAGGGGAGCATTCTGACGTATTAACCCCATTTATAACCAGTACTTGCACCTTCCTACACACTACTTGCACTTCTACATACTCGTAGCTAGTGCCAGTGGCACATTGGTCTCATTGGCCTGATAAAACACACATGAAAAGTGGAATTCCAGGATTCCCACAGTGGGTTGCACCAATTCCTGCATCAAATGAGCCACATGCTTATGCAATGATTGCTGTTATTAACGTGGCTACATACATTAATCCCCCACACATTGGTGAACTAGAAGTGACACCATCCCCACTATAATAACGCTACTGCAACTTGCACACAATTCATACAATCAAGCAATAGAAAGCATTTTGCTGCATATTTCCCAGTTCTCATGGATACAAATTGAATGTTCTGGTACTTGTCTTTATGTCGTTTGCCCTTTTTTTGAAGATGGGCTTGGCAAATCTTAAAGGCACAGGGCAATCTTGGTTCAAAGCTGTTCTATATCATAATGAAGTTACCTTGAGATGCTGGTCTTTAGAGATACTGTATATGACTTGTCTTGCTTGAACAACTTGGTCTGTGTTATACAGCCTCTCTAGAAATCTACTACTGAGCTGCACTTTGGCAGCTTTCAGCAGTTGGCAGAACAATTTGGCTTTGCTGATTCCCTAGACAACTCTGATGCATGTAAATTAGTGTCTGCAATGATAAAACATTAACAAATTTGCTTCTTACTGGTGTCAATGTGGTGCAAATTCTATCCATTACAGCACATCAATGCTCGATGCACCAGAATGGGCATAATCATTAGGTGCAATTCAGTCATACAATTGGAGCACTGAGGGCTCATTACAAGAAGGAAAGCATGGTGCAATGTGCAAAAGAATGGATGCAATTTGCCATTTGTTTGCACTTTGCTCCCTGCCTCCCTGACTAACTGAATTGTCACAGGTCTTTGTGATCCATTTTGCAGCACAGAGACCTGTGGCTGGACAGATGAATACAGCTCAGCCTGCATTCAGCAGCACTGTTTTCCTGAGGGGCAAGAAAGGGTTGGTACATTATGTAGGCATCCCCCCACTTTCCAGTCCCGTTTCTGTCCCCAAACTAAGATGCTGTGCTCTGTACAGTGCAAAGCAACACCAGCCCCAGGCAGAATTGCTCTATGAATAAACTTTAAAGGAATGCGCTCTTACACCCTTGTGCCATTTTGTGCTCTTGCAAAGCACATGAGTGTAGGCACAACATGCAAAAGCAACACCTCCTCAAAGACTAAACTCCCTACCTTCTTAGAACTAAAAATTTGTCTCACAACCCCCTCACTTTTTGTAACCACACAGAGAAGAGGAAACGCCCAAATCATTTCTAAATGCAAGTACTGAATTCTACAATAAGGTGACTACAATCTACTATCCAAATAAAATAATAAGAAGAAATATTCGGTTGCATATCAATCCAAACTAACACACAAAAATGAATGGTACCTTGAAGGCCCCACAAATCTACAACCAACGCATGTTTTTGTAAATAGCTCAAAAGTACATTAGATACGTTTAAAGCAACAAATTGGAGCTTGTGGTCAATGATAGGATTGACATTTTTCCAAACTGGTTTTGTGTAAACGCACTGACAAACATCATAAAAGTGATACCTAAAAAAGATGGAAAAAACAATGAGTGTACAGAAAAATACTTCATTATAATGCATTTAGATGAGAGGAATAAGGGATGAAATCAAGATATTGTGTATTTTAAAGCCTATAATTACCTTAATTTCAACTCTGTAGTAGACATAAATAGACATTGAGGGCTGATTTACTATGATAGGTGCTAAACTGAACCTTATCTCAATAGTCCAACAGCATTGGTCTCCATGGGAAACTGCAATTCTGCAATAATAAATGAGCCCTATGTTTTTGGTAACAGATCTGTTTTAAGCACAACAAACCTACCAAAACGTTGCATTAAACATGCCATAGTAACCAACAAAGTGTTTGTTCACAAATGCAGAAAATGGGTTATAGGTGCTACAGCAAACAATGATCATAATTCTACATAACCTTCAACTCTTTCTTCTAAGAAAATAAGGAAATAATGATTTAGTGCCTACATCTCTGGGCTCAGGGACACCTGGTTTATGTCAGTTTCTTGTGGACTTTGGGTCTGACTTGATTGTGTCTGACTAAGCAATACACAGTGCTAAGTTGGTATATGAGAAGCAAGATAAAGCAATATAAACATGCAGTCTTATGGTAGTTATCACACACAATAACATGAATTATGATAAGGAACCCTCCAGCATCTATCAACCCATACTACACAACAACTGTCAGCTACCTTTTATGGTTCTGGAGCATTAATGGAAAAAATAGGTTAATTTACGTTTTCTGGAATGCACCTCTTGCTCCCCACTTGCACCCTTGGGAGAGATGCACTCTGCTGCTCATTCTGGATTCAAATGAATGCAGCATCAGGAGGTGCAGACAAGACCTTTGCCGAATGCCATGCAAGTTAGAGGATGGGCATGGGGTGGCAGGGGCTATGTTTTACTGTTCCCCCTGCAGGTATTTCTGTGTTTTATTGGTTGCAGTCGGACGAGAGCAATGTTTTTCAATGTTATTACCTAATTAACCTATGAACCCATATAACTGCATTTTAAATATTGGTACATGAGGTCAGAAATTGTGTTGGTCTTGGGCAACTGTATTTCAGCAGATTTGACTGTGTTTGTGATTATTTGGAGGTGCCTAACCTGATTTCAAAAGCAGAGAAGAATTTAAGAGGACTAAAGTACTATTATACACAAAAATAAGCAGAAAAGAAAGTTTGTTTTTATTGTGACGTAGGCACTTCTTTGACTACCAAGTAACTCCTGAAACCAATTAATTTGGCAGATTTCATTACCCAATCTGAATTCCCCTATTTGTGGCTTCTTTTAACCATCGGACCCCAAGACACTGCAATATATGAATCTGGAATTCTATTTTTCTTCCAAGTAACTCCAAAGGGTCAATGACAATATCTTCTTCTCCGAATGGCCTGTAAGCAAATTTCAGAGAATTTCTGTTCACTTTTATATATCAAGATTAATATAAGATTGGAGCATTCATTGTTACAGAGTTATATGTGCCATACCATGTTCTGACTTCTTGCCTATTCCATGCATTTTTATTTATTTTAAGATTCAAAATCATGGAATAATTGTGTCTGGAAATAACAGCATGAATACAGAAGAAGTAGACCTTGGAACACCACCTTATGTGCAAATAAAGGCAAATGTCGTGTTTGAGAAGCTTTGAGCAATACATGTGCTGTGCAATCAGGCTGCTGCCCAAATGGACTGCTTGTGCTTTATTCAAGGAACAACAAAGGAGAGAGCCACAAGGGAGTTAAGGGCTCACTTGCTTTTGTGATTTGTTCCCTTTACCTTGTGGTAAATATATTGAAAGTTTTAAAAAAATGTAAAGAGAATTCCTGAAGGGTTCCCAACTGCTTTACAAAGTCAAATCTACTTGTTTTCTTGAAGTTGTAAAGATACATACGATACAATACCCCACCTGCCACTGAAAAATACACCATGTGCTAGTCTATGGGGGACTTACTGAATTGGGAAAAATCCTTCTCCACATTACTATGAAATGGTAGTAACACAAAAATTGTAAATTAGAACCATTCATTACATTTTTTAAAAACAGCTAACTGTGGGTAATGCTAAAAGATATTACTGTACCTTTCAGTATCGGAGCAAGGGGTAATGTTTATCACAAGAATGGCTTCTTCAACACCTTCAGAATTTAAAAGCTCTGTCTGTTCCTCCAACTTCATACAATAAGCCAAAGACTGAAGCCAGATATGGGCAGATCCTAAATGAATAACCTCAACAGGATCCCAAAAGGGATCACTTTCTCTGTCCAAACTGATGTCCCCTCCATCCAAGTACCGCTGATACAGCTCCTCCATCAAGAACTTTCTGTTAATAAACTTTGATTTTGACCAGATCCACACCTTTACACAAACACATCAGATAAATCAAGGATTATTCCAGAGAACTAATATCTTAAAGTTTTAAATGTTTAGTTATGCAGTTTTACATGTACCTGGTTAGTAATTTGGTTGATTACTTTCACACTAATTTCTTTTTGCAGGTCATAACCCCTGGAATCAGTCAATGCCAGATTTTTCACCTTTAATTCAAATTTTAGATCCTGCTCCAATAAACATATATAAAAAAGTTAAATATTGTTCTCTCTCTTCATCATAAAGCTTTAACACTTGCTTCACACATTCAGGGCAGCTATTAGGAGGGACAAGTGGGGGTCCAGTGGGTACCTGGACAGATATATTGATTTTTTTTTTTACATGGCCTTGGGATATTATACCACTGCCCATGCCATGTGAGCAGTGGGCTAATTGCTTGCCATTGGTGCTGGAATAAATATTCTGTGGTGTATCTAATTCCTGCATCACATCCATTTACTGCATTGCTGCTAAATAAGCAGCATTATTATAAATTTTAATTATTATAAATTGTAGCAACTTTTGGTTTTTACACAAGTGGTCGAATTTCATACACATGCCTAGCCACTTACATCCACTCTCTAGCTTAATGTCACTTCAACATTAATCTGTGAATCTTACTTTATTTTCCACCTCTATATATTGCATAGGCTTCAACACAGACTGTATTGTTATTTTCCTTACAATGCCAAGATATACATTACCTTAGAAAGCTCCTCACTCATCTGATTTGCTTCTGCCACCAGTGGCATTAGTTTTATGAAGTCATGGAAGACAGCAAGGACACTGGGATCGGGTTTACCCTCTTTATTATGTACAGGACCTGAGTTTTATATTTTAAAAAATGATAAATATCAAAAGGTTATGAATATTATTTCAAAATTGTGCAGTGTAATGCACATTGTATGATTTACAGTTTTAGCAAAACTTGTTAACTTGTTTCTTCTGCTATGCAACAAACTTGGAAAGCAAATTTGGAAAGCAATGTACATTGGAAGCAATGTATAATATGACATGAGAGACACAAGGAATAAATTGCCCTGGTTTACATCAGTGATTGTTTATATCAAAGTAGCACCAAGATCTTTAAAAACAGTAGCAAATCAGCATAAGCATGTCTGTAAATATACACCGTGCATCAGAACAACTGCAGTATGATGAACTTACATACAGGGTTGGACTGGCACACCAGGATACTGGGAAAAATCCTGCTGGGCCCTTTTGCCTGCCTGCAAGCCAGCTGCCTACCGAAAGGTTCACAAAAGTCAATTTGGCCTTACCTCCAGGGAGAAATAAAAGATGGTCATATGTTAAACTGTTGAACATACTGCCATCTTTAATTTTTCCCCAGAGGTGTGGTCAGATTGATGTGGGGGAGTAAGAAGCTAAGAAGTGGTGTGGTTGAGCTGTAGGATGGAAAGGGGATCTCAGCATGGCAGTGGCTGGGTGGTGGCCCTTGACTTGGGTGCCCGATGGGCCTAAGGTACTCCAGTCTGACACTGAACATATCACCTACATACCTAGTGTGTCTACACTGAACCCTTCAGCTGCTGCCAGTTCAGACTGAAAGAAATCATAATCAAATCTGCAAAGGTCATCTGGGCCACGTTCAGCAGGAAATCCAATATAAAGGTATGCGCTGTTTGATCCCAGGATAATACGATCCTAAACAACAAAAATCAAAGTATTTACACAGACTCCTTGTACCTGTATTTAACAGTAAACAGTGACTGGTTTTATACTTCCCACCACTGACATCAACAGCCCTGCCCACCATCACCTCACCTGGAATAAAATAAATTAATAGGTCATATGACATCTCTATTTGTACTGTATTTAAAACCCCCAAACAATGATACTTATCCACCAAGTCATTTTATGCACATTACCTACCAGATGCTGAAGCTTGGTGTTGAGAACAATGGGCACTCCGTTAACAATGACCTTTCCTTTTCCATGGGGTTTTACAAACACTTTACTCTCTGAGTTGATAAAAGTGGCATGTTGGGGTAGAATGCTAATAAAATAAAATACAGAACTTTAGCAGAATATCTGATACTAAAAATAACATGTTTGAAGCACTTCAGGCCGCAATAAATAGTTATTCCATAATGGACTTATTTTACAATGTGGATTCATAATTTTTACAAATTTGAGATCAGACAGGCATCATGGTTAAACAATAGTCCTATACTATGGCATGTGTCATAGTGTCATGGTTTTAATTGGCAGAATCATATGTACATTAATTTCTGTATATTACAAGAGCTTTGCATAGGGATGGAATGTCTCAAGACACATTCTTTAAACTGTTCCTCTGTGCCCAATCTTTTTGAACTGTGCCTCCACTAAATGTGTGCACAGAGTTGTTTGTGGGTCTCTGCGCAAGTTCAGTTATGTGTGTGCATTTAGTCATATTATGCGTACTCCACAAATTCATGTTGGCACTGTTCTTATAACGTATTTGTATATGTACAACGCAAAGCCTATAGGGATAATTGTCACTATGTGTTTAAAGTAACTATACAACATACCCTAATCCTCTCAGAGTTATGACATTTGAAGGGTCCTGGCCAACATCAGAGGCTCCTGAAATAAGAACCATGTTATTTATATTCAACTTACATCTCATGGTTGCTGAGATTTTTTCTGTTTTCTATACAGAACCAAGAGTTTGTAACATTATATAGAACAGAACAATGAACATTCCCAAGGGTTTTAGATTGAACAGTTTATTTTCCTTATATTTTACATTGGGTGTTTAGTTTTGTTTTCAAATAAGGACAGCTATAGGAAAGGATAAATATATTTATTATTTGAAAAAAAAAAAAAACTAAACACCCAAAGTAAAATATATTGGAAGGTTTAAGAGTGGATGATTCTTATGCAGCAACTATAAAAAAAAAAAAAAAAGTCTTCAGTGAGTCAAGTGACAGAAATGGCATCACTTAGCACCAATTATAACTGATTACTAAGCACTGTTTATAAAGATATAATTTACAAGATATTAATGTGTATTATATTTAAATATACACCCTAATTTAATATGGTAGTTTCTCAGTTTTGCATTTACTTGGTGGTGACATAATGTATATAATTCATATTTTTAATTTATTGCAAAAATTCAGTTGTGGGTAAATAATAACATACTTCTTTGTTTTCACACATTGTTGTCTCTCAAGCTTGATTCTGGTGAGATAATACATATGCCCATAGCCTAGCCTGGTGTGGCTGCAGATGCATACTGTAAACCTCTATTCTAGATTCAGTTGCCCTGTGCTGAATGCAAACACTCTAATCAATAACCAATATCCATAGAATGTAGACGGAGCACTGGAAACATCATTTCATTTCATTGGATACATCCTTTTATTAAAAAGTCACCTTTATTCAGTCCATTAAAACCATCGCAAAGTTTTAGCACCTACAGCTCAACGAGTTTCATGGCTTCTCGCCACTTCATTGGTAGCTTCTGTTGAAGTGGCGAGAAGCCATGAAAGTGTTACGCTAAAACTATGTGATGGTTTTAATGGACTGAATAAAGGTGACTTTTTAATAAAAATATGTATCCAGTGTTTCACCCACATTCTATGGATATTGGTTAAAGTTACACCTGGATCGGGGGGGTGTTGAGACGTGGTAGCATGGTGCATACAGTTGCAGTTCAACTTATCTGGTGAGTGCTCCCCTGAATTGACTCTAATCAATAATCCACTCTGAAGAACAGCGCTTGTTACTAAGGATTTGAAAAATATATCTGGGAAATGAGGGTGAATGTGTCCTTCAGATTAGCGCCCTGGAAATTATTTGAAATGTTGTACCTTCCTGAATGAAGTGTTTAAGAACTCCAGATAGCTGTGGGTCTTCATTAATGTTTAGTAGGTAAGGGTACAACTGCATCATTCGTCTTTCCTAGAAATAAGAGAACCATATAACCATAAATTAGAAATCCACCTGTGGCCTTTAATAGATTTTAGTAATAAGATATCAGAGATCTGGACATCATACAACCCTGTATGTGAGTATATTTTATATTAGTCTGTGTGGCAAGGCTTCTAGCTCCATAACATTAAGCAAGAAGTGAGTTCTCCTCCAGAATTACTAGTCAGTTAGTCTCTTTTATTTATATGAATATGTTGGAATAGAAGCTACTGTATAACAATATTGTGATGGAAACTATTGCTACAACCCACTGCAGTAGTCATAAGCAATTCTGTAAAATGCCTAACTTCTATAAATGTAATATTTTTAGATCATCTGAAATTATTAAAAAATGACTGTACAGTGTTTTTGCTATGGTGTCACATATTTCACCATTAAGCCACTGTACCTGGTGTAATTATAATCTGTTAGTATGGCCTCTCTATTGTTTTTCTGGTTAAGATGTTATAGAGATGGCACCTGTGTGATTGCAGCGTATTGCTGTTCCCATTCTTTTCTTGCCTCCTGTAACTGATGTTCCCATGTTATCTGCATTGTCTGGATACGGAGCTCATTCTCTGCAAGGAGACGGCGCAGCTCCTCTGAAACAGAAACATATACCTTGCACTGAGAAAGAGGAGTTTCATCCTTCTGTCCCATTAAAGGATCTTGGACTGAGAAGACAGATAGTTTAAATGAGGTGTGAAGGAGGCCACTTATGCCAAACTGGAGCAACTGTCCCTAAACAGAGGAGGGGACAATGTACAATACCGCTTTAACATCTATATCCCTGCGGTTTCACGACAATCCACACTCCCAGTCATCACGTAGTTTGAAAAATGAACACCTACCTCAATATGATTCATGGTACTGTGGTGACCGGGTCACACTTTCACCCCTGACTGTATTATCCTTAAAGGGGTGGTTTATCTTTAAGATAACTTTTAGTATGAAATAGAATGTACTATTCATAGCAACTTTGCAATTTGCCTTCATTATTTGTGTTTTACAGGTTTTGAATTATTTGCCTTCTTTAGCAACAATTTTCCAGTTTTCACATGCGGGTCACTGACCCTGCTAGCCAAAAATGTATTCTGTTTGAGGCTACAATTTCACCACTACCGGGTTGCTAAGGTAAACAAGACCATAGCAACCAGATAGCTGCTGAAATTGCAAACTGAAACTAAACCATAAAAACCAATTGCAAATTTTCTCAGAATACCAATGTCTACATGATACTGAAAGCTAATTTCAAGGCGAACAACCCCTTTAACGGTTTAAATGCCGGGGGAATTTCCTACCGCTCTGTTGAACTGAAGAAGCCACTCGGATGAGGGGTAAAAAGCTTCAAGAATACTCAGTTGCTTTAAACGTATCACTATTAGATACTGCATATCATGATGTAGATGAACGAAATGCTCAGTCTATGCTTGTCTTGCTCTGTTATATGTGTTTCCAAATCAGCTGTTGTTTTAGTTGCTTTAGTTATTTAATATTTTATAATGAAATAACACTGTGAGTGCTTTACAATACACACACTAAATGACTTGACATTTCTGACTATATTTTCTGTTTACATAAATTGAATATTAGACTTTATTTTACCTACAATGCAGCATTTCCCCCAATAATTCCAGCACAATTACATCCAATGCATTGAAATGCGCAGTTTCAGTTGAATTTTGATAATTGCAGTCAAACTTAATTCTTTAGGCATTGACAGCCTGTAGTTGAACCCTTTATTCACTGGCATGTTCAAGGTGGCGGTAGCTCCTGGGGCAGTTGTGTGCAATCCATTAAAATTGACTGGATGGCAACTACTCAGCGCAGTTATGCAGAAATGTAAGAAGTATGTGTTGACTGACACATGTTTAAGGAATAGCACAAATATGTACATGGAGGGGCTCAGTTCTGCTCAATTCTACTTTCTCTATACAGTAGCCCGCATGGGGTAGGGTTGCTGGTGACCCATGACACATGCAAAATGATGGGTGACCTGCAACTTTGTGTGCATCACAGGTGACCCAGAATTTCGTGGGTTGGGGGCAGGGAAATATTTTTGTTGTGGGGGCCAAGGCCCATGTAGTTAAGCCACTACCCCTATATATGTGATGGGTTGGCCCCCTGGTGGGCCTTTGGTGCTATTTTACACTTGCCTTTACCTGGACTTGAATAAGACAACCTATCTTGTAAATTTGCTTTAAGAAGACGATAGCCCCATCCCCTGTGTTCGCACCCACTGCCCACCATACCAATAATGCAATTTACATAATATCGCAAGCGGCTCCCATGTTTGGTCAGGCCCTGGCTCAGGCACACCTCCAGCCACCCTGGTACTTCCACCACTGAACATTTCTTAGCATTATACAGTATAAGACGTGCAATTTTCCAACACTTACTTGTTTCTTGTTCAACTCTTTTCCCTGAATTTCCCAGTCCTGCCAGCCTAGAAAGCAACTTGTTATTTTCAGCTTTGAGTTCTTTAATAAGTCTTTCAGTGGGGCCGGCATTAATTATGGCTTTATTTTTTATTTTCTTCGCCCTTTAATATCAAACAGGCAGCACCAATTAGATTAATGGCAGCAAGAACTCATACTTGCTTAATACACAAATACACCTCAACTGATTCAATAGAGAGGAGAGGAATAGAGGGTTATCATATTATTTTTGCTATTTATGCTCCTGTCACACAAGCACGGTGTTGCTGGATTATTGGCAAAGACCTTGGATGCCTTTTTTTAAATATTCCTACATTCAGAATAAGATGAGTTTGTTAAGTAGTACTATATAGTAAAAATGACCTGTAGGATAAATGGTCTCCTTCTGTAGGGTGGGACTTTCAGGCTGGGTCAGTAACAGTAATGGCTCATCATTAGACCAACCCTTGTCACCCACCATTTGGCTGGTCTGCATCTGCACCCAATTCTTCCAGGGAGGGGTAATGATGTGGTGAAATGGGGTGAGATGCAAATTGCCACCTTTGCTTTTGCTGACAATGTTTCTTGACCCAGCTCTGTATCCAGGTCAGAAGATTTTCTATGCATTAGGCAGGGGTAGGGCTGCTACCTATGGGACACTTTACTTGCCATTTTGTTTGACATCATCAGAAAAAAGTATTATGTTGCTTGGCACATGGATTTCGGTGGCAACAAAAGTGGCCAAAAGCATGAAGACTTTATTTGCAGTATTGGCTCAGGCTTTCTCCTCTGCCCTTCAGGGTCTTTTAGCACAGATAAAAATTGTTGTTGTGCAAATTTGTATCTAATTTATTATATAAATACAAGGTGAAAAAAGACTTTTATAAATAGGGGAGGTGGGTAGAAAATGTTAAAAAATCTCCCCAAATCTCCCCAGCTTGCCATTACCTCTCTGCATATCTGAGTGTTGATAAGGTCTCCTCATAGCAGATATCAGCTGGACTAATGGCAGCAATCTGTGGAAATGAATTGAAAAAAAATGAAAAACAACATAAAAAAGTGAAATCAGTCCAGCTGCTCCTGGTTTTTTTATTGGGACAGAAGATTAAATACATTTAGAAGAAAATATGGCTGGCAGCGTTCTTGTTTCTTTATTTGTGTTTTTTGTCTGTTGTCATAGTTACATGGTTGTGTAGTTAAGCTGGGTTGAAAAAAGACCAAAGTCCATCAAGTTCAACCCTTCCAAGAGAATCCCAGTGCACATGTCTTTTTTGCCCCCTTCTTTAAACTAAAGGACAAGGCATGATGTCACTGTCCTACGCCCATGTCTATCCCATTATTATAGCTCTAACACCAGACTAGGGCAAGGAAAACTTCACACATTACATTATGGGGTGCGGGGGGGGGGGGGCTCTGTGCTCCTTTGTAACTGTGTTTTCCATCTGTTTGAGCGCTGTAGCTACATTATGCTTCTTATTAAAAATATGCTTCTGTATGCAGAAATCTGTTCCATTTTAGAAGTGGAGGAGATCTCTTAGTATATTTACATCAGAGGACATTAGGGCTTTGTAGTAAATGCACTGTGTGGTTGTAATGCTGCCACAGTACTTTGAAGGGGACCAATGTGGGAAATATTATACATATGCCACAGTAAAGTGCAAAGGAGACCCTCTCTGTGCACGTAATGTAACTGAACAAAGTCAAACACACAAACACAGCGAAAGTAATGAAATCATAACAATTGCACTCACACAAAGAAGCAGCAAACACAATACATTACCATAACAGTCCTGCTGTTACCCCCCAACGCAGACTGCAAAAGTTTTGTTAGAACCGAGTCTCGATATGGAATATGCAAAACTTTCTTTCCCATTGCCGCTTCTGCTAGAGCACTGAGAGAAGGGAAAATGCATTATTTTAAACCAATGCAGTTCTTTCAGGCAAAAATTATACTGACATGGCTTCTAGATCAAATGTTATTTTAAGCTGAAAATGTAATTAAACTTCAAAACACTTCCCCACTATGGAGATTCACTGTTTAATATGGACATAACGTTCATTAGTGCCTTTATTTTTTTAATATGGCTCAAAACAAGCACACTTCCTTGCTTTGTGCCCCAGAATTCTAAGCATGTGCTCCCTCTATATACTGATATATACCTCTATCAGCAGTTAGGCATACATACATCTCAGAAAATATGGAACAGGTATGGGATCCCTTATCTGGAAACTTGTTATCCAGAAAGCTTAGAATTACAGCATGGACATCTTCCACAGAGTCCATTTTAAGCAAATAATTCCAATTTTAAAAATCATTTTGGTGTAATAATAAAACAGTACCTTGTAATCAAATCCAAAAAAGCTGCATGAATTCATATTCGTGGTAAAACAATTCTATTGCATTTATCTTATTTTTAAATTTTTTTAATCAGACATAAATTATGGTAATCCAAATTATAGAAAGATCCTTTATTTGGAAAATCCTGGGTCTCAAGCATTCTGGATAATAGATCCTATACCTGTATAAAAGATGGTGTAAATACATGTTGCATTGATGTGCTTACAAAAGTTCCTTCAGTCCAGGTACAAAAGTTGCAGACAGGTCATAGTGGTATAAGAAACAGAAACATACCTTATGACATTACCCAGTGTGGTTAGACTAAGATTAACACATGTCCCTTCCCGAAGGCGATCTCCCTCAGAAGCAGATGACTTTTGTCTCTCACTCCCAGCTAGATCAACTAAGTTTATACTGGATTGCTTCGTAATATCTTCCTTAAGTAATATCTGCAGAACAGATACATATTGATAACATGGTTACAGTACCAGAACTAGTACACAGAACTACAGCACCGTATTTAAGCCTTTATATCCACTCCATAATTATCTTGCCTTTAGTATAAAGGAACTGGATCCATATATTAGCATGTATGTCTGGGGTCATTTACAATTGCAAGGGTGCAAAGTGCTCAAGCAGCCAACTTAATAAATGTTTATTTTTCAGGTAATATTTCTTACTTTTGTTAAAAGTTCCTTCAATCCAGGTACAAAAGTTGCAGACGGGTATTAGTGGTGTAAACAAACATAAAACTGTGTTTGCAAATAATGCCTTGGCATCATACCTTATACCTGGGGTCCGGGGTCATCTACAACTGCAGGTGTGCAAAGTGCATTGTTGGACACAATTGCCCTGTTTTTTTAATTCCAGTGGCATTTTGGCTGCCAGAGGGAGTTTCTCTTGACACAAGTGCGAATGCTGAAAATTTTTTTCTTGCATTTCTGGTGTTTGGGGTGAAAGTGATGTGTGCATCCTATTCTTCTCAGGTAACTGCGATACAGCAATTGACGAAGGCCTTGGTGGAAACCCTGAAGCTAACAACTAGTAGCTCCACGGTTCCCTTGTATCAGTAGGTGCAATGATGCTTAATTCAGAACAGGAGGTAGAATGAAAGCAGCAGGCCGAGTACAAGGAGCACATGATGAGTACCTTTTATGAATGGGGTTTTTCGTGCAACTGACTTCAGCCAAACAAAACTGCAGTGTGGTAAGTAAATGACCCATTATTCCTGTCTACATAAACAATATTACTCATTATATGCTCAATATATAGTTTAATATGTTCAATATAGCAACACATGTATGTAGCATGTAAAACAGATGTTACCCCACAAAACTATTTCTCATCTAATCTCACAATACAAGAATATATTACAAAAAGTATAAATCCTTATTTAGCAATAACCAATGTTTCTTCTGATATTCTTGTGGTTCGTGTTCACTAAAATGATAATTTAATTGTGCTTCATTAGTGATATGTAAAACCCGAGTGGTATTGATGACTAACTTAAACAGCCTATGTAAAAAAAAAACTTGAGGACTGTTGCCATAAAGCAGTGATCCCCAACCAGTAGCTCAGGGGCAACATGTTACTCACCAACCCCTGGGATGTTGCTCCCAGTGGCCTCAAAGCAGATGATTATTTTGGAATTCCTTGCTTGAAGACAAACTTTAGCTGCATAAAAACCAGGTATACAGACAAACAGAGCCTCCTGTAGGCTGCCATTAGATATAGGGTCTACCAAATAGCAAATAACAGCCCTTATTTGGCAGCCCTGGGAACTCTATTTATGCTTGTGTTGCTCCCCAACTCTTTTTACATTTGAATGTGGCTCACAGGTACAAAAGGTTGGGCACCTCTGCCATAAAGGAAGGGGGCAATAATACAGAATGTTCAATAACATGAATTTGTTACCTGTTTAAACTGGATAGTGATCACCATATGGGACCTGCTGCTGCTGGCATTCATGCTAGTTGATGCAGTAGTCCTTATTTTTTTCCCTTGCTCTATTAACCTTTCAATCTGTGCATAACTCTCACAAGGCACCAATTTTAGGCCATCAACATAAAAACCTTGATGCTGGTCCTCTCGAACTTTTAGTCCACCCGACTTCTTTGTTTTAGACAGCAAATCTGTTACCTAAGCAACACAACAATCGGCAGCTTATTAATAATCAGCTAATATTAATAAAGAATTGTTTCTATATTTACTATGCATGGAAAGCTCTAATGATACAAACAAAAAATCTACTCTGGTGCTGTCTGTTGTGTTGACGGTAGTGGGAAACCCATACATATTCCTTATTAACATTTTATAGATTTGTTTTTTGTTTATCCTGCCACATTTCATTGACTATATGTTTTGCCACAAGCTGTAGTTCTGTAAAATAATAGTTTAGAAAGTGGTTATTTTGATAATACTGTATCTTAATCGAAGGGGATATGCAGACTTCTAGAAATTGGAATGATTTGAAATTTACACTAGACCATGTTTATTGTGTCATTGGGATCAGTTCAGGTCAGTTATGTAAACTCTGTGTAAGGGATTGCCTTTTAGCTACACGGGGGGAAAGTTAAGTAAAACCAGGACAGAATGGGGAGGCATCCCCCAAAAATCTGTTCATTAACTGGGGTTTCTTTTTAGAATATGTTTCAGATAATATTCTTAAAAAAGTTTTTTTTAGCCATAATGAATCTAGAACACTTTACAGGATAGCAGGGGCTGACTCTCCTTCCTGCAATATATTCCTCTACATGAAAAGCATGATTTCAGCTTTGGAATTGTGGATAAATCCATTATCTCCAATATTCAGCTCTCAGTATGCAGCAGTAACATTGAAGAACATGACAAATTAAGACATTTCTTTTGTGTAGTGTGTAGTGGGTGCGGCAGTTAAAGTTTCTTTATTTGCCCATTTTATTTCATTTCTGCTTGGTTGCTGGTATGTGACAGATGCTTTTTTTTATAATTAAGTTCATGTAGATTAATGGAAGTATGCACGCTATTTGGCAATATTTGGTTTTACACAGATCCTACCTTTGTATAATTTTCCATCACTACACAAAGATCACCTCCCATACAACAACTTTTGACATGGTATTCAAATTTTGTTTTCTTCACCAATTTTTAAGAAAAAAAATCACTATTTATTTCACACAAACTGGCTTAAAGCAGTGGCAAATAAAGAACAACACATAGACAGTGTCAGTATGTATTGTCACTCCCATAAAATATCAAATACCTCACAGTATATACCTTCAGACATACCACATGGTACGATACAGAATCATTATTGAATAATCATTTAATTCACAATGCAAACTCATATATACAACAAATAACCCAAGGAGATGAAAGAACACAAAGATCACCCCCCAGGAGTCACTGAACAAATCAAATTCTGCACTCGGTCCAAGCTAATTAATTTACCTTGAAGTCAAGACACCAGGTATTCTAACTGTGATAATGGTAATCTGATTTATGGTAATTCAGAGTATCACTATATGCAGCTCTAATGTACTTAAATAGCAGGCAAAATCACCCAAATATTATTTGCCTATTTATAACTGCTTATAACTGGAAAATGTCCTAAACCTAAAACGATAAATGTGTTTTTTTCATAACAGGAAGAATCTAGCTATCTTCATAACAGGACATTCTGTCACAGGGGTCACTGATTTAAAGCCTACTGTATACATCACTGTATTTAGCATAAAATATAAACAGGGATGTATTAAGAGAATATAACAGTCTGACAGTGTCGGACTGGCCCACCAGGATACCAGGAAAACTCCCGGTGGGCCCAGGGGTTGGTGGGCCCTCCTGCTCCTCACCATTTGGCCTGCTTTATGGTCATTCCCTATTTCTGAATGGGAAGAAAGAGGAGAAATACATGGAAGGATAGATGTTAGCATGTAAATAAAAGAAACTGTGAGAATGAAGTGAGGAAAGGAGGAAAAATACTTTGGAGAGTGGGCCCATGGTCTATGGTTTTCTGGTGGGCCCCTGGGTTTCCAGTCCGACACTGCAGTCTGATCATCCCTTTAAAACAACTAGAGGCATACAATGCACAAAGCCTGCTTGTTATTCACGATTACCTTATGTAAAAGCCAGGTACCTTCTGTCAGTTAAACCGGTAGCCAGTACTGAATGTGAGCACACATTTTGCCATTACAATTATATAGCTAAGGGCTAACACTTTACCTGCTCATTGTAAATTTCCAGCATGCTGAATGTTACCTGAAATAACAAGAAAATGCTCAGCTATTAGTAAATCAATAATATTAGTTTCAGTAATGTTCACTCTCAAAGTTTGCTCAGGTTTACAGTGTGGTTATTGTCTATTAAACATTTAAATAAGAAATAGTATTATAAATTGTGTAGTGAAGTTACATGAGGTTTCATTACCACATGACCTCAGGTGAGATCCTTTATATTGATTAAAGGGTTCCATGGTCAACTGGTCCTTAGCGATGTGTGTATATATACTGTATATACTGTATATGTGCATGTGTGTCTACATAATTAGACCCTTACCTGGTATTGTTTGTTTTTCTCCTGGTTATTTTCAATAGCTCGGAAGAGCTCTTCACATACAAGTGGGATGATACCTCTATTAGTGCCATATCCAATCATTGAATAGCTCTTTCCTGATCCAGTCTGCCCATAAGCTAACAGAGTAGCATTATAACCTTGCCAAGCATTATCTAATATACCTTGACCAAGGTCTTGGAACACAGTTTTCTAGAGAAGGAAAAATTAAATTAAAGCTCACAGGATTAATAGACACCAAAAAAGGTTAAATAAAACTCTGTTGGCCATCTTTTATTCTAAACTTGAACTTAATGGAGCGCCATGTTTTTAATGGTCCAATTATTTGTCTTAAAATACATTTTGTGCTACCAAAAGGATACAAAGAAAACAGAGGATAAGAAAGATAAATAAGTAAGGGGGGGGGACATTAGAAGAACAGTTGTAGAAAAAAGGCATGATATTCTATATTTACACATTACCTTCCAACTGAACGTTTGCAAACAAGATTTGAAGAGAATCTTAAACTGTTGCTTCAAATACTGCTGGGGGGAATGTAGTGGAATGACTGTGACAAACAAAGTTATTAAAACAAAGGGTTGGGGCATTAAACCTAAGATTTTCAAAAACTTTATGCTTTATGTCATTAACTTTTCCATAGCTAACATTACATTATGTGGTTTTTTTAATGTGTGCATGTGCTATAAACTTTGGGCAAAAGTAAAATATAAGTTTTTTCATTCCCCCAGTTTTCTTTTGGTAGCTTCTTAGCATTACAACACAAAACATGAATAGAAGGGCTCTGCTATGCTAGAGAACATGACATCAACATATTCCATAACAGCTGGTTAAATTCACTCAAGTAGAGTATGTGAAAATCTGGAAAAAAGGAAGGTTTCTTAACCTAAAGCACATTTATTGAGGAGCACAGACTGCAGTACTGGCTTGTGTGCAGTAATTGTGTGCACCCTTGTTGGTGCAACACCAGGAAGTCATTTACATGCAACTTAGTATGCTCTGACCTTGTGCTAGATAAGGTGCCTTAAAGTGTGCCTAAATTAAACTCACCTGCAGCGCTTCGGGGGAGGGAGACCGGAGGATCACGGGAGTGCCCTGGGGGATTCGGGTCTGGGCCGCCAGGGCTAACTAGGGCCAGGGCCCACTGGATTTTTTCCCGGGGGTCTGACGGCCCAGTCCCCCGCTGCTTGACGTTATTGCGCTGTCTTGTGCTTCCCATTTGCCAAAATGGACACAACTGTGTGTGCACTATGTCACTAATCACTATTCTTTTGGTACAAGTGTGCTGTGCCTACTGATGCAGGGCACTAAGGGAATCCTGGATCTGCTGCCTGGTCAGGAGGTGACAGTAGCTCCGGGGTTCCCCTGTGTCAATAGGCTCAGCAAGGCCTAATTCGGAACAGAAGGCAAAAGGGACTGAGCAGTGCTATACAACTATATGTGTGAAGAGTGTATTTTTATTTTATTTGTATCTTGGCCTTTTTTTTTTTGCTACTTTTAGGATCTGTCTCACCTGATCGGCGTATCTGCTATAAGAGCCATCTGGGACAAGCGTGCTTTCTGTGTTCTTCAGATATTCACTGTGTGACCAATATGCAAGATCAAACTTAAACGTTTTCTCATTACCAACATTCTTTGGGTCACAGATAGTGGTGCAGTTGGTTTTCATAGAGATGACACATTTACTGCTTGCATCCTTTTCTCTCTGTTTAAAAAGATTTTTTTTAAATTTTCAATTACAGTAAAAAAAAATCACCATAGTATCATAAGAGTCCCCTTAAGGGGTAAGTTAACCCTTTTATTTTAAAATCCTTAAAATTATAGCCCCCAGAATTACATACCTAAATCCAGATTTATTTTATTTCTCTATTACAGTTCAGCTACAGCTCTTCCACTGACTTCCTTGTGAAGCCCCACCCCCTTTTGCTCCTCTATCCGACTATAGAGAACTCAGAGAGGTGCCTAATGGACATGCTCACTACCTCTGCTCCAAATAAAATCAAGCAGGCATGCACAGTAGGCACCTTTTTGAGGTTATCATATTTGGAGAGGGAAAGAGGGCTCAGAAAGCAAAAGAGCCAGAGCTTCATGCTAGACAAGGAAGTCAGTAGAAGAGCTGCAGATGACCTCAGTTAAGCTCAGTTGAGAAAGATATGTTATTCTGGGGGCTATACAGAGTCATTTTAGTGTCTTTTTTTTGTTTTTTGTTTTGAAAAAGGTTTACTTGTTTCTTTAAATAAAACTGTAAAGTTTTCCCCAACCCCCAAATGTGCAGAGAAATCTGTGGAGCCCTTGGTCAAACTTTGGGACCATTTTCAGTTGGATGGCAAATGGGAATCAGTTTTAGAATATGTCTATGAAGATTCTCATTCATTCAGCTCATGCTATACAGTATCAAGTATAATTAAGTCTAAAACAACTGGACTTTTCTGAGTTTTAGAAGGCTTACTGCACCATCATGATTGTCTTTAGGTGGCATAGAAGGTATTTTTATATCCACCCATATCATTTATATGGTTTTAAACACCAAAATTAAAAGTATTTTAAAGTAATTAAAATATAATGTACTGTTGCCCTACACTGGTGTGTTTGCTCCAGAAACTCTACTATAGTTTATATAAATACCCTGCTGTGTGGCTATGGGCGCAGCCATTCAAGCTGGAATAAAGGAGAAAATGCACTGGTTACAAAGCAGATGAAAGATAAATCCTGTGGAATACAATGGTTTTTTATCTGTTATTGGCTCTGTAACCTGTGCATTTTTTTGTGATTATTAACAAAAGAAATGATGATTTATTTAACCTTGCCATTGAGGGTTAGAAGGTTCAAACAGAAAATGCAATTTTATTATATATTATATATATTAATATTATAAGAAGCTTCTCTGAGAGGAGTAACATCATTCACAAGGTGCTGGCATATACTGCTTTTGCCTCTTTAATTTAGGGTTATATTTGTAAAAATGTGTGATGGTGATGGTCTATGTGCTCCCCCAGAGATCACCTGGAAATAATGCAGCTCTAACTGTAACAGGAAGGCATGTAGGAGAAAAATACAGAACTTTTGCTGTTCATTGGCCGATGTGACCTAGTATGTATGTGTGCCCTTGGTTTGTTTGTGTGCACAGTGAATTGTATGATCCCAGAGGGTGGCCCTTAGTACTTAAAATGGCAATTTTGTATTTAGGAGTACCCAATGGCACATGGCTATGGCACACATGGGCCTGTTGATCACTCTGGCAGAAAAACACAGCCCATTCCCAGAATAACCTGTCACTGCTTCCTATAGCAGCATGTCAAAGTACAGCTGGGTACTGCTCAGAAACACTTGCTTTGGCATATAAAATACAGATTTCCATGACGCCCTTTAAAATAGTTGGTTTCAAAAACTAGTACAGGGGATATTATGAAACCATGTGCAACTTACTAAATTCAGTATCACTCCAACCATGTTTATGATTGTGCAAAATGAATTTCTGTAATTGCTATGATAGACACTTAAAATCCAAAGGCTGAATCTACAAACACCCCTCTCTACAGCTTAATTTTCACTTCCAAATACTAATACACAGTGATAGCTGCAAATATAGATTTAATAAAATCATGGAAGAACTGCAATCAATACCTTGAACAAAGAGGAGATCCAAACAAACAGTGGCGTAACTAAACGTTTCTGGGCCCCAAAGCAAATTCAATTTAGGGCCCCAAAACATTGGTAAGTTTATCTATTCTACCAATATACATTGAAATTGCTCACTAATTAGGGTCTCACTGGGCCCCTTCCACTCCTGGGCACCCCTGCATTCACAGGCTCTGGTTCCTCTGTAGCTATGCCCCTACAAACAAAGGAGTATGTCTGACAAATAACTACTAAATATGCCTGATGCTGTCTGTTCAAATCCACAGTTTAAATCTGCAAACAATATTAACAAGGATTTAGAAAAAGGTGAATATAGGCAAAGAGTTTCCTTTCTTTGCAGGGAGGGTGATTTTAAGTGTTATGACCACTTTAATTCTCTGCTAGAGTGATGGGGGGACAAAAATACCAGAAATAATACCAAAAATAATCAGGCGCAATCGTAATATCACAAAGACAAAACAAATCAGTAAAAATCAAAGACATGTCGGCTTAAATAGAAACCTGTTGGAAATGGCATTGCTGATTTTCAGAACTTTCCGCATAAGGCATAATATATCATCACGTACTCTGTTAATATTCCAAAATACATAAATGAATAAATACATTAATAAATTATTATAACAAACTGCTGCACTTTTTATTCCTTCTAGGCATTATACTATGACATTCAACCCACCCACAAGATGGAACTATTTTACGTAGGAGTGCTAGATATTTGTATATTTATTATTCATATATATATATATATATATATATATATATATATATATATATATATATATATATATATATATTTATGATTGGCGCAAATTATATAATAACACAAAACATTTCCTTTTGAGTTGCTTTCTGACTTCTTTAAATTTACATCCAGCTATTAGAAAAGGGTAAACCTGAACGTATAGTTGATGCACCCACCTTGCTAAAAGGCCTCACCCGCACGGCCACTTTAACACTGTCGTAGCTTGGCATATTTCTTACAACTTTAGGGGACTCTTGACTCTCCAAGCAAGGTTTGGATAGAATTCGGGTAGTAGGAAGGTGAAAGTGAACTAGTTTGTGACAGCTGCTGCCAGTATCCATTGCTCTGCTCTACAGGCTGTCATTCATAATAAATGAAATCTTTCATTAAGGCTGCAGTGTCATGTTCCTGCATCTGCCTCTCATCTTACAGCAACTTTCACAGTAGAAATATCTAATATTCATTAATAAACCAAACTGTAAGTGGGGGTCATTAATAAACACTGGGCGGATTTGCGCCTGGGCAGTAACCCATGGCAACCAATCTTATGTTTGTTTTCATTGTTTAACTTGCAGCTAGCTGATAAAAGCTAATCGCTTATTGGTTGTTATGGGTTACTTTTTATTTTAAAGGTAAATTTTTATTGAGTTTAAATATAAAATATACTGGTATGGCAGTGCAGCGGTCTCCCTGCATTACAGTCCAAATTACAAGTCTAAAGTCTTTTGCCATCCGGATCACACCACTCCCCCATACCCTCTTAAACTTGTCTATGGCCCACATATTTTAAATGTTAGTTTAATGAGTGAAAGAGTTCCATCCACTGTTTAGTGAGGGCAAATTATCCCCCATCCAATGCATAATCACTACTTTCTTGGCGTAGAACAACAGTGTGCGGAGACCCGAATTCTGGCTGCATTAGTAGATACAACATTGCCAGCCACCCCCAGTATGCAGACCACAGGGTCAACTATTTTAGGAGTACCCAGTTCAACAGCCATGAGGGTTGATTTACAAAAGTGCGATAACGCATGTTGCATGCTTGATGCGGAAAAAACACACGATTCGCTAAAGTATTATCACGTGCGTTAAATCACATATCGCTTGCGTTAATTTTAACGCTTTACGTTAATTAGCGTGCAGAAATAATACTAAAGCATGATTCACAAACACTTAGACGCGCTAAATATCGCATTAGTCTGTGTAAAAAATAACGCCTACTTGGGGCAGGCGGTAATTATAGAAAGGTACAGTTAATGAGCTTTTGGCAACACAATATGGACTTTGCAGTGGGATTTACTCAAGTCTGTGTTGGCCCTAGAGTGATGTAGCCTCCAGTTTGCAGGGAAATGATCATTTTCATAAAAGTAGTTTTACCAAAGTAATGCCAATATGGCGTGCGTTTTTTCGCACGCGGCGACTATTTGTGCACGATGCGTTGATTAGTGTGCGTTCCGTCAAATACCGCACAAAAACAGTCTTTGCAACTTAAATAACGCAAGCAGCATCGCGTCTAAATTAACGCAAGTATCCTTTTAGTGAATCGTGCGTTAAGACATGAAAAATTAGACAATATAAAAATTTTAACGCACTTTAGTGAATAAACCCTATGGTCTCCATTATGTCCTTCCAAAATCTCTTTATGGGGGGGCATGACCAGACCATGTTAATAAAGTTAGCTCCTGGGTTGTTGCACTGGGGTCAAAGGTCATCTTGCCTTTTACCAAATCTTAGCAGCTTAAGGGGGTTATATACACCTGGTGGAGGAATTTATATTGTAGAAGCCTATCTTTCATTGAAATTAGGAAGCTGTAGGCAGTATCCACTGCTTCTTCCCCACTGTTCCTGTTTAAGGTCTGGAATGGCCTGGATCTTGAGATGGCATGCTCAAGCAAAGGGTGATGGAATAGGGGGGATAATGTTCACCCACCCTCATAGGGACAGTGTTAATTTCAAGGAATGTGGATCTGGGTGGATCTGGACCCCCAAGTATTTAAATGGTGGAACTTATTCCAATTCATTTTAAGTCCAGAGTACCTGCCAAAATTGATTAGGTCTGCTTTTATTTAACTTGTTCAACAATGGGTTGAGCCAAGGCAACTAAAGAAATGTATCTGTGTTCGGCACATAACTATGCAGAATGCTTGAATCCATCCAGAATGTGGTATACTTGCAGCATGATCTTGCCAGACAGGCAATCTGGGCAGCTAAGTGGAAGAGGAGATTTTGAGTTGTTAAAATTAAGGCTATGCACTTAGGATTTAATAATATACATAATGTAGGTCCTTTCAGACACATGTTCAGACACAAATATTCCTTATTTCCCAGTGTGAAAAACTCAGGTTTTGCTTCTATTTTTCCCTGCTTAGCAATGCACACAGATTTTCAAACTTCGTTTATCAGCAATATACAAAGCTGATACCTATTTCAGCCTTCAGATTACCTGCTTTTTGGTGGGTAAGGGACAGTTTGGGGTGTCAGAACTCACTGTATGTCACTGCCACTTAATTTATAATATATTTAGAACTTGGAGACATTGCTCTTAGAAGTCACTGTACAGTCATTTATAAGTGCATACTGTGTGTAGATTGCATTATGTTTGCCAGTGATCATGGCAGCTGAAATGCCGTTACCACTCCGCATAATATTAAAAGAAAAGGAACTTGAGCTGTGAACATGAAGCAGTGAAAATCTGACCTCAGCCGGTCATGAATCCTTGTGCGTCAGCCACAGCACATTTCATATTTCTGGAAGCAATGACGGGCAGAAAGGCTCATTTTAAAAGCAACTGGTTTTCAGGCAGACCCCACATTTCCCCATGCGATTTAGCCTTTAGGGAAATGAAAGATGGGATCATTTGCTGCCCACAGAAAATCACACTGCTGTAGGGCACTATAAACAAAGTGCCCTATCTGCCATTGGCCTTAGACCAGGGACACATTGAGTGGATCATCCGCTTTTCTCTGCTTGTGGAAATTTTCATTTTCATGCAAATATCAGCTCAGTGTAGCGCCACACAGGCTGACACTGTGCCTGTCGGTATTGCTAAAATACAGGACAGTTTCTCTACCAGGGGGGTTTGACATCACTCCAACGTACAGTGCAGCAGTACAGCGTGACGGAAATTTATCAAAGCACAAATCACAGGGCTTCAGACACTGGCACAAGGCTAATGTTTTCTCTTTTGATAAAATGAATTTCAGTACAGGATTCTGATGGAGGAGCGCTATTAACTGATGAATTCTGGAAAAAACATGTTTCCCTGTGATAGAATCGCTTTAAGGAGAATATAATCATTATGTATAAATATACAGGTACCATATCATAAACTGTGATTCACCTGTAAATCCATTAAGGTTAGAAGAAAAGGAGGTTTCATCTTAAAGGACATGTCAACCCCAGAAATAATTTTTTGCTTAATAAAAGAAAACTTAATTCCAAGCAACTTTCTAATGTGGAGTTATTAAAAATGTTTAGTGCTTTAAAAGTTATTTGTAAATGGAATTGTTACTGAAAGCAGCATTTGCTGAACTCCTGGTTGTTACTTTTTAAACAATGTTGCAAAGGTCAGTCTCCTCCAGCAATACAGGTCTGTCAGTCTGCTGGTTTGTGTTACATTGTTTCAAATGCCAGAGGCACCAGGGCAGAGAATAGAAAAGGACAAACACTACTTCTAATGGCAATTATATACAGAAATAAATAAAAAACTATTACAAATTTGTAAAAAATGTTGTTTTCTTTTATTAGGCAAAAGTTATATTTTGGGTTGACTTTTCCTTTAATATGAAAGTTGTGGAGCACCTTCCCTGATGTGGCTGTACTAGCAGATTAACAGTTTATTTAAAAAAAAAAAAAAAAAAGATGGATGCCTTTGTAGCAAGTAAGGAAGTGTTTTTTTTCTGTCACAATTTAAACAAACAATAAACCAGCCCTTCTGCACAAAAATTGTACTAGGGATTGGATTTATTTCCTTTGTATAGACAGAAGAAATTTGGAGATGATTCCAGCTTTTTTTCACCTTCCCCTTGATCAACTAGCAATTAGACAGGCTGTACTTTAAGCTTGAACTTGATGGACATGTGGCTTCTTTCAATCTCATGTATGTAAATATTGTATATACACTACTCAAAAAAAAGGGAACACTTAAACAACACAAAGTAACTCCAAGTCAATCACACTTCTGTGAAATCAAACTGTCCACTTAGGTAGCAACACTGATTGACAATCAATTTCACATGCTGTTGTGCAAATGGAATAGACAACAGGTGGAAATTATAGGCAATTAGCAAGACATCCCCAATAAAGGAGTGGTTCTGCAGGTGGTGACCACAGACCACTTCTCAGTTCCTATGCTTTCTGGCTGATGTTTTGGTCACTTTTGAATGTTGGTGATGCCTTCACTCTAGTGGTAGCATGATATGGAGTCTACAACTCACACAAATGGCTCAGGTAGTGCAGCTCATCCAGGATGGCACATCAGTGCGAGCTGTGGCAAGAAGGTTTGCTGTGTCTGTCAGTGTAGTGTCCAGAGCATGGAAGCGCTGCCAGGAGACACAGGCCAGTACATCAGGACACGTGGAGGAGGCCGTAGGAGGGCAACAACCCAGCAGCAGGACCGCTACCTCTGCCTTTGTGCAAGGAGGAACACTGCCAGAGCCCTGCAAAATGACCTCCAGTGGGCCACAAATGTGCATGTGTCTGCTCAGTCAGAAACGGACTCCATGAGGGTGGTATGAGGGCCCCACATCCACAGATGGGGGTTGTGCTTACAGCTCAATAGCGTGCAGGACACTTGGCATTTGCCAGAGAACACCAAGATAGGCAAATTCGCCACATTTCCCTAAAGTTAAGTGTAAAACGACCCTATCAGATCTTTAGCCCAGTCGATCTCTATACGATCACATTAAATAAAAGTATGCAAATTTACATTCACCTTGTAAAAGTTGTCTTAAAGGAGATGTAAATGTTAAAAAAACAAATCCTATATTTAGCCATAGACTACTATTCTCTACACTTTACACTACCTTAATTTTTAATACAAGACTACCTTAATCCACCCAGCACTTCCCCCTGGTGTTTTGCAGTCACATGTGCCATGTTTGAAAGTCTTCAGAAGGAGCAGAAGCCCCCACCCTCCTGGAAAAAAAAACCCTGCTCATACACAGGCTGGCTCCTGCTGCCTCCAGGCATGCGCAGAAGGGGCTCTCCACTCCGACAAGTTGTCATTGTAGTGAGAGACCTGAACAGGAAGTGGGGGCGGAGCTTCACTCTGAACAAGGAAGGAGTGGAATAGAGCAATAGAGCAGAATGTAACTCAGCAACCAGGTAAGAAAGAACAGAGGGACAAAGGCAGGCAATCTGGGAAGCTGTTTAGAGTAATTTTATTAATAGAAAAAAAAAAGGTTTACTTATTGTTTAAGGTGGTCATACACAGATCAGATTTCAGTCTTCTTCTGATGAATGTTTGGATATCAGTTGTACGTTTAAATGCAACGATCTAAAACTAACATTCCGACTGTAATTGTAGGATAAAGCCCTACAAATAACAAATCAGACGATGTTCTGAACATGATATAATAGTTGGCAAACACCAACTGCACAAAATTGACTTCCATTGTAGGTCCCCCAAGGAAATTGTCCGATACACATTTGCTGATTTTATCGTTATCTGACAAAAATTTTTAACCTGTCCTATCGACTAAACAACGATCGCCATGGTATGAAGATAATCGGGACAATAATTTGGAGCCCCCACACCGTCCGAAAATCATACGAAACAGATTTTATTGGTAAGTGTATGGCCAGCTTTACTTCCGGTACTGCAATATATATGTAGGGCTGTCTCATCTTGTGGCACTGGTCTGCCATTTTAAGAGCCACTAGAAAAGATGGCTGGAAATTGAAGGGTTAGCTTGTGGTAACTATTTTTAAATTACCTGACATGCCTGAAATTTACCATGCTTATATTCCTACTCTTTAATTATGTTGGGTTGAAAAACCCAACACACTGTTCTTCAGCTTATTCTTCCGCTTTTTCTTCTTCTTCCTTGCGCCCCCCATTTTCTAAATGTTACTCCTCCTACAGTTTTAGGGGTACAACACCCAAACTCTCCACACTTCTTCGCCCTATAGCAGAGCAGGTTGCTTGTGCTTTTCTAAGCGATCCGGCCCCCCATCTTTTTGTGGCGCCGCTCCAAACACCCCAATTTGCCCATTGACTTTGACAGGAAAGATTTTCAAACTGCTGCCACACTTACAGCTTTGAAGCTACACCCCCCCAAACTTGAATAATATAATCATGGGGTCACCCCGAATGAAACAGCATCATTTATTGGATGACCCAAAGTGGGAGGGGCCAACAACAGCCCATCAAATTTCACCCCTTCACTTTAATGGGGAAATTGAAACTGCTGCCAGTCTTACAGCTGAGGCTACCCTTCCCAAACTTGAATCACACAGTCATGGGCTCAGCCTGAATGAAAATATGATGATTGTTGGATGCCCAAAAGTGAGCACATTTCACCTATTGACATGGCAGAAATCCAGCCTGCTGCCATTCTCACAGTAATAACACCAGGGTCCCCAAACTTTGCAGAGTTATGCACCAGGTAACTGCGGTTCAAGGTTGGGAAAAGTGGGTGGGTGGCAGCCAATCAGAGTTTACCTATTGACTTTCAATGGGGAAATTCAACCTGCTGCCATTCTCACAGTATTAACACCAGGGTCCCCAAACTTTTCACAGTTGGTCACTAGGGGACTGCAGTTTTAGTTTTGAAAAATGGGCAGAGCCACCAACAGCCAATCAGATTTCACCTATTGAATTTTATTAGTTTGATGCCAGGGTTCCCAAACTTTACACAGTCATTCACTAGCTGACAACGTACTCAAGGTTAGAAAAAAGTAGGCGGAGCCACCAACAGCCAATCAATTTCCACCCATTATATTTCATTGGTTTATATTTAAACTGATGTCATCATTTAAGTATTAATTCCAGGGTTTTTTAACATTTTTTTGTGGTTCAAAGCTAGAAAAAGTGGGCAGAGACACCAACAGCCAATCACATTTCACCTATTTACTTTCAATAGAGAAGTGTAAAATGCTGTCCCCAAACTTTGCAAATTTGGTTACTGGGGGACTGCAGTTCAAAAATAGTAAAAGTGGGTTGGGCCACTAACAGCCAACCAGATTTCATCTATTGAATTTTATTGGTTTAAATTTAAAATGCTGTCATTCTCACACTATTTATGCCAGGGTGCCACTGTTTGTCACTGGGTGACTTCTACTCAAAGTTAGAAAAAGTGGACACACTCACCAACCACAATTTACCTATTGACTTTTATTGGTTTATTGGTGCCATTCTTTAACTTTAATCTCTGCAGAGTTAGTCACTGGGTAACTGCAGTTCCAGGTTAGAAAAAGTGGGCGGAGCCACTAACCGCCAATCAGATGTCACGCATTGACTTTTCAGCAATTTAAATTGCTGCCACTCAGACACAATTAAAACCAGGGTCCCCAAACTTTGCACAGTGGTTTTTACTATATAATTGTGGTCCAAGGTTAAAAAAAGTGGGCCGAGCCAATATGAAGTTTGTTCTCAAACTTCCCTTTCTAGTTAACTTTCTGTATTCTCAATTGTGTTTGTAAAGCACTATATATCTAGTCAAAGTCAATTAATGATAAGTTATCACATTTCTGTTTTTAAGGATATAGGCACACTGGTAGTCTTTTTTGATGGCATAAGTACACCAGCGGAAAACACCCAATCCGCTGCCTTCTGCCCCTTGTATTTGTGTGCAATCAGGTACAAAATCGGTCTGTCAACACATGCACAAAGAACAGATTCCAATTAAAAATGCATACTTTAGTGTGTATGCTGCCAGGCCAATCACATGCCTGTCAGTGATCACACATCCAGGGGGCAGAAGGCAGTGGATCGATCAGCAACATAAACAAATTTCAGACATAGGCCTTGAGAACAATAAAGACACTGTGATTTTATGCTTTTTATGTGATAACAACCTTCAAACCAGTATTAATAGTATCAGTAAAAGAAAGAAGTTTTCTAGTAGATCAAATTATGCATGCACTTTTAGAAAATATGTGAACAGGAAAAAACCTGATGTTAGAACACAGATTTTAATACAGTAATTAATTTTGCCATCTATGAGCAGTTAAAAATAATTAACCTTTCTACTACTGTGTGTTTGTGTGTGAGTGGACGGTTTCCCAGTTAGCCATGCTTGTACATGCACTGCTCCAAATGCTTTTCAGGCTTCTGGTTTGCTGATGACAGTGAAATGGAGACCGGCTTTGTTCAGGCGTTCAATCAACTTAGTCTTAGAAAAAGCAGCACCTGGGGTGTACACCCCTCCGCTATGGAAAAAGAACAGAATGATAATTCATATATTTTCAACACACAGCTTACAATATTTTAAGTAACCAAACATATATTATATAATTATCATACAATACCATATACAGTAAAAAACCATAAGAATGACAATAACACATGAGCCACCATCATACTATCTGACATACTATTCAAACATGTTTCATGTGGCTTTACTGCAGTAATTTACAACAGCAGTGACGTAGCTGTCTGACCACATAGCAGTTTTGCAATTTAAAAATAGTAAAAGGTTGGTTGAAATTCCACAGTACTGATCTAACACTGCTGGGATAGAATAATACATAAGTGTTTAAACCACTGTAGTGAGACACATTGTATCCTAACTGATGCTTGTTGGCTCCCCTTTGTTAGTAAATGTGGGCCAGAGTATTATCATTAAGGTAGAACATGCATTTGTACTGTAATCTGAACTTGCCCACCAACTAAATGATAAATTTGTTTGGTTCCCAATAACCTTTTATTTTGCTTTCATTGTCAGTGCTTAACTATTTCTCCGTAACATCAGTTCCTTCTACTGTTCCAATGATATCAGAGAGTTGGGTTAAAAATATAAGTCACTTTAATATCTTAGTTTCATCATATGCACAACAGAAGATTTTGTTTGTTATCTAGAGTTACTGACCCAAAATTATATACAAAAAATAAATAATGGCACAATATTTATGGCTCTGATCATATTTAGATTTAACTGAGGTTATGATATGATACATTAATACTGGGATATCAGTATCGGATCTGTAATCTAAAATTCACGTACTTTCTTTTTAGGGGGAGAAGGGGCTCTAGTTGAATTACAGGTGGATATTTTATTGTCTCGCATTATTATGGCATCAGTGGCTGTGCATTTGTATTTAATCACTGCTGGTCTAAAACGTGCAACCAAAATCGTTACCAACAAAATGGCTACTATAGCTCAAACCGTATGTACCACCCCAAGTATTTAGTGGATTGGTGAAAAAAAGATTGCTATTCTTCTCCACCACTCTGTTAGTTATGATAGTAAATATACAGATATCCCTCCACTTTTTTGTGGATAGCTTTCTATTAGGGCAGACTTATCAAAGACCAAACTGTCCTAAAGGTTTTTCTAGCAATTAAATCAGCATATCAGTTTTTAAAAGATCCATAGACTAATTAGACTGGTATGAATTCAATTGCTATTTATTACAGGGTCAGCATTCTGGGATTAGTAATGCTACAGTGCCAATATCAAGACAGATCCAAGCTACCAAATCAAGGCTATGGGTAAGTTTTAACACATATTCTTTTTCTTTCACTGATCAGTAGTGATGGAATTGAGGCTTACCTAGTGATTGATTCAGGAAGATTTAATCTAATTTGCTGTATGTAAATAATGCTATGACTATAATGCCATGCAAAATTGGAGTCATTTTACAATGTTTTACTTAAGCCTGTATAATGTTTATATACAATACTACCTTAATAACTAGCTAAACTTGTTAAATACATATAAATACACACAGCTGTAATGTTGAATACTAAATACAGGATTTGTTTCATGGATTAATCTATTAGATATAAAGTAAACTGTACCTTTTTGGAAGCAAGCTTGAATCCTTTAAAATGGTCACTCCAGTCTGTACCATTGCTATAGGAGTAGCTACATACGCAACTTCTGTAAAATGTAATTTTAACAGACAGAATATTGATGAAACAATTGCAACTAAAAAAACTAACCCAGTTACTAGATTTTACTAGATGCAATTCCATGATGAAAAAAGCCAATTATAAATGACTTGTGGTTGTACAGTATTTTGGTGTTCTCGACAGTTCACCCTTACAGCACAAACTTCACAGCCTCTAGATGTAACCCTAATTTGTAGCAGTCACAGTATGAATAAAAAAAATAATAAAACCATATAGGCATTTAACCCTCATCTCATACAGGGCAAATTCAATTTTAACAATGTAAAGGTGCAAGACAAATGTGTATTTTGCTGTATTTTTCACATTACCCTCCTAAGGGTAATGTTGCATGTTACATTGTGTCACACACACTAAATCCAGCGCAAAAGTATGACAAAATACCTTTGTACCAGCATGAATGTATATCAATGTGATTAAAATATATCACTAATGTAAATGTGTGAAATCGCCTTGCAAGGAAACTTGATGTTCTCCAGCCGATATGTGATACCACCAATAATAAGGATCTAAACATTCTTTCCTGATCTGCCCTCATACTGTATTAAGATTTCTGCTCTCAATCAGGGCCTACACAGATTTTCTGACCAGAGGCCTTCTGATGATATTAGTCTAAACTAGCAAAAGATTTCTATGTTATGGTACTAAAATAAGCCCAAGCATTGGTGGGAAACAGATGGAAGCATGGAAAATGAAGCAATGAAGCAACAGTACACAAACAGCAGTATGTGGGGGCAAATCCAGAAGCACTTTTTTAAGCAGCAGCTAGGGGGAGGGCTATGTTCAAGAGGTGGCTGGATAGTAACAGTTATCTTCTAGGTCCTCAAAGCATGCAAATAACAAACACTATTCCTGAATCTGCAACTTTCAATACTCCAACACTTCCAAGGGACAATTGCTCTACCTTCCAGACTGTCAATGATCCACTACTAAAATCTGTGTCTGGCTCAGTAGGTCTAAGAAAAATGTCAGGACGTGCTTATGTATTCATAAACTTCGGTTGGGGGTTCAAGCAACATATAATAATGCATATCACTGTCACCAATGATGTGGTTGATAAACTGCTAGAGCTTATTTTGTCTAAACCTCATGGGTGTGGCCATCATTGTGCCAATGCAACTCCAAAATGGCAATGCAAGTAGGCTTGCTAAGCATGAAGGGTGTATACCACCAAACTAATGGTAAACTTGGATGCAAAGGCATCATTGCTCTATGCAGCAAGTCTGTTAGGTGGCTGACTGTATTGTGTTCTGTCAGTGGATAATATTCACATCTGATATGAGAAATGCAGGATGCCACAGGAAAACCCGGCAAAACAGCTGTCACATTACCTGGTCCTGACACTTGAGTGCAGATCTTTACATTTGGGGTCCCATCTTGCGGATTGTACCCTTGGCTATAACCTTCACCAAAAAATGTCATTGTGAAAGATGCTCCATCCATCTGTTAATAAACCACAGAAAGGTTACAATATATAATATAGTTGTACTCTTCAAAGCAATTTTGAAATTAGCATTAAGTCATTAATCTTTTTATAAACTAATATAATAAATGCTGTAACAACAGTGCCACCTGAAACTGAAAGAAAAGTAATGGCAGTTATTTGTTGTGCGCTTCACCAATCACGTATATGCTAGTTATTTATCCCTTTACCTGCCAAATCTAGCTAAGGAGTAACAAAGTGCCAGACACAGATTTTATTGTTCCAGGTTATATTATCAATGGGAATGTGTGCTTCCAGATCCTGCCGGCTGGCGGATAAGGGTTAATGTAAATAAACCCAAACTCCACAACATATTCAATGAAATTATTCAAACCTTCTATTTGTTATTAAGTCAACTTAGAACGGTTAAGCAAACTTTTTATCTATCGCTTCATGCAGTTAAGCCTACTGGAACACAGGCAAATATATAAAGATGTGTATGGTATAAATAGCCTACATATTTAATATACCAATATAATTAATAATTTCATAAATATTCTTCTATACACATTCTAATTTTGAGAGCAAAAATACTGTATATTGTATAATTTTATTAAAAAAAATTAAATAAAATATTATATATATATATATATATTTATATATAAATAGGTAACAAAGAAGCCGCTCTCAGAGGACTTAGATGCAAAATAAAAAATCCTTTTATTGTAATACCTTTTATTGAAAACCTCAGCCTTTCTCAAAGTTAGAAACGGAGTGAGTGTAAACCATAAATACAGCAACTGGCGGGAAATTCAAACAAAGACGTTTAAGTGTGACCTAACACCTTCACATAACCCAACACCCATCCAACAGTGGAATGACATATTAGAGAACACAACGTCTCTCACACATAGACCATCAGTTAACTGGTGTCTCATCAAAGAGGCACGCTATAAAAATATCTTAATATAAAAAGAAAAGTTCGAAAAGCCCAAAAAAGGGAGCGTAGTGGGAAGTACAAATATGTGAGAACTCAATAATAAAATAACAAAAATAACAATGCAAAACCTACAATGTAATAAAGCATGAGGCATAGGAAATCACATACATCAATTAGGAAATGTATATACAGTTAAGAGATGTATATACTGAAAAGTGATGTTGGGTACCGGAGGGAGAGGGGAGCTACCACCGGGGAGCAAGTGTGGGACAAAACTCAAAGCCAGACAGAAGAAAAACAACGTGAGTGCAGAAAACACAGACTAAAAATACTTTTGGAGGAAGTAGTGTTAGGATTTGGGCTTTTTAAACTCTCCGCTTCTTTTTATATTAAGATGTTTTTATAGCGTGCCTCTTTGATGAGACACCAGTTAACTGATGGTCTATGTGTGGGAGACGTTGTGTTCTGTAATGTCATTCCACTGTTGGATGGGTGTTGGGTTATGTGAAGGTGTTACGTCACACTTAAACGTCTTTGTTTGAATTTCCCGCCAGTTGCTGTATTTATGGTTTACACTCACTCCGTTTTGTAACTTCGAGAAAGGCTGAGGTTTTCAGCCGAAATGTCAGTTCACCATTACAATAAAAGGATTTTTTATTTTGCATCTAAGTCCTGTGACAGTGGCTTCTTTGTTACCTATGTCTGTTTTGAAGACTGCACCCAGGCATACTTTTCACTTATACGTGAGTACCGATGGTGTCTATTTTTGTTATATTATATATATATATATATATATATATATATATATATATATATATATATATATAAATGCACACACATGCACATGACTACATAAAATATATTAAGGCTATAGCAGACCACACTTGTATTTAAGTCATAAGGACATTAACTACATGGTAAATCCATTTCTATGTAGATGATATGACAATTACCTGTTCTTGTGTTGGTCCCTCTTTTGAGAAATAGCCAAATGAGAAGAATTTGGGGAACTGGAAAGAAAGAAAGAAAGATAATAAGCTGGAAGAAAACTAAATTAAGACTGTATGCATGAGTATATCCTGTATATACACACTCAGATAGTGCGGAATAGAGATTTACCTTAGAGAAATTGCAAATGATCTAAAAAATTTCTCTGAGCACAGTGGCTTACAATATCCAAGGAATCAAGAAACAGGGAAGAACTCATATCATATGTTTCAGCTGACAAGTACATAAGGGGCATTAGCCTGTGTAACAGAACAGTCACTGCAAAAGATATATAATAACAAAATAAGTGCAAACATAAGGAAGTATCCACTTTATCAGTGCAGAGAAGACTTCCGGAAGTAGGGATAAATAAAGGCGTATGTAGCAGCAACAATGTTGAGTCAAGAGGCTTGTTTGCACTAAGAAAGACAAGAATGGACCATTGTATCCAAGTTTAAAATTATTGGGTTATCACAGTGGAGTTTTGTAAGCAGTTGAATGGTCAGAGAATTAACTCTTAGTTTATAAAAGCAACAGGTAAAATGGAGGAAGTAGCATTAGGGTTTGGGCTGATTGGTAGGCTTGAAAGTTGGGAGCATAAAATCTTTACAACACGTTAAAAATACTTACTTTGATCAGAAGTTTTCGCCCACAGCTGAACTTTGTGAAAAGTAAAAAAAATAGTCCGGCGAACATCAGTTTGATCACAGATGTAAGTCCACCAACAGATACATATGCAGCATACTGCACCTAATAGGTTAAGAAGCATAACCAAGTTAACAGAAAATTGTGCCACTTCAGACTTATTAACAGTGTAAGAAAGCATCAGATAATATTTTAAAAAAACTTTGCAACTGTTCATCAAAATCAACAAAACAACAATTCTGGGCTCTGGTTTGTGACGTATTATGCACTAGATTATAGCACCAATTTTCAGTTGTGTTTCCTCACTGACATAAACCAGATCTACTTGAAGCTGCACTGGCATGGAGCACACAAAAAACACTACTTGGCCAAATGTAAGCCAACACCTTTTAAAAAAAAAAACAGTATGTCCCCAGTTACAACTCACTCCCAAGCTACAAACATCCTCTGGACATTATGAAAGATTCATGCATAATACAAAATGCAGTGTATACGCGACTGGATTGCGGCAGCCTAATTTCAGATTCCACTGTTCCATGGATCACACTTATACAGAACAATAACCTATGGGAAGGAGGTCTTAAACTAACGTCTGTCAGACTGTGATATCAATATAGAACCGCAAATTAAAGAGATATATAACATTTTTTAATATCAAAAAGATATAATTTTCCTGTTTTACAGATAAAGCAGATATGCCCACACAAAGAATAGATCTGTCAAATGGAGGGGCACACAGATACAGTCATCCAATTCAGTTTAGTACCTACATTGAATAGTCCTTATTTATGCACTAGCAGGACCCAGAAATACTATAGCACAGAGGGCAGTCTCTGAAATGCTCATCTCAGTTCCGTGTGCTGCAGTTTGTCGTGTATGGTGCTCTCTTTCTGTGCAATCTGCTTAAAGGAACAGTAACACCAAAAAATTAAAGCGTATAAAAATAATTACAATATTATGTACTGTTGCCCTGTGCTGGTACAGCTGGTGTGTTTGCCTCAGAAAGACTACTATAGTTTATATAAGTTAGCTGCTGTGTAGCCATGGGGGCAGCCATTCAAAGGAGAAAAGGCACAGGCACTTAGCAGATAACAGATAAAGCCTCATTATATTCTACAGAGCTTATCTGTTATCTGCTATGTAACCTGTGCCTTTTCTCCTTTTTTTCAGGTTGAATGGCTGCCCCCATGGCTACACAGCAGCTTATTTATATTAGTTATAGTACTGTTACTCTAGCAAATACACAACTTTACCTGTGCAGGGTAACAGTACATTATATTTTAAATACTTTTATACACTTTCATTTTTGGCGTTACTGTTCCTTTAAGACACAAAGCCTGAGGCTTGAAGTAGCTGATGATTACATTGTGCCCAGGTATGTAACCGCTTATGATAAAAGTGGCCATACACAGGCAGATTTAAGCTGCCGATTCGAGTTCTTCACAGTAATTCGGCAGTTTATCTGCCTGTTAATTAGCCTAATATCACCCAATTTATGTGGGCATATCTGCTTGTGATATTACATTTAGTAAGCTGAAGCCACAGACGATAGGCAAGCATAAAAGAAAATTCCAAAGAATTTTATGAAAGTAAGGGCCGTGGCCCACAGGGGGGGGTTAGTTGCCCACGGTAAATGTCGGCTACTGCGGAAGACTTCCCGAAATGCCTTGCCACTGTCAATAAAGTGAATCACTAGTGGGAATGCATACGTATCACTTTATTTTCCAAAGTCGTGCAAAGTTTCCTGGCCCTTTGGGCCATGGCCCTAACAGTCAAAACTTACAGGAGATTCCTGCAGATTCTCATACAGATAACGCTGAGTCCGTCTGACAACAGAAGCATCTGCCCCCAAAAACGGAATGGCATATTCCTTTAGTTCATTACTATAAAACACTGGCCCTCTGCAGATGGAAAACAAAAACCAGTTAAATTCTAGTAAAAAAAAAAGAAACTTCACAGTTACTAATAAATATTTGTTACTAGGGATGCACTAAATCCTAGCTTCAGCGGAGCATAAAAGTTTTGAACTGGAATCCTGCAAAAATTACTGCCATTTGCTGAGTGCCCAGATAAACCAAATCAAGACCCTTAATCCCATAAGTGTAGATAGTTAACATTTCAGCTTAAAATATTTCTTTGCAACTCTAAGTAAATGAATGCACTAATATTCTCTACTAGAAGCACAAGATAAAATATACTTGCACTAACCTTCTCTTCATTTTTTTCCCGACTACTGGAAGGGGCTTATATGCCAACTGCTTCCTTAATTTCCTAAGATTCCCCTCATCTGCAATTCCATGAACAGCCGATTGCCAGGTTCCGTCATGAATGCAGGTGCCCTATTAAGCAGAAGGAAACACATACGTAACACATACATACATGGTTATAGGGAGTGCTATTTTAAATAATATATCTATAGGAAGACGAAAAAGTGTTTTTCATACTCGCATTTACTGAACACCTGTGTAAGATCAGGTTAGGTTCAAATGAGATGTTGTATAGACATTTTCATGACACCCATGGTTCTGATGTGAAATATCTGAAGGCATGGGCGATTGAACAAACTGAAATTGATATATAAGATTTCCCCCATTCCCATTCTTTTCTCTCCTTTCCCCCCCCATTTTTTTCTTTCCTCCTGTTTTCTATTATCCCCTCCCTCCCACCCTTTATTATCATATATCCCCCATTCCCTTTCTTTTCTCTCCTTCCAAGCCCCCTTTTTTATATGCAGTTTGATGTGTGTAAATATTATAATAAGAAGGGTAATACATACACAGATGGGAAACCATGTAAATTGAATTTTAATAATACAAAATCGAAAGGAGAGTAAGGGTTAATATATCTGAGTCGAATACTGGGTATAAAAGAAAGGGAGTGAACGTCTGATCATAGTTCTTGAAAAAGCGCATGCGGGCAAACGTGACAAATTTTATTTGGCCAGAGGAGGTATCCATAGTTCCAGGCAGCTTGTGACATCAGACGCCAGTTGAACAGCCGTGGGAAGGGAGCGGCAAAGAGGATACCAAACCTAACCTAAGTAAGTTCCCAGCTGGGACATATTAACACAAATTGTTTTAAATAGTCGTTGCTAGAGAGTTGTGTGAGGCACAGCTTCCCTAACTATTTATGTTTTTTTAGTGCGTTTGGGAAAACATGCCATATACCCAGTATATGTTCTAGAGCCTAGTTGGATCCGGCACCCTGACAGAAAGGGGTTTGGTACTAGACCCACAGGGGCTCTAAGTAATTAAGAAAAGGTTTAGTTTTAGCAAGGAACTCCCTGCCCCTTATAACCTTAGATTTTAATATTCTATGGGGCAGATTTATTAATGTATGAATGCTCTGAATCCGACCTTATCGTACTGAGCGTAATTTCTGCGACTTTTTTGTACTTTGCGACAACATTTGTGCAACAGAATCGTATTCTCGCGCCAAGTATGAAAGTTTTGGATTCATTCAAGCTTCAGTATCGTGACTTTCCTTGGGCCAGGTTGGAGCTGCAGAGTGCCATTGAGTCCTATGGGAGGCTTCCAAAAACATGCACAGAAAGGTTTTCCCGCTGTTTACGATCGTTCTGATACGAAAATTTAGTGACTTTCGGATCGCCAATACAATATTATCGTGACTATTCCAATTTTTTCGTAAGCATTTTCGGGATATTTGGGATCATCAGAAATTATCGTACCAATCCGAATTTTTCCCATTTCGGGATTTGAACTCATACTTTGATGAATGTGCCCCTTTATGTGCACTTTGCAATATTTACACTAAAGGCTGTAATACGCTGTATCTATAGCATATTTTCATTGTGGGGGAGTAGAAAGACCTATACTGTATCATCACAAATGCTCCATAAGCGTTGTTTGTAGAACATAACCAATTGAATATATGTGATATAGTAATAAAGTGAAATATTTTTAAACTATGACTGTTGGAGATTTTGTTAAGCGCAAGTACAACACACCAGTTTGCTATATAGGATTAGGTGGAGGAAGGCAGCTCACAAGTATATTCTCTGTTTGTTTTTTTCTCTCCCTCTCTTTCCCTTGTATCACATTATCACCTATTCTAATCACATATTATTGTTGTTTATAGGCGCGGATTTGGTAAACACATACTTGCATTTACAAGTTTTGCACACTTATTGTGTCTTATTCAGGGCTCATATTACTTATCTATGGGGCAGAATTATCAAAATGTAAATTTTATGTATTTTTCTAATTCTCAAAAACCTAGAAAATGTGTGCTTATTTAAAAAAAAAAAATCTAACACCTAAAAATGCAATCACTTTGCACTTAACACATCTTGAGAAATCAAGTTTCAGCAATCGTGGTAAACACTTAAATTTGAATGTTGATAAATCTGACCCTATATGTGCAATCACCTGTTTATCTTTTGAACAATCTAAATCAGCGGTTCTCAACCTGTGGGTCGGGACCCCTTTGGGGGTCAAACGACCCAAAAACATATATTTCCGATGATCTTAGGAGTAATTTTATGGTTGGGGGTCACCACAATATGAGGAACTGTTATACAGGGTAGTGGCATTAGGAAGATTGAGAACCACTGATCTAAATCTTATGTAATCTCATATCACTTTGAAAGGGATAATCCAGTCTGCTGATGACATGAACTGGAATGCATTAACATACTGGTGACCTGAAAGCAGATTATTATGTTTTAGTAATAACTAGCTGGAATCTCCTGCAAAAAAGTAGCGTGTGGGCCATTATCTCCTGGCAATGGTTTACAAAAAAAGGCACAGTACTCACAGGCAATTCCCAATTCCTAATTTTTACAGAAGGCAATGCATGATAAGAAAAACACACAAAAGAAAATTATGAATTATACTGACCTTTGGTCCTGATTTCAAAGACAAAAAACTTTCAACAGCAGTCAAAGTCCCTATTAAAGAAAACAGTTAATTATAAATACGGTTAATTCTACCCATTAACAACTTTTAAGTGGCTAGTAAATGAATAAAGTCAGTCAGTGTAATGTTAACATTAATAGGAAGATTTATTATAGTTAAATCCAGAAGCATTCCATGTTATTGTGCCAAATGTTAGGCACCTGATACCCCTTCTTCCATCTTCTTGGTGGGTGTGTATACAAAGTGAAAAATGAAAAGCAAAGAGCCAGCTTTTTCACTCTACTGTTCATGTACCGACCCAGGGCCATTAAAGAATAAAATAGTGGAAGCAGCTCCATGCTGCTGGATTAGCGGTACCATAGGTCGGTACAGTTTACTGCTACAAAATCACCAGCCCAAGGTTTCAGGTACACAACTATAAACACTCGGGGATTGCTTAACATTTGGCACGACACCCCCATAATTTCATATTTCCTTTAACTCATTTATCAAAGCTAATATTTCTATGAATTCTTAATCAGTTTGACTGGTTTTAGCAGTTGAATGCCATACTGCTCTATGGGGTTATGGCACTTTGTGTGAATTCGTGCTGCCTAATGTTAAGATAAGGATTTTTTGTTAAGGATTTGTTGCTTGTCCTGATCCAAGCAGTTGTGTACCAAAAGTACAGTATGATTATTCAGTAGGAACATGTTAAGTTGATAAACTGCATTTTTTGCATATTCACATAGCTAACCACAGCCTGCATTGGCAGGTGCAGAGTGCAGCATCAGCCGGTGTGGGCCTGACCTGTACGTATTGCATACCATACAGCAGGTGGTAAGTACTGGGTCCCATTGCAGCCTGAAGCAGTCGCCACTCCCTAACATGCACATCTAAATGACGCAAAAGTTAGGGGATGTCTATGTGCCTTACCACCAATCAACTCTAGGCTTCACATTTTAAGAATGTAATTACTTATATTGTTAGTAAAAAGACAATATACAATTTATAAGAAACAAAAGAACAGTGAAGAAACAAAACTTGGTTTCATACCTTTTAAGCTATTTCTGGTGAATAAAACACCCAGATCTGCTGGAATGGAGTCAAAACCGCTGCTGCCAACAATATATACACCTTTCTCTGCTGCTTGGCTGTTATACTTCAGGTACATTCCCTCAAGAAACTGAAAACAAATACCTTAGCTAAAGTACACAATATACATAAATTATTTTTACATATATTATATGTTTGTTTATAACTTGCTTACTGAAAACTGTCACTAACAGCCAGGTCTTGTCTAACATTTAATCTAAACGGATGTTGCCCCATCATATCAAACGTATAAAAGAATATGTATGGTTAGCCATGTATGGTTAAAAATGTCTACTTTAAAATACTTCATGTGAATGAGCACCCAGTAGCAGAATTAGGCAAAGTAGGCATCACTCAGTGCAGTATGTATGTGTTATGCTTCCTTATAGTGTTAGCTGCAGTGATTTCTACTAATGGACAGATATTAGTTTAGGCACGGAACCTATATTAGCCATATTCCTCTTAACTAAGAAGCAGCCTGTTCTGAGATCACTTTTTAAGAAAATCATTACAGCTGCAAGGTAAAAATCACCATTCCTAATATAAGATAAGAAGTGACAGCCTTCTCATGTAGGGAAATCCAATGTTAGTGCTGAAGAGACTATCTCTGCCATTACATGGCTGGAGAAGGGGATTATGATACACAAAAAGTGGCTGTGGAGACTTTGTCACTATAGTAATGTATCTAGAGAGTCAGACTGCTTTGGGGAAGAAAGCTAGAGAAAAACTAATGTTAAAAATCTTACATTGCTTACTTACTGAAAATTTGTACAGAATTGCCTTACAGACTATATTTAGTTTCTAATGGAAACTTTTCACTTTTGGCTTGACATCCCTATTGTCTTGGATCACTGCCACTAAACCCTTCCCCCCCCCCTGCAAAAAAATGTAACAAATCTTACTTGGGGCTCTCCACTTATATCAACAAAGTGTGCTCCATTCTCAACACAGGCTTTCACCACTGGCTCACCGTAAAATCTGTACTGTAAAGGGAAAAAAGCTGTTTATAGACAAATGCACATTCATAGAAGAACAATTCAAGTTCACATAACAGAATCATAATGTTAAAGGGGACCCGTCACCTTAAGAAATAATTCCAGATTGTTTTCTATTGTGTTTGTCAAGAAAAATAAAAAACTTAATTTACACTATATAAATTATTTTAATCTTATTTTCAGTCTTGGAATTCACAATTGCAACAAGCAGGCAGGCAGGCGTCATTTTGTGGACAGTGTTATTAAGGCAAACTTTGCATTCTGTTAAAATCTTGTTTCTGTGCCAGTATATTGGGACCTGATACCCATGTCCATGCACTGGTTACAAAATAAGATGGTGAGGAGAGAGGGGGAATGTGAGGAGGGCAGCAACATTTGAGAAGTTCTGAATTGAAAGTGAAAGTAACTCTCTGCCCCCTCTATGCCTAAGGCAGGGGTCAGGAACCTTTTTGGCTGAGAGAGCCATAAACACCACATATTTTAAAATTAATTCCGTGAGAGCCAAACAATATGTTTGGCCGCGGATGCTTCGGGGCAAGGTAGGGTGGGTCCCAAGGATGCCAGATGCGGATGCGATGCAGAGGAGGGCGTGGCCTGCGTTCGGTGGATAGAAGACGTGTTCTAAGGCTTAGAACACGTCTTCTATCCGCCGAGCGCAGGGGCAAGGTAGGGTGGGTGCCAAGGATGCCGGATGTGGATGGGGTGCGGAGGAGAGCACAGGACACGCCCCCCCCCCGTTATTTTTTTTTTATTAAAGATTTGTTAGGGAGCCAGATGCAGCCATCAAAAGAGCCACATTTGGCTCCCGAGCCATAGGTTCCCTACCCCTGGCCTAAGGCATAGAGGCGGGGCAGGCAATATATGATTGACATCTGGGATTTTTAAATGCTTTTATAATGGGTTTGGATGTGTTAATAAAAAAATGAGTTTGGGTTTTCTTTTTAATTTTGAAATGGGCTTTTATAATACAGTTTTTTTATGCCTGGGTGACAGTTCTGCTTTCAATATAGGCATGCAACGATTCCACTATTGTCAAATTTGGTCGAACTCCGATGCATGTGTAAATTAGGATATGGAAGTATAAAAGAGAACAGTGTGTTTATGTGACTTTAAGGATTCTAATCGGTTTGTCCAGGAGTGTGGATTTGACCAAATCCAAATCCTTCTGAAAAAGCCAGAATCCCGAACCGAATGCTAGATTCAGTGCATTCCTAGTTAAATAACCAGAAAGCAGAAAAAGACAAGAAGGATATGTGAGCTTTGCTATATACAGTGGCTTGCAAAAGTATTCGGCCCCCTTAAACTTTTCCACATTTTGTCACATTACAGCCACAAACATGAAGCAATTTTATTGGAATTCCACGTGAAAGACCAATACAAAGTGGTGTACACATGAGAAGTGGAAGGAAAATCATACATGATTCCAAACATTTTTTACAAATAAATAACTGCAAAGTGGGGTGTGCGTAATTATTCAGCCCCCTGAGTCAATACTTTGTAGAACCACCTTTTGCTGCAATTACAGCTGCCAGGCTTTTAGGGTATGTCTCTACCAGCTTTGCACATCTACAGACTGAAATCCTTGCCCATTCTTTTTTGCAAAACAGCTCCAGCTCAGTCAGATTAGATGGACAGCATTTGTGAACGTTTTCAGATCTTGCCACAGATTCTCGATTGGATTTAGATCTGGACTGCGACTGGGCCATTCTAACACATGGATATGTTTTGTTTTAAACCATTCCATTGTTGCCCTGGCTTTATGTTTAGGGTCGTTGTCCTGCTGGAAGGTGAACCTCCGCCCCAGTCTCAAGTCTTTTGCAGACTCCAAGAGGTTTTCTTCCAAGATTGCCCTGTATTTGGCTCCATCCATCTTCCCATCAACTCTGACCAGCTTCCCTGTCCCTGCTGAAGAGAAGCACCCCCAGAGCATGATGCTGCCACCACCATATGTGACAGTGGGGATGGTGTGTTCAGAGTGATGTGCAGTGTTAGTTTTCCGCCACACATAGTGTTTTGCATTTTGGCCAAAAAGTTCCATTTTGGTCTCATCTGACCAGAGCACCTTCTTCCACATGTTTGCTGTGTCCCCCACATGGCTTGTGGCAAACTGCAAACGGGACTTCTTATGGTTTTCTGTTAACAATGGCTTTCTTCTTGCCACTCTTCCATAAAGGCCAACTTTGTGCAGTGCACGACTAATAGTTGTCCCCACCTGAGCTGTAGATCTCTGCAGCTCCCCCAGAGTCACCATGGGCCTCTTGGCTGCATTTCTGATCAGCGCTCTCCTTGTTCGGCCTGTGAGTTTAGGGGGACGGCCTTGTCTTGGTAGGTTTACAGTTGTGCCATACTCCTTCCATCTCTGAATGATCGGTGGAACAGTGCTCCGTGGGATGTTCAAGGCTTTGGAAATCTTTTTGTAGCCTATGCCTGCTTTAAATTTCTCAATAACGTTATCCCTGACCTGTCTGGTGTGTTCTTTGGACTTCATGGTGTTGTTGCTCCCAATATTCTCTTAGACAACCTCTGAGGCCGTCACAGAGCAGCTGTATTTGTACTGACATTAGATTACACACAGGTGCCCTCTATTTAGTCATTAGCACTCATCAGGCAATGTCTATGGGCAACTGACTCAGACCAAAGGGGGCTGAATAATTACGCACAACCCACTTTGCAGTTATTTATTTGTAAAAAATGTTTGGAATCATGTATGATTTTCGTTCCACTTCTCACGTGTACACCACTTTGTATTGGTCTTTCATGTGGAATTCCATTAAAATTGATTCATGTTTGTGGCTGTAATGTGACAAAATGTGGAAAAGTTCAAGGGGGCCGAATACTTTTGCAAGCCACTGTATATACAGTCTGTTTATGCTGTATTAAGTCCCTGTTATATTAAGTTTTTGTATGTATGCATCTTACTACCCCTAACCATCTTCTTCAATCAGCATGCTTTCCTACAATCTCTTATACCATCTTTTGCCATATTACCACACTCTGTCCCCTTTTCCTTCTTTTTCCCCTCACCATGCACTGCCACAGTAGCATTAGATCCATTACTATGTTCTGGTCTATAACTTTAACACGCTCCTTACAATATTCTGCTTCTGCTCCAAAAACATTACTTATAATTTTTTCACACTTTCTGACACTTCGATGTATGTTTTAACACCCTAATCTAACCAACCTATTGTACCCTTTAACAATTAGCAATCTTCTATCCCACAAGATTTTGTGTATACATTATCTCTTGCCCCTGCACCACTGTAGTATCTTATGTCTCTTTTACATGCCTTCATTTCCAGTCTTCTTTTTAAATTATGTTCCTGTCACATACAAAATAAATGAAAACCACCACTACTTATTTCCCTTATACTATCCCAAAAATTGTATATTTATATATTTTTTTGCTTTTCCCTAGCTTTCTTAAAATTGTTATATATGAACAGAGAGGAGCATACCCTTCACAAAACCAAATGCCCTGGGTGCAGATAAAACATAAAATATATATAAAGGGTACTGCACACACAGGGACTTAATGCAAAGAAAAAGTGTTTATTGAAAAAAATCAAATTAAAAATCGAAATTAGCAATCAAAAACACTTTTTTGTGTGTGCACTACTCTTTCTTTATATTTTATCTGCACCCAGGGCATTTGGTTTTTGTGAAGGGTGTGCTCCTCTCTGTTCATTATATAAATATATATATTTATATATTGAACAATATATATAGATGGAACAACTTCAATTGACTTTTATGATCATAGAAGTCAGTAAGGAATTTAAGTAAAATAAAACATGTAAAACAATAAAACAAGTACAGTCCACCTCACCACCCTTGCTGAGTCACTATACTGACAATGGATGTAAAGAAGAAAATGCTCTGCCAAGTCCAAAAAGTTCTTCAAAGAAGTAGCTAGTAGTTGAATGGGGTAAAGTGAATGTTTTGGGCTTCAGAGATCTTGTAGGCTGATAGCTAATGCCTGTTCAAAATGCAGACTAAAGGGTCCTTTTTATAATGCTCCTTAAAAATTTAACAAAAATGCCATATTTGGGTTTAAACATGTTTAAGCCAAAATGTTTAGTTCCTGCCTCAGGACAGCTACCTTCTTTTAGAAAAAATGCACCGCCCCAGGGTACTTGGCTGAGGACAGTCCTACATATAGTCCATGTAGTCCTCGGCCTACTTTGAGGAGAGTGAATGCACAGAACACTGGAACTTGCCTGAATTGGGTGCCCAGCCCAAGCCTGTACAAGGACTACCTAGAAAATGGTGGCATGGCACTTTTTTAAAAACTTTTTAATAGACGAGGCACAGTGTCTCAAGACAAAAGGTTTGTACTTTGGTCCAACTGTGTGAGGGAGGCATATCTAACAAATTGGCACCCATGAGACAATTATACCACATATTATCTAAGACAGTGCTGTCCAACTGGCGGCCCGCGGGCCGCATGCGGCCCGCGACCCCCCTCTGTGTGGCCCCCCACCTGTCTGGCTGCTTTGATGGCTTACCTTTGAGTAAGCATTAAATGGTATCAGTACTGAGATTAACTGGCCCCCTGCATGGTTCTCACCTCAGATTCAGGCTGTAATCCCTCTGTATTGTTTAAAAATGTAATCCCCTGTGTTTTTCACACCTTTTAATACCTACATTGTTCACCCCCTGCAGTGTTCACACCTCAGGCTCAGACTGTAATCACCATTCCATTGTTCACTTCTTCACACCTCAGACATAGGTACTGTAGGCAGAGTATGGCACATACAGCCAGCATAGGGAAGGCAGAGTATGGCACACACAGGCAGGGTAGGACAGGCAGAGTATGGCACACACAGACAGCATAGGACAGTCAGAGTGCTGCCTGTGTGTGCCATACTCTGCTTGCCCTATGCTGCTTGTGGGAGGTGAACCTGGCAGGGGTTTGTTGTGGGAGTTTGTTAGCAGTTGGAAATAGCCATTAAATGGTCCCAAAGGTGTGTAATTATATGCTGGGGGTTGCTCTGCTATCCACAGGGGAGGAGGAGGCATATGGAATTTAAGGGTATATCTTAATATGACATAATTCTTTCACATATGAATGATGGTTGATATCCCCACAGTAAGGACCAAGCATTTGGGATTTTGCTGTGCTACCACCATTGTGATAAAATAGGTGTGGTTTGAAGTGGGTGTGGTTTCAAAAAGGGGAGTGGTCAAAACTGGCTTCTATTAGCGGCCCTCCACCATGTATGCTAGAGAATTTCCGGCCCTCGGCACCGTAGAAGTTGGACAGCACTGATCTAAGAACTTTGCCCTGCAAATACTGTCATTACTTAATACATTTTCTAAGCAGAAATCAGCAAATATGTTTTGCAATCTTTTGATCTCCAGTTATAGGTCAGATGCCAAAATGTTTGGTATATGCTAGCAGGACTGTAATATTCTGGCTACATGTGTGTTGACATAGATGTCTGTTTGTCCCATACATCTGAAATCTCTTCTGCTCTTCTGTATGATTTTGTTCATTATTCTCAGCCCAGTTACTATAAATCCAGGACAGTACCACTAACTGTAGGACTGTAGGGTACAACTTCCACACATAGGCCTTGGATTGGAAAAGCTCCGTAATTTAAAAGTGAAACTTATAGAAACAGAGAAAAGCATAGTAAGAGAGAAAACAGGGAGCGACCAGGGTAAACTGGGTATAGCAAAATAAAAAGGATTTATCTATATTGGTTTAATTTTTTTTTTCCCCAACAAATGCAGAATTTTATCCAGAAATCCAGCAACAGGCACAAACAAAACTATAATACATGCGCAAAAATTGTGCCTGTTTGTACATATCAGGTGTTTACTCAGACACCCTCCTATTCACACTTGCGGGTTTAGTCTGTAAGGGAACACTCTAAAGTGGTCATTCAAAGTGAGGTCACCAAACAAGCAAATCTTTCACCCGATATGCCCACCTTGGGTGGGCGATATTGTCCGCATCAATGAGCCTATGTTGTTCTCAATCCGCCACAAAAATCAAGCCTGTTCAATTGACATTTGGCCAATTTTTGCCCAGATATCGGTCAGGGTGGCCTGGCGGAAGGCCCCATACACAGACAGATAAACTGCCATATTGGTCTGAAAGTCCCAAATCAGCAGCATAAATCTGCCTGTGTATGGCCAACTTAAGTTAACTGCTCCATGTCAGGTAAAGTACAAGATTCCCTTGCACCTTATTGCACTGAACCATGTCCATGTATTTACAATTACCAAGTGTAAGGAAAATATTTAGATACTTGGCAAGCCCTTTCTGCATGGAATTTTTGCAGCTAGTATTGAGAAGAAGACAAGAGGATAGGAAAAGTGATGAGAGAGGCGCATGTGCTTATTAACCTAAAGGTGCACATAAAAACTCTCATTTACAAGTTAAAAATACTTTTTCAGTGTGTCCAACTGTGCACGATTCCTCATAAACATCTGAACCTGTACATTGGCATTTAATGTACAATGTAGGTTGTATGTCGCAACTGCATTTATTAAGTGCCAAGTGGAGTCGAGTTTGCACCCACAGGAGGCAAAGTCTGACCTGCTGGCATAAAAAGAGTTACCGACGCTTGTGCCATAAAAGATGCTACTAAAACAGCTCTGCAGTGTACGAGTTATTTTTTTTAATGAATACCTTAAAAACAGCTTTAACCTTTTCTTTCTGATGGCTAAGCATTCACACCAAAAATAAATAATTACAAATCAGAAGGGGAAGTATATTTTTTACTGCATGTAAGGCATTTGTCGTGCTCTGATGGGAATGAGCAGAAATATCTATTATAATACACGAACAGTGATTATCTTAAGAACTTTGTACTGAAAGGGTTGCAACGGTATGATAAGATAGCATAGATGTTTTGCAATAATTTGGTCACCAATAGAAGGTCACAGTTACTGCATGTTGTCTGCATTGCGTATTAAAGTATTATGTCCTCTAGTCTCCACCATACCAAATGAACAGCTCTCATCTAGTCAGTATGTTATAAAAAAAAATATCTGCTGTACTCACTTGACTGCAAGTACTAAAAGCTAAAATGCTTAATGCTTATTTCAAATTGAATTTTGGAAATACTTTATATTTTTACATTTTAACATAAGTTAGGTGGAAAAAAAGACACATCCATCAAGTTTAACCTTTTATACCTATATATAACCTGCCTAACTTCCAGAGGAAGGCAAAAAAAAAAAAAACCCCATCTGAAGCCTCTCTCTAATTTGCTGCAGAGGGGAAAAAAATTCATTCCTGACTCCAAGATGGCAATCGGACCAGTCCCTGGATCAACTTGTACTATGAGCTATCTCCCATAACCCTGTATTTCCTGTATTTTTATTTATTATCATAACTACCAAAGCATTCTATTAGTAAAATTACTGTTATTATTATTTATTACTATATACTAGTTACTAACTCATCACACTACAATCTGTTTTGCAGAATGAAACACCATTTTTTTTTGCTGCAGCTGTATGATACTTACTGGCCCCACACAGTCCAGAACAACAGTGGCCTTCTTGCACATTTCAGCGAGGGAGGGTGGGTCACTGACATCACACAGTATAATGTCAACATCAGATTTCAGTTGTGGCTTGGCTAAGAAAGGCATATACAGAGAATAACAATGTCAGTGGCTGGTACATAATTATGAAGGCTTTTGTTTTGGCGTCTACAGTTTAAAAAGGATTACTGTTCTAGGCAAAAAAATTTCATATTCAGAGCGAAGGTGTCTAATTCATTCTATACTCACACACTGATATTGAGGGTATGAAATGTAGGGTTTTAAACCTTAAACAAGGTCCTTTAATAACTACTGCATACTGTATGCAGTATTCAGCAATTTAAGTGAACTATTTCTGTTTCAAATCTTGTGGGTCAAAATTTGGTTACAGTTTGCTGGTTGGCACAAATAAGCACAAACTAAGGCAGCTATTAAGGAATGTTCATATACAGGTATGGGACCTGTTATCCAGAATTCTCGAAACCTGGGGTTTTCCAGATAAGGGATCTTTCCGTAATTTGGATCTCCATAACTGTTAAAAATCATTTAAATATTGAATAAACCCAATAGGCCTGTTTTATTATTATAGAGCAAAGGGAAATCATTTTTAAAAATTAGAATTATTTGCTTATAATGGAGTCTATGGGAGATGGCCTTTCCGTAATTTGGAACTTTCTCAATAAGGAGTTTCTGTATAAGGGATCCCATACCTGTATTTAATGCTTTTGCACTAATTACTAAAACTCAATTTTTTTTCCAACATTTAAGTGAAAAAAAAAACACAAAAAGAATTACAAAACTTTGCCATCTAAAGGTCCAGTAGAAATCAATGGGAGCTGTCCTAGACAAACTGTAACAATCTTTAATTTGTTTGTGGTTTGAGGGGTTTTGTAAATGCATGAAAATTCCTCTGAAAAGGAAAAATCAAAGGTTCCCCTGTTCATTTCACATTTTAATTTGTTAGTGGTTTTCCAATTCAGATCTTTTAATAAATGACTAGTTATTCATGGTTTTAGTAGAAATTTTTTCTTAACCACTAAAATCGAAATGTTCATAAATTTGGCCTTATTGACTTATTTAATCTACCTATTTTAGTTTGTGCATATGGTACAGGTATGGTATCCCTTATCCGGAAACCCATTATTCAGAAAGTTCTAAATTACGGAAAGGCCGCCTCCCATAGACTCCATTATAAGCAATTAAGCATTATAATTCTAATTTTTAAAAATGTTTTCCTTTTTCTCTGTAATAATAAAACAGTACCATGTACTTGATCCCAACTAAGATATAATGAATCCTTATTGAAGGCAACACAATCCTATTGGGTTCATTCAATATTTAAATGATGTTTAGCAGACTTAAGTTATGGAGATCCAAATTATGGAAAGACCCCTTATCCGGAAAACCTTGGTCCCGAGCATTCTGGATAACAGGTCCCATACCTGTAGTATCATTACTTATATTTAAGACAATTGTAATGTGTAAAACAGGGGTTCTTAACCAAGGGCATAGGCAAGTCCTTTTAATAACTACTGCATACTGTAGGAAGGTTGTTATCTATATAAAAGACAATCATGGAGACCCATCATAGAAAGTATAGGGCCCCATTTTTAGAACCCCTCATGTAATAATTAGCCCATTAAGTGCACCCCTTTGGTAGAATACAAAATACAGTCCAGTCAGCTATTTATTTACTTTACTAAAGGTTTCCAGTACAAGTCATTCATTTTCTAAATGCCATAAAATACATATTTTGCTAATTTAAAATGGGGCATAACCCAAACACTGCCAATGTATCTCTGATCTGATTGCTTTCCTGTGTTAAAGTTGAATCAAATAAATAAAAAACAAAGAGGCATACTTCACAGCTGAATGATCTGCATGAATAGCTGCATTGTGAAAGACAATTGTGTCACTGAGAAAGACGCATGAAGGCAAAGTTCATAGCCAACCCTGCCCAGACAGAATATTCTGTAGCCCAGTTATCGCCATACTAACAGACTGCTAAAGCCTTGCTGATTCCATGGGGTGCAATAAGCTACACACTGACCAAACTCGAAGCAACATTTCTGGCTTCTGGGACATATCTGCACTTGACACACAGCATTAGCACTAGCACCGGGTTACCGTGGGAGATGTAGTCCTAATATGCCTTGAAAATAAAAATAAAAGAGTCAGTGTATTAATCGTCCATCACTCGTACTCACATAGCCTCTGCGAAGCAGTCTGCAAAACTTCCTCTAGTTTCTTCTTGTTCCGACCCGCAACAGCCCAGCGCAGCCCCGGGCCCCTGAAATCTTCACTATCGGCCGCTCGGGCCACTTCCTCAACCACGAACTGCCCAGTGAAGCCAGACGCCCCAAGAATCACCAGCTGGTACTGGCGCTCTGTCGCCATAGTAACTGCGTGTAGCTGTCTGACTGAGGAGCTCAGGTAACGCCGCACACACTGACACTGCGCGCCCCGGAGCTGCTGCTGAGCAACACGTGACCTGTGAGACTCCGGCTACAAACTGCGCTTTGGAAATAACTTTATTAAAAATACAAAAGGAGACAAATGGGCGGCAACAAACGCAATCGAATTTAGGCGAATATTTTGTCCTGCGTATTACTTTTGATTGCCAATCCAGGGCAGTGTGATTAGTAATTATGCTACAAATTCAGGGATATTTTCCTGAAAACTCTCAAACGTTGGGTATCAGTAACAGCTTTGGAGTATCATCTCTCACAGGGGCAGCAGTGTATCAAAGTAATGGAGTGTGGTGGTATCCCAGTATGGGAGCATTAGGGTGCTAGAGCATACATACTATCAGATCAGAGTATAGCATTTAAAAGTATGGGAGTGTTGGTGTATTAAAGCTTGGAAGTGTATCAAAGCATTAGACAATTGGAGCATGGGATTATTAGGTTATAGGTGTATAAAGGTAAAGGCGTCAGCTATTCAAGCATAAACATATATTGTGTCAACATTAAACTATTGGTAACTGGAAGTGTTAGGGTATGGGATTATTAAACTATGCTGTATCACGGTTTGCAAGCCACAGGAGTATCAGACCACAGAAGTATTTGAGTATAGAAGCATCAGGGTATTGGTGTTTCTGGGTATGAGAATATAAAATGTAGGGGGGGGGGTATCAGACTGTTGAGGTATTGAAGTGCGGGAGTGTGACAGTATCATAGAATGGTTGTATCAGAGTACTGGAATATCAAACAATGGCAGTATCATAGAATGGTTGTATCAGAGTACTGGAATATCAAACAATGGCAGTATCAGAATGGTTGTATCAGAGTACTGGAATATCAAACAATGGCAGTATCATAGAATGGTTGTATCAGAGTACTGGAATATCAAACAATGGCAGTATCAGAATGGTTGTATCAGAGTACTGGAATATCAAACAATGGCAGTATCATAGAATGGTTGTATCAGAGTACTGGAATATCAAACAATGGCAGTATCAGAATGGTTGTATCAGAGTACTGGAATATCAAACAATGGCAGTATCATAGAATGGTTGTATCAGAGTACTGGAATATCAAACAATGGCAGTATCAGAATGGTTGTATCAGAGTACTGGAATATCAAACAATGGCAGTATCAGAGGATGCAACTTGCAGGATATGGGAGCACCAGGGCTGAGAGAGGGAGCACCAAAGTATCAGAGAAAAAGAGTACCAGGTTATTGTGAAAGCAAAGTATTGGGGTACAGAAGTAACTGAGCATGGGATTACCGGAGCATGAGAGCATCGGGTCAGTAATACCAGAGTATGGGATTACTGGAGAACCACATTGCCAAGCCATGGGAGCATAAGAGTATTGCTGTATCAGCACGGTAGGACCAGAAGAGAGTGTGGGAGTATAGGAATATACAAGCATTAGAGTTTCAGAAGTGAGTATAGGAGTATGAGCAAGGGAGTACCAGAGAATGAAATTGTCAGTGTATGGGAGTACTGAAATACTAGAGCATGTCAGTACTCTAGTACTGAGAATCCCAAAAGCCAGAGGTATTACCTGAATATCTACAGCTGGTATTTGCAAAGACAGGCTTCCCAATTGCACTGCTCAGAGAATACATAGACAGGCATTGCAATTGATCTTTTCTGTATAGCCAGCATATTTATTCCAAGGGTGTTAATTTAAAATTACTACCTTGACACAGAATGGAAAGCATGCTTTATGGGAGAATCACTAGAAGGCTGTTTATTCATTTTTTTCTCTCTACATTTTCCCTTTACTCAAGTATCAGCCTGGACTGCAGCAATTAAACCCATAACAATACTCACTGCACACAGTAGTGAATAAGCAAAACACACCGTGGGACCGAACATGGCTCCAAAAAGTGTGCACAGCAGGGGCACATATATAAAGAGAGAAATTCTGATTGCAGGTGGGAAAAACAATGTGTTCAAACTGGGATTTATGGGTGGGGGTGTTTTGGTGTTTTTTTGCTAGTGTTTCTCCATCTTAAAAGGTAGCATTACATTTATTTGTACAAAGCCAATAGTCATAGTGGTACGTGAATAAATGTTTCAGCATCATTTCTATATAACTTGCCCACAAGATGGCAGTAACTAACTGTCAAAACAACATAGATATAATAATCTCAAACTCTGGGAGCGCTTTTATTTTTTTACATTCCTAATCACTTATAAAATGACCAGATGTGCTGTAAGCAACTTTTCAGTTGTTCTTCATGATTTATATTGTATTCTGTCTCTTTTGTTCTAGTGGCTAAAATGATGGATTGGCGGAGACCTGAGGTCTGAACCCTTTCTAACTGGCTTCAGGCTTTTGCCCATATGCAGATATACTCAGGGATAAACACATTAATCTATCACTGTGAGCATAGAAATGACCCTGGAAGACAATAAGTTATGGAGAGGTGGCCTGGATAGTTTCTGAGCATAGATTTTGGCAAAAGCTTACAGTGAAATAGGGCTTTTATCGACATTGATCTATGGATGGTGGTATTTATTTCCTGGTTGCCGTCAAGGCTAAAAAAGTAATTTAATGGTCCTGGCAGCACAGCTGTGCAATGTGTGGTACTGCTGCCTTGGGTTTGGTTCCAGCCAGGGCACAATCAATCAATACAATCAATACTTCCTTCAAGTACTTTGGTCTCCTCTTGTTTTTCACACTCCAGAAACATACAGACAGGTTTAATGGCTCTAGTGTGTGTGACTGTGAAAGGTACCATAAATCAGTGGTGTAAATAAGGCCCACAGTGTGGGAGGACCCCTGCTGCCACCTGCCTGCCCCATCTGCAACCAACGCTGCCCCATCTGCAACCAACGCGCTGCTGCTGCAGGTAATGCCTTTAATCTATCCACTTATGCTACTGGTATGTCTAGGGTTAAAGGAACAGTAACACCAAAAAATGAAAGTGTATAAAAGTAACAAAAATATAATGTTTTGCTGCCCTGCACTGGTAAAAGTTGTGTGTTTACTTCAGAAAGTCTACTATAATTTATATAAATAAGCTGCTATGTAGCCACGGGGGCAGCCATTCAAAGGAGAAAAGGCACAGGCACATAGCAGATAACAGATAAAACACTATTGTATTCTACAGAACTTATCTGTTATCTGCTATGTAATCTGTGCCTTTTCTCCTTTTTTCCAGCTTGAATGGCTGCCCCCATGGCTACACAGCAGCTTATTATATAAATTATAGTAGTGTTACTGTAGCAAACACACCAGTTTTACCAGTGCAGGGCAACAGTGCATTATATTTTTATTACTTTAAAGCTCTTTCATTTTTTAGTGTTACTGTTCCTTTAATCGAGTGCTCAATGGCTATTTCTGCAGTGATCTTACTGGCAAGTCTAGGGTTCATGGAGTGCTCATTGGCCATTTCTGCAGTGATCCTGTTGGCACTGCAGAATATGTCAGCACTATGTAAATAAAGAATAATAATAGCAAGCTCGGCTGTTTTAACTGTAGATGTAAGCACAAGTGTAGTTTGCGTTCAGTTTAGCACTGAAAAGCACAATATAAGTTATAACTCTAGTAACTGTATTATGAAAGTGGCTATATCAGTGGTACGTACAGATGCGGCAAAAAACGTTGTGGAACATGCTCATTTGTTGCACCAAAAAAACTTAATATAGAGGGCATACCAAAAACTAAAGACTTTATTAATTGCCGCTCTATATATGTTGTATACTTATTAGTCTGTCCCTGTAACAAGTTTTATGTTGGTAGGACTATTAGATCGGTAGGGACCAGAATTTCTGAACATGTACGGAACATCAGGGCTGGAAAAACTAATCATGGGGTCCCTAGACATTTTAAGCATGCGCATAATAGTGACCCAAAAGGTCTGATCTTCGTTGGCCTTGAACAAATAACATCTAGTATTAGAGGGGGCGACCGTTTTATTAAACTTAGACAAAGAGAAACCTTCTGGATTTTTAAACTCAACACGTTGCATCCATTGGGGCTTAATGTAGATATAGATTTGGCTGCTTTCTGATCTTAGGCTTCCCTTATTAGTCTAGTTAAGGACTTAGTTTCACTGTTGGTTTTTAAGTTAGATAGATTATGATTAGTCTTAAATTGACCCATAATAATTGATATGAGGACAAATCGAGCAATGTATACGGCATGATATTTTCTCTTTTTGTATTTTTATAATAAGTGATATATTTTTGATATTGCTGAGATGGTCTCGGGTCGCCGGCACCATAGGTTATCATTATAAATATTTGACTAACAAATCTTGATATACACGTATTTTGTAAAGATAGGCATATTGACACTTATTGTCCTCTTATATCTATGGGTATGCTTTATTTTATTATATCTTGCTGTTGGCGGGTAAAGATAGGCATTTATTGTCCTCTTATATTTATATGTATGTGTTATTTTATTTTATTATTCCACTGATTTTAATCAATCCCCACTGTGTGAAATTACTATGTATGTTTCCGTAAAGTTTAAAAAAAAAAAAAAAAAGTGGGAAGGGTATAAATAGCCAGGGGGGATTGATGGTGGGCTCATTTGCTCCTGAGGAAGCGTGCCGTGAGCACGCGAAACGCGTTGGGCTTTTTGTTGTGTCTGATATACTGCTTCACACTGTAAGTAGCCTGCATTGTGCAGGGGCTTTATTTTACATATTAAACGATTTTATACTATTTTCGATTCCTCTTTATTCCATATACTCTGAGGACTAAGGATGCACTGCAATCAATAGCCGAATTGACTTCTCTACATGCTCTTATTTTAATTAAATCTGGTGAGCATTTACTTTGGACACATCGTGTGGGTGTGATACACTGCATTGGGCTGATATATAAGCACTTTTGATTGTTCGATTCACTTAATATATTTGCACATTTTGCACCAAATTAGAACGCTAAAAATCTTTTAGCGTTTTAGTCACAAAGAAAGTTTTGTACGTATTGCACTAGTTTTGCTTTTGTTTTTCTCTAATTCCATGCGCTTCCATCAACACGATTACACACATCTGAGACCCATCTAAAAAGGGAGGGTTGTTCTTATGGGGAGGCAGCACACGATCACACAGTTTCTACTATACTGAAGATTTGGTTTCAAAGAACTCCACCAAGAATCGCTGAGTATTTGGGGGACCACCCTATTAACTGTTACGCTATATCTAAGGCTGAATACAGACTGCCAGAAAGCCCAGTTAATACTTGATTGCTTCAAGTTTGGTTTTGGTGCTGCTCAGGAAATGTAATTCAAGAGTTTTCAGGCTCCTGACAATTCATCTGCATAATTACAATCTCTTTCAACGACCCCCTTCAGATTTTTTTTTTTTGGCAAACTCAATATCATTTACTATTGAAATTAGTAAACTCACATTCTATTTATTCCCATGGGATTTTTCGAGGCATATTTATCAAATGGTGAGTTCTACCTTTCACCCATTAATAAATACGCTTATAAAAATCCCATAGGAATAAATAGAACGTGGGTAAGTTTTTATGTATTAAGCTCTAAACTCACATTTTGATAAATCTGCCCCCTGACCTCTTCAGTTGCTGAAAGGCAAATAAATAGAATGATTTTTATAGGAGATGTTTAATTTTCATGATGAGAGTTTTACAGCTGATATGGCACATTTGGTTAACAGGGGAAGTGAAGGAGGACCTTGTATTTGCAATTCCTTGACAATTTTAATGGTAGAACTTGTTTTTTAGAAGAATTTATTTAAAGTGATGCTAAGCAACTAGTTACATGGTGTGTTGGTAGTAAGGTACAGAGCATTCTCAAGACTGGACTGGATCTCTTACTTCTGGAGATCTTTCATATGCTGTTGACACTGGCCTTGTGGATAGCCCTAAACGGAATGCACACCACACCAAAATTAATACTTGGGGGTAGGCACGACAGCAGTTTTTAGCCTCAGCAGTTGGTGGTGGGGAGGGAGGGGGCATTGGAACTCTTTGAAATGTGATGGCTGAACTGTTTCCCAAGCAATTAGGGATAGCACTTAAGTGGTAAGCACACTAGCCTGTAGCAGGCAACTGTTTGTTCCTAATAGCCCAAAACCTCACGCATGACATGCCCAGGTAATAATTGGTGTAGGCACTTCATTTGTTGTCAGCACCTGTATTGTAAATACAATTAAAAGTAAGTCTAAAGGCATTCTTTTTAAGTACTTACTGCATATCTAAATTCCCAGATCCCTGCTTGCTTCTCTGAGATATGGTGCTGGCAGCCTACAGCAGTGTGAAGACTACAGTGACCTTCCTGTCTCCTGTTCTGAGCTACACATGCCCACCAGCCAATCAGAAGTGGATCTGGCAGAGGGGAGGGGGGGCGGGAATGAAACACGTGCAGTATGAAGCAAGGAGGGAAAGGAAGGGAGAATACCTTTTTAGAGATGGCTGCCTGTTCTAGAAAATGTGAAGTAAGTGTGACTGAGTAAATATTTGATTAGGTGAGCCAAAAGTGTGGTGTTTTTACTAAACAATAGGAGGACTATTGGGCAGTATGCTTTTTATATTTTGACTTGCAAAAGTTATAGCAAATGAATGGCGTGATGGTGGGGATTGGGGAAATGCCCCTTTTGCCTATTATTTAAACACCTCTGGTCAGAACACTTCTTAACTACCACCTTGAAAGCTCTGCACTATTGTCATCATTAACGTACAGATGTAATTGGACTTATCTATTAGGGGTCTCACTCTAAATAAACAGCTACCCTCAATTTGTAAGTTGTTCATGGGTATTTGATTGGCTTCAGGAGGATCAAGACTTTAGTTCACTTCAGAAAGGGGACCCCTAACAGGAAATTATTTCTGAGGGCTTGTACAGATGGGCGTTTCACCCTGTGATCCCATGGGGTGGCTTTCTCTTGTGTTCCACCGCAGCGGAATGCAGCCCTTTCTTCTTAGAACGCAATAAAATGGTCTACGTTTACATTCCGTTACCCTATGGTGGAACTCAGGAAGTATCTATCACAGGGGAATGCAGGAACATATGCTCATGAGTATAAGTTAATACTCCTAAGTCCTAAGTTAATACTCCTATTATGGACAACTCCCAACTCTGCCAGTATTTAGATTGTGGGAGTTAATCCTCTGACCTCTGTTACAATGAGGGAAATGAAAGAAATATGTCAATTTACTTTCAAAATTCAGCTTTAATACGATAGGATTCTTATAAATATTTTTATTTATTGTGATTTCTAATTATCTTAAGTTTCATTCAGCAGCGTTTCAGTTTGATTTGCAATTTCAACTTGTATATTTGGCTGTTAAGATCCAACTTACCTACTTTTTAGACTTTATTACACATTTTTCTCCAAAGAATCTCACAAAATAAGGCAGAATTGTTATACCAATTGAAAGTCTAGAAATAACACTTGAATCAGTTAAAGGAATTAATTCCAAAAGGTATATGCATTTTAAGTGGTCTTTGATAATGAAGCTTCAGTGTTTACTTAACAACACATCAGGTCTAAAGTGGGGCAGAAACAGTTAAAAAATGTATACAGTAGAGCAAGGACATTTTATATGGAAATCTGATAATTTAGTTGTGCTATAAGACTGTTGCTCTAAAGGGCTTTGTAGATCTTGGGGTAATAAAATCTGTATTGTGTATAAGTTGTACAATACTTTCTGTTCTATAGAGCAGGAAGCAGGGCACAAAAGAAACACAGAAACTGAAGAACTTACAGCCTGATGTCTCTGGGGATACATCAGAGATATCATAAGCCTACATTGCAATTTTTGGGGGAATACAAAACACTTAACTGACAAATCTCGTAGTCGTTTCTGATGTGTGTCATCTGTGTGGTTCAAGAATAAAGGTACTCATACACACTCCGATTTGGTTGGGCAATTAGACCATACTTCCTGCCTGTCTGGGCATCTATGTCACATTGGGATCAGTTTTTCAACAGCCCATTTGAGTACCTATAGGATATAAGGTGATCTGTCCAAACTGAAAATGTTATCCCCTTGTTGGTGGTTACAAAGTACATTAGCAGAGACAGTGGCACAAGGGTATTATACTGGCCATCCTTGTATGGCTTGTTTTACAGAATTTGTCTGATTGGTCCAATACCACAAGATTCTGCTTAAACATTCAAAGTGAATACACCATAATCATAAAGCATTACTGTTCCCAGTACCAGATATATAAAATCATTTATTAGTAAGTACATGAAGAAAAATAACTACACATAGCTCTTACATGACAAAGATAGGAAGAAATGTCCATGACATAATGGGTCACTTTCATACTTACAGGGAAATACTTATGCTGGCATAATGTTATGGAAACTCTTTGCACTGGTATTAGCAACTTAATGGGATCCCGGCTAACACTTAGCTCAAGGGATTCCATTACTGGCCATGTCCCCTAATGGATAAATAAAAAATGAATGTATAGTGTATATATAATGTTATACTGAATTATTTAGAAGCAAGGGAAAGTGTTATTACCTGCTCACATTCAAATTTGTTTCAGTGATACAGATGTATTCATTATACTGCTACTGAAGATTTGGAAGGTGAATGTTCTTTCATAAACGTCTCTCTGGCACTTCTGCAAGTTGGCAAACTATGAACCCTCCAAATTTAGTATCCTTGATGTTCAACATGTGCCTGCAGTGGTGGATGGGTCCTGAGCAGATATATTTAGAAAAATCACGAAATACGTGTAAGGTATCTTCAAGTGGCTCCCTGACAAGCTGTTTTCTGCAAGCCATGACTTCTCAGGTCGGAGCATATAATTAATGGGGTAGTTCACTTTTAAATTACTTTTTAGTATGACATAGACTTTCATATTCTGAGACAATTTGCAATTGGTTTTCATTTTTTTCAGTTATTTAGCTTTTTGTTCAGCAGTAGGGATGGGCAAAATGATTCACATTGTGACAGTAAAATTCGCCCTGTGTTGCTTCCTTTGATGCGGGCTTTGCTTTCTATGACGTGTAAAATGTGCTGTTTTGTAACTAGGGAAGGCTCAGTCTCCCAGCAGATGGATTACGTTATTACACAAGGTACAAACATTGCTCTTGGTTTATTTTTATATCAAGGACACTATGTCACTGTGAGCCAGGTTCCCAGATCCCAATGGCTGCCGCCAGAAGTCAGATTCAAAGTGATACGGACACCTTTGTGCAGGTCCATTTTTATCTCAAAATAAATGATTTAAGCCGAGTAGGAAAGTACAGCCAGATACAGTATGTCCTGCAAACTGACCTAATATATGCCCAGTGTATGGGACCAGTGTACTCATCTGCAGTTTCTGCTTTTATCTCAATTTAAATAGATTTAATGCAGAATTTACTTAAGCAAAAGGTTGAACTTAACCGAGAAACCATGTTGTTGTGAGCTTTTGAATTACTCATAAAAAATGATATTCCCCCCCATCCTGCTAGGAAAATTTTCTAGAACCCTGATATATACATTATCTGCAATAAATAATCAGCCAGTCACATGACCCTATCATTGTAGCAACAGATCAGGTCCGGTTTTGGCCAAGGCCACCAGTGTGTGCAGCCAAATTGTCCTTTTCTTTTCTTCACAATAGTAGTAAAGGGATTCTTTCTTAGTGATACAGGTACGGGATCCCTTATCTGAAAGCCCATTGCCCAGAAAGCTCATAATTACAGGAAGGTCATTTACCATAGAGCCCATTTAACAATTCTAATTTTTAAAAATGATTTCCTTTTTCTCTGTAATAATAAAACAGTAACTTGTACATAAATCCATATTGGAGGCAAAACAATCTTACTGGATGTATTAATGTTTAAATGATTTTTAGCAGACTTAAAGGAACAGTAACACCAAAAAATGAAAGTGTATAAAAGTAACTAAAATATAATGTGCTGCTGCCCTGCACTGGTAAAAGTTGTGTGTTTACTTCAGAAAGTCTACTATAATTTATATAAATAAGCTGCTATGTAGCCATGGAGGCAGCCATTCAAAGGAGAAAAGGCACAGGCACATAGCAGATAACAGATAAAACACTATTGTATTCTACAGAGCTTATCTGTTATCTGCTATGTAACCTGTGCCTTTTCTCCTTTGAATGGCTGCCCCCGTGGCTACACAGCAGCTTATTATATAAATTATAGTAGTGTTACTGTAGCAAACACACCAGTTTTACCAGTGCAGGGCAACAGTGCATTATATTTTTATTACTTTAAAGCTCTTTCATTTTTTGGTGTTACTGTTCCTTTAAAGTATGGAAATCCAAATTTCAGAAAGATCCAAAACCCCAGGCTCCCAAGCAATCTGGATAATAAATCCCATACTTGTACCAACTCATTCCTATAAATCACAGAAATGTGCAATGTATCATTTTAAGCAGTGGGAAGCTATTTATTTTCTTTTTACATATGCATAGTGGTTTTTGTTCTGAGCTCTAACCTTTGTGCCTTGGCAGAATAGTACAATATGCTTATTATATGACCAAATAAAAACTAATGATACATAGTGGAAAAAATGACTGCTTTGCATAGAACATTAGGAGAAACCTGTATTACTGACAAAGTACACTGCAGAAAAAAGGGATGGGTTTGTGATTTTTAGTAAACAGATATTCTAAAGTGTCGGAAAATTCTTCTTTACTGACTGATAGATGTAATAAAACAGTACATCTTGTACAGCATGACAACTAAGCTAGCATAATTGCCATTGATGAAAAAATAATTCCATTATTCTATTTATTGCTTCAGTGTTTTTAGTAGCATTAATGCATGAAGCTCCTTCCCAGGTCCCACGCATTTCAGATTTTAGATCCTGTTTATGTCTATAAAATATACTGTACATCAAAATGTAAATTTCACAGTTCTTTAATGTTGCTATGCAGTAGCTCAATAAATATTCTGCAGTTAAAACTCTTCTTAAAGATTATAAACGCATCTTTTTTTTCACAAAGACAATGTTTTTCTAAAGCAATTTCAAAATATATATATAAAATAAAAACCTCACAAACATTAAACATAGTAATCTGGGGCAAAGACATACAAACGCAAACGCATTGAGGACACTGTAGTTCTACACATCAAAGATTAAGACCATGTGAAGCAAATTCCCTTGAAATAATCAAACATAAATAAGCTGTAACACAAAATAATTATACTGGGCCAGCCAGTACAAGGAAGTTGAGAAAAATGTTGCCTAAACTGGGCTTTTAAGTCACCTGGGCTTAAAGTGAGGTTAGCTGAGTGAAATTTACAGTGAAATGAAAGCAGTTTCTAATCTCTCACACAAAGAATCATTTATAATTGTGCCACAGAGAAAAAAGCCCGTACTTGCTGCTTGAAGATGCCTTATCCCATATTTTTGTCTGTATTTCTTGGAGAAATATAGGTTTTCTTTTCTGTAGTGGGGCAGTAGATTTTGAGGTACATAAAAAGATAATTTATATGGACATATGGAGTTTGGTGGGCACTACATGCCTACTATGGATTTTTAGGCCATTTCCCTGGAATAAAAACACCTATGGCATTTATTTTCAGTTAGACCTTTCTGAACAAGGTCATACCTTATATTTGCTGCTGGCTGAATACATAAAAACATTGCAAAGCTGCTCGGGCAGCAAATGGTGCAGTTATACTACAAAAGTTGCCATTAAAGAATGTTTCTTTTACTGGCTAGGCCTGCCACTTTCCTGTTGCTGCTTAGCACTTTTGGCCATCAAACAAGTGATGCACATTCAAACACCTACCTACCTACCACAGAGAGAATAAAAGTGCATTAATGCTAAACTATTCTATAACTTTCACCTCAGGCTGTGAATGAAGTACCACATATTACTATTGAGTTGTAGAACGCCTGGATCCACAGTGAGGAAAAGTGTCACCCAAGCATTTTAATCAGTGCGAATATAGCAGGAGCCAAGTGTCTACTGCCCTTAGCAGATCACTTCCTATTTGTCTGAGTTTTGTTTTTTGAGCTATAATTGTCAGTGCAGGACAACCTGCAGCTCTTTTCATTCATTCCAATAGGGAGCCACCCCCTGGGAGGAGCAGATGTTTTGACTGAGTAGTGGTTATAAAACATGACTGTGTACATTAGCCCTAAGTGGGAGCAACAAAGAAGCAGCTACATCTCAGTCCAGGTATTGTGCTGCTTTTAAAGGGGACCTGTTACCCTAAGAAATAATTCCAAATTGTTTTCTATTGTGTTAATCAAGCAAAAAAAAACTTTACTTACACTATATAAATTATTTGAACCTTTTTTTTTTCAGCTTTGGAATTCACAATTGCAGCCAGGTGCAGCAACATCTAAGAAGTTCTGAATTGAAAGTAACTGTCTGCCTCAGGGCAGGCAATATGATTGACAGCTGGGATTTTGAATTGATTTTATAATGGGTATAGATGTGTTAATAAAAAATGGGTTTGGATTTAATGTTTAATTTAAAAAGGACTTTTACTATACAGATTTTTAGGCCTGGGTGACAGGTCCACTTTGAAGCCCCTTGTCGTAACTACTCCAAGGGCTATGGCCCTAATCATTACAATCTTCTTAGGGAAAAAAAAAATAAACAAAGCGCCCCTTACATGCAGTTACAATTAGTAACCCCCTTACCATTATTGTGTATAAGACTCCCCCAGTGACCAAAGTAAGTGGGGACAGTAGGAAACAGATGCCTCATTCCCTATTTATGCTCCCTCCTGTTAAGATTGCAGCTATCAAAAAAGTGATGTGTTAGTGTCACATCTCCTATCTGATCCCACCATTGATTTACATTCTTGCCGGTGGGAGGGCATGTCGGGGAGATTAGTCACCCACAATAGCTAAGATTTATCATGGGCGACTAATCTCCCCGTGTGCCAGAGCCCTTAGAGCCAAGACACACGGAGCTACTTAGTAGCAGCTACTTATCATGGCTACTAAAGACCATAAAATTCCCTGCCACAGACAATACTGAGAATTGTATCTGCTAAAACACATGTGACACGAGACTATTATCAGTAAATGATCAGCATTGTCTATTTTAGTAGCCACAACAAGTAGCTGCTACTAGTAGCTCTGTGTGTCTTCACCCTTAGATTTATCAAATATCTGGTCAAATTCAGCTGCAAAAATCAGATTATTTTAAAATATAAATGAAAAAGCAAAATTAAATCAAAGACAAAATATATATTAAATATTAGCATCTTCCAGCAAGCATGGGATTTTAACTCTTTGTGAAATTTTCCCTTCCTTGCTCTTAGTAATATTACTATAGCAGAATCTTTTAAATAATCGTGATTTTGAATTTCAGCACACATTTTTTTTTCATTCTTGCAAAATAATATATACAGAGGAAGCTCTTGTCATTTCAATCATGCAAATTAAAAGCATTAAAACACTATGTAAATCTGTGATTAAAAGAAATAAAAAAGACAAGAACATAAAATGTAAAACCAGCATACCGTACAGTAGCCCAAATGGGCAGCCGACAATTAGGTTACACAACACGCAAATTCTCATAAAGGAATCAGGGCGCAGAAGAAAAGTAAATATGGTGAATACACAGACATATTGCATATAAGCTGAATGCCTCTTCATCTGCAGTCGTGGCTGCTTGTAGAGGAACAGTGGTTATTTGCAAGGCTGTGCCATGATTCAGTGCCACTCCAAGGCTTTTTCATTATTTTCCCACTGAAACCCCTTAAGTCTATTAAATTTAAAAACCACCTAAGTTAGATTATTTTTTTCTTTGCAAGTCTTGTAACAGGACAGAAATGTTCAGTTTTAGGTTAACCTACAAGTGAAAATTAACAAAACAAGAGGCTGCCAAAATACCAGCCAAGTGTTAGTCTGTCATCTATGTGACATACAGCCAGTGTTTTAGCTCTTCTATTCCTTGCAGCAACTGTGTGTAGTATGAGTCCATGTTGGCAGTAAAATCCTTACAGACAGAGGACTCCATATCCCCAAAAGTGCAGTATAATGCAGTCCCTCCAATGCTAAGGAAAACAGTTGCGATGCAGAGTAGTACCAGCAAAATGCAGGATCCTCCACCAATTTCTTCTGCAATATATAAAAAAAGAGATACTTGAATTCTCTGACAGCAGTGATAGACTATTGCCTTTTTTTTTTTTAGAGCAAAAAGTTTAAATAACACAGTGATATGCCAAATGTGAAAGGTGACTAAAGGTAGGACTATACTTTACATTGCAGGTGGAACTTGGATCATACAAATGCAGTTCAATACTAAGGCAGACAATATGCTACTTGACCTATATAACTGCTAATGTGTGCATTTTACAAGGGTGACTTTTACAAGGGTGTACTTTGACTTGTTGCTCTAAGATTTTCTTCCTTTAACTGTTTAGGATAAAAGATGCAGTAAGAGGAGAGACAAATGTGTGTGTGTCAGAAATGTATATGGAAATATGAGAAACATAGCTCCATATGAATGAAACCTCATACAATATCTTCCCTGTTCATACAGAAGTAACTAGGCTGTACTGAAATTTGATTATATCCTTGGCTCTACAGAGTTGCTGAGGGTAAAGCTGGCCATACACAAGCTGACATAAGCTGCTGACTTGATACTTCCTAAATAAATTTAAATTTGATCCCTGTATGGAGGCTTCTGATCGTCACCTGCCCCTAAAATGTGCATGTTGATGTGTTCCTCTCCTGATAGATGATCAACATGATCTGACTTGGTCAAACTGTCCAGTCCTTCCTTTCAGTGAAAAAACAGCAATGTAGGCAGGCCTCTTGGGAAACTGTGCTTGTGGGGGGAAACCTGGAGCCAAATTCTGCCACTTGTGCCCAAGTATTCTTAGGTATGTAAACCCGGTAAATGCTGCATGGTGGTTTATCAAGGCATTGGAATAGGTAATTTAAACCACAGCCATCATAGCTTATACAGGTGGTGGTACTACAACACACAATGATATTCTGGACAGTACCTTGCTCCCTGGTTTGTGATAAAAGTTTGGGGAAAGACTCTTATTATTTAAGCAGGGCAATAACCCATACCAAAGGTAAGGACAATTCACAAATGGTTGGCATAGATTGGGGAGGAAGAGAGGAATCTGCAGAGCTCTGATCTCTGATCTCAACCCATCTGAGCACCAGTGGGAGTAACTGGAAGGAAAATACGAGCCAGCCATGATCACCCAGCATCAGGGCTGTGGAGTCGGAGTCGAAGGCAATTTTGGGTACCTGGAGTCGGAGTCGGCAAAAAATGAACCGACTCCGACTCCTACTAAATTTAAATGGGAATAAAAAAAATAAAGCAAGTTTAAATGTCCCAATTCACAAACAGTCATAATTAATTACTTCTCTGCTATAAGAATAAAGCCCAATGCACACAGTGCATAAACGAACACGTAGAGTGACCATGAAGCATGCTTTTCATTTGTTGTATGCTTCACTAAATGGGACGTAAGGCACAGTTAAGGTGCGGCAGCTCCACTGCGTCGTGTTCCTCTGTTACAGGGAACACAATGCCCACTGTGAACCCAGCCTAACTCTCACTGATAACTAATTAAGTAAAAACTATTTGCAGGACTAGAAATACTTGTATACGTGAAGGGAATGGATAGTCAATAGTTTAAGACTGAAGCTTTAAAACATATGAAAAACTGCTGTAATTCAGCTGTAATGTTAGCTTAAACTTTAAACGTGACTATGGGATTCTATGGAAATCATTAGGAGTAGGAGTATAGATAAAATTGTCAGTTTATTATCAGTTCAGTTGTGTTTTAAGTGCCCCTTCCCCCCTGCCCCTTCCTGGATGTATAAAATACATTAGCATATTAAAAACAGAGGAGTCGGAGTCAGAGAATTTATCTACCGACTCCACAGCCCTGCCCAGCATTACTGTCCAAACTAGTATGAATGGTAGCAAATCCAACCAACAACGTTCCAAAAGCTTTCCTAGACTAGTAGGACCAACCTCAAACGAACACCCTGGGTTTTGGAATGAGATATTGGATAGGTAGGTGTTCGGATCATTTTGGCCATATAGTTTGCCTCCAGTGTATACAAAGACGGTTATGTTGCTGTACAACACAATTCAGTGGGATAAAAACATTACATAAACAAGTCATATCACTAGAGTGTTCTCTATACTGACCTTGGTCAAGGGCATCTTCTGTTTCTTGGAAACGTACTTTTCTTTTTGTCTGTTTCTGGGGTAATTGAGCTGAATTTTTTCCCTCAGTTTCGCTGCGTTTCTTTAATATCGATATCAAACCAGCAGCAGGGTTGACCTGCAAAACAATAGGGAAAAAAAAAATCAGCCAAGTAACGTTTCAGATGCAGTAACCCCACATTCATCCTAACCACGCAGAATAAAGCTGCACCATGAACTTCTGAATTAAGTAACTGGTGAATATCAAACATTGATTGAAGATAAGGGGCAAAGCTGTGATAGGCAGTGACTGAGCCTCAGTATATAATGGAGCAGCCCTAACTATAGCCATAGGAGTCTTTTGTAACTCCCAACTGCAGTTGTCCATGGACTGCACCTATAGGAATATATTTTACTTTAAAAATATCCATTCTTAACACTATTATAAGCATATATAGCATACAAAAAAAATATTGTGGATAATAAGTGGATTTTTATCCTTCCAGGCAGTTCCCCATCTCTCTTCTCTACAAGCTCAGCCAGCGTTTACACAGGCATTTACCAACACAGAAGGAGAAGAGTCCCTCTGTCCCTCATCCCTCTCCCTGAATTGGCATGAAAACCTCTTATTAATCAATCACAAGCTGACTCTGATCATGCTAAAGAATGCAGGAAATTAACTGGAAGTCAAGCAATTGCCAAATCGTCTTTTTTGCTTTATTGGTGTTACTGTTCCTTTAAGAGAAAAGACTGGCCTATAAACTGGTATGTTGCAAGTAAAGGTGGCGAGGTCAGCAAATGAACAAATCTTTCCCCAATACTCCTACCCTGAAGCAGGAGATATTACATTACATTAACATTTATTTATAAAGCGCCAACATATTCCGCAGCGCTGTACAATAAGTGGGTTTCATACATTGGACATACCGAGTAACATATAAAGCAATCAATAACCGATACAAGAGGTGAAGAGGGCCCTGCCCAAAAGAGCTTACAATCTACAAAGAGCTTACAATCTCAGACTTAGCCGCCCGGTTTACATTGCCAGGATAAAGGCTGCTGGGGCAAGTATTGCATCAACGCAGAATTTTTAAATCTGTCCAATCAACATCTTGCCAATTTTCGGCCAGATATTGGCTAGGTAGGTCAGTCCAAGGGCACCCATACGTGGGCCGACTCAGACCCTCGGTAGCATTTATCTGGCATGCATGGCCACCTTTACCACAACTTTTTATCAGCACTGTATTAACAGAACATACAAAATTCCATTAGGCTTGAAAATGACAGAGCGGAGAAGGGGAACTGCCGGGAATATCAGGTACAACACCTGAGAAATGCCACTGGAACGAAGAGGTCAAAGCTCATGCTACCATAATGATGGTTATGGAAAATGTTATGTTTCATTTGAAGAAGGCAAATGAGGAGGCAGTGGCTAAAGCACAGGAGTTGTGTTCAGTGCTGCTATTTATCATATGTGATAAGCTGGCACACCAGAGACACACTTTGCATATGGTAGGTTTATGGGTCGTAAATGAGTTATGTGCATACAATACAGTGTGTTTGGGATCAGATGTTTAGTTTTGAAATCATTAACACACTGTAGAGCTTAAAGGGAAAATACTTAAAACTTGGGAATACAACAGTAGTCATACTACACTAACCAAGCACTAACTATACAACATTACAGAGGCTTAGAATTCCTGTTTAGAGGTATATATTATTCTTTGGGATCCACATAAATGTCTGTGAAGGAGTTATACATTTGTTATTTCTTGGCTGACTGTTCTCTGCTTCCACATGTACTAAAAGTCTATTTGCCCTTGTGAGATCTGCTCTGTATTCCTTGGGGTAGTGCACATTAAGAAGACACTTGCTCTCTGTTGTGTTGTTGAAAACATTCTATTGGACTGTATATAACATGTTATGTGGTTCTGGTAAGATTTTAAAGGAGAAGGAAAGTCAAATTTTATGAAGCACACTATTAAATAGTACTACTATTGCTGAGTAAAAACGCTATATTCCTGGCTTGCCTAATGAAAGATTTACAGAGATACACTTACTAGAACTACATGCTTGTTTCACTGAACGGTGCCGCCATCTTTAAAATGGCCGCTGCCGGCTTCTAAGTTCACTGTGCCTCACTGTCTGGAGCTGCATCCCTCATGCCTCTCCCCCCTGTCAGAACCAACGGCCCGCTCGTTTTCCCTCCCCCCTGTCAGAACCACCGGCCCGCTCGTTTCCCTCCCCCGTCAGAACCACCGGCCCGCTCGTTTCCCTCCCCCCTGTCAGAACCACCGGCCCGCTCGTTTCCCTCCCCCCTGTCAGAACCACCGGCCCGCTCGTTTCCCTCCCCCCTGTCAGAACCACCGGCCCGCTTGTTTTCCCTCCCCCCTGTCAGAACCACCGGCCCGCTTGTTTTCCCTCCCCCCTGTCAGAACCACCGGCCCGCTCGTTTCCCTCCCCCCTGTCAGAACCACCGGCCCGCTCGTTTTCCCTCCCCCCTGTCAGAACCACCGGCCCGCTCGTTTTCCCTCCCCCCTGTCAGAACCACCGCTGCTGCTCGTTCCCCCTGGCCTCTCCCCCCTACCTGCACCGCCGCTCTGCTCGTTTCCCCCGTGCCTCTCCCCCTGCCAGCACCGCCGCTTGTGTCCCCTTTTGCCTGTGTCTCATGCTGCTGACGCTAGGGGGAGCTTCCTGTTTATGCGCATGCGCGGCCTCAGTTCTAAGTCCTCAAGTCTGGGGAAGAGCGTTGCATTATGGGAATCTTCTCTACCCTGCTCAGCGTTTTTTCTTCCTGTTTGGCTTCAGATCTTCTGAACGGGAGAAATATGGGGAGACTTAAGGCACTATTGAGACAACTGAAGGTATGCCTACATTTTGAGATTAACTCTTTATTAGCCTTTCCTTCTCCTTTAAGTTAAACAGCCCTGATTCACTCTCCTTCGTGTTTCTGGTTTATATAACTATAGGCAACAGCCCAAGTATCTATACATTCTCATGAACAATGCATTGAACAATGTACTTCTGTGTATACAGTAGAGGAGCCAGTGGGCCAAGTCCCACCCAATAGCTGCACTGTTGCCTCAGCTCCAACTACACAGTGGTTGACACAGAATATGGTGCTTAAAGGGTTACACAAGATAAATGTAAACAAGGCACTTGGGCCAAATGGAACACACCCTCGGGTACTGAGAGAGCTAGGGGCAGAATTACAGTGGCCCTTGTTTCTGATATTCTCAGACTTGCTTTCATCAGCTATGGTACCTAGAGATTGGAAGAAGGCGAATGTCATTCCTATATTTAAAAAGGGAGTAAGATCTCAGCCTGGCAATTATAGGCCTGTAAGTTTGACATCTGTGGTGGGCAAGTTATTTGAAGGCTTGTTAAGGGATCACATCCAAAATATGTACTGGAGAATGCCATTATGAGCAGTAATCAGCATGGCTTTATGAAAGACAGGTCATGTCAGACCAATTTAATTGCTTTTTATGATGAGGTAAGTAAGAAGCTGGACAGTGGGGATGCAGTAGATTTAATCTATTTGGATTTTGCCAAAGCATTTGATACCGTTCCCCACAAAAGACTGCTTTCTAAACTAAGGTCTATTGGTCTTAGTGAAGTCGTTTGCACATGGATAGAAAACTGGCTACAGGATCGGGTACAGAGGGTGGTTGTTAATGGTACATTCTCTACTTGGAATAAGGTTCTCAGTGAGGTCCCTCAGGGTTCTGTACTGGGTCCACTTTTGATTAACTTGTTCATAAATGACTTAGGGGAGGGTATTATAAGCAATGTTTCAGTGTTTGCAGATGACACAAAACTCTGCAGACCAGTCAATTCTATCCAGTATGTGGCATCCTTGCAGCAGGATCTTGATCAACTGGCAATCTGGGCGGCTAAGTGGCAGATGAGATTTAATGTGGATAAATGTAAGGTCATGCACCTGGGATGTAAAAATATGCCACTTATACCCTTACTGGGACTGCACTAGGCAAATCCATAATGGAGAAGGACCTTAGAGTCCTTGTAGATAATAGACTTGGCTGTAGTAAGCAATGTCAGGCAGCAGCTGCAAGGGCAAACAAGGTTTTGAGCTGTATTAAAAGGGGTATAGATTCACAGGAGGAGGGGGTTATTCTTCCCCTTTACAGAGCACTGGTAAGGCCCCATCTAGAATATGCTGTTCAGTTTCGGTCTCCAGTGCTCAAACGGGACATTATTGAATTAGAGAGGGTCCAGAGAAGGGCAACTAAGCTGGTAAAGGGTATGGAAAGTCTCAGTTATGAAGAAAGACTGGCCAAGTTGGGTTTGTTTACACTGGAGAAGAGGCGCTTAAGAGGTGACATGATAACTATGTATAAATATATAAGGGGATCATATAATAACCTTTCTAATGTTTTATTTACCAGTAGGTCCTTCCAATGGACATGAGGGTACCCACTCCATTTAGAAGAAGGGAGGTTCCATTTAAATATTCGGAAAGGATTTTTTACTGTGAGAGCTGTGAAGTTGTGGAATTCCCTCCCTGAACCAGTCGTACTGGCTGATACATTATATAACTTAAGAAGGTGCTGGATGGATTCTTATGGGGTTATGGGAGATAGCTCTCAGTACAAGTGAGGGAATACAGGGTTTTGGGAGATAGCTCTTAGTACAAGTTGATCCAGGGACTGGTCCGATTGCCATCTTGGAGTCAGGAAGGAATTTTTTCCCCTCTGCGGCAAATTAGAGAGGCTTCAGATGGGTTTTTTTTGCCTTCCTCTGGATCAACTAGAATTTAGGCAGGTTATATATAGTCATAGTGGTTGAACGTGATGGACGTATGTCTTTTTTCAACCCAACTTACTATCTATCTTACTTCATTTATGTAAAGTGTGAGAACCTTTAACAGGCAGGGGGTCCTGTTGTTCCTGGATTACAGGTTATGCCTTACTTTAATTTTCTTTACTGCTGCGCCCCTCCAGCTACAAAATATATTGAGTTTTTATGAGAAAGAAGCATATAACTAGTACCACAAAATCTGTAAGGTTATGTTGTAATCTATTTAGTACCAAAAGCAATTGAGAAAGATATTTTCAAGGGGGTTTCATTGCAGAGCTAGTTCATAAAAGGGGCCAAATACTAGGTAGGTTTTGTGCCTTTTTCAGGCAATTTCTTTGCCTTACTAATATAGTATAGTATAATAGGTACAAGTGTTGTCCAACATTTTCCATGCTGTGGGACAGTTATCCACTATTTCCTATGTTTGTGGGCCAGATTATTATAAAACAAGGACGTCATGTAAGAGAGTCTATGGAGATCTAGGATGAGCCACATGCAAGATGCAGCCTCCATCTGGACAACCCTGGTTTAGGATATGCCAACAGAACACATGCCTAACATGACTTGCTACAATATATTAATTGGATATAAAAATCTGTGTTTATTACATTGTTCTATACAAGAATCAGGCAACTCCCCGATGACTAATATTGGTTCTGTGGCACAGCCAAATGAACTTGTTTTTCCAGGCCTTTACAATATTCCTTATTCAGAGTGAACTGAGGTAGAAGAAAGATTTAACTTACAACCCAAAAAGTAAATTTTCTTACGCAAGATTTAGCAGGCAGAAAATCTCCCTGATAAAATACATGATCTCACATGTCAAGAAACAGGGGTCATATATGTGCCAATAAATTTGTACAAAACAGTTGTTGGACTACTGCAACAGATGTACCATGGATGTACCATAGATATCAACTGGACATATTTGAAGATTTCCTCTGATTATGCTTTCTGTTGGCCTGTGTATGGCACATAGACATATTTGCTTTTCAAATGTGAGGTACCAGTGGCAACTGGTATTTGCAGGATTTTCATATATAAACCTCAGTATTGCTGAAGAGTAAACATATGTTGTTCCCCTTACAGACAAATGCTATAGTACAAATCATAGGCAGCAGACTGAAATGAGGCCTAATACTGACCCTTTACGGTTTTAACTCTGTGCAGTCTAGCCTGGAACAGTGAGCCAAATATGGTTTATTCCAGTTGGCAGACCATGAATCCAATGGATATATGTGATAACAGAGATTGCCATAGTTTGCCAGAGGGCAATATTTATCAACAGGTAAAAAGAGAGTAAAGAGCCTTGCATAGATATGCTCTTAGAAATCCTATATAAGTGTAAAATAATGGTAAAATTACCATGGGGTGAACTGTTGTTGTTCTATTACTCTTTGATAAATATGCCCCAAGTGTCCTTACTTGACTTTTGAGCTATTAATGGTTGGAACAAACCAATACTGTGGACCCATGATGGCGAACTCACCTATGTTCAGACTAGCTGCGTCTACAGGACACTGCAGCTGAGAATGAAAGCTTCTGAGCACAATTGCTAACAACTGCCCCAGTGGCAGACAATACTATACTTTTATATTTTAGATAAAACATAAATTCTAAAAAAGAATAACACATATACTTCTCATAGCATGTAACTGTATGAATGGAATAGCACGGAATTAATAAAGATAAAAAGTAGTCTACACACAAATGGCTGGCTGATATATTTTCATCAGTGTGTCAAATGTGATGCCTGGACTTGCCTGAGGGACATTGTCCAGCCAGTTCAGTTCCTTGTAAAGATCAAATAGAACCTTACTCAGTGGCTGTTTTATCCTAAAGGCCTCACTCATGCAAGAAGGTCAAGTAAGTACTGTTTGGTTGCACCACAGTTCCATGTGTGGGACTCTGCATCGTGCTTTTCATTATATACCTTTTATAGTGTGAGTTTCTACTTACTAAATCATTTTCATATAGTTACATGCTATGAAAAGTATACATATGCTTCAGTTTTAGAGTTGTTGCACTTTATCTGGATTTTTTTTAAACATGAAGTAGACCCCATAAACAAGAGGAACCTGCAAGTTACAATGGTGGAAAGGCTGCTCCTCCATACATCTACTGATGTTCTGTTGCTAAAGTACATTTTGGATATCCACACAAATTTGATGTAATCAGATTGCTTGCCCATAGGCCTACAGTGTCTCACCATCTTTACTATAAAGGTTTATCAGAGGAGTTTTAAAGTAGGGTATAGTAAAAATTGAATGTTCAAATGCCTACTCCTATCACCCAGTTCTTAAAGCCTTTGTACCATATAGCAATACATAGCTCTAAAAATAAGGGTATAAATATACTTGCATACCTTTTATAAAACCTTAGTGAAAGTATGCTTACAACCCAATGGAAATAAGAAACCTTTCAAAGTAAAACACGTTAGAAAATGTGCTATTCTGGAGTAAGTGCAATGACATAAAGTGCAATTTTGTAGCTATTGGATGGGGGTGGCATCCAATTACTACAAGTGCCTTTCTCCTGCCAGCTTCTATAAATGCGTATTCATTCTTAGATGTATACTGTTAGAATGACTGAACTAGTGTCTTGTATTGTTACTATATCCCCTTTATGTTTTTACAGTTATAGAATCTATTATCAAGGGTGCTTGAAACCTAGGCTTTTCAGATAAAGCATGGTGCTGCAAATTACAGAAAGATTATTTAAGGCTACAAAAGGACTGCAAAGCAGCACAAATGTAAGAAGACATTTCTGTATTTCAGAACTTTCTGGATATCAGTTTTCTGGAAAATAGGTCTTGTATCTATATACACACTGTATATTTTTTCCACAACACAAACAAGTAATAGAATTATTATAATTATTATTATTTTAATCAAGAGCCTCAGAATTATTGAGCATAGCAGTTCAATGGCCCTTTGTAAAGCTTTGGAAAGCTCTTAACCCTTAAACTAGCAATACATGGTCAGGCCAATGTCAGATACCCGACGGTACTGGCCTGTTTGTGGCTGTTTTTAGATTTGTGAACTAATACACACAACAGTGATAAAAAAAAGAACACAACTACAGCAATTGTTGTTGACATCAGATCAGGGAAAGTGTTGTTTAATTGCTGAAGGTTAGAAAAAGATAGTATGGCACTAGTGCTGCCATACCGAGGGTATGTTCACAATGTCATTAAAAACTGATTTAATACAATACATAATTTAGAAAAAAGAGAAGGATCCACCTTACATGAGCAAAAATTACCCCCCTCCCCATGTGGCTTTGGCTAAAGGGCAAGATCCAAATGCACAGAAGTGCAATTATATTTTACAATATATACACTAGTGTTAATTATATGCTTTTTTTGAATATTTGTATAAATTATGTATATAATTATATAATGTGTTGTCATTACTCTTTTGCTATAAAGGCTCTTGCGATGATGACAAAATGTGCGTTATTAAGTTTTCAAGTAGGAAGCAAAGTCAAAAATATAAACAGAAATGTATTTATTATACTAAAAGCATTTTGACAATTACAAACATTCAGATCACTGCTGAATGGCCACATGTTTAAATAAATGTTAGGTTATACTTCCTTAGTAAAAAGTAACTTTACAAAATTAAAGTGCGGCACTTACCTCCTCCACTTCTATCCGCTTTGCAAGTTCATCCAGTGAAATGAAATTTTCCCCCAAGATTGACTCGCCTGGACTTGGCGACATTTCTTCCTCAGAAAGGGCTTCCTCCTGGAAATCAAGCTGAGCCAAAAAACTTTCGCTGTCTCTTAGGTCTCCATTCAAGAAACTTGCTATGAACTCAACAGTTGCCCGCCTTTGAGCCTCCCTCTCTGACTCTGGTGAGCATTCCTGATATACAATATATTCGGGGGACTCCAGTGCCTCTTTTGTGCTGTCTGAATCTACAGGGTTGTTTTTTTTAACAGATAAATCCTCATCATCTTTAGCTGTACAAAATTCTTCTGTATGGTTTGTAACTTGTTCAGGCTGAACAGTTTTGTTGCACTCCAAAGGACTTCTCATACCAGAAAGATCATCGTGGGTTACTGAAATACAATCTGCAGGAGCTGCGCTGGTTGAAATTAATTCATGCTTCCCTAGGTGCTCTTCCTCTGGTTCCCCGGAGACTGTTTCTAATCCTAACACATCCTTGCAAAGAGGTATTGCTTCTGGTTGCAAGAGATTGTTGTTCTTACCAGCATCCCCAACAGAAAATATGCTAGGATTAGCCCTGCCTACTGTCCCTGTGGACTGGGTGTGAGCCTCTGTTGTTACTCTCCTGCTGCAAAGCTGCTGCTCCTCCATGTGGCCCTGGCTGGGCAAAGCTTCACGGCTCGCTTCTATGGAAATATCGTCCGCTGCTCTGACACTGGAAGGTGAGTTCTCTGTCATTGTTGTCACTGCAGGTGCCCTGCCTTTGCTTGGTGTATTGCCAGGTCGACTTTCTCTGTCTAAACATTAACAGGAAAACAGTTAAATATCTTTTCCTTTTTAATGACACTCCACAACTGCTTTTTCATAAACCACTACAAGCTGGGACTAGATAACGCCAAGAACTTTAGCCTTTATGGTATACTGTATAGCAGCTAAGAATGACTAGACTATAGCTATAATTAGACTTTAGGCTCTTCATTATTTATGAGATGATCCTTCCCTCCTGCTCTTTAGGCCACGTGTCTATTTGTTCATGATCAGATGTGTGTGTCCTCTCACTGCATGTAATGTCATGGTACCAGACAGGTCTATTTTACCTGCTTTCCAGTAGGAAATAAGGTTTCATTTTGTTCCATGCTGCTCTTTGCTTTCAGTGTTTGGTCCATCACAGCAGTTTCCTCATTACACTTGGAGAATACAATTCATTGGAAATCAATATAGGGACCAAATGATGCAGGCTGAATTTAGACCAAAGGTCAGATTAAATGGATTGGCAGCAATAATTCTAGTTTGCTGTCAGACTAAACTAAATGCAATTTTTTTTAAAGGAAACATATTACTGGGAAAATGTTTCAGACACAACACAGCAGTATGTCACATCAATGCTGTTCCCATAAAGCCTGGGAGCCAACAGGATATGAAACACTGAGAAGTGGTTTTGCATGCCCACACCTCTCTAGGCTTACAATAAGCTTCAACCAAAGTGAGCATTTCTTTTGGCTGGCTTAGCAAAATCAAAATATGTATCCCAGTGCCAAATGGCTCTGACTGAGTGTATTATTTCCTCCATTTAAACCCCACCTAGAGCATGGGCTGTGAGGGGGGGTTACATGTGTATTATTATTTGTATATAACATACATTCCTACTCAGACAGCAGCTGGCACAGTTGGACCCCTCGGGCTATTTCTGGGAGACTTTTTCTGTGCAGCATTATGCTGGTCTCTTTTTAAATTTTGTTCCCACAGAACTGACTAACAAATCAATGTTACTTTCCCTTCAATAAAAATAATGGCTGATTTAAATAAACCCATTAGTAACAAAATATTCATTAATGAATACGATTAATTGTATAGCCCTAATATTCTATAATTTTATGAACTTTGAATGCTGCAATATGAAAGTGTAGCATTTGCAAATATGTATATGTTTTTATTCTTTTTACATATTTGTGTGCTATGTAACATCCTGTAATTCCACCTTCCCCAACAGTAATGTTCTGTTGTGTGCAGAACACTGTAAAAATGGTACTTACTTAAATTCATTTTAGATATGTAAATTAATGACTAATATTTGTCAGAATCCTTACCCATTTTAGCCACCCACATATTAAACTGATATGAATGGTCAATAGCCTTAAAGTCAATTACTGAAACCATACTGGCAGTGAACACACAAATGTGAGCTCAAGCAGTCCACAGCTGAAAAATCTGCATGGCCAAGTCAACATATAAGTAAGCTTACCCATATATACTCGAGTATAAAGGTCCCCATACACGGGCCGACTATAGCTGCCGATATCGGTCCCTTGGACCGATTCGGCAGCTAATCGGCCCGTGTATGGGGAGAGCAGAGCGGCCTGGCCGACCGATATCTGGCCTGAAATTGGCCAGATCTCGATCGGCCAGGTTAGAAAATCCGGTCGGATCGGGGACCGCATCGGCTCGTTGATGCGGTCCCCGATCCGACTGCCCCATTGCCGCCCACATAAACCCCAGGGCCAAACGATCGGATTATTTTTTTTTTTACCTAAATGCTCCCCGATATCGCCCACCCGTAGGTGGGGATATCGGGGGAAGATCCGCTCGCTTGGCGATCTGCTCGTGTATGGCCACCTTTAGCCGATCCGAATATAAGCCGAGGTACCTAATTTTACCTAAGAACACTGGAAAAACTTATTGACTCAAGTATAAGCCTAGGGTGGGAAATGCAGCCGCTACTGCTAAGTTTCAATAATCAAATTATGTAATAAAAGGACACTCACAAGTGCTTACATGACTACCATATTAATAAACACAAGGTATGGGCTGGAAAATGAGGCGCATCCAACATAAGATAACCATATGCAAGGTTGTACAGGTTAATATCTCATTTAAGTTTACATTCAGACCTAAGTGATACGTTATGATAATACATGCGGCTGTTAGCACCACAACATGAACTGTAATTGGAACTGCATTGCAGAACTGCATAGGAGACAGTATAGGCAGCAATATCACCATGCATCCTTGTCCAACCGGCGCATCAAATACAATAATTTCATTCTATTCTTATACATTTTGAGCCATCTCCAGTATCCTATATCCAAGCCTTGTGGCTTTCACACTCACACCAAAGTTGCAATATATATATACTTGAGTATATACGGTAATTGTCTTGGTCCAATGCCTAATCTAGTGGGCTGCCAGTTCAGCTTAACTCCAAGACAGACGGGGGGTTAGTCGCCATGACTTTCCATTTGCGGCATCTAATCGCCACGCTAAAAGTCAAAGCATTTTTTACAGCGTGGAAGTATGGTCGCGCTGACTAACTTCTCCATCTTTGCCCTAAAGGGTTCAAAATGGCAATGATTATTGTGGAAACTTATCTCTATAAGATCTTGGCAAGAATTCCTTATTTAAGATCAACCATCAGTGTTATCACAAAAAAAAGGCAGGGAAATTTAAAAAAAAAAAAAATCAATTCTATTCTAGAATTCTATTCTATTTTTTTATGCTTTGCACTATGCCACACCTTATAAATGAGCCTTGTAAATGCAGAACCAATGCTCATTTGTTGAAAAGCACATTTTATCCCAAGATGACACAACATCCCTAAAGGCCTGAACGTTAATTATAAAAAATAAAAGACTTCAGTACTGCATAAACACAATGTAATGTGGAATGTATCGATTGTCTTGGTTCTACATAAATGCTATTATCTGCATTTTCCTTGCTAAGTGCAGACCAACCATACATTTAGCTAATTCCCAAGATATGCTTTTTCATGCCAATTTGGCATTTATTAAATAAACACTTCACAAAGAAACCTTCTCAAATTACGCACAATGCTGTGCAGTTCTAGCTTTGCTTTCGAAAAGCACAAGTTATATTTATGCATATGAAAATGAATGGTGACAGAAAAGAAATGTTAAATTAGTTTGCATGCAAGCTTAAATGGCAACACCTACAGCAACTGCCCTGTGGAGCCAAAATGTATATATGTACTCAAGGAAAACTGGCACTCAGGAGTTTGGAGGTATTACACCAGTGTTCAAATAATGTGGCTAAAAGCTAGTACAGGTATAGGACCCATTATCCAGAATGCTCAGGACCAAGGGTATTCCGGATAAGGGGTCTTTCCGTAATTTGGATCTCAAAACCATAAGTCTACTAAAAAATCAATAAAACAATAATTAAACCCAATAGGATTGTTTTGCATCCAATAAGGATTATTTATATCTTAATTGGGATCCATTACAAGGTACGGTTTTATTTCTACATAGAAAAAGGAAATCAGTTTTAAAATTCTGAATTATTTCCTTATAATGGAGTCTATGGGAGGCAGGCTTTCCATAATTCGGAGCTTTCTGGATAACGGGTTTCCGGATAAGGGGTCCAATACCTGTAGTCAATAACTGTATAATACATATGTATGTACTGGTGGTAACTTGTCTACATTTTGTGAGTCCTGTAAGGTATCAGAGTTGTTTTCAGGCACTGGTGGGCCCGAGGGGAACCTCTCATTTGAGGGCTACTGCATGGTCCCAACAAAATAAAGAAATGTTGTCAGAATACTGCACTCATCCTGCTTAAAGTGATACTGACATCTAAAAACTACTCTAGAAAATATGAATCCACATAAAAAATTTTATAAGTCATGGTGACCATTTTTCACTAATAGGGCTGCTTTTGTATGTAATTGTTACTTGAAGTTCCTAAACTTGACTGTTTTGCCAACCTGACTGTCCCTTCTCAAACTGTCAGTTATAGGTTCTAATGCTAACGGCCTACAGCTGCACAAATATGGCAGCCCCCTCATAGAGCATCATGGCGGTTAGATAAGTATTTTAAAAGTATCAGGCAAATACTTTTAGGGCAAAATTATAAATAGCATGAAAATACAATGTTATGATACATGTAAAAAATGTTCAATTGTTGGTGTCTGTATCTCTTTAAGGCAATGACCCAGGAGTGTACTGTTCTGTGTTACTTGTAGTGGTGACACTTTAAATATTGGGCATCTTTAAAATCAAAATGAAACAGAAATGTAGAATTTGCAGCACTGGCATGCTGGTCCATTTTTTTGTCAACACTGTAGAATCTGCAAACCCTGGCATGTAAAAGGTTAAAACACCTTCTACTTGGCATCATTGGGAAGTGCCAGGGGTCAGTGGGAGTAGCAGCTATTTTTATTACAACTTCAAACACCTTGCGTGCAATAATGTTGGAGAGGCGTAAGTACCTGTATAAGTCCTGCCAGTAAACAAAGCAAAGAGTGATAAGGAAAAACTACCTGATTAAACACTGTGCAAGTTTCTTTTAAAATTAGTAAACAGTGACATAGCTACCATACAGCTGTAAGGGGAGTATACTATACGGTTCCAGTCTAAATATTCTTTTAGCCATAATGTCTATCACAAAGCGAGAAAGTAGATAAATAAGGGCTGCAAGAATAAACGCAGCAGGGGGAGGCTTAGGGTTGAAGTCATGGGGGCCTGAACATTTTTTTAAAGGGGAGGCAGCGGAGCCATTAGTGTCACATTGCTAGTAACCTGCCACATACTGCTGCCTGGGGCGATTTTCACCTTACCTAATGGCAGGAAGCACCCTGGTCATATATGTCTAGTAATGTGCAGGTGAGCCCAAAACCCGCAGGTCAAAGGAAGGGTTAGGCCATCCGAATGCTCCCAGAAGCGTGTTGTGGGCCAAATGTTAAGCCACCTGGATGTTCCCTCTATCTCTCTGTGCAGTACAATACCTAAAAATAAGAAGCGGCATTTGTCCACCCCCTACGACATCAGAAAAGGGGCCTAGCAGGCTCTGGTAAATAAATCAGCACATTGCAGTGGCGTAGGTTGAGTGCAGATAAGGTTATTGGGGATTAGGGTTAGGTGTGGGTTGAAAAACTCCACTAGGCCTTGTGCATCAACTTATTGCCTTAGTCCCAAGTTAACTTACTGTGTACAGCAACTTGTGCCACAGCAATGGCATTATGGCTTCCCAGTCAAAACCCTATTACTCTTATTAAGCAGCTCTTCAACTGTTTATGAACATTCTGCAACAGTGGGAGAATAACATCCTAAACCAGATAACAGTAGTTTTTACACCCCATGTAATATAAACTTTAATACTTTATCATTGTTTATTTTTTATCAATTCCACAAGGATGTGAGAGATACTAGATACTCTCTCTTAATCAATAACCATGCTGAAATTGTAAATCTAAAGAATGAAGGTGGTCATACATGAACCAATCCAGAATAGTATGTGACTGACCTGCCTGCAGGCCAATTGGAGAGAGAATAATGCAGCTTCCATGTTTTCTGAAGTATGAGCTACCATATTTGTGCATCTATAGCTGGTCTACATGGCCATGCCCCTGATCCTCCCAATATTAACACTTTTGTTAGGCAGCATGGCAGTTAAGCTGGCCATACACATACCAATATAACTATGTTTTGTGGCATTTTTGTACCATGTGTGGGCTCCAAATTAGTTTCCCAATAATTTCCGTACCATTGCAATTGGTCGTGTAGTCGATTAGACAGGTTAGAAAATTTTGATCGGATAATGACAAAATCTGTGCATGTATTGTGAATCTGACAATATCCGACAATGTATTTCCAGGAATTCACTTTTGTACAATTGGTGTCTGCCAACAATTTAATGTAATTTTAATGAATTTAATGTACAGATCGTTGCATTTAAACATACAAACAATATCCGAAGGTTCGTCGGAAGAAGACTAAAATCTGAAAGTGTATGGCCATCTTATTGGCCTCTGCTTCAAACCGGCCCCTGACAGAAGTAATGCCTGTAATTATGGAAATGCACCAACCCATGCTTATTAGGAGAGGGTGCTGCACAATATATTTTCTCTAAAGAATAACCTGCAGATAACACCATAAGGTGTGCATTCGGAGATATTGCTATTATACCCTAACCCTGCCATTGGGTGCTCATATGAATTAAGTATTTTTACAGAAGTCAGTAATACATTATTATGAAAGCACATTCTCTGGGAATACTCCAAACATTCTTGATTTATTTTTTATATTTGCCCTGACTGCAGATAACACACTGCATAGGAAAAGGTAGCCATATAACGGTACTGTACTGACTATAGGTGGCCATAAATGGGTAGATTAAAACTAAAGTAATTTATTTATTTAAAAATACCCATTGAAAAAATGTTGCTGATATGTATTATAGAAAAAAAAACCCAATAGAACTACCCTTCTATGCTTAACCACATGCAAATACTGTAATCTTGCATATAAGGCAGAGGCCCCCAACCTTTTTTCTCACCTGTCAATCACATTCAAGTGTAAAAAGAGTTGGGGAGCAACACAAGCATGAAAAAAAGTTCCTGGGGGTGCCAAATAAAGGTTGTAATTGGTTTCCCCTATGTGGACTGGCAGCCTACAGGAGGCTCTGTTTGGCAGTACACGTGGTCTTTATGCAACCAAAACTTGCCTCCAAGCCAGAATTTCCAAAATGGGCACCTGCTTTGAGGCCACTGGGAGAAATATCCAAGGTATTGGTAAGCAACATGTTGCTCCTGGACCACTGGTTGGGGATCACTGATATAAGGGATAAGCACCTGGCTTTTTATTGACTAGACATGTAGAACCCAATGATGCCATGCGCAGGAAAGAAACTTCCTAATAACCCCAGCTGCTTGGTCACTGCCAGTACTGGCACTGTAACAAAAAACAAAACAGCTTTATAAACATCAATATTTGACGTTTCATTACTGCATTTTTCTGATTTATATATACTAACTTGAGGAATAAAATGATGGCTGCAATAGGCAAAATTATAAGATCAAGATAAAAGAAGATAATGACTGCTCCCACATAAGCAAACTGTCTTTTGATTGGGTTCCCTGTTAACTGCTATTTTATTTTTTTAGTAGAGCTGTGCATTTGTAATGCTGTTATTAGGGGCAAGGGTGACTTTTTGTTCATCCCTTGCATGAGGCCCTATAGCCATACCATGAGAATGTCTCCTGCTCTTAAAAAAATACAACCTATTGTTGTCTGACAAGCAGCTGTATGTAAGCAATGAGAAGCCAAAAGTACTGCAGGAGATCCTCATTCATACTGCTAAAGACTATCCTACTTATCCTAGGGATTCATATGGTGCTATCAGGTACTATAACAACTGCCAAAGCCAGACAGATGACACTACTGCCCACTAAGTGACACCTATGTACAGAAACAAGATCATCACTGCATATTTCTGAACAACAGTGTGGGATTTTCTAACTACAAGTTCTTCATCCAGTGTGTATGCTATATAAACTACTGTTGTGCATAATCACTAGTGCAGCATCACTTTACTTTAGACAGATCAGCTGTTGAACACTGATTCCAAACTTGGTATCAGTTCTAGTTTATTACATTCTTCTCGTTACACTCTCTTTCTACATTTCCTTGCTCATTTCTCTCTGGCTGTAAGCAATATAACTGAAGTGAAGCAAGGCAACACAGTTTAAAGAAAACAAGAGTAATCACTATGACTTGGCTTCAGCAAGAATCTGAGACAACTGTTTGGAGGTAAAAAGAATTATTGGTTTCTCCCAATCTTTAGTACCTTAGGAGACAGCTGTTCATTTCCAGTGGGTAGTGCCACAGAGAATAAAGAGAGAAATGCTGCTATTGCCTGTCACTAGTAGTGCTGGGCGGTATACCGCCATATACCGAATACCGTTTTTTTTTTTTTTTTTAAACTGATATTAATTTTTTAAATACCCCGATACCGGTGTAGATCGGGGTTGCGCAGGGGGGCGACAATCGTACCGGGCCCACTGAGTTTTGGCTCTTAAGGGGGGCCCGGCTGTGCTGCACTTACTTTTATTAGCCCGGCCCCTTGCTGTCAGCACCTAAAGCTCGGATATTTTCCTTTACCAAGCTCGTGCACTGCTTGGCCCAGCCCACCCACAACCCGATTGGTTTAGCCCACCCACAACCCGATTGGCTTAGCCCACCCACAACCCGATTGGCCCAACCAGCCCCAGCCCGGATTGGCCCAGCCCGCCCCCATCCCGGATTGGTCCAGCCCGGACTAGCCCAGCCTTCCCCCAACCTGGATTGGCCCAGCTCTCTGCCATAGAGAAAAAGAAAAACAAGGCAGAGGTAAGAAAGTTTTGAGCAGAATAGTATGTTAAATGGGAGTGAAGAGATTGGGAGAAACAGAAAGGAAGAGTATGTATAGAAAGCCAAAGAAGTGAGGAAAGGTAGCAGAGTTGAGGGTGTGGGTGAAATTTGGACAAAGAACTCGGCTCCTGCTTCTGATAAACCTCTATTGGAAAGTAGTAACTTAAAATACTGTGCATTTTTTAGTGAAGCAATGTTTATATTGGGGTTCCTTAAATGAAAAATAAAACCACATAAAGCTGCATATAATGTTAGGAGAGAAACTGCAGTGGACCCTGTCCTGTTACTCTTAATTCCTTGAAAAAAAAATTTTTTTTTTTTGTTACAGATTGCTGCTCCTTACCTTTTAATACACATTGGATAATTTAATAGGCATAGACATCTCTGTTGGCTTCAGTATATTAAAAAAAAAAACAATTCAATTTCATTTTTAAAACCAACCTATTTAGTTATTGTAATTTCAATAGAGCGACAGATCTTCTGAAAATACCACTCCCTGCACTAAAATTCACATCACAGCATATAAAACACCTTACTTGTGGCAAATTAGCATAATTGCTGAAAAATGTGTAAGTAGGGAGAGGTGTTTTCGTGAGATTTGTCGCCCATGTAGCGAACAGTTCCCCCAGTCTCCTCTTGTGCCATAACCATTAGCACTGCTGTTGTCACGTCTACCTCTTGTTGGTTACATGGTTCCCCTGGCCACCAATATGTGTTCTGGTTTTTAACCATTAGGCCTCTGGCGGGCACTGATAATTTGGTTGTTCGGGGCCCCGTGATTTCTGATGGCAGCCCTGCGCACGGGTGACACAAGGTCAGCAGTGAGGGGGAGAGAGCGGCTGCGACTGGCGGCAAAAATATTAGGGAGAGTGACTATATCGGGGGACTGGGGAGCCTCATTGTGGGAACCGAGCAGGTGCACACGTAGCTCTTTGTGTTAATGGCGGTGTGTGGCACGGCTAATGGCTGAGGGACTGGCACCAGGCATGAAATGACTGCATTGGGCTCTTCTACCTGCGCTTCTGCATTTCTCTGCTTCCGCCAGCAGCCAAAGGCTGAGGCACCATCGCTAGAGATGGATGTGTCTGTTCCTACACCATCCCCCTGGCTGCAGCATTGTAGGAGGGAAATCGCAGTTCTAGCTTTGTGAACAGCTGCATACCTAAAAAAAAATACCGTCAAATACAGTGACACCGATATAATTTTGAAAAATACCATGATATAAATTTTTGGTCATACCGCCCAGCTCTAGTCACTAGCATTATTGAGTCCCAGAACCAGTGAAACCGAAAATCATACAGCTGCTACCACTACTCCAAAGATATCTATAAGGCAATTTGTGAAGATGCTTCCCAAATGGAATAATTCTTTGCTCCTTTAATTATGCCGCAATGCCCGAGTCCTGGAGATTACACTCCCCCTTACCTTATCCCACATGGATTTTTGGGGCCAGGGTAAAGACTACGACTTACGCAGTGAGAGACAACACAGAAACCTAAGCAGCAGGCATCAGGCCATCTTGGAATCCACTACTGAAAGATTTGCACCCTTAATAAAATGTTACAAAGGTCCAACAAAAATACTAAAAGGGGATTGTAGATGAGCTACTTTGTGGTAGTTTAGACTTCTCTCTTGGTTCAGCCTTTTAGCTCATTTGCACCAAGGATGAAGCTGGAGCCTATTTGTGAACTTTTGATCTTTGCTGAAGAGAGAAAAGCTGAAAAATGACTTATGTACATGTATTTAAGAGTTATATTTCTAAAGACCTTAACTCACTGGGCTTTCAGGTACAAGCTCACCACACAAACACACACAAAAAATAAAAATACTTTTTATATTGCTTTATAAATATGTTACTTTAATAAATGTCATTTATTAATTTAATGTTTTAATGTTTACATTTTCTTATCATTTTAATATATGTTATTTTGTTTTACTTTATATTGTTTTTATTTACATTTTGTTATTTTAGTTTTTTTTTATATTTTATTGTTAGTAGAATAAATGTTGCCTAAAATATTCCTAAAACTTTTTAATTGGTCTGTTTTGTATGTTTTATGAATTACAATACAAGCTTTACTACTCTAGCTCGCAACTAAAAATGGGACAGGATGAAAATTTTTTATTGGATGTCTTTGAAGATGCCCGAACATCGACAAAATGTTAATGCTGAATCGATGACAGACAGAGGTTTCTACCTGCTTATCTGACCATTCAGCAGGATGTTGCAGGAAAGACTAATTTTAACAAGTATAGCTACCTTAAGGCCTTTCACTCAGGCTACTGTAAGGCCCTCTATAGCCTCTCACTGTATAATGCTTTTTAGTCGTTCCCTTGGAAGCCACTATAACAATATTAACAAGCATATGTACTGATGTACATTGAAACTGTCAGATACAGCAAGTACAGGTTGCCCAAAAACACACATTACAGTATTTTAATAACCTAGCACTGTTAGGCTGTTTGCACTAGGGCTATGGCAAACAGAGATTTTTGTCCACCGACAGCCAGCAGCAGCTAAAATGCCCATCACCACTCCAGATTAGTGATGTATGGATCAATAAATCCTTGACCCACTATGAACCTAATCTGCCCTTTCCCAACCAAGCCCAATTATTTATATAACTGCATCCGACCTGTCCACCTCTGATGTCATTGAAGGGAGCTTGGCAGAGCCTGCACTAGTAAGCAGAGAGGGCAAGTGGGGAGGAACAGAGGGCGGATCCTGACCAGACACCCACCCAGACATCCTTAGTTTCTAAACAAGATGGTTTCTCTGCCACCATGTGCTTTTAACCCGAACCAGTGCAGTGGAAGTAGCAATAACCGTTTGGCCCTGGGGCCAGACGATCGGATTATGTGGGCGGCAATGGGGCAGTCGGATCGGGGACCGCATCAACGAGCCGATGCGGTCCCCGATCCGACCAGATTTTCTAACCTGGCCGATCGAGATCTGGCCAATTTCAGGCCAGATATCGGTCGGCCAGGCCGATCTGCTCTCCCCATACACGGGCCGATTAGCTGCCGAATCGGTCCAAGGGACCGATATCGGCAGCTATAGTCGGCCCGTGTATGGCCACCTTTATAAGCAGAGCTGTTATCTTCTTACCTATCCATTGTTCTGAGGCCAGGCTGAACAGAAATGGCTCTGTTCACTTCAGCTTGTGGGGAGAGGGAGGTGGGACTTCATCAATTGAATGGCTTGTCTGATGTCATGATTTTATAGTAGAAATATTGATTCTCTTCTTTCACTTTGCCAATGGACTAGTTCCAAATGCACATTAGCCAGAAAGTTCACTGTTTGCAAACTTGCAAAACTAAATACGAAGACCTAGAAGACAGGGACACTTTTGCTATCCAACTTTTTTGGTACTTGCATTTTTGGCCACTCTTTTTTTAAACCACAACATTTTTAAGACCATATTCACATTAATGGTAGTAGCACACCAAAAAGAAAAATGGTTGGTGCTCACTGCAGGGATATCACCAATTACTCATGTTAAAAAGTTCATTAAGTCATATTATGCCATACCTTTAAATCCATATGCCTCCTCCTTCCCTGTTGATAGAACAGCAACCCGCAACACAAAATGATGCCCCTTAAGGGCCCCCCTAACAACTATTTTCAAATCCCAACAAACTCCCATAACAAACCCACACCAGGACAGCACTGATTTAATAGATTATTCTGCCCCACCAGGGCAGCCATCGAGGGGTACATCAAGAGAAGCGAAAGTGTGCTTTGCAGGCCATGAAGAGGTGAGCTGTGTTTATGTTTTATATGGTTGTGGAACATAATAGTGATTTCTATAGTTACTATGTGGATTATCAACACAGCACATAATCTGATATAACCCTGTTATACAATGCTAGAATGTCAAAGGCAGGTGTGCAGGCTTTTTCCAAAGATGCACAATAGAACCACTTTGGACAGCTCACCTCAGAGCTATAGTCTCACCATCATAATGTTTTAAACAGGCTATTCTACAACAGGCAGTTAAGAATAATAGAATGAAGTTCTAAATTCAACCTAACCATCTTTATCAGGGCTGTCTAACAGGAGGTCCATTTATTAGACAAACACCGATTTTCATGGTTTTATTCTTTTAATTTGGCATTTGAGCATGTGGTGTAGTAACCTTGCAGAAATCACAGCAAAAGTCAGACAACACTAATCTTTATCTTATCTATTACCATATAATGTTTAAAACACACTGGCAGTCAAAAGGTTTTAAACACACAGTTTTGGTAGCATTTTAACCAAAGCACCCTTAAATTTAAAAATGTAATTTAGTGGTTCTTCATGGTGAGGGCAGTGAGGTTGTGGAATGCTCTGCCAGGTGATGGCAGATTCTATTAAGGCCTTTAAGAGGGGCTTGGATGATTTCTTGAACAACTGTAATATGCAAGGCTATTGTGATACTAAAATCTACAGTTAGTTACATGGTATACATACAGGTGTATATAGTTTATATATGTGAGAATATAGATAGGTCGGTATGTGTATACATGTGCATTGGGGTTTCTTTGGAGGTTATGAACTTGATAAACTTTGGTCTTTTTTTCAACTTCAACTTAGCGATGTAACTAGTGCAGCTCATTTGTGGGCAGAAGTGAGCTTTCAAATACCTGGAGTCTTTACTTAAAGGAGAACTAAACCCCCCCAAGTACAAAAGCCCCCTAACTGCTGCCCTGCATTGACCCGCCTCACCTCTCCTTCTCACATTGCCTATAACTTTGAAAAGTGGCCCTAGAAAAACCCTAAAGGGACACTTTTCAAAGTTATAGGCTATGCCAGAAGGGAGAGGTGAGGGGGGTCGATGCAGGGCAGTTTAGGGGGGTTTTAACTTTGGGGGGGGTTTAGTTCTCCATTAATAAAATGCCTACAGTTCGACTGGCTATAGTCCCTGCAAAAAGTGGCTATTTCAACGAGTCCAAGATTTAGAATGTTTTTATTTATTTTAGATAAAATTGCTATTCTGTAGCTTTTTGCTTCGTATCTGGAACTGATAAGTGCTTAAGGGACAAGAAAATACAGAATCAATGGGGGGTTATACAACCCCCCCACGTGCAAGTCTAGCAAGTCTGGCCAATACTCCTGGTTTTCCAAAAAGGCACCGGCCTGGGGTATTTTTCTCAGTGCCTGGTGTCCCAGCATTCTTTAAGCTGCCCTGTACTGTACTGTGCATGTGCAAGCACAGAGGATGCTGGGAGTCTGGAATAGTGGAGTATGCTGACGTGGGGCAGAGAAAAGAAGTATCCCAGGCCACTGCAGTTATGGAAGAAGAGAGGGTGGAGAAGTGAAGTGAACTACGATCACAGTGGGGTAACACTTGGCATCCCTCAATAAATCTTCCTTTCCTTGTACTATGAGAAAACTTGAAATATGGGGTTCTGAAAATTTTAATGTGTACTGTGTGATAAGAAGATAATAAAGTTAAATTTTTGCAGCCTTGTAGCTACAGAAACAATGATTTTAGGGATCAATGTGAAATAATTCTGAGGTTCCTTTCCTTGTTTTTCTATAACTCTTACACAAAATATTCATGAGCTTTATATTTGTAGTTTATAACGCCTCATGCTAAATGCCACCACAGATCTATTTGTGAAACATTCTTTTCTAACCCCTTAAACCTTTTGTTTTTATCCTCTCATACAGCTTTTTCCAATGCATGTTATTTTGGGAAACTGCAGTTTAGCCTGACACCCAAACATGGAAAGAGTCTTGAAATTCACTGTCTCCATTCGATACCAACAGCAAATCCTATTATATCCCTAGATTTTCTTAAGGGGACATTTTAATAAATTCTGAAAACAAAAAGTGGCCTATTTATAAAGTTGGGGAAACGCTTACAAACAACCATTTTCCTATTTTTTATGACCCCTTTGTCAAAGAGACCCCAGTTAACAGGATTTGATTTCCACCAAAAAAAAAGCCTCCTTTAGGCTTATAGTCTGCCAATCACAGCCCTTTTTTGGCACCTCCATGAACTTTTATGATGCTTGTGTTGCTCTCCAAGTCCCCAAGAATGGTTGAGGACCTCTGGATTATGTAATTAGTAAATGCTTACTGGCACAAGTATGCATATGCCACTTTTTGGATAAACCCCGTATAGGTTTATCTGATAAGAGGTTTATTGGTATGAAAATGCACATCACCTTGGATAAATAGAGCATGTGTCATAGATTATGATTGATTAGATGTGAAAAAGACTTACCAGCATAAATATACACATTATTTTTGGATAAACCGGGTAGATTAATCTGAAATATGTTACTGGCACAACAGGCACATGACTCCTATTTTAGAGATGTTTTATGATGCTTAAACTGTTTTTACTTATTTAGCACCATGTAAAGGGGCCTATGTGAGACATGAATTTCTATATGTGGTAACGGGTGTATAGTTGTAGCTGTATTGACAATAATGTATTTTGAATCTTGAATTCGACCATCTAAATACATGCTGGGTTTTTCTAAATGAGGAATTACAATCTGGCATTTGCACAAAAAAATCAAATCAAATCACAGTATATATTATTCTTGATAGTCTTGATAGTCTTTTTTAATAACAAGCTGATCCCTATGGTTACTATGTTCTCTATCTTCACCTATTAGGATGACATCTCAGGGTATCTTAGTAGAGAAAGCAGATCTCAGTGTAGAAGAACTACTTGCCTTATTTTATTATTATATTACATATATTATTATCATTATATTACAGACATAGTAAAAAAAGATCTTCACACGTTTGGGGATGGAACAATCTCTTCTGCTTTTGAAATAAAAACCTAACCCTCCTCTTCTAAACTTTGTTCTGTACACACTGGGCATATATGTACCAGTGTAAAATGTTTTTGCAATTTCCGTTCAAGATGAAAGGATTTGGACAATGGTTCCAAAGTGAAAATTGACAACTCGGTAAGAGAACAATAAAAGCCAAAATTTGATCAGTTGCCAGAAGAGCAAATTTGCCTACTGTTAAAAACATATACTTAAACCCCTTATCATCCCTTATTATTTTCCAACTTTTATTGCTTTAGCCTTATTGTTAAATGCAGAGGTCAGACTAAAGAATTTTGACATTTTAGTAGAAAAATTATTATTAATTATTAATATGCATCTGTTTTATAGTCTGGAAATCTAAGATTCCTTTTTAATATCAGTGTAAAATTCACAGCTTTGTGTTGGTTTTCTGGGAAAGAAAACAGTTCCAACTCCAAGTTTATAAAGCAGCATGAAAAGGGCATTTTAGTTTTTCATATTGTGTATAGTATTTCACAAAATGCAAAAATATAGTGCTTTACACTTTAAGTGGGAAAAAGGCAATTTTACAAACCAAATGCAAACTACAATCAACCACAAGGCAGGGCAATATATATCTCAATAAATCACATAAACCAGTTGATATTTAAACCACTATTTCATATCAATAAAACGTGTTCATTAAAAATATATTGTAATATACTGTAATAGTATGTGCCAATGGATAATCCTATGCCACATGAAGTTTTACATATTTCCTTCTGGCTGGTATGAGGGCACTGTGTTGACTCAGAAATGAATGGTATGAAAAATAAATGCTAGGTTACATCAACCAATGAGTGGATACAGCTGTGTATTTTACTCCTACACTTCCTTTAAGTAAGCACTCAAACTGTGACAAAACAGTGGCTCAATGCCAGAACACGCAGAAGTACAATATTTACTGTTATGTATATGCCAGTACATGATATCAATTTTTTATAGGTCACTCATAAAGATAGATACATCTGGGATCAAGAGTCTCAGGTAAACCAACAAAAAGTAGGACATAGAAACATGGTCATGGGATTTTTCAGCATGACAAATAAACCAAGCATTCCAGTACTACAAATAATACTAATAACATCAGCAGACAGCAAATGAAAATTTAAGCAAGTACCTGAATGGAAAATGGGTTCTTCTATGTCACGAGTCTCTTTCAAATCCATTAACTGAATGAGACTTTGGATCCTTGAAGACTTTTCACTGGGCGATAGCTTAAATATGACAAAATAAATACTGGCATAAATAAATATATAATTCAAGCTTTCAGTGGTTGTGCGACATTTAATAGTTTCAAAATTTCCAGCTAGCCCAGTTGTAGCATATACTGACAAAGGCACCTAGCAAGGGGATCCATCAGTGCCGGTAAGGGTATACTGGAAATGTACACTGAAGAAAGTATAAATGCACGTTTGCCAACTGGTTTAGCATGACACGCATTCCTTCATTTTCACAGAAGTACATATGATCCCAAGGAACTAACATTTTCTGTCTAATTTTGACTATTCTGAATTATGTAGCAGAGCAGAAAGCATCTTAGATATATTAAAGACATAACTAAACATTATACAGGTATGGACCAGTTATCCGGAATGATCAGGACATGGGGTTTTCTGCACAAGGGGTCTTTCTGTAATTTTACTCTCCATAATGCACTGCTGCCCTGCACTGATAAAAGTCTTGTATTTGTTTCAGAAAGACTACTATATTTTACATAAATACCCAGATGTGTATCCATGGGGGCAGCCATTTAAAAGGAGAAAAGGCACATAGAAGATAAATTCCGTAGAATGCAATGGTATTATATTTATTACAGTATCTGCTATTTAACCTGTGCCTTTTCTCCTTTTTTCCAGCTGGCCCTATGGCTACGCTGGAGCTTATTTATATAAACTATAGTAATGTAGTAAAATAAACAACTGCTTTACCAGTTCAGGGCAACAGTACATTATATTTTAATTACTTTAAAGTCTTTAATTGTTTGTTGTTTCTGTTCCTGTTAAATATTAATAAAACCCAATAAGATTTGTCTGCCTTTAACAAGGATTAATTATATCTCACTTGGGATCAAGTACAAGGTAGTGTTACATTATTACAGAGAAAAAGGAAATAATTAAAAAAAAAATAAAATGAATTATTTGATTAAAATGGAGTCTATGGAATGTGGCCTTCCCTTAAATTGAAGATTTCTAGATAACAGAATTTAAGATAATGGATTCTATATCTTTATTATTTCATTACTGCTCACAGGTTTCAATAATGCAAAAAATAGCAAATATTGAAACAAAAAAATGTTTTTAAAAAAGAGAAATTATGTAAGATACAAAGGGGATATATGATGCACGGTTATTTTAAGTCATTGTTCTGGCTTTTACTCAGAGAGCAGGCCCAATATTATCATCAGAATGGGGGATGAAAGCAAAATAAAGCTTTATACCTCTTCTCATTCAGCTTAATCAACTGACAAACAGGCACAATTACAACACATACATGCTTGCAAATCATAAACTTGCAGGCACTGCAAAATTATTTTGGCCATCCAAAAGCAATTAGAAGCCCTTGGGCTTGGAAAGATATTGACTAAAAGAGTTTATCCTATTACAAAATCTATTATAATCTATGTGGAAATAAGATGTTTAGATTTTTTATACAGCTCTGAATCAGGCCAGGTACAAATACAGGTGTACATACCAGTAACTGAAAAAAGGAACTTTCTGAACCCCAATATATTTTGTCCCTTCCTATAGAGTAGCAAAATGGCACCTTTATCTGGATCTGAAATTCTCCTCTATTTTCTCACAGTATTTTAATCATTTAATCATTCATTGTAAAAAATGTATGTAATTAGCAGTGTGTGATAAATCTAAAATAGTCTGTAAAGTGTTGCTTTATATTTTAACTATAAAATAAAATATGCAGAATTTAATACTACTAGACAACAATTTTACAGTTTTACAAATACAGAAAAGTAGAGGTACTTACCTTGTTTTTTGAAACTTTAGGCCTATAATGCAAAACAGAGGAAGATAATTAAAAATAAATTTTCTCGCATACACTTCAAATAAACCCAACAGAAGCGCTACCGTGACAACTCTGCCTTTCATTCTAATATTAGCATGGAGACTGTCCAGTTCTGAAATGCTATCGTTGGATTACAGAACCATGAAAGGAACAGCTGTGTCATGTGCTACTATTTTATTTCATGTATTTATTTATTTTAGCTTTTATACTTAGTAGTACTGGTCTGAACTGTATGGCAGCAAACATATTGTGAGCAAAGGAATTTGGAAACATAAACTGCATTAGATTTTGTTTTCTTGACTATAAAGTCAGACAATTTAAAGGCTCTGGTTTTAAACCAATAATAAATGAATACATCTACATTAAAAAACAGAAACAAGCTCAGACACATTTATATGATGTTTTATAAGGCAGACATAGGCACAAGTGACATAATATAACAGTGACTAATATAACAGTAGCACACACACAAAGACATAAAATTAGATGAAACAACAAGGTTTTAGTCACTTACTCTTCATGAGATTTGCACAGTTTGGAAAGCTTTTCCAGTTCTGTGCTGTTAAGACCTTTTTCCGAGTTTTCAGATGACGGCAAAGCAGCACATTCAGTCTTTTTCCATTTTGCTTCTATATTAAGCAAAGTCAAAACAGGAATTACTGTTCTTAATTCATAAACAAAGACAATAGATCCATACATTAAGGACAATTTATGTCTTCATGACAACTCTATGCACTATAAGCATGTTAAATGCAGGCAAAATGATATTCAGCAAAATCCCTATTCACTGACATTATGTTGAACAAGGTGGTTTACTGCCCATTTATTGGAAAGAATGCCTTACTAATAAGTGTGGTTTACTTGAATAATATGCTTTAAAACAGGGACATAATTTTTATACCCATATGTCACATCTCTTTATTGGTAGTATCTTCATACTAGTATGTCAGTTCTTTTCAGGGGTAATTATTGATTACTGTGATGACCCCTATAATTACAATACTAATTATTTCCCCCAGGTTGTACAAATGCATTTATGATTCAACCTGCAATTTAATATTTGACCAGGGCTAGAACTAAGGGTAGGTGGGGGGGGGGCTAGGCATGTAACTTTTCTTTTGCCCTTAGTCCAGGCCCTTGTCACCCTGCTGCTTGCATATCCATTACCTCCTAACCAAGGAGCTCATAGTCTCATGCAGGGCAACCATCAGACCATGAGACCATATTCATAAGTTAGCTGGACCTTGACCCCCCCTTGAGGTCCTGAATTATTAGGCTACCCAATTATGCTCAAACCCTACACCTTATCCACTCAACTCTCTTTTGGGCAGGGCCCTCTTCACCTCGGTTACTGATTGCTTTATATGTTACTCTGTATGTCCAATGTATGTAACCCACTTATTGTACAGCGCTGCGGAATATGTTGGCGCTTTATAAATAAATGTTAATGTAATGTAACTCTGCCTACTCTTCTAAAAGCCCCACCTCTTTTGTGACCTGCAAATTGTGCCTTTCTGTCTAGAGCCCCTGATTGCAGTATTCCCTGATGGCAGCCTTGGTCTCAAGTCAGTATAGGCAAGATCTCTCTTTAGCAGTGACAGATATCTATAGTCTCTACAGAGAAATACCAGAAGAGAGGCTGAGCAGGACTGATATAGCCTGCTAAATTGGCTACTCCAGACCCAGTTGACAGTTTATTGGCCTGTGTGTGGTGCAAAATCTGAGCCTATCTGATGTCAATAGGGCTGGCTAGATCCTTCTGTCAGGTGACGTGTGTAAATATGCCTCCATGTGCTTTGTTCCTGCAATTGAAGTTGGGAACATTAAAGGAACAGTAACACAAAAATATTTAAATACCTTATAAGTCACAAAATATCTCTAACATTAGGTCTAGCCTTTCCCCCCTTGCTTTTTTTAAATGCTTCATGCTGAATTTTAGTGACGAACTGCTCCATAGCAGCAGTGAAAAAGCGAGGGGTGCTTGAATTCCTGTGTACTGACCCGGAAGTTGTCTTTGTGTCGGAGGACCTTCGGCACTTAAGCTTTTTATCAGCGTATGCAGTTTAAATTTATGTTTCTATTTCTTCAGTTTGGGGGGTAATGTTGCGATCATAAATTTAAACTACATAAGCTGATAAAAAGCTTAAGTGTCTAAGGTCCTCCGACACGAAGACAACTTCCGCGTCAGTGCACACAGGAATTCAAGCACCCGTGGCCTTTTTGCGGTGCTGCTATGGAGCAGTTCGTCACTAAAATTCTATATGAAGCATTTCAAAAAGGCAAGGGGGGAAAGGCTAGACCTAATGTAAGAGATGTTTTGTGACTTATTAGGTATTTAAATATTTATGTGTTACTGTTCCTTTAAGCACAGTTTCCCAGCATGGAACAAGTCTGTCCTTTATCCCCATGTCTGATTCCAGTGTCATATAATGAAAAATGATGTTATTATCTCTATATTTAAGATAACAGGAAGATGCCTAACATAGTGCTAGAAATCAGCATTCTCCCTGGTCAGTTCTCTTGCACTTAAAATTAGGCTTTTGGTCAGTGGAATGCTCATCTGTGAATTATCTTGCATCCATAATGATGTGTTTCAGCAACTTCTATAGCAAAACTAGAGGGCCCAGTGGGACAGCATTATGGATGGGGTTACAACCCCTTTAAAATTCTCAAACCCTAATTAAAAATAAGGTACATTTTTCCTTTAGGGCCATGATCTATGGGCTATGGGGAGATTAGTCTCCCATGATACATCTTGGTTACTGTGGGCAACCAATGTTCCCGAAATGCTATACCACCTGCAATAAATCAAGTCCCCGATGGGATGGCATACACATTGCTTCATTTTCCAAAGTCGTGCAAAGTTGCGTGACCTTGGAAAATGAAGCAACATATTTGCCTTCCAGTTTATTGCCGATGGGAAGGAATTACAGAGAGATTAGTCACCCAAGGTAGCGAGATTTTATCATGGGAGACTAATCTCCCCCCTTGGGCTATGGCCCTTAAAGTGATACTGCAGTGAAAAAAATACTTTTTAAAATTATGAATCTACAAAAAAAGTTACCTATAGGTCATGCTGATCATTTTTGCTGATAGGGCTAATTTTCTAAGAAATTGTTACTTGAATTTCCTAAACTTGACTGTTCTGCAAACCTGACTGTCCCTTCTCAGCCTGTCAGTTATAGCTTCTAATGCTAATGGCCTACTGCTGCACAAAAATGTTTTAAACACGAGTGTTTTGAAAAAGGAACTAAAATGTTCTGAAAGCTTGCTGTGATTATCATCCTAGTTAGCCAATAAAGAGATGACCTTTAGGGCTCTGGCACACGGGGAGATTAGTCGCCCGCGACAAATCTCCCTGTTCGCGGGCGACTAATCTCCCCGTGTGCCAGAGCCCTTACACCACTTTTGTTATGATTCATATCAAAAGTTCTACTCCAAAACATGAGTGCTTAATCAGTGCTTATGAGATAAGAACTTCAAAGTGCTGACTGGAGAGAGGGTGTGTGTGCATTTAAGGGTTTCAGTATAGTGCTGAAACATATAACATGGGTCACAAAGATATAGACAGAAATATTATAAAATTACTAAATATGTCATACTCACCCCATTGCTCCTGAATAGCAGATAAATTTGCAAGTAACTGCTGATGATAGATCCTTTCCAGCTGAATGAATTGCATTGCCTTCTCATCTGAATGTTCAAGCAGTTAAAGATTACAACTTTTTATCTCTCATTCCTAAACATGGAGTGCTCAAAATCATACGGTCATCCTTCATTATACTTAGTAGTATAATTAAGTATTATGTATTAAGTATCCATTATACTTAATCCATCCAATGGGTTGACAAGTTAGAACAGTATGATTATTTTTTAATAACAGCATTTCCAATGCTTAAATTAGTCATCTGCTGTAAACTATCATCCAGAAGGTTTATTCTCTGTAAGTAGCTGAGATACATTAGTTGTGGTCCAGCTAATCGAATTTATTTATTATAGGATCACATTTAAGATTATGTTCTGGTGAAGAGCATTGTAAATAGCAATCAGCACGGTTTTTTAAAAGATAGATTGTGTCAAACTGTTTTTTTTGTGACGTTCACAGAAAGGTCTGTTATTCATGGTACATGGATAGGAAACTGACTAAAGGAGTGTGTACAGAGGGTACATTCTCTTAAGAGAAGGGTTCTTAGTGGGTACTGTATTGGTCTGAATTGGGTGTGTTCTTAATAAATTTGTCCATTTATGACTTTGGGGAGGGCACTGTAAGCAATGAAATGGTGTTTGAAAATGATACAAAATTATGTAGCCCAATTACTAATGGCCAGAATGTGGCATACTTGCAGCAGAATCAGAACAAATTGGCACTCTTGCCGGCTAAGTGTAAGATTAAATTAAATGTTAATAATAACAATGTTAATAATACAGTTATGCACCTGAGCGTTAAATATTTTTGAAGCCGCTTATACCCTTAATCAGGGGTCCCCAAACTTTCTTACTAATGTAAAAAAAAAAAAACAAAAACTTGGAGAGCAACACAAGCATCATGAAAGTTCATGGAGGTGCCACATTAAGGCTACGATTGGCTATTAGGAGGCTTTATTTGGTAGTAAATCTTGTTTTTATTCAACCAAAACTTGCCACCAAGTCAGGAATTCAAAAATGACTACCTGGTTTGGGGGCACTGAGAGCAACACCCAAGGGGTTGGTGAGCAACATGTTGCTCATGAGCCACTGGTGGCCATACATGTTCAGGGCCTTAACGGAACTAAGGAAAATCCTTGATGGAGAAAGACCATGGAGTCCTTGTAGATAATAAACTTGGCTGTAGCATGCAATGCAAGTCAGCAGCAGCAATGGTCAGCAAGGTTTTAAGCTATATTAAAGGGGTATAAATTCACAGGAGGAGAGGGTCATTCGTTCCCTTTTTAAAGCACTGGTAAGACCTTATCTTGAATAGATTTGAATAGATTTAGAGCTCCAGAGCTCAAGATCTTGCACGTGATAGTAATTAATCTGCATACATCCATATTATTGACTAACCAATCCTACTGAGTGTATTTATGCATGTCTGCATGCATCAACTCATTTATATAAATGTCTTTATAAAAACATTATGTGAAAAAACCCTGGTCCCAAGCATTCCAGATAATAGATCCCATAACTGTATATACATATAATGTTATATGCATACAAACTATATGTATACAATAACATTCTAACTGTCAAACATGCATGTTTTATCAAGATTATTACTCCAGTATGCCATAAACCATGTGCTTTTAGATAGAAATAATGGGGCCTCTATAGGCAATAGACTTGCCAATGTCTCCAGGAATATGTCTCTCAACAATCCAGTTTGCATCCTACAGCCCTTTTATTGTGTTCGAACTGTAAAATGGTCAGACAAAGGGGAAACTTCCTAAATTATTAATTCGGACCAACTACATAAATAAGGATTTATTTCAAAGTAACCTGCATTTATGCTACACTGGGACAAGGTATTTTTCTTTTTCTAAATTTTATGATAAACACAATGACTGTTGCTCATCTCTGTGCAAAAAGGATACAGTCTTCCTCCTGAAAGTAGGTCTCCGCAATCTACACAGAAAATGTAAAAAATGTGTTAATAAAGCTAGGGCATTCCTATTTCTGCTTTATTACTAATGTTATGGTTATGTGGTAAAGAAATACTGGAAACCTATATTTTTAAAATATGTTTAATAAGCTTTCTGTATGGACCACACAAGGTCTCCGTAGCACCATATAAAATGGATCCGCATTGTAAGCATTCATTCTTGCAATAAAGATGAAAAAAGTCCTTTTCCTTTAAATTCATGCTAATCCTCTATAGCAGTGCTGTCCAACTTCTGTTGTACCGAGGGCCGGAATTTTTCCGACCTACGTGGTGGAGGGCCGATAATGGAAGCCAGTTTTGACCACTCCCCTTTTTAAAACCGCACCCACTTGAAACCACACCCATGTTATCACATGACCATACCCATATTAATGGTTGTAGTACAGCAAAAACCTGCCACACTCTGCCTTCCCTACCATGCCTGTGTGCCATACTCTGCCTTCCCTACCCTGCCTTTGTGTGTGCCATACTCTGCCTTCCCTACCCTGCCTGTGTGCCATACTCTGCCTGCCCTACCCTGCCTTTGTGTGTGCCATACTCTGCCTTCCCTACCCTGCCTGTGTGTGCCATACTCTGCCTTCCCTACCCTGCCTGCGTGTGCCATACTTTCACTGTGTGTGCCATTCTTGGCTGGTTTGGGCCAAACTTGGCCTGTGTGTGCCATACTCTGCCTGCCCTACTCTGCCTGTGTGTGCCATACTCTGCCTTCCCTACCCTGCCTGTGTGTGCCATACTCTGCTTGCCCTATGCTGCCTGTGTATATGGCACACACAGGCAGCCTACAGTGACACAATGCTGGCACTGCTCCAACAGTCTGCAAAATAACTATATTAAAAAACGTTTTAATTGCAGTACCACCTCAGTATATGTTCTTTTTGTAGTGTGCAGGGTTTATTTGTGGGTTTCTACTGCTCCTGAGGTGTGAACAGGGGAACAATGGGGGTGATTACAGCCTGAGACTGAGGTGTGAACACTGCAGGGGTTGAACAATGCAGGTATTAAAAGGTGTGAAAAACACAGGGGATTATATATTTAAACAATACAGCCTGATTACAGCCTGAATCTGAGGTGAGAACCATGCAGGGGGGGCAGTTAATCACAGTACTGATACCATTTAAAGCTTACACAAGAGTAAGCCATCAAAGCAGCCAGACAGGTGGGGGGCCACACAGAGGGGGGTCGCGGGCCGCCAGTTGGACAGCACTGCTCTATAGTATTATTGGTAATCTATATTTAAGGGTATTAGTGTCTGTTTCCAAGTTTAATGCTAAAAGCAATTATAACAATTAATAACCCCCTAAACCAAATTACAGAACTTCATCAAATTTTGTGTAACCATAAAAAGTACTGAGAAAGAAAAGGATGTAAGTGTGGCAAACCAAGTTAAGTAAGGGAAATGTTAACATCAGCAAAGGAAGTGACTCTTAATGGCACTTTTTTTTTTTTTTTTTTTACAATTACAGTATAAATATGAACTTCTATCTCTCCTTATTCCCAACTGCCAAAACAGAAGATGAATAGGGGCTATGACACATGGCGCTACTTGTCACGGCTACAAAATGCCAGAAAATACACTGCCATAGACAATACTGAGAATTTGTAGCTCTGTGCTAAAAAGAAATTGTAGTTAAGCAATAAAAAACATTAAGAATAACAATAAAAATATAAGCCTTGCAGGCAATTTGTTATTTGGTTACTATGGATAAAATAACCCTGATAACTACATAGCATATTCAGTTGCTAACTGGAAATAAACAAACAAACAAACAGATTATTAGAAGCCTAGTCAATCAAAAACAAAATTAAAAAATTAAGGCCATTTTAATAGTTGCTAAGGAATGGTCCATCTGTAGCATACTAAAAGTTAATTTAAAGGTGAAGTATCTCCATTTAGAACATGCTGAAAGGACTAAAATTAATAGTTTACATTGTGAAATTTCAATTTAGTTAAACAGCAGAAAACAGGGCATAGTGTGCTGTTAAACATTTAGTAAATTAAACCTGGACAACAGAAATAACAAACAACTCTTTCATCATTTTTTTTTTTTTTATCGTAGCAATTTTGTAATTAGCAATTACCCATAACAAACAAAGATGAAATAACTTGAACTGGAAAACAAGTAAGTCCCAAATATCAGCTACAGAGTAAACGTGCGGATCTGCCTGTCCTTGTGCCCCTGCAATTTTTAATGTCTCATTATAAGCGTGATCTAACAAGGACATAAAGCATTTTTATATTATCTTCACAACACATGCCACAGACTGCAAAGTTTAGCAAAACTGTCAAATTTATAAAAACATCCGGACAAGTTGACATGTAATAATTATATAAATATAACTATCAGGTCTTGCAGCTTTGCACATTATGGTTTTGCCTTTAGCATGCCTTACCTATGTTAGCATTAATACAGGCTATTTTTAGCACAATGACCTAATTACATTTAAAGGTGAGGCTATTATTTACAGCTGGCTGGAGAACAGGTAGTTGAAGTAATTTGGAAAAATAAGATATTAAAAAGGTCAGGGATTAAAGCTACAATACTGTCATATAATTAGTGCCTTTTTAAAAGTACCATGTAACACAATTTTTAATAGTGTTCTGTTATTTTCTTATAGCTTATCATTGCAAGGCATCTGATTAATTTGCCTTAGCTAATGCTGGCTATACACATGCTGCAGACTTGGCCCCTTCAGTTAGGCAAATGATCGGATAATCCTGACCTGTCCTACTACGTTGGGTTGGTGGAATAAAAACCCACTTGTTTGACAAGGTATTTTACTATGTACGCTCCGGCTTAAATATCTGTCACTTTCATTGTTAAATTACAGAAAACAGCAGCATACTAAACATTTATCACCCTTAGAGATAAATCTGCCAAAGGAGACCTGGGAAAGGTAAAAAACATGGTGATACAGTGTTATTTTTTTCCCACATACAGTCAAGCATTTCTAGAAGCATACAGAAACTCCCAGTGAACTGGACTTTTCTTGCCCTTTAACTGTTGACTTAAAGGAGAACTAAACCTTAAAAATGAATATGGATAGAAATGCAATACTTTATACAATAAACTGACTGGATTGGCTTAAAGTTTCAGCATCTATAGTAGTAATAATATAGGTCTTTACAGATCTGTCATTTAATGTGAATCTGAATAAATTACTAATCAGCCTTTTACTGTTACAGTTATATTCTGTATATACAGTATATTGTGAGTCGGTCCCTAAGCTCAGTAACTGACAGCAGCACAGAGCATGTGCAGTGAATTAGCAGAAAAGAAGATGGGGCGATACTGGGGCATCTTTAGAGTCACAGATCTTCCTGCTAAAGGGCTGTGGTTGATTTGGGCTCGTACAAAAGCCCAAAACTTAATGTACAACATCTCTGCTATACTTCTTTAGTTAGGCTTTAGTTCTCCTTTTAAGGGCAACTAAAGACACTAGGACACTGCCCATGGGAAAATTTGAGCAGTGTTGATAATGACCCCCACTGAGAGGAAACACCTCTGTATCTATACAGAGAAACCTTTCTTACTTGGCAAAGAGGACCCCACCACTTTTTCCCTAAAGATTGCTTCGATTTATATTCCCTTTGCTCGGCCCAGTCTTCCCATCTGTGATGACATTCAACTTACAGTTATTGGCTAAAACATGTGTTTGTGCATTCTTACTTATGCATATATTAGGAGTGATATCACTAAGCAGGTTAACAAGCTAGGCAAAGGTTTCCCTGACTTGATATTCAGACTGGACCCCTTTACACATCTTAAAGTAAAAATTGTTTACCAAAGTTTCAGGGATGCCTAGGGTAGTAAATATGTTTTCACCCCCAATCCAATACTAACAGACATTCAAGACTGTCAATAGAACAAATATATATTCCCCCATATGTCACACAAACAAGCTTTGGGTCTGGCCCCACCCTCAATAAAGTTAGGTCCATAATTTGGGAACAATTGTTTAAATGAGCACATGGCAGTCTTTTAATAGTGAAACACTTCATCAAGAAGGCTTTTCTCAAAGATGAAAACATTTTTGGGTTATAGTTCAGCACAAATACTCAGAAATATACAGCTGCAGATTTGGTGTGCTGACACTGCTATTAAACTCACTGCAGTTTTTAATTGCTGCCTGGAGCTGTTTGATTCCTTTTTGTTTTTTGATCTTTTTTCAAAGATGGCAACTTTATAATAAACAGTGATAAATGTTTACCAAGTATGGGTTACCTGATGAATGCACATTGGCAACATATTGACATCCTCTGTCCACTCAAATTTTTCTCGGATAATGGAAAACATTTCATTTCTAAGATAAGTGTCCCTGCTTTCTTCAGGAATAGGGTTAGGTGTGTCTAGCTCATAAGAAGGTTCTGCGGATTTGCTTTCTTGTGAAATCTCTGCATCAGCTGATGAAAATCCTGTGGGAAAACAGTTGCATCAGATTTAGCTATGCATGATATATAAATATGTGGCAAGCATGTAGCAAGGTAATACGTGAGGTCATAGAAAAGCCTTACATTTGTTTTTTCTCTCAAAGTAATAAAATAGGAATTGCTACTTAAATAAAATATCCTTAAAAACTCATGACAGGCTTCTACTAAATAAGATGATTAAGCATGTGTTTTATTATTAATATTCTCATTTATATAGAAAGACCAATATATACCACTGCTCTGCACAACAGTGGAAAATATGAACAGTAAGACATAAAGAAGCAAACTAATTACAAAATGGATCCAGCAGAAACAAACCAAAATGTGATTAGGTTGTGCCCCTCAGTGAAATCTAACACAGTAAGATATATATTTTTATAATTTTTTGTAAAATCTAATTGTCATTGGTTAGGCTGCCCAGAAAGACTAGTGAAAGTGTGAGCAAACTAAAAGGGCAATGTAATAAAGGGTTATGGAAGCCATCTTGAAAATGTATCCTTAATTTAAGCCTCAGCTCCTCATGGACATAAGAAACATTCTAAATAAAATCAGTGAAAAATTATGTTTTGTTTCTCAAATAAATCAAGATAATTTTTACTATTTCCTTTACCGTCAATCTGTCTCCCTTAATGCAGGAGTCAGAATTTGATTGAGAATTAGGTTTTCTGTAGGAGGTTTCATTTGCCCTGAAGATGTATTTGAGCTAACTCTTTTAAAATATCCAACTCTGGCACAAATTGATAGAGAGAGAATATGTGTCACAGTTTTGAAAGAGTGAGCTCTACTATCTTCTAGGGCAGTGATCCCCAACCAGTGGCTCAGGGGCAACATGTTGCTCCCCAACCCCTTGGGTGTTGCTCTCAGTGCCCCCAAACCTGGTAGTTATTTTTGAATTCCTGACTTGGTGGAAGTTTTGGTTGAAAAGAAACATGATTTCCTACCAAATAAAGCCCCTGTAAGCTGATAGTGTGCATTGAGGCTGCCTAATAGCCAATCACAGCCCTTATTTGGCTCCTCCATGAAAATTTATGGTGCTTGTGTTGCTCTCCAAGTCTTTTTACATTTGACTGTGGCTCACGAGTAAGAAAGGTTGGGGATCCCTGTTCTAGGGCAATGGAAAACCACTCCCCCCACACTGATATGTTATTTGTAGTTGTTAAGCAAAGTCTAACTTTCTCCTGCATGTATGTAGAATAAAGAGAGAAAGATTGCCAAGAAGAAAATAATGAACAGTATCTTAATTATTTCAAAACAGTACAGAATTCTAACTGATTATATTTAAAAAGTTTCTTATTTTCATGAAACTAAGCCTATATTAAATTTTCTTTTTTGCGATAGTTCCTATTTAAAGGAGATAAAAATCATAAGCCAAAACTCCTCTAATTTTGTAGGCAATAAGAAATGTGTCAGCTTTCAATCTGGGCTAAAAATGACCAAAAATGGCCCCTTTATTGGAGCTTCCCATACATCCTATGCTTTTTCTGTCCATTTTTTAAATGAGGTGTAGGTGTGTTTGAATGGTCCCTGCCAGAAGCACAGTAGGGAGGGGATAACCAATCACATATTTTATGGCGTCTCTTAGGCTATGTATAAACTTGATGGGTGTTGGAAAACTATTACCAAACATTTTAATTTAGACACACCCTAGAATAATAGCAAACTATACCCCCTAGCTTCTAGATTACAGTTGTGGCTTTTAATAAGGAGATTATAGGCTATAATGAAGGTTGTGGCTATTAAAGAACGCTTTCAGAAACTGCAAGCTGAAACAACCTTGCTAGTGAAAACAATGGAACAAACAAAATTGCATTCATGTACTAATAATTACATTACAAGAGACAAAAAAAGAGGTCAGGTTATTTGGCCTTAAAAATGTCTTCAGAAAGGTTTCAGTAGCTAAATTGCAAAGAAGAGTGTGAAAAGATTTATTGGATGAAATGTAGCAGTCAAGTACCCTGCATGAAAAGCTACAGAACATATTTACTTTTCAAATTCTTAACCTAATAAAATTATAAAATGCAAAAGTATTCCCAACTCAACAGATGGGTGTATATATTGAACATACAGATTAGATAGAAAAACAGGTCAATATATCAGGTTAAAAGGGCTCTGTTCAATAGGGCTGACAGATGTGGCATTGAGCATTGCGCTTAGTAGTGGAATATGGTGGTACTAAAATTCCAGCAAGATGAAAATAGACATCTCTAAATAAAAGTCTAAGAAATTGTTTAATAGTAGAGACTGCTTTCAATGCCAGGCTCATTAGAATGAATTTTATACTGAAATTATCCAAAAATGATAAAACTTAAATAGTTAAATAATACAAAGTAAATGAAAACCTTAGGTTAATTTAACACTGCTGTAATAAAAGGTGTTAAAATGTCTTTAGTAACGCATGTTACGTCAAAGACTTGATTTAAACCCAGTGGTATTCAAATAAAAATGAACAAAAAAACAAATGTATATTGTTATTGGTACATTCAGAACTAGGCATTTTTCTGAATGAATAAGACTTGTTTTAATTTTATTAAACTTTAGGAGTGTCACACTTTTGAGAGTTTATTAACAGTAATAAACACTTCTGCAATGTTAATTTAAGGTACCATTAGGATGTCCAAGTAGAAATGGCTGACATACAACAAAAGAGTCATGTTCTTGAAAAAAAGGTCTGGCCTGAAATTGGGAAAGGGGAGATAACTATTAACAGTTAGATGGTATTGGCAACTAGTGATGAGCATGTTGACAAAATGACAACCATAACCTGCCCACTCCCAACCCAACTTAAAAGGCACCGGTGTATATAGACCTGCCTACAAACATAAGCTGCTGACGGGGAAACAGAGCTTTGGCTGGAGGTTATTAGGCATCAAGAAAAGGTTTTGATAAAATAGGTGTTGGCACTGCAGAGAAGTTTGTACAGAATGAGTGAAAGAACAGGTAGCATGCTAAGATGTGAGAAAACCATACACTGGCAAAAAAGAGGAGGAACTAACCTGGAGGAGAAAAGAAGATATGGGGACACAGGAAATAATCCTTTACAAAACCATCCTATTAGGCTTAAGGTATGGAGATCCAAATTACGGAAAGACCCCTTATCCAGAATACCCTTGGTCCCGAGCATTCTGGATAACGGGTCCTATACCTGTATATAAGTATAATTCTCTGGTACATTCATCATATTTATAGGATATGTCTCCTTAAATCACAAAAAACTGTTCAATCCTAGTCATTATCCATGCATCTGCTGCAATGGTATAATGGAATGTTCAAGCATAATGATCAGACTAAACAGAATATTAATATAATGACATGTTCATTTAAAGTGCTAATGATTCAATCCTTGCACTGATAGGAAATGTATCAGAATCACTAACACTAATTACTAAGTACTGCATTGTATTTTTTTTTATAAGGTGCCCTCCCCTCCAAACTCAGCCCCACATACGAAGTCCAACAACAGTCATGTAATAAAAGTTGCAAACAGGTCTAGTCACCTATACTAATCGATCAGGTAGCATTTACTAAGTATCTATTTAAAAGCAAATATCTTACTGGCTGCTATAGTTTAATGTATGTGGTCAAACTTTTTGGACTTAGAGTTTAAAGGAGAAGGAAATTCAAAATCTATTAACCACACTATTAAATAGTACTACTATTGCTATGTAAATACAATATATTTCTAGCTTGCCTAATGAAAGATTTACAGAGATACACCTGCTACATTCTACATACTTGTTTCAGTGAACAGCGCCGCCATCTTTAACATCTTTAAACCCAGCACACACAACCCACACCTACCAATCTATACACTCACATACATAAACTATATATACAACCACTAGTACTAACTGTAGATATTAGTATCACAATAGCCTTGGATATTCTGATTGTTCAAGAACTCATCCAGGCCCCTCTTAAAGGCATTAACAGAATCTGCCATTACCACATCTCTAGGAAGGGCATTCCACAACCTCCCTGCCCTCACCGTGAAAAACCACCTACACTGCTTCAAATGGAAGCTCCGTTCCTCTAATCTAAAGGGGTGGCCTCTGGTGCGTTGATTGTTTTTATGGGAAAAAAGAACATCCCCCATCTGCCTATAATCCCCTCTAATGTACTTGTACAGAGTAATCATGTCCCCTCGCAAGCGCCTCTTTTGCAGAGAAAACAACCCCAACCTCGACAGTCTAACCTCATAGTTTAAATCTTCCATCCCCTTAACCAGTTTAGTTGCACGTCTCTGCACTCTCTCCAGCTCATTAATATCCTTCTTAAGGACTGGAGCCAAAAACTGCACTGCATACTCAAGGTGAGGCCTTACCAGGGACTTATAAAGGGGCAAAATTATGTTCTCATTCCTTGAGTCAATGCCCTTTTTTATACAAGACAGCACTTTATTTGCTTTAGTAGCCACAGAATGACACTGCCTGGAATTAGACAACTTGTTATCTACAAAAGCCCCTAGATCCTTCTCTCTTACCTGTTGATTTGCTGTTGCAATTCTTTTTAGCTCTGTTAATGCGCCTATTATTAATTCGTTTCCCTCTTGTGCCGCTGGCCTCTATGCTTGTAAGAGCAGCTGTGGATAGACTTTCCCCAGTTGTATGAATGCCATCATCACAGCCTTTTTTGCAGCTCAGTTGCCCACACATTGGATTGCAATTTTCGTTATTATTGAGACTATCCTGAGTGTCTCTCCTTTGAGGCGTTATTTCTTCTTTTCTGGTAAAAGTTTCATCCTTTCCACGATCTACTTTGTTCTCATTCTCATCAGGGTAACAGACTTCATCCTGAACCATAAGGTTTTCCTCTGCATGGGTCTGCAGGTGATCCTCCAGTGAGCCTTCCTCAGTGTTCATTGTGCTGGATTCACTACTTATTCAGAGCAATATCTGTCAGTCCTAAAACCAGAGAGAAACTTTCCATAATTAGCGAGCACAAACCAACATCAAGGCTTAGACTGGTATTTTACAGCGGTATAACTTAAAATGCCTGTTGCTATAACAACAGAGACAAGGATGTGGTGTCAGATGAGGTCTGCCAAATTTAGAAAACACTCCACTCACTTTTGAAAAGAATATACTTTCCTATGTCAGAAGAAGGGCTACAGAAGAAGTGGAAAACCCGGGGCTGCAGATATATGTAAACAAGAGTCCTTTTTAACACAAATAATTTTAGATCTTTATTTTAATTATGTTCCTAACTAATTCAGACTTTTAAGCACACATGTCCATTTATAGAGAGAGAAATCTCGAATTTCTTTAAACTGATTTGGGTTCAGTTTGTAAATTAGTAGGGGATGCAACCTGTTCTAATGGCTCAGTAAAAAGCACAATGGGCTGTGATATACAGTATCAATAGGACCTGGTTTTCTGGCTGGCTACTATGAAAAGCCAATTACACTGGCAGGGTTGAAATCTGTCACCAGTGAATAAACTCTCAAATTTATTCCCCTAGGTTGGCACTCTCATTTGTAAAACAAACAAACAAAAAAAAATACAAAACACAAACACTGGCCTGGTGTTCTATATAGGTGCCACTTTTTACATTTTTTTCCCAGGGACCCTCAGGTTACTGCCACATGGAGCAGATTCTGGAATCTGCCCCTACTCTTCAAAAATCTGAGGCTCCAGAATGCCCGAGGCCATAGCATCCACCCGGTTGAAGGCTCACTGTGGAAGCCACGCTCCCCTCTTCCTGTTCAGCTCTCCTTATCTCTCTGACTACAGGGTAGTTGAAGCGGAGAGCCTTCTGTGCATGCTTGATAGAGAATAAGCTTTCTGAGAATGCACGGTGAGTCAGGCAGTTATGTGTGGGCACAGAAAAAAAAATCTGCTGCTGCACGCTGGCTTCTGCTTCTCTGTGGATTCCCAGAAAGCTTTTTCTCTGTCAGGCATGCACAGAAGGTGCATGAACAGGAAGAAAGGGTGGGGCTTCACACTGTACCAGGAAGAAGAGGAAAGGAGTTGGAAATTTTAACTTATAAATCAGAAACCAAATCAGACTGAATGCATGGACTAAGGTATGTTGTTCTGGGAAGTAGAGTACTTTAAAGATAGAAAAAAAAGGTTTACTTCTTCTTTAAGGGTCGTGACACACGGGGAGATTAGTAGTGCAGCAACAAATCTCCATTGTCGCGGGTGGCTAATCTCCCCGCAAATTCCTCTCAAGGCAACTTTGCGACTTTGGCAAATCGCGGGGCCGCGTATGCCATCCCAGCAGATATTTACATTCTAGCCGGTGGAGATTAGTCGCCTGTGACAAAGGAGATTTGTTGTGGCGCCACTCCCCGTGTGTCATAGCCCTAAGACCTCTTTCTAACCTCCTTAAGGCCCCCCATACACGGGCCGATTTTTTACTGTCAAACGACCGATTCCCGAACGATCCGATACTATCGTTAAGTTATCGTATAGTTGATGGTGTGCGAACGATCGTCGGCCCACTAATCGACCCGATATTATCGTCGATCAGCCAGGTTTAAAAATTTTAGTCGTTTAACGATAAAATCTGCCAGTTGGTGTGACTGTCAGACATTTGTCTTCGAACAATTGTTCTCTGCGCATGTCATGATTGCCAGCAGCGGAAGTCAACAAACATAAATAAATAAATACTGCTTCCGCCACGACATCGTTGCCCGTGGATGGCATATCGTATGGAAACCCAATCGCCATGCGATCGTTTGCCGATATAATCGTTCGTCACACAACGAGTGAAATCGCCTCGTGTATGGGGACCTTTACTCCTTGTTCACACACAACTAAAGGTGGCCATACACGCACCGATATTATCGTACGAAACCTCGTTTCGTACGATAATCGGTGCGTGTATGGCATGTCGGCGAGTCGACCGATATCGCAGGAAGCTGCTGATATCGGACGACTCGCCGATCGGACCAGTTTGAAAATTTTGATCGGGCGCCATAGAAGGCGCCTGACCAACATTCTCCCTTCAGAGCTGAATCGGCAGAAGGAGGTAGAAATCCTATTGTTTCTACCTCCTTACCTGCCGATTCAGCCCTGAATGGTGTGTGGCGGATCTTACGATGTTTCGTGCGACCGATGGTCGTACGAAACATCGTCAGATCGCCACGTGTATGGCCACCTTAATGGTTTTCCATCTTTCACTATGAACTTACCATTCTAATTAACAGGAATTCCTCTCTATCTTAGCTCTCACATCAAGGACCTCCCCCTATTGTCTCCTAAAAATATGCAAATATAACTACAGGGGAGGGGTGATTTTTGTTCTTAGTGTGTTAGTTGCCCGTGATAGATCTCTGCTACTGCATGCGAGTAAACCACTACGAAATTCCTTTCCATCTGCAGCAATAGGAATCGCCGGTTATAATGCCTACACATTGTATCGGAGATGTGAACTGCTCCTTTAAATCCTTTTAACCAAAACTTGCGATGCCAGAAATAGTGTTTGGACATTAACAGCTGGTGTGCCACCAAATGCACACAGTTCAGTTCATGAAAAACATGCTGAAAACCCTTCGAAGCTTATGCTCTGAAGTATTGTAAAGGTGGTCATTATTTGCCAAAGAAGTGGATCTTCTCTTGATATGCCAACCTAAGGTGGGCGATATTGGGCTAATCTGATTGTTTGGCCCTAGGGCCACCTTAACAGCTTTCCCACACCCCTGTGTATGGCAACCTTAACAGCTTTACCATAGACTGTTCAGTAAATGGTATTCACCCATAACAATGATATTGTGGTTATAGCCAGTGGCAGCCCCATAAAAAGCCATAAGCAGCCCCAAATGCTAATTACTTCACCCTGCAAAAAACACACATGGCCACCTGTCATATATATCATCTCTTGATATTTCTCCCCCATTTCCTTTCTGAACATAGGTTCAAAGTAAGAATACACCAAATCCACTATTTTAGGAATCCAGCTGAACCTCAAATCCCATTGCAATCTTCCTTTCACTTGGCACAAGTGAAAGCACACAAGGCATTTTGTGTGAGAAATTGTGCTCCCTATAGGAAACTAAAAGCAAGAAAATACCTTTGCATTGCACCTTACCTTACCTGACTGTCATGTCCAAACAATATGAACCATGTATTTTTAAGACCAAATCACCTTTTGTGTTTTCACAGGTAAAGTGCCCCGCAAAGGTATTTTCTTGTTGTGTCCCTGCAGGAAGTCAAATTTCCAACAAGCAACAAAACGCACCGTGTACTTAATGTAGAGCAAGGGTCCCCCACCTTTTTTTACCTGTGAGATACGTTCAAATGTGGGGAGCAACACAAGCATGAATATGTACCAGGGGGTACCAAAGGGGCTTATTTGGTAGCCCCTATGTGGTCTAGCGGCCTACAGGAGGCTCCCATGGCTAATTGAAACTGGCTAACACAGTATGTGTTGTAATTAAAATGCTTTAATGTGCTTTTTGGGGACAAGACCCGTCCCATACACTTCCAAAGATCATTCAAAATTGTGTTTCAGGTCAAAATTTGCTAAAAAAATTTCTGCATTAACAAATGCTCACATGCACCTAATGGTAAGTATGAGAGTAGCACCAAGCAGGAGAAATTGAAGATGCTAAGTCATTTATGACCAGAAGATAAGAATTTCATAGCTGCAAAAAAGGACTTGCTGTGATGGCTGTTTCTGCAAGCACACATTCATTATACCCTGAGATGGCTGCCAGTTTGAAAGTAAAATTTGTGCAGAATGTTTTTTTTTGCCAGGCACACAATGTAATATTGTATTACAAACTACACCATAAAAATCATGACCCCCCTTCATTTTCCCTCTAAGGAACACTGGGGCTGTGACTAGTTTGTACAAATTTAGACAATTTTAGACAAATTTGGAACAGTCACAGGCTATTAGCAGAAGGTATTTTTCAAAAGGTGGAAATAAAAATGGGGATTCAGGTAGAGAGGAGCAGAGTCCAAATTCTGTTAGAATAACAATGTCTAGGTCCTCCGGTACTTAGTACCTTTAATCTAATCTTAATTATTTTCCTAAGTGACTAATTAAATGGCCAACCAGTGGAACCTCAACATCCACCCCATATACCAAGCTAAAAAGAAACATATGTGGTGGGTAAACACACCCCACAATCCCATCTAGGAGGGATATATGATGCCTACCCTCTATGATTGTCCATTGCACAAATACATTAAGCAACCATTTCGGAAAGGGGTTGTTAATCTTTGAGTTAACTTTTAGACAATTTGCAAATGGTCTTAATTTTTTATTATTTATATTTAGTTATTTTTCTGCTTTTTGTTCAGCAGTTCTCCAGTTTACAGTTTCAGCAGCTATCTGGTTGCAAAAGCAAACAGATGTTCATCCCAAGCTTCACCCAAAATGACCTTCACCGTGGGATTTAGTGTTTAAAATACTAGAAAATATGAAAATTTCTTATTTCTAAATAGCAGATTTATTGCTCTTAAAGCATTAATGCATGCACCACTTAAATGTACAGCTTGCCAAGATGACAAGTGCAGCAATTTAAACTCCAATGAACTGATGAGGTGCACTTGTAGATTACAGAAGTACAACTTAAAACCACAGCTTGAGCCAAGTTACTCATCTTTACAGAGTGGTTTGGATTCAGCAAAATGTAGACACAAAAAGACTGAACGCTCAATTGACCATTCTTCTTATCCTCTAAGGGCTGTGACACACGGGGAGATTAGTCGCCTCACAACAAATCTCCCCTGTTGCGGGTGGATAATCTCCCCAAACTGCCATCCCACCGGCGAGAATGTAAATCGCCGGTGGGATGGCATATGCAGCGCCGCTATTTCCCAAAATTGCAGAAGTTTCTTGAGTAGCCTGGCAAATTAGATGGAAAGGAGCAGAATTACATGTTTTAGGTGAATTATGTGGATTGAGGAGGCAGTCATCAAAGCAAAAATACTGGAAAGTAAACATAGTTTAACTCCTGAGCCCCGATAAGGGCATTAAGTGTAAACAGGTCTGAAGATGTAATCTGATGCAGAGAGGTTAAATATATACATGGAGTGCAAAGGAGCCATTTTCTACTTGAAAACAGAAAAAGTCAGGTAATGGTTGTGACAGCTGCTGCTGCTGTTCCTTTACTGATGAAACCTAGTTGCTGAAAAAGATCTCACAACATTAGCTTGCATTTGGCTAATGGCAAACCACTCATTTTTTCCACTGGTAAAGAACCGCCTGGAACTGCCCATTGTTGACTTGAAAGGAATTTTCCTGGTGGTCCATTAGCCTTCGTAGAGGAATAATTATCAACATATAAAAGTATAATTTACCTAGATCTGTTGCAAGCAAGATCTGTTGTATTTTGAAAGGAAATATTAAATAGCAATGAGTACCAGGAAATAGACTTCCCCATGGGTGAATAAATAGTAATTGATTTTTCCAGAAGAATTAACATTATTTTCCCCAGAACTGCAAAACTTTACATCGCACACACTGTTTTCAGCTATAGCTAAATGTTCATTATACAAACACCAACAATCCTTTAACACATAGCTAATCATCCTCCTTGTCACTCGACTCCTCTCACCTTTTTTTTTTTAATTAATTACTTGGTTGTGGTTTGCTATATTAAAGAACAACGTTTTTGCAGTACTTGCTGGAGACCAGTTTTTCTAGCTTGAGTGCAAATCTTGTGGCTTCCAGGCCTTTCTTGAATATGGTTATTTAGCTTTAACTTGCTAATTGAGCTAATTATAATGTAATAGGGAACTTTACATTTCAAAGCAATGAAATTCTTATATATCACAAAAAAGCTAAAATAACTTACCATGATGTAAAACAGGGAAGTCAGCAGTCAAATAATAAGAAACAGGATACCAAAGATCATTCTGTAATGCAAAAATAATGGGAGATTCTTATTGCTCATCCTTTTCTAAAATTGTTTCATAGTTATAATTGTTTTAATAGCTTTGTATTCACAATGGTTAGAGCAAGAAAAAGTAAGAAACATCCTAAACTTTCAGGAACACTACTGATTATAACTTCCTAAAACATTAACAAACACCATTCAGGCAAACATACAGGCATAGTAATCTTCCTACCAAGTGGTGTATTTACCGTTTACAGTTTTAGCTATATCATGTGATAATTTCAAAAGACAAAATGTGTAAGCGAACAGACACATTATAGAAAGAGGAAGGAAACCCACCTGAAAAAAATAAAGTTATTATACATAATGTACATTAAAGCACACATACCAAAAGACATTAACACCCTTTTAACTTTGATGCCTGTCATATTCAAAGACTTTTTAGTAGTATCCAGTTTACAGATCAATCCAAAAATTAATATTTTCGACACAGGTACAGATTTGAGATGCTAAAAACATTTTCCTGTGGATAAACAACATCTAACATATGTTTCAAAAGCATTTGCCTTATAGCCAATTCTTGCATCTGTATTGAAGGTCAAATATTAATTTCTCCTTTGACTTTATTTCAACGTGTATCTATGTTTTTACATTTCATGACTGGCAGGTGACAGTTGTACCCAGATACTGCTTTATCATTAACTACACAGGTGCTTTTTCATATTTTTACTTAAATACAGACACAAAATGTTTTACAAAATGTAACGGAGTACTATTAAAATACATTTCAAAACATGATGCCTGGGCAATTGATTATAATGATATGTTATAAAAACATTAGAACATATCAAATTAATATAACATGGACTACAGGTGACTGACATAAGTGTGAAGCTTGAAACATAAATTATATTTTGTCAAGAAATATTTAAAAAAAAAAAAAAAAATGAAATGTATCTTATTTTTAAATAATTAAGCATGCAATTAGTATATGCAAAACATTAGCCCTGTGCTAGGCATCTATGGAAAACATGATTGCACTGTACATATAATACTTGCATTTGTTATATTATGAAGTTTGGGATATCGACCATAACAGATGAAACCTAAGAAATACCTCCTGTGCAAGCAAAAAATTCAAACAAGACCATAAAGCTAAATAAAGAAACATATAAATAAATAAGCGCAGAAAGGAGAAAGCTTAAGGAGAACACGACAGATGATATAAATAATGGCTCTTCTAACATAATTTATTTATTGCACTTGGATATCACAGTGCATACTAAGGGCAGTAGCATGGGTAGGGTATACTGGAGAAAATTAAGTTATTAACAAGGTATCACATGCAATTCTGGTGTAAAAGATACTGGCTTCCTGTGTGCCATTAGCCTAAGAGAAAGCCTTTTCCAGAACATCATTAAAAGCTGCCTACTGAACATTATAGCAGCCTGGCACTATGAACCCTCTTAAAAAGTACAGAGTTCCTTCCATTTATCTTGTGTAAACACTGTTAATTATAAAGGTACTGAAGGGTGTATAATTCTTGTCTCTGCATTCTTCAAAAACTTCAGTAGAAAAGCACAAGCAGTGACCAAAACAGATGAATCAGGTCAGGTATATAGAAACATTGCTTGTAACCAGGCCAATATGTGGTTTTAGCGGAAGGATGGCATAGATTATTATCAGTTTATTTTGTGCATACAACATGCTTGTCCATAAACAAACAATGCTATAAATTAATAAAATCTGCGGGCAATTTCAGAAAGCCGAAGTAACATTCATGTTTTCCCACCAACAATTTATATTATTGCCAGTAGAAAAGCATTTTTGGGAGATTTGTCACCTGTAGTTAAATCTGGCCTGCCATAGCAGAGTATGCAGTCTACATAGGGCACCAACTCCCAGGGGGGCACCATCCCAGATGCTCAAAAAAAAATCGTTTTTTTATATTATAACATACCCCCCAACACTGTCCGGTTTTTATAGCGCATCCCGCTGTCCCGGATAGTTCAATCAATCTATGGGGGCAATTGGGGCACTTACTATGGGGGCATTGTCTATGGGGGATATTGGGGGCACTGTGTGTGGGGCCCCTATAGTAGGTGTTTTTTTTTAATTATTTTTTTTTACTTCCGTAATATTTGGGGGAGGGGCACAAAAGTAAATTTCTGCTTAGGGCACCCATTTGGTCAGCAGCGGCCCTGAAAACCTTATTTACTGGGTGGGGTCAAAATGGTAGGCACTGCCCAGTGAATTGAAATGCTATTCTTTTATTATTTATTAATTTATTTAAAATGGCTGGTACTAGCATCACACCACCCTTTTCTTACCTTTCCTATGTGTCTGTTGACAGACTCAGTCAGTCTGCACATTAGAGTAAAATTCTCTGATTTTACTTTAATGTGCTGGTACAAGTTTTTAAGAGGGCCTCCTGGAAAAGGTAAAAAAAAGATTAAAGGGTGATGCTGCTGTAGAAACCTCCCAGGCTGGTACATTTTTTCAGTAAAGAAGCACCAGCTCAGGGGACAAATACAGGAATTCCATCTGCTAGGAGCCCTGAAGTATTGGCAGCCCCAGTAAATCAAGGTTTCCTTGCCCTTTAACATGTGTGACAATTACCACTGTGTGGCTGGCTATCACAGCCACATCCCTTCAAACAGTTTCAGCATATGCTTCTCTAACTTATAAATATTGACCATTCCAAGGCAATAACATGCAGTTACTACAGTGAAGCGTGAAACAGTAACTGACAGGGGCTAAAACCAATTGACTATTTATGACCTCTATTGAATATTATACACAACAAAGTCAAAGACGGTCAAACAATGTATGCTTCTTGATGTCCCCATTAAATCTCTGAAATTCTATTATTTCAGATTCCTAAAAAAATTACATTTTGTAATTTTTGTAAACCAATAAAGTTTTTATAAAAATATGTTCAACCAAACGGAATCTGAAACTTTAGAGTCGTATGATTTTTCTACTCTGGAAAACTGAGTGCAACAATTTTTTTGTTTGCAATTGATGCTATTCTATATTTTTCTCTAATCTGAATATGCAAATCAGATTAGGCACAGCCTTTATTTATTACAACAGGTAAATACCACTATCAGTGTATTTTCCTGCAATCAAGGTAGGCATCTTTTGGGCAGACCATGATTTAAGTTACAACTTAAATTTACTTGCTTTGTAAATTATATCGAGGGAAATAAATGCAGCAACCTGAATTTGTCATGCTTGTACTATGGTTATTATCACAGTGTGAAAAAGTCTTTTCCATGACTCCAAAAATTACAGCATCTCAGCTTCACCTCTTTTCATACAGCTCTTAGGGTGGATGCATCCAGGGAACATGATTTACAGATGTCACCCACATTTCAATTAGGCAAGGGGTCTGCCAGTCAGCTGTTGCTGCACTGGAAACATTGGTTGTTTAGTTTGCAGCCAAATGCTGCATAAATCATAGTTGGCAGTGTTGGTCTATGAACTACAATGATGTACACCTGTAAGTAATCCTTTTATATTTTAAAAGACCCTAAAATTACTCTAAAGCAGGGGTGGCCAAACTTTTTGGCTCACGGGCCACATTTACTCACCCCCTGGGCCGGACCGGGCGTGTGGGGCAGGGCCAGGCCAGCGTTACGGCCTTCGTCTCTTTAATTCCGGCACGCCAATGACACCAAGTCTCGCGTGATGAGACTTGGCGTCGTCGGCGGGCCGGATTAAAAAGGCCAAGGGGCCGGATGTGGCCCACGGGCCGTAGTTTGCCCACCCCTGCGCTAAAGAGCCCCCAGATTAAAATATTTTAATTGCTGCATGCAGTTTTATTTTGTTTCTCTATTATAAGTAGCTGAACTGCAGCTCTTTTACTGACTTTCTTGTTTAATGTGAACATATATCCCTTTTGCTTCCTGAGCAACTGTGAAGATTCTAAAGAGGTGCCTACTGCACATGCTCACTACCCCTGCTCCAATTAAAATCAATCAGACATGCACAGTAGGCACCACTTCGAGGTCATCATAGTCAGAGAGAGAAGGAATGCTCAGAAAGCAAAAGGGACGGAACTTCATACTAGACAAGGAAGGAACTAAAAGAGATGTATTTGAACTGGCTGTAAGAGAGAAACCAAATAAGTCTGGATGCAGGGAAAATGTATGCTATTCTTGGGGCTGTACAGAGTAATATTAGAGATTGTAAAGGCAATCCATGATTGTTCTATATTTCATGATATTTTGGTAACCAGAAGGCCCTGTTTCAAATGAATAATGACAAGGATAGCACTAAAATCTGTTTGCCCAAAAATCCCTTCTCCATGGATTTGTATTAAAACTGGCTATCAAGCTTTTTTTTTTACCAGCACTCTAGGAGCTGCCTAAGCAACCAATGGCAGACAGGTAGGAGGCAAACTAGATTTACAATGCAAATTTTAATGGTTCAAGTAAACTATGAAACTTAGCAGTGCAAGTGCTTGAACACTGAGGATAATGGATCCATTTTGAAGAACAGGACACTTTTCAGATAAAATAAAAATGTTCCTTTATTTTTACTTACAGGATATAGGGGTATTTTTAGCACTGTTAAATACAATACAACACTTTAAATCAGTAATACATCTTTAAATAACAGCTATAATTTATTTGGAAATACTTACATTTTATTTCCAGTAACAAGCATGACAAATGCAACAACTACATTGCAACTTAGATATATAAAAATACTGAAAATGCTAGAGTAATTATCTTATATTGATAGAGCACTGTGTCATAAATGCTGGGGCTACTGTATCATAACTTGCTTTGGTCATGGTTTCTTGCAGTGCTTAAACCACTGTGAACACAGATGAAATCAGTGTCTCTCTCTGTCCAGTGTGTCTCTCTCTCCAGGTGGGGGCCAGAATGCTTTATAAGGGCCTTTCTTAGAAAATTACTACAGGTATGGGATTCCTTATCCGGAAACCCATTATCCAGAAAGCTCCGAATTACGGAACGCCCGTCTCCCATAGACTCCATTTTAATCAAATAATTCAGAATTTTAAAACTGATTTCCTTTTTCTCTGTAGTAATAAAACAGTACCTTGTAACTGATCTCAACTAAGATATAAATATTCCTTATTGGATGCAAAACAATCCTATTGGGTTTAATTAATGTTTTATTGATTTTTTTTTAATAGACGTAAGGTACGGAGATCCAAATTACAGAAAGACCATTTATCCGGAATACCCTTGGTCCTGAGCATTCTGGATAACGGGTCCTATACCTGTACTGTTTCCCCCATCCAGAGTGCAGGCTCTGTTTTCCCCACCTTTGATGGGAGAAAGAGTTTTTTGGTAATAGGTGCCCTTTAAAGACATTAACAAAAAAATAAAAAACTAACTGTAAAAAGATTTTTATTTACATAGGCTATTCATATTCAGAGAGTTGTCCATAGGTAAACATTTCATTTAACCTACATTGTACAGAAAAGAAATCATGTATTACATTTTATGAGCATAGCCACTAAAATTGGGTGTGGGCAAAAAAATTACACACTACTGCACTCCCCAATGTGCTCTAAGTGGGTGGTCTTACATTGGGTGTGGCTTTTTTTGCCACTGTTGGTAGACAAGAGGAAAGTGACTTTGTAAATGCTTAAGTTTGATGGCACACAAGGACATTTGTCACCTGTGGTAAAATCTTTGCTACTGCGGGTAACAGTTCTGTTGAAAATGATCTTCTATAGGATAACGTTAGGATTAATGCAAGTAATATCCATTACTTGTGGCAATCTGGCTTAGCTGGGGAAAATGAGAAGGGAGGCATTCAATAAATTATGGGTGCGGTGTTCCATCATGATAGATATATATATATATATATATATATATATATACACACACACACAGGTATCAGACCCCGGAAACCTATTATACAGAAAATTCCGAAAGGCCATCTCCCATAGACTCCATTTTAATCAAATAATTCACATTTTTAAAAATGATTTCCTTTTTATCTGTAATAATAAAACAGTACCTTGTATTTGATCCCAACTAAGATAAAATTAATCCTTATTGGAGGCAAAACAGTTAATAAATATAAAAATTGGGTTTAAATATTAATTAATAAAAAAATTTATTTAGCAGACTTAAGGTAGGAGATCCGAATTACAGAAAGACCCCTTATCCAGAACATCCTCCCAGTTCCCGAGCATTCTGGATAACAGGTTCTACACACACACACATATATATATATATATATATATATATATATATATATATATATATATACACATATACACACACACACACACACACACACACACACACATACATATATATACACAACATAAAATATTTTTGTGATGAAAACAGTAAATAAAACTCTTTAATATATAAAAAAAAAAAACATTCAACAAGGCGGTAAATTCATTCTTTAAAGTACAATAAATATTTACATACCCCCCCCCAATTAATAAACACACAAACCACCCCGTTTAATATCATTTTTCACTTTCCCAAAAGTATTTTAAATAATTCAAATCTAATGATACATTGCAGGGAGCCATTCCCAGGCAACGTAGCTTGGAGACAAATTTCAATGGTGGTTCAGAATGCATCGCAGCCATCAAGCTATTTTATGAGCTCTGGAAACCCTAAAGCCTTGCCTTCATTAAGGTCATCATTAATTTCGCTCTCCGTACTCATAGAATATACTATATACTATAGAATAAAATAACGTCACACATTATATATATGTATATTTATTTTTGATACCAGTGGAGGGGTTCCCACGCAGTCGCCTATCTCCTCTCTCTCATCCCCCAGCCATACATCAACGTAACCCTGCGCTCTCTCTGCGTTATAATCTCTGATTTCTATGTCCCCTTAAGCCCACGCCATTCATTTAGCATCCGTACCCGTCTCACCTTTCCTGGTCAACTAAATTCAGCTGCTTTCGCCCCTTTTAGGTCGCTCGAAGCCACCGTGGAATCACGTAACCCGCCCCGAGCACACGTCACACCGGAGAAGAAAAAAATAAAAGAGAGAAGGTCGGAATGGGAGGTATCAAGAGCAACGCAAACATGCCAGCCTGTGGAACGCACGCGAAGCATAATGGGTAATGTAGGCAATGAGCAATGTAGGCAGAACTTGGTTTTTTACTCAATTAAACTTTATTGACTGTTACATATACAGTATACTACAGTAGACCTGACAGACTACTGCTTCACGGAGGAGCCAATGCGCTTCTCTTACGTCAGAGACCCGTCTCCGGAAGGGGAAGTCGCAGTGCTCGGCCTGTCTTCCCCATGTTATGATGCTTCTGGCTACAGCACTAGCATTGGCAAGGTCACCCACGTGTGAGAGCTGAGGAGACCGAAGAGGAGAAGGTACAGGGACATAATGGGGCGCTGGGCATAGGCAGCATGTAATCACGCAATGCTATTAGCTTGAAAGTTGTCTGACGTGGGTTTGGGTCTCAGCAGCAAGTGCGTCTTAACTTGTTGTCGCATAGCGGCATAAATGGATTTGTTAGGGAATGTTTGCTGCTTAATGGTAATGCGGGGCAGATAAACCAAACACCTTGGTGTCATGCGGAATGGCCGAGGCATGTTTATTTAAGCTTGGGGTGGCTGTAGTAGAATAAACAAAGCTTGTCTCTTGCACCTAAAATCCATATGAGATTTCAAGCGTTGCCTGTCCAAATGTGCTCACAGTCAAAAAGACACCATGTATGTCAGACGTTCTAAATGAATACATTAGGGCCATTTAACATTTTAAATTACTTTACTTTCTATTCAGCTTCTTGCTGCACTCTTCACATTCCCCCTTCATCTTGCCTGTCTATAGTTGTGTTGCATGAGCGTGAGCATCAGGTCCCCCATTCTGGTGCATGCACAAGATTTTAGGGTTATACAAACCTCGCCTTAGTAACTGTGTCCACAAAATGGTATCTGAATGCTTGCTGTGATTGTGAATTCCAAGACTGAATGGAACAACATTTAAAGAATTTATATAGCATAAGTAAAGTTTATTTTTCTCAAGTAACATGAAGGAGAAAGGATTTGAAATTATTTCTTAGGGTGACAGGTCCCCTTTAACCCTTGATAATATGCTTCCAAATTCTGAGAGTTGTAGTCGAACAACATTGAGGTGGAGCAATACTGCTGTGGACAGTATATGTTTCCTTTTAATAACATTTTGACTTCTGTTTATCATAATGTAGGACATAGGCCCCAAAAGGACCATCATAGACATACACCACAATCACCTGAAAAACACCCATGCTGTTCATCTGTATACTGATCTGCAATCTCAAACATTGCGAAATATATGAGCACAAGTTCTGGCCTGTATAATGTCTTATTAGTCACACCATTCGTTTTAATCAGTATTATGTTCCACATTTGTCAATGTGTTTTTGTAAATAAACGGTGTGAGGTTTGACTCATAATCAGACATTCTATTTGTTTTTGTTTTAATTGTCCAGGATATACCATCTTCCTTCACCATACTGGCACAATGTCTTCCATTGGTGGGACTCGCCTTGGTATGTGCATGCAGCGATATGGACCTCTGGTTTGGGCATCCATGTTATGTTGCCACAGGCAAGGATCGAATGTTGCATCGCTGATGGTACCCTTTAATGATGCAACACATCAAACTGGTTGTCGTAGAATGTCAGCAATTGCAGGTCAGAAGAACACTGAGACCTTTGTGGACTTGCAAGATTTCACCCATGAACTTAAGGTAGCAGAGAAAATAAGGAAGTTTCGGAGGTTTATTGGAGACCCAAGTATGGCAAAGACTTTTTTAAAGTGCCTGCAGCCATGGGATGACAGAGGAAATGGGCCTATTATTTTGGAATGCGACCCAGGTTTGGACTATATTTAAACATTCATTCTCAGAAAAATGTTTACATCAGCATGTGTGCTTCTGCATCCACATATACTGTTTATGATGCCCTCATTCATTTTTTAGATAATGTACATGTATTTATTAATAAATAATATAGTAATAGTATAATAATAATATAGTATAGTAATACAGGTACGGGATCCCTTATCCAGAAAGCTCAGAATTACGGAAAGCCCGTCTCCCATAGACTCCATTTTAATTAAATAATTCAGAATTTTAAAATTGATTTCCTTTTTCCCTGTAATAATAAAACAATACCTTGTAGTGGATCCCAACTAAGATAGAATTAATCATTATTGATTGCAAAACAATCCTATTGGGTTTAATTAATGTTTTATTGATTTTTTTAGTAGACTTAAGGTATGGAGATCCAAATTATGGAAAGACCCCTTATCCGGAATATCCTTGGTCCTGAGCATTCTGGATAACGTGCCCTATACCTGTGCTAAAAAGCCTTGTCCCTTTCACTGCTGTCTTGTCCTACCAGTTCCTTTAAAGAAAAGAAAGTGAAGGCCTTGGACAAACCTCAACTCCCAGCCACCCTAAGATCAGGCATGAATTGCTAATAAACTTGCATGGGCAAGCCTGTATGCCTTTTAGATAGAAAAGATGTGCCATGGTGTGCTCTTAAAGGGATGACTACCAAAAACTATTTTTACGGTGATAGAAAATGTATTTTTTTCCCCAAAATTAGAAGCAGTATTTGTGCTTATATTCTTGCACTGCTGCTTCTGACTCCCAAAACTATTTGGTAGAAGCTAGCTGTTTTACAGACCTAAAGTAGATCTGCTGCATTGTACAAAGACATACAACTTAATCAACTTCTAATAAGTATCAAATAAATGCAGGTTTATTTACTTAAAGGTATGAAAGTTGAGAGCCTATTAAAGAAATTCTTTCATTTTATTGCCAATTTTAATTGTCAGAGCGTTATTGTTAATCTCCATTAGCAAATGAAATATATTGTATTCAAGACATTGTGCCAGAGTTAGGATTATGCAGAACTTTAGTTAAAATGTGTTTCCCTAGTACTCTCCTTATATAAATCAGCACAGCCTAAGCCTTTGGTGTAAATTCTCAGATTTGTAAAGCGAAGGGCATACTATACTGTAAAGCAGGGATCCCCAACCTTTTATATCCGCGAGCCACATTTAAATGGAAAAAGTGTTGGAGAGCAACACAAGCATGAAAAAGTTTCTGGTGGGTGCCAATAAGAGCTATAATTGGCTACTTAATAGCCACTGGTTGGGGATCACTGCTGTGTAAAGCCTTGTTAAACACTGATCATAACTGATATTTTGCTAAACATTTGACATGCAGCTACTGGTTGACTTGTTTGTTACAGCAGTTGCTCAAAGAACTATAACTTTTTATTTAACCAGGCCCAGGAATATTGACACAGACATTACTAGCCGCTGGTGCCAGAGTGGTTGCACTTGAAAGCAATAAAGATTTCCTTCCCTCCTTACAGGTAGTTTAACATAATCTTTCTTAAAATAATCTGTGCCTGTTTTGTACATCTGTCCATATTATGCTATACACACTAAGCAGTCAGCCCTTATGTCGATTACTCATAACAATAATTTTGGGCTTGCATGTTGCGTTGTTTGTGTTCAGTGCTTGTGTACTGGCTAGCACCAAGATTTGTTTACAATGACCACATTATGAATATTTTTTCTTAAAAGCTTGGAACTTTTAAAAGCCCAGGAGTCCCACCAAGTCTGTTTTACTTTTGAGATTGAACCTGAATTGCTTCACTTAACATCCAAGGGCAGAACTGGGGTCTTTTCTTACCAGTACCTGGCAAATTTGCACCTTTGCAACTCAATGATGAGGCAGAACAATGAAAGCAAAAAAATGACTAGCTTACTGCTCAGGTGCAGATTTGCCCAGTCTTGATAAATTAACCTGGCTGTCAGTGATGAGATTACAAGTGATAAAAAATAATAAGCACCATTGATTTTAATATCTATTGTTGTACTGCTAGTTAACTTTGTTACTGTCCCTACCTCTCAGCTTTTAGAGAACAACATGGATGGCCAGCTAGAGGTTGTTCACTGTGATTTCTTTAAATTGGATCCCTTGGGACATGGAACCATGCAGCCTCCAGTTATGTACTCCAGTGTACTCTTCAATTCACTTTGCATACCAGAAGCCCCCTGGATAAAAGGTTAGTCGTAAACTCTGGTTAGGGGGATTAGCTGTCCTTGAAGTTTTTTGCAAAAGCAACCTAAATACTTAAATCTGTTATTTATTTTCAGATGTTCCTTTCAAAGTCTTTGGAATCTTGCCGCAAAAAAATGAAAGCACTTTTCTTTGGAAGCAGATTTATAATCTTTTTGAGAGAAATTCTATATACAGATATGGAAGAATTGAGTTAAATGTGTTTATAAGCGAAAAACAATATACGGTATGTATATAAATTTGAATTCAAAATTAAAACAATTGTACCAGATTGATGGGTTGTTTTTCTGTCAAGCAACCATAATGAATGTAGCATTTTAGAAAATAAATATTAAGGTGATACTGACACCTTTAATGTTACAAAAGCACTATTTATTTTCCTAATCAACACCACGCTGTACAAGTAGTTAAAAGGGGAGAAAAAGACTGCTTTTAATAAATAAATCAATGTAATCTCTACTGAGACACACAACTTGCTGTCCACTGACTATCTTTAAGCTGATTTGGGTGACATAACACAGATTGAGAAATTTTGCACTGGTTTGTTCTGAGAGCTGTTATAAAGAGAGCTAGAATCTGTGCCTTCCAGCTTAACAGAACTGCTGCTTTTTAAAAAGAAGCATGCTAAACTATACAAATAGACTTCCCTTTGATGTACAAAAGTGACTACATCTTTGTTTTTAGCACATAGCACCATTATTTTTCATTTAAAGTATGGCAAAAAGATGGTGGTAAATACTCAAAGTAGAATTTTGCAGAACTGGAGTAACTTTACTTCAGCACTCCATAACAACCAGTGTGCAGTTAGTGCAGACTTACATTTCCTCCAGCTGTATGTATTCTCCATATACATATGTATATTATTTGAAGCGATACACTAAAATATACTTTATATAATATACTCAAAATATGAATGTACATAAAATGTTATCTTTAGGTCATATTGATTGTTTTTGGCTGATAGGACTGCTCATACTGTCAGTTGTAGCTTCTAATGCTGACAGACTACTGCTGCACAATATGGCAGCCCCCTCAGAGAAAAATGGGGGGAAAGGTATAGGGCAAATACTTTTAACACAAGAAAATACTTTTAAGGCAAAATTATGAGTACAGGTATGAGATCCTTTATCTGGAAACCCGTTATCCAGAAAGTTCTGAATTACGGAAAGGCCATCTCCCATAGACTCCACTATAAGCAAATAATTCTAAATTTAAAAATGCTTTCCTTTTTCTCTGATCCCAGCTGAGATATAATTAATCATTATAGGAGGCAAAGCAAGCCTATTAAGTTTATTTAATATATAAATGATTTTTAGCAGACTTAAGGTATGGAGATATAAATTATGGAAAGATCCCTAATCCAGAAAACCCCAGAGCATTCTGGATAACAGGTCCCAAACCTGTACTATGCAAAGACAATGTTGTGATAGATGTAAAAAGGTTTAATATCTGGCGTATCTTTTTAAGCAAACGTCAACAGAGTTCTTTTTGGTTTAGCTACAAAACTTTGTTGCTGTAGACTTGACACAGTTACTTGGCTTGTACTTGACTTGCATGCTTTCAAGAGACTTATTTTTTTTATTGTGGTCATGTCAGTATAAGTGGTTTAATCCAAATCTAGAAGCAATTAAATTAATTTGCAAACCAAAATTATTTTCTAGAAATTGGTTTCTCAACCTGGGGACATGCGCAATTACCAGGCTCTGAGCGCGTTATTTCAGGCATCGTGTGACATTCAGCTACTGCATATGGTAAGTTTTTATTAAATGAAAATGTATCAAATGCCATACCTCTCTGTCAAAGTGCCTCAGCAGTAGTTTGTCTTGATTCGTTTTAAAGTTCTTTATGTCAACATTCTTCTGTTGTATCTTATTAAGAGTATTGTTCATGTTTTTTAGTCTATTAGCACTTGTCCATAACTACTTTTATTTGTAGTTTCGGTAATAGAATTTTATTGCATAAATGAGTATTTGAAGCAAACCTCTGCAAAGTTTTAAAAACAATATCAAGTTGTCAACTGCTTTCTTGTCTAACTAACATGTGTGCCCAGGCTTGGAAACAGTGCCTGTAACTGAACTCCATATGTGACATAAGCATGAGGCTTACTGACTTATATAAGAAGAAATCTGTACATATATGTAGAAAGATTCATGCTAAGTTATGGTTAATTTTGGCCAACATGTAACAGGGTAGTTGGGTACTTTGACTATCTGCAGTCAAATGTGACTTATCTGTAAGGTTACTGGCTACCCAAACCGGCCTCATTGGTTGATATGAAAATTAGAAAAATGTTGCAGTTTCCTTAATTGTGTGACCTAAAGTCAAGTAATTTTAAGGGGTCCGACTTGGTTCGGTCAGGCACTTGAGTCTGACTGAAGTCACTGACTGACTTTAGGTAACACAGTTAAGAAAATAATTGGCACTTGCACATTAGGGTTCAGATCCTGCCAAATCCTTTGCAAAGAAGGCCAAATCCCAAAAATTTGGATTTGGTAAATCCCTAATATATGTTAAGGAACATTTGCTTGTTATTTATTTGTATATTTTTGTTTTAACAGGAGCCTTGGTCATCTTTTTTGACACCTTTAAGATTCAAAGGAGCCGCAATACCAAGAAGTGTGGTAGGTGTTCATAAATCCATAATTAATGTGTTACAACTCGTGAGCTTTTTTCCAAATAGTATTCCCACCAACCCACATGTTCATCAAAGAAGGGAGCGTTCCCTCTAAAGTATTCTCTTTGTGCATGACACACAGTTGAATACCCTGCACTTGCTATTATTGTGTTCAGCTCCAGTATTGAAGAAGAGTTTTACATGGCTATCTGCTTGTCAGAGGTCCAGGAAGCATACATTTGTTACCTATTTCTTAACTTTGAGTGTCGGCACTATTTGTTTCGTAAAACTGGGGAGTTCCCACAACTGCACTGTATACTGTACCGGTACCAGGATAAAGCAGTATTGCAATACGTTTATTTATTTGAGGAGATTGTCCCTACTTTTTAGTTGCAAAATATTATAGTACAGAACTTCAATGTAACCTGAAATATATTTTTCTGTGTGCAGATTGTTCCAAATGATCATCTATGTTTAGTACGAATAACTCCACGAAGAGATCTATTTACCGATAGTCTGACTCGAGAAAATGGGAATACGTTTATTGTAATGGTAAAGCAGTGCCTTGGAAAGAGAAAAGCAAAACTTGTAGATCGATTGAAGTAAGTGCTTAAGTCTAAGAAAACTATTTGCTTTTTTACCCCTAACTGATGAATAGTATAATTAAAAATTTTTTACAAAACTGCATGTTATTTAGCTGATCTGGTAAATAATAATATAACACCAATGAGATATCTGAGAGGTGTTTATTTTAAATGTGTTTTTATATATTGTAAAACAAAAGTCAACATATATCAGTTTGGCATTTATAGGCAAAGGAATGAATATGTAATCTCTTTTTTGTTTTAGTTCCTGGGATCCAGGAAATGGCCACAAACTGTTAAGACAGTTAGCTCTTCCTGAGGACATACAAACAGGAAATGTTTCTCCTGAACAATATAAACAACTTTTTGAAATCATGGAGTGTTCAGAAGAGTTCAACAAGAGTTGGATTTTTGATGAAACTTTAGAAGATCTGCAACAGAATGCATTTTCAATGTAAAAGGCTTTAACAGTGCAAAAAGACTGACGTGCAAGGAAGTAGTTGTCTATGCTAGAGAGTGTTGCCATTGCTTTCCATGCAAAGTGTTGTCATTCCAGTGGATGTGCGGAAGAATTATTTTTGTGCGGGTACTGGAAAAATATTGAAAATCATCTACCAAATTAACTTTAACAAGACCACTATTTTTAATTATCAGTCAAAAGCACCTTATGTGATGGTTTTCTTGTTAAAAAAAACCCAAAAACATTTGTAAATAATTTAGTGAAACTGAAAAACAACAAGATGTAAATAAACATATACAAATGCATTTATGAATATAAACTTTTTTCTGCCAAAATTAATCTTTATCAGTCTGCCTATTTGTTTCCATTAGTCTTCTTACATCTGTTCTGATTGTGTAACTCAAAGGTGTTGATTTTGTATTCTCTGCTAAATGATGGGTTAATTAAGCATAAATAATTCTACAAAATGTTCTATTACTGCTCTTTGTAAAATACTGGCTTACTCTTAATCCAAGAACAAAAAGGATATTTGAGGCTAATAATTTTATATATTTAAGCAGTAAAATTCTGTTTTGGTACTGATATTGTTTGGTAGCCTAAGCTAACAATGTCTACTGCAACACTTCAAATTAAAGGCCTATAGTTCCCTAGCTGATTTTTCTAAATAATTACACCATATTAGCAATTCCAGAGATTAAAGAAGGAAGTTGGGGTTGCCTAGAAACCAAACGGCTTTTCAGTTAAAAACATACATTTTGCTGATAACAGTAATATACAGATATCTGCTAACTGATACATTTCTGAGGTGCCACTTGGGCTCAGTCCAGTGAGGTACTAGCCTTAACAATAAATTAAAATTTAAAGTAAATAGTAGGATTCAGTGAAAGCTTCATATATGTAAAGTTATCCTGAGGTCTCTATTTTGACATCACCTAGTTTAATTTGCTAGCCTTACATTACTGAAGTATTTTTCCAAAGCTGGACCTTAAATGCAATCCGTGTGCTCCTGAACATGGGCATTGTTGGAAAATGGGCAGACACACAGGATACTAAGAGAAAAAATGAGGAAAGCAGGAAAAAGAAAGGAGGCAAAAAAAGGCAGAAAGAAATCAAGGGCTGACATAAGGAATACTAAGCAACTGGGGAGTCACACTCACATTTAGTCTCCCACTCACACACTGATTGTCACATGCACTACCAGTTCTGGTAGGGATACTAGCCTATGCATTTAGGCATGTCTAACTGGATATTGATCAAAACTAAACTATACAGTTTTAATAGTAACACAGCCAAAATCGCTCATAACCTGTATAAAGAGTTACCACAAGATCATGCAAGAATATTTATTACCTTATATAATCTTATTGGGTAAGGTTCTATAAGGAGTAACGCCTTTTAGATAAGGCAACCCCAATCTTTAAACATAAGGTAGAGGTACACTGCTGTATCCTGCTTCCTAGTAAGGAAAAAGAAGAAAAAAAAAAAAACCTGCCACTTTTCCGTAGAGTATACAGGGTCCCAGCCATCCTGCAACACCTTCCCTGCATGCGAACTGCAGTCAGGCACTTCCTCGTCTTAGGGGCACATTTACTTACTCACGAACGGGCCGAATGTGTCCGATTGCGTTTTTTTCGTAATGATCGGTATTTGGCGATTTTTCGGAAAATTGTCGCGACTTTTTCGTTGCCATTCCGAATGTTGCGCAAAATCTGGCGATTTTTTTGTAGCATTACTACTTGCGCGAAAAGTCGCGACTTTTTCGTAGCCTTCGCGCCGAGTACGAAAGATTCGGATTCATTCAAGCTTCAGTATGGTGACTTTTCTTGGGCCAGGTTGGAGCTGCAGGGTGCCATTGAGTCTTATGGGAGGCTTCCAAAATCATGCAAAGTCTGAAAGTTTCGCCTGCCGCTGACGAGTGCTCAATACGAAAAAGTCGCGACAAGATAGCGCATCGTAATGGCTACGAAAAACTCGCGTTTTTTTGCGCAAATCGTATTGGTAATGAAAAAGTAACGAAAAGTTGTAAAGGCGCCGAAAAAAATCGCAAAAAATACGAAAAAGTCGCAAAATGTTTGTTTTCCAATCGGAATTTTTCGGATTCGTGGGTTAGTAAATGTGCCCCTTAGTTTTGAAATGCCCCACTGCTGTGACGTCACTTCCAGTAGTGACATAGCAATTGCAAGTTGCTTGCCAGTGGCATCTTCCACTTTGGTGGTTCTGTTCGGTTTTCCTACATTCTTTTATTTGCTACCGGTCTTCCTCATTTTATTCCTGGTGCTCAGAGGAATCGGTCTATTCGATTCTGCGGTATTCTTTATTTGCATCTCCTTCACCTCCTGGTTAGAAGAGATCGCTTGATTCAGTGCTGCAGCAATCCTTTGCTCATCGCATCTCCTTCACTTTGTGGTCCCTCGCTGATTTGAGGTCTGTTATTTGGGGTACCACTTGTGTGGTACTGTGATGGGTATTTATTTTATTTGAGCAGTGCATACAGCGTGGCCACAAGTCTGGGGTCTACTATTACTTTCAGCACATTCAGCATACAGATCTGGGGTCTACTATTACTACATACCTCCCAACAAAATTAAAAAGAGGATAATGTACGTGAACCCTGGATAGAGGCTCAGCCTGAGTCAAACCCTACTATATAATCCCAAACACAGGAATCAAATAGGCTCCCTAACAGCTGCAAAGCCTTGTCCAAGCCTGCCCATATTGCATCGATTGGTAATCTATTTAACTCTCTCAATGTCATGTACTATCTCTGTGGTCATAACACTATATAACTCAATGTATTGTTAACAAAATAAAAACCTTTAAAAATAAATAAATTTAAAAGCGGGACAAAAGAATATGCCGCACTGAGAGTGTCAAAATGTTTTGACCACACCCATATTACAACCCCCCCCTTTTCCATGGTTGGAATGGCAGCATCACATGTACCAAGTGCACTAGTGTTTTAAGCACTTTCTAGCCAAAAAGTGTTTGTTAGGTACACAAAAGACTTAGAGAAAAGGGCCACAGTCATATTTTTGTTATACTTTGTATAACAGCTGCTAAATATATTGGCACTATATAAACAGATTATACATCATTTCCCACAGTATATACCTTATATACCTTTCTTCCCAAGGTCTTTGCTTTTATTTCCTTTCCTTACCCCTTTGTTTTCTCTTCTTCCAGTATTTTTGTTATGTGATTTTCCTTCATTTACAAGATATGCTTTTCACTTGCATTTTTCTTTTGCTTTAACTATATTTTATGGCTCAGCCAGATCCCCACCATGTGTATGTAAATACACCAAATTGTAAGTGGGGGATAATATATAAGGCAGAGTTTGAAGAGTAAAGGGTTAAAGTGCACACAAAGTAGATAATGAAAGACTGCTTATCTCTAGCAGTACATCCCTTCATTCCTGCAGGGACTACAGCACACAGCAAAGCTCAGCCCAGCACTGGCCACACTTCCCCGTTCCAGACCAGCTGCTGCAGAAATCCAGCCCCCTTTTTCCCTAGCCATGTGAGCAAGCACAGCCAATGGGGAAATCCAGCCCCTTTCCCTAGCCATGTGAGCAAGCACAGCCAATGAGAATCTTCGAAACGCGGAGAAGCATCTGTATTTTACTTGTAAGTAACTGTAGGAATTCGGCAGTGCTGAAGAAGTCTAATCCTATCAGTACACAGAGCAGGGGGCTGCAGGTCTGGGGTCTGCTGCTACTGTTATTGCAATTACAATCAGTACATTCTGCGGGAGCCACATGTGTGGGGTTTGCTATTACTATTAGTACATATTGGGGAGCCACGGGTTTGGGGTCTGTTATTATTGCACAGAGCCGGGGTCACAGGTTGGGGGTCTGCTAATCCTATCAGTAAATAGAGTGGCGGGGCCACAGGTCTGGGATCTGCTGTTACTATTAGCACATTCAGTGGGGGCCAGGGGTTTGGGGTCTGCTGTTACTATTATTGCATAGAGCCAGAGTCACAGGTTGGGTGTCTGCTAATCCTATCAGTAAATAGAGTGGCGGGGCCACAGGTCTGGGATCTGCTGTTACTAATATTGCATAGAGCGGAGGGTGGGGTCACAGGTCTGGGGTCTATTACTATTATTACATACATTGGGGGCCACAGGTCTGGGGTCTGCTAATCCAACATAGAGCAGGGGGTCACAGGTCTGGGGTCTGCTATTACAGGCCGCACATTTAGCATACATTGGGGGAGCAACAGATCTGGGGTCTACTATTACTATTATTGCATAGAGCGGGGGGCCACGGGACTCGGGTTCTGCTGTTACTGTTAGCGCATTCAGTGGTGGTCCTCAGGTCTGGGGTTTGCTGTTACTATTATTACATACGTTAGGGGGCCACAGGCTGTTGGTCAACAGTTACTATGATTGCATAGAGCGTGGGGGTGTCTCAGGTCTGGGCTCTTCAAATCCTATCAGTATATAAAGCGGGGGGGCAACAGGTCTGGGGTCTAATAATCACAATAGTACATAGAGTGGGGGCCACAGGTCTACTATTAGCTCATTCAGTGCCACAGTTCTGGGATCGACTATTACTATTATTGCATAGAGCGGAGGGCCACAGGTCTGGGGTCTGCTATCATAATCAGTACATTACAATTATGCATTAGGGAGGGGGGCACAGGGGTCTGGGGTCTACTATTATTACATAGAGCACAGGTCTGGGGTCTGCTGTTACTATAATTGCATAAAGCGGGGGGGAGGTCACAGATCTGGGGTCTGCTATTACTATTATTACAAACTTTAGAGGTCCACAGGCCTGGGGTCAACTATTTAGTGAGGAGGTCACAGGTCTGGGGCCTGCTCTTATTATTATTACTACATACATTGGGGGGCCACAGGTATGAGGTCTGCTATAACTATTAGCACATTCAGTGGGGAGCTACAGGTCTGGGGTCTGTTATTACTATTGCATACGTTGTGGGGCCATACGTCTAGGATCTGCTAATCCAATCAGTACATAGAGCAGGAGGGCCACAGGTCTGAGGTTTGCTATTACTTTCAACACATTCAGCATACACTGCAGGGGACGACAAATATGGGGTCTACTATTACTATGAGTGGGTCTGGGGTCGACTATTATTGCATAGAGTGGGGGGTGGGGACATAGGTCTTGGCTCTGCTATTCCTTTCAGTACATAGAGAGGGGGTCTGGTCTGGGGTCTGCTATTACTATTAGCACATGCAGTGGGGAGCCACAGGTCTGGGGTCTGTTGTTATTATTATTGCATAGAGCGGTGGGGGCTCTGCTATTACTATCAGCACATTCAGTATACATTGATCTGGGGTCTACTATTATTGCATAGAGACTACAGGCTACAGCAATATTTCAGAGCGCAGAGATTGGGGAAAGGTGAGCAAAAGAGGTCTTACAGCATTTACAGAAGAGGTTTCTTGCTCTGCTGGAAAGAACTAAAGTTTTTGTCTGAACTCAGGGACACTGCGCAGGCTAGTGTACACCTCTCAATTTGCCACGCTTTCCATGCAGCTAATGACACACAAGTGCTGTTTATCTCATTTGCAGTGTGCAATAGTTGACAACATGATGTCGGGAATTCTGGAGAAGTTCCAAAGCCCAGGGAAGGGTAATGGAGTTCGGGCACTTAAGGATATGAGCCATGGATTAACGGTGATGATTGCTGAGCCCTACGTATATACTGTGTGCCGGATAAAGACTGCGTGCGATCACTGTCTTCACAGGTACAATAGCTTTCACTGATTTTCTAAGCCTCTGCCTATTTAGCAGCATCACTCGATTCGCAGAAAGAAGTGCCCAATCAGAAAAACCAAGAATTGCAATAACCTAGTGGCAGTGTCGCAGATTGTGCTTTCTTATATTGACACATGATTCTTCCAGCCAATCTGCATGTCTTGTGAATGACACTGGTATGACGGGGTAAAACACTTCTATGCATCAACTGCTGCTTTTTGATAGGGCTGCTTTTATCATTGTATAATGGTAACTTGCTAATTGTAGTGATAGTGTGAAGAATGAAAGACAGGGAAGGGTGGTACTGTTTGTAGCATGGGACACTGTCACCCTTAGTAGCTGATTTTTCCTAAGTGCTGCATACATAATGGAAGCTGTATCAGTTCCCTAGAGTTTAAAAATGATAACCTAGACACTTGCATTATTATTATTGCCTTTAAAGGAACAATTCAGTCTAATAAAGAACCTGGGTAAAATAGATAGATTGCACAATTTACAAAATATTTCTTATATAATTAGTTGGGCAAAAATGTAATCTATAAAGGCTGAAGTGAAAGGATGTCTAACATAACAGGCAGAACACTACTTCCTCCTTTAAGCTGTTTGGAGTCAGTAACCAATTAGTCACTTGAGGGGGAGGGGGCATATGGGACATAACTGTTCAGTTAGTTTGCTTTTAAATATGACCTGTGTGCTCACAAACTAACAGTTATGTCCAGTGTGGTCGCTGACTAACTAAACGGTTAGAGAGCTGAAAGCAAGTAGAGTTCTGGCTATTATGTTAGACATCTGCTCACTCCAGCCTTTATAGATTACCCAGTTTAATGTTTACACTGAACTGTTCCTTATTAAAGTACAACAGGTACGAAATACAAAAAAATTGTATTTGTTCGTACTGTGTATTTTCTGTCACTATTTCATATATTTGTGCGACTTATTCGTACTTTGCGATAAAACCGTATTGTTGCGCCGAGTACGAAAGTTTTGGATTCATTCAAGCTTCGGTATTGTGACTTTCCTTGGGCCAGGTTGGAGCTGCAGAGTGCTGTTGAGTCCTATGGGAGACTTCCAAAATCATGCACAGAAGGATCAAAGTCGAAAACACTTTCCCACCGTTTATTAATATGACAAGGAAAGGCTAAGTCAATTGGGGGTGCCAAAATGTTAGGCACCCCCAGGTGACTTTAATCGCTTACCTTGTACCCCGGGCTGGTGCCCCTGTTAGGAGAAAACAGCACCAGCCTGGGGTACCTGTAGCGAGCGCTTCCTCCTTCCTGCTTCGTTTTGCCAGCAAATTCCCGGGACAGGCGCATGTGCAGTAGAGTGAATAGCCGACTTCTCTGTTAAAGTTCGGCTTTTTTACTCTACTGCGCATGCGCGCACGGAACCAGGAAGGAGGAAGCGCTGCAGGTACACCGGGCTGGTGCTGTTCTCTCTGAACAGGGGCACCAGCCCGGGGTAAAAGGTAGGCGATTTGTCACTTGGGGGTGCCTAACATTTTGGCACCCCCAAGTGACTTTGCCTTTCCTTCTCCTTTAATAAGACTTTTTTGTAAGCATTTTCGTGATATTTGCGATCATCAGAAATTATCGTATCTAATCCTAATTTTACCCAAATCGGGATTCGGTATATTGCATTATTTTTTATGCAATTTAAGACTTGCCATTGCCCATTGAAATCAGTGGGCAAATTCAGGCAGCAAAGTTATTCTGACATGAAAAGTGTGAAATGCTGTTTTAATGCTCTCTGTGTCTTTTTTTCTTATGTATGGCGTTTTCCAGCTAGCACCAAATCTGACACGAGAATGGTGTATACGGTTGCCACTTTTTGTTTGCTGTGGGGACAGACAGTGATGTTGGGGTGGAACGGATAATGTTTAAGGGGCGGGGTTGTGACATCATGTGATGAGGTGTTAATTCATGCTTTCTAGCAAAGTTTTTGAGGAGTCTGAAACTTGGATTGGTAGTTTTGAACTGGAGAGTCCTTGTAAAAACCGGACTGAGAGGTGGCAACCTTAATGTTATATCTATAGACAGTTATACAAATGGGTATAAAATATTTTCACAGCTTTATAAATATGGTATTTTGTATGGAGTACTGAGGCTTTAATGTGCAGGTTTATTTGTGTATTTCAACACCTTTTTAAATATGCCCTTATTGATCCTAGAATATTCTGCATTGGTACTGGCTAGGGTTACCAGCTGGCCTGTATTTGACCAGGTTAATCACCAGCTAGGAATGTTACCAGCCATGTAATTACCCTACTAATCCCTCCCTTCCCTGACCCTCTCCACTAAAGGAATACTCCTTATAAGTACAGACCCACCTATACCCTGCCCATTTCCCCACCCTTTGACATCACTTCCCAGCCCCCATGTTACGCATAAGCCTATTCTTACTTCACAAATGGTCAGTTCTTATTGCTGACTTGATCAATAGAAATCTGCTGTTCTTCATTTTTATAGCTCGTTTAAGGTCAACTTTTGGTATGGAGCACATCTAACAAGTTCTTAGGGAAATGAGTATACACTCCAGAGGCCACGCAGTGCTACATTACAAGGAAAATAGTTGCTACAATGCCTAAATATCCTTAGGATATTGATAGTGGGCGAGTGCAAAGGACATCTTTTCTTGTCTGTGTCTGTACTACCTGTAGCAAAGCTGTACCTCCAACTTGAGCAAACCCATTGATGCCTTAGTGGTAACCAACATTTTCCAGGAAAGCTGAGGAGACTTTTATTGTTTTGGGAAGTGGACACTTTTGCATGGCATTTACTTTGCTGAAAGTATGTTTACCATGATTGATTACAATATGATCCAAATAGTGTCAGACTAAAGAAGATGATATTTCTGCAGGTGAGGTTTGAAGTCATATACCATAAGACTGTACAGGACTCCATCCAGATGCTTCCTATTCTAAGCCCTGGGATGAGTTAATTGTTTGGGAGTATTTCAAAAAGATTGAAATAATAATAATAATAATAATAATAATATCTCTGGAGAGAGGCACCCATCAGGGATGTCCTCTCTCCCCAATGTTGTTCACCTTGGCCATTGAACCTCTAGCTGTTGTTATACTTTGTATTTATCTATTATTATCTTAATAACCCCCTGTTTGTATTAATGTAGCCTACTGTACAGAGCTGCGTACATAAGTAGCGCTTTATAAATAAAGATATACATACATACATGAGGCACTTGAAGACTTATGAATAGGAAATATAACAGAAAAAATATCACTCAATGCAGACAACATGTTGTTATATTTGGCAAACTCACATCAAGCTTTAGCAAACCTCCTGGCAGTGGTCTGTGAATTTGGTCAGTATTCTGGACTTAAAATTAACCACAAGTCGGTTATATTCCCTAAATTTTTTTGGCCACACCCACTTTTGTGGCCACGCCCCAATTACCACACCCCATTTAAAAACAAAAATACTCCTTTTATATAGATGAAATGGCGGGATCAGACGCAAATGTGCTATTCCCTCATACTGTACTACCTAAGGAAAACAATATAGCAACTCCTACATATAAAATACAAATATAGAGAGAAGGCAGTCAGTTATAAGTGAGTTATAACTATGTACCAGTTTTGCCCCCCCCATACACACTAGCCCCCATACACACTAGCCCCCATACACACTAGCCCCATATACTGTAGCCCCCCTATACACAGTAGCCCCCTCATACACAGTAGTCCCCCATAAACAGTGCCCCCTATACACACTAGCCCCCCATACACACTAGCCCCCCATACACAGTAGCCCCCATACACAGGTGCCCCTCATACACAGGTGCCCCCCCATACACAGTAGCCCCATATACAGTAGTCCCCCATAAACAGTGCCCCCCATACACAGTAGCCCCCCATAAACAGTGCCCCCCATAAACAGTGCCCCCTATACACAGTAGCCCCCTCATACACAGTACCCCCATACACAGTAGTCCCCCATAAACAGTGCCCCCTATACACAGTAGCCCCCCTATACACAGTAGCCCTCACATACACAGTAGCCCCCCATACACAGTAGCCCCCCCATACACAGTAGCCCCCATACACAGTAGCCCCCCTACACAGTAGCCCCCCCATACACAGTAGCCCCCCATTAACAGTGTCCCCCATACACAGTAGCCCAACCATAAACAGTGCCCCCTATACATAGTAGCCCCCCCCATACACAGTAACCCACAAGCGCTCTGCCTTCTTCTACGACGTCTCTCCTTATGCGGCGGTGCCAGGCCCTTTTATAAGGTTGCGTCCCGTGCGTAATGACGTCACGCGTACGCACGGTGCGCAACCTTATAAAAGGGCCTGCGCGCTGTACAAGGAGCCGCATAACGAGCAACGCCGCTGTAGAAGCCGGAACATCCGTCTCCAGCCAGCGCATCCTGCTGTGCTGGCTAGTTCCATGAATGTCCCGCAATGCGGGACATAGTGCTGGGCGGTATGACCAAAAATTTATATCACGGTATTTTTCAAAATTATATCGGTATCACGGTATTTGACGGTATTTTTTTTTCCCCATGCATGATTAGGTGACCACCCCAAACACCCGCCACCCGCACCCCCCCCCGCCACCCCAAACACCCCCCATCCGCACGCAGCACCCCCACCCCCCCATCCGCACGCACCCCTCCACCCCACCCCACCCCAAACACCCCACCCCAAACACCCCCCCATCCGCACGCACCCCCCCACCCCCCCATCCGCACGCACCCCCCCCACCCCAAACACCCCCCCATCCGCACACACCCCCCCACCCCACCCCAAACACCCCCCCATCCGCACACACCCCCCCCCACCCCACCCCACCCCACACACCCCCCCATCCGCACACACCCCCACCCCACCCCAAACACCCCCCCATCCCCTTCACATAAATATTTTACCGGTATACCGCCCAGCACTAGCGGGACATTCATGGAACTATCCGGGACAGCGGGACGCGCCATAAAAAGCGGGACTGTCCCGCGAAAAGCGGGACAGTTGGGGGGTCAGGAACCCCTGACCACATATCACAACTCCAAGTTGTGACCTCATTAAAATACCTTGGTATTACTGTTCATATGGACCTAAATAGATATGAACAAATAAACTTAAACCCTGAAGTACAAGCTTTAACCAACAAAGTTTCCATATGGCAAGACCTGCCTCTCTCCCTCCCTGGCAGAATCAGTATTTTTAAAATATTTTTTCTCCCCAAGTTGTCGTATGCCCTACACAATTCCCCTATAACTCCCAGAGTGCAATGGTTTAGTGGAGGCTGCTACATTAGGTTTGTATGAGGCCCTGTCTAAGCTTCCCTACCTGCTCTTTCTATGCCACTACACCCTCCATGGCTACAGTAGTACAGGCCTTCCAGAAATACCTGCATACATTTGTAGTACAGGCCAGGATTTTTTTTTCTAGAAAAGGTGCCAACCTTATCTATACTAATCCTTTGCATTTGCACATCTTCCAGTTGTCATTTTTACAATGGTACAGCTTTACCAAAATAGCTAAATTGGCAATTCAAGATGTGTTAAAGCCTCAACAGTGCCACATCAGATGTATTCTTTGCAACATTCCCATTATGCGCAGAACTACTGTGAGATTTTAATGGGTGCCCTTGCATCAACAGATCTCATCCGATAAGTTAAAAATTAAAAGAATCCATCTGACTTTTTTAGAAATTTTTACTTTTTGGTTTAAATACGAGACAACTGCAAATCTAGTAAAGCAATAAAAGAAAAGAAAAAGTAAGTAAAAGTAAATGTTTGTAAAGGATTTAAAAAATGACACTACACATATTATGAATTTAAGCAATTCCAAGTATGTACACTAGGTGTCACTGTTACATCATAAGTGTACATAAGTAACATTTGTTTTCAAGCCACCTCTAGTAATTCAGGGTTACTTGTTTTTATTCTATACATATACAGTAGAACCCCCATTTTACGTTTTTCAAGGGACCATGGAAAAAAGATGTAAATTCAGGGAAAATGTAAAATCAGGGAAATGTGTTAAAGACACATAAATGTAAGCTATTTAAAGGAAATAAGCTCTCTTGTAGATTGTAAGCTCTTTTGGGCAGGGCCCTCTTCACCTCTTGTATCGGTTATTGATTGCTTTATATGTTACTCTGTATGCCCAATGTATGTAACCCACTTATTGTACAGCGCTGCGGAATATGTTGGCGCTTTATAAATAAATGTTAATGTAATGTAATGTAATGAAATAAGTACAGGAACCATTTTTTATTTGCAACATAGTTACTTTACTGATTTATTTCAAGTTTAAACATACAGTACATTGTATAGTAGTACAGTATTGCAAAGTACTTCACCACTGACCCCCCATTGCCACAGGACACTGACACAGAGGAATCCTTCCCCCCCCCACCCCAAGAGCGTTCACCACTGACACCCCATTGCCACAGGACACAGAGGACCCCTTCCCCCCCCCTCCACCCCAAGAGCGTTCACCACTGACACCCCATTGCCACCCCATTGCCACAGGACACAGAGGACCCCTTCCCCCCCCCTCTCCACCCCAAGAGCGTTCACTACTGACACCCCATTGCCACAGGACACAGAGGACCCCTTCCCCCCCTCCACCCCAAGAGCGTTCACTACTGACACCCCATTGCCACCCCATTGCCACAGGACACAGAGGACCCCTTCCCCCTCCCTCCACCCCAAGAGCGTTCACCACTGACACAAAGGCTTTGACTTGCTTTTAAAACAAAAACCTTTAGCATTTTTAAGAGAATTCTTAAATGCCCACCTTACTTGTAACCTCTCAGAAGGAGCCTGGCGTTCTTGTGGCGCAGTCACAGAAATTCCCCCTGTGCAACTCGCAACTCGCGCGAGATTTTGTAAGCTCCCAATAGGCACGCATGCGCAGTATGCATTTCCAGCCTCAAGTCATGACGCTGACCTTCACAAGATGGCGCCCGCAATCGCCAGCGATGGGGGAATCTTTAGTTTATAAAGTAAGTGCACTTTTTAGCAATCAAATAAGCGGTTTGCTAGGCAGAGGAATCTAAAAAACAGCGCAAAAAGCGGGAAATAAAAACGTAAAACTCGGGAAGAGAGCCCATAAGAATGAATAGAAATTGGTGGGACCACAAAAAAATGGCGGAAATGGCGGGAAAACGTATAATCCGGGGACGTAAATTCGGGGTTCTACTGTATACTATTCTATACCTATATACTATGTGCAAGTCTGCACCCTTCTTTAAGATATGAATTGTTTATTTAGTTTTAGGGTTGAAAGATAGTTTTTTTTTATTAGACTCTGAATTTTAGTGATTTTCATAGCGTTCTGTCAAGGTTTAGACATACAGTGCCCAAAAATGAGTGGGAGAAAACTGCTTTAACAAGGCTAGAAATCTGCCACTGTAGTAAGGGTCACTTATAAACTGAAGTGTGTTTTCAAGATATACTTGCTTAATGAGACTGCAGCAATATGTTAGCCATTTATGGAGCTGCTACTTGCCAACACATATAATGTGTATAGATCATTTGGACATTGTGCATGCGGATAATGTCACTTCCACTGACTCGTGCATGCGCAAAGCAAACTTCCAGGGGGCCCAAACAATCCCCCATTAAAGAGAACTCCTGAGGTTGACAGCTCTGAGTTGGGGAGGTCCATGTGTAAGATTTAACTGGCTATTCTTACAAGTAATAGTATGGTTGTTCTGCTCATTTAAATGAACAATATATGCATATATGTTTGGCAAGATATGCCATGATTTTGTGCTTTAGAGAATATCATTATTACATACATATACACCAACATATTCCACAACATTGTGCCATAATTGTGTGTATGCATTAAACATACAAGAAAATATACAACCTATACAAGAGGTAAAGAGGGCCCAGTCCAAAAAAGCTTGCAATATAAAACAGTGAATATACCTTATAAAGAGAGCCTATATTCTGAAAGAGAACGTAGATGGAAACTGTGAAATGCAACATTGTCTCAGATTTTTTTGTGGAAATGTCTGTATCAGGTAGGGTTATTCTGGGGAATGAACACTAGGGGGCTGATTTACTTACCCACGAACGGGTCGAATGGAGTCCGATTGCGTTTTTTTCGTAATGATCGGTACTTTGCGATTTTTTCGTATGTTTTGCGATTTTTTCGGATTCTGTACGAATTTTTCGGATCCAATACGATTTTTGCGTAAAAACGCGAGTTTTCCTATCCATTACGAAAGTTGCGTAAAAAGTTGCGCATTTTGCGTAGCGTTAAAACTTACGCGAAAAGTTGCGCATTTTTCGTAGCGTTAAGTTTTAACGCTACGAAAAATACGCAACTTTTCGCGTAAGTTTTAACGCTACGCAAAATGCGCAACTTTTTACGCAACTTTCGTAATGGATACGAAAAACTCGCGTTTTTACGCAAAAATCGTATTGGATCCGAAAAATTCGTACAGAATCCGAAAAAATCGCAAAACATACGAAAAAGTCGCAAAATATTCGTTTTCAAGTCGGAACTTTTCCAATTCGGGTCGGATTCGTGGGTTAGTAAATCAGCCCCTAGCTGTCATCTTAGCTAGAGGCAGAGTGGTGAGAGCAATAATGAACTGTCCCACATGTTAGTGGTTACAGATGAGGGAAAGATTTCAAAAATTCATATGAATCTTACATGGTTTTATAAATTCAAAAATGTTGTTCAATGAAAGAAAATGCAGTTCTAAGCCCCTCTCTAATATAAATTAATTCAAAATGTTCTTTGGTTTTACATGTGTTTGTTATAGAAATTTTATTTGAATTTTTTTTTTTTGTCTGTGCTGGTGGTTCTGACTTCTGAAACAATGTAGCAAAAGCTTCCTTACCTCAAGCCAATATTTCTACAATGCTGCACATGCTTCTTCATAGATAAAGTAATCAGTTGTCTTCTGCTTCATTGTTTTAAGAGTCAGATCTAGCAGTACAGAGAACACACTGATATTGCTTTCAGTTAAATGGGACAAACACGTACCATATAGTTTAATGTAACATGACTTAGAGCACTTCTTCAATTTAATTTTTGTTTTGTTTTAAATTTAATGATATTTGCAGTTCTGAACTGCTAATACTATAAATGCGAAACTGAACGGAATGGCAACACCTTAGGTCGCTGCTGCAGGATGGCCTGTTCTCTTTCTCAGTGTAACAGCATTGATAGAACTGAGCAAAGAAGCATCAGTAAAAAATCAGTGAAATCTTAAATTACCACTAAAAAAAAGTGTAATTAATGTATGTGACCAAATTTTCTTTTTATTTCTTTCAATTTTTTGTTTTTTAAGACCTACTCAAAGATGTCAGGCATAGTACAGGAACTGTCTTATCTCACCATCTATATTATTGCTCTCACAGCCCCTGCCGCTAGATGCTAGACAGACTATACCAGAATTCACCTTCATGAGTCACTTCCTCTGGCAGCAGCCTGACTGAAATGGCTACCCTTCTACTCAGGCTTATGATAAGAACCTGCCAAAATAAAACCAAAACTGCAACACTTCAGCAGAAGAGCTGCTGCTAAATGATCCGAGGCATCACGGTCACTTTCCAGCACTGTAATAAATGAACTAATAAATTATCTTCTGATACTGGGGCATTGATGACTTGCTGTGTGTGTAATGTGATGGCTCTGTAAGATTTCTTGGTACAGTGACCGAAACACTGAGATCATTGGGTGTTGTGAGGTTATGAGAAATAGGTATGGGGCCATTGCAAATACATGTATGTGCTTGGCTATGTGTATTGTATCTTCTCTTTACAATTATGCAGGATTTGTGGTTTGTCTAGAGACAGTGCTCCCAGACTGAATACTAAAATATGAACATTAGCTTATAACACAAAAGGGCTTTCATGATAACAGAAAAAAGCAAATAAAAAAAAAAATGATTGTCAAGATTTTTCAAATTAATTTGCAGTGCCTTTACTGTGTTGTTCCCCTGACTCCTAAACCATTTGTCTTGTCTCCTCTGAGGCAGCCCTTTCCCTTTACGTATACCTTATCCAGAGGAATATATGATTCTTCTTTGTCTTCCAATAGAGATGCATTATTAATGCTGCTAGTGAACTTGAGACATGCTAGAATCCTTTTGTGTCTTCCAAGTCTCATGTGTTTTTTTTCCATAGAAATCTCAACTGCATGAAGAAGGGAAAAAAACAAGTAGGGATGTGCTTAGTTATAGCAAATCCTGCTGTTCTAAATTTATAAATTTTTCATACAAATCTGGTACTTTAAAATTTGAAAAAGCAGTCTTTTTTTTACCAGTTGGTTTCCCAACTGTGAGTCTGCATTTTTTCCAGTGGGGCCGAACCTTATAAGTAATTAGAGGGCACTTTGGGGATTTAGGTTAATTATTTTTGATTCTGGATACAATTTTAACGACAGAGTAAAATTCATGGTCCTTTAGTTCAATGTAGAACATTTTTAAAATTTCAGGACACCTTTAAAATCAAGCTGATTGGTTCTTTCTGTTTTTCAACTTTTTGACCCTGAAGGCATCTCCAGACAGGTACTGGAATACCCAATATCCCTAGGCTACACTACTGCCCCTTCCCTCCTTCTTCTGTACTATCATATTAACTGCCTAACACAGACAGTAGAGGTCACTAGAAACACCTCTTTTGCCAGGGAAGTATAAATTCAGAAGCATATGGACATCCCACAGATGTTTCATACAATCATACAAATTGTTGCCTGTCTATGCTTCTACAGAATAACCAAGTGAGTTTGCTTTCTGGTAATTGGCAGATAAGTATAGAAGCCTGTTCTTGCTTTATTTTGCCATCCAGCTTGTATTTTACTATGTTGTTTTGTTTAAAGGACAGTGGTTCCATTTGATGAGGATATTATCTCATGAAGTCTGCTTTGCAGTCTATGGTTAATCTGGACTAGATTTAATAATGTTTGTTTTATTGACTTTATTTTTGCCTATTGTTTGCCCTGAAAGGATGGCTATTCAGCATTTATTGCAATTTAAAGAAATTATACAGCAACCCCGGGGTGCATGTACAACAGTCTAATTGAAACACACTATGATAAGGACCTGAATGTTGGTGGATTAAGGAGCATATTCGCACTTTAATGATATATAAGTAGGGATGAACAGAATTTGGCTTGGGATTTAGCCAAGATTCTGCCTTTTTCAAGTGAATCCATGTGCCTGGCTGAACCAAATCTTTAAAAAAAATCACAGAATATGGAAGTTGCAAATTATTCACCCCGTGCGTGTGGTTCTCTTTAGCATTTTTTTTACCTTTATGTGCAAATTAGGATTCAGATTCAATTCGTTTCGGCTGAATGAAGGATTCATTCCCAGAATAGTAAATTTGGTGCATCCATATAGATAAGTAAATATAGCTCAAACTGTAGATAGCCAAAAACATATACATGGTATGTAATATTATATACTACATAAAATTCAACACCAGATCACAAGCTCCTTCAGCTTATTTGGCTATGGTCTGTAGATGACAGGGCATTACCACCATGGATATGCAAATTAGGATACTAAGGGGTTAAAGAGAACCGTGCGCAAAGCTTGTGGTGAAAAATTTGCAAATTACGTGTTTATGTGACAAAAAGTCACATTATTTTCAGATTCGGCCAGGTCCGAATCCTGCTAAAAAAGGCAGAATTCCAAACTGAATCCTGGGTTTGGTACATCCCTAGTAAATATGCACCTTTATGTTTCTGTCCCTCACTTTATTCTCCACACAGTTTCATCTTGGGAGACTCAAGCAGGGGTGGGGGCTATGTCTAGTCCTGTGTCAGGGTAACCAACCAGAAAAGGCTTTTATTTGCAGTTATATATCAGAAACGAATATTTTGCTACCCCATTCCTGTTTGGACTGATAATTTTCAGCTATAGAAACTCAGCTCAAATATAGGATTAAGTTTTAAGCACACGCAGACTGCAGTTCTGTTTTCTTAATCCTTTTTTTTTTTTACTTTCTTATTGAATAGACCTCAGTCAGGAGTCAAGTGTTTAAGAAAGGCTTAATGAATGAACCTACCTCTTTGCAATGTTTTACTTATACTTATTACTTTGCATATTTAGCTAATGGACAGATTTGCCTGTATAGCAATCCTTACAGACAACAGTTTTGACTGATCTGTTGCCGTTGTTTTACTTTATAGCCTCTTATGTGTAAAGGTAAGTGAGCTGTGTGAGGAAGAACCATATTTGTTATGATAATATTAGTAATATCCTAGTAATTTTGCCTTCCTGGTGGTTTCTTATAGGAAATTATTAGAAGGTGTTTTTGAACTTGGATTTGATATGTTTATTAAAAGAAAACATTTGTATTAAATAAGAAAGAAACATACTATACACTTACATATACACAACTTGTTTTGATTTTCCTGTAACACTGTACTTTATGGACCACCTAGGTTAGTTTTCACTATGTGGCTTGGAATTATCCAGCTTGTTAATAAGCAGTTCCATGTTTCCTGTGGCAACCTACAGGAGCTGCTGGTTTACCCTTAGGTCAGACAGGTTAGGGACGAAATTTGGGCGACCATTGCAGATGTGGGGCATTACATCTTTCCTCTTCTCCAGAAGTTTCCCTGTGTTGGAACCTAAGGTGCTCGCAGAAGTAGCATACAGAGAGAAAAGATGTGGGTACAGGTTGGGTGGGGGTCCTACAATGGCAACTGTTATACCAATAAATACCAAAGTGCCTGAATTTTTGCAGCTGTTCCAGTTCTGGCTTCTTGTCTGATTTGACTTTTACTTCTGATTACTACATGCTATACCCCTCTGGCTTTTTACATATTCCCCTATTTACCAAAATCATTTGAAAATTGATTTTCTAAAACAAGTGATGTGTGGGATCTGCGGCTTTACCCTTAGGTCAGGTGTGTCAGGCCTGAAATTTTGCGACCATTGTGAGTTTTGTTTGGGCGTGGGTTAGACTCCTGAAGTTTCCCTTTCTTGGAACCTAAGGCACGCACAGAAGTAGTGCATAAAGCAGAAAGACATGGGTACATCTTTGGTGCTGATCATACAATGGCAACAGTTTGTGGGTTAGGGTTGGGTTGAGTTTTTCCTGACCTGCACATCATTATACTGCATAAATAGCATGGGGCTTGACTAGTCCCTGAAGCATGTGTGAACACAAAATTGAAATAAAACAGTGGAGTGGAATATAGGCTCCTACCTTATCCTTTATCTGTTGAAGTCTTCCCATGACAATTTCAAGTGAGAATTTACAATGACTTTAGTGACAAGTGATTTGTGGCATTTGCAAAACATAGAAGTTCATGCAAATGTGTAGATATTTTTGTGTAACATAACCTTGAGAAATGCATTTCACAGTACTCCAATTATCATCTATCTTAATTAACTTGTTTTTGTTCGTATACAGTAATATGTCCATTATCTAATCAAGCTCACCAATCTATCAAGGTAAATATGGTGTAGTGATTGCTAACATCATGGCCCTATTTAGTTTTCCTAACTGAAGAGACATATGCAATACATTTGTGTGCTGGAGCATGAATAGTTTTGCCCCTGTTATTACAGTACCCACAAAAAATACCCAAAATTTGGCAAACTGGAAAGCAAATGCCATAAAAACCCTTTATTTAAGTTATGAAAGCAGTATCTTGAGTTTAGTAGTCTGGCACAGGATTTCTTTTTAAATAACACTGCCTCTGTCTTTTTAAATATACATAAATATAATGCTCTAATGTTTTTATCCTATGATAAAAAAAGAGAATGGGAAATAATTTATGGGTACAAAAATGAGAAAGTTGATTATTTTGTCCTCAGGCCTGTGGTCAAATCAATATTTTTAAATTATACTTCACTTTCAAAGAGCATTTTAATTTACTCTGGATCGTCAGCTTTTCAAGTTCTTAATAAAAATGGACTAGCAGGACAGCAAAAGACTTTTCTGAATTGCCTTTACATGAAATGATTATCTCAACATGTTTTGCATAGCATGCTTTAATTTCCTGTAAATTAGCTACGCTTGGAAGATTGCATACGATTTCCATTATAGAAACAAAACTGGTTTCTGTAAAGGATGAGGATCAGTTGTTAATGTAATTGTAGTCTACAGTGCATAGTGAGAAGAGTAAAAAAATACTTTAGCAAAGTAAACCTGCCATCATAATGCTCATAATAAAATATATAAAGAACTTTTTTGTAATTCATCATTATTTGTATGTATGTATGTATGTATGTATAACTTTATTTATAAAGCACCACAAGGGTACGCAGCGCTGTACAATCTTACAGAATACAAAATTACACACAGGGAGGACAAGTGATATAATAAATAAATACAATATATATATATATATATATATATATATATATATATATATAAAGTGCCATGTGGTATGCGACACAGTAGGAAGGAGGTCCCTGCCCCATAGAGCTTACAGAAATGTTTAGTTTTGAAGCTACAGACCGAAGGCAGCACTGCTACAACTCTCTCTACTCTGCTCTCTACTCTCTCTTTGGAAGGCATTGCTGACACCAACTTCCCTCTCATGCTTCATTTGCATTTAATTGATCAGATTAGTTGAATCATGCCAGCCGATTGTGTCAAAGATATGCAAATAACTGTTTCATGGTTTAACTGAAACTTCTATCTATCTTTAAAATACGATCATTTATCACCCAAGATGCTGCCAAAATTCTTATTCACTCTCTTATAATATCTTGCCTGGACTACTGTAACTCCCTTTTAATTGGCCTTCCCTTCCAAAGACTGTCCCCTCTCCAGTCCATAATGAATACTGCTGCCAGGCTCATACACCTCTCCAACCACTCCTCCTCTGCCGTGCCACTCTGCCAATCCCTGCACTGGCTTCCCCTACCATCCAGGATAAAATTCTAAACTAATGACTCTCACATTCAAAGCAGTTCATAACTCTGCCCCACCCTACATCTCTGAACTTATCTCTAGGTTCCATCCAACCCGCTTGTTACGCTCCTCTACTGACCTGCTCCTCAACTCCTCTCTCATTCCCTCCTCACACGCTCGCATTCAAGACTTTGCAAGGGCTGCCCCCCTTCTCTGGAATTCGCTCCCACAATTTATCAGACTTTCTCCCAATCTCTCTGCCTTCAAGAGATCTCACATTTATTTAGATAAGCTTACCCTAATCTAGTTTAGCAATACCCTGTGCCTCACCTCTCACAACTCTGGTCATGCCCATTCCCACACCTTGTGTCTCAACCCTTTCTCCTTGTAGATTGTAAGCTCTTTTGGGCAGGGCCCTCTTCACCTCTTGTATCGGTTATTGATTGCTTTATATATTACTCTGTATGTCCAATGTATAAAACCCACTTATTGTACAGCGCTGCGGAATATGTTGGTGCTTTATAAATAAATGTTAATACTAATAATAATAATCTTTGCTTGCTTGTGTGCCATTATCTCCTGTCTTCTTTTCCTTCCAAATACGTCTTGCTTTTAAAAAAGAAGAAATAAGAATATTTCTGTTAAAGAATAAATACATTTGTGCGGATTTTTATAGCAGTTTTTATGCACAATTTTTCATGAGCCCTGCTAAATAAGCTTATGTTAAAAATTAGCAATATTTTTCCCTTTATACTGAAAAACCAACCTCTTTGATGCATTTGACCAGTTTATTTTTTTTTTTTTTTTTAGATTTAGCTTGGAGACATTATTTCTATTCTGTCTTTTTAAAACTATAGGATAGATCATCACTCTACTCATACTGTACTGATAACATTTTCTCTATTAACAGATGTTGGAAGGAGTGTTCATTGTGCTCTGTGGGGATGGGGCATTTATTTTTGCTTTGATAAATATAACCTTCTGTTGTACAGTGCTAGAGAATGTTGTGTGGTCAAAGGTGTCTAGAGTTCTGCATGTCCACGAGTGATAATATGGAGTTTGTACTCCCTTTTCTCCTATAATGGTGTCTACTGTTCATCTGGAGTTGGCAAAACCCAGACTTGCTACCACATACAATTAATCACTCCAGAGAACACATTTCCACTGCAAAAATGTTCAGTATTTCAGCTGATGCTTACCATAATGGACTGTTTGCAGTTACTCACTGTTTGGAAATTGTCATTGAGAATGTCTGTTTACTTCTCATCTTTGTCAGTGACCATTTGGCTTATAGTATGTTTCATAAAAGATACTTTTTTTTAGTAGTATGTGATATAGGGTACTCCTAAATAGAAAATTGCCATTTTAAGAATTAAGGGCCACCTCATGGGATCATAGGATTCACAGTGCACACAAACAAGCCAAGGTACACATACATGCTAGACAACAAAGAAAGTTCACCCAGCACACCCTTACCTCCTCCAACAATTCTTACTTGGGGCACAGCCCAGAGAGTCGGCACTTCCAGCACAGTCCAGCAAAAAATAGTTGACCGGCACAACGAGTGTAATGCAAGCAGGACTTAGCCCCTGCGTGTTTATTCAAAAAATAGCAGCGTACCCCTTCGTCAGGCGCGCCATCACTAAATGGTTGATCAAGGGAGAGGATGTAATATATTTACTGGTGTTTGTTTATATTTATATACAGTTAATATAATATTCCAGTTTGGCATTCTTTAATATTTCACTTAAAGGAAAAGTAACACTAAATTTTTTTTACGTAAAAATCTATTCAACATCTTCTGCTAGCCTTCCTTCCGTATAGGAATGTATTTCTGTTCACAGCATTGGCTACAGCCAGTTCGCTGATCATTTCTTCCAGCTTGATGTGCCTCTGTTTCCATGTCTTGACCTTTTGGAGCATCTCCTATATTCTGGGGGATATACAGAGGGAGACATACCGTAACGTAACACACATATCACATTTGTGTATATATATATATATATATATATATATAGAAACAACAACAAGAGATCCTCTGCACTCACCCATTGTCAATATATATAGGACATTAAGACATTCGGTGCATTAAGCTACTAAGAAATGCCCTTCCCTTTAAGCAAAAACCGAATGTCTTAATGTCCTATATATATTGACAATGGGTGAGTGCAGAGGATCTCTTGTTGTTGTTTCTATGTATTTTGTGGTCACAACCTCATTGCACCCCCGCCTAATGGTTTATAAGTTAGTGGTTGAGCACAACTTTCCCTTTTTTTGCTATAGCTTATACAGGAGCAGTGGCCAGCTCTATGTTGTAGCTCCCACCCTTCCCAGCTGCAGTCAGGTGATCCCAGTGGAGCCAATAAAAGGGCAACCAGATGGGGGTTTTAACCGTGAAAGCAAGAAAGTTACAGGTAAAACTTAGTCCCTTGGCTAAATGTACATTGAAGCAGTAGAATTCTTAATGAATCGCATAAGTCAGTGTAGGAACTGGTCAGAAGGGATGACTTTGACGCAGTTGGCCAGCTTGAAGTATATTGCAATATATGGACAAACAATCCCTGTTTTGCTTAAAGGGGAGGGCATTTCTTAGTAGCTTAATGCACCGAATGTCTTAATGTCCTATATATATTGACAATGGGTGAGTGCAGAGGATCTCTTGTTGTTGTTTCTATGTATTTTGTGGTCACAACCTCATTGCACCCCCGCCTAATGGTTTATAAGTTAGTGGTTGAGCACAACTTTCCCTTTTTTTGCTATATATATATATATTGTGTAGATTGTTGTATATTGGATTCTACCAGCCACAACTAGGTTATTGGCCAATTCTCACACTTTAACAGGAGTTCAGAGCAAGGCATGTAGCCTCCTTTTCCATTGTCAGAACTGCTATATACAGGGACAGCATGAAAGTTCCAGGAGGAACTGAAACGTCGGACTAAATAAAGGACCTCACTTTCTTCACTTTATTTGATGTCTCCATTGTGAAATTTCCTGTGAGTGCCGTTCTTCTTGTCTAATCTACATTTGCTACATTGTTCGGGCACCCAGGTAGCGTCTAGTACTTTTGGTGTGCAGCTTCATAACCTGTTTGTATCTATCTATCTATCTATCTATCTATCTATCTATATATATATATATATATATATATATATATATATATATATATATATATATATGATTGTACTAACTGAAGTGGAGCTAACATACTAGTCTGAAGACCTAGTCCGAACTCACGGACAATACATATAGAAAGAAACAAAAAGGTCCAGACTTGTTTAAATGAAAAAAGAAAAAAGCTTTGCTGCATAATGCAGAACAATTGCATTACAAAGTTTCCGCCTCTTTATCAAGTAGCAAGATAATGAACCCCCACGCACACAAGGTATAAACAGGGGCAAGTCCAAAGGTCACTTTCCACATTCCACAATCCTACTTATAGAATACCCATCAACCAGGGTTACCCCTTAGATAATTGCATACAGGTCATATTCTCTATTAAGCCCCCGTAGATGTAATGTCTGCAAATTGTGAATCCAAAACTTCTCTCGTTTCTGGAGTTGTAAGGGAGTTTCTCGTTTCTGGAGTCTGTTGTAAGGGGCAACAGACTCTATCACAAGAAACCTTAGTGCAGCTGCTGTATGGCAAGCTGTGCAAAAATGTGCAGGAACTGGTAACTTAACCACTTTTTTCTTTTTTCATTTAAACAAGTCTGGACCTTTTTGTTTCTTTATATATATATATATATATATATCAGGTTTTTTTTAAAACCTTGTATCTTTATTCTTAGTTCTGACCCTTGGTGTGCTCTGAATTTACTGAGCCCATGTCAAATAAACTTTGTTTTCCACCGGTAACTGAATTTCCCTGACAACCCCAGGCCCCAAACAGTTCAGATTATAGATCCCATACCTGTAGTAGACTTGTTCAGTCCCCATATTTATTAGCTTGCAGATATAAACAGTTGCTTTCTTGCCAACATGAAGGATATTATTTTAATTTTTAAAAACGTATTTCCTTTTTCTCAGTATTTTCTCTATTGGGTTAATTTTATGTTTACCTTTTTGTAGTATGGAGATTCAAATTACAGAAAGGCCTTTTATACGCAAAACTCTAGGTCCTGAGCATTCTAGATAACAGGTCCTATAAGACAAAGGGATTACACACACTTTTACAGGCAACAACATACAAAAGGAGTTAAAGGGCACCTGTCAGCCAAAAATTGTTTACCCCTCCAGGCTAATAGAACCGCATCCCAATTTTTAAGCTGTCGACACTCAGAGGGAGCTCCTGCAATGGGTGGCCATGTTGTGACACTGAGAATAGTGCTACAGCTTTGCCCATTATGCACTTGTGACATCACAAGTATGCTTAAAGAGTGCACCGGAAGAAATGGCCACCTGCACCAGGTGCTGACAGCTTAGAGATGGGGTAGAATTTAAAAAGAAACAAACTATTGTTTCCCACAACTGGAGTGCAGGCAGGGGGAACAATTTTTGGGTGACAGGTGCTCTTTAAGAAATTTATGTTTCATACTTTATACAGATTTGCCATTTCCACAATTTTCTTTCTTAATCAAATATCCTAGTTTCTTGTGATAATAATTTGCAACAGATGCATTTGTATTGCTCATTAAGGAAAACCTCTGTTTGCTCTAATGTGGAAAAAGAGCTCAAAGATTAATGAAAGCATAATTTCTTTGGGAGAGACCATTTTTCTGCATTGAATCTGATATGAATATTACATACTACACTGAGGCCTTCATGACTAATTATGTTGACTGTAGTGGAAATACCGTTCTTCATATGCAATGGCCTTAGCGTTACCTTAACTTGTGCACTAGAAACCTGATAAATAGAGAAAAGAGCAAAAAAAATCCAAACAATTTTTTAAACTAAATTATTAAAAATGTTCAATTAGTATCAGTAAATTATAGTAGAATTGAAAAAAGTGTTATCACATTTCTTTGGCAAGGTGAGGGGAAAGTTTCCCCTGGGGTATCAACCTATGGAATAAGCTGATGTTTCAGATGGCAAAGATGACAGAAAGCCCCCTGAGTTTTAAAGAATACTGTATTATTACAGTAAAAACACTTTGGCATTTGAATACATGATTGTGTGGGAGAAATGTGATTACTAGAACCATAATAATACCCTCTACTAAAGATTATTGTTATATGAAATATTGCCCTGTGGTACTGTTACAGTTTGAAAATATTGTAAGGATGATAGAATAATTGCATTTTGCATCATGTACAAATAGGCTTTAATTTGTGTCTTCTTATAGACTCCTTTTAAAAAGTCCAAGAAAAGTGTAAATAATATGAGTGGTGTTTTATAACAACTTGCTGAATTTATTTGTATAGTCAGCTCTCCTGTTCCTTGAAGTATTTTGATCAGCAGCGTTATCCACCCTGACAATGGTGCCATGCCTACCTTTATTTTATTCCGTGTTTTAAAGTTACATGATTTTAAGGGTAGGGACCCATGGAGTGGCTGGGTCACATGCGATAGATCTCTGCTATCGGGGGCGACAAACCGATCTGAAAAGGCTTTTCACCGGCAACAGTAGGAGTCACAGGTAGAAAGCCCTTTGCAACGCTTCGGTAATCCGAAGTTGTGCAAAGTTTCCTCCTGCAGGCAACTTCAGTGTGACAACTGAAAAAGAAGCAATGCGAAGGGGGAAGCCTTTTCAGAACGGTTTATCGCCCGCCATAGCAGAGATCCAAGTTCGGATTTGGTTGAGCCAAGAAAGTAATGGATTAGTCCTGATGCTGAACTGACTCTAAGATTCAGTGCCCCTCATGTTCTCTGCCTTCAGCAGGAAGATTGTGCTATTATAATGATATATGAATAGGAAATTCTAGCATACAAGCTATGATCAGTCAAGCATATAACACGCTTTTTGTCTCAAAGAGTGTTTTCTACTAAGGAATTAATTTATAAAATTAATTTATAATTAGGAATTAGTTTATAAAAGCAAAACCTAGCACTACAACTGAACTTGTGAGTGCGTTGCTCTTGTCTACAATTCATAGCTTTTTATGTAAATAAAGTAGCAGAGTATTTTCCAGCAAAGAAGGGGTTCATAACTTTTTTCAGTGGTGCCAGATTCATTGTGTAATTAATTACCGTCTTCCTTGTAATTACAATGGCCTATTGCAACAACATGTAACTGCATTAATGAGAATCATGGGGATGTAATTTTAGGTCCAGACCCTTGGCTGTGAATCAGTGCAATAAAGGTAGCATAGGATTTGGTAGCACCTATTCAAGTTTCAAAGCTGTTAACTATGATTGTCAGACCAAAGAGAAGAGATATTTTAATTCCTCTTCAGGATCTATCTTCTTCCTTTGGAGCTCCCACTGTGAAATAAGAGGATTTACTTTTACACAGCATGCTGTCTTTCATAAGCAGTTTTAAATCATAAGAGCTAGAGTTTTTTGGACAAACATGTTTTTATAGAATTAAATGAAATCGCCTATTTCTGATGTGACCTAGCTAACTTTAAGAAAGAGTTTTGATTCTCCCCCCACAGCTACAAAACTTTTCCTATGAATTATCTGCTCATTGCATGTTTTGCAGACGCATGTCGCTTTTGTTTACTACTGATTTCCATCTTATTTTTTACATACGCCCAACTGAATGAGCCTGTGTTAAAAATGTACTTACCTTTTACCAAATGAGCATTAAGTCACAAGTTTTGTAATGAAGATGTCATGATGCTCTTGCATGGAGTAGCATGGAATGAATGGTATTACCATTAGAGAGCAAGGCACATGACAGTAAGGACCAAACCTTTTTTCTATGGTGCAGAGTCAGTGACCAATATATTGTGATCACAAACCCTATGGGCCCAAATGTCCTTTCCAAACAGCTCCATGATAGAAAAAGAGTTACAGTGGACTTCTGACACTAGTCAGGGCCCTTGCAATATATTATGGAGAATATTATATTCTCCACAAATACACAATAAGATGATGGGCACCAGTGGTTACTGAACACTTATATTCATGATTAACATAGGGGCTCCTATCTTCTACATTAGAAATGATCACAATTTAAAAGCAGGAAACTTATCTACATGTAACCTTGTGTAACCCAGGATACTACAAGGAGATGTTATCTTCCCTTATACCTGTCACTATGCTGATGATAATTGGATTACTGGTTTCACTATCTGCTCAACTTATTAGCTATTTCTCTCTCCCACTAGACCACTAACTATGGAAATATAGCCCCTATAATTGCTAGTTTATTCATTATTGTTCCACCTTCTCAAATTGAACTGTTCTCCCAGTCACCTGACTGACTGTCGAGACTCTAATCCACCTACGGCAACCTATAACAAACTTGGAGCCTCACTAAGCACTTTCACCAGAAAAGCCTTACCTAGGAACCTTGAATTATATAAGTAGTTTCCTAGCCCTCTATTCACAAGGGTCACTTACCACTGGCAACACCATCTTTGTATAAATGCCCATTCTTTATATATTTTTTTTTTTTTAATTTAGTTTAAAAAAAAATAAATTGCTAGGGCCCATATAGTTTAATGGAGACATTTATATTGAGCAGGGGCGGGTGCCCTAGGCAACCCGGTCGGCAACCTCACCCCCCTCACGTATGTGCATGCTCTAGCGTGCGAATCCACAATACCTTTGCGCAGAGGGGCAGTCATTGCTTGTCATTACGTGGCAGGGGCAATGACAAGGGAGTGTGTACTAGGGGTAGACAGGAGAGGTATCTGCTTGGTGCCCCCCATCGTTGCATCCTAGGCAGGTGCCTCCTCTGCCTATCCCTAATTATGACCCTGATATTGAGGAAAGGAGGCCTATGTAATGGACTTTCCATAGATGGAAAAATGTACAGTTACCCTGCACTGGTAAAACTGGTGTGTTTGCTTCAAAAACAGTACTATATTTTATGTACTCTTTTTAAAGGCTTTGTTTAATTATATCTATTGAAGGCCAAAGATGGAAAGGGGGTCTCCCAAAATGCAGCCAGTAAAGTGTATATATTGTACTTTCATTTTTAGTAACTACATCAACCAGACAAGAACATATTAGAATGTTTGTTTGTTTTTTTTTTTTTTAAATCTATATTCAGTTCTTTCTCTCTCATGGTATGCTAACATACTTATCATATTATGTCTGCAGAGCCATATACTAAGAAAAATTTGCCCCAGTGCAGTAACCCATAGTAACTAATCAGGACTTAACCTTAATCAGGCAGCTATAGGTTAAATAAAAGCAAATCTAATTATTTTAGCAGTGTTAGCTAATTAGTTGTTGTAAATATCACTGAAGAAACAGCAATTTCTGTAATCTTTATTTTCTAAAGGAAAGAAAAACTTCTGCGATGCTCACAATGCAAGGTCGCCAGGTACTGCAACTCTCACTGCCAGGTAATAAATGTTTTTTTTTTCTTTTTAATTTAATATCTGACTAATTGAGTTTAGTTTGTGAGAAATTTTATCTGTCCTTGAAACTGAGGATCTTGCATTGGAAATAATGCAAATTTTGCATTCCGTTGTAAATTTATTTTGGAGAATTGTAGTCAATGGCCATTTTCTTTCTCGATTCGAGTTTTTTTGCGCTGTCTTACTTGTGGGCCACACTCAGATGTAAAAAGTTTTGGTCAGTCACACAAGCAAGAAAAAGGTACTTTGGGGATGCCAAATAAGTACTGTGATTGGCTATTTGGTAGCTCCATGTAGTCTGCTAGTCTGCAGAAGGCTCTGCTTGGAGTGAAACTGTGTCTCTGTACTTTCGAAACCTCCAAGCCAGAAATGTAAAAATGGGAACGTTCTTTGAGGCCACTGGGAGCAACATCAAAGGGGTGGTTAGCAACATATTGCTAATGGGCCACTGGATGGGGATCACTGCTCTACATTATTATCTCCTGTATAAGAAAGCTTGAAAAAAAGCTAAAACCAGGTTAGTTTCAGGTATGAATATAGGCACTTAACATTCCTTTAAGATCAGAGAAGCATGGAAGAGGAAGGAAGGCAGAAAGGATGTCAGAAGGGTTGTCTAAGAAAAGAAAATGAGTGATGAAAGAAATAATAATCAATGCTTTGCTGGATATGCATATGACTTACCAAGAGAAAACTGAAGACAGAGCAGAATGCAATCCCAACAAGTTAGCAATTAGGCACTGGAGAGGGACAGGTTTCCTGCAATATGCATAACTCCATAGCTGGGATTAACGTACATGTGGGAATTGAAAGAGAGAAATTCGGAGCTAAGAATTAATTGTGTGGCAGGAACCCAGCTACAGTGCATTGCTACACCATGTCATTGCTAGGTGCCTAGTAGAAAATGAGAAAAAATATATAGCCTCTTGTTATAGCAGTGTTTAGCAAAGTGCAGGGCTATATATATGAATATAATGCAAAGTCTCCAATAATACTTTTTGCATTCTTAAGAGTATATGTATGTTAATACCTATTAAACAGATTAGGAATATAGTAAAATACCTATTTGTTTTAGTATAAGGCAACATCAGAGTGTCTATGTACACAAATAGGGGAATAATGGAATAATTGCCAAATAAAAAAATCAGCTTTAAAATGTGTCTGTTAGTGGTATTTGTAGGTGCAAAATAGTGCACAGAATTATAGGATGAATTTCTTATTAAAGGTCAGAGTGCAATAATGTAATGCTTTATTCCAATTTATGTAGTATTCTCATTTGCTTTTATTTTAAGTGTCACTAAAAAGTCTACATTTTCAGAATGTCTAATGTGTATTGTTCCTTGGGGCAACTGGTTAATAACAATTTGTTTGTAACAAACAGAGGAAAGCTTGGCAAGGTCATAAAAGGGAATGCAAATGCTTGAGAAGTACCTTACCGAATGTACCCCCAAACTCCGTCAGGCTGGTTGGCAAGATTATTTTTAAAATGGTGAGTTCTTGTAATGCTATCTATCTACCTACTTATCTGTCCTGACCTTCTATCTGTTTATCTGTCATCAGAAAAAGTTTAAAAGCCTATTTTCAAAATAATTGGGACATATTTTACTACTAATATGTAATGTTCAATATATATGCCCGTTCGTTGAACAGTGCTTTGTTGATACTTTATAAATACATGTTAAGATAGTTAATCGTAGCTGATTGGCTGATAGCAAACTTATATTTGATAACTTGTGCTGTTATTAAGACTAGCAGTTTTAAACTCATGTTTTTAAAGGAGAAAGAAAGGTAAAAACTAAGTAAGCTTTATCAGAAAGGTCTATGTAAATACAGCCATAAGCACTCACAGAAACGCTGCACTGACTTCACTGAAAAAAGATTTCTTTTGTCTGTAATTCCTGTGCCAGAGACACACAGCTTTCTGTTCTCTGCTCTCTCCTGCTCCCCCCTCCCTCAAGAATGCTAAGAACTCACTCCCCCCCCATTAGGAATGTGGATCTGAGCCAATCAGGAGAAAGCTGACTCATAGTCTAACTAACTGAGCATGTTCACTTGGTCTGGGTGTCTGTGCAGGAGTGAGGCATTATGGGAACTTTCTTTGCATAGCTCAGCATTTTTTATTCCTGTTTGGCTTCAGATCTTCTGAATAGGTGAAATATGGGGAGACTTATTGAGACAACTGAAGGTATGCCTGCAGCTTGAGATTAACTCTTTACTAGCCTTTCCTTCTCCTTTAAAGCCTTCTATCTATCTTGAGATTTAATTTCAGAACCTTTAGATCCTTAGGGTTATGTCCAATGGGGAGATTAGTCGCTCACGATAAATCTCTGCCACCACAGCCGACTAATCTCCACTTAAAGCCTTTACACTGGCAAGAAAGGGAATTGCCGTTGGAAAAGGCCAAGCAATGTGTGAAAGGCATTTATCTGGACAGTAGTTCTCTTATGGAGTGATGGGCCTGTTTGTTGAAATAAAAGCTTGTAAAGAGAGAATGCTGTAGGCTGTACATTATAAAATATCACTGATATGCTGTGACCCTTTATCATCTATTTTACTTACTATCTGTAGCTTCAAAAACCAGACACTGCTTCAGAAGAACTGTATACCATATCTGATCTTCAGTCCCGTGAGTATCTAGATGATGGGAGTGTTTGTTTATATGTGCATAAATGTGTCTATGTTTGCAACACTGGACTGGGCCAGTGGGGAACCGGGTAAAAGCATAGTGACCTGCCACCCCAGGCCTGCAACCTGGCCGGGACTGGTGCAGGGGTATCTGTTCGCAGGTCACCAGCTGTGGGGCAGTTAGTTGGGTTGGAGGAATTTGCAATGGGGGGGGGGGGTGCTCTGCAGTTGGGATGGTGAATCCTCTGCAGCTGGAGTGATGGGGCATTGAGGTGGGCCCCAAACACCTCAGTTTGATACCGTATGTTGGTAAATCTAGATACAGAGATATGGGGAAGTGCAATAATAACTCAGACCTGGTGCAGCCCTAAGGGGCAGATTTATCAAAATGTGAGATAAAATTTTAGTAGTGTATTTATCAATAGGTGAAAGATAGAGTTCATCATAAGAATGCTTTTAAAAATCCTATGGGAATTAATAGAAAGTGGGTGATTTTTTTCCTGCGGTGAACTGTAATCTCACATTGTTATAAATCTGACACTAGCTGTACTAGATAACGTGTAAGATGCTCTCATGGCTCTGACTAATAATAAAATAGACATAATACATTGCATGACAGTATTATGCCTACATAATATGCCTAATATTATGCCTAGCAATATATCCCTTGTCAAAAATAACCTTAAAATAGCGTCTTCTTAGTAATTTATTCGTGGATATAAAACAGAATACAAATTTGCCTATTTAAAAATAAATATGTACATTTTGCTATTGTCAGATTATTATTACACTGCAAAAATGAAAGGGGATGGGTTTTTTTTTTTTGCAAAATAATTACTTTTCCTGTATGACATTTAATTATAATTTGCACAGGGTCAGACCATAAAACACGCAATATGTTTTCCCATGGAGAATGAGTTGTTAAATACCTTCACAGCTTCACAAATCATATACCTAAAATGCATGTAAAGGAGAAACCGTTTGCACAAAGGGAAACTCGTTCACACTGTGCATATATTTTTCCATAAACCGTTTTTATTACATTCCCCTATAAGTGCAGAACTGCTTTTTAAAGCAACCTCGTAGCTTGTCATAATGTACAATTGTTAGAGAGTAAAATAAGCATCATTGTACACAGTTTGCTTTTGGTGGAAAAAGAATATCTCCAACCAAGAAAAAAAAATATCGTTCTTCATACCAGCAAGTGAAGCAGCAAAATATCAGCTCACATAGGAGGAAAAATGTGGCCCTCGTGCAGTTATACAGTAACTGGAGGGGCAGGGCTGAAATGCACACACAGTATTAAACCTCAATGATTTTCTTCTACAATGCTAATCAGAGGGGAAATGTAGATGCTTGTGTAGCAATTGAGAAGGGCAGTCAAAGCCTGCATGTTTTTCAGATTTAAATTGTATGTGAAAATGTTAGAATTTGTGAGCTGTATTCTCTTGATCCATTATCCAGCACCTTCTACATATACTCTTTCTCCATTTGTCTTTTAACCATAAAGCAAAAAATCCATCTCTGGCTTTAATATAGCAAAGCATCACGATATAGAATAGCGGTACATCATTAACAGGCACAGATGCACTGTATATGCCAGTAGTAGCCACCATGATTCTAGCTTGTGCAGTAAGCTTGGTAAATCCCAGGATCTGTTGACTGTCTAGTTTGTATCGACATGTAACCCCTTTCAACATTAATTCAATTCAAAGCTAGATGAATCTGTGCTGTTTGCCATTAGCATATACAAACCATTCTCACAGTCAGTCAGAGCCAATTGGGCTCAAGGCAAAACTATTTTGCCAGATGCCTTAAACTAAACACCCCTCTCTCCATCCTGCTCAGTCCTGGTCTGCACACCACCCTGCTTGGTCTGCAAGTCACCTTAAATCCCCCTCTCGATGTCCATCTTCCCCCTTGATTGGCTGACATGCCACTTTCCCACCCTGCTGCTGAATCCGCAAACCACCCCACCCACTACTGAAACTCTCTGCTGCACACCCTTCTCTTGCACCCCTTTTAATATTGCATCCAAGGCACATGACTCTTCTGCCTAGCAGTCATTCAGATGATCATTGTCCCTGTGATTCTTTTTGATTGCTGCACATATATCAATTCCATGTGGAACATGACGAATTTCATGCACCTTAGGTTTTATTGTCAGGGTTTTAGATTTCAGTCTCCCAGTCTGCACAACATTGGCTTCTCTTGTGCAGAAAGTGATGACCTTTCACATGTGAAAAAATGATATAGATTCTCTCCTGACCGATTATATTGTTAAGGTTCAATACCTTCTTCACAGAGATGATGTGTCACTCTGTCTTTCTGTTCTAGATGTCTGCCCCTCTGCATTGCCTTTTTTCTTTCTTTATTTCATATCTCAGTCTCTCTATAAATTTATTCATTAGGGGTATGAAAAGTGCAAAAAGGAACACAATCAGCCAAGTCCTGTATTGTGTTGTGTTGCCTGCAAGTTGCAGCTTGTCCCATGCATAAAGCGCTACCTGCGTTCGGCAGCACTTGATTCAAAAAGGGCAGATAGAGGCAGGCAGGTAGGACCTCCTAACACTACTCTCTGCGCCGAGCAGCAGATTTTTTTATTTTGTCTGAGGCACAAGTGCTCAATATATGAACTCTTTAAATTTTGAGCCTTTAAATTGACTTTATAAAGAACTATTGGCAAAAATGCAGTTAATGAGGAGAAGGAAGTCTGTTTGAGCCTCACTAGCTTTGTATATGAGACTGGCTTCACAGTTTGAGAAATGCAGGCTTAGAGCATTCCTTCTGTGCATTTGTATCTGAGTTAGAGTTGTCATTTCAACTTGCCTTGAACTGATTGTAACTGACATTTATAAAATATAAATATAGATATTATGGCTGATACATGTTATGCTACCAATTGTTATGCTATGTCACATGAGATAATTTGATCTCTGCTTTTCATTTTCGTTTAACTTGCCCTCTGTGCCCACATGCTTGGATTAATTTCTTTCAATTCATATAGGCATAAATGCATTTTTCTACTCATTCTAAAATTATATGGTGTCTCGCTGACAATCTTGTCTTAAGCACTTATACTACCTGCCTTTTTCGGACAAAGAATGATTTGTGTTAGCGATTGTTGAGTGCACAGAAGCATACCTAAGGCGCACATCTGTATATTATTAAAGACATTACATGAGCGTTGACTCCCACTCGTCTGTAGTCTTTTGCCTGTAGTCACACTGTTCCCCTAATTCTCCCACGCCCATTTATGTCACTAGATATCAAAGAAGCCAGTGAAGAAGTGAAAGATGGCCTGCGGCACCTCGCTACTGCTCTACAGCATTACCTGAAGGAGGAAATTCAAGAAATATCTCAGCTCCCACCTGGTTTTCAAGTTCTTGAATACTTCGGCAAAGTAAGTGCCAAGGTTAGATTTTTTTTTGGGTAATAAATTGTGGTTCCTTATATGATTCAGACAGAAAGATTCCTGTGAGGGCCAAAAAAAGATGGTTAATTTCAAATAAGAAATATAATTGGCTTTCAAGTTTTGTTGGTTGCACGATCCTGCCCACAGCTTTTACTGAATAAAGTTTATTAATAAATAATCACCCACATTAATTTATGTAGAAATAATTGTGGGAAAGTGTGCTCTTCATAACTCTCACTTTGGAAAATGTAAATGCCACTAGTATTAAAGACGAAAAAAAAAATCCCAGTATTATCTACAGCTTTGGCAAATTTTGAGTTGTTTACACTCCACTTTCAATTAAACAAAATATTTTATTTTTCTTGAAATGTCTAGTAATATTAAAAATTAAAATGATTAATTTAACTTAAGACAAACTAATCATATCTATTCTCTATGATCTTTAAAATTTAATGTAACTGTTATTAAACCTTTCCAAGTGCTTGATGGTGTCACCTTGTGTGAAGGTATTCACTAGTGCCCCTTGGTCTGGCCATGACCCACATGAGAATATAATATCCTGTAAATAATATATAAAAAGATGTTCGCTTTTTATAGCTACCAAAATAATCTTCAGGAAATGCATTTTATTGCAATTAATATGTTACAAGTTTATTATTGTTGAATAGAGATTCTTAAAACTACATTGAAAAGAAAGTAGAAGCATATTTACTCTGCTCTTTAAGCAAAGGATTTGCACTATACAGAAAATAATTGTTTTCATGTTACTTATTTACCAGAGAAACATGAGTTTTTCATTAGCTTGTTGGGTGCAAATGTTTTCATAGAATAGATATTGCTTCCTTCTTTTGTTTGGTTGTTGTAGTTATGTTACTTCATATTTCTGCCAACTCTGATGCATTAGACATAATGTATGGTATGAAGAACGGTAACATCTGCTCCATCATTATACTAATTATCTTAAATGTAAAATATGTGCGTATATATAATTCTTATTAAATTGCACAGCATGAAAAGATGAAAGCTGCAGCAGTGTAGGGCAAAATGAGAGTCTTGTGTCATCATGTCTGATGTTTTTGTCCATTATAGCTGCAAATACTTTTGAAGAAAAAAGCACTGCTTAATCGATACAGCACCCACATTAAATAAATCAAATTCTTCCTAATCCGATCAAGGACAAGGCAACGCAAAATATAATTTTTTACCTAATAAAAGAAACCAAAATTCTAAGCAGCTTTGCAATATACATTTATTACAAGTTTGTAATGGTTTTTGAATTATTTGTATTTATAATTGCTATTAGAAGCAGTGTTTGCCTGTCCTTTTCTATTCTCTGCCCTGGTGGCTCAGACTGTTGAAACAATGTGACACAAGGCAGCAGGCTGACAGACCTTCCTTGCTTGAGAAGCAAGACCTTTGCAACATTGTTTAAAATGTAACAACCAGGAGTTCAGCAAATACAGCTTTCAATAGCAATTACATTTACAAATAATGTTTAAAGCGCTACAAATTTTTAATTATTTCATATTGGAAAATGGCTTAGAATTATGTTTTCTTTCAATATGCAAAAAATTATTTTTGGGGTTGACATGCCCTTTAACCCTTTTACTGCCAGCCATTTTGGTCAAAGCGGAACTTGTATTGCCAGACAGTTTTTGAACATTTTGCACTGTTTCACTTTAGGGGCCTTTCCTCGGGGGGACTTTTAGTTTACCAAGGAAAACAATATATCGTTTTTTTCAGAACAACCTAAGCTTTCAAAATATGGTAGAATTTTTGTGTAATTCCAATTCTGTAACAAGATATAGGCTTCTAAATGTCTAAAAATGCAAAAAAAATCAAATTTTCCATAATATAATCACACATACTAGAAACAAAAATTATTTTATGCACGAATATACAACTGATTTGGAAAGTCCCATGTCTCCTGAACGTGCCAATACCAAATATATATAGTTTTATGGAGATTTCTCACTTGTATAGGTCAAAAACTCCCAGCAGTACACTACCAAATTCCCAAAGCACTGCTCCAAAAAAACTGCATACTTTGGATTTCAAGGCCAAAATTCCACTAACAGAAGGTTTATCCCAGAAAATTGTACATTTTTGGAAAGAACAGATTCTGGGGAATACAGAATAGGCACAACTGTCTGTCTACTCCAAACTATCAAGTCGCAATGCTTTCCTAAAGTTATTGGTTTTTATCAAAATTTGTGATTTTTTTTAAAAATCGCTTCAAAGCTTCTAGTCTATAGTATCTTATCTCCTACAGGTCATAAAGTAACCAAATAAAACACCCTAAATATGAATGCCTGGGGTCCACTGAACAGTTTGATGCCCAATATGTATAGGTTTACCTAAGTATGTGGCATGTAGGGGCCCCAATGTGAACATACCCCATATGAACTGTCATTTCTGTCATTTCAGCTTCTGCAAAATCAACACATTTACATCATTATATGTGGGATGAAGCTAGTAAAAAGTACGCTCACCCCAGAAAGTCATATATTTTTGGAAAGTACACATTCCCCCGAATCTAAAATGGGTACCCATGTCTTTCTACTCCAAAGTACCAAGCCGCACAGCTTTTCTAAAGTTAGCAATTTTGATGACATTTCCAAAAATCCCCTCAAAGCTTCCACTTTGAAGCATCTTATCTCCCACATAGCATTAGGTACCAAGATAAAACACCCTGAATTTGAACGCCAGGGGTCCACTGAACAGTTTGATGCCCAATATGTATAGGTTTACCTAAGTATGTGGCATGTAGGGGCCCCAATGTGAACATACCCCCATATGAACTGTCATTTCTGTCATTTCAGCTCCTGCAAAATCAACACATTTACATTATTATATGTGGGATAAAGCTACAAAAAAGTACGCTCACCCCAGAAAGTCATATATTTTTGGAAAGTACACATTCCCCCGAATCTAAAATGGGTACCCATGTCTTTCTACTCCAAAGTACCAAGCCGCACAGCTTTTCTAAAGTTAGCAATTTTGATGACATTTCCAAAAATCCCCTCAAAGCTTCCAATTTGAAGCATCTTATCTCCCACATAGCATTAGGTACCAAGATAAAACACCCTGAATTTGAACACCAGGGGTCCACTGAACAGTTTGATGCCCAATATGTATAGGTTTACCCAAGTATGTGGCATGTAGGGGCCCGAATGTGAACATACCCCCATATATACTGTCATTTCTGTCATTTCAGCTTCTGCAAAATCAACACATTTACATCATTATATGTGGGATAAAGCTAGTAAAAAGTATGCTCACCCCAGAAAGTCATATATTTTTGGAAAGTACACATTCCCCCGAATCTAAAATGGGTACCTATGTCTTTCTACTCCAAAGTACCAAGCCGCACAGCTTTTCTAAAGTTAGCAATTTTGATGACATTTCCAAAAATCCCCTCAAAGCTTCCACTTTGAAGCATCTTATCTCCCACATAGCATTAGGTACCAAGATAAAACACCCTGAATTTGAACACCAGGGGTCCACTGAACAGTTTGATGCCCAATATGTATAGGTTTACCTAAGTATGTGGCATGTAGGGGCCCCAATGTGAACATACCCCCATATGAACTGTCATTTCTGTCATTTCAGCTCCTGCAAAATCAACACATTTACATTATTATATGTGGGATAAAGCTACAAAAAAGTACGCTCACCCCAGAAAGTCATATATTTTTGGAAAGTACACATTCCCCCGAATCTAAAATGGGTACCCATGTCTTTCTACTCCAAAGTACCAAGCCGCACAGCTTTTCTAAAGTTAGCAATTTTGATGACATTTCCAAAAATCCCCTCAAAGCTTCCACTTTGAAGCATCTTATCTCCCACATAGCATTAGGTACCAAGATAAAACACCCTGAATTTGAACACCAGGGGTCCACTGAACAGTTTGATGCCCAATATGTATAGGTTTACCCAAGTATGTGGCATGTAGGGGCCCGAATGTGAACATACCCCCATATATACTGTCATTTCTGTCATTTCAGCTCCTGCAAAATCAACACATTTACATCATTATATGTGAGATAAAGCTACAAAAAAGTACGCTCACCCCAGAAAGCCATATATTTTTGGAAAGTACACATTCCCCCGAATCTAAAATGGGTACCCATGTCTTTCTACTCCAAAGTACCAAGCCGCACAGCTTTTCTAAAGTTAGCAATTTTGATGACATTTCCAAAAATCCCCTCAAAGCTTCCATTTTGAAGCATCTTATCTCCCACATAGCATTAGGTACCAAGATAAAACACCCTGAATTTGAACGCCAGGGGTCCACTGAACAGTTTGATGCCCAATATGTATAGGTTTACCTAAGTATGTGGCATGTAGGGGCCCCAATGTGAACATACCCCCATATATACTGTCATTTCTGTCATTTCAGCTCCTGCAAAATCAACACATTTACATCATTATATGTGGGATAAAGCTACAAAAAAGTACGCTCACCCCAGAAAGTCATATATTTTTGGAAAGTACACATTCCCCCGAATCTAAAATGGGTACCCATGTCTTTCTACTCCAAAGTACCAAGCCGCACAGCTTTTCTAAAGTTAGCAATTTTGATGACATTTCCAAAAATCCCCTCAAAGCTTCCACTTTGCAGCATCTTATCTCCCACATAGCATTAGGTACCAAGATAAAACACCCTGAATTTGAACACCAGGGGTCCACTGAACAGTTTGATGCCCAATATGTATAGGTTTACCCAAGTATGTGGCATGTAGGGGCCCGAATGTGAACATACCCCCATATATACTGTCATTTCTGTCATTTCAGCTCCTGCAAAATCAACACATTTACATCATTATATGTGAGATAAAGCTACAAAAAAGTACGCTCACCCCAGAAAGCCATATATTTTTGGAAAGTACACATTCCCCCGAATCTAAAATGGGTACCCATGTCTTTCTACTCCAAAGTACCAAGCCGCACAGCTTTTCTAAAGTTAGCAATTTTGATGACATTTCCAAAAATCCCCTCAAAGCTTCCATTTTGAAGCATCTTATCTCCCACATAGCATTAGGTACCAAGATAAAACACCCTGAATTTGAACGCCAGGGGTCCACTGAACAGTTTGATGCCCAATATGTATAGGTTTACCTAAGTATGTGGCATGTAGGGGCCCCAATGTGAACATACCCCCATATATACTGTCATTTCTGTCATTTCAGCTCATGCAAAATCAACACATTTACATCATTATATGTGGGATAAAGCTACAAAAAAGTACGCTCACCCCAGAAAGTCATATATTTTTGGAAAGTACACATTCCCCCGAATCTAAAATGGGTACCCATGTCTTTCTACTCCAAAGTACCAAGCCGCACAGCTTTTCTAAAGTTAGCAATTTTGATGACATTTCCAAAAATCCCCTCAAAGCTTCCACTTTGCAGCATCTTATCTCCCACATAGTGTTAGGTACCAAGATAAAACACCCTAAATTTGAACGCCAGGGGTCCACTGAACAGTTTGATGCCCAATATGTATAGGTTTACCTAAGTATGTGGCATGTAGGGGCCCCAATGGGAACATACCCCCATATGATCTATCATTTCAGCTCCTGCAAAATCAACACATTTACATCCTTTATGTGGGATAATGCTACAAAAAAAGTACATTCACCCCAGAAAGCCATATATTTTTGGAAAATACACATCCCCCCGAATCTATAATGGGTAAATATTTCTTATTGCTACAAAGTACCAAGCTGTAAAGCTTTCCTAAGTTTGCAGATTTATATGACATTTTCGAAAATCGCATAAAAATGTTGCAATTTGCCGCATTTATCTCTCACAATTTCTTGATAAAGATCAGATAAAGACAAATCACCCCAAAAAGGAACACCGGAGGTCTACTGAACAGTTTGATGCCCAATATGCATAGATATACCAAAGTCTGCGGTATGTACTGAACCCAAAATGAAAATAGCGCATAAGGATTTCTCGCCTGCCAGCTCAGCTTTTGCACACAGAGCCCCCTGTCAGTGTATTATGTGCCAAAACTTCCCCTAACCATACAGTGACCCCCACAAAACCATATATTTTTGGAAAGTACACATTCTGACAAATCCAACAAGGGTAAAGAGTCCTTTCTACACCAAAGTACCAATCTGCAGAGCTTTCCTAAAGTTATTGGTTTTTATGACATTTCAGAAAATCGCCTAAAAATGTTGCAATTTGTCGCATTTATCTCACACAATTTCTTGCGTACAAAGGCAAGTCACCCCAAATAGGAACACCAGAGGCCTACTGAACAGTTTGATGCCCAATATGCATAGATATACCAAAGTCTGCAGTATGTACTGAACCCTAAATGAAAATAGCGCATAAGGATTTCTCGCCTGCCAGCTCAGCTTTTGCACACAGAGCCCCCTGTCAGTGTATTATGTGCCAAAACTTCCCCTAACTATACAGAGACCCCCACAAAACCATATATTTTTGGAAAGTACACATTCTGACAAATCCAACAAAGGTAAAGAGTCCTTTCTACACCAAAGTACCAAGCCGCAAAGCTTTCCTAAAGTTATCGGTTTTTATGACATTTCAGAAAATCGCCTAAAAATGTTGCAATTTGCCGCATTTATCTCACACAATTTCTTGCGTACAAAGGCAAGTCACCCCAAATAGGAACACCAGAGGCCTACTGAACAGTTTGATGCCCAATATGCATAGATATACCAAAGTCTGCGGTATGTACTGAACCCTAAATGAAAATAGCGCATAAGGATTTCTCGCCTGCCAGCTCAGCTTTTGCACACAGAGCCCCCTGTCAGTGTATTATGTGCCAAAACTTCCCCTAACTATACAGATCCCCCACAAAACCATATATTTTTGGAAAGTACACATTCTGACAAATCCAACAAGGGTAAAGAGTCCTTTCTACACCAAAGTACCAATCTGCAGAGCTTTAATAAAGTTATTGGTTTTTATGACATTTCAGAAAATTGCCTAAAAATGTTGCAATTTGTCACATTTATCTCACACAATTTCTTGCGTACAAAGGCAAATCACCCCCAATAGGAACACCAGAGGCCTACTGAACAGTTTGATGCCCAATATGCATAGATATACCAAAGTCTGCGGTATGTACTGAACCCTAAATGAAAATAGCGCATAAGGATTTCTCGCCTGCCAGCTCAGCTTTTGCACACAGAGCCCCCTGTCAGTGTATTATGTGCCAAAACTTCCCCTAACTATACAGATCCCCCACAAAACCATATATTTTTGGAAAGTACACATTCTGACAAATCCAACAAGGGTAAAGAGTCCTTTCTACACCAAAGTACCAATCTGCAGAGCTTTCCTAAAGTTATTGGTTTTTATGACATTTCAGAAAATTGCCTAAAAATGTTGCAATTTGTCGTATTTATCTCACACAATTTCTTGCGTACAAAGGCAAGTCACCCCAAATAGGAACACCAGAGGCCTACTGAACAGTTTGATGCCCAATATGCATAGATATACCAAAGTCTGCAGTATGTACTGAACCCTAAATGAAAATAGCGCATAAGGATTTCTCGCCTGCCAGCTCAGCTTTTGCACACAGAGCCCCCTGTCAGTGTATTATGTGCCAAAACTTCCCCTAACTATACAGAGACCCCCACAAAACCATATATTTTTGGAAAGTACACATTCTGACAAATCCAACAAGGGTAAAGAGTCCTTTCTACACCAAAGTACCAAGCCGCAAAGCTTTCCTAAAGTTATCGGTTTTTATGAGATTTCAGAAAATCGCCTAAAAATGTTGCAATTTGCCGCATTTATCTCACACAATTTCTTGCGTACAAAGGCAAGTCACCCCAAATAGGAACACCAGAGGCCTACTGAACAGTTTGATGCCCAATATGCATAGATATACCAAAGTCTGCGGTATGTACTGAACCCTAAATGAAAATAGCGCATAAGGATTTCTCGCCTGCCAGCTCAGCTTTTGCACACAGAGCCCCGTCAGTGTATTATGTGCAGTAACCCCCCCCTAACTATACAGTAACCCCCAGAAAACCATATATTTTTGGAAAGTACACATTCTGATGAATTCAAAATAGGTAAAGTTATTTTTGTACACCAAAGTTACACCTGGCAAAGCTACGCTAAAAACAGATCAGGAACACTTATATAGGGATAAAATGTGATAAAACCACAAAAATTGTGCAAATCAGTGAAACAACAAAATAAGTTACATGACAGTGTAATTAGTGGCCAGAATATCTGATCCAATAGTTACGCTGTCAAAATAAACAGTTTTTAGGTAAAAGAAAATAAAAACAAAGTGGTAATATGAAAAAAAAAAAAAAAAAAAAAAAGCAAAACAAAAAAAAACCAAAGTGTTTGTGTATACATGTGTGTACATGTGTAAAAGTTGTGTGATAGTGTGTAAGTGTGTATATGAGTGTAAATAAGTGTATAAAAGTGTGAAAAATGAAAAAAAAAAAAATAAAAAAATGCTAAAATGTGTGCTGTAAGTGTGTGTAAATGTATGTAAGTGTGTATAAATGTATGTAAATGTGTGTATAAGTGTGTAAAGGTGTGTAAATGCAATAAAAAAAAAAAGTCCTTACCTGTTCCTGAAGACCGATCGCCTCCTTCGTCATTTGGGCCGGCGCTGGGGGAGAGGGAGGAAGCAGGAAGCAGCAGATGCGATGCGATCGCATCTGCTGCTTCCTGGAGGGTCCTGCGAGCGATCGGTTCGCAGGACCCTGATGACAGCCCCCCTGGCACATTGCCCAGGGGGGCTGTCATTGTTAGAAGCCCTCTGCAGCGGCGGCACATGCCGCCGCTGCAGAGGGCAGCGCTTAAACGCCAACGACGTATGAGACACGTCGTTGGCGTTTAAGCCCTTTTACTGCCAGCACGTATGCCATACGTGCTTGGCAGTAAAAGAGTTAAAGAAGAATCTATACCCCCAGAATGAATACTTAACCAACAAATAGTCATATTAAATGGCCTATTAAAGAATCTTACCAAACCAGAATATATATTATAAATATTGCCCTTTTACATCTTTTCTGGAGCCACCATTTTTTATGGGATGTGTGCTGACCAGAACCTCGGAGATCACCTGACCAGAAATAATGCAGCTCTAACTGTAACAGGAAGTTTTGTTGGAGCAATAAACAGAACAATGCCTATTAATTGACCTAGTGTATGTACTGTATGTGTGCCCTTAGTCTGTTTGTGTGCACCGTAAATTGGATGTAAAGTCCATATTATGGCAATTTTCTATTTAGAATTACACAATGGCAGATACTACTAAAAAAGTATATTTTTATGAAAATAGTTCATTTAGATGAAGCAGGGTTTTTACATATGAGATGGTTTATGCAATATCTTTTTTTATAGACATTACATTGTTTGAGGGTATATTTTTCCTTAAATAATATTCTCCAGGGAGCATAAACAGACCCCTTTTCTGTAATGGTAAGTAAGCTGGGCAAAAAAATGTGCCACTTTCTGACTGCCTAGTTCCACCTATTAGTATTTTGATAAATAGCCCTGGTAAAAATGGATGCCACACCCCCTTTGTGGTTTCTAGAAATGATTAATAATATGCTTGGGTGTTTCTTTCTTTTTTTCTTTCTTTTTCTCGTTTAAACTTGTAACATTTTCAAAACCCAGTTTGCCATTCATACTAGTTTGATGTAGGTGGAGAACACAAGAGATAGCACAATATTCAGTACATTATAACTCCTAACTAGGAGTGCAACACCATCATGGTATTAATCACCATACTCTGCAGGCCCATTTTCTTGCTAGCCAAATCTGATCTTTTATTTGTGTTAACTTTCTGCCTATTTTTGAATATGTTTTTGCTGTAAAGGCATTTCTGAGGAGATGGGGAATTTGAAGTTTACCTAGTAAAATCTAGCCAAATTTTTGTGTAATTCCATACTGCATATGAAAGGCCAATAGCGTGATTTTACAATTTCTGGAAGCTCTACATTCTGATTAATTAAATTGGTATAATATTTTGATAAAAACCTTTCCTTTAAAGACATTCTACAAGTTCTTGGAGGCAAAAATGTAACATCATAAATTTGTATTCTTGATGTCTTTTAAATAATTTGATGACCAATTTGTTTAGTATAACAAAGTATGCAGCGTTCAGTGACCCCAGAATGAAAATAGCACATAGGAAGCACATGGCCTGCATTTAATGTGTTTTATCTCCCACTGGCTGTTGGGTATTTTGGAAAAATGTTCTTAATGGGAATTTCACATCTCTCCTGAGCAAACAAATATGGCATATTCATAGGGTGTTCGATGTATATTGTTCCATGTAAATGATAGATGTATTTTCTTTTTTGTGATCTTGACCCATGGAAATAAACTCTTATCAATGCCTCTAAAATTAATGCAACCCCATAACATTATATTTATAAAAAAAGCAGAGATCCTGAAACGTTGGTTATACATACCGTTATACACAAGTAATCCATAAATACACCAAACATTTTCAAATAATATCCAGGTTGTAGTTTGTAGCTGAGAAGTATTATGCATTTTTAAGAGAAGAGTAAAGCAGAATGTCTTATGATGTCAGCTGTGTTATAATATTATTTTCTGAAACAGTCAAATACAGAGCGTGTACTAATAGCAGTTTTGCTACAGCATGCGTTGGCCTGGATAGGGCTCTAACAAATCGTTTTTACCTGCAGTTGATGAATGGTCATATTTACACAGGTGAAGATGATCTATGGCAATGTTTCTTCATGTTATAGCACATTTCAGAATAATCCTTGCCTTTCATCTGCAGCTGAGGGATATAACATAGACTGGGGTCTTTTATGAAGCAGGTGAATCAGTTATCTTGCTACTCTACTTTGCCACTAGCTGCCTTGGTTTTTTACTTTTATTCTTGTAAGAAGAGGACTGAGCTGTTTGTATGTATTAATTAAAAATATACAGCCCTTTATATTAGAAAAGGGCTAAAGGGCATCTCTGTGGCCTTGTGAAACTTACAGCCTGTACATTTAAGATACCAGACTAATTTTATGAAATCATTACATACATTTTAGAGAATAAGTTTATAGTTATGTACTTCAGCTAGTAAGGATATTCATATAAGATCTACCAAAGATTTCAAATCTACGGCCATGACTGTAAGGTTAATACATATCACCAAGAGGTGTATTCACCACTGGAAACAAACATCACTGGTGATATTGCTCATAGCAACCAATCAGATCTTTGCTTTTGTTTTTTAGGTTGTAGGTGACCATTCAAATCTAATTGATATAGGCAGCATTAGCTGTAATGTTTGTCTCCAGAGATAATAAATACGCCTCAGTGTGTCATTTTCTGTTGGCCAATAATAAGCTACAGGGCCCAATGTACTGTTCACTCAACTAGAAGTGGGCATGGCTATGTTTTAAGGCTAGGGTGACCACATTACTTAAAATTCAGCGTATAGTATATTATTATATTTTGAATGTAATCCGTGCTACCTGCAACATGTATTTTTGATCCTGATCACCCATAATCTGGTCACCCTATGCTAGGCAAGCCCTTAGATCCTATGGTGAAATTCTAGGGGTAGGAACTGTAAAGTTTTGAAATGATATGTTTACCCTGTTAGGTGTACATGGCAAACAGTAGGCCAATGATTTCAAGTGGGAGATTACCATGTTCACTGAGCATTGAGGGTAGGGCCTCTCTGGACTTTTCTGGAATGTATTAATTTCTGTTGTATTGTGTATATGTAAAGTTCTTTGCTTATGCACTGCACAATATTTAATAATATAAACTTTTTTGACTATAAATTATAAATTTAAAAATTAACAAAAAATAACAAGGATCACAAATTCAAAACAAAAGCAAAATAAAAAATAAAATAAAAATGGATAGAAATCTGTACATGTTGTCATTACATTCTTGTATCATGATGTCACTGTATTTATAACTGCCTTGGTGTAAGCCTGATATAATAATGCAGTTCATGTCAGGTAAATCATACAGGTGGGTGGCTTTAGTAAGTTTTGATTTAATGTTATAAATTTACACAAGACCTGTGTTTGACACTGACATTACAGTAACACTTTTGTAACTTGTTGGCACAGCCCTCAAGATAATTTATTAAATTATGTGACAGAATCATTTGGCAAGATGAAATAATTTAGATTTAGCCTGAACTTCCTTGAACAAGGTGGGATATCATGTATCTACTTGCAGTTAGCCAATTGCTCTTTAGCTTTAATACAAAGGACCCAACGTACACATATAAAGGAACACACCTATACTCCATAGTATCCCAATTAATAAGATTTTTAAGTTTAGTTGTATTCTTCATTTCTATTAAAAGTATATACATTTACATGCTAACCCTAACCTAAGTCTAAATATAGTTTTTAAAGGGGTGATACACCTTTACGCTAACTTTTAGTATGTTATAGAATGTCCTATTTCTTGCAACTTTGCAACTGCTCTGTATTGTTCATTTATATAGTTTTTGAATTATTTGCCTTGCTCTGCTACATCTTTACAGCTTTTAGATAGAAGTCATTGATCCTGTGAACTTTCAATTTTATTATCGTTTTAAATTCTATTACTTATTTTTCTATTCAACCCACTGCCTGGTTGCTAAGGTAAACAAGACCCTAGCAGCCAGAGATCTGCTTAAATTCCAAACTGGAATTCTGCTGAACAAAAACCTAAATAACTAAAACATAAAAAATGAAAACCAATTGCATATTGTTTCAGAATATCACTGTCTACATCATATTGATAGTTAATTTAAAGGTAAACAACCCCTTTAACACATATATGTTTTTGGCACAGCCTCAACCTCAGCGGCTAATAGTGGCATCCTATCCTATCCTGAGCAGCCAGGAATTTTGTGGGAAAGGTACAGTGCATGACTCCCAAGCTTTTCATCCCATTCTCCCACTAGGGCTGAGAATTAGGAACCTGGAGAAACAGGTGAAGCTCTCCTTTTTTTCTTCAGTCCCCCCTTACCCTACCAGGCTTGAGGCTGAGCGCAAATGAGTTCAGTATGACAACTGAAAATGGCATGTAGGATGGTAGCATGCAAATAGAGCTGTGAGTTTACTTATTCAGTATACCTTAGCTTATAAGAAGGTATTTAAATATTTACATGTGTATATATTTAATTGTTATAACATTTACTGTCTTATAAACAGTTTATTTGTTAATGTTATGGTATCAGTATTATAAAAGGTATTGTTGTAGCAAGATGTATTGCTTTCCATTGTGATGGGCAAGTTAGAACAATAAAAATTAGGGGGTGGCAACATCAGTCAAAAGCTGGTTTATGACTTCAAGAGAAGGCTGCTGTAAGCTTCAATTGAATAGCTTTTTATATATCCCATGAATACTGTGACTCACAGTTTGAATCTTACTGCTAATTGACTTTTGTTGATTTGGTAACATTAGTGAGATTTTATAGAGCATAGATTGCAAAGTTCCAAGGATCTGTAATGTGAAATTGACTTTCTCGAATGATTTATTAATAGCCTTTATCACTGGTAACTACAAGACATACCCACCCCCCACTGAAAACATTTAATGTTTTCTACTGTGTGACTTGTTTCTTGGTCTTTTACATTTTGTTCTGTGTTTTTCTGACATTCACAGAGTTGATACAAGTTAATAGTCACAAAAGTCATTTTATCCTTTAAAGTCCTAATATGCTGTGCTGCATATTTATTGTAAGGGACCACTCTGTATATGTTAATGATGCAATTACCCAGAGAGAAAGTTCATATGCTTGTTGTCTTGGGCATGCACTAATATTTCCTATATCTCCCTATTGTATCTTTAATTGCATCTTAAAATAAACTGTACGCTGGTACTCTGAAACAATTTTCACTTGTTCTGTATTTTCTATTTTAGCGATGTTTGAACTGTTTGCCTATCTATTCTGCCTTTCATCAACCTGGAATGTAACCACCTGTCTAGCTGCTGGGGTCGCTGACCAAAGAAAGTAGATTTATCTTGAACATTCTTCTACTCTTTGTTAATATTTTTTCATTTTATTCAGACCTTCTCTTAGTTGTCTTCTCTTAGTTACTATGAGTTTTCTAACAAGCAGGAGGCTTACAGTGCCCTATGGAATCTGACTGAGCCTGTGGAGAAAAAAGAAAAACCTTTAACCAGCACAGGTATCTGACCCCTTATCCGGAAACCTGTTATCCAGAAAGTTCCAAATGGCGAAAAGGTCATCTCCCATAGACTCCGTTTTAATAAAATAATTCACATTTTTAAAAATGATTTCCTTTTTCTCTGTAATAATAAAACATTCTGGATATCGGGTCCCATACCTGTACCCTAATGGCCTAGATGTGACACTGGAATGGGAATATAGACTTGGGATTTCAATCCTTTTAGCTTGTTCGTGAATCCCCACTCCTGGCTCTACCTAAGCTGATCAGAAAACCCTGCGCTACACTGATGAGCCCCAAAAAGGGCGAGACCGGTCTGTAGTTGGGAATCTGATCAGCTATTATCCTGGCTTCTGCTTTAAACCCAATGGGTGAGCTTTAGCCTATAGGATAAACCCATGTAAATGGGACAAAGCCCATGTAAATGGGACTTTTCTAGGAGCCTTAAGGAATTTCTTCCCAGAATCCTGTTATGACTTCTTTTAGGAAAAAAACCCTTTCTTGGCATTGTAACTTTGCTAGTTATAGTAATATTGTAGAAAAAGTAACAGTTCCATTTAAAGTTGTATTTTTCTATACTGTATTTTAATATTTCATCTATCTGGATAGTGAGCTATTTGCTACATGTAAATGTGGAGATAAAGCTCTTCAGTGGTTACTTAGGGTCTAAAGACATCTAAAGAATTCTAGCTTTGTTATTCAAATTTAGGGAATTAAACTCTGCTACACTGAGTTACCCAAGCTGGAGAAGTTACAGTCTGATCATTCTGTGACTGTATGAACTGTGAGACCGATAGGCTAATGCCACATGTATGTATGTATGTATGTATGTATGTATGCATATCTTTATTTATAAAGCTCTACTTATGCACGCAGCGCTGTACAGTAGAATACATTAATACAAACAGGGGGTTATTAAGATAATAGATAAATACAAAATATAACAAATACAAATAAATACAAGATACAGTTGCAATAAGATAAGTGTCAAAAACACAAGAGGATGGAGGTCCCTGCCCCGTAGAGCTTACAATCTATATGGGAGGGTAACTTACAGACACAAATAGGCAAATATAAGTGCTGTAGGTCACAGTGGGTGACACTACAATATAAGTGCTAGTTCCCAGATCAGGTGCTGTGCGAGTGCTCCAAAAGGTAGTCTTTAAGTTTAGTTTTGAAAAGACTGAGGGAAGATTCTCTCCAGAGGAAATCAGGAGGGCATTCCAATTGTAAGGGGCAGCAAGGCAGAAAGGTTTAGGGCGTTTAGTAGTAGTGGGGGGCGCAACCAAATGATTGCTCTGCGAGGAACGAAGGAGTCGGCCAGGAACGTACGGAGACACAAGGGAAGTGATGTAGTGAGGAGCAGAGGAATGGAGGGGGTTAAGAGAAGGATATTCTTTGTTTAATAGGAAGCCACGATAAGGACTTTAGCAGGGAAAGGGCCTGAACTCTCCTGGATGATAGGAGGACAATTCTGGCAGCAGTATTTAATATAGACTGTAGGGGGGAAAGATGGGAATTAGGGGGGCCAGTTAGTTGCAGGTTACAGTAGTCAAGTCGGGACAGGATGAGAGCATGCATGAGCTGTTGCAGCAGAAAGAAAGGGATGGATTTTGTCAATATTGTGTAAGAAAAAGTAACAGGTTTTGACAGTGGTGTTAATATGGTCAGAGAAGGAGAGACAGGAGATCACCCCCAAGCAACGCGCCGAAGCAACAGGGTCGATGAGGGTGCCATCAATAGAGATAGTAAAGGGGGGGGGGGGGTAGGACCAGGTTTAGGCGGATCATTAGTTCAGTTTTTGTTAGGTTCAGTTTGAGGGGGCGTTGGTTCATCCAATTGGAGATGTCTAGGAGGCAGTTAGAGATTTGAGTCTCAGTTTCACCAGGATGAATGCAGGCTGAAAATCAGTCCCTCCCCTGGCATCAGCCTTTTCCTGTGACTGCACCTGCAGCCACTGTATCGGTTTGGGTGCCGAAATACGTTTCTAAATCCGCTCCATGTGCCTGTACTTGGGCCCACACAGTGGCCTTAATTTTGTGAGGGCAGTAGCTCTGTTTTAAGTAAGCCCAACCTTTCTCTATAAAATTGTGGAAAGCTAAATATTGACCCAGATCAATAGCTTAGCAACATAGACTTGTATAAGAATGGGGATGTAACCACAGGCTCAGGGTTAGACTGGCTGACAGTACACCAGAAAAAAACCTGGTGGGCCCTGGCCCCTATGGACCCCCGCTGACCCAGGCCCACTTCCCTGCAGGAAGTAAGGAGGCATAAGTTATACAATGCGGCACATGCACACTCACTCAGGGGGTGGGGGGGGGGGATGTACATCGGAAGGAGGCCCTGGAGATTGTAAGGGGAGCCTTTCAAGTTCACATTCACATTCAATATATTGTACAGTGGTGTGAAAAACTATTTGCCCCCTTCCTGATTTCTTATTCTTTTGCATGTTTGTCACACTTAAATGTTTCTGCTCATCAAAAACCGTTGACTATTAGTCAAAGATAACATAATTGAACACAAAATGCAGTTTTTAAATGAAGGTTTACGTTATTAAGGGAGAAAAAAAACTCCAAATCTACATGGCCCTGTGTGAAAAAGTGATTGCCCCCCTTGTTAAAAAATAACTTAACTGAGGTTTATCAATTTCAATTTTCAATTTCAATATCAATTTCTGTAGTCACCCCCAGGCCTGATTACTGCCACACCTGTTTCAATCAAGAAATCACTTAAATAGGAGCTACCTGACACAGAGAAGTAGACCAAAAGCACCTCAAAAGCTAGACATCATGCCAAGATCCAAAGAAATTCAGGAACAAATGAGAACAAAAGTAATTGAGATCTATCAGTCTGGTAAAGGTTATAAAGCCATTTCTAAAGCTTTGGGACTCCAGCGAACCACAGTGAGAGCCATTATCCACAAATGGCAAAAACATAGAACAGTGGTGAACCTTCCCAGGAGTGGCCGGCCGACCAAAATTACCCCAAGAGCGCAGAGACAACTCATCCGAGAGGCCACAAAAGACCCCAGGACAACATCTAAAGAACTGCAGGCCTCACTTGCCTCAATTAAGGTCAGTGTTCACGACTCCACCATAAGAAAGAGACTGGGCAAAAACGGCCTGCATGGCAGATTTCCAAGGCGCAAACCACTTTTAAGCAAAAAGAACATTATGGCTCGTCTCAAATTTGCTAAAAAACATCTCAATGATTGCCAAGACTTTTGGGAAAATACCTTGTGGACCGACGAGACAAAAGTTGAACTTTTTGGAAGGTGCGTGTCCTGTTACATCTGGCGTAAAACTAACACAGCATTTCAGAAAAAGAACATCATACCAACAGTAAAATATGGTGGTGGTAGTGTGATGGTCTGGGGTTGTTTTGCTGCTTCAGGACCTGGAAGGCTTGCTGTGATAGATGGAACCATGAATTCTACTGTCTACCAAAAAATCCTGAAGGAGAATGTCCGGCCATCTGTTCGTCAACTCAAGCTGAAGCGATCTTGGGTGCTGCAGCAGGACAATGACCCAAAACACACCAGCAAATCCACCTCTGAATGGCTGAAGAAAAACAAAATGAAGACTTTGGAGTGGCCTAGTCAAAGTCCTGACCTGAATCCTATTGAGATGTTGTGGCATGACCTTAAAAAGGCGGTTCATGCTAGAAAACCCTCAAATAAAGCTGAATTACAACAATTCTGCAAAGATGAGTGGGCCAAAATTCCTCCAGAGCGCTGTAAAAGACTCGTTGCAAGTTATCGCAAACGCTTGATTGCAGTTATTGCTGCTAAGGGTGGCCCAACCAGTTATTAGGTTCAGGGGGCAATTACTTTTTCACACAGGGCCATGTAGGTTTGGTTTTTTTTTGTCCCTAAATAATAAAAACCCTCATTTAAAAACTGCATTTTGTGTTTACTTGTGTTATCTTTGACTAATAGTTAAATGTGTTTGATGAGCAGAAACATTTAAGTGTGACAAACATGCAAAAGAATAAGAAATCAGGAAGGGGGCAAATAGTTTTTCACACCACTGTATATTCAAATGGGCACAGCCATAACTAGCTTCCATTGCTTATGTGAATATTTATGTATATTTAGATGCCATTGCTGTACTACTATTTTAGATATATAGAGAGGTTTTGTGGTGCAGTATTTGGCACTGCTCCCTTCCAGCACTGTCCTGGTTTATATTTAATGAGCATGGAGTTAGTACTTTATCCCTATGTGTGTGTGTGTGTTGCTTTCCTCTGGATTCTCATGTCTCCTCTGACACTCTGAAAACATGCAGGCTGGTTAACCACTACTGATGAAACTGACGATTACTGTCCTTTGTAAGGACTGCTAAATAATCTCTCTAAGGGGCTGCTTAATATGTTATTGCTATGTAAGTAAAGATTATAAGGACAAATGTATGGACTTGTCTAGAAACGCACAACAATCAATAAGCGGTTTGATTTTAGTGGTATAGCGCAGTTAGCATTATAAAAGCATTGATTGGTCGGTTTGGGTTACTTCCTTACTACTCAATACATGCATGAAACATCAGCTTTAAAGCTCTGGACATCTGAAAGCCACTATATTCACAAGTGATAACATTTTTTATTTTTCTCAAATTACCAAATGAGTGCTTTTGTTCATTGAGTTATTCTTCCAATTATTCTTCTTCCATTCTTTTGTAGAGGAATCAGTGTTTAAAAATCCAAATATATATCTGGTGCATGCCTAATTTAAACATATTTATATAATTCATTCTGTTGACTTATCAATAACTACACCTTAATGTTTTGCATTTGTTAAATGGATATATTAAGAGCTGAATATATATAGATATTCAAATTTTTGCCCTGAAGTTTTGTGAAGGTCAACCTTTCAAAAGCTGCCACTTACTCTGAGGATGTAAGAGTATCACCTCCTGCTTCCCTCCTCGTGTATCGTTATCCATGGACAAAAAGCCATGAAGTTGGGGTGGTAGCCTGGCAGAAATGGCTGTAGAACTGTCCCTAGCACCTACAGTTCCCTATATCATCTAATGACCTGCATTGAGAGACACTGTAAAAGTTAGCATAGCTTGTTGTAATACTAAACAAAATATGGCAAGAAAAGGTGAGGGCATACTGTTTCTGATGGCCCTTTGGTGCACTAAAGGTACAATACAGATTACAGTAGTCAAAAAAGTAGATTGATTTAAATGGCATTATTCATTATGATAATACATAAATGGAAATATTTTAGGTCTACCTTTTCACAAGAGCAGCAACAAAAAAGAATTAAAACATACCCAATTGAAAGCTTGCTCTCTCTGTTCTTTTCACATTAAAATGCGGAAATATATTTAAGATTTATTACCCTGTCAGAGATATATTTTTCATCTTTATTGTACTGCTATTTGCTTGCTCTTTGCTAGATTTCCCAACTAGATTGCTATGTACCTTGCAGGTAAATTGCAGGGTTATGCTGATTTACTGAGGCATTGATGCTTTAGAACTGCATTAGAGAACTGTTAATTGCATAAAGTCAGATACTGAGGAGAAAAGTATGGTCTTTAAATATTTTGGTTTTATATTGAATATATTGTAAACATTATATACTGTAATTTTACTTTAGCTTCAGATTTTGTTCTGGTACTATTCACATATGCGCAGTGGAGTGAAAAGCCGAACTTTAACAAAAAAGCTGGCGTTTCACGTAACTGCAAATGTGTGTACCCTGGGGTCTCGTAAAAACGAGAAGAAAGAGGATCACTTACTTGCGTACACCCCGGCCAATGCAGTTTTCTCCTAACAGGAGAACCGGTCAGGGGTTTCAGCTATGTGATTACAATCACTGGGGGTGCCTAAAAATTGGCACCCCCCCAGTGATTTAACCTTTCCTTCTCCTTTAAAGTACAGGTATGGAACCTGCTATCCAGAATGCTCCAGCCCTGGAGTTTTCCGGATAAGGGATCTTTCTGGAATTTGGATCTACTAAAAAATAATTTAAATATTATATAAACCCAATAGAATTGGGGATGCACAGAATCCACTATTTTTGTGTTCAGCCGAACCCCGAATCCTTCATAAAAGATACAGCTAAATACCGAACCTAATCCTAATCTGAATCTAATTAGCATATGCAAATTAGTCTACAGGAGGGTTAAATAGATAGACACATCTAAAAAATATTTTACTTCCATGTTCATGTGACCAAAAGTCACATGATTTTAAGGATTTGGATTTGGTTCTGCCAGGCACTTGGATTCAGTTGAATCCGAATCCTGACAAAAAAGGCAGAATCGTGCCTGAATCCCAAACCAAATCCTGAATGCGGTGCATCCCTAATCTTAATTGGAATCATGTACAAGGTACTGTTTTATTACTACAGAGAAAAGGAAATCATTTTTAAATATTATAATTATTTGGTTAAAATGAAGTCTGTGGGTGATAGCCTTGTGCCATGAAAAAGGTTTAGCTTTGCTTCATATGATTTACCACCAGTATATATATTTGTTTGCCTCATACCCCACAGTTTATTATTACACATCCCACATAATATTCCATAATAATTATATTACAGATTTTTACCTGCTTTAAATTTCCTATCATTTATAATGTCATTTATTTGTACAAAGCAAATATATTAATACTCTGTTTGTGGCCTGGCTCCTATACTTTCCATAACTTACATTTTTTAGCTTCAAGTGGCTCTGTGGATTCTAAGAGTATCTTCTTTATCTATCTGCATTACATTTAATATATACATGATCACATCCAACTTTTACTCTTTAATGCCCTTCCTTTACGTGCACCTGCAGGTAGTTTCTAAAATAAATCAAGAAAGTTTGCATCCCATCATACCTAAGATATTGGGCAGGCTGATGTGCCAAAACTTTTGGCTGGAATTCAGATGACAGCACATGTAAATGTTAATTAAAAGTGACTTTATTACAGTCTTGGGGTACAGAATGACAATGTTTCAAGTCCCAGTGCCTCTTTATCAAGCCAAAAATATTGGTTCCCTTGAATAGAGGGAAAATATGTGAATAAATAAGTGTGTATCAGTGAAGAAGTCTTCACAGCTTCTTGATGTTTTTTTCAAGAACAAGGTGATGACATTATGAATTACGGGCAACAGTGAACAAAAGTGCTTATTTCTCTATAGTGATATATATACTGGTGTTTTCAGTATTTAAAATAGACAAGTAAATGTTATCAATGTAATCTGTTGGTATCCATGGCATCCTCTACACTGTCTCTGTATTCAAGACTATTGTAATGACTCTTTTGCATTGCATCCCTTTGCTTCACAGCTAATATGTACTTAATCATAGTTGTTATTTCTCTTTATTGCCCTTTACATCTACTGTATGTACATATTAAACACCTTTGGGGCTTACATCTGGTTATTTTTAATGCTGCTGCTCTGGCTGCATTGTGTTGGATGTAATTTTGATGGGCATCTCAGCTAAGAGAGCTTTATCTTTACAGTGATATTTATGGTGATATCCAATTAATAGAATTTTTACTTTATGAAGAGAAGAGATAGAGAAAAGACACAGGGGTGGTGACATTTTTGTTACACCTATAGTATTTCTCATAGCAGATGCATGTTGTGGCCCTCTCCAGTTTCTGCCTGTGTGTAAATGTAATATCCATTTCCTTTGGGTAATAAATACAATTCCTTAGTCCCCTGCTAATTATTTTTCTTTAGACAGAGCAGAAATAAGACAAATACAGAATTTAAAAGCACAGCTGCATTGAACAGATGGGAGACAGCACACATAAACACACACAGAATAGCCAAAAGGAAAAGGTGCAGAACAGCTATAGTACTCTTGACCCACAGAGAGATGCCAACCTGGACACAAAAAGCACAGGCACCTTGGACTCATCTGTGACCCTAAGTAAAACTTTTAACCTTTTTAGTGCCATAGGACGTAGATTCTACGTCCTAGGTACCAAGGGACCAAAGTGCCATAGAACGTAGAATCTACGTCCTACAGCACTAACGGGTTTACAAGCGCTGCGCTCGCTTTTAAAGCAGCGCAGCGCTTGTAAAGCCTGCACAACCCCCTAGGCAACGAGCATAAGAGGTCATACTTACCGATCCGGGTCCCCCAGCGCCGCCGATCCGGGTCCTCAGCCAATGACAGCAGTGGACACGCATTGATGACGTGTCCACTGCTGTCCCTTTAATTGTCGCCGCCCCCGCCGTCGCCTCTTCACTCTGCTGCCACGTGAGACTGCTGGAGCCCCCCTGCTGCCTTCCTGCTGCCTTCCTGCCAGATTGGTCGCCCTGATCGCCTGCCTGCATTGTGTAAGCTGAACTACAACTCTCTAACCACTGTTTATTTTGCTTATTTCTATCTCAACTGTCTAAATTTTTTTTTTTTTTTTTTTCCATTTCTTCTTCTATCTTTGTCATTATTACACTTTTGTACACATACACACTTATTTACAACTTTCCCAAGCACACACAGACACTTACACACACACTTACACTTACACTTTTTTTTTTTTTTTTTTTTTTTTTTTTCTTTCTTTTCTTTTCTTTCTTTCTTTGCTTTCTCTGGCAGTCTTTTTTTTTACTAAAACTTTATTTCTGATCTTGCTCTATAATTATCTGATTTATTTGGTTGCATTTTAGTGTTTTTTTTGCATTTTCATAATTGATTTCTGTTTTTGAATTATTCTATTGCACTATAACTTTTGTATTGCTATTGGGTGCTGAATTTGCAGTGATGTTGGTGGATCCAGGGCTCTGACCACCGATTTCATTGCAATAATTGTTCTTCTGTTGGTTTGAGCGGTTTTTATTTGAATTTACTGATTTTATGGTGTTTTATCTTTGCATTGTTCTTTATTGTGTATTTAGTGCCCCAAAAAGGTTGCTTTTGCAGTGACATTGGTGGATCCAGGGCTCTGATCACCGATTTCATTGCAATTATTGTTCTTTGATTGCTTTTAGTGGTTTTATTCCATTTTAACTTCATTTGATTTCAGTTGTTCTAGAAAGGTCCAGAGGTGCTAAGATTGTTCTGGTAGTTTCTATTGCCAAGGGTTAGGCTGATGCCACACATGGCGTAGGGCTGATTTTTTCAGCAAGTGGAAAAACGCTTGCCGAAAATTCAGCCCTACGCCTGCTACTTGTGCCTGCACCCGAATGAATGGAATACGCTCGGGTGCAGGCACATGTAGCCGATATACGCATGAAAACGCGAGACTTTGCATTCTCACGCGTTTTCATGCGTATATCGGCTACATGTGCCTGCACCCGAGCGTATTCCATTCATTCGGGTGCAGGCAAAAAAAAAAGGGGTGCATAGAGTGCAGCCCCAATATTATGCATTTTCAGGTTTGGCGGCCATGTACTTATGTGCATATGGGGTATCGTTTTATTCAGGGGAACTTGCAGATTTATGGTTAGTAAGTTTTTGGTAGTTGCCATGGAGATTTTGGGGAGAAATCTAGGTTTGTATCTGGTTTTTCCTTGATTTCTGACCAAAGCGTGACTTCTGCAAGGGACTGCGGCCACAATTTTCCATGTAGAAAGAGAAGAGTGGTGTCTCTGAATAGCTGAAGGTGTGCACTTTTTGGAAATATATAGTTTGCGGGGGTTATTTCACAGGTATGGGGGTGTTTAGACTAAATAACTGCAGGTAGAGCAAAGCCCCCCGTTATGCATTGCCCCTGTTAGGGGGCATTTGGTGGCCACGTCTTTATGTGCACCCATACATATGGGGTATCGTTTTATTCAGGGGAACTTGCAAATTGAGGTTTAGTAAGTTTTTGGTAGTTGCCATGGAGATTTTGGGGAGAAATCTAGGTTTTTTATCTGGTTTTTCCTTGATTTCTGACCAAAATCTAGGTTTGTATCTGGTTTTTCCTTGATTTCTGACCAAAGCGCTGACTTCTGCAAGGGACTGCGGCCACAATTTTCCATGTAGAAAGAGAAGAGTGGTGTCTCTGAATAGCTGAAGGTGTGCACTTTTCGTAAATATATAGATTGTGGGGGTTATTTCACAGGTAGGGGGGGTTAACACTGAAAAACTGCAGGTAGTGCACATAGAGTGCAGCCCCCAAAATTTCAACTGAAATTGCCCTTATGCATTGCCCCTGTTTTGGGGCATTTGGTGGCCACGTCTTTATGTGCACCCATACATATGGGGTATCGTTTTATTCAGGGGAACTTGCAAATTGAGGTTTAGTAAGTTTTTGGTAGTTGCCATGGAGATTTTGGGGAGAAATCTAGGTTTTTTATCTGGTTTTTCCTTGATTTCTGACCAATGCGCTGACTTCTGCAAGGGACTGCGGCCACAATTTTCCATGTAGAAAGAGAAGAGTGGTGTCTCTGAATAGCTGAAGGTGTGCACTTTTCGTAAATATATGATTGTGGGGGTTATTTCACAGGTAGGGGGGGTTAACACTGAAAAACTGCAGGTAGAGCAAAGCCCCCCCTTATGCATTGCCCCTGTTTGGGGGCATTTGGTGGCCACGTCTTTATGTGCACCCATACATATGGGGTATCGTTTTATTCAGGGGAACTTGCAAATTGAGGTTTAGTAAGTTTTTGGTAGTTGCCATGGAGATTTTGGGGAGAAATCTAGGTTTTTTTATCTGGTTTTTCCTTGATTTCTGACCAAAATCTAGGTTTGTATCTGGTTTTTCCTTGATTTCTGACCAAAGCGCTGACTTCTGCAAGGGACTGCGGCCACAATTTTCCATGTAGAAAGAGAAGAGTGGTGTCTCTGAATAGCTGAAGGTGTGCACTTTTTGGAAATATATAGTTTGCGGGGGTTATTTCACAGGTATGGGGGTGTTTAGACTAAATAACTGCAGGTAGAGCAAAGCCCCCCGTTATGCATTGCCCCTGTTAGGGGGCATTTGGTTGCCACGTCTTTATGTGCACCCATACATATGGGGTATCGTTTTATTCAGGGGAACTTGCAAATTGAGGTTTAGTAAGTTTTTGGTAGTTGCCATGGAGATTTTGGGGAGAAATCTAGGTTTTTTATCTGGTTTTTCCTTGATTTCTGACCAAAATCTAGGTTTGTATCTGGTTTTTCCTTGATTTCTGACCAAAGCGCTGACTTCTGCAAGGGACTGCGGCCACAATTTTCCATGTAGAAAGAGAAGAGTGGTGTCTCTGAATAGCTGAAGGTGTGCACTTTTCGTAAATATATAGATTGTGGGGGTTATTTCACAGGTAGGGGGGTTAACACTGAAAAACTGCAGGTAGTGCACATAGAGCGCAGCCCCCAAAATTTCAACTGAAATTGCCCTTATGCATTGCCCCTGTTTTGGGGCATTTGGTGGCCACGTCTTTATGTGCACCCATACATATGGGGTATCGTTTTATTCAGGGGAACTTGCAGATTAATGGTTAGTAAGTTTTTGGTAGTTGCCATGGAGATTTTGGGGAGAAATCTAGGTTTGTATCTGGTTTTTCCTTGATTTCTGACCAAAGCGCTGACTTCTGCAAGGGACTGTGGCCACAATTTTCCATGTAGAAAGAGAAGAGTGGTGTCTCTGAATAGCTGAAGGTGTGCACTTTTTGGAAATATATAGTTTGTGGGGGTTATTTCACAGGTATGGGGGTGTTTAGACTAAATAACTGCAGGTAGAGCACAGCCCCCCCCCTTATGCATTGCCCCTGTTTGGGGGCATTTGGTGGACACGTCTTTATGTGTACCCATACATATGGGGTATCGTTTTATTCAGGGGAACTTGCAGATTGATGTTTAGTAAGTTTTTGGTAGTTGCCATGGAGATTTTGGGGAGAAATCTAGGTTTGTATCTGTTTTTTCCTTGATTTCTGAACGATGCGCTTACTTCTGCAAGGGACTGCGGCCACAATTTTCCATGTAGAAAGAGGAGAGTGGTGTCTCTGAATAGCTGAAGGTGTGCACTTTTCAGAAATATATAGTTTGTGGGGGTTATTTTACAGGTAGGGGGGGTTAACACTGAAAAACTGCAGGAAGTGCACATAGAGCGCAGCCCCCAAAATTTCAACTGAAATTGCCCTTATGCATTGCCCCTGTTTTGGGGCATTTGGTGGCCACGTCTTTATGTGTACCCATACATATGGGGTATCGTTTTATTCAGGGGAACTTGCAGATTGATGTTTAGTAAGTTTTTGGTAGTTGCCATGGAGATTTTGGGGAGAAATCTAGGTTTGTGTCTGTTTTTTCCTTGATTTCTGACCAATGCGCTGACTTCTGCAAGGGACTGCGGCCACAATTTTCCATGTAGAAAGAGGAGAGTGGTGTCTCTGAATAGCTGAAGGTGTGCACTTTTCAGAAATATATAGTTTGTGGGGGTTATTTTACAGGTAGGGGGGGTTAACACTGAAAAACTGCAGGAAGTGCACATAGAGCGCAGCCCCCAAAATTTCAACTGAAATTGCCCTTATGCATTGCCCCTGTTTTGGGGCATTTGGTGGCCACGTCTTTATGTGTACCCATACATATGGGGTATCGTTTTATTCAGGGGAACTTGCAGATTGATGTTTAGTAAGTTTTTGGTAGTTGCCATGGAGATTTTGGGGAGAAATCTAGGTTTGTATCTGGTTTTTCCTTGATTTCTGACCAATGCGCTGACTTCTGCAAGGGACTGCGGCCACAATTTTCCATGTAGAAAGAGGAGAGTGGTGTCTCTGAATAGCTGAAGGTGTACACTTTTCAGAAATATATAGTTTGTGGGGGTTATTTTACAGGTAGGGGGGGTTAACACTGAAAAACTGCAGGAAGTGCACATAGAGCGCAGCCCCCAAAATATCAACTGAAATTGCCCTTATGCATTGCCCCTGTTTTGGGGCATTTGGTGGCCACGTCTTTATGTGCACCCATACATATGGGGTATTGTTTTATTCAGGGGAACTTGCAGATTGATGTTTAGTAAGTTTTTGGTAGTTGCCATGGAGATTTTGGGGAGAAATCTAGGTTTTTTATCAGTTTTTTCCTCGATTTCTGACCAAAGCGCTGACTTCTGCAAGGGACTGCGGCCACAATTTTCTATGTAGAAAGAGAAGAGTGGTGTCTCTGAATAGCTGAAGGTGTGCACTTTTCAGAAATATATAGTTTGTGGGGGTTATTTCACAAGTAGGGGGGGTTAACACTGAAAAACTGCAGGTAGTGCACATAGAGCACAGCACCCACATTTTTAGCTGTAATTGCCCTTGTGCATTGCCCCTGCTTTGGAGTGTTTGGTGCCCATGTCTTTATGTGCACCCATACATATGGGGCATCATTTTATTCAGTAGAAATTTGTCTTTCAAATTTGCCTTTGTTAGAAAATTTTTATGAGATTTTTTTTTGTCAAATCCACATTTGATCATGCGTCCAAGTTTACGTTTTAGAAAAAAAAAAAAATGTCAAAAAAACTTCCAAATTTCACAATGCACTGACAAAAGGTATTTGGCTTTTTAGTGAAAACTACATTGCACCTAGAAACCTGAAGGTCTGTAGTTTCTAAAGATACCAAACATGAGGGGATATTTTAGATTTACATATAAGTTATGCTGCATCAACTGTTACAAGCGCTTTTCCGCTTTGTTCTGGTTTGATATTGTACTAAGTATTGCTTTAGTTTGGGGGTTACTTCTGGACAGGAACTGTGGGGTACCACCACATATTTGGTATCGTTGGACTTGGGAGTATCAGGGCTTTTACAAACAACAAAAAAAAGTTTGTAAAATTAACTTTTCTATGGAAAAAAAACTCAAAATATACAGAAATTTTTCATAATTTTATTTTTTTTTTACATAATTCACCCAAAATACACATCATATCTCCAGAAAAGTTATAAAATTTGGTATGTATGTCGAAGCCCAATTAGTGACGAAAAAAACGATATATAATTTCCCTAGTTTCATGGAGGTTTTCCTACCAAAAAACATTGTTAAAGCGAATGAGTACAAAATGCTTAAAAAACGTCTGGCACTGGGGGGAACCGAAATGACGAATTCGGCTGGCACTTAAAGGGTTAAATATGGACAAAGCCAGGCACTACCTCGCAGACTGACCTCGTTATTATTTTGGTGCTATTATAAACACCATACACTTTCTATTGTGTTGCACTGCATCCCTTTTCAGCTTCTTTGACTGCCATTTGCCAGTGACGAAGAATGCCCTAACCTTAATATATGAAGTAGGGCTGGCACATTTTTGCTTGTCAAGCATCAGCATCATGGAAAACCATGCAGAATATTTCTGTGTGTTGATTCTGTGTGCGTCTGCCATGAATACAAGCCATGTTGTTTTTGAATGCAGTCCAGTCACCTGCAGTTAAAAATGGCCATGAGCACATTGTCTTATTTGTACAGCAGAATCAACAGCTTTCAATTTTGCTTGCTAAAAAGGTAACAACTTTGTTTGTCTTAATAAGTTTAATAATAATTCTTTACTATAGATTGTATACATATAAATAAGTGTTAATTGTTCTTTTTTTGTGCACACAAACCCTTTAGAACCCTTTAGAAATACACCAAAGCATTGCAGCTTTCATCATCACAAGATACTGACTTCAATAAAACCTTACAGTGTCTTGAGAAAATATAGAGGTTTACTGAATTCTCATGAATTGGTCATGACAATACCTTATACTGTAAATGTGCTTGTTTTTTTATTGCTGGCCCTCAGACAGCAGGGATATTGCTAGGGGTTGAGATAGGTTCAGTTTTTTTCATTCATCTATCACATGTTATGATCCCCTGGTGAAACAAGCAGAATGGGTTGAGAACAAAATTCCCACAAGAAATTATTTGCAGAAATGGCATCCTAAAATACTACAAATGTTAGATGAGGAAGGGGTCAAAATAAATCCAATTCTAAGATTACTCCCGATTGCCACGAATATATCAATATGTGCTGTGCCTGTCGAGGGAAAATAGAGCAATGTTGTGTAGATCTCTAAGGGGGCACTAAATTGTATACTTCATACTGTTAGTTTGAAAAGAATAAAAAAGAATGTTTTGCAGAAGAGGCTCTCTTGCATTCAGGATGCTACATTTCATGCTGTTTAAAAATTATCACTATTAATAATAATAATAATAATAATAATAATAATATAATATTAATAATGCTACTTATAATGGCTTACATATCATTTTAAGAGAGAACGGCATTAGCATTATTTCACTTTTATGTTTCAATAGATACAAACCCCTTGCTGCCAAAAATGTTTCTTTACCTATTTCTGAAGGCTTAAACACCATATGGTCTATAGCAGTGCTGTCCAACTTCTGCGGTGCCGAGGGCCGGAATTTCTCGCGCATACATGGTGGAGTGCCGCTAATGGAAGCCACTCCCCCCTTTTAAACCACACCCACTTCAAACCACGCCCATTTTATCACAATGGTGGTAGTGCAGCAAAAACCCAAATGCTTGGTCCTCACTGCAGGGATATCAACCATCATTCATATGTGAAAGAATTATATTATGTCATATTAAGACACACCCTAAAATCCATATGACTTCTCCTATAGGAGGAGCAACCCCCAGCATATAATTACACACCTTAGGGACCATTTAATGGCTATTTCCAACTGCTAACAAACTCCCAGAACAAACCCCTGCCAGGTTCACCTCCCACAGGCAGCATAGGGTAGAAAGAGTATGGCACACATCACTCTGTCTGTCCTACCCTGCCTGTGTGTGCCATACTCTGACTGCCATATGCTGCCTGTGTGTGCCATACTCTGCCCTTCCCTGCCTGTGTGCCATACTCTGACTGCCATATGCTGCCTGTGTGTGCCATACTCTGCCCTTCCCTGCCTGTGTGCCATACTCTACCTGCCATATGCTGCCTGTGTGTGCCATACTCTGCCCTACCCTGCCTGTGTGTGCCATACTCTGACTGCCATATGCTGCCTGTGTGTGCCATACTCTGCCCTTCCCTGCCTGTGTGCCATACTCTCCCTGCCATATGCTGCCTGTGTGTGCCATACTCTACCTGCCATATGCTGCCTGTGTGTGCCATACTCTGCCCTACCCTGCCTGTGTGTGCCATACTCTGCCCTACCCTGCCTGTGTGTGCCATACTCTGCCCTACCCTGCCTGTGTGTTCAATACCCTCCCTGTCCTATGCTGCCTGTTTGTGCCATACCCTCCCTGCCCTATGCTGTCTATGTGCCATACTCTGCCTTCCCTATGCTGCCTATACACAGGCAGCATAGGCCAGGCAGTGCTTACAATGTCTGAGGTGTGAACCTTCTGAATGATTTTATCAGTATTCTGAATATTAATAATTTAAATATTCGACTCACTCAAAATATTTCCCAAAAAATGGTTTCCTTCCTGGATTTAACAATAGGTATAGATGAGAATTTGAACATCACTACTGACCTATATAGAAAAGAAACATCTACCAATACAATTTTACATTTTGAGAGCTATCATAAGAATACTGTAAAAAGATCGGTACCAACTGGAGAATTCCTGAGACTTAGACGCAACTGCACATCCCTCGAAACTTTTCGTTTAAGAGCAGAGCAGTTAAAAATCAGACTAAAAGAGAGAGGTTATTCTAATAAAACCTTGAAACAAGCCTACCATAGAGCACTCACCACAAATAGAGATAACCTTCTCAAAAATAAACTGGTGAAATCTCAAGATGATCAACAACTAAGATTTATAACTACATATGGCCCACAAACATATAAGGTACAACAGTTAATTCAGCAATTATGGCCAATAATTCGCCAAGACCCAGATTTACAATCTATACTGCCCGAAAAAGTTTCTTTCTGTTATAGAAGATGTCAAAACTTAGGGGATTATCTCACTAGAAGTCACTTCTCTGGAAGGAAACGCCAACCTCCAGCTAAAGGAACATTTAGATGTGGTAGTTGTGTTTCTTGCAGTATGGTAAAAAATCAGAATCCGTTCATTGATCGTTTTGGGAACACACAGCATATAAATGACTACATTAATTGTAGGACACAAAATGTGATATACTGTATTGAATGTCCCTGCAACAAAAAGTACGTTGGTATGACAACACAAAAACTAAATAAAAGGATACAAAAACATGTAAGCACCATTAATATGGCAAAAGAGGATTGAAAAAGAATAAAATCTTAAGCTCAGTAGCAAGTCATTTCTTAAGGTTTCATAATGCCAACCCAGAAAAACTACAGTTCTGGGGAATTGAACATGTGTCTCTTGGCATCAGAGGAGGTAACATCTCAGAACTCCTCTTAAAACGGGAAAGCAAATGGATTTTTACATTAAATACCTTAGCCCCGGCAGGACTCAATGAGAAAATTGATTTCTCTACCTTCTTAAGATGATCATCTGACTATGTCAGAAATCACTGATAGTTAAAATAGCTTTGATTTGGTAATTCCCCCCCCACATGTGAAATTTTATATCAGCGAGAATCACAACTTCAACAAATAGACACAAGAATCGATTATATCTCTTTATTAACTAACTTGAGATTGTTATAGTTAGTTACACATTAATTTGCTCACTATATGTACACTTGAACTAATAGAGAGCCCCACTATTTTTATTTTTTATTTTTTATTGATTGATACATCACTGCACTTTATTATATACCCCCACTCTTGATTTAGGGACAGAAATTGCACAATCTGTTTAATTGCTGTAATCAGCAACTGATCACTTTATTGTACACATCATTATTTCGGGTCATCAACCCTGTGATTTTATAACACATTAATCACAATTGCACCAGTTCAGTAAATCCTTCCCTTTCTTCTCACACTCACCCCTTGTTTTATTTATTTATTCACGAAATTATGACACATTATTTACAAATAATTCCCCAAACTGTTAGACAGGTAACTTTCCAAAAATTCTTTCTTGTCAGTAGAGGGCACTTTACCCCTCTTAGAATAAGACAAATAAAATAATTAACAAACAAAATACTAAAATACAAGTATCTAGTTAATAAATAGTTGGATCCAAAAATCCGGGACTTAAATGTGGATATTCAAATTACATAAACTACAAAGTATTTATGTATAAAAAATGTAAGAGCCATACTGATGGGAGGGCTTGCATCGTTCTTGCGCTAACAACTATCTCTTAAGAGCATCGGCATCTCACGTGAAAATGACAAATGATTATGATTGGTGGGGGAATATATTTAAACAACCCCCACGGAAGCTCTGATGTTCGCCTTGACAAAGCATCATTATGCGAAACGCGCGTCGGCGTTAAATCTTATGTTTGTTGGGTTGGTGTCATGGTTAACTAATGACAATAATGGGCTTTAGAACTAATAGGGACAGCTAATGTTGACGGCACCAATTTATGGCTGCCAAGGGACATGAATATCAGTTTTTCTGCCTGGCATATAAACACTAAGGGGAGAGATAGTATCTGCACATGGTTTGGCTTGAACATCACCAACGGGAGAAAGCATTGATGTACTTATAAGTAGAAAAACAAATACCGAAGTCGGGGCCGAGCCCTATGGTATGTTATTGGCAGACTGCCGACCGGCACAAGCGGTAAAGATAGTAATTTCGGGCAAATTGGTAGCTCTCGGTAGCGGCAATAGGTTTATGACTTGAATGGCTTAGTATCCTTGATTTAACTTTTAGAACAACACGGAGAACTATCCTGTCAAAACACGGATAAGGCGCCTTAATATTAAATGACTCGGAGGGTCGCTCGGGTTAAGTGAACATACCACTAGCCAGCTCTTTGTACCACGTGGTACTGGATATGGTATAGTGAGCTGACTTTTATGATACTTACCCTTAAGTTTAGAAATACAGCCGATTTGATAGGGTAAATTCCGCCTATCAGTAGTTGTATATACACTATAAAGGTGACCGCTTGGTAAGCAATAGTTTGACTCGTACAGCCGGGTTCCGAAATAAAGGCCAAACGGATGTGCATCTATTTGTAATAACTACCCTCCACCTACGTTGTAGTGATAAAGTTCGCTGTTGGTATGGATATGATATAGTGAACTGACTTTTACGATACTTACCTTCAAGCCTAGAAATATAGCCGATGTGATAGGGTAAACTCCGCCTACCAGTAGTTGAAATTACACTCTAAAGGTGACCGCCTGGCAAATAATAGTTTGACTCGTACAGCCGGGTTCTAAGACAAAGGCCAAACTGTTGTGCATCTATTGTAATAACTACTCTCCACCTACGTTGTAGTGATAAAGCTCGCTGTTGATGTGGATATGCTGCATCTATGCGAACTGTAACTCACTCAAATATTGAGTTAAGTGTGAATGTTGCATGGTTGGTTTAGATTCCTGAGGTATTATTGAGATTAAATCTCTACTCATCCTGGATATTGTTGAATCTTTTCCAGCACATGCTGCAACTTACTAACTGATACAGCGCGATACAATTAAATGTCCCTTTGTAACAATTATGGTGAAAAAAATCCCTATTTGCGACATGATTATAATGTTGCAATATAGAAAGTGAAATAGTTTCAATCTCAACAAACATAGGATTGTTTCCTTTTTAACCTTTCCATTCCCTGTGTGTGTTTTTTAACAACTTTTAGAAGTAATTCAATAAAGTATAGTTGATTTTATCATTTATAAGGAGTGCCTTGATTAAGTGTGTGCCTTTTCTTGTTACTTAAATTAGTTTCTTACTACATTCAAGTGCACCCTAAGAGGAAGCTATAGTGCGAGGTTTAACTTTAGGTATGAGGTGTGAACAGATGAACAATATGGGTGATTACAGCCTGAGCCTGAGGTGTGAACACTGCAGGGGGTAAACAATGCATAGATTAAAAGGTGTGAAAAACACAGGGGATTAGATGTTTAAACAATACAGAGGGATTAAAGCCTGAATCTGAGGTGAGAACCATGCAGGGGGCCAGTTAATCTCAGTACTGATACCATTTAAATCTTATACAAGAGTAAACCATCAAAGCAGCCAGACAGGTGGGGGGGCCACACAGAGGGGGGTCACATGCGGCCCGCGGGCCGCCAGTTGGACAGCACTGGTCTATAGTATAAAGTCTGAGCTACCTTGGACTTTTGTGTCCCCAATGAATTAGATATGGTATGTTGATTCATACTTCATACTGCATCATTGACATGATGTCAATAATGTGCATACTGCTTTAAAGAAATGTCCCCCCTGTACGTATTTAATTACCATAAACATATTATTTTGGTCCATGGACTGGACTTATCAATTCAAGTGAGAGACTGTGCTACAAAAACTTTTTAATCATTTTTGTTAGCCACTGACTTACCTTTATGGTGGTTCCATGCTAATTATTTATTAGCACATGTTTAAGTAAATTTGCAATACTGGATTGAGCAATCCATTATATTGGAGTTGCTCCCCCCATTCATGTTGCCTTGTGATTTTATGAGTTAATTTTAGTGGGTTGTGATGCATGGTTGGTCAATAAACAAGGCTTTTTCAATACATAGGTGTGAGTACCATAAATGATCTATTGTGATACATTTACACCATTGCATTAGTCTTTACAATAATGTTGGTTGCAGGCTCGGACTGGGATTCAAAATAGACCCTGATATTTCAAGTACGCAAAGACCTAAACAGCCCCACACCAGCCCAGTACATGGTGACTGTCTATGGAATCTTACAGCAGCCCCTGCCAGAATCCCCTGATTGCCAATCTGGGCCTGCAAACACTCTCACACACTCTAATCTCACAAAAAACACAAATGCCCTTTCACACACAGACACACAGATGTATATCATCATTTTAATGATAATTACAATTATCAAATAGCCAGTATACTAAAAAGTGTCATTCAAATGCCTTTTATTTGGTGATGCTAGTGAATTGCAGTGTAAGTTTAAATCTGTGTATATTTGACATAAGGGGTAAAATATTTAAAAATGTAAATATGTACATTAAAAAAAAACATCTGTTGCATTGTTTGAATTAAGGCTGTCAACAGTGAGTTAAATGAAAATAGAGAAAATGTTTTGTGGTAATTTGCAACCTGTTCCGGATTATAAAATGCAAGCACAGGGAGTATTTTTCTTTTCAGTATTACTCCCCGCGGAGTCAATGGTCAAGCAGACATTACTACTCGCAGTGCATGACAGCCGCCTTAGGCAAGGTCCTCGTTAGGGTGGTGTGAAAAATATGAGATGGTATGGAATCCACTCTTGGCACAGTGCAGCTGAGTGACTTACTGTACATGTTGCAAAGCTGATTAATACAGTGAGAGGGAGAGAGAGATGGATGACAATTTTTATACATATATTTATACTGTATCTGATATACAGTGGAGGAAATAATTATTTGACCCCTCACTGATTTTGTAAGTTTGTCCAATGACAAAGAAATGAAAAGTCTCAGAACAGTATCATTTCAATGGTAGGTTTATTTTAACAGTGGCAGATAGCACATCAAAAGGAAAATCGAAAAAATAACTTTAAATAAAAGATAGCAACTGATTTGCATTTCATTGAGTGAAATAAGTTTTTGAACCCCTACCAACCATTAAGAGTTCTGGCTCCCACAGAGTGGTTAGCCACTTCTACTCAATTAGTCAACCTCATTAAGGACACCTGTCTTAACTAGTCACCTGTATAAAAGACACCTGTCCACAGAATCAATCAATCAAGCAGACTCCAAACTCTCCAACATGGGAAAGACCAAAGAGCTGTCCAAGGATGTCAGAGACAAAATTGTAGACCTGCACAAGGCTGGAATGGGCTACAAAACCATTAGCAAGAAGCTGGGAGAGAAGGTGACAACTGTTGGTGCGATTGTTCGAAAATGGAAGGAGCACAAAATGACCATCAATCGACCTCGCTCTGGGGCTCCACGCAAGATCTCACCTCGTGGGGTGTCAATGATTCTGAGAAAGGTGAAAAAGCATCCTAGAACTACACGGGAGGAGTTAGTTAATGACCTCAAATTAGCAGGGACCACAGTCACCAAGAAAACCATTGGAAACACATTACACCGCAATGGATTAAAATCCTGCAGGGCTCGCAAGGTCCCCCTGCTCAAGAAGGCACATGTGCAGGCCCGTCTGAAGTTTGCCAATGAACACCTGAATGATTCTGTGAGTGACTGGGAGAAGGTGCTGTGGTCTGATGAGACCAAAATAGAGCTCTTTGGCATTAACTCAACTCACTGTGTTTGGAGGAAGAAAAATGCTGCCTATGACCCCCAAAACACCGTCCCCACCGTCAAGCATGGGGGTGGAAACATTTTGCTTTGGGGGTGTTTTTCTGCTAAGGGCACAGGACAACTTATTCGCATTAACGGGAAAATGGACGGAGCCATGTATCGTGAAATCCTGAACGACAACCTCCTTCCCTCTGCCAGGAAACTGAAAATGGGTCGTGGATGGGTGTTCCAGCACGACAATGACCCAAAACATACAGCAAAGGCAACAAAGGAGTGGCTCAAGAAGAAGCACATTAAGGTCATGGAGTGGCCTAGTCAGTCTCCGGACCTTAATCCAATAGAAAACCTATGGAGGGAGCTCAAGCTCAGAGTTGCACAGAGACAGCCTCGAAACCTTAGGGATTTAGAGATGATCTGCAAAGAGGAGTGGGACCAACATTCCTCCTAAAATGTGCGCAAACTTGGTCATCAATTACAAGAAACGTTTGACCTCTGTGCTTGCAAACAAGGGTTTTTCCACTAAGTATTAAGTCTTTTTTTGTTAGAGGGTTCAAAAACTTATTTCACTCAATGAAATGCAAATCAGTTGCTATCTTTTATTTAAAGTTATTTTTTCGATTTTCCTTTTGATGTGCTATCTGCCACTGTTAAAATAAACCTACCATTGAAATGATACTGTTCTGAGACTTTTCATTTCTTTGTCATTGGACAAACTTACAAAATCAGTGAGGGGTCAAATAATTATTTCCTCCACTGTATATAGTATAACATGATTATTAAAATAAAGTTGTTTAGGCTGTAGTTATATATATTTTTCTGCATAATATACACTCGCGCACACACACATATATATATATATATATCAGTAAATATTCCACAACCAGCACACCCTGTAAAAGTATCACAAGTTTATTGCGAACATATTGTTTAGAGAATCTGACGTTTTGGTCCTCAATAGGACCTTTCTCAAGGATTTCTCATTGTTGGATTTTCCTCTCTCTCTTTCTCTCTCTCTCTCTCTCTCTCTCTCTCTCTCTCTCTCTCTCTCTCTCTATATATATATATATATATATATATATATATATATACTGTATATATATATATATCTATATATATATATATATATATATATATGCAAACATTCATGAGCATCTTGCATAATTCATATCTATATTCAAATTTTTCCTGTTGCACAAGGAAAACGTAAGGGATTCTAAGAATCTGCACAACACAGTAAGGGTTGAGGGTGGCTGGTTCATATATCAGCTGTGACCAGTCTACACCAGTTTGACTGTAATGGCATATACAGTAATTTGATTCTGTTCTGGTTGAATGCTGCTGTCTGGTGAAATTTCATGACACCGTGATTCTCTTGGAGTGAATCTTATATGCTGGGGTCATAAAAAGCCAATTTTGTACTAATTATTTTCTTTTATCGCTTTGACCTGGCTTGTGGTGTGACAAAAAGAACGTGACACAGCTTTTCTTTTTTCATGGCTGATGTCCCAGAGTTTATTACTAGGGGATTATGGATTTTATATATATATATATATATATATATATATATATATATATATATATATATATATATATATATATAGTGGTGTGAAAAACTATTTGCCCCCTTCCTGATTTCTTATTCTTTTGCATGTTTGTCACACAAAATGTTTCTGATCATCAAACACATTTAACTATTAGTCAAAGATAACATAATTGAACACAAAATGCAGTTTTTAAATGAAGGTTTACGTTATTAAGGGAGAAAAAAAACTCCAAATCTACATGGCCCTGTGTGAAAAAGTGATTGCCCCCCTTGTTAAAAAATAACTTTACTGTGGTTTATCAATTTCAATTTTCAATTTCAATATCAATTTCTGTAGTCACCCCCAGGCCTGATTACTGCCACACCTGTTTCAATCAAGAAATCACTTAAATAGGAGCTACCTGACACAGAGAAGTAGCCCAAAAGCACCTCAAAAGCTAGACATCATGCCAAGATCCAAAGAAATTCAGGAACAAATGAGAACAAAAGTAATTGAGATCTATCAGTCTGGTAAAGGTTATAAAGCCATTTCTAAAGCTTTGGGACTCCAGCGAACCACAGCCATTATCCACAAATGGCAAAAACATGGAACAGTGGTGAACCTTCCCAGGAGTGGCCGGCCAACCAAAATTACCCCAAGAGCGCAGAGACAACTCATCTGAGAGGCCACAAAAGACCCCAGGACAACATCTAAAGAACTGCAGGCCTCACTTGCCTCAATTAAGGTCAGTGTTCACGACTCCACCATAAGAAAGAGACTGGGCAAAAACGGCCTGCATGGCAGATTTCCAAGGCGCAAACCACTTTTAAGCAAAAAGAACATTATGGCTCGTCTCAATTTTGCTAAAAAACATCTCAATGATTGCCAAGACTTTTGAGAAAATACCTTGTGGACCGACGAGACAAAAGTTGAACTTTTTGGAAGGTGCGTGTCCCGTTACATCTGGCGTAAAAGTAACACAGCATTTCAGAAAAAGAACATCATACCAACAGTAAAATATGGTGGTGGTAGTGTGATGGTCTGGGGTTGTTTTGCTGCTTCAGGACCTGGAAGGCTTGCTGTGATAGATGGAACCATGAATTCTACTGTCTACCAAAAAATCCTGAAGGATGTCCGGCCATCTGTTTGTCAACTCAAGCTGAATCGATCTTGGGTGCTGCAGCAGGACAATGACCCAAAACACACCAGCAAATCCACCTCTGAATGGCTGAAGAAAAACAAAATGAAGACTTTGGAGTGGCCTAGTCAAAGTCCTGACCTGAATCCTATTGAGATGTTGTGGCATGACCTTAAAAAGGCGGTTCATGCTAGAAAACCCTCAAATAAAGCTGAATTACAACAATTCTACAAAGATGAGTGGGCCAAAATTCCTCCAGAGCGCTGTAAAAGACTTGTTGCAAGTTATCGCAAACACTTGATTGCAGTTATTGCTGCTAAGGGTGGCCCAACCAGTTATTAGGTTCAGGGGGCAATTACTTTTTCACACAGGGCCATGTAGGTTTGGATTTTTTTTGTCCCTAAATAATAAAAACCCTCATTTAAAAACTGCATTTTGTGTTTACTTGTGTTATCTTTGACTAATAGTTAAATGTGTTTGATGATCAGAAACATTTTGTGTCACAAACATGCAAATGTAGTTTTTCACACCACTGTATATATATATATATGGATAGATAAGCAAAGTAAACTTTTGGAAGATTGATTCAGCAAATCCTGTGATCCTTCCACATCGTTTATATACTTATCATACTTATATCAACGATGATATATTCAAAACTTGTATTTCTCATAAAAGCTAATTGCCTCAGTCAGGCTTGGCTTTACATTTCTCTCATCAAATTCAGGGTTATCAAGACAATCTAATGAGTGTGAAATTTCTTCTTGGGGTGCTTTCACCCCATTAGAAATATTATAGCCATGTTGTATAAATAGATGGGCACAGTCTATAATAGCAATAATAATAAATACAAAAATATAGTAGTTGGCAAAGTAAATTACTACATTCAAAAAATTTAGGTTGTAAACTGTTTTAGTTTTCTTTATAGTTAATAATTCACCCAAAAATGCAACACTAGACTCAGTGCATGTGATAGGGACATGTATTCTGCTAGGCAGTGATATTCATTTCTCAGTCATCTGGGCTAACTGCACGTTACTGCATTTACATACAATTAAGCTATCTAGAAAGCACAATATAGTCAAGCATAATTAAAGGAGAAGGAAAGGTAAAAACTAAGTAAGCTTTATCAGAAAGGTCTATGTAAATTCAGCCAGAAGCACTCACAGAAATGCTGCACTGACTTCTCTGTAAAAAGATTTGTTGTGTCTGTAATTCATGTGCCAGAGACACGCAGCTCTCTGCTCTCTCCTGCTCCCCCCTCCCTCAAGAATGCTAAGAACGCACTTCCCCCCCTTAGGAATGTGGATCTGAGCCAATCAGCAGGAAGCATGTACACTTGGGGGCAGATTTATCAAAATGTGAGCCTAGCGCTTAATACATATAAAGTCACCCATGTTCTGTTCATTCCTATGGGATTTTAAGAAGCGTTTTTGGTGAACTTTAACTTTAACCCATTGATAAACACGCTTCTAAAAATCCCATAGGAACTAATAAAAAGTGGGTGCGTTTTTCTGCAGTGAGCACTAATCTCACATTTTGATAAATCTGCCCCTACGTCTCGGTGCAGGAGCGAGCCATTATGGGGACTTTCTTTACACAGCTCAGCTTTTTCTTCCTGTTTCACTTCTGATCATCTGAACAGGTTAAATATGGGGAGACTTAAGGGCACTATTGGGACAACTGAAGGTATGCCTGCAGCTTGAGATTAACTCTTTATTAGCCTTTCCTTCTCCTTTAAATGAATATGGTAATTAATTATGTGTCCTAATTATACCATTGTAAATAGTTGTATTATCGTTGTCCTGTGCTGCCATCATACAGAAACTGAGATCAGTATGGCAGTCAGAAGGATATCAAGACTGCCATACACTAAGTGCAAACTTTGCACACAGACACCATACTTTTACTTATAATGTATCAGATTTTCCCAGAATTCCAACAGAACAGCGAGCAACTTGTGGCACATTTACTAATGCAAATCAGATTAATAATGTAAATTGTTCTCCTTGATTTGCAAACTATGTTACAGCAATTCTCATGGTGTTGGAAACAGTGTTAGTAAATTCCTACATCTCTATTTGTGCAAGTCTGTTATTTCTGTAAATGCAAAATGTTCCCTAGAAGTAACACCTCCTTAAGGCAGTTTGAGAGATGCCAACCTGCTTATATTTTAAACCAGTTGTGTCTTAGCCATGCCCCTATTCTGCCCAAGACATTTCCATTTCACCCACAGAAATGCCTCCACTCTGCCCAGGTCATGATCCCAACCATACTCCCTGCTTTGCCAGTTTCAGGGGATTTTGTGCATTTCAGTGCTTTTCAGTAGAGTTGGGAAAGTAAAATTCTAGGGTGATTTTACTCACCTTTCTATTGCTAGCGTAGAGGGTGTGTATAGATGCAGGTACCTTTGTGAACTGAATTTAAATGGAATCAGTTGGGAGCACAGTGCTCTTTGCATTTGTACTTCTTGCAAAAAATAATATCCAAAGCTATAGTGATCTCAAGAACTACAGTTAGTTCTGAGAGGAATTTGTGTGTGTGTGTATATATATTTATAGCAGTGTATTGATTTGTATATATATATATATATATATATATATATATATTATTACAGGAATAGCGTAGTATGCTCACACAGGTTTTAAAAAAATTATAGGTGCTTTATTTCAGATGGACTAATGTTTCGGCTAGCAATCTAGTCTTTTTTCAAAGTGATACATACCAAACAACAGTTGCCTGATAAACCCAAAGTGGCAGAAGGTGAGGAGAGTGACGTTATCACACCTCATTAATATGGGATACATCACGACACAGTGTAAAATTAACATAAATTGTAAAGAAAAAAACTACTGTGAACATAACACACTAAATACAAAAAAGTAACAAAATAATTTCACAGTGGAACAATGTTGCAAATTCATGCAACACGTATGTATGCTAGAGATTATGTTGTACATATCATAGAGGCAGAAAGGATCCTTCTAAATATGGGTGCTTAATAAAATAACACTTATATTAGGCAAGAACATACCCCAATCAAATTCATGCTCACAAGTATAGGGTGGTGATATGGAGTGAGCAATCGTTTTTTTAAAAACTACTCACGAAAATATGCAAAGACAATGCAACATTGCCATACACGCACCGAATATCGTATGAAATCGGTGCGTGTATGGCCAGCTTAACCCTTGAGTAAGGCCTGGCATTTTAACCTTGTTGCTATGGTTTGTAAAAGACTAGATTGCTAGCCGAAACATTAGTCCATCTGAAATAAAGCACCTCTATATTTTTTAAGACCTGTGAGTGGGATTCTACTCTGTTCCTGTAAGCATTTTAAATGTACATTTGTCCTTTCTCTAGACATGAGTGCTGGCAACTTCTGTTGTGTGTGTATATATATATATATATATATATATATATATATATATATATATATGGAGCTGGTTAAATTTGATGTACTTTTTTCTTTGTAACCCAATTTAGCTATGTAATTATAAAAGTTAAAAACATTGATTGCTTGCCTTATTTCTGTATTTTCAGCACTGCCTGGCTATTTGTAATGTTGATGTGAGTGTGTTTGGTAAATAGCAAGAAGTCTGAATCTGCGATTGGTTTAGCTTGGAGTACAAGCGTTCAGCATTACACAGGTTGCTCTTCCAGATTATGTTCACATCTGCTTAATCTAACAACATTTGGGTGCAGTTGTATAAACAACTGGCTAGCTGACAGCTGGCTTTGCTAAAAGTAAATAGAGTTATGGATGGCTTTGTGAAAACATTTTCCAGCTGGCACACTGGGCAGAACTTTGCTGAAGCAGTGTGTACTAAAGCCAAGGCTGAATGATTGTAGACACTATGGGAGACATGTAATGTATAAAAGTGGCTAAATCTGGTACTATGTGATTGCTCCATATCTATAAATGAAACATCCACAATAACCAAATTAATCATTTAATGTTATAAAAATAGAGCAATGTATAACTCCCATTTGCTGTTTTGTACAATTCACCCAATGGGCAACATTCAATCAAAAGAGAAAAACTAATTCAGGTTCGGATTTCCCCATAGAATTCTCTGTAGTAAAACCATTAGATACGTTTTACACTTTCAATTGGACTGGACCAATATTTACACTGCTCTAAATGTTTCAATTCTACCATTAAAAGGTTTGTTTATTCCCAGCCCCCCAACTTTACTTTCTGTTATAAAGCTCTGTACAGTAATAAAAAGGAAGGTTGTATGGGTTTTAACTTTGCTTTTGTTGGACCTGTTTTATATACAGGTATGTGATCTATATCGGGATTGCGTAGGATTTGGGATTTTCCAGATAAGAGGATTTTCCATAAGTTGGATCACTATACCTTAAAAACATTTTAACATGTTCATATAAAATGATCTCTATTGGAAATAGAATTTCTGTATTTTGGAGCTTTCTGGATAATGGGTTTCTATGTCATAGAACTGATACTTGTACTGCCTTTATATATCTTTGTTTCTTTTATATTTCAATCATAATAAACAGACTACATTTCATTTAGGGGCCGACTTTTGTCATTATTGTGTAATTATTTGTTTTCCTTTGACCAAACTGCATGTACAAATAAAATGTAAATCACAGAAAGGGGCATGCCACCCCCCTTTGTAACAGACCTAATAAAAGTAATGTTTTGATTATTTCTCTATGTACTTTGCATACTGTCCCATTTGCATATGCTCATTTACCCCCTCCTATTATGAAAAAAACCTACTGATTCCCCCATACAATCTATCCATGATGAGATTAACCATGAGAGGGGTATCTTGTAGTTACAGTATATTTATAGGTTTAAGCTGTAGATTAAGGTATTCATGGCAAGTGAATGTGCAAAACATGGATTTGCTTGATGTATGCAGAATTCTAAACAACCAGCCATGACTTTGTTGTCAAGGACAGTGCAGGCAATTAATCTCTTTTGTGATTTTGTAATGAAGGTTTCATTTTGTAAAGGTCTTGTTAAAATGTATTACCTAAATTCAATGACCATTCCATAATTGAAGTGTTAAAAGGGTGGAGTGTTGCAATGTGAGGAGGACATAATGAACACCCCATCACTAATTTTAATTCACTGTTTTGTGAATCGTTATCAGCTGTCATGGGTGTATAGGACAGCAATGACAGCTGACACTTCGTATTGTATGCAAACATGACCTCTGACACTGATTTTTGTTGCACTGTCTGTATCTTATTAAAGCTCCAGCCACAATGTTACACCCTTAAATTGTGAAGGTGTATATACCACAACATCATAATAACACTGGTAATATTAGCAGTAGTTCATTGGGGACAGAAATATACCACTAATTGCACCGTCATTATATACTATTAATTGCATCGTGATTAGGGGATCTCTTAAGCATTGTTTTAGTTGAGTTTAGAAATGTGTTTATGCTTCTAAAGCTTAACATCTGATGCTGTTTTTGACAGAGCTATCAAATGGTAATTTGTAATGTACATAGAAGATCTAAATATGCTCAGTATATTTAAGTCCTAGCATTTGTCATGCATTACATGTAGGTGTCAGCTACTTTATTGCCTTCCTGATAGAATATTGTCTGGCCAATATCTTTGACAGTAAAGTAATAACCCAATGCTATAAAAAATTATCTTGCATTGCTCTGGAAACAATCAATTGAAGTTTAACCTAGAACAGAGATTGCTTATAACAAGAGGATCCTCTGTGTGCAAATCTGTGGCCATTCTCTATGGCATGGAAAAGAACTATTGACCTTTAATATGAAGATATAGATAACCTTTTTCCTTATCTACGCTTTGCTCTGCTTCATTTGCTTTGAAATTATAAGGCTGTTCTGTCCAATAAAGACAGAGTAAAAGCCTTGGATGGCTCCTGAGCTCTATAGTTAGGTATAATTTAGCCTTAGAGGCTTATTTATAATATATGGGTTTTTTTCAATTCAAATAAACTCCACATTTTATCAGACCTGAATGTTTGCATATTTATAAAAAAAAAATGAAATATTAAAACAGTGAAATAAAACTTCACTGTATCAAACTTGTATTCTACTCATTGTTTTCAATAGTTCTACCAACTCAAAAATAATAGAAAAATTTAAAACAGTGCATTAATTTTTCCTAGGAAACGCCCATCAACTTCTACGTGATCTTGCAAGCTTTTAGACGATTTTGCGTTCGAGTTTTTCTTTTTTTTGCACTTACTAAATATTGAACATTTCAGTATTGTGGCTTTTGCACAAAAAACACCCCACCATAACATTGGAATTGCTGAAATAATTCAAAGTTGAACGGGGAGGCTCCTTTATCAACATTCTCATTTTTGTGGGTTTAGAGGTTTTTGACACATAGTAAATGGTGAAAAAAAATCATGTTTTTTACACAAAAAACACAAATAGTGCAAAAAATGAAATACAAATGTTCATATATTTCCCCCTTTGTCTTGTAATATATTTAGCTCTTAAATGTTTGCATCTTTTTCGTGCATATAAAAGTGATATAAACTAGATCCTTTGGGATATAAGCATATGGCAGGACCCAGCCTTTGTATTATGAATAAACGTCTTTAATATATTATAGTACATTTAGAAAGGGTCTTTCATAAAATGATACATAGTGGAATGCATTTAGACCTAACCAAAATAATTTTCTGTTGATGAATGTGAGTACTATTACATTCTTGTTATTGATGTGCTGGTAAATGTAAAATAGTTGAAAGCACAAACTCCCACGCAAAACAAATTGGACTGGATTTTATTTTCTTTGGCAAACAAGCAAATTTGTGAGTTAGAAATAAAATATAAATCGTAGTGTGAATATTTAGGTTCAGATGAGGAAGGTCAAAATGAGAAGGGAAATATGTTATTAAATGGATTTGTTCTGCTTGCAGGCAATGATTGCTCTATGGAGTATTTGCATTGCAGTTTAGAAAGGTTTAGCTATACAGCTCTCATTCAGTGCATCAGTATGCTGACTGTTTTATCAAATGCGTGGTTATCAAAGAATACACAGTTAAGGTTGCAGAAGGTATGGGATCTATTATCCAGAATGCTCAGGACCTGGTGTTTTTCCAGATAAGGGATCTTTAGTAATTTGCATCTCCATACTTTGTCTACTAAAAAATTATTTAAATGTTAAATAACCCCAATAGGATTATTTTGCCTCCAATAAGGATTAATTATACTTTAGTTAGGATCAAGTGCAAGGTACTGTTTTATTATTACAGAGAAAAAGAAAATCATTTCTAAAAATTTGAATAATTTGATTAAAATGGAGTCTATGGGTGATGGTCTTCCAGTAATTCAGAGATTTCTGGATAATGAGTTTCCAGATAATGAATCCCATACATGTATTTGATTGGTTGCCATAGGGTACAGGACCTGGTGCAGACTTTGCAGCTTCTCTTAGGGCTCTGGCACATGGGTAGATTAGTCGCTGCGACAAAACTCCCTGTTCACGGGCGACTAATTTCCCCGAGTTGCCTTCCCCTGCCATCCCACCATCGAAAATGTAAGTCGCCGGTGGGATGGCACACGGGGCGGCGCGATTTCGCGCATATCGCCGGAGTTGCCTCGCGAGGCTTTTCCGGCGATTTGCGCGAAATCGCGCCGCTGCGTGTGCCATCCCACCAGCAACTTTCATTTTCGCCGGTGGGATGGCAGGGGAAGGCAACTCGGGGAGATTAGTCGCCCGCGAACAGGGAGTTTTGTCGCGGGCGACTAATCTCCCCGTGTGCCAGAGCCCTTAAAATAAGCCCAATAAATCTTTTCCTTCCTTAGATTATGCATGCATGGGTTATTTTAAGGCATTTTTCAAGAAATCAGAAAAATGCTTTATTGAATATTGGAAATGAATGTGATTTTTGATAAATCTGCCCCTTATTGTTGTATGCTGATCAGTTCCCAAAAAGAAAGCATGTAGGGCAGGGAAATGTATGTATGAAATTATGAATAGATATATAAATGTCCTCTGTGTTTCATGTTGGTTGTTCTCTATCAGTAGTTTAAAAGTGCCAGTGCCTAAAAGTATTTGAAAAGGCTTCACGAAGACTGTGTCATTGGTCTGAAATGACAGCGCCCCCCCATTAGCGTATGTGTAGAGGTTTTTTGTGAGATATCTTTCTGTTTGTTTAGATTTTAAGTTCTGAATGTGGCAGGGAAATAAATAAGCAAATGTGTCTCTAAAATGCTCTGTGTCTTCTTTTCATGTCTTGTTACCTTGTGCCATGCAATACCCAGCCTACCTGGGAGCTCTAGGTGCAGTTCCTAATGGATGTGTTCCCACAGCAACTGATGGGAAAATACCTTAATTCACATTAATGAAACTATATGAAACTGAAACGGAATTTGCAGCTATTAGACTGACTTGTAAAAACAGATAACACAGGTATTGGCTTTTATAGGAAAGACGGCATTTGACTGATAGGGAGCATTGGTAGATACAGATTTAAAGGGCAACATTATATACAGATGGAGTGAGCACTGATAAGTGTGGATGTAGAGTGTATTGGTAGATTAGTAGCAGCTAATATTATTTCTTGCATCTGTGCAATGTAAATTGTGCCTGTCTAGTCTCACAAGGCTTCCATAGTATCTGATCCTGAGTTTATTAACAGATAACAGAAAATGAGGTGTAAATCTCTTTTTAATGAAACCTCTATCCCTTGCCTAACTTACTTAGTACAGACAACCCGCTATTGATGTGAAATGGGAAAAAATAGCATAATAAACCCTAACAGTAATATTCTGACCGAACTCATTTCAGCTGTGCTAGTTTTGGTGCATATTGTATATGAACTTAAACCTCCAGTATAATCAGGTCTAAGGTCACTGGAATCTTCTAGCAAGAAGTTTAACTGATCCTCCGGCTCCTTATTTGTCCTAGGTTTTCAGCTAAACCTTCCTTTGGCAGATTGACATTCATCACTCATGAACAAGCCATAAAATGATAAGCTGCTGTCACAGAGGGAAATGTTCTATATCCATCTGCATACCACACATACCTTCTGTGCCTCCTTTATCAGCCTTTGACCTCAAATTTGGTTAAATGACTAGAAGGTATAAAGTACAAATTGTATAAGTGGCTTGTACCAAAGTATTTAACAGTTGTTTTCTGGTAAATCTTCAGGTGTTGTTAATAAATTAGGAAAATATTTCAAGTATTGCAGCCATGTTCTAAGGGCAAATATCTCTTTATTTGAGAATTTCACAAAACATTTCAATATGTGTTGGCTATTGCTATAAATAGTATTTTCTGACCATTGCAGGTAAAAAGTTGTACTGGAAAGGACTAGGCATAGGCACGGGTGTTTGTTGCTCCCAGACATGTTAGAAGGGGGGCCTAGGGATAATTGTTTGCTGAAGGGCCCGGGGAGATTAGGTTATGCCCAAACAGGCAATATATTCATAAATTCAGCTCTTAAAGACAAGCAACTCTTCCTCTTTCAAAACCTACTTTTTTGTTTTGCTGGTATTCCATAATTCAATATCACAAGGAAAGCATTTTTTCTAACTTTTTTTCAGTACTTTCTACGATATTAATTTGAATATATCTTTAATTTATGCTGCAGCAACTAGGTGCTTAACCCTCTGCTGTTCTGTATCTTAGTCATTGTTGCATAATGCATATTTCCATCCATCTGGGGGACAAAATATCTAGCTTTCTTAATGTTACAAGCTGCAGTTCTTTGGTTGACACAGATGTATTGACTTTACTGTTAAATTCATCATGAGCATAAAGGAAATACTATTATCCTATGAGACTATTGATGTGCGGGTCCAGAAAATCTCGACCCACACCAGACCCTAACCCGCCCTCTCCCAACCCAAACCATACCTGCCCCTGCTCCCTCCATTTATAGACTCGCGCCCACCCCACAATGATGTCACAAAAGGGACGGGGCTTTCCAGGCACCGACTATAAATAGAGAAGCCAGAAGAGAGCTGTCAGCGGGTCCTGCGGGTATCGGGCTGGCCCGCACATCACTATAGGAGACCTATTTAAAGCAGAATTTATGTTCTGTTTATTTTCCCTTTTATTGTACTGACTTTACAGTAAGTTCTGAAGTTCTAACTATTGAGGTATACAGGGAATGCCTTTTCTGAAGCAATGAATAATTCCTATGTACACTAGGATTTTGCAGTCTATGTATTGCAATATGTGCCATACAGTCTATTATATAAACTGTGTTTTTGGTGCCAAAAAATAATAAAAAAATATGAACGTTTGTAAATGGACCCCTTAATGTGCACAGAATACAGCCATACCATATACAGGATATGCAGAGCCATTTGATTAGCATTAATGACGGAGCACAAACAGTGAAGCTCAGCCTTGCTAAAAGCAGCAGACAGTGACATATTTTCATTAATTAGGGACCGATTTAATAAATTCTTGTATTTCACTGGGGAATCTTGAAAAGTGTTTTTACTAATTAATAAACTAATCAGAGCTGATAGATATGTCAACTCGGCAAAATATGTTTAATTGCTTTAGATGCATAGGATGTTGGAGCTCAGAACAGCACTAACACATTTTTGAATCATTTATCATAGCTGCAAATTGCAAGTGGGCATTAAGGATTCAAACATGTCGTCCAGTCTGTTCCAAAGCGGAAATCAAGTTATTAAATATAAAAGGCATGTTTCTAGCTGTAAGCAAAATGGTCAGATGTCACTGAAAATTCACCAAATGCATTAGAGTCAATGGGAAAGTGAAATTCCATTTCAGCTTAGGCGTTTTAAGCTCTGTAATAGCTTATACATTGCCCTACCTTGTTACAGAATCTCCTTTGCTCAATGCTAAAACTTCTTTTCATATTAATAAAAGGCAGCCATGTTGCCAATTTCTTTAAAACATGGCACCTGGAAAGGTCCTTAGGTGTCTCATGTATAATATTACCTTTTATACAATGTATATATAAAGTTGCTTCATGTTTATACAGTGTTATATACAGTTGCCTTCCAAATTTACCCTTATCCTGCCAATACCCTAGTAAACCAGTTAAACTATTTTTACCTGTGTGCATGGAACAGAATACCAATACATGGGGGTAGTGCTGGATGGGTTGCTTTTTAAACTGAAGATATTGGAACAAATAACTCTAGATCAGTGCTGTCCAACTTCTGTGGTACCGAGAGATGAAAATTTTTCTGATCTACATGGTGGAGGGCCGATAATGGAAGCCAGTGTTGACCACTCCCTTTTTTAAACCCCACCTACTTCCAACCACACCTATGTTATCACAAGAACTTTTAGGACCATACCCACATTAATGATGGTAGCACACTAAAAAAAACAATCATAATAGAATTTAGGGGCAGATTTATCAAAATGTGAGTTTAGAGCTTAACACATTAAAACTAGGGATGCACTGAATCCAGGATTCGGTTCGGGATTCAGCCAAGATTCGGCCTTCTTTAGCAAGATTTGTATTCGGCTGAATCCATGGTCCTGGCAGAATTTGAATCTTTAAAATCATGGGACTTTTCGTCACATAAACATGGAAGATTCTTTTTGTTGTCTGCTACCTAGGGTTGCATATGCAAAATAGGATTCACATTCCGTTCGGTATTCAGACTAATCTTTCACAAAGCATTTGGGGTTAGGCTGAATCCCAAAATAGTGGATTTGGTAAATCCCTAATAAAAACTCGCCCATGTTCTATTCTTTAGAAGCATATTTATCAGTGAGTAAAAGTTATAGTTAGTCGTGGGTGTTAATTAAAAACTAAAATTTGAATGGTCTCTCTTACAAATAAGAAATTAGTAGAAACTCATATTGAGTTGGTGCTCATACACCCTTGCTCAGTAATCCTCTATGTAAGGTTCAGAAATTGCTTGATTATAAAGGAACTGTTCTTACATGAAATTTCTAGCAAAACCATGCATGCTAGTTGATCCCTTGTGTAGAGCAGACAGGGGGTGTGACGGAATATTTAGGCCCTACATGCTCGTGTTCATGGGGCAGCCCAGACAAATAAGTTGTATGGGCCCCAAGATTTCCCATGATGGCCCTGTGTTGTAGTTAATTTATCCAGATCAATTGCACTTCCAATGTACTTATAGTTTAATTAGCCTTGAAGTTCTCCCACAACCCCTCTTTACAAAATGTCTTACTGAATCCCAACAATTGGTTTATAATAATATATACTGTAGTTACCAGACCAGTTATCAAGTTACCCATTTGAATTAACACAAATATCTAGGTCAATATGTTTGTCATTTGTGATAGCGTGCTCTTCAGGTCATTCAATACCTCCAATTCCACCCCTCCTTTCTTGTGCTGTTCATTTACAACGTTCTTAATCCTAACTGCTTGCCAAGTTATTATGAGTGTGCATTTTTACCATAGCGAGTTGGTGGAGGCACACTTTTTTCTTTGATTGATTTGCCACTTTTTTCTTTTTGTTTATATGCGCTTCCATCACATTCTTCTGGAACATATTATTCCTTTATACTGCATGGTTTACTGCTGTGTGGCACGTATTAAGGTATTCGCCACAATTCAGTTGAATGGATACAGCAATACCTTGCTCATCTGCTCCCTGAGTGCTATTTGGTTAAAGTGGACCTGTCACCCAGGCATAAAAAGCCATATAATAAAAGCTCATTTCAAATTAAATATGAACCTCAAACTCATTTTTTTATTAACACATCCATACCCATTATAAAAGAATTTAAAAATCCCAACTGTCGATCACATATTACCTGTCCCCCCTGTATGCCTTAGGCATAGAGGTGGGGCTGGCAGTTACTTTCAATTCAGAACTTCTTAGATGTTGCTGTACTCCTCCCATTCCCTCTCCCTTTTCACAATCTAATTTTGTAACCAGTGTATGGACATGGGCATCAGGTTCCCCCATACTGGCACAGAAATAAGATTTTGACAGGATGCAAAGCTTGCCTTAATAACAGTGTCCACAAAATGGTGGCTGCCTGCTTGTTGCAACTGTGAATTCCAAGGCTTAAGAAAATAAGATTAAACTAATTTATATGGTGTAAGTAAAGTTTATTTTGCTTGACAAACACAATTGAAAACAATCTGGAATTATTTCTTAGTGTGACAGGTCCCCTTTAAAGCCCAGTTGGCTGGTTTCTTATCTCTCTATAGCTGACATTGTAGAGTCCTTCAGATTGTTTATGATGTTCAGGAGTACTCATCTGATCAAGGACCAGTCACCTTCTCTACTCTACTGCTCAATCTCTTTCTTCTACTTTGTAGTCTTCATTTAAGCTTGTCCTATAACAGCAGAGACACAAAGCAAATTTATAACAAATAATTCAAACTTGGAACAATGTAAAAATATTGAAATTGGAGTAAAAAACAGCAACTAAAAGTTGCAAGATTTCTCACACTCTAACAAAATGTAATGTTTTTTCAAATAGCTTAGCTTTTATACCTGCATTGCATTTGAATGAAACAATGCAATTTTAATTTGAAATCAACTTTTTTCCACAATTGAAGTCTTTTTCTTAAATATGCTAGCAATTGCAGGGGAAAAACATGATTGCAAAATAAAATTGCTCTGGCTTAATTTTGAATTTATTTACATGGTCATCTTTTTTTAAAAACACTTAAAATCTAACATGTATCTAACATATTACCTTCCTCAGCTTTGATCAGTTCATCTTTCTTGCTGAAAATGTAAAAAAAAGAGGAGTACAGAGTTAGACCTTTTATAAAGAAATACAAAAAAACAGAAGCAATAAAGCCAATACTTACGCCCGCCTCAGGTCTGTAACAGAGTCCAGCAGGCACAGCAAAACAACAATGATTATGAAAAGTGCACAGCCCGACACAGAACAAATTATTTTGAGGTTTCTGTTATCCCTCTCTGCTATACTACTGAAAAGGTCCCTGATGGAGTCTGGAAAGAAAACAATGTATGGCAAGCTGGTGAATTAATCCTGAATAGCTAGAATACGTACTAGGAAATCAAACTGTAAAATATCATTGATAGGGAAGGGTTATTTTTAGCTCCATTGGCAATTTTTAATTCTAAAAATGCAATATATTTACCAAATTCTGACTTAGTGGTACTTCTGACCGATGTCATGCTGACAAATTCTTCCTTAGAGTTTTCTATGAAGCATAAGATAGAAAGAACATTAATGTTAGAATTTACTATCAGCTTTCAATTACATTTGATCGTCCCAGTATTTTGGCCATAAGTAAATCAAGGGGACACATGTAATAACATGGCACACTGCACCCCTAACACAAAAGAACGCAATGCTCTCTTCCGTCACATCTTCCTCAGTGGCTTTGTTTTTTGTTACTTAGGATAGAAAAAACTTTTTCTACAGGTATTGTATCAGTTATCCTTAAACCCATTATCCAGAAAGCTCCAAATTATAGGAAGGCCATCTCCTGTATACTCTTTTTTTAAATCAAATAATTGGTTTCAATTTTCTCTGTAATAATAAAACAGTATCTTGTACTTTAGGCTCCTGTCCTTAAAGGAGAACTGTACCCCCGGGCGCAAAAAGCCCTCTTAACTATCATTGCCTAGACCCCCCCTCACTTTTCTGGTCTCACAGCCGACAACGAACCTGCTTGCGCATGGGCAGTTGAAGCTGATTTTCTGCTACCTCCAACTACCCATGCGCAAGCAGGTTCGTATCGGCAGAGAGACCCGAAGACTCGGGAAGATGTCGGCCAGTTATGCTGCTGTGCTGCTCTGCATTTTTAGCTAGCGGTTAGCAATAGGGACAGTGTGAACTTAAGAACTATGCAATAAGGGAGAGGTGAGGGGGTATAGGTAAGGGGACTTTTTGCGCCCAGGGGTATAATATTAATGAGCTGGAGAGAGTGCAGAGACTGCAACTAAACTGGTAAAGGGGATGGAAGACTTAAACTATGAGGTTAGACTGTCAAGGTTGGGGTTGTTTTCCCTGGAAAAAAGGCACTTGCGAGGGGACATGATTACTCTGTACAAGTACATTAGAGGGGATTATAGGCAGATAGGGGGTGTTCTTTTTTTCCCCATAAAAACGACGAGTGCACCAGAGGCCACCTCTTTAGATTAGAGGAACGGAACTTTCTTTTGAAGCAACGTAGATGGTTTTTTACTGTGAGGGCAGTGAGGTTGTGGAATGCCCTTCCTAGTGATGTTGTAATGGCAGATTCTGTTAATGGTTTATGTATGTGAGTGTATAGATAGATCAGTATAGGTTTGTGTGTGCTGGGTTCACTTAGAAGGGTTGAACTTGATGGCCTCTTTTTTCGTAACTATGAAACTACTTTATCCCAACTAAGATATGAATCCTTATTGAAGGTAAAACAATCTTATTGGGTTTATTTAAAATTCTAATAATTTCTAAGCAGACTTTAGATATAAAGATCAAAGTTATGAAAAACCGCCCAGTACCAAAGCATTCTGGATAACAGGTCTCATGCCTGTACACAAGTACATCTTAAGTATAATTGGGCATTAAGGTGGCCCTACATGGGCAGATTTTAGCTGCCGATATTGGTCCTTTAGTCTGATTCGGCAGCTCATCTTCCCATATATGGAAACCATTAACGGGCCTTCCCTACCAACATCTGGCCTGAAATTGGCTAGATCTCAGTTGGGCAGGTTTGATTTTTCTTTTGGATTGGGGACTGCATTGGCTCGTTGATGTGGTCCCCGAGCTGACAGCGTCTGTGCCCACCATTTTAATTAGATCATTTGGCCGTAGGGCCAATTAGCTTGATATTGCTTACTTGTAGGTGGGCATATAGGGAGAAGGGAGAAGAACCACTCACTTGGTGACCTTGCCAAACAAGCAAATCTTACAGTGTATGGCCAGCTTTAGGCTGCTAAATATTATGGGTCTGTTTTTTAATTAGGTTTTTCTTTTTTCCGAAGGAGTAATGTCTACTTCTGAACAGCACTTGGATCCATTCAATTTTGTTTGCATTTTTGTTCTTGTTTAAAATATATTTTTCATTGAGGGATAAAAAAGAATAAATCAAGCCTTACTGTCAAAATTTTGCTTTTCATTTGTACTAATCTCTTTTTCTTTGTTATCTTCAACACTTCTTTCTATTGAAAAAAAAAGTAAATATAACATTATATAAAACTATGATTTCAGTGATTATGGAAAGGTTAGGAGATTTTGTTTCACAGATTTAAGTGTCTGACGTAGCATAGCATGAAGCTTTGTGTGAAAGCATAAACATTTCATTATCCTGTTACAGGTATGGGACTCGTTATCTAGAATGTTTGGGACTTGGTGTTTTCAGGATAAGGGAACTTAATGTAATTTGGACCGCTATGCCTTAAGCCTACTAGAAATTATTTAAACATTAAATAAACACAAAAAGATTGTTTTGCCTTCAGTAAGGATTACTTATATCTCAGTTGGGATCAAGTACAAGGTACTGTTTTATTTTTACTGAGAAAAAGGAATTTATTTTAAAAAATTTGAATTATTTGAATATAATGGAGTCTATAGGAGATGGCCTTCCGGTAATTAAGAGTTTTCTGCATAACGGGTCCCATACCTGTACTGTGTAATCTAGGAATTTCTTAAAAATATTAACATGCACAAATTATTTCTTACCTCCAGAATCTGTGTATATGTCTGTTATAGTTTCTTCTTCATTCTTTGTACCAGCTGTTGTTATTACTGAATTGGAAAGGAAGTGAAAGAATGTTATTATATATTTGATATTAATGACTATAAAACTAAACAAACCCAAATTTTAATAAATGGGCCTCCCCATGTTTAATGCATGTGCAAGGGCCTGGGTCTGCCCCCTCTGTTTAGGGGCCAGCAGGGGGGATTGTTAGTGACTCACGATTTTGGCAGGGGGGGCCCAAAAATTTTTTTTTGCTTGGGGGCATAGGCCCTAAATGTTATGTCGCTGGGCAGATGCCTACTGTGGTACCGCCTGCACAGTGCTCATAAATTCAGGGGTAGCATATTATTGTATTGAAAGGTCCAGTTAAATCTTACCTGTTTCAACTGGAACATCAGTAACTTCTTCATAAGCGTCATCATCATCATCATCATCTGTATTATCTTGTAAATCCTCATTAGTGGCTATTTTAAGTAAAAAGATTTAATCATAACTTAAAGGAAAACTATACGCCCCAGAATGAATACTTAACCAACAAATAGTTTATATCATATTAAGTGACTTATTAAAGAATCTGCTCCTTCAGAGATAACCTGACCAGAAATTATGCAGCTCTAACTATAACAGAATAAAGTATAGGAGTAAAAGACAGAACTTTAATTGGCTGATGTGACCTAGCATGTATGTGTATCCTTGGTTTGTTTGTGTGCACTGTGAATCCTATGATCCAGGGGCTTAGAACAGGTATGGGACCCATTATCCAGAATGCTCGGGACCTGGGGTTTTCCGGATAAGAGGTCTTTCTTTAATTCGGATCTCCTACCTTAAGTCTACAAAAAATGTATTTAAATAGTAATTAAACCCAATAGGATTGTTTTTCCTCCAATAAGGATTAATTATATCTTTGTTGGGTTCAATTAGAAGGTACTTTTTTATTATTACAGAGAAAAAGGAAACCATTTTTGAAAAATTTTTTTATGGGAGATGGCCTTTCTGTAATTCGGAACTTTCTGGATAATGGGTCTCCAGATAACGGGTCCAATACCTGTACTTAAAATTGTATTTTTTTATTTAGTATAACCTGAATATTTTCTAAAAAAAAAAATGGTTTAGTTAGATAAAGCAGAGTTTTATGTATGGGTTGTTTTATGCAATACATTTTTATTGTTTGGGAGTATAGTTTTAATTGGATCTCAAAAATGCTGGGTATAATTCTATTTTTGGGCATCACTTTTTCTATGTACAGATTCTTATTAGAATGAATTTCTACAGTGATTGATTACTAAAGGCAAAGTCAATAAATCTAGTACAGGTATGGGACCCATTATCCAGAATGCTTGGGACCTGGGGTTTTCTGGATAAGGGATCTTTCTGTAATTTGGATCTACTACCTTAATAAATTATTTAAACAGTAATTAAACCCAATAGGATTGTTTTGGCTCCAATAAGGATTAATTATATCTTAGTTGGGATCAAGTACAAATTACTGTTATAGTATTACAGAGAAAAAGGAAATGATTTTTAAAAATGTAGATTTCTGGATAATTGGTTTCCGGATAAGGGGTCCGATACCTGTATGGGCCCAAGCACTCATAAATCTGATGTGTATCAGGGGTGTGCATGATTAAAGTATCAAAATTAAAGGAAAGGTAAAGTGATAATCTCCCCAACCCATTGAGTTCTACTCATCCCCATCCACACCCATGGGGTGTGGATGGGGCTGGTAAAACTCAGTGAGTTGGGGAGATAGATGAATCTGAACTTTCATGACCCACCATTTTATAGGTGTTAATCGACTCTAGACCCACACCTCAGAAGTTGTGATGTAACATTAAATTTCTTTATTGTTCCTTATTGCAGTTTAATAAACATCTAGAGAGTGACTTAGCAGTGCCCTTAATTATAAATTGACCAGACATACTATTTTTATTCTAACTAAATAAAAGTTATTATATATTTTCTGTCAAGAGGTCTAAGAATAGTTTTAACGGAGGGTGGTGCTAATATCTTTTTTGATCACTTTACCTTTTTGTATTATGTTGTAGATTAACATTCTTTGTAAAATTTCAGCTCTGTTCTGTTTTAAATATATATACAAAACTGAAATACGGCCTTTGCAGTTAATCAATGAATAGCCTAGATATTCTAACACCACATGTTATTAATCTGCTTATTTATCCAAGCTAAATATAAATGTTACATCATCTATATCTTTATTAAGATATACCAACTATACTCTGTGCTCAGTAAAGACTAATAAACTTTGTAGAAAAAAATGTAAAAATAAATTACCTGCTCTTGAATAAAGGTTAAATAATAATATGAAAATGAAAATCCACCAAAGGGTTTTCATTGTTGTAAAAATATTCCTTAAAATCTACAAGAGACTGACTGCAAAAACCTGTAAAGATTTTTACAGTCTTTCTCCAAGGCAGATCTAAACGGGAATAATCAAAGACTGGATGCCTTTCTGGCTTCAGTTTACTGTACATTGTGATGTCATAATGGTCAGATGTAAGATAACACTCCTCACTGACTTCAGTTTACTGCACAGTATGATGTCATAATGGTTTCTGAAACCAGTGTGAGCCAGGTGTAATAATCCTAATATGGACTCTAGAAGCTGATAACAGTAATTCTAGACAAAAACATTTGATTTAAAATCTCATATATATATATTTATTTATTAAACAACAGGTAAAAAAGTACTTCTATTAAAAACACTAATGGGTAAAAGAAGGGGCACCTCCCTTGCAATTATATCTTAATTTGCACAAAATATACCAAATCACATTCAATATATTTCTACAGCCCAGATATATCAAATGTGGTCATAAAATCTTGAATAACTTTGGATATATTTGCACTGGAGTTCTGGAAGTTTGATGTACTTTGTACTTATTTTCAACTTATAACAGGAGTTGGCAGTGGTTTCAGGTGTTTTCACAGCAAGGGAGAGTTATAGTTCTGCAGTGCCTGAGCTACTGTAAATAGCCTATTGATTGTAAAGTTGCATTCAAGATTTTGTGGCCACATTTGATATCTGAGCTGAACAAAATATATTGAATGTGATTTGGTATGCTTTGTGCTAGGGATCCACTGAATCCAGAATTTGGTTCAGGATTCGGGTGAATCAAAGCTTCTGGCCGAATCAAATCCCTAAAATCACATGATTGTAGCAGAGCAGCTAGACTTGGCAGTCGTTATTGTTGCTGCCGTTGTATTTTGAAAAATGGTAGTTGTAGTGATCTGTATAGGCATGTAAAGAACATGCAAAGCCCAGGGTGCATTATAACAGCTTTACGCTGAGGATGGCATCAGTCAAAGTTAGGGAAAAAAATGACAAGGATAATTAATACACAGTGTATGTTAATGTGGAACTAGAAAATGTGTCCCATTCGTTAAATAAGTAAATTAAGATAAGATTTCTAGCTTATTAAGTAGGTGGTGTTTAATGCAAAATAACATATACATTAAAGATCCAGATGTCTTTAAAACTGAAGCAATAATTTAGTTGACTACATTGGGTGTATGGACAAAAACAGTTAATATGAAGGAATATGGACACAGAAGGGGAGTAGGGCAATTATGTTCTCTCTTTTTAATTTTTATTGACTAATAATTTTTCTTAAATCCAACGTATACGTTAATTGTAGTTTGCATGGTATGCTTCTTCCATCTACACCATTGACCAACAGGCACTATATATGAAAAACATTTTTCTCACAAAATAATTAGGTAAAAATGAATCACAAAGGGTTTGTGTGTATATATGTTTGCATATTCTAGTTTAGTTTGTATTGTGGGTTGCTGTGCTACAGATGCTTATATTATTGTTCATTTGGGGCTATGTTTCTTGTCTCTAATTTGACATTTGCATAATGACTCTTCAGCATGTAACAATTTTTACAATAATGATCAGGAGAAGTAATGACATACAGCTTCCATTTCCTCTTTGATTCCAAAGGCTACTAGTTGGGGAGGGCACTTATACTTATTGGCAATAAGTATTTACACATGTTATAAGCAAAGAAAATAATATTCATTTCTTGATACTTCAGAACTGTATGCTTCCATTAAATGTGAAGAAACAGAACCCTTGGTATCTGTCTATGGAAAACAAGCAGCATCTTTTACATCTTTTTTGATTGGTCAGAGTGGTGCTGTCATTATATGCTTTCAGTCTTTGCTAAGAAATTACAGAGAAAAGCTATTTATGTACAGTAGGTATACAAAATAATGATGAAAAAAAACAGGTGGTCATAGGTATATTTTACAAGTGTTAGATCCACCAGCATGTTTGGTTAGTATTTAATTATTTGGCCATTATGAATGATTGTGATTTCATGCACAATACATAACATTCAATGCTCATAGAAGTAGTTCTAAAAAGGGTATGTATGTTGTGCATTTTTCTAGATAAATGATGTTCCCTATGCTTAACATACCTGCATAGGCTTTCTTCTGGGTTGTGTCTCAACACGTGCATGAGAAATTAGCTGGCTGAACAAGAAAGATAGATTTAATTGATCAAATCTAAACTAAGCCCTAAAAAGGGAATATTCAACCACTGAGCAATCCAATTCATATTCTCATCAGTTTGGGGTTTTTTTTTTGTTATGGTGGTACTTGTACTATTTATTGTTTTATGTGAGAAAATATGTTGTCTTAAGACAAAACAAGAATTAAGAATTAGTAGCCACCTTATGATTAAAAGGTGTAGCGATCTGTAATAATGTGTAGCTGCAAGTTAGTCAGTGCTTCTTACATCTATTTCTGTGCTGTAGGGGATTTTATATTAATAGGAAAACAAGCATTATTTTACTGTGTGATACTTGTATTGCCACATATACATACTATATAGGCCTCTGCAATTATGCCAATTACTCCAAAAACATACAGGCAGGGTAACTGGCTTCTGACTATAATGACCATAGTATGTGTAAATGTGATAGGGATTTTAGACTACAGAGATCGATCTGAATGATGTAAATTTGTTGTAAAGTGCTGTGTAAATGTATCAGTGCTATATAAATAACAGGTATTAAATAAATTATGTATTTTTTTCAGATTTTATATTTTTAAAATGCATGTGATCTTGCTTGTCAAAGTTTGTAGAAAATAACTATTTACATAATATTTGAATATCCTTTGAGCACTAGGGAAATGTTTCTTTGCAGTCAACAGATGGACCGCGCCGTCACAAAAAGCAAAAATTTGGCACTGGAGCATTTCCTTGGCACACAGTAACAGCACACTGTTCAAGAGTGAGATCAATTTAGCAAATGTTTGAGGCTTGTCTGTTCCGGCATTTGATTTGTTGGAGAATGATCCAGCCCAGACAAAGTCTGATTTTTTTCTTAATGTCTTGTAATCCAAATTGCTAAAAAAATAATAGAGAAAACTGTGGTGAGACGCACATACCTGTGAAACACTGGTGTTGGGCAGTATATGTATATGCTGTATATAGTCTTGCAATGACATTAGAGTATTCACATGTACTATTTTTTATTGGCTTTAGGGGAGCTATGAAAACTGCCCTTGTTTCTTACTGCTGTGTTTTCTGTCTGTATGTGCCTGACTAAAAATGTTGTGTGCAAAGGTTTTTTTGGACATCTTATCATATCATATTCCTTTTTGCATATACAGAGAATCAGTGGATCTTACATACAGACAGTTCATCGCAATAATATTTATTAGGGACTAGTAACACCAGTCTAATAGACCAATATTAACAACCCAACAATAAAGAAATGATTTAATGTTTATATATCCTTTTTCTTTGGGCAGTTAAGGATTGAGTTTATAGTTTATTTGTGCCCAAAACATACATTTTTTTTTAATAAAACATTAATATAGAAAAGCAGAGTTTAGAGAAAATTTACAAAACCAAAGCAAACAGTATTGCAGTCTCTGCTTATTTAAAGTACCGTATATACTCGAGTATAAGCCGAGTTTTTCAGCACTAAAAATGTGCTGAAAAACTAACCCTCGGCTTATACTCGAGTATATGGATGTCCACGGCTGACTCTGGCTTGTGCAGATGCAATGCGCTCGTTGCGCTCACCCCCCCTGTGACCGGACATGAGTGCATGCGCGCACTCCATTACCTGGACTGGAATGTGTAGCCACCTGTGCAGGAGATATTGTAGCTGCCCGTGCAGGAGATATTGTCCGTGACCGGATCGGACGTGAACACGTGCAGGTACGCACAGACAAACGTCGGTCCACGGGGAAGGGGGGGCGGGGTTTGCGCGCAACGAGCCAGAGTCATCCATTACCTGGACTGGAATGTGTAGCCGCCCGTGCAGGAGATATTGTCCGTGACCGGACGTGAGCGTGCGCAGGTACGCACAGACACACGTCCATCCACGGGGCCGGACCATTACCTTGACTGGAATGTGTAGCCGCCCGTATATATTAGAACCCGCTGCCTACAAACGTTACACTGTCAGGTATAGCAAAAGGCTGCATAGCAGCTGTAGACCTCTATGAACAAAATTTCTAAGCCCAGATCACAATAGACACAATATAAAGCTTTCATTTCCTAATACAGTGCCCTTTTCTTTTCAAAGACAGTTATTATTTTTTACAGTGATCAAAAGCAACAGAAAACGATTATGAAAAAAAGCAACCAAAGTACCAAATGTCATGTAATGAATATTGTATAAAAGAAAACAATAATATGAGACCTCTTAGCCCAAGATATAAAAAAATTCTAAATACTGAGGATATAGTAAGATAAGGTTATAACAACCTTTGGCAGACTGGCCCATAAAATCCCATGGAAGGCTGCATCTAGTTGGACAGACCTTCATTAGAGTACTCAAAATCTGAGTAATTGTATTAACTAAATACCACAAATAATAATTCCTTGGGTAACATATCATCCCCAAACTCTGAAGAGTTACAATGCACCACTGTTGGATTAGAGGAAGAGTTTATATGCTGAGGACTTCCCATACCAGTACGTTGAATGCTGCTGCTGTAGCATTTTTCTTTCCCTAAAGTTATCTATTATTTATTTATCTATTATTTGATTATTGAAACTTAGCAGTAGCGGCTGCATTTACCACCCTAGGCTTATACTTGAGTCAATAAGTTTTTCCAGTTTTCTTAGGTAAAATTAGGTACCTCGGCTTATATTCGGATCGGCTTATACTCGAGTATATACGGTATATATAAAATGTGAATGGTTGGTGTTGATAATAGAATTGCATCATTGTCTTTTTTTCACATTGCTAGGTCTCTAAATATGATGAAGTTTGATTACACCTATCATAAAACTATGACACTACTTTTAAATCTTACCACAGCTTAGTTGACATCTAAATGTCTTTCTGAAATGCTATAACCTTCTGTAGCTGAATGCAAGGTAATTTCTGATTTGGGCAGATAATTTTTCACTGCTGTTCCACTAGAGCAAAGTGCAAAGCTGCACATATTCCCAATGGTGGCATAGTAATTAGTATTCACATCATGATTATTACGGCTTCCACCCATAAAGCCTGTGTGGTACTGTGTTGTGCTCCTAAATAATGAGATTCTGGGCCCTCTATCAGCAACTTATTTATTTAAATACTGTGCATGTAAGAAGCATGGCTCTCTGCCAGTACAGCTCACTCTGTCCTTCTCCTGAGGAGCTGACCCCGCCTCCTGCTTCCTTGCTTTATCAAACTTTATTAACATTTACAATTATCAACACATCCTTCCCTTTTTAACTTTTGAATAACACCAAAGATGATGATAATAACAAACCACTAACCATAAGACCATAACAGAGTACTAATTTGCGATAATTACATTACTGTACCAATTTGACCATGTCACTTTAATATTGTTCCACAATCCTTGATGGTTTTTTGATAATTCGGCCCTAACGTGTTTGCACACCACGAGTAAGTGTTTTCTCCTGGTTATGGTCTGTGTAAAGGAAATTTCCATAATGCCTCACTCCTGCACCAAGACCAAGACTGGTGTACATGCTCAGTGTGTAAGGCTATGAGGAAGCTTCCTGCTGATTGGCTTAGATCACACATTCCTAAAGAGCAACAACAGAAAGCTGCGTGTCTGTGGCACAGGAATTACAGACACAACTAATCTTTTTTCAGAGAAGTCAGTGCAGCATTTCTGTGAGTGCTTATGGCTGTATTTACATAGACCTTTCTGATAAAGCTTACTTAGTTTTTACCTTTCTTTCTCCTTTAATAAGGGAGCCATTTGTCTTAATGTCTATGATCCATCTTTTTTCACTTCCATTCTGTTTACAGCACCCACATAGATCTCCTCCTGACTGTCCTCACTTTTTACTATAACACTGCTTGGCAACGTGATTATATTTGCCACACACCTTGCACTGTTTACCAAAAGCAGGGCAGTTGTTAAATGCACCAGAGTAACCACAATTACAGCATACTTTGTGTTTTGTAAATGTTGCATCAATTTTACCTTTGCCTTTTTTTAAAATCAGATTTACTTGTGTGACTGAGTATTTGGCAAATCTGCTCACTTTAGAAACCACCTATTCACCTCTTATTCCTGTTAACACTTTGAGCTGCTGTTTTGTGAGCTCAGCTGCTTGACAAATTCGTATAGCTTTTTCTAATGTAAGATCATGTTCCGTTAACAATCTTTCTTGCAGCTTTTGGTTATTACATCCAAGTACAAGTCTGTCTCTGATTAATGAATCTCTCAACTGACCAAAGTTACATGTCCTGCTTTTAAGCTTGAGATCTGTTATATATTCCTCTATGCTTTCAAATGGAGACTGCATTCTAAAATTAAAGATAAATCTTAGATATAAGTCTCATTTACCTTAGGGGTGCAGTAATCTTTAAATTTTCCCATAACCACTTCAAAATTATTACTATCATGTTCATCAAGTTGAAATGAATTGAATATTTGCAATGCTTCTTCCCCTGCTATTGTTAGCAAAAGGGCCACTTTCTGTGAACTAGGCAATGTTATTGTGTTTGTAGCTTTCATGTATAACAGGGATCCCCAACCTTTTATACCCGTGAGCCACATTCAAATGGAAAAAGTGTTGGGGAGCAACACAAGCATGGAAAAAAATCTTAGGGGGTGCAAATAAGCTATAATTGATTATATGGTAGCCCCTATGTGGACTGGCAGCCTATAGAAGGCTCTGTTTGGCTTTACACTGGGTTTTTATGCAACCAAAACTTGTCTCAAAGCCAGGAATTCAAAAATAAGCACCTGCTCTGTGGCCCCTGGGAGCAACATCCAAGGGGTTGGGGAGCAACATGTTGCTCACGAGCCACTGGTTGGGGATCACTGATGTATAACAACAGTCTCTGCCTAAAGATTTTCCATGCTTTCCCAACATTTCCCACCATTTCCCACAAACTTAACTGTGCAGGGACTGCCACAGTCACAGGCTGAAATGGACCTGCTGCATCCTCTGTACCTCTTGCAGGTTCTGACATGGTTCAGGCTCTGTCTGCTGAGTGGATCAACTCCTGGTACCATGTGTTGTGCTCCTAAATAATGAGATTCTGGGCCCTGTATCAGCAACTTATTTATTTAAATACTGTGCATGTAAGAAGCATGGCTCTCTGCCAGTACAGCTCACTCTGCCCTTCTCCTGAGGAGCTGACCCCGCCTCCTGCTTCCTTGCTTTATCAAACTTTATTAACATTTACAATTATCAACACAGGTACCATAATTGATTAAACTGTAAATGTTTTCCATTCTGTAAACCCTTTTTTACAGGGTTTATCGGTACAAATAGAGACCGATTTACCTTCCAAACTGGTCTAATTTACTCCTGTTTTGATACCCCTCTGCATACACATAACCTTACCTAGAAGACTCTTATGACCCAATGGTAGAGGATTAAATAGCCACTAAAACTGGGAAATGAAAATACTCAAGGTGTTTTTTTACATTATATCCACTAATAGACAGATTTATTAAAACGTTTGTAAAAATTAGAATAAATTTATCTCAATGAATGTCTGACATTTGCTAAAAAGTTTGAACTGAAAAAATACATGTGGGAAAAAGTAACAGAAAAGTTGTGACTGTTTCAAATAGTCTCACCTAAACCTCTACTTTTTCGAATTGTTGCACAAAAAAAAACAGCGTCAAAAATAAGCATTCTTCTCTGTCAGTAGCATGAATAATCTGTCCAGTTCGGCACTCATACAAGCACCAGGGAAAGTCATATGCCTTATGTTCTGTGCCTGAACAGTGCAGGGTGCAGATATAGGCAGAAGGTTAGCAGACATTCATTACTGGGAATATACTGTATATGTTCTGAAAGTAAACTTAATCAACAAATAATTTATATCCTAACAAGAAAAGTGTTAAACAATCTTGGCAAAATGGTATATACATGTTAATATATATCACCCTTTTTGCCTTTACTATTAGCCTTGCCTCACCATTTTATGATTCTTAATACTAATTTACTGATAGAAAATTTAGCAGGTTCTAACTATTAACAGGAAGACACAAGTGGGAGTAAAAGACATATGTCTCTCCAAGCAAATGAGCAAATCTTTCCTCTGATATGCCCACCTTGGTTGGGCGATATTGTCCTAATGCAATTGTTTGTATTACAATGCAGGGCATATGGAAAGCTAGATCTAGGATCAAGCCAATGCGGTCCTCGATCTAACAGAAAAATCATTCCCGTCAGAAAACCCCATACATGAGCAGATAAGCTGCCAAATTGATCTGAAGGACCCAAATTGGCAGCTTAAACCTGCGAGTGTATGGCCACCTTGAGGTAGGATGGCAGAATTTAAGCCTAATTCCAAACATTGCACCTTTGGGTTAATGCCAGATGGGATTACAAAACACAAACAGTGCACAGGAAATGAAACCTGTGTATCAACAAGGACCCCCTTCCCCCCCCAGCATCATTAAGTGCTCCAGGATGTCAACAAAACATATGCATGTGCTTGTCCACACATACTGTAAGCATGGAGAACCCTGCATATTCAGCTTTTTGTTGTTGCTGCTGAAATGGAAACAAGAATTATAACATAATTTATAGATAACTACAGATATAATTCCATGAACTTACTTACAATATATATTTCTTGGTTGTTTTTCAAAATATATTATGAGTAATGAACTTTTGTTACACAAATAGAATTATCAGCAATCTCTAATCATAAGTTCCATGTATGCAGGTCTGTAGCATATATCAACAATGTCACAGGTAGAAAGGGATCATACACCCCTCATGGCCTAGCCTAGTTCAACAAGTTGGTACTCCTATAGACAGTCGCCAATTGCACATATTAATTAAATCTTAACATTTATTCAATCAATTAATAAAACCATCATTATTAACTGACTATTCTCACCATGCAATTTACAGCTACATCTAAATACTGACTAGGTGGACCAACCAGTGAGGGTGAAGGCTATATTAATATACTTAATTATTCTCTGCACTTTACTCCACCCCACTTCCAGTACCCAATCACACAATTTCATACCTAACCATTGGGGCTGGAGAGGGCTAGTCACCACACATAGTCCACCTATGCCACCTGTCCAATGACCAAAGCTCATTGCAAATTAATTGACCAGTACAAGGGCATACAAACCGAATGAAGAAAACACAGTGCATTACATTTTAGCAGTAGTACTGCAAGTAATTAGTTTGCATTATTTAGTGAATTATTATTCAAATGACTGTATAAACCCGAGTGTATTACAGATTCTCATAATTGCACACTTCTTGTTTATTTTCTAACTGCTGCCCAACAAAAATGTTATCCTTATGAATAAATATTTGATAATTACCACAGAATTCTTTCACTCACTAAAATAAGAAAAATAAAACACGCTTGCTGAATTTTAAATTTAGCAGGCTCTTAGCTATGAATTTGCTAAGAGATGCTGTTAAATTGTACCCAGACATGGGCAGGTTTATCCTGAATTTAAGAGTGAATGGATTGAATAACCAAGTATAACTGCCCATGGCAAGGGCAGGGTCTTAGCCCAAACTCCCACAATTATCCTTTTCTACATGTTAGCAGCCATGAAACTGTTACTAATTTCCAGGGGCACCTGTTCATTTTTGATTTCACATGAAAATATTTGACCCTACAAATGTTCCAGAATTCTAAAAATGACTAACTGCACAGCAGCAATTTGCACAAGTCTCAGGTGACTTTACAAGTTCATTAAATGAATTAATGTAATTAATAAAATGTTGTGTAATAACCATGCTGACATAGTATGCTATTTACAGTGGGTATTACACACTATAGGGAATAGTATAATTAAAATGAATATTTCTTTGTCGGATCCAGTAATGAGTACAGGATTAAATATGAAGTATTGTGGTGAATGGAGAGTTGAACCTGCTTGTATTCATGTATTTGACCAGTTTGTGTAGTTATTTAATTAGTAAATGAAAATAATTTAGTCTCCTTTATAATGCCAATTTGGAAAAGTGTTTGAAGGAACAGTAACACAAAAAAAAGAAAATGTATTAGAGTAATAAGAATATAATGTACTGTTGCCCTGTACTGGTAAAAGCTGCGTGTCTGCTTCAGAGAGACTGCTATAGTTTATATAAACCAATCTTTTGGGTAGCTATTCAAACTGAAATAGGGCTAAATGGCACAGGATATATAGCAGATTAGCTCTGTAAAGACCCATTGTATTCTCCAGAGCTTATCTGCTACATGCTATGTAACCTGTCTTTTTTCTCCTTTTATCCAAGTTAAATGGCAACCCCCTGTGGCTACACAGCAGCTTATTTATATAAACTATAGCAATCTTTCAGAAGCAAAAAAAACATTTTTCCAGTTCAGGGCAACAATACATTATATTTTAATTACTTTAAAACACTAAATTAATTCATTGTTATGAAATTTATTCTTTGAATGCTATAACTCTTTTTGGGCACCTTTAAAAAGGTTATCTGGTTTAATGTGTAAATGACATAAAATGGTGAGAAATAGAGAGAAATTTCTGCAGTTTCTACATCCAACAGACCAATAGGGAAAACTCTTCAGGGGAGTGAGAAAATATAGGAAAAAATATCAATCTTATATTCAGAGGTCAAGGGCAGATATGCCAAAATAAAAACATAGACTTTCAGCTAATATATCAAAATTTAGCAAGGGCAAAGGGTTACAAAAAAGAAAATGACATATGAAGCCAGAGTTCATGCTTGTCCCTCCTGTTTCATTTGTAAGCATTAGTCTGTGCATACCTTTGTCTCAGCCTAACAGTTCCCATGTATGATTCCATTTCCATAGACCGCCCCCAACCACTTTTCACAAGGATTTCCTTTTATAGATTCATGGATGTAAGGCAATGACTATTAGTAATACAAAAACATGATCATTTTTTGTATTGATATGTATGTATATTTTATGTTATAAATTTACTTAGCAGGTTTATTAAAATTTGTGCATTTATTTTTTAACTTAAAATTTGCAAAATGCATTAGAGTCAATGGGTGGTTTTTCACCACGTTTTCTCTTGCACCAAATGCATTGGAGTAAATAGGCTTTTTTATTGCATTATTTTCTTACACCAAATACATTGGCATCAATAGGCATTTTTTTTTCTTCAAAATTTCTCTTGCTCCAAATTCATTGGATTCAATGGGTGCTTTTTCTTGCATTTTTTTTCACCAAATGCTTTGGAGTTAGGGCGAGGTCACAGAAGGCATAGATTCGCTTCTCACAGACCTACGGTTTGTCATCAGGCTGAGAGAAGCTGATTTGCTTTCCTAAGCTGCACTTGTGTCTGCACTGAAAATGTCAGAATCCGCCTTAGTGCAGCCACATGCGGTGGATCGAAGGTCCACCTGTAAGCAGGTGGTTTACCGGTGGACTTTCTCTCCTCCACACGTGACTTCACTAAAGCAGATACTTTAGTTTTCAGTGCAGGCACACAGGCAGTGTAGGAAAGTGGATCCGCTTCTCTCAGGCAGATGGAGAAACACAGGACTCAGAGAAGCTTCGTGTGACCTCACCCTTAGAGGACGTGTTTTTTTGGTTTTTTTTTTTTTTACGAAATGCATTGGAGGCAAAAGGCATTTTTTCTTGTGTCAATTTGACAGAACCCAGTGAACATTTTATCTGGCTTTTTTTCTGTATAAATCGTAGGGATTCTCTCAAACAATTTAATTTTATGTATTTTTTTCTCAGTTTATTAAAACAGTTTAGGTTTTTTTTGTCTTATTGAAAATTAATCAAACAATGTGATTGTTGTTTCTGTGTGATTTGTTTCTGCAGCAAAATGGGACCGGGCCTAATCTGTCTGGGTTTTCTTTTAAATATGTTATTGCTCAAGAATTGAAAAAGCAGAAAAAAGTGTTGGGTTTTTTTCCCCTTGAACACAAAATATTGATAAATATACAGTATGTCATAGACTTTTTCCATGTAAGGGAATCAGATCTGCATAGTATTGCATTGCATTTTTCATACAGACAAATCAGTAAATGTTGGAATGGATAAAGTAAATTATATGTACATCATTTATTATACATACTGACCCTAACATTTTAGAAATGTCATAGTCTGAAGTTTCATAATGTTATAAAAGGAAAAAGTTATGAAAATGGGCCTATAAGAATATTCCAGTAGCCAAGAAACTGATAAGTGTGAATATTTTGGGATATGGTGGAACTCCATTTAAGGAAAATAGACATCTAGAAACAAGTATTTCCATAGTCACATATAACATCTTTAAATGATATTGTATTACTAATTAACACAACACTATATAAATACTATTGCAGATTGGTACTTTGGTGTAGAAAGGCATTTTGACTTATGTCATTTTGACTTATGTCATTTTTACTTTTTCACTTATGTCATTTTTACTTATGTCATGGCATCAAACTGTTCAGTAGACCTCTGGTGTTTATATTTAGGGTGTTTGATATGGTTACCTAATGACCTGTAGGAGGTAAGATGCTGCACATTAGAAGTCTTGAGGTGCTTTTTGGAAATTTAATCAAAATCGCCAATTTCAGGAAAGCTTTGTGGCTTGTTACTTTGGAGTGTACCAATTTTGGATTCAGGGGAATGTGTACTTTACAAAAATATATAGTCTTATGGAGTGAACTTACTTTTTTGTAGCTTCACCCCACATAAAATGATGTGAATGTGTTGATTTTGCAGTAGCTGAAATGACAAAAATGATTGATCATATGGGGGTATTTTTATTTTGGGGTCCCTACATGCCACATACTTTAGGTAAACCTATACACATTGGGCATCAAACCATTCAGTGGTGTTTTATCTTGGTACCTAATAATCTATTGGAGATAAAATGCTGCTTTGAGGTGATTTTCGGAAATGTCTTTAGGAAAGCTTTGCGGTTTGGAGTAGAAACACATGTGTGCCCATTTTGGATTTAGGAGTAAAAAATACTTCCAAAAATATATGTTTTTTTGTTTTTTTTTTAATTTTTTTTCTTTACCACACATGAAATACATGATACATCATATTGGGGTATTTTTATTTTGGGGCCCCTACAAGCAACATACTTAGGTAAACCTATGCACAATGGGCATCAAACTGTTCAGTGGATCCCTGGTATTCATATATAGTCTGTTTTACCTAATGATATGTGGGAGATAAGATGCTGTTGACTGTAAGCTTTGAAAATGATTTTTCAAAATTTCAAATTTGTATAATAACTGATACATTTTGGAAAGCAATTCAACTTGCTCATTTTGAGTAGAAAGACAGTTGTGCCTATTCTGGATTCATCAGAATCTGTTCTTTCCAAAATGTATAGTTTTTTAGGGTAAACATACTGTTATTTTAATATTTGGCCTTGAAATCTAAAGTATGCAGCTTGCTGAATTAGTGCTTTGAAAATTTGAACTATACAAGTGAGGGTTTTCCATAAAACTAGCATATTTTAAAATCTTAGGTTGTCCCAAAACAAAAGATATATTGTTTTTCCAGTTAATCTAAAAGTACCCCACAGGAAAGGCCCCTAAAATGAAAGAAAGCAAAATGTTCAAACACACTCTGGCAATAAAAGTGCCGCAAGTGACCAAATTGGCAGTTAAAAGGTTAAAGCTAGCCAAACAGTGCCAGATCCATTCACCGAGCAAGCAGATCGGGGCCTGAGATCATGTCCTGCATTGAAACAAGCAAAACCAAAAGTAGTAAAATGAAAAAGAATTCCAAAAGAAGGTTAATATGTGGCATTGCCCACCACTAATCTATGACTGCCAATGCATTGCCATAATTAGAATTGACTCAGACCACTACATTCAATAAAATTACAGTTATCATGTGGTTCCTCTGTCAGTGCCAGGTCCCTGTGCATACAGGGCAGATTTCAGCCAGAAATTCATGTTTTAGGGGCCTAACAGCAGTATAGTTTGTTTTCCCACCAGTAGTAAAAACCAGTGATAGTAAAAACACACTCTGACTCTATCCTGAATAGGAGCAGAGAATGTAATGGGTAAGCAGACAGGATATTGTGTACATATTCATGTAAATGTGTTGTTTTTCTGTACAATATATAAACATATTAATCCTCTTCAAGTCAATGGCTGCTTGATCGGGTGGTTTATAGTGTGATTTTTCCACTGGTGGAGAAAACCCCATTACATTATATGACATTACAGTTTTCTTGCCTTTTCAGTCCTGTTTTGCATGTAAGTTTGATTTATTCATTGTGCATTTTTTACCTAAATAAAACAAGTATATCTTATTGTTAATGTTTTTTGGTCAGGGATTTGTCTCTGAGATTTTCAATCTGTACAGGTATGGAATCCATTATCAGGAAACCCGTTATCCAGAAAACTCTGAAATACAGGAAGCAATTCTAATTTGTAAAAATGATTTCCTTTTTTCTCTGTAATAATAAAACAGTACTTGATTTCAGTGCCTTGGATTTACTAGAAACCATTAACACCTGCTTGCTCTTGTAAACCTTTTCCGTTATTTTATGTCCTTATATCAGTACATTTAAGATTCCTTTGACATTATGCAAATTGTTTCTGTTAAAATCACTCTAAACATCTGGTAATTCTAATTAGTATAAAAAAAGGTCTTTTTATACATTAATTGTTAAATTAAACATGATAAAATATTGCTTTTATGCAAAAATATAAGTATAAAAAATATAACTATCAGTAGATTAAAAATTCAGATGAATATATTTGCAAATACAGGTATGGAAACTGTTATCCAGAATGCTCAGGATCTGGGACTTTCTGGATAAGTGAACTTTCTGTAATTTGGATCTCCACAAAATCATTTAAATGTTCATTAAGCCCAGTAGGATTGTTTTGCCTCCATTAATGATTATATATTATATAGGATCATGTACAAGTTACTGATATTTTTTTTTTTTTTTTTTTTTTTTTACAAAGATTTGAATATGAAAGATGGCCTTCCCATAATTCAGAGCTTTCTGGATAACAAGTTTCTGGAATGGATCCCACATCTGTACTTTATGTTTAGCTTTTACTGACACTGGTTTTGGCAATATCAATAGGCAATGGTGAAAATGCATAATCACAAAGGGATAATCACTTGGGGTCCCGATTTGTTAGGTGCCTCTTAGTGATTATAATCCCTTACTTGAGACAGTGCTACAGTAAAGGACCGTATCACATCTTCTTACTCACGTTGGAACCATTCTATGTCCCTGAGCTTCAGAGTTTGCCAGAGGGTTATCAAAACAACTGAACACCCCCCAACCATTACTTTTTCCATCAAAATATAGTTCTGTGTTGCTAAAGACAAATACTTGCTGTTTTATTGCTGTGTTGTGCTGCCTCTTATTTTCCTGGAACTTTACTATATAAAGTTGTTGAATTCCCCAAGACAAAAGATTCTAGCAGGAGAACAGATTTGTTTTTCAGAAAGCAAACTTCCAAATCCTATTCTTTTGTTCCAATATAAAATAGAAATATGATTGCTTGTTTGGGTACATGGCTTTGAATGTGATAAATAGACATGTTCTAGCAGTAGAGAAATGCAATGCAACACACTAACCATGGCTCAAATGACTGATTTGGTACTAGTTTGTGTTCTGCCATAGTAATAATAAATGGGATATGGATTTGGAGATGTAAATAATAATGAGCAGGAACTAACTTAGTTTTGATTCATGAAGCCCATCCTCTCTATGAGTTTCAGAAGCCTCTGGAGAGATCAAGTGAGTCTGTATAAGTCTGTATAAGATATTTAATTGGGATACCCCAGTGCTTTCTAGAATATGAATATAGTGGAGGGGATGGCACTGTCTCTTTTCAAGCACATTTCCATGTGATAAGCCACATCTGAAAAGTAATTTCCTTAAAGCCCCTCTATAGTTATCACAAGAAGAGGTCATATTCAGGAGTTTTTGTCAAGGTTAACTTTATTGAAAGCAAACACATTTTTAGATTAATGTTCAGTTCAGCATGGATCATTATAAAACACTATACTACAAAGTAAAGGGATACAGGATTAATAGTCCATTCCACTGCAACAAATGCATCATGTGCACTAATTATGTATGAAGACATATAAACTAAAAGAAATCTAGGGGGGGGGGGGGAAGCAGGAAAAATAAAAAGGAAGAAAGGTGAATGTCTGTTGACCCTTTCATTAACAGTCATTCCCCTAATTTTAGGCATCTGTTCATCTTTAAAAATATGCTATTTTGTAATATCTATTATTTTCTATTATTGTTACCAAGATACCAAGATGTAATCTTTTCATGCCCCAGGAAGCTCAGAAGAAATACAATTGGTCTCTGGCCAAAGGAACCGAGTATACATGGCACATAAGCTTGACATATTGGCTCCTAATGCCTATAGAGCCATATTATAATAAGAATATTGAATTCTCAGTACTATATTGAAGATGCAAGTCATGATTTGATGAGAAGCATTAGAAAGAATATTTCAAATTTGCTATATAATTAACCTTTTGGGTTTTAGAGAGTTTCTTTAATTCCATGCAAAGGCATGCCTCTCCCTACATGCAGGCCAAAGAGTTCTTTAATTTTTACTAGCTCTCAAATCAGAACTCATTTTCTAAAATGAATTCTTAGACTGTGGTTTTATTATGCTAATTCCTGCATAGAAATTCAGAAAATAGCTAACTGAGCATATTAATTAATCACATTAATCAACATTGCATCTTTTTTGCCTGTTTACATGCATTGCTTATATTTAACCAGTTTTAGGAACAAGCATGCAAATTAGCATTAATTATTGAATCTGTTCCAGTCAACTGAGAATGCTCCTGCAAGTGATATCAGAGTAATCAGTATTACAAAATTACTGGAATAATTAAATATGCCATTGGCTGTGTGCATGTGTTCTGGAAGGAGAACAACTGTGTCAATGCAGGTGTTTATACCAACAAGTGATATGGTAAGGACCAGTGAATGAATTCAAAGCTTTGTCCTGCCTGTAATAGTACATTAATGTAAATGATACAAGTTATTCTTGTACTATGAAAAGGCATGAGGGAACCACTAAGTTTATTTCTAACCTTTCTAGTGGATCATTCATTAGTGCTTATATATCTGTGGTGACTACAATGGGGTTGCAAAAGGCAGTGACTCCCTGGTTAACTACGTTTTGGCACCCCAATATATTATCCACTTCTCTATAATAATGTATTAAAATAATTAAAAAAAATCCATTGAAGTCCCCATAATATCTGGAATTAAATTAAGCCAACTGTTTTTATCAATTAATTAAAATTAGGCCAATATATTATCTACTTCTCTTTAAACTCCCACTTATTCTCCACTTATGGCATGGAGTGAATCTTTGCAACCATAGGATATCAATCCCAGCATTGGTTTTAAAGGTATCCTCCATCTTAGGAAGTAATTATGACATTTCTTTGGTATGGAATTCTGCTTCAAGTTTTCTGTCTGTTTCAAGATTTATTGTGTCTTTGAAGTTACTGTGCCCCATGTTATTGTCACCATTAAATTGTCTTGTATGACTGCTATGGCGTTCGGAATGTCATCATCCTCATTATTGCTGACATTTTAGCTACCTATCCTCTTTATTGTAATAGAGACAATTACCATTCACTCTGCGTCATGCATACTCCAGCATTTCATACTCATTATCATGCATACTCATTATCATGCTACTCAATTTGTATTATTATTACATTTAAATTATTTTATACTGATTGGATACACCCTCCCATATAGATTGTAAGCTCTACGGGGCAGGGAACTCCATCCTCTTGTGTCTTTGACGCTTAACTTATTGCAATTGTATCTTGTATTTAATTGTATTTATTTATTTGTATTGATTGTTATACTTTGTGTTGCGCTTTATAAATAAAGATATACATACATACATACATTGGATAATAATGATCAGTACTATTTATCTGAACTGTTGCTTTTAGTGAATTCTGTGAAGATTTGTTTTACCTTTCCCCTCCTCTTTTCTCTGCCCTTCTCTTGTACTCCTCATTAGTTTTATGTTATGAGACCATAGTCAATTCTTGTCCTGTTATAAAATAAATTATTAATAAATTAAGTTTTTACCTGCCTATTACCTTTATAATTAAAAGTGTTAAAACAAACTCTTTCTAGAAACCTGGGCAACTGCTGCAAGCCACTTGTCCAGGATGGATGATGCATACAAATCAAGGGTAATTGCTTTTTTTTTTTTTTGTATTTGTACTGCTGAAACAGACTGCATCGGGGCACAAAAAGGTGAAGGAGATTAATCAGGTTAGTTGTCATAAAAAGTGCCCTCGGTGAATGAAGCTGTATCCTATCCTGATAATTACCATTGCCTTTTTTCAAGATGCGTAGGAGACAGAACTTCAAAAGGGCACAAAATAGAAAAGCCAAAAAGATTTCAGCATAACAAATAATTTTAAATATGTAGGCTGGACCCTCGCAGCATGTAACAAGCACTTGACTGCTGTTGCTAAGCAACATTTTTCATTGCCTAGTGTACCTGAAGCACTGATGTCCTGAGTTGTTTTGCTGCGGTATTAATGGAAACACATATTGCAGGCTTCAGAGACAATCAAGTTGAACGTTAGAAGTGTTTTGCAAATGCTAGGGCTGGAGTCATTTAATATGTCCTGACATTTATGATGGAGAAAGCAGAAAGTGACTGCTTTGTGAATGTTGTTCCAAGATAAAAAATCTGTGTGTGTCTTTATTTATTCGTATAGTGCCACAGAGTTTAACAGATAGGTGAGGAATTAAACATACACATGATTCTAATGAATACAGTTAAATACCAGCAGGGAAAATTATTTTGAGGCTGAAATACAAGCAGATTTATAGCTGGGTTGACAAACTGCAAGTTCAATTATTTGTATGTATGTATATCTTTATTTATAAAGCGCTACTTATGTACGCAGCGCTGTACAGTAGAATACATTAATACAAATAGGGGGGTTAAAGATAATGGATAAATACAAAGTACAACAATAAATACAAATAAATACAAGGTACAGTTGCAATAAGAGTCAGAAACACAAGATGAAGGAGGTCCCTGCCCCATAGAGCTTACAATCTATATATGAAGGAGGTCATTTTTGCTATTAATATTCTGTTACACTAAAGGAAAAAATATACCATTTTTACATGACCTTTTTGTAAATTGGTGTATTCTGGGACGTATTCCAGATAATCTGTACACCACCCATTATGAAAAGCAGAGGGACTTCCAGTTCATCACCTTGTGAACCTTAAAGAAAAGAGGGAATCTTGAACCCATAAAAGTAGAAATCCAGTGCCTTAAGACAGTTAATGCCACATGAATTGTATTGTGTTTTATTTTTTACTTATTTTTAATTTTTGTTCCGCTAAAAAATCACCAAAACCCTGTTTGAGTCAGGTTATGACTAAAAATTGGCTATCCTTCTGATAAATAGAAATCATTTAATATGTCTGCATGTAACAATTCCCATAGTCTGGAAACTAGTACAGGAAAATAATCAGCACAAAGATGAACTGAGTGATGTCTAAAATTATATATTAATTTAGTGTTGAACTATGCTATATGACCAGCAAAGTATGTCTTCAATAATGTTGTGTTATAGAATGTGTACTTGAAAAAAGTAAATATTTTATTTTAGCAATCTTTTCCCTATATGTAATAAAAGGCACTAAGTCTGCCCAGGTAAACCATAGCAACCAATAAGATGTTTGCTTTTAAACAGGTGATCAGTAAATGATACCTGCTGATTGGTTGCTATGGATTACTGCTCCTGGGCAAACTTTGTACATTTTATTACATAACCCCCTTAGGTTTCTCTTTCAAATGTAGGGTCTTTATATTGTCTTCCATGTTCTTTATTAATTAAAGAATGTATTATTGATTGTTTATTTGCAGTTATGGATTTTTAGGGATTTGTTTTCAATAGATATAATACATTTTACATAATTAAAGCAGAACTATGTGTTAACAAGGAAGTAGGCTATGAATGTTTTACTTATGTTTTGAGATCCTGTACAAGCCCAAAGTGATCACAGCCCTTTAGCAGGGAAGATCTGTGCCTTCAAAGATGCCCCAGTAGCCCCCCATCTTCTCATTCACTGCACATGCTCTGTACTGCCGTCAGTTACCTGAGCTTAGGGAGCGATGCACAATACACTGTATATTTAGAATAGATAATGTTACAATACAAGGCTGATAATTCAGATTCACATTGCATAGCAGCTTAGAATGTAATAATCAGCCTTAGCATCAGCTTCTGTACATGTGAACCTTATTTTTTTCATAATGATTTGCAACAACCCCTAAGTTTAGCTTCTCAACAACTGCCCAGGCCGCACTGAGTTAGGGGACAAACTTATCAAAATGTGAGTTGAAGCTTGCCACAAAAAAACTCACCAGAAGCGTATATATCAAACGGTGAACTCTAACTTTCGCACATAAGATTGTACAGCGCTGCGTACCCTTGTGGCGCTTTATAAATAAAGTTATACATACATACATTGATAAATACAGTTCTAATAGTAAATTCCATAGTAATGGATAGAATATGAGTTTTTCTGGGGTAAACTCTAATCTCACTTTTTGATAAATCTGCCCCTAAGTGTCCCTGATACTCCTAACAAAATCTGAGAAGGTAAAAAATGTATAGTTGTAAGTTAAAGTTATATGCATCAAGCATTTAGGTCACAAATAAGTTCTGTCCAAGACAGGAAGGAGAGGGCCCTGCTCATTACATCTTACAATCTGAATGGAGACCAATCTCTTTTTTACTCTTCATTTGATTATAAAATTGCTACAGTGCCACAGTGGACTTCATTGCTTTGTGTAACATTTGCTATACAATCCAGTAGTAAACAAATGTAATCTCCTCAGAATAGGAAATTACTGCTTTTCCATCCAAAACAACAGCATCCCTTTTGTTAAACAGTTCCAGCAGCTGCCACAGAAACAAAGATTACCATGGCCCAAGATGATGATTTAATCACACAGTTGTTCGCTTTAAAACTGGTTTGTAGAACAATCTTAAAAGTAGCCCAAGTAGCTAACAAAAATAGTGTTATAGTTTTTTAAAGATTTCAAATAAATTTGATGATGATTAAACTATTCTGATACAGGTATGGGATTTATCCGGAAAATCCGTTATCCAGAAAGCTCTAAATTATAGGAAGGCCATCTCCCATAGACCCCATTTTAAAAATATAATTTGCATTTTTTAAAGGTACAGGTATAGGACCCATTATTCAGAATGCCCGGGATCAAGGGTATTCCGGATAAGGGGTCTTTCCGTAATTTGGATCTTCATACCTTAAGTCTATTAAAAAATCAATAAAACATTAATTAAATTCAATAAGATTATTTAGCATCCAGTAAGGATTAATTATATCGTAGTTTGTATCAAATACAAAGCACTGTTTTATTTTTACAGAGAAAAAGGTAATCAATTTTTAAAATCTGAATTATTTGCTTATAATGGAGTCTATGGGAGACAGGCTTTCCGTAATTCGGAGCTTTCTGGATATCGGATTTCCGGATAAGGGATCCCATACCTGTATTTTTCTTTTCTCTGTAATAATAACAGTACCTTGTACTTTGATCCCAGCTAAGATATAAATATTCCTTATTAGAGGCAAAACAATTCTGTTGAGTTTATTTAATGCTTGAATACATTTCTAACAAACAAAGTATGGTGACAGAAAGACCCCTTATTTGGAAAACACCAGGTCTGGAACATTCTGGATACCAGGTCATATACATGTACCATGAAAATGTTGGTATTGTGCTAAATGTGAAAATTGTCTACCAAGTTTGACATGTAAAGTGCTTGAATACATTGTTGGCACTAAATTATCCACAACAACACATGTATCCTTGAACTTTTTAAAGAAATTAGGGACCATTAATACATTCGTGGCAGTTGTACAAAGTAAGAATTACTAAGTGCTAAAGTTCTGTGCTTTGTCCCTCAAGCCAGATAAAGAATCTAGTAGTGCCTAACATATTGGCATCCACTAGTAAATTGAGGTTTCCTTGTCCTTTAAAGCAATGCATACAGGACACAAATGCTGAAAGCAGGCCATGAAAACAGAAGAAAAATAATAATTTCCGTTGACTCATGATAAAACTAATTTTAAAGGCTTAAAACAAAAACATGGTTACTCAGTTAATAAACATATGTGTAAACTGTTTCTTTCCTGGGGCAAAGTCTGTCTATCTGTGTTAAAGTATGGAACAGGTGGCAACTAACACATGAAAAGGAAAGCAGGCTAATTTTCAGACAGTATCAACGCATGTGTAGAAAAGGACAATTTACCAGTTAAATGGCTTCTAATCAAATTGGCTAAATGAATATGAATTTAGAGTGCAAGCTACGCTGTGCAGAGAGTGTTGAACAATATCTGTAAAGTGCTGTATAATATAATAGCTCTACATGAATAAATATATATGTATATATGCAAACATATAATCTGCTGACAAACACACTCTCATATGGTTGGTTTAAGAAGGTCTTTCAATTTGATAAAAGCTAATGCATGATGCTTATGTGTGCTGCAGCAGGTTTAAAGGGGTCATGCAGATTGACTGAAGGGATTAGGATGCTGCAGTACACCTGAGGGATTGGGTTTATTAGTGCCAGTATCAGGGGGAATATGGAAGTGGGTCATAAAGAAACCATCACCCTACTGGGGATATTGGAAATGTGATGACTGCGGTAATAGGAGCACAAGACAGAACTGGAGCAAACGTAGTACAATATTAGCAGTGTGTTCGATGTAAGTTGCAAGTTTTACTCTGAATATTTATATGTTCTTAGAAACTGATAAATACTAGCTCTTAAACTATGTCCTCTTTTACAGTAGGATTTATTTTGTTTGTATTTTCCAGCATTCATGTAAAGGGTGCCCCTGCAATTTTGCATTTCCAAGGGCCCCACTGCAGTCTTTATCTTCAGACTTGTGGTTCAGTGGCCTTGATTTTCTTTTCTCCAGCACCCTTATCATCATTATATATTTATACAGCACTGGAAGGTTACACAGTAATTAACAATAATTTAATAAGAAACAGGGATAAATAACAATAGCTTAACTAACAAGCATTACTTAGGGGCCAAGAAGGCTTTGCTCACAAGATTTAAAAATCTTTTCTCAAATGCAGAACATGCAGTGAGAGCCTACTTAAAAAAAGAGAAGGAATTCACATACCAAACAAATGAAAGGGCTTTAACCATCAATTAAGCAATTAAAAGCAGAGGCATGCAAATGAATCCTTAATATCACTATGCTGCTGATTTAATAACATAGATATTCAGAGCCATAAATCTGATATTGCATCCTATTTCGTTCTTCATTACAAAATATCGGAACATGGCTTCTGAGGTGGTATGATGTAGAGAGCAGCAAAGCAGAGGAACCAACAAAGTTAGGGCGAGAAGGGCAAAACTGAACCAAACAGCCCTTCACAAATATATCAGAATAGAGAATATACAGTGTATTAATTTAATAAAACCAAAGAAAATGCTATTTGAACCATATATATACTTTGCAAATAAAAATCATTCAGCACATCTCAGACCCATCTGCTGAGGAAGCAAGTGTGGCACTGTCTGTTGGCAGTGATGCATACTGTAGCACTCAACCTGTGCTTTAATGGAAGGTTCTGTTCATCAGTACATTAATCCAGACATGTTACAAACATTAGTTAATTAAGACATGCTCAATAATTTTACGTTAGTGAGTGTATATACGTGGTTTAATGTATATTATATTCCATATAATTAAATTGCTATGCCACATACCCTGCTCAGTCTGTTGTGAACACTTGTGCTAAGATATTAGTAGACTTCAGTAGGCAAGCAATAGATTTTGTACAAATTATCTCTCTCCTAGGAATGCCCTTGTTTTTCTTACTGATCTGATTAATTTCCTTGATTGTGGACTAAATAAATAATTCTGGTAAAAAAAATACACTTGCCTGTATTAAAAATGTTTTGGGTATATGGCATACCCTTTCTCAAGCCCACCCGCCATCTAATAGTACACATTTGTACAGTATTTATACAGTATATGAGGTATATATCTATATATAGGTAGTGTCTCTAGTGCAAGACAGTGTTTGCAATGGAACAATGCCTGTGACCACCAAGAGTTAAATGGATCATATAACAGCAACTTTGATTTGGTATTATAAATGAAGAAATCGAGGGCGAATCCATATGCTGTAACTAGAGAATCAGTGACTAAAATTGCTGACAGTCACTGAATCCAGTGTAGCACTGCAGAAGCCATTAATCATCTTGTTCTCTACATCTGTTTCTGCAGTAAAATGTACAAGCTCTCTGGGCTGATACCAAATCTTTATCCATTAAAGGAAAGCTATAGCTAAAATACAACCTGCTTTAGAACTAAACTGTGCTTTTGTAGCATTCAGAAACAGATATACATACACTTTCATACATGCTCCACATTTCATTTATGTAGAGACACATTCCTCTACATAGATAATGGGTATAATTCCCCAGGAACCTAAAAAATATTTGTTCTTTCCTGTGCCTACACTTTTTTTAAAACCTGTGTGGATTTTTTAAATTCCAAAACTGACCCATTTGATTCCTTTGCCTGAGGACCCTGTCAGCAATATATGTCTGTGGTGCTGATTCAAATGCTTCCTGTAAAACTGCATTATTGTTATTAATTAAATTAAATATTAAAAACACATATTTATAAAGCATCACCATTTTCAGTATGCTTTTCATACCCAGCCTCAAGTTATAGCCAGTTCTTATAAATCCTGTTTTATTAGCCTTCCTCCTGACTAAGTTTGCAACTTATTGACCTATTAATAAGGTCTAAACTATTGCCTCTCTGATTGATATTTGTCCAGGGCATGTTAACTAGGATTCTGTCAAGCTAGAAGGAAAATCTCATCATGGGAGGAACACCTTAGGCTGTTGTCTACACAGTCCCCCATGTGATCTGATTATTGTTTTGGGTGCAAATAATTATTTTAGCTCAATTTGGGTAACAGATTTGGTGCCAAAATAGTACAATCAGCTCACCAAATGAGCAGATCTTCCAGTCTGGCTTGGGTAATTCTTTTTAGTAAATCATTTGTGCTAAAGTTTCCTTAGTGCACAAACGGCAAAAACCATTATAGAGTCTTGCATTGAGAAGAGCTGGCTTTTGCTACACTATTTCAGCATCAACTGTGTATAGATGGACCAAAATACTGCTTTCGGCTACATTTGCAAATAAGAGCTATATTTTCTTTCATTGTGCATTATTGCATTTGTTTCCATTATTTGGGTGGAGTTGCCATTTTATATGTGGTATGAGCAAAAGAAAGGCTTGCTTTCAAAAATAAAATTCCCAGACTGGGTTAAGAAGTTTGACAGAGGCGCTCATTGGTGATATTTCACAGGGATCCCTGACATATGATGAGATCTGGTGCGTGGTTGGGAAATTTTCATATAGTTTTTTGTCAGGAAATTGAGACTTAAAGCCCCGCAGGCTTGTCAAGACAGCTGAAGATCTTTATGGAAGAATAATGGTTACAGTGCATTGATGACATTCTCCAATTCTTTTTACTAAGCACCATGCTGGGACTCTACTCTTGACAAGCTTTGAGATTACTGCAATCCTTCTGCCTTCTAGAGCCTCACATTTGTTTTATTTTAGCATTCACCCTATTTACAGTACAGGTATAGGACCCGTTATCCAGAATGCTCGGGACCAAGGGTATTCTGGATAAGGGATCTTTCCCTAATTTGGATCTCAGTACCTTAAGTCTACTAAAAAAATCAATAAAACATTAAACCCAATAGGATTGTTTTGCCTCCATTAAGTATTAATTATATCTTAGTTGGGATTAAGTTCACGCTACTGTTTTATTATTACAGAGAAAAAGGAAATCATTTTTAAAATTCTGAATTATTTGACTAAAATGGAGTTTATGGGAGACGGGCTTTCCATAATTCGAAGCTTTCTGGATAATGGGTTTCCGTATAAGGGATCTCATACCTGTATATGCAAATACTGGAAAGAATAACTACTGTTATAGTGCAGAGATTTTAACAAATATTTTCGTATATCTGCTTACTTAAGGAGCAATGTTCTTGGATATGTTACTGAACTTTGCAAAGCAGTGATGCATATTGGAATTTTTTTTAGTCCACAATCAGAAAGAAAGTGGCTTGTTTGTTACAATTGTATAGTAAGTATCTGACTGTGACAAGCAGCAGTGTATGTGAGCAGTATTTCATTGTGAGGAAATGAGCACTGCAGAACTGCATGGCAAACAGCCTATTGGAAGGTTAGTTAGAATTATGTAATCTTCTATTAGGCAAACATTTATTTTTGGGTTGACATGCACAGAGGAATCTGTAGGGATTACACATTTAAAAGGATAGTATTTATTTTTTCAAAATTTTTCTACAAGTTTGTCTATTGAAAACATCACATTTTAAACATAAAATGATTTAATTTTTTTTCTCTTTAAACATTCTACTACTACTGAATCAGCTTGCAGCTGAAGTCTTCTAATGGAGAGTGCCTGTGTTATTGTTTTTCTATGCCCTTGGCAGCCATTTTCTAATTGGAGGGTACCTCAATCTCCCCTCGGTCTCCTATTGTGTTTATTTTTCTAGTTTAAGAAGCTATCCAGAAAGGCAAAGTGTGTGATTTTGCTTCATTGGGGGCATAATCTGTCCAATAACCTCTTTACACTAAGGTTAACCCCCTGGCTTTTATAATAACCCGCACAACCTATAACCAAAATGTATGCTTTAAGTATTACCCTGTTTTAAGAACAATTCTGCTGGAAGGTTTAATTCATATTTTGTATAGCTTTTTTGGCTGAGTAATAAAAAAGAACTCCCATATCAGAGGAACAATTTATACATGAATTCTGCCATTGTTAATTACAATATGAGCACGAGAGGCCAATGTTTCACTAGTCGTTGTATGAGACATATTGAGATAATTAAATCTCCACTTGTACAGTAGAATAGGTGACGCCTTTATATTTAATGAAAAGTAAAATTGAGTTAACTCCTGTATGTATATATATATATACAGTCATGGGCAAAATTGTTGGCACCCCAGAAATTTTTCCAGAAAATCAAGTATTTCTCTCAGAAAAGTATTGCAGTAACACATGTTTTGCTATACACATGTTTATTCCCTTTGTGTGTATTGGAATAGAACAAAAAAGGAAGGAAAAAAAAGCAAATTGGACATAATGTCACACAAAACTCCAAAAATTGGCACCCTTTCAAAATTGTGGATAAATAAGATTGTTTCAAACATGTGATGCTCCTTTAAACTCTTCTGGGGCAAGTAACAGGCGTGGGCAATATAAAAATCACACCTGAAAGCAGATAAAAAGGAGATTCACTTAGTTCACTTAGTCTTTGCATTGTGTGTCTGTGTGTGCCACACTAAGCATGGACAACAGAAAGAGGAGAAGAACTGTCTGAGGACTTGAGAACCAAAATTGTGGAAAAATATCAACAATCTCAAGGTTACAAGTCCATCTCCAGAGATCTAGATTTGCCTTTGTCCACAGTGCACAACATTTTCAAGAAGTTTGCAACCCATGGCACTGTAGCTAATCTTCCAGGGCATGGATGGAAGAGAACAATTGATGAAAGGTTGCAACGCAGGATAGTCCGGATGGTGGATAAGTAGCCCAAAACAAGTTCCAAAGAAATTCAAGCTGTCCTGCAGACTCAGGGAGCATCAGTGTCAGCGCGAACTATCCGTCGACATTTAAATGAAATGAAACGCTATGGCAGGAGACCCAGGGGGACCCCACTGCTGACACAGAGACATAAAAAAGCAAGGCTACAGTTTGCCAAAATGTACTTGAGTAAGCCACAATCCTTCTGGGAAAACGTCTTGTGGACAGATGAGACAAAGATAGAGCTTTTTGGTAAAGCACATCATTCTACTGTTTAGCGTAAACAAAATGAGGCCTACAAAGAAAAGAACACAGTACCTACAGTGAAATATGGTGGAGGTTTAATGATGTTTTGGGGTTGTTTTGCTGCCTCTGGCACTGGGTGCCTTGAATGTGTGCAAGGCATCATGAAATCTGAGGATTACCAAAGGATTTTGGGTCGCACTGTAGAGCCCAGTGTCAGAAAGCTGGGTTTGCGTCCGAGATCTTGGGTCTTCCAGCAGGATAATGACCCCAAACATACGTCAAAAAGCACCCAGAAATTGATGGCAACAAAGTGCTGGAGAGTTCTGAAGTGGCCAGCAATGCGTCCAGATCTAAATCCCATTGAACATCTGTGGAGAGATCTTAAAATTGGTGTTGGGAAAAGGTGCCCTTCCAATAAGAGAGACCTGGAGCAGTTTGCAATGGAAGAGTGGTCCAAAATTCTCAGTGAGAGGTGTAAGAAGCTTATTGATGGTTATAGGAAGCGAGTGATTTCAGTTATTTTTTCCAAAGGGTGTGCAACCAAATATTAAGTTAAGGGTGCCAATAATTTTGTCCAGCCCATTTTTGGAGTTTTGTGTGACATTATGTCCAATTTGCTTTTTTTCCTCCCTTTTTTGTTCTGTTCCAATACACACAAAGGGAATACACATGTGTATAGCAAAACATGTGTTACTGCAATACTTTTCTGAGAGAAATACTTGATTTTCTGGAAACATTTCTGGGGTGCCAACAATTTTGACCGTGACTGTATATACATATATAAATATAATATAATTTACATTTAACAGGCAAAACAATACAGGGCTATACTGACTCTTAATTGAATTGTTAGAGAGGGACATTGTTTCCTTGATAGGACTTTGGCATAAAGATTATGGTTGTTTACAAACAAACACTGCTTTACAAATGGCAGTGTTGAATACCTGACTTAAAAAATACCATAAAAGCTGTGCAGATCTGGTTTTACTCCATATAGAGCATTCTTTCTTCTTTCTAGTGTATGGGGTGGCATAGCACTGCCTTTTAGACAGGAAGATGTCCCTGCAAATCACAAATTTTATGATCAATGAAAAACTGACCATACACTCACAACTCACTAAGTAAATGGGAACAATGGACCCCTTATGTGTGTCTTCAAGGCTTGGGACAATCTCTTCTCTCTGCCTGAGTTCTTCAAATTGAATGAGCATGTATTCCATGCTGCATAATGCGAATTACTTTTCTATCATTGCTTTTTGAATGATCTACAAACTGATATGCTATGTTGTTTTTTGTGAAAAAAAGTGTATATATATATATATATATATATATATATATATATATATATATATATATACAAAGCAATATGGTCACCTAAGCAGTTTATCATCATAATTTAATTAGAGATTATTAGGGTTTACAAATCCCTATTCTTTGATGCTTAAATTGGCCACATATTATGTTTTTCATCCATGACAGACCAATAGTTGAATGCATAATGTGATTTAAAAGCCAAGAGCCCTTTGTTTATTCCAGTAGCTCCAGTGCAATGGATTCCTATTCATCTTTGCAGAGACGTACATGATGACAACTCATTTACCATAAATCCATCCTAAGATCCTATTTTTTCTTTAATGTTTAAGATGCAGGAACGCTGTAGATTGCATTTCCTGAGTGAATTACTCGTTGCTTGGGAACACTTGAGTCAAGATGTCCAGCACTGGTTTATGGCCAGGACAACACAGAAGCATTTCATCAAATCCCAGTACTGGGCAAATCAAATGCTGAGCCTTCAGTTGATGTTGTGGGGGCTCAAATGCTCTGCAGGGCCCAAGAAGTCAAATTTATTACTGAATTTGCTAAGCTCCTAGCTAGAACAAGGTATATCAGATAAGACCATATTGTACTCCCCTAGCCTACTATGAGGATTCTGAAAGCATTGTCCTAGACTGGCAATAATTTACAATTGTTGAAATGTCATTTAATAGCTAGAATCTTTTAAACATCTAAATATATTACCAGCAGAACAGTGATTAATAACTTCATCGTAGACTTGCATATACCAGTAATTTTGTTTTGTATCATGATTGGTACTTGTATTGTGGCCTGCCAATCCCAAGGCATATCCGTATACTATGGATAATTGTCAGTTTGGGAATTTGACAGGGTAGATAATCTCATGTGTTGATGAATCATGTTGGTTAGTTCATTAGCATGTTGGCTACTTCCTCATCTGCATTGGTAGAGGTGGAAGTGAAAATAAGCTGCAGCTCTGCTTTACTTCCTGCTGTTCCAATTGTTTGTGCACTTTGGATCGATTATCAGAACTATAGTAAGGAGGCCATACTGTGTGTGTCCTCTCATAAGCCCTCTGTCCTTCTCTTGGTTTCTAATTGGTCACAGACAGTACCTAATTGGGCCGCCTTTTGTCTTAAATCCAGAGCCATTTTCCATAGCACTTACACTATATTGATAGAGTTAAATTAAGTGATTTCATTATAGCTGCATTTTATTCATATGTAAGATTTGGAATGGCAGATCTTTTATCATTGCAGACTTTTATGCAATACATACTTTTTTAAATTCATTTCTATGGCTCAATTTTCTCTGCACCTGAATAGCCACACTATCATTTTTTTTTGTCCACAAATTGCTGTAACTGCCATTGAAACCACCAAGAGCCCTATATTTAACAACCTTTTTTGTTTTGCATCATATGACCCCTCACATTCTTTCCTTGAGCCTTTTGAAGAAAATCTGGAACCCAACAAGCTTTCTTGGGTCATGTTCTAGTATATCATTTGTGGTCCCTTCTAGCTTGTGTTACAGTGTTTCAGAAATTAACACATGGGGTAGAATGGACTGGCCCTATATTTGATTGTTTGTTGGCAGATATCTTTGTATGTTCATTTAGATTAGATCTCATGATGTACATGAACAAATGTGCATTAATCAAATACAAAAATTAAAATGGGAGCCTAGTTATAGGTGGTTCACTATGGATGTGGTGTCCCTTTATTCTTCTATAGATCACACTATGGGATTACAGGCTATAAGGTTTTGGCTAGATAAAGAGCGTCTTTTTTCTAAAGCACAATCTGATTTTATTTTACGATCTGTAGATTTTTTGTTGAGGTCTAACTATTTTCTTTTTGATGGTAAGTTTTACCTTCAGAGATGTGGGGCCGCGATGGGGGCCTCTTTTGCGCCCACATATGCTAACCTCTTCATGGGGTGGTTTGAATGGCTTTACATCTTTGGGGCTAAAAATCCTTTTCGTTTACATATTTTTTCTTTTTTTCGTTACATTGACGATTGCATTGGTATTTGGGTGGGAGATGAGGATTCACTTACAGATTTTGTCACATATTGTAATGAACAGGCTAGGGGTATTACTTTTACCCATGAGACTAATGACTCTTCTATTTCTTTTCTTGATGTTAAGTTTACTGTTCAGGAGGGGATGATAGGATGTGATCTTTTTAGGAAACCTATTACCCGTAACACATTATTACATTCACGTAGCGCACATCCAGCCAGCTGTCTGAGGGGAATCCCCGTGGGCCAGTTTCTCCGTCTTAGACGGATCTGTTCCACTTGGGATTCCTTCCAGCGGCAGGCGATGGCACTATGGGATCGTTTTTTGGAAAGAGGTTACTCACCAGAGGTGATCAAGGTGGCATATGATAGGGCTGTGAGTATGGATAGGAATACCCTTCTTAGACCCAAGAGGTCAGGTTTATCAAATGTGCATGAGAAAGAGAATCTCAGAGATACGGGACAATCTAAAATCCGTTTTTCTATGGTCTATAGTAAGGATGCTCACTTAGTACGTAAGAGTATTTGTAAATATTGGGGTGTTCTTTTACAGGACCCCATTCTAGCAAAGGTACTAGACAAAGTACCATCCTTTGTATATAGGAAAGGGAGAGATGTGGCATCCCGCCTATCTCCAAGTTTTTATACTTCTAAAAAAAGAATTACACCTTGGCTGAAATATATAGGCAACTATCGTTGTGGAAGGAAGAGATGTAAGGCATGTCAGTTTATAAATGTGTCTAAAAGTTTTACTAGTACATATACGGGCAAAGAATATCAGATTAAACAATATTTTAACTGTCTTTCAAAAGAAGTAGTTTATTTAATAACATGCTCATGTGGATCTCAATATGTAGGGAAAACCATACGTAATGTCTCTACAAGAATTTTGGAACATATATCTGCTACAGAGAGAGGAGATGTTAGGTCTGCTGTGTCGAAGCATATGATAGAGAAACATGAAGGGAGGGTGCAATTTACTTTCCAGATTATTGATAAACCTTTTTTTCAGGTCAGGAAGGGTGACTTGGAAAAAAGGTTGTTAAAGAGAGAAGCCTTTTGGATATATAATCTTCACTCCCTGGAGTCTCATAATGGTATGAATAGGGACTGGGAATTGTCCTGTTTCTATTGATACCTGGGGAATTGATAGGCGATTAACGTCTCTCTCTCATGTTTTTGGCTTGAAAAACATATAATCGTACTTTGTCAGTTATTGTGGATATATGACTTGTGTACCTCGATTGGGGGTCTTGGAGTACTTTCCTGTTATTCTAATTTTGATTTTATGTGTATTTGTGGTTTTTCTCTTTGTATATATGTCTAGGGGGGTAATGGGTTAATTACATCTGATGACTTCATGTGCTGTTTTGGGTATAAATAACCCCTCCTATACAGGGACTGTTTCAAGCTTCTGATGAAGTGACGCGAGGTCACGAAACGCGTTAAGCGTAAGTCCTGATGCTGTACATGTGCCATTTTAATATGATTGAATAAAAGACTGATTTTATATACATTTTTCACCACGTGGTGCTCCGCTTTTTCTGGATGTGATTGTACATGAACAAATGTACTGAAAGGAGGATATTTATAAAATGAAGGTGACAAAAGTGAAGGAAGGCTTACCTGCCACAACTCTGTGATTAAAAACCCAATTATGATTTGAATATTAAAAACCAACACCTCCTTGAAACTATTTGCTTCATTGCTCAGAGGATTATAGAATTTGGAGATTATGTGGCTCATTTTAGAGTTGCCCTTTGGCAGTACAGTTTCCAGGTATTTTTCCCTGAATAGCAGCTTTTCTCAAGGCCAGATAATTTGATGAGGAAATGGCAACAAAAATATTTCAGCCTAAGAATATTTGTGTTAATAAGAAAAGGCATATTGTCAATGCATATCCATCTTCAATCGTAAATTCTAATTACACTTGAAGACAATTTTATCCGTGTGAAGGATTAGTTGTAATGTGTATTTTTGTATATTTGTTTGGAAGCTTCACATTTCGAAAAATGATGCAAACTAGATACTCGGCTTGAAATAAATAATAGTAATTTTCACATCATACAGCTACACTTTATCACTAGGAAGCCAATCTAAAGCTTTAGAAACCATGCAGTTTCGTTAATATATACTTGACAATGCATCTGTCTAAACCCCTAGCCCACTTAATCTTCCTTAAATCATTCTTCTCAAATTGAATCTTTTCTTCTCAACTCATAGACTACAGGTGTGCTAAGTGGCAAAACAATTCTACTGCTTATAGTTATCATACATAAACTATAGCATCTGCTCTTTCCATGCTTTCTGAATCATTGTGCAGGTAGGAAGAGGATAGCCATCCCTACTATAGAGCATATAGGATAGAACCTTCCTTTAGGTGAATGTTACACGGGGGTTGTAGCCTGAGGGCTTATAATATGTGTATCCCCTTACCCCCATTTGTTAACAAAAAAAAGTTTTTTGTCACATTGTCTTGAAATTCCTTCTCAAGGAAGTAGGGAGAACATTAGTTGAGAGCCTGAGGAGCAGTGCTGTTGTAAAGCCTATGTTAGGGCTGGTGACCCTATGAATGAGGCATTGTCAGTATTAAGTTTAGAACCTATGTGAAAAATATCAGATGAACAAGCTCATACAGTTTTTAACTGTGCAGTATTTAGTTCCACTGAGGTGTGTGACTGGAATTAGTACAATGCTGACATCCACCAGCCATGTTTAGATAAGTGTGTGTAAGAACTGCATCTCACAGATATTTAAAGTAGAACATGAGATGAAAGCCTCAGGAGCTGTGTTTGTTAAAGGAGAAGGAAAGGCTAAGTCACTTGGAGGTGCCAAAATGTTAGGCACCCCCAAGTGACTTAAATCACTTACCTTGTACCTCGGGCTGGTGCCCCTGTTAAGAGAGAACCGCACCAGCCCGGGGTAGCAGCGATCACTTCCTTCTTCCTGTTTCGTGCGCGCATGCGCAGTAGAGTGAAAAGCCGAACTTAAACAAGAAAGTCGGCTTTTCACTCTACTGCGCATGCGCCGGCCCAGGGAATAGCCATGGTTAGATTCATGTGTTGGTGAGCAGCACACCCATAACCATTGTAAGATATTGCTGATGTTGAAGTTAGCCTGTTCCTCACCTGATTTATGAAGATCAAGGTTGCTGTTTTTTTACCTATTCAAGTTTTTTAGAGCTAAAACTCTCAAAACTGAAATCATGGTTCTGATATTTATTAAGTGCAAAAAAACCAAAAACTCTAATGGAAACTTTGCATTCTAAAATCTTGCAAGTTTATGTAGAAGTCAATGGGAGTTGTCTTAGGCAAAGTCAAATATTTTCAATTCGAGATTTTCGAGTTTTTCTAGTTTTAATCTAGTTTGCAAACTCACAAATTCGAGATATTCAAGTTTTTTATTCAAAAGAGTTTTCCATATTAATTAATTACATATTTTTTTAAAATGCAAGTTTATTCAAATTAGAAAATTACTCTCAAATTCACAAACTAGAAAACTGATAAGTAAACTCATTTGCTTTCAAGAGCCTCCAATATACCCATTGGCTCACCTTTTAATGCAAGTGGAAACCACAGCAACTAAGAAAACCCAAGGCAAAAAAAATTGTTTAGGATCGTAACCAAATGGTTCAAAGGAAAGTCTCACAGTACCTTTAGCCATTTCTTAAGGTAAAGGTTAAAATGGGCAGCGTGAATCAGTTTGATGATGATTGGATGTTGATTTTCACAAAACATAATTTTGCATATTGCAAAATGAAATGATGTAAAGCCCTACACTATGAGTGAAACTAACATTTAATTTAATGTTTAATTTAGCTAGCATGTTTTGGTTTGCCAGGAGTGTAGCCCATGTCCTTAAGTTTCTTTTAGAAAAAAACAACTCCACACATCTTTCTTTTATGTAAATATCACTGTCTCTTGGTCAGATTTACAACCTGATAAATCCACCTCTTCATTCTACTCTATCCACCAACGATTATCACAAAACAGCATGGCCATTTATGTATTTGCCTGTTATTGTGCAGATAGGTATATAAATGGAGATCCCTTTTGTTATATTTATGCCCTCAGTTATTGCCATCATCCTTTATATAGTTTTGATATGATATATTTGTGAAATGCTTTACAGAGAGTGATTATCATTGACATCAGTCTTTTCCTCAGCTTACAATCTAATTTTCATATTACACTCTTTTTACACATACCCACACAGTTTTCATCTGAAATTATTTAGCCTTCATTCCTGTATTTTTTTTTTTAACTGTGGGGGTAATGCAAACCACCCAAAGGATTCTGACATGGACATAAGGTTACAAATTGCATACTTTATAAAATTAATGAACATTACATTGACTTTCCTGTTAAATTCCTGTTGAATTTCCTGTTAGAAATTAGCGGTACTAAACAAATGCTGACAGATGCCTATACTAAAATACATACTGTCTCATTCATATTAAACTTTATAGAGAAAAACAACCTTGTTAATGTTCACAGAATGTGACAGAATTGCTTTACCCTTGTTCAGTATCAGTGCAATGAATCTGGCTTGTGATTAACCTAATTTTTGCTTATTAATTTAATTAAGAAAAATCTACAGGGTCATGTAATAAAAGGAATAGGTTGTTATGTAACAAAATACACATAGTTTGCCTAGGTGCAGTAACCCTTACAACAAATCAGCAGGTAGCATTTACTAGTCACCCGTTTAAAAGCAAACATCTTATTGGTTGCTATAGGTTATTGCACTTGGTTGAACTTAGTACCTTTTATTGCATATGAGGGTGTGTTTTTTTTATAGTTGACCGGGACAAACAGGAGTGGAACTTACTGGTTCTTATGGGCAGTTTGGGAAGGGAATAGGGGAAAGGAAAAGTTTTGTTTATTCAGAGCTTATTATGTCTATGGAAAAAAGAATGAAAGCTTGCTTAAAGGTGGCCATACACGGACCGATTTTTTACTTACAAACGACCGATTCCCGAACGATCTGATGCTATCGTTAAGTTATCGTATAGTTGGTGGTGTACGAACGATCGTCGGCCCACCAAACGAGCCGACATTATCGTCCCCAAAATCGATCGGCCAGGTTTAAAAATTTTGGTCGTTTAACGATAAAATCTGCCAGTTGGTGTGAGTGTCAGACATTTGTCTTTCAACGATTGTTCTCTGCGCATGTCACGATTGCCAGCAGCAGAAGTCAACGACATCGATCGTACGTAGATGTACGATCGTAGGTATTTTACGATAATGATGCGACAAAATCTTTCCCGAATTATCGTTGCCCGTGGATGGCATATTGTATGGGAACTCGATCGCCATACGATCGTTTGTCGATATAATCGTTCATCGCACAACGAGCGAAATCGCCTCGTGTATGGCCACCTTTATACCTTGGCCCCTTTGAGAGGCCTTACTCCCCCTCCCTATCTGCACCACTGTCTGATGATGTATCTGGTTCTAAAAAGCAGAGTAGTGTGGTTGGTGGGCTTCAGGTCCTCTATTCTGTGACCACTGACCCGGATCATGTGCAGTTGAAGCCAGGTCTGAATCTTCTTTTTCTGTGCATGCCTCTGTAGCACAATCACAGAGAAGAGGACCGGAAACAGTCAATATGGCACCTGCCATCCATTTTGCACTTCTCTGCTTTTAGAACCAAGTACAGCAAACAGGGCCTTATAGGAGGTCCTCAATAGTGCAGTTCGGCATGAGGGCCCTGGAGAAAGCCAAGATATTATGCAAGCTTTCATTCTCTTTAAACTAACTCAACAGAGTACAGAGGGGGGGGGGGAGCAGTCAGTATAAAAACAATAATCTGCTAGTGCTATGTATTTACACAAAAATCAGATTTTTTTTCAAGATTTTAATTACATTTTTAGAATAGGTTTTGGGTTTTTCTTGACTCAGTCAAAAAAATGCCCAAGGCATCAAAACAGTGTGGCAGTAATTGCATTTATTCTACAGCAGTGAAGTTAAATTCAATCTCTACTAAATAATACCAGTGAATGATGTGATGTATTTTATGTATATAATTTATCTGCATTTGTGTTGTGCTGCTAGAACAGAATACTAGTGCACAGAATTAGCAGCTCCATTTGGTATCAGACCATAAGCTTTTAATGAAATTTGTATGCTTCCATTAAATGTTTATGAGGCTATGCTTGTTTCCTTAACATTTACTTCTCTGATTAAAAGTTTTCTTGGTTGAGAACACGCACAGCGCAGCAGGGCTGCGGTGGCAGCTCATTAATTTTCCTCTTTGTACCTGTTTGTCTGCCAGATCAGACCACTAACTTGCATAGTGAGGTGTAGAAATGTGTTAAAAATAGAGACATCCCTTAGTGGAATCATTTTATATTATTCTCATATAATGTGCCATTTTATATGTATCATCTAAAAATATGCAATTTAAATAGTAGCCTTTCATTTACATGATTAGTAAAATCCTAAATATGGTTATATTAAATTTATCCTGACTGCTCCTATAATTCCAGGTAGACTGTAAGGTTTATGCCAGTCCAGCAGTAATCAGTCCATCAGTAATAATGGAACTGAACTGGAACTGAGAAGTACTGTGGACATATTGTACACCAAAACTTTTGAAAGATGTGGCATCAGTGCAAGTGGCTCAAAATGTAACCCTTAGAGGCCCCACTGATGCCAGTGTTCATTGGTCAAACTCACTGCTGGTCTCTCTCTCTCGCTGAGCTAAACTTGACCCTTGGCCTTGGTCTGTTCCTGCTTGTTCTCTTCCTGCCCTAGACAACAGCCTATATATGGACTATGAACCTATTAGCCCCTTTAGTGACTTGCTCTAGACTTAACCTTGCCATTTACCTGCCTGTTTGTCCTGTATTTTCTAGTACCTACTTTGCCTTATCACCTTTCCTGTGCTTTCATACAATGTTCCTCTTTGCCAATCACTTCTGCTACTTGTTTCCCAGCTCAGTCTTTTTCTTGGTCTGCACTAAACCCTTAAAGGCACTAGTGGCCCCTGGTGGTCTATAGAGCCCCAGGTGAACTATAGTGGCCCCTTGTTCCTGACAGATATTTTTCAATTGTAATTGGACCCAGTGCCATTATTATTCAGCATCACTTTACAGTATGCAGGGAATACTAACCCTCATATAATAAAAAAAGAAATAAGCTTGCCTAGATAGGGTAACCCAAGACGGACAGGTACCATATTGGGTGTCTAATACAACAATAACTTCTTTATGGACAAATTATAGCCCATTTAGATTATGGCACTTATGCACATCTTTTATTCTTTGGACATTTTTGATATTTTGCCCAGTCTAACACGATAAGTAACTATCATATATATATGCTATAATTTGGGGCATGTCATCTTGTTATAATTATGTATTATACATGTTTACTGATGTGCTATAAGGACATATTTGCATATTATATCATTTAGTAAGAGGTGATTAATAGAACAAGGCGCATTCAAATTTAGGTTCAATAGTATATGTTTATTAATTGGACACCCTGTCTTTGGGATATCTGATTTATTTGGTATGTCCATCTTCCAATAGTTATATTTGGACTCAATAACCCATATGTTTTAAAACTGATGTTAATTTCTGTAAATCTTTTTAGGGGTTTCACCTCTCTCCTAAACACTAACCTGTAGTAGACTCCAGTCAGACTGCATCAAAACGTTTACTAGTTCTATTAGAAACTTATAAAAAAAAAATAAAGGTTCCGCACTAAAGCCAAATCCAAGTAAAAGCAGCTTTCAGTAGTGTAGAATCCTCAGCTTCATACACACCAACCAGGAAGTGCTTAAAAAGAAAAAGGAGAGAGCACACAAGGGAAACTGCCCCAGTGTATCACCAATGATATAATTACAAGGTATCCCTCACCATTTCAGCAATGGCAATCCATTAAGTCAGTGTTTAAAAAGACAATAAAATATACCATTGTGCATTAAAATTTTAAATGATGTATAAATAATTAAAACAGATGTCTACTCGCAAAGTTGATAAAGATTCAAGCAGTAAAAATATCAAAACAGGAGATGCTGACTGCTGCTGGCTTCCAATAAATCTGGGGACCATTCAAGACTTGCCACCAAAGTAAGCAGACTAGAGGGAGGAAGTTGTCTTTTGAAAAACAGTCCTCAACATTGTGTTTGTGAGTATATAGGCTGGAAGGGGAGCAATGCGGTGGACCCTTACCTGATACATTTTACCCATCTCCTGTTAAGTGGTAACATGATTTTGAAGCCTTGTAGTTATCAGTAACTTATACCAGATCAATAAAAGGGAGATGTGGCTAAGTAGAGCTGCATATATTTCATTATACAACCCCATTTTCAAAAAAACTAAACCCTAAAATATAGGGTTTAAAAAAATATATGACCCAGTGCATTGATGATACATTGGCTTACATCATAGGGTGGGGGTACATTATTCACCATATTTTACATAAATATGTATGTACTGTATACACACACACGCATATATATATTAATGTGTGTGTGTTGCTTGTTGCTCTTAACATCAATAGCCAGATACATAGATACAGAAGAGAGATACAGTAGAAAGAAAAATTATAGATACAGTAGGTAGATAAATGATAGATACAGTAGGTAAATAAATGATAGATACAGTGGTAGATAAATGATAGATACAGTAGATAGATGATAGATACAGTAGGTAGATACATGATAGATACAGTAGATAGATGATAGATACAGTAGGTAGATACATGATAGATACAGTAGATAGATACATGATAAATACACTAAACAGATACATAATAGATACAGTAAATAGTAGTTTAGAAATACTAAACAGTAAAAATACACCTTAAATCAAATTCAGCATTGTGTTTCCACAGTTTCATTTTACTGTACCAAACAACAGGATGTGCTTCTGTGTCTTAGCTTTATTGAAGCATCTGTCTATCTTTTTCTATTAAATCACTGCCTGGACTTTTAATGCATCTGGGACTTATTATTTTTGTCTGCTCTTTATATACGTCACCAAACTCTGCTAGATCTGAACTGTTATAAATCTTCTAGCAGATCAAACGTTTGAGACATGAATTATTAATGCACTGTGCTAGAGCTTGATGTGTCTTTCTGTTTCTTAGAATTTTAATCTTGTTTGAGAGAAATGAGAGGAATGTGCAGCAATGATTTACTGAACCTGCTATAAAATAATTTTCATCTTGTAATGAAAATTCATTTTAATAAACTGAATTTAAAAAAAAGCCTTTTCTGTATCCTGTAACAATGTTATGTTTGTAACTATTAATATAACATTCCTAAGAGATCTTATAAAATCTGTCTTTAAACAGTATTTGTTTGCCCCTTCCTTTGTCTCCCCCAAGATCAATAACTCTCATTCCCTCAACAAGTCATTCAAGGGAACACCCTGCACAGGTTGCTACCACTAACCCTGTTTGTTCAAACCCTTCATTATCAGGGAAATAGACACAAAGCACCCACTACAGACTTCAGGTCTTAAATTGCCTTTATTGAAACTTTAGGCACAGACTTACAGAGAAGCAACATTTCTGGCTGCCAATAGCCCTTATCAAATAGCTTAAAGGAGATGTAAATGTTAAAAAAACAAATCATATATTTAGCCTTAGACTGCTATTCTCTACAAGACTACCTTAATCCACCGCATCCAGCACTTCCCCCTGGTGTTTTGCAGTCACATGTGCCATGTTTGAAAGTTCTTCAGAAGGAGCGGAAGGCCCCACCCTCCTGGAAAAAAAAAGCCTGCTCCTGCTGCCTCCAGGCATGCGCAGAAGGGGCTCTCCACTCCGACAAGTTGTCGGTGTAGTGAGAGACCTTAACAGGAAGTGGGGGCGGAGCTTCACTCTGAACAAGGAAGGAGTGGAATAGAGCAGAATATAACTCAGCAACCAGGTAAGAAAGAACAGAGGGACAAAGGCAGGCAATCTGGGAAGCTGTTTAGAGTAATTTTATTAATATAAAAAAAAAAGGTTTACTTATTCTTTAATAAGGGTCCATGGTGGCTTCTACTGGAGTGTATGCTATAATTTATTAACAAGGATATTTCAAGACTTGAAGTCCATAGTTGGTGCTGTGATTCTCGCTTTGCACTGGCTAAACGTTTTGCATGGTTATCCTTACCTTAGCATAGGCTGCTTTAATTATTTACTAGATTTACAACCGCCTTTATGTATAAGGACATCCAAGGTACTGGTCAAGACCCTGACCTTCCTTATTTATACTAGGAGTGGTGGTGTGGTCCTTTCTATTAATCTGAACATAGTAGGGATGCACTGAATCCAGAATTTGGTCAAGATTTGGACGTTTTCAGCAGGATTTGGATCTGGCTGAATCCACGTGTCTGGTTGAACCAAATCTAAAGCCTTAAAATCACATGAATTTTTGTCACATAAACAAAAAATCTTTCACCAAGCGGTTTGCAAATGGTTCCCTATAACCCTAATTTGGAATGCAAATTTGGTTCAGCATTCAGCAAATCTTTTACAAAGGATTTGGGGTTCAGCTGGATCCCAAAATAGTGGATTTGGTGCATTCCTAGAACACAGACATTACGAGACAGACTATGCATGTACAGTATAGTGGTACTGCATTTACACTTGTTACACACCAATCGTGTATTTAGTTTTCTGTTAATTAACTGCTTTATAAACATTAAATTAACTCATAATATGTAGCCCACATTTGTAGTATGTTCTAAATACAGAGCAGAGCAGAACTGTCAAAGCATATAACTACCTTGGAATCCTAGTTTGGCTGACCCTGAAAGATATCCAACTTATGGCCAAACAGGGGTATACTGTGCATGGCTGAATGATTAGAGAATGTTTCTATGGAATATGAATTCCCTACCAGTCATTTGAACTGAAGAAGCCACTCGGATGAGTGGTGAAACGTTTTAGACTTAATTCTACTAGATACTGTTTCTATGGAAGTTTAAAAGAATGTCCTCATTTGCTAATGCATACATAGATGATATATTTAGTTTGGACAAGTCAACTGAGCTCTAACAGCATCACAGAATGGTTCTGGTGGAAAAGCTTAGGGAGAGTATAATAGTCTATGGGTATGGGTCAGTCAGATTGGGTTTGTTAGGTGTAACCTTATTTCCTCATGAACATCTTTTTGCTTCACTCTGCTAGGTTTGCGCCTGACCCACCCTCTCACAATCCACCATGCTGTCGTCACTTATATACCATAACCCGACCTGCCCATCCTTGATGTCTCCGGAAGGGGTTGGGTAGAGAAAATCTCAGAGCCTAATGTATAAATAGAAGAGGCAGACAAGCCAGGAGGAAAAATGCCACAAAGTCTTGACACAGAATGATGTAGTGAGCAGGAACATTAGACAGGCATGAAGGAAAAATGCTTTTGGTGTGGCCCACCAAAAGTGTTTTTTCAACCCAAACCAGCCTGAATTGTATGTAAACCCATGGGGTCACAATGTTTCTGGCTGGCTGCACAACACTGACAGAACCCAGAGCAGACTCAGCATGTGTTGTACCTCTATTTTTTCAGAGCCATGGATCTCCACTGCTGTGGGGCTGCTGTGCCCAGTGTTGGACTGGCCCATCATGATACCAGGAAAACTCTTGGTTGGCAAAGGTGTCTGTGGGCCCTCCTGCTCCTCATCATTTAGCCTAGTTCATAGCCATTCCCTGTTTCTGAATGGAAACAAAGAGGAGAAATAGATGGCAGAATAGATGCTACCATGTAAATAAAAGAGACTTGGAGAATAAAGAGGTTGGGCGAGGAAAGGAGGAAAAATAGTTTGGAGAGAGAGTGGGCCTATGGTCTAAGGTTTTTTGGTGGCCCCCTGGGGTCCCAGTCTGATACTGGCTGTGCCTCTCTGTACAGCATTTCTTGCTGAATCCTTTGTCTCCTTTAAGAAATCAGGCTTGACAATTTGAGTAAACTTCTTATTTTGAAGTTCACTGATTTATATAATGATCATTTTCTTGGTTATGAAATGCATCTTTTTTTAAATAACTTTGAGCACTTGTTTCACTCTCAATCTTTTATGTAGTAAATGACTTTGTTAAAAAGCACTCAATGGGAAAAACTTAACATTCTGCTCTATAATAAAATATTTTCAGCAAAGTCATGCTTGCTTGAAATTAAAATCGTATTGTCTGTGCTAGCAGGCACTTGTGATTTGTGCCTAATAATTTACAATTTCAGGCTTGAATCAATAAAAAACAAATAAAGCAAAAGACACTTAATAATGGAATAATTTTAAGCTGTAAACTTTGAGTATTAAAAATCATACATAAGAATCTCTAGAGCATTTAAATATATCCTTTTCTGCCAGTTCTCATACCAGCAGTGCTTATGTATTCTTTTACGGCATAAGCAACAAGGGGTTGAATTAAAAGTACTCTTTCCAGTATTGCTGAATAGATTTTAAAGTACAGTCTTTGGGGTCTGTGTAGGGATTTAATCGTGTGTATTATATTACATAATCTAAATTGTGCCATATTTCCAGTGCCATAAAACTGCTATCACAAGGACTATGACTATCACAAGGTTATGATATAACCTGTGGTACAGATAGGTATTTACCATAAGATATCGAATACTGGATCTGTTTAGGCATTGAGAATTGAGCATCACTAACTAGTCCCCAAAACACATTAGTTCACTAGTTAAAGGGGGCAGATGTCCCTGCTTTACAAGGATGCACCTTTGTTCAGGGGATTTCAATTTTATAGAGGTATGGGATCTATTATCCAGAATGCTTGGTAACTGGTGTTTCTTTAATGTGCAGCAAGGTTACCATAAAGTGATACTTTTCAAAATATTGATGTACATAAACAGTTACCTATAGGTCATGTTGATCATTATTTTCCTGCTAGGTTTGCTTTTGTAAGTAATTGTTACTTGAAGTTCCTAAACTCGTCCGAATCCTGACGAAAAGGCCAAATTTTGGCCGAAACCCAAACCGAATCCTGGATTCGATACATCACTAGTTTTCATACACAGAACTTAGGATCATCCTTAGCATTAAATTTTAGGTGTTGCTACATTCTTGTTTCATGTGTCTCCTATAAGGGAAGTTACACAGCTGTATTCCCCTTTGTACTTCTCACATTTATAAGCCTAAGCTGTATCCTTGTTGGCTTTTATACTTCTCTTTTACCAAAAATTACATAATAAAACTTAGTACATTTCACACATTTTTGCACAGACTGTGTCAAAGTAGTTACAGCGGTAGAAGAAGTGCAGCACGTATTAGGTAATTATGCCATATAACTGTAAAAAGCTCCCTTGTGTCTCTGTACGTTCCTGGCCGCCTCCTTCGTTCCTCGCAGAGCAATCGTTTGGTTGCGCCCCCCACTACCACTGCTATTTCCCACCTTAAACCTTTCTGCCTTGCTGCCCCTTACATTTGGAATGCCCTCCCTGATTTCCTCCGGAGAGAATCCTCCCTCAGTCTTTTTAAAACCAAACTAAAAGACTACCTTTTGGAGCACTCACCCAGCACCTGACCAGGGAACTAGCACTTATATTGTAGTGTCACCAACTGTGACCTACAGCACTTATATTTGCCTATTTGTGTCTGTAAGTTAGCCTCCCATAAAGATTGTAAGCTCTACGGGGCAGGGACCTCCATCCTCTTGTGTCTTTGACTCTTATCATATTACAATTGTATCTTTTATTTATTTGTGCTTATTGTAATACTTTGTATTTATCTATTTTAATACCCCTTTTTGTATTAATGTATTCTACTGTACAGCGTTGCGTACATAGCGCTTTATAAATAAAGATATACATATACATACATACGTAAGTTCTTTGAGGGTAAAACATCTTGCATATTGTACTTGATAAATAGTACTATTTACAGAAATTCTTCATTGAAAATGATTTTCGTGACAAATATGGTCATCTGTCTTCATAAAGCTGTAGCACATCAAAGGTAATTTACCAAGGGCACAGGGCTAAATCTGAAGCAATGAGCCATATACTTTTTGTATAGATCAGCTGTTTCTTTACCTGGTACTTAACTTACAAATGCTATTAACATTGTGCCCATGAGGTACAAGGCAGCTGCTAAGAGCAGGAGTGTTAGTTGTCACCTTTTTAGGAAAAAACACCAGCCTGCTTTACTTTGTTATCTTGTGATCACTTTTACTGCCCATGTTACAGCCTTAATGGGTATTATTGTGTGAATTATTTGGTGTTAACCACAAGCCTATATATGATGTGAAATGGCCATGTTTTGGCTGTCATTAACTAAATGTAAGCTCTGTGGACTTTGGTGTTGGTTGGACACAACACTGTGAGATAGAATGTATAAAGGGATTTAGGGTCATAATAGCATACTACTTCGTCCAATGGGGACATAAGCTAGTTTAACCTCAGACAACTATGCTGAACTGGCACTCAAAATAATGGCATTGGCTCTAGAGTTTCAGGCAGACGTCCCTTTTCTGTGGTCACAGATGGTGCATGCACTCTGCAGGATTTCTCCCATAATGGCTGCTGGGGGTATTTGTAGGGTTTCTAACCTGAGCAAATGCTCTGTGCATGGTGAATCCAGACTTCTTCTGACCCCAACACATACACAAGGGTCATTTTCCTCAGTTAATCTAGTCAGTTAATCTTCCTGTATGTTTTTTGATTGTGGAATGAAACAGGGCACACAATTAAATACCTTTGCCCATACAGTTAATCAGAACTGAACTTAGGATCCCATAAATACAATGGAAACCACTGTGCCACCCCATGAAACCTGCAAAAACATTTACATATAATTAACTTATGAAATATATTTGCTAAACTATTGCAGTTAATTACAATCAAATTCAAATTGTATTTTTGCATGATGTTCAGGTACTGTTATAAATGTTAGGATGCCCTTTTCCTTCTTTATTTTCAAAATATGAAAATGTGTTTTTTTCCAGAGGGAGACTTTAAGCAGTTCTTCTTAATTTTAAATCAAAATGAACTCAGCGGATGTTGTGCAAGTGCAAGACATGGCCAGGCCATGTAACCATATAATGATCTATGGATGTAAACACATTACTGGGCCCTCACAATATTGTCAGGTAAAAAAGCCTTTCAAAAGAAGGAGATTACTTCCAGACATATTGTCCTCGGTCAATCAACAAAACACTCATGTACGTTAACTGAGAAATATGAAGCACATAACTCAGCAATATACATAACCATCTGTTTGGCCATTGTCAGTGTTATGCTTCACTGTGTTTTGATGCAAGGCTATGTGACTGGCATTATTGTGTGATTCGTTCCTGTACATTTAAACCACTGGCTGATATGTACCAGTGCCATAGCTTGCAAAATTATTTTATAAGAGCATATGGGATAGTATATGCAAGATTATACCTATTGTACTGACTGAGAGAACCATAATATTAGGTATTGCCCTGCATTCTTACTCACTAAGAGGCATTGATTTATATTATTTAAATGCGTAATTCAATGGAGAGAAAATGTTATTATAAAATCTGTAATGTATATATGTCATGTATATATATAATATAGGTATAAGGGCTAAGTCTGTTTTTAAGTTTTTTTGAACAGTCGAATTTATAAGGCTAAATAAAACAATTCGATTTTTATTGGGAATTCTTTTTTTTCTGTGACAATACGTTCACGGTTTTCTGGCTCCACTTTTGATGATTGAAATTTTGTTTCTGCGATATCGTTTCAAAGAAAGTTACATTCTGAAAATGATAAATCAGCCTGTGTGATATTAGCCATAAAGTAATGGCACACCTTGTCCTATATAAATGCAACAATGCCTTAAATGGCACAATAAATAGAACAATAAATTCATTTTGCTAGTACATAACTTATGTAAAATACCAAGGCTAATCATTTTTACTTAATTACAAAAGTTCTAACTTTTTGATTGCAGTTAATCTGAATCAGAAGATTAGAGTGATGCTGTGAGACGTACTGCAATTAACAGCTAAAATGTAGATTACCAGTCAGTGTTCGCTAATTAAAAATCAGCATGTTGTTGTTATTCAGAGAAAACAGAGGTGGCAGAGAATGTTGGCAATACCTGGTATCAATGTTTTGACATTTTACTTAAATTTGTCTTCCTTTTTAAAAATTTAAGTATAAAAATTGTGTTTTTTTTAATTTGCCATAGGATTTTTTGTTTTTTATTCATTTGTTGCTATAGCATATAAAGTTATTGCGCTAGTAATGCATTTTTTACTTACCACTAATACAAAAGCAGATGCTAGATTTTGTGCTGTTATTTGTAGCATAATCTGCATATATACATTAGTATTCTGCATCTGATAGCTCACAATTGCCTTGAGCTACATTTCAAGCAAGGATGCTTTAAAAGACAGTATACCCCCTTGTTCTACATGAATAGGGCTTGGGCTGGACATATGTTTTTCAATTGTTATTCCTTGAACTAAACTGTGCACTGGTCTAATTATCTACCTCATAAGAACCAGACAAATATGGTCCTACTGTCCAGGTTTTCCCTGGTAAAATTCCCCTTTTGCTTATTTCTCAAACTTACCTTGCTTATGAGGTGTGTCAGTAGGGAGACTTACAGGGAGACTTCAGCTACCCATAGCACTACTAGATCACATCTTTGTAAAGCACAAACAAATATCCACCTGGCACATTTCCAATACTCACTAAATATACAACCTATTAAATAAACTGAAAAGGTGAAAGGAATAGTGAGTTGGAAGCTACTTAAAGGGATGGAGCTATAGCTGTTTTTCTCTTCTCATCGCAAACAAACCTAATGTTAGAGCTCTTTCCCATAATTCCCAAAAAATTAATGAAACAGGAAGCATATTTGCAATGTACTTCAATAAAAATTTTTGTTCCGTTTCTTTAAAATAACTGATTCTGTGCAGTTGACTTCACTTTTCATCTCCTTTGTCTCCTAAAGCTCCATACAGGAATCCTTTTCCGGGTAGAGCAGCACTGATAGTTTTCTTTCTAGTCTGGCCGGCCTATCGGCTGGGAAAAGATTCCTGTACGGAGCTTCAGGAGGGAGAGGAGATGAACATGGAATATTGTTTTTTGCCTTTACATCCCTTTTAATAAGGGTAAAATGTGACTTCCTAGAATAGAATACAAAACAGAGCACCTGCAATGCTTATTTAAAGCTCTTCCTTAAAGTAGGGAACAATTATAGTGAATTGATTACATCAAATAATTTCATTTAGATTTCATAGTACAGGTATAGAACCTGTTATCCAGAATGCTCTGGACTTTCCAGATAAGGGGTCTTTCTATAATTTAGATCACCATACTTTGAGTCAACTAAAAATCATTTAAACGTCAAATAAATTTGGTAGGCTTGTTTTGCCTCCAATAAGGATTTATTATACCTTAGTTTTATTATATTAGTTAGTTAGTTAGTTTTATTATATTATAGAGAAAAATCCAAATTATTTGCTTAAAATGGAGTCTATGGGGAATGGCCTATTTATAATTCAAAGCTTTCTGTATATTGGATCCCATACCTAAATTATAGGGATGCTCCAAACTCACTATTTTGGTATTTGGCCAAATACCAAACCAAATCCAAATTGGCTTATGCAAATTAGGCCATAGAAGGGTTCAAGGCTGATGCCAGACGTAGCGTAGGGCTGATATTTTCGACAAGCGGAAAAACGCTTGGCGAAAATACAGCCCTACACCTGCTACTTTGCATTATCTCGTGTTTTCATGCATATATCGGCTACATGTGCCTGCACCTGAGCGTATCTCATTCATTCGGGTGCAGGCACAAGTAGCAGGCGTAGGGCTGTATTTTCACCAAGTGTTTTCCGCTTGCCAAAAATATCAGCCCTACGCCACGTCTGGCATTAGCCTAAGAGAGACACGTGCTGTGCGCGCAGAGGAAAAAATTCAACTTTTGTGCTTATATGATGAAAAGTCATGTGTTTTTAAGGTTCGGCCAGGCACATGGATTCGGCCAAATTTGAACCCTGCTAAAAAAAAGGTGAAATCTTGAACAAATCCTAACTTAAATCCTAAATTTGGTGCATCCCTAGTAAATTATAGTGAAGGACAGCATTTATCCTTTATAAATTTCATAAAATAAGCAATCCATCTAGAAACCTAACAGTAATTACATATTTGAAACTTCCTAAAGCAACCATTTTTGAATGTTCTAAGTTAACTGTATCACATTCGTGAGTCGAATATTTAATGATATTCTGGGCTATTCCCTAAGGTTCCAAGGTACTTTGTTTTAGTCAAAGACCAGCTTCTGTGAAAGCCTGGCTGAGCATATCCACTGCCATGGGAATGAAATGTATGAGTTACCTGCAAGTATTTTCCATGCATAATCACCATCTGTAACAGGAACTTGCCTTATTATGGATGCTGGGCTTTATTAGAATAGTTCCCAACAGTACCATCAGCGACAGAAGGTAAGAATGTGACCACAGTTCATCTGGTCTGTGACTTCCAGATTAAACATTATATTTTTTGGCAATGATCAGTGTGGAGCCAAACAAGAACATAAAACTGCCAGTATCAAAATGTTTTCTCTAGCCTGCAAATGCCTTTGCAAAGTGGCCATGATTTACTTTTTGGAAAGATGCCCTGAAGTATTATAATAGTTGAATGCTGTCAGCAGAAGGTATATGACTTTGCCTAAAACTTGTAGCACAATGACCATAATTAAATGGGACCGAATGCAAATATAAGACTATTTAGATAAACTGGTGAAAGCAGCTTCCTCATTTTTGGGCGATCTAGCAAAGAATAAACAATGTCATATAAATATTACATTTTAACATTTATGATCATTGTCTGTAATCATAGAGAAAGAATCACTGTGACCATACAACATGGTAATAGAAATATTATTTGTTTTACATACATAATCAGAAGTGGTATTATTATTTATTACTGCTGTATATTTATCTTGGTGTGGATTTTCTTCATACTTTGTATGCATATCCTCTAGAAACTGAATGGAATGGGATAATGCATGTTATACACAGTCCTGTCTTTGATTATATGTATTTGCAGCTGTATCAGCGTCTTTTCTGTACAATGCTTCTTTGTGTTTAGAATTAATAGCCAGGTGTGTAATGACTTGGTCTGGGATGCACTATGCAGCAATAGTACAAACCACAAGTGAGCAATGAGAGTTTGATTGGGTCAACTGAAACAGCATGTGCAAAATACAAATTTCTTAGCATGGTGAGATCATACAGACATGCCATAGCCGTACTTAACATTGGTATAATCTCCTTTATTGATGGACCTGAGCAAATAGTAGTTTAGAAGTATATATTACATATATAAATCTTTCAAAGAGAGAGTGTTCACAGTTTTGTTTTTAAATGTCTTGGTCTACTAATTAAAGATGAGTTTAGGCCTATGCACCAAAGACCTATTTTGATTTGAAAATACAAAAATTGTTTTGTGCTCCTCCAAGGAATACATGGTGTCATAAGGGGCCTCTTAGTCATTATTACCGCATTTAACATGTTTTACTGGAATGTATAAGTCATTATTTATTTCCTTGTTAAATAAAGATATTTAATTAGAGCGGTACCCGATGCAACCATTTTTGATACCGTGGTGATTGCCTAAGTCCATTGCTTAACTCTTGATTTCTGAAATGATACTATGCCACAGAACAACATCATGAAAGTACTAAGCATATGAACAACATCATGGCAGTACTAAGCATATGTAAACAATGGATACATTCCGATTCAATCTTAAAATGTAGGTTGTTTTATAAAAAAAAAGAAAAGCATGCTTGAGCACATTAAGCATTACACCATTACACTTAGGGGCTGATTTACTAAGACACGATTTCGAATCCGAATTGGAAAAATTCTGATTGGAAACGAACATTTTGCGACTTTTTCGTATTTTTTGCGATTTTTTCGGCGTCTTTACGATTTTTGCGTAAAAACGTGAGTTTTTCGGCGTCTTTACGATTTTTGCGTAAAAACGCGAGTTTTTCGTAGCCATTACGAAAGTTGCGCAAAGTCACGATTTTTTCGTAGCGTTAACACTTGCGCGCAAAGTCGCTCCTTTTTCGTAGCGTTAAAACTTAAAAGGCGCAACGTTTCGCGCAAGTTTTAACGCTACGAAAAAATCGCGACTTTGCGCAACTTTCGGAATGGCTACGAAAAACTCGCGTTTTTACGCAAAAATCGTAAAGACGCCGAAAAACTTGCGTTTTTACGCAAAAATCGTAAAGACGCCGAAAAAAAATCGCAAAATTACCGATCATTGCGAAAAAAACGCAATCGGACGCATTCGGCCCGTTCGTGGGTTAGTAAATGTGCCCCTTAGTTTTACTGGGATCTATTTATGAGCCTCCATTTTGTTGGAATGTTGTAAGTATAACATATGTATATATATATATACATACAGGAAAACTGTGTCCATTATAAACTATATTGTTGTTTTAATGTTCTCATATTATACACTGAATAGAATCATATCTGTAGAAAGCTATACTATATACAGAAAATTGGCATTGTTTTGATACTTTGATTTAACCCCTGACACATATTAACCCTTTTACTGCCAATGGCGTACGGCGTTGCAGTAAAAGGCTTTATCTGGCAACAACGTGCGCCGTACGTTGTTTGGCAGATAAAGGTACTCTCTGCAGAAGCGGCATGTGCGGCGTGATCGTCGCAGGGCCGACCCCTAAGCAGCAGACGCGATCGCTGCTTGGTCTTCACTTCCTCCTTCCTGTTTCCCCCCCAAGCACCGGCCCACGGATGAAGACTGCAGCAGGAGGACCAGGACTGCGATCCCTGTTCAGGACAGGTAAGGTGGGTTTTTTTGCACTTACACACACACACTTACACACATTTACAGCACACAATTTAGCAGTTTTTTTTTCTTTTTGTGTTTTTTCATTTTGCACAATTATATATACTTATATACACTAATAAACACACTTACACACTGTCATACAACTTTTACACATGTACACACATTTTATTTTTTTTTCACCACTCTGTTTTTAGTTTCTTTTCCCTAAAAACTGTATATTTTGACAGCGTGACTATGGGATCAGATATTCTGACCACTAATTACACTGTTGTGTGACTTATTTTGTCGTGTCACTAATTTGCACAATTTTTGTGGTTTTATTGCATTTTTATCCCTGTATTAGTATTCCTGATCTGTTTTTAGCATAGCTTTGCCATGTGTAACTTTGGTGTAGAAAAATAACTATAAGTATTTTATATATGGTTTTCTGGGGGTCTCTGTATAGTTTGGGGGGGGTTACGGCACATAATACGCTGTCAGGGGGCTCTGGCAGGCGAGTAATCCATATGCGCTATTTTTATTTTGGGGTCAGTACATTTGGTATATCTATGTGTATTGGGCATCAAACTGTTCAGTAGACCTTAGGTGTTTCTATTTGGGGTAATTTGCCTTTGTATGCAAGAAATTGTGTGAGATAAATATGGCAAATTGCTAAATTTTTATGCGATTTTCTGAAATGTCATAAAAACCACTAACTTTAGGAAAGCTTTGCAGATTGGTACTTTGGTGTATAAAGGACTCTTTACCCATGTTAGATTTGTCAGAATGTGACAGAATGGTTTTCTGGGTCTTTCTGTATAGTTTGGGGGGTTACGGCACATAATATACTGTCAGGGGTCTCTGTATGCAAAAGCTGAGTTGGCAGGCAAGAAATCCTTATGCGCTATTTTCATTTTGGGGTCAGTACATACCACAGACTTTGGTATATCTATGCATATTGGGCATCAAACTGTTCAGTAGACCTCTGGTGTTCCTATTGGGGGTGATTTGCCTTTGTATGCAAGAAATTGTGTGAGATAAATGCGGCAAATTGCAACATTTTTAGGCGATTTTCTGAAATGTCATAAAAATCGGCAAACAGGAAAGCCTTACGGCTTGGTACTTTGGAGTAAAAACAAATGTGTACCCATTATAGATTCAGGGGAATGTGTACTTTCCAAAAATATATGGCTTTCTGGGGTGAGTGTATTTTTTTTGTACCATTATCCCAAATAAAGGATGTAAATGTGTTGATTTTGTAGGAGCTGAAATGACAGATCATATGGAGGTATGTTCCCAATGGGGCCCCTACATGCCACATATTTGGGTAAACCTATACATATTGGGCATTAAACGATTCAGTGGACCCCTGGCATTCAAATTGGGTGTTTTATCTTTGTAACTAATGTTACGTGGGAGATTTTACATGGGGATTTTTGGAAATGTCATCAAAATTGCTACATTTAGAAAAGCTTTGCGGCTTGGTACTTTGGAGTAGAAAGACATGGGTACCCATTTTAGATTCGGGAGAATGTGTACTTTCCAAAAATATATGGATTTCTGGGGTAAGCGTACTTTATACTAGCTTTATTCCACAAATAATGATGTAAATGTGTTGATTTAGCTGGAGCTGAAATGACAGAAATGAAAGATCACATGGGAATATGTTCACTTTGGGGCCCCTACATGCCACATACTTAGGTAAACCTATACATATTGGGCATCGAACTATTCAGTGGACCCCTGGCGTTCATATTTAGGGTGTTTTATCTGGTTACTTTATGACATATAGCAGATAAGATACTATAGCTTTGAAGTTATTTTTTTTTTAATTTCACAAATTTTGATAAAAACCAATAACTTTAGGAAAGCATTGTGACTTAATAGTTTGGAGAAGACAGACAGTTGTGCCTATTCTGGATTCCCCAGAATCTGTTCTTTCCAGAAATGTGTAATTTTCTGGGATAAACCTTCTGTTAGTGGAATGCAGCTTTCTGAAGCAGTGCTTTGGAAATTTAGTAGTGTACTGCTGGGAGTTTTTTAAGTGAAAAATCTCCATAAAACTATATATATTTGGTATTGGCACGTTCAGGAGACATGGGACTTTCCAAATCAGTTGTATTTTTATGCATAAAATAATTTTTGTTTCTGGTATGTGTGTTTATATTATGGAAAATGTGATTTTTTTAAAAAATTTTTTTAGACATTTAGAAGCCTATATCTTTTACAGAATTGGAATTAATCCAAAATTCTACCATATTCCTAAAATAAACAATATATTGTTTTCCTGGGTAAACTAAAAGTCCCCCCGAAGAAAGGCACCTAAAGTGAAACCAAAAAGGCACCAAAATGTTCAAAAACTGTCTGGCAATACAAGTTCCGCTTTGACCAAAACGGCTGACAGTGAAAGGGTTAAATGCCCTTTATTGAGAATTTTATGGTGTTTTGGCAAATTTTGCTTCAGCTGCAATAGATAAATGCCAGTACATGCTCCAGCCTTATGCCAACTTAAGCACAAATCTCAGCAAAAATGTTATACATAAGTGACTTTTTTTAATTCCCTTATGGAAGTTTGGTCTATTTTATCCATTAGTAAGTTACTGACTTAGATATTAAATGCACCTACGTAATAATTTGAAAATACACAAAAGGGGAGTTGTGGGAGCACTCCAAGGCTTAGTAAAATATATAAGTACAATGGAAGTGAAAGTCATTTGGTCAAATTAGTTATAAGCTTACAAAATAGAGGGAATTGATCAATGCACATTCCCTGGTCCCCTGTTACACTAGTGACTTGTTATCTGTGTGGTGCATATATTTTGAAAAACAGGGGTTTTTACAAATTTATGATCATTAAATTAAAAAGCCATGAATGTATATATAATTTGTGTTTTGGACTGTGCTTACTAACATTACTAACATTAATTGCTTTGGGCTACTGGATAGAGGCAGACATTGCCCCATGTGAGCACACAACCCTACCAAAAAGACATTAAAGTATAGAAAACAGAAACTACTTATCATGATGTTTTCTACTGCGGGACCAGTGCAGCGTTAGTGTTTTTCATGTATTTTGTTATGGTGCCGGTATTTAAAACAATATCTATTCTATATTTATTCTGCAGTAAGCTTTGCCATACTTGAGTAAAGAGCCCTACCTAGAAGCTCCCTCCGTTTGTTTAAAATAGCAGCTTCCATTTTAGCTTGGTCTGAATTCCTAAAGGCGGGGGATAGAGTTGTTCTGAATTCTTATGGGAGGGGGGAGCAGGAGAGAGCTGCGCAGACCATGACCCTGGGAATGAAGGATTTTTTCTGAAAGAGGAAGTCTGATACCGAAGAACATGTTTACAAAAAAGGAGACAAGAAATGTGTTTCTTTAGACAGAGGACTCAGTGCAGCATTTCTGTGAGTGCTTATGGCTGTATTTACATATACCTTTCTGATAAAGCTTACTTAGTTTTTACCTTTCCTTCTATTTTAATTTGAAAAGGACTTTAATTATACAGCTTTTTATGTGAGGGTGACAGGTACCCTATAAAATAATTTAAAGGGAATAATGGTGCACTGCAGATTTTGAGTTATAATTTGCTGGAGATAAAGTGCAAAACTGGCAACAGAAGAAGGTTTTTTATGCTTCAGTACACAATATTCATTTTGGATTAGCAAATGCTAATGGGACTAAATTGACTAAAGCTCTCACAGAATTTTTCAAGACATTCTTTAAAAAAAAACTGGTCTGGATATTTGTCTGTTTGTACCCTCTGAGATTTATTAATGTTTCAGTGGTGGGATTTAGCAAAGCATGCTTCTTTAAGCAGGCATCGTACCTAGTGAGTAGGATTTGTAGGAGTCTCTGAACTTATGTCAAGAAAGTCTCTAGTGCCTAGATCTTAACTGAACTGAACAGAAAATCCTTTTTTGAAGTTAGTGGATATTTGTCAATGCCTTTCAGATCATTTTCAGCTTTGACATTGAAGACCAGGCGTTTTAAAACTTTTAAACGTATTCTGGGAACAGATAGAAGTTTAATTAGTGCATTAAATTGTGGGAATTTTGTAAGAAATAGTTATACTGTATGCATAGGTCTGGTAATGCAGCAGGGAAAAAATACACTTTTGATGTGCAGGGTAAAACTTGTCATTAAACTAGGAATGTACCACCCTCTTCAGAATTATATTGTAAGAGCTGCACTTGTTTTAACAGCAAATATTTAGTTTTTGTAATTAAAAAAAAAATTTGTAAACGCCAGCTGGAATTGAGAAACCATGATGCCTAAACGTGACCTCACAAGAACCTACAGCTTCCAACAGAACTTGTATGCAGAGGATTTCTGATAGGGCTGCCAGGTACAGCAAGTTAAGCTGGCCACACACAAACAGATACCAATGTGATCCTCCCAGGTTGGTGAGTTTGGCTGAATATGATCTGAAGGCATTATCAGACCTGATCTTCAGTGTAAAAACAATGCCATACTGCCCAACTTAATGGTCTGTAAAAATTATAAGAAAAATTGTGAGAACTGCACACATTGTGTTGTTCTAGTGGTTCCATTGAATTTTACCACAACATTGTTCCTTTTATTGCCCACTTACCTAAGTGTTACTTGCCTTCAGATCTTAAAAATAAACAATAATTACATTATCCCATCAACTAGATATTATTTTCATAGGTATAAGAAGGTGTACAAACTGCATTGCCTGACTTTGGCAAATTGTTTTTTCAGACACCCCTAATAACCCACTGTATCAGGCCTATTTTGACATATGATTGGATGAATAGGATTTGATATCCAAGAATCACTCTGTTCTTGAATTAAATGTATAATGCGTACCATGCAGAATGTTTTATCTGTCGATTTTGGAACTGCTCTAGCAAGAGCTGCTGTGGCTCCCTTTTTACCAATTACTGATGTCATGGTTCATTGTGCGTCGCGGTGGTCATGCTTAATGCAAAGAATGAGGAGGAGGAGATTCTTTAAACAGCAATTCCCAAACTGAGCTGTTTGGTCACAGCTGAGAGAAAAGCAATCTTTTGCCTCCCATTAAATTGAAAATAAAAATTGACAGGCTAAGGCTTTTGAATTGATTGCTTTTTCTTACCTTTATCTGGTTATGCATTTTTTTTTTAGCAATATTGGTTTAGAGTTACAATGCAAAAATACAATAGAAAAAAAAGCTAATTTCTTATGAGAAAAGTACAGATTTACATCTCTGTCTTCCTGTCTCTTCATGTTTGCTGCCAGAAAGTGTTGATTAGGCAAGACTGTAGCATATATTATTTGCGCATGTTTCTCTACAGCCACTTTGTTTCCCATAAGATAACATAAGAGCTGTAGCTTGTCATGGAAAAAACAAGGAGAGGCTGATTTCTACATTTGCTTAGGTCAGTCATTTTATTGAGTCAGGAACTGGAATTATTTTCCTGCTGAGCTATATAAATTCCAAGATACAACATGCGTATAAGCATGCAGCACACACGCTTCTGAAAACACATTATTACCTTTAAAAGAGTTTTGGAACCCTATTACTCATATATCATTTATGCTGGAATCCACATATGACATCATGATTATTATTACTTTGAAGCTAAAAATCTCATACTTAGGTCTGTTTTGGCTACAGGATATGAAAAAAAAAAACAACACATACGTAGAATATTGACGTAAATCTGTTTTATGACCAGTTAAAAAGGTCTACATTTTTCCCATTTTCTACAATTTCCCCAGTGAAGGTTGTAGGTATAGGATCCCTTATCTGGAAACCTGTTATCCAGAAAGTTCTGAATTATGGAAAGGCCATCTCCCATAGTCTCCATTTTGATTCAAATTTTTTGAACATATTTCCTTTTTCTCGGTAATATTAAAACAGTACCTTGTACTTGATCCAAATTTAGATGTATTTAATCCTTATTTGGTGCAAAACAATCTTATTGGGTTTATTTAATGCTTAAATGATTTTTTAGCAAACTTAAATCATGGAGATCCAAACTACAGAAAGATCCCTTATTCGGAAGGCCCCAGGTCCCGAGCATTTTGGATAACAGATCCCATACCTGTGCTATGATTTGAAAACATACTATACTTTTCTGTGGAAAATTCAGATTTTATGTCTCATTCTCCCACCCCAGTGTTTTTCATCTTATTTTATTCAATATTCAAGTAATCCTACTTACATATTTAAAAAAATATGTGGCTAAAAAAGAGTGCTAAAAAGCTTCAAAATATCAGGCAAGGCTTAAACATAAAGTATTCTTGGAATTGTTATTTGAACACTACAAATAAAGAATGGCTACATATTACACATATTTCAGTGTCATTTGGGGCAACCCAATATCAAGGTAGTGCTGAAATGAAGCCCCTACAATGGCAGGCAAGTATGCTGGACTTATGTTTCAAGGAATAGGGTGAGGCTGGACTTTACTGACTAAAAACTATGGCCAAGGTCAAAACCACAGATGCTCTGCAGGACAGGGAAGATGGAAAACAGGTTCAAAGACTGTAACAGGAGCAATGGAACCAAAAGCCAGTAATAGACAATAGAGAACTAAGGTATGAAAGAAGACCCAGGCACTCAGAAAAAAAGGTGGACAAGCTGCAGGTCTGAGCTATGTAAAGGCAAGGCAGTGGTAGGTCTCTGCAAATTATCCGGACTGCACCTACAGGATAATGCAGTGCAGCTGAGAACAATATTGGTAATGTGAAAAGGAATGAAACAGTTACGCTGCTGATGATATAGTGCACCAGTGTATCGTCATAGTCAAGAATTCATAAATAGAGACATCTACATATGACTTACATTGAATAACACTTAATACCAACTGCTTAAAGTTAACAGGGTTAGATGCACACCTGCTTGTATAATATGTATGGATTATTACACTACAAGCATCAGCAAATATAGGAAGTCTGAACACTGCAGAATTGATCGAACTAAAGCCTAATCAAATACAGAACATAAGGCACTAGCAGACCAATCAATGGCCCATTAAATAAGTCACTGACTATCTCTTTTAATATCCAGTAATAGATAGTACACCTAGTAACCACAAGCCTCCCAATGATACTGCCTACTGGGTTAACATATTACTAAAATGGGTCCTGATTACTTTAGAACTATATGCTAATACAGCTTTTTTCCCCAAAAAATGACAAGCTCAAAGTTATGCCCATTTATGAGCATGCTTTTCTCTAAATGCTCTTCATGGGTTTCCTAAAAATGGCCCTGGTCCATATCACCCAAATGGCCCTGGTCTATATCACCCCACCCACTGCTTGCCAACCTTGCGTCTACCCCCCCACTAAATACAGTGGTGCATTGGCGCCTTGGGCACACAACACATTTGACCCGGCAATTGCTTTCATACAGGCGCCCAGTAAATGCTACCCCCTGATGGACTATGTGTAACTAGAGCTGGTGTGGACAGTTACAATACCACCTCTGAGCACTATAGCACTAGGTTGAACTGATTGTTTTGAAGTGAGAGTTACAGTCAAACAAACTAATAGAAAAACAGTATAAAGGATTATACTGTGCAGTCCACCAAATCCCCAGATTACTAATATATCAGCTGACTAAAGGGCACAGAATGTGTTCAGAATTTGTTAATATTAAATCATGAAGATGAAGGCTTGATATTTCATTCATTGAGACACAAATATCTAAAAAGAATCAGAATAGCCGGAACACTTAATTCTTAGTTCCAGAGTATAACCAAACACTTATGGCCTTATGTCAGTGCTGTCCAACTGGCGGCCCGCGGGCCGCATGCGGCCCGCGACCCCCCTCTGTGTGGCCCCCCACCTGTCTGGCTGCTTTGATGGCTTACCTTTGTGTAAGCTTTAAATGGTATCAGTACTGAGATTAACTGCCCCCCTGCATGGTTCACACCTCAGATTCAGGCTGTAATCAGGCTGTATTGTTTAAATATGTAATCCCCTGTGTTGTTCACACCTTTTAATACCTGCATTGTTCAACCCCTGCAGGGTTCACACCTCAGGCTCAGGCAGTAATCACCCCCATTGTTTACCTGTCCACACCTCAGACATAGGTACTGTAGGTACTTATGCAGGTACTGCCTGGACTATGCTACCTGTGTGTATGGCACACACAGGGAGCATAGGGTAGGCAGAGTATGGCACACACCGGGAGCATAGGGTAGGCAGAGTATGGCGCACATAGGCAGTATAGGGCAGGGAGAGTATGGTACGCACAGGCAGGGTAGGGCAGGCAGAGTATGGCACACACAGGCAGGGTAGGGCAGGCAGAGTATGGCACACACAGGCAGGGTAGGACAGGCAGAGCATGGCACACACAGACAGCATAGGACAGGCAGAGCGCTGCCTGTGTGTGCCATACTCTGCTTGCCCTATGCTGCTTGTGGGAGGTGATCCTGGCAGGGGTTTGTTGTGGGAGTTTGTTAGCAGTTGGAAATAGCCATTAAATGGTCCCTAAGGTGTGTAATTATGTACTGGGTTGCTGTGCTATCCACAGGGGAGGAGGAGGCATATGGAATTTAAGGGTATATCTTAATATGACATAATTCTTTCACAAATGAATGACGGTTGATATCCCCACAGTAAGGACCAAGCATTTGGGATTTTGCTGTGCTACCACCATTGTGATAAAATAGGTGTGGTTTGGAGTGGGTGTGGTTTCAAAAAGAGGAGTGGTCAAAACTGGCTTCCATTAGCGGCCCTCCACCATGTATGCTAGAGAAATTCCGGCCCTCGGCACCGCAGAAGTTGGACAGCACTGCCTTATGTGCATTGTATAAACATGGGCACCTTGTAGTGATCCTTAGCTGTCAAGAAGACATTCTAACTGCTCTATACCCATAACAGTTAGTTTTTGATTGGCTGATTAGGTTACAGGACTAAACAAAACATTAACCCTTATAACTATGTGACCTATATTACATTCCACACATGCAAGCTTTTCTGTATAGTGTTAGCTCTCGAAACTCGCATCAGATTTCTAAACTGTCTCATTCACTTAATTTAATTAATTAACCTGTTTTTTTATGTTATGGAAGAAAAACAGTGGTTTCCTGAAATATATGTGTGCATGGTTACATTGGACCATGGAAATACCATGAAGAGCCTTACAGGTTAATGTAATCCTGGAGAAGTAATTAAAAGTGATTTTATTTGTTTTAAACTGTACTCTCCTTTCTGCAGAATGTACAGTATTTGGAGAGGGCTTTGTATTTAATTGGGCATTTCATCAATCATGCTGTATGTCACGTTTCCAGTAATTGCATCTTAGTAGGATGTGTGTCTTGCATGATAATTGATCTATTCATTTTACTTTGTGGTTTAGAAGCATGCATATCAGTCACACTGCATTAAAAATGAATGACCATACTATTCCTACAACCTCTGCACCATTGTCAGAGATTAGTTAGTGACCTGATGATGTTTACAGTAGATTGTAGATGCGAGACACTTAAGGGCAGATATATTCATATTTGCAGTCATAATTTTGCTGCAATTTCAATTTTCTGCAATTTACCAAATTAAATTCATAAAAAATATTTGCAACTAAAGCTTGCTGAGATTCCATAGAAGTCAGAGGAACTCAGTGTGAGCTCCTGCTTAATGAGCAAAGAGTTGGGAAAATTGATTATGTGATTATGAAGATTGTGTATAGCTGCAATTATTTATTTTTTCTGATTTTACAAAATGTAATTAATCTGCCTCTAAGTTCCTAGTTTCCCATTATATACCTCCACCATCAAGAAAAATACATCTTCTGCTGTAAGCAGAGCTAAGTCAAACTTCTAGCCCTTCAGCCCATTAAACTGATCAAAATTCCAAAGTTATCACAGCTAGCTGCAGTATGGATAATACAAACTATATATACAGTACTGTACAATTGTATTTGCCCCCTTTTTATTCATGCATGAAAACCATGTCTGAATAAAAACAGTTTTGCAAAACTGAGTGGTCTAAACTTCCTCCATGTAAAAGACTGAAATATTACAGAAAGTGTTTGGTTGCTATTAGTGCTAACAAAGGTAGTGCAGCCTGTTATTATGGTAAGACGCAGTTACTTTTTCAGATGGGTAACATGAGTGTTGGTTATTTATGATGCCTTTGTCTAATTAGATTTTGTAAGACAAGAAACCATTTAACGTGGCAGATGAGCATAAAAGAAATAAGGGACATCAGCTTCACTATATATATACCTGCAAACATAGCAGTATTACAGAAAATTTAATTGATATATATATATATATATATATAATATAAATTCTTGAAAGCAGGTACCGCTCACACAGGTCTTAAAGTTCCATTTTTAAAGCTTTATTATCGAGGCGAGAGAACTGACGTTTCGGCTGTACCACCAGCCTTTGTCAAAGTTACAAAAAGACAGTGAATAGAAACCTAATATACAGTGTTTGGCGGGAAACCAACGGTCAGTGACGTGAAAGTGTGGGACACCCCCACACAATGACGTGAAAGTGTAAAACACCCCCACAAAACAAACGTGGTGACATTAAGTGAGTGCTGTAAATAACACAATTCCAAACCCCTGTTACAAACATACGGCAAGAAAATAAATGAAGCAAATAAATAAAGCATACATAGAGACAATAAACTAAAACACCAACAATGGTGTAGGGGAATCAAAAAGCATGACATGTTACAGGGGGATATAAAAGCAAAGCAAAAATAAAAAAGAATTCAGTCTATGTATATAAGTAATAGATAAGGGTAGGTCGTTCCAAAGCGCAAATATTGTCTGGGTACCAGTCCCGTACTTAGCGCTCATGTCGAACTAAGCCATTTAACGAATCTCACTGATATTTAGGTTCTATATGCCACAGCAGCGTTGTATATCAAATATCAACACACTGAAAGTAAAAGCGAGCAACCAACAACATCATGTAGAACAACTATAACAGAGTTTCTTATTCTAGGGCTACTGTTGCTATTCTTTAAACTGTAATAAATTGTATTCAGTAAAGCAACATTGTATTTCTTGAGTCATTTTTTGAATTATCATAAAGTAACAATGTATTTCTATAGTCATTTCTTGGGTTATCAGGGGGGGAAAGAATGAAAAGAATAAAAAATGAAACGTAGAGATAATAGTTTGGAATCAGTTGGCGCTACGTGTGTTGGGGTGAGTGTGTGGATATATCACTGGGGATTACTACAGAGCCTGAGGATCTGTTAAAGACAAGAAAATAGGAAGAAAAGGTAGAAATTAAGGATAAAAGTAAAAGATAAAGATTATTCTCAACCCATCCGGATACGAGTTCCCAAATGATGTTCAGTTCAGGACCGGAGACATATTGTAAACAACGGATTACAACGATTACCAATCCGAGATCTTGAAACAACTCTCAGATGAAACAGTTTACAGACGTATGATTGGGGACCCTACACTTAAGTTCAAAAGACAAATTGATCTAATTTTACATACTGGCTTGAACTTGGGAATCCTGAACCAGAACACGTTTGCTTACCTCACCAAAGACTACCCTATCTGTCCCATTTTGTACACTCTACCCAAGATCCACAAGAATCTCACTTCCCCTCCTGGCCGCCCCATAGTGAGTGCCCGTGACTCGGTTCTGCAACCCTTGGCAGTATTTATAGACTATTATTTGCAACCTATTGTTCAGAAAACACCCACTTACATCAGAAATTCCGGCGATTTTCTTTTACAACTACAGAAGGCTTGTCCTCTACCTAGAAACACAAAACTGGCTACTATGGATGTTTCTTCCCTGTACACGGTGATACCAACAGAAGAGGGAATGGCGGTAGTAAGGGAAGCCCTGTTCCAACACCCGGACCCAAATCGACCACATATTGACTTTTTAATGGATCTACTGCGATGCTGTTTGACCATGAATTATTTTAAATTCAAACTCGCTTACTACCTACAGATCAGTGGCACTAGTATGGGTTCGAATGTAGCCCCCTCATTCGCTAATCTCTATATGTCAAATTACGAGAAATTACACATCATCTCAAAATTCGGTGCCCACATTCACAGACTTTTCCGCTTTATTGATGATTTGTTCTTATTATGGACGGGCACCACTGACCAATTTTTGCAGATGGTACAGGCTCTGAATGAACTCCCTTCCACCATACGGTTCACTGCAGATATCAACGAACACAACATTGCTTTCCTTGATTTGGACATTACAGCCACGGATACAGGAATAAACACCACTACCTATAGGAAGGAGACCGATAGGAACACCTTACTACATCATACCTCATGCCATCCTCCCCATCTGTTGAAGTCCATCCCATATTCTCAAATGATCCGTATGGTACGCAACAATTCTGACATGACACAACTACAGGAACAACTTGATGATCTTGTTACTCGTTTTGAACATAGGGGCTATGATTACCATCACTTGTCGCAATGCAGAGAGAGGGCTCTCCTTCTCACCCAGAAGGAGCTACTGGAACCAGAAAGGCCGCCATCTACAGCAAATCGCAACGAAAGATTGACTTTTTTAACCACCTACAATCCAGATGCCAGATTTCTCACACAAGCAATACATGACCATTGGACTGTTCTAAGTAAGGACAAAACCTTACCCCCTATTTTCAGAGACCAACCTCGTATTGCCGATAGACGTGGTCGGAGTCTCAGAGACCTATTGGTGAAAACCGATCCAAAGCATTGTTATAAAAGTGATACCACCACCACATGGCTTAATACTACTAAAGTAGGTTGCTTTAGATGCCCATCGTGCACCACCTGTAATTACTTAAACACAGGATCACACTTCAACCATCCCCACACGGGCAAGCCAATTCCCATCAAACACAGAGTGACCTGTACTTCTAAATACATAATCTACTTTATCAAATGCCCTTGTGGCCTATTCTACGTGGGCAAGACTATCACGACATTTCGGGATAGGATGGCTAACCATCGGTCGACCATCAGAGCTGCATTAGACACAGGAAAGGCAGACACTCCACTTGCAGCGCACTTCTTACGCTCCAGACACTCTCTTGCCAGCCTACGGTCAATGATCATCGACCATGTGCCCCCACCAGAGAGGGGAGGCAATCGGGAGAAACTGCTGCTGAAGATGGAATTACGTTGGATTCACAGACTCAACACAGTCAGTCCATTCGGACTTAATGAACTTATTTCATATTCCCCCTTCTACTTGTCTTAACTACGACTAGGAGTATTTTGTTTTCTATACACGGTTTTAACCACTACATACATATAAGCCTCCCTATTCGTTAATCCTTTTACAACTCCATTTTTCACCTTTTAATATGCTTATCTCTTTTCCTCATTTCCCTGCACTGGTATAGAGGGCCCCCCTCAGGATATTCATATGCTTATTTCTGTCTCTTCATTTTTCTTTCTCCCCATACCGTTATGGAGTGATTCCCCTCTCCGGATGTTCGGCTACACTCCCTACCATACACTTTGTTTGAATCTGTCTGTGCTCTGATCGTGACACAGTGTAAGTGACACATGGTTTGTACTTATGACCTGACTGGTCCTGGATATAGAATCCCACCCTATCCGACCCGACAGGGTCCCTCTAGTGCGCATTTGGAACCTTTCGTACCCACCCGCAACACTCTGCGGTTGTGGGGGTTGACATATTCAACCGTGATTATGTAAGGGTTTATGCGCGGACACGGAGATGGGATACCAATGGCACGGTTTGTTGAATAATTATCCCCACACGATTGGGGTTTAAAACATCACAGCCGTTTCCTAGTCCCTCTGCCGATAACCTCCTTAAAATTTATTATCCCAGAGGTCAGTGAGCTCTTCCAGTACGGGGGTGACGAACTGTCTTCACTGACCCCTCCCCCCTAAGATGACACTGAACCTATACTTTCCGTGTCCTGTTACCGGCCTGGCTCCGTCCTGAGGAACATTAAACAAGACACCTAGGAATGTGAGCCTGGTGACTCGGATGGACGAACGGAGAGCACTCTGATAGAAGAATGGAGGTATAACCCTTCCAGCACCGGTCATTACTTACCCCTTACACCTACGGCTTTTTAATGGCCGTTTAAAAACTTTCCGTTATTTACAATATGTCTCCGGTCCTGAACTGAACATCATTTGGGAACTCGTATCCGGATGGGTTGAGAATAATCTTTATCTTTTACTTTTATCCTTAATTTCTACCTTTTCTTCCTATTTTCTTGTCTTTAACAGATCCTCAGGCTCTGTAGTAATCCCCAGTGATATATCCACACACTCACCCCAACACACGTAGCGCCAACTGATTCCAAACTATTATCTCTACGTTTCATTTTTTTATTCTTTTCATTCTTTCCCCCCCGATAACCCAAGAAATGACTATAGAAATACATTGTTACTTTATGATAATTCAAAAAATGACTCAAGAAATACAATGTTGCTTTACTGAATACAATTTATTACAGTTTAAAGAATAGCAACAGTAGCCCTAGAATAAGAAACTCTGTTATAGTTGTTCTACATGATGTTGTTGGTTGCTCGCTTTTACTTTCAGTGTGTTGATACTTGATATACAACGCTGCTGTGGCATATAGAACCTAAATATCAGTGAGATTCGTTAAATGGCTTAGTTCGACATGAGCGCTAAGTACGGGACTGGTACCCAGACAATATTTGCGCTTTGGAACGACCTACCCTTATCTATTACTTATATACATAGACTGAATTCTTTTTTATTTTTGCTTTGCTTTTTTATCCCCCTGTAACATGTCATGCTTTTTGATTCCCCTACACCATTGTTGGTGTTTTAGTTTATTGTCTCTATGTATGCTTTATTTATTTGCTTCATTTATTTTCTTGCCGTATGTTTGTAACAGGGGTTTGGAATTGTGTTATTTACAGCACTCACTTAATGTCACCACGTTTGTTTTGTGGGGGTGTTTTACACTTTCACGTCATTGTGTGGGGGTGTCCCACACTTTCACGTCACTGACCGTTGGTTTCCCGCCAAACACTGTATATTAGGTTTCTATTCACTGTCTTTTTGTAACTTTGACAAAGGCTGGTGGTACAGCCGAAACGTCAGTTCTCTCGCCTCGATAATAAAGCTTTAAAAATGGAACTTTAAGACCTGTGTGAGCGGTACCTGCTTTCAAGAATTTGTATACATTTTTCGTTGGAACTGCACCCAGGCAAATCAATCTTCTCTATACGTGAGTGCCGGCTTCTGTTGCAAGTTATATATAATATAATATATATCTGCAAAGTGGAGCACAACCCTAAAAATGTAGTTGACTGCCCGGGTGCTGGTCAAAATAAGCTAAATATGGTGTGTATCCTTCTCACTCCTTACTCCAATAAACCTGCATGGACAGGGGCGATTCTGGACATATCGCCGCCTGAGGCGGCTCTTGGATGCCGCCCCCCAGCGCTTACCTTCTGAGCGCAGGAGCGGGTCCGGTGAGATCACTAGTGCAGAGAGTGCAATTGCGCTCTCTGCACTAGAAGAGACGAATTTCCGGTTTAAAAACCGGAAATTCGACTCTTAAAGTTACAAGGAGCGGCTTTTTGCCGCCCCTGGTAACTGGGGCGCTTCTGCCCAGAAGCGCCCCTGTGCATGGAGGCAGTTTTTTGCCCCTACTGAATCGTGAGTGACTTCCTTTTTTGTATTTTGCACTTAATAAAACTAAATATAGAGACAGAGTGCTGCACACACTGCCTTATTTTTTTTTTATATGTAATTACCTAATTATTGTACCGATGCAAAGACGATCAGCTTCTTTACAAAGTTTGCAGCCACCATTTTATTTGGGACCACGTCACTTCCCTCTGCCTATGCTCCATACTGCGCATGCGCCTGCTAGTGACCCCGCGGTGTGATTGCATCAATACAGCATTGCATCAATACAGCAAACGACTGAATGCGGGCTACTGCGCATGCATGGGGTGCATTAAGAAAGGAATGCGCACGTGTGCGCCCCAAATAAACTTCATTAAGAAAGAGAAGCTTTGTGTGCGTTGGACTAGAGGTAGAAGCTTTTTTAGCAAATGAAGGAGCACTGTGCAGAAACAACTGAACACTAGAAAGAATCATTAACAGTAAGTATATGTTCACCTAAATGCCATTAATTGGAGATATATTTATTTTTTACCTTTAGTTGTCCTTTAATATACACAAAAAAAGTTTTATTTAAAAAAATCAAATATATACTGTATATATCTCAATAAAATATTCTGTAATACTGCTATGGGTGTCTTATGTTTGCAGGTGTTTGTTTGGGATCATTCTGACTACAGTGTAGTGAACATCATAGGTTAGTATTTAAGGATGTATGAGACTAATGGGTGCCTACCGGTATATTTTACTGTACACTAGAGTATATTTGGTATTAAGTACACAGCTGCAATGCTTTTTATGTTAGTTGGATGATGTCTGTGCACCTTGGTTTTCCAATATTGCTAGGGATCTTTAGTAGAAATATGATCAGGGCTCTGATTGGGTCCTGAGCTCAAGCTAGATGAGAATCTGAGGCAATATTTGAAAACTTGTGCAGGTGCATTTTGCCATCAGAATAACCCGAACAACCTGAGCAAGTCTGTCTGGAAATCACTCCATAGCATTGTGCAAAAGGTATACATACTGTAATACAGTACTTACCCAAAAATACATTAACCTGTTATTACAGCAACAAATGGTTTTGCAAAATTATCTGTGTGTAGGATGAATACTATTATTATTCTTTTGCTTAGGGTAAATACTATTATTATTATTTTGCATTTAAAGTTTTTCAAAAGTGTTTTTTAATAAAAAAATGGAAATTGCATTTCTAAAGTAAAATGACACCTAGTTTCCCATTGCAAATAATTTTCCCATTACTGTCTTTTATTACTTTTCCCCCTAATATGTCTATTATTTGATATCAGAGGGAGGAATTATTGGGCCTAATTTAGTGGCTAGTTAGATACAATAAATGATCCTCCATTGTCTTTAATATATTCAGATATTCAGTTTGTACAATTATATTTTGTACCCTGAGTACATTAATTTCAGGAGCAGGAGACATTGTTGAAAAAGTTGACTGCAGTAAATCTCTGGATTTCTTCTCATGTTATCTCTGTGAGAGATAATGCAGGACACTTCATCTGTCTACACCTAAAACACAAAATAAATGTTATTGATTGTCAGGCCTGGGAAATCTTTGACCCAAAAGCAAAAGAAGTTATGGTGGGCAATGAAGTTAAATGGCAAAAGGGGCTGGGGAGAGGGACTACAGCAAGCCCCATAGCCCAGGACCCCATGTGGCCTGGGAATCAGGCCACAGGGCAGTCAGAGGCACAGAGGGGTCTTTATCCACTGCTCCCTTGGTTTGCTAAAAGAGCCATTATATTAAAACTTGAAAAAAAAAAACAATTACCACATGCTCTGTGTCTTCCAACATTAAAACTGCTTATATTTCACTTGTTGCATTGCTCAGGGGTGTTCTTATTTATTTTTGCAGTTGCTCTAAACATATGTTTAATATCTGTTATTGATTGTGTTAAGATATCTTCCACATATTACTATAAAACAAATGTTGCTTGTCTTAAAGGATTCAGATATCTCTTAATTTGACTCAAATGAATCACATATCCTCAAGGCAAGAAGTGTAATCACTGTTAAATTTATACTGTCTATCATACCCTTCCAGGCACCCTATAGCTGAATGAGGCCATGCATGCATTGTTTTCTACAAAGTAGAGGAAACAACTATTTATTTTATTCTTTCAGTTCTCTGCAAGCTGACATTAAGGAGGGACACATTCCGTCCTAAATATAAATATTTCCATCCTGACCTTCCTAAGGCAATTGACTGAAGCAGATTTTCATTTATTTGTTCCAGATAAATATTTTCCATAGTTTATTTCCTAAAAAGATCATCCAGTGGGAAAAGCATTATGTTCTCATATGATTGTGGTTCCCTGTTGACAGAACTATCAAGGGGTAGAGATGCACCAGGGTCCTTCAAGGACACTGTCAGTGCTGCTGCAAGGAGGCATACTGGTTGGTAAGGATGGGGCAGGCGTGAGCCTGCGAAGTGCTAATTGCTTTACTGTCAATGTTCATGACTTATCAAACTAAAAAAGTTACAGGAGATACCTGGAAACAGAACTGAGATATAGGAAACAGACCTAAAAGTAATCAATATGATAGATGTGGCAAATTCTTGTAACATAAATTACATTATAGGTGGTACAAGTCTGCACCATTCATTGCATTGCCTCATATTGGGTACTGTATGTTTCACCCTGTTGTGGAAGCAGCCCTGTTGCCTCCAATAATGTGCGTCCATACAATATAATCATAACCTCCTAAAGTAGGGAGGTATGACTGATGGCATTTCCACTTAAAAGCAAGGGGATTTGGGATAAGGGCCTATGACTAGCAGGGCTAACACAGAAGTTTCTGGTTAGCTACTTTGGTCAAGAAATGGCTCTTGGGTACAAGCTTGAGTATCTGCTGCTGTTTTATTGAAATATCTGATGGCATACTGTTAAGAGAAGCAAAAAATAAAATGGTAATTCTTATGTTAAAAAAAAAACTAATTGTACCAAGCTTGCACCCTCACAATTTAGGGTAACTGCCCCAGCAAAATACAGTGTGGGCAAATGTCTTGGCACGGGGTATCCCGATTTAACACACAATCTACTGCCTTAAGTGATGTGTGAATCAGAAAGTTCAGCATGCAAGGGTTTATATCTAAACCTAAATGTTTGACTCACATAGCTGTATGGTGATCAATGCTATTTTGATAACTGGGAACTTCTGCGTTTTGCTTCTACACCATATTCATACTCTAATAAGTGCATTAATACAAGAGAAAAGAGGAACATTAGGCCTTAGCAGTGTTTCCAATAAAGCTAGAGGGAAATCGCCCAATATAGCTTATAGCCCTGGGAGCAGAGTTAGTTGCGTGGCTCTTAATGCCTCTTTTTTTTATTACAAATTCAGTTTTAAATAACAAATATGAGTTTGCTTTTTCATCTAATTTTCCAAATAAGAAAAGCAACACCAAAACATTGACCTGTCAGCTCTCCTTTTCTTGCAAGTCACCTATATTTATATTCCTGATAGGGGTGGGGAAAGGAGTTCTGGCAAGAACAGGGTATGGTCTGTTCAAAAATGTGTTCAAGAAAGTGGTCAAAATCACCTGTATTCATATATGGAGAGACTGAGGTCTCTGTTTACATAATAACCCTAAACCTTTATGGCTTCTTTAACCCTTTCACTGCCAGCCGTTTTGGACAAAGTGGAACTTCTACTGCCAGACAGTTTTTGAACATTTTGCACTTTCACTTTAGGGGCCTTTCCTAGGGGGGACTTTTAGTTTACCCAGTATAACAATATATTGTTTTTTTCAGGACATCCTAAGCTTTTAAAATATGGTAGAATTTTTGTATAATTCCAATTCTGTAACAAGATATAGGCTTCTAAATGTCTAAAAAATGAACTGGAACACCAGAAACAAAAATTATTTTATGCATGAAAATACAACTGATTTGGAAAGTCCCATGTATCCTGAATGTGCCAATACCAAATATATATAGTTTTATGGAGATTTCTCACTTGTATAGGCCAAAAACTCCCAGCAGTACGCTAACAAATTTCCCAAGCACTGCTCCAGAAAGCTGAATACTTTGGATTTTAAGGCCAAAAATTCCACTAACAGAAGGTTTATCCCAGAAAATTATACATTTTTAGAAAGAACAGATTCTGGGGAATCCAGAATAGGCACAACTGTCTGTCTACTCCAAACTACCAAGTTGCAATGCTTTTCTAAAGTTATTGGTTTTTATGAAAATTTGTGAAATTTTTTAAAAATCGCTTCAAAGCTTCCAGTCTATAGTATCTTATCTCCTACAGGTCATAAAGTAACCAGATAAAACACCCTAAATATGAACGCCAGGGGTCCACTGAACAGTTTGATGCCCAATATGTATAGGTTTACCTAAGTATGTGGCATGTAGGGGCCCCAATGTGAACATACCCCCATATGTACTGTCATTTCTCTCATTTCAGCTTCTGCAAAATCAACACATTTACATCATTATATGTGGGATAAAGCTAATAAAAAGTACATTCACCCCAGAAAGTCATATACTTTTGGAAAGTACACATTTCCCCGAATCTAAAATGGGCACCCATGTCTTTCTACTCCAAAGTACCAAGCCGCAAAGTTTTCCTAAGTTTGACGATTTTTTTGGCATTTCCAAAAATCACCTCAAAACTTCCACTATGCAGCATCTTATTTTCTACAGGTCATTATGTACCAAGATAAAACTCCCTAAATATGATCCGCAGAGGTCTACTGAACAGTTTGATGCCCACTGTACATAGGCTTATCAAAGCACATGGCACTTAGAGACCCCCCAAATATACCTTGTGCACACTAATTTCATGGCTTATCTTTACCTAATTCATAAACATACGGCAGTTTTATGAGGGGTAGAAGCTGCAGAAATGTAGGGTGACCCCTAAAAACCCTATATTTTTGGAAAGTACACATTCTGACAAATCCAACATGGGTAAAGAGTCCTTTCTACATCAAAGTACCAATCTGCAAAGATTTCCTAAAGTTAGTGGTTTTTATGACATTTCAGAAAATCACATAAAAATGTTGCAGTTTGCCACATTTATCTCACACAATTTCTTGCGTACAATGGCAAATCACCCCAAATAGGAACACCAGAGGTCTACTGAACAGTTTGATGCCCAATATGCATAGATATACCAAAGTCTGTGGTGTCTACTGAACCCAAAATTAAAATAGCGCATATGGATTTCTTGCCTGCCAACTCAGCTTTTGCACACAGAGCCCCCTGACAGCGTATTATGTGCCGTAACCCCCCCCCCCAACTATACAGAGACCCCCAGGAAACCATATATTTTTGGAAAGTACTCATTCTGATGAATTCAAAATAGGTAAAGTTATTTTTGTACACCAAAGTTACACATGGCAAAGCTATGCTAAAATCAGATCAGGAACACTAATATAGGGATAAAAATGCAATAAAACCAAAAAAATTGTGCAAATCAATGAAACAACAAAATAAGTCACATGACAGCATAATTAGTGGTCAGAATATCTGATCCAATAGTCACGCTGTCAAAATAAACAGTTTTTAGGGAAAAAAAACTAAAAAAAAAAAAAAAAAGTAAAATGAAAAAAAAACATGTGCACATGTAAAAGTTGTGTGACAGTGTGTATATAAGTGTATATAAGTGTGCAATGCAATTGTGTCTGCTGCTTGTAGGATGATCCTGCGTCAATCGCATCAAGGTTTGGGGTTGGAGGCACATGCGTCTCTCTGCACCGGCGGCTTTTGCCACCGGTGCAGAGAGAATCGCTTAGGTACCAATAACGTAGGTACTACGTTTTTTGGCACTTAACTGCTTTTTTTAAAACAACGTAGTACCTACGTTATTGGCAGGGAAAGGGTTAAAAGGGTAGTTCATCTTTAAACCTTTGGGTGGACCTATTTAAGCACAATTTATTTTGTGTGGTTTTTCAGCCAGGCTGCATTCTGCAGATCAAAATCAAAATTGTCTGTTTTCACTCCAATAGCAAGAAGCTTTTTTCCTAAAAAGAAAAAAAAGCTTAGTCTATTATTATTATTTTTAATTTGTACAAAAATGTACAATGTACAGAGAAAAAAAAACAAATGTGCATCAAATACAGGCTTTTTTGGATTCTGTCAAATCCTAGCATTTATTGAAGGATTTGAACTTGTACTTGCCTGAATCTTCAGTGTTCAGACAAACTGAATCTGAATTCTAAGGGTGAAGACATATGGAGCTACTAGTAGCAGCTACTTGTTGTGGCTACAAAAATAGACAATGCTGATTATTTACATGTGTTTTAGCACAGTCATTTCATAGTATTGGCTATGACAGGGTATGTTCTGGTGTTTAGTAGCTGTGACAAGTAGCTGCTACTAAGTAGCTCCATGTGTCTTCACTCTTAAAGGCATTGAGAAGTCTTTTACCTTTCCCCAGGGTACAACTCTTAGCGCATAAGCATCCCCCTTAGTGCTTATCTTATCAGCACTTGCAACTTGGGTCATGCTGCACTCTACAGACCTCAGCATCAGGAGGTGCAGTCAAGCCTTGTTCTTAATTCTTACCCAAAACAATATATCGTTTTTTTCAGGACAACCTAAGCTTTCAAAATATGGTAGAATTTTTGTGTAATTCCAATTCTGTAACACTATATAGGCTTCTAAATGTGTAAAAATGAAAACAATCATATTTTCCATAATATAAACAGACATACCAGAAACAAAAATTATTTTATGCACGAAAATACAACTGATTTGAAAAGTCCCATTTCTCCTGAATGTGCCAATACCAAAAAATATATAGTTTTATGGAGATTTTTCACTTGTATAGGTCAAAAACTCCCAGCAGTACACTACCAAATTTCCAAAGCACTGCTTCAGAACGTTGCATACTTTAGATTTCAAGGCCAAAAATTCCACTAACAGAAGGTTTATCCCAGACAATTATACATTTTTAAAAGAACAAATTCTGGGGAATCCAGAATAAGTAGAACTGTCTGTCTACTCCAAACTACCAAGTTGCAATGCTTTCCTAAAGTTATCAAAATTTGTGAATTTTTTTTTTAAAAAATTGCTTTAAAATTTCCAGTCTATAGTATCTTATCTCCTACAGGTCATAAAGTAACCAAATAAACACCATAAATATGAATGCCAGTGGTCCACTGAACAGTTTGATGGCCAATATGTATAGGTTTACCTAAGTATGTGGCATGTAGGGGCCCCAATGTGAACATACCCCCATATTATCTGTCATTTTTGTCATTTCAGCTCCTGCAAAATCAACACATTTATGTCATTTTATGTGGGATAACTCTAGTAAAAAGTATGCTCACCCCAGAAAGCCACATATTTTTGGAAAGTACACATTCCCCTGAATTCAGAATGGGTACTCATGTCTTTCTACTCCAAAGTACCAAGCCGCAAAGCTTTCCTAAGTTTTACGATTTTTATGACATTTCCAAAAATCACCTCAAAACTTCCACTATGCAGCATCTTATTTTCTACAGTTCATTAGGTACCAAGATAAAACACCCTAAATATGAACCCAGGAGGTCTACTGAACAATTTGATGCCCAGTGTACATAGGTTTATCAAAGTACATGGCACAAATATACCTTTGGGTACCTTTACCTAAGTCATAAACACATTGCAGTTTTATGAGGGGTAGAAGCTGCAGAAATGTAGGGTGACCCCTAAAAACCATATATTTTTGGAAAGTACACATTCTGACAAATCCAACATGGGTACACCAAAGTACCACTCTGGAAAGCTTTCCTAAAGTTAATGGTTTTTATGACTTTTTTGAAAAAGGCCTAAAATTGTTGCAATTTGCCACATTTATCTTACAACATTTCTTACATATAATGACACATCACCGTAAATATGAATGCCAACGATCTACTGAACAATTTGATGCCCAATATGCAAAGATTTACCAAAGCACAGCAAGCCTGTGATTCTGCCAGACCATGCCTCTAGCACAAAAGTTAATGTTAGCAAATGATGGTTTAAATGCTGGTTAGGCTCTTGTTAAATGGGAACTACTATAAACTGTGGGCTTTTGACTGTTACTTCCCCATTCACTACTAGACAACCTCTCTGTCTGGAACCTTCCTCCCCCTCCTTTCCTTGGTTACAAAAATCCAATCCAACAATTACAAGCAGTTCTGACAACGGACAGTTTCTTTCTCCTTTCTCCTTTTTTATGGGTTAAGCACTATAAATAACATGATGTACTGCAAGTTTACTTTGTACTATGTTCAATATGCTTCTCCAATATTATTGAAACATTATTTGCTATTATCTTTATTAAATGTTGGATTGTCTATAAAACCCAATAAAAATTAAAAAAAAAAAAGAAAAAAGATTTACCAAAGTATGTGGTGTACAGAGGCACCCAAATGAAAATAGTCCATGAGAATTTGCCAACTCAATTTCTGCAAATAAAAGCCCAATGACCGTCTATTATGTGCCGTACACATGGCAAAGCGATGCTAAAAACAGATCAGGAACACTAATACAGGAATAAAAAATGCAATAAAACCACAAAAATTGTGCAAATTAGTAAAACAACAAAATTAGTCACACTACGGCGTAATTAGTGGTTAGAATATCTGATCCAATAGTCACTCTGTCAAAATAAACAGTTTTTATGGAAAAGAAACTTAAAAAAAAAAAGGAAAATGAAAAATAAAAATTAAAAAAAGTTTTTGTGAGTGTTTGTGTGTACACATGTAAACATTGTGTGACAGTGTGTGTGTGTATATGAGTGTATATAAGTGTGCAAAATGAAAAAAATAAAAAAAAAACCTGTGTTAAATTGTGTGCTGTATGTGTGTAAATGTATGTAAGTGTGTAAAAGTGTGTGTAAATGGAAAAAAAAAGCACAGATCGCTTGCCTGGTCCTTCTGGCTGCAGTCCTCGGGAGGAAGGCGCAGGGGAGAAGGAGGAAGCAGTACATGCAGCAGACGTGATGCACTCATTGCCCAGGGGGCTGTCATTGCTAGAAACTCTCTGCTTACGGCACACAACGTTGGCAGATAAAGCCTTTTTCTGCCAGGACGTATGCCGTATGTGGTTGGCAGAACAAAGGTTAAATGTCTTTTCTTTGTTATTGTTTTCTACTTTTTCACTTCTGACAGCTCAGTAGCAAAGGATTAATCACATTTCTAACTAAATCCCACTACAGTATTCTTTTATATTCATTTTTGGTGTTGTTTTCCCTCTTCAAATAAAATGAGGATTGTTCTCTGCTTTCATATAACAACATTGATTCGGTTATATTCCCAAGCCAGACATAGGAAGGGGGTGGTAACCTGCTTTTCTCTTAACTGCTGAACTTTTAAATCTCAGCATCCTTGTGGGAAAATGTGCTAAAGATCTGCTTTATAAGGGTTAAAAATGTTATACATACTTTAACATGAATCTGTAGTTCTTTTTCCTGCAGCTGATAAATCTTTTTTTGTGATATCAAGACACCAGAAGCTTAAATGATTCATGTATAGCACATCTGTATTTTTGCAATCCCTCCTGTGAAAGATGCACCATGGTAGAAAGAACCTTGTGTCTCATGGTAATAGGGTTTATGGCCCCACCTGCATCTTATCTAAATTTCATTCTATTGATTCCAGCTGGATGTGAAGGTATGTGAAGAAATATATTACATATGTACCTCTGGTGTGAGGATGTCACTTGGAAAAATGTGCATCTGTTCAAATAATAAAGACAGGACAGCTTCTTTCATTTTACATACATTTTATTTAAAGTTACAAATATTACACTGTATGTATAGGATATATAGGGAGTTATGTAATAAAACACATTGGAGCTCATTTATAAAGACTGGGCTAATTTGCACCTAGGCCGTAAACCATAGTTCAGTGATTTGCTTTTTTAAATGCAAGAAGAACAATTAAATCAAACATCTTATTGGCTGCCGTAGGTAACTGCTCAAGTGCAAATTTGCCCAGTGTTTATAGATAAGTATAGGTAAGTTTGCCCAGGTGGAGTAACCCATAGCAACCAACTAGCAGTTAGCATTTTCTAGTCTCCTGTTTAAAAGCAAACATCTTATTAGTTGCAATGGGTTACTGCTACTGGGCAAATGTAGTGCTTTTTATTAAAGGAGAAGGAAAGGTAACAACTAAGTAAGCTTTATCAGAAAGGTCTATGTAAATACAGCCATAAGCACTCACAGAAATGCTGCACTGAGTTCCCTGTCAAAAGATTAGTTGTGTCTGTTTTCCTCAGCCAGAGACTCAGCAGCTCTTTGCTTTCTGCTCTCTCCTGCTCCCCCCCACCCTCAAGAATGCTAAGAACTCACTCCCCCCCCCCCTTAGGAATGAGGATCTGAGCCAATCAGCAGGAAGCTGACTCATAGGGGCTGATTTACTTACCCACGAACGGGTCGAATGGAGTCCGATTGCGTTTTTTTCGTAATGATCGGTATTTTGCGATTTTTTCGTATGTTTTGCGATTTTTTCGGATTCTTTACGAATTTTTCGTTACCAATACGATTTTTGCGTAAAAACGCGAGTTTTCGTATCCATTACGAAAGTTGCGTAAAAAGTTGCGCATTTTTCGTAGCGTTAAAACTTACGCGAAAAGTTGCGCATTTTTCGTAGCGTTAAGTTTTAAACTTACGAAAAAGTCGCAAAATGTTCGTTTTCAAGTCGGAACTTTTCCAATTCGGGTCGGATTCGTGGGTTAGTAAATCAGCCCCCTAGTCTAACTAACTGAGCATGTTCACTTGGTCTGGGTGTCTGTGCAGGAGTGAGGCATTATGGGAACTTTCTTTACACAGCTCAGCATTTTTTCTTCCTGTTTGGCTTCTGATCATCTGAAGGGGAGAAATATGGGGAGACATAAGGGCACTATTGAGAGAACTGAAGGTATGCCTGCAGCTTGAGATTAACTCTTTATTAGCCTTTCCTTCTCCTTTAAATATGGGGGCATAGTGTAAAATAAGGATATTATAAGTCACCTGAGGAGTTCCATGACCATATTAAAGCTAAATGCAAGAGGCCAAGGGCTTTTATACAGGTCACTAATACCCCTTAGATTTTACAACTAGGGTACTTTATTTATTATACAAGTTTCAGTGATTCTTGTGGCAGAAATGACACCACTAAGCACTGATTATAACTGATGTCATCAACTTATAACATTTAACTTTTTGTCATCAATAAACACTATTTATAAGGATATAACTTACAGGGTATTAATGACTCTTGTTTATTATATAATATTACAATAGAGGAAGCAGGCCCTGTGACATCTGGGTAAACCAGGAATGGAAAGGATTTAAAAAATCGGCGTAATTTTTTGACACATTTTTTCTGCCACCGGAAAATAACAGCGTAATATCTGCTATTCAGACGGCGATCTTTTCCGTTTATTTTACACAGCTTTTTAGACCTTTTTTTTGGCGAATTAGTTTTACACTCCATAATAAATACGCCCCTTAGAGTTCCATTACCCTTTCTGAAAGTTCTCTGCCTTTATATGATTATGGAACATTGACTTTATAATGTTTTACAGTAAAGGTACATTATTACCTGTATAATTCACCATGTTGGTGAAAAGCATTTTCTCTGTCGCTGACTGTTTTTTGCTAATATTTTGTAAGGGATAATGGAGTCATACAAAAGGCAGAGTTTCTGTTAAATATTTAGATTTGATCTTATTCTGCTTTTTTACATTTTAATGACTAAGGAAAGGTTTAAAATGTAATAGGAGACACATATGAATATATAATAAAAATGGAAAGGTAAATTAAAAGGATATTAACTGGCAGGTTCAGATTTTGCAACCATAAATGGACTTTGCAGGAAGTTGATTTGAATCTCTGTAAGTTGTTGCTATGATGAACCATTTTCTTATTTAAACAGTGCATAGAACAGAGAACTAAATATAGGACACAATCGATTGCTTCAGTAGAGATGGAACTGAGCCATTTTCAGGCACTGTGCTTGATTCAATACATGGTACTTTTGTTTCTGATATTTAATGAGATACATCCTTAAAATAATTTGATTACAGGGATACAGGATCGCCATATTTATTGGATTTATTAGAAATAGAAATGTCAGAAAATGTCAATTTGGTGCTTAAAGAGTTAAAAGAAGACACACCTCAGATTCAATAGCTGAATTAGAAAAAAAGAGATATCAGAATACCATGTCTTTCAATTGAGTGTATATATACTTAGGGCTTCAAAATACATTGAACTGACATACATAATGTTGAACAGAAAGTACTGTATGGGGGCAAATGAAGACCTTGCAGGCTAACATTATATTCTACAGTACTGCCATTGTTTGGGATAATCTCTCAATGCATACTTTAAACCTTTAAAGCAAGTTTTTAAATAATAGAATATATGGATTTTATTCAAGTGAAAAAATAATAAAAATCACCACTAAAATTCTATTGCTTATTTGTAGTTGCCATTTTTTTATTACTTATTTTATACTAGTTTTGAGTCTGAATTGTTGGCATTGAGGATTGGAACCCTTGCTTGAGAAAAGGAAATGGGGACACTATATTCTTCCAGCGAATGTTCTTATTTCGATTGTACCTTTAAACGCAAAGTCTAAATCTAACATTCAGATTGAAATTGTAGGATAAAGTCAGACACCATTGGATTCAATGGTATAATTAAGAGTTTCGTATGGTATAAAAGTGTCAATAAATGCAGAACACATATAGACATTATGAGCTCCTCATATAACTCACTTGTTATACAGTGGGAAGCCAGTCATATACCAACATAAGGCCATTTTGGAATTAAGGTGCATTTGGCAATCGTATACATTTGTGAACATGCACACATAATATGTATCTATTGTTGTTGTTCTTGTTATTCACTGTCAGACATGTGTATATGTGCTCTGCACTATATAACCCTGAATTTAATTGCTTTTATGTAACATTAGAAACCATGGGAGAAATGTTGTTCCTATGATTATGATTTTAGTAATGCAGATCAAGTGAAAATCAGAGCTACAGTATACACTTTAATGATTTTGTGACTTGGAAGGTGATCCCACCAGGAGCTGTACTCAAGTGTCTTGTTGACTAATAAAACTGCTGTTCTCTAATGCAGAAAACATTTCACTGGATCAATAGGCAGCACACTTGAAAAATAACATTATAATTGATTGAAAGTCTTATGTTGCTATCTCCTTTGGCAAAAATGTTAAATTTTAAGAAAAAATATAGTTGAAAGCTGATTAGTTTTGCAAATAGAAATAAGTCCTGTGGTAGTAGCATCATTTTATATGTTGAATAGCTCCTGCTAAGGTTTTGTAAGCTCTAGAAATATATGTGCAACCAATTCTGTAAACAGTTGTGTTTAAAGGCAATATATACTGTACAAGTTCAACACTAACATTTTGCATAAGTTTTCCTTGGTGTACACAATTAAAAAGTTTTTGGGGAGTGAGTTTTACTTGGTTGGTTCCATAGGTAAATGCATTGCAGGTTTAAGTAATGGAATTGCATGTTTGCAGCAAATGGTCTCTCCATTAAGAAACTGGCCAGCACTCTGGAAGCCTCTACCAAAAGAATATGTTTCCAGCACTTGGTGGTCTAAGCTGTGAATGTTTTATGCATCTATAAGGGTTTAGTGCATATGTATTTTTACTAAGGTTTTATATGGACAGTCATTTAAATATACAGGTGGTGCCAATATCTCTTTTTTTATCTTTGACTACAAAATTAGGGCTGTACCAATCAATGATTAATTCATTTAAAGATTTTGGCTCCTGCTGCATGGAGACTTGGGCAGATCAATGAGCTGTGATGCTCTGCTTTTGAAGGTTACAGCTCAAAGGGGATGTAACTGGATGCCTCTCAAGCTATGTTCCTCCCAGAAAATCTCTATTACATAACAGTGAGTGTAAGAGATAAGATTGACATGTATGTTTGACATGTATGACATGTAAGGTTATTGACATGTATGTTTCTTTAGAGACAATATTGAAACTGGGAATTCTTCCCAATTACTTCCCAAAGCCCTCCTTTGGAGTGTTAATAACAAAAAGAACTTTATTACTTTTGTCGTATTCTAGGAGGCTGCACATCTAGTGTTGTATTATTTATTTCCCTACCTCAGTCTTCTTAGATCCTCAATCTTTTTGGATTTCGTACATATTTAATCCATGCACTTGCATCTATGAGTATGTTGTATTCATCACCCTTTTGATGAAGGGATCAGCATCCAAGTTGAACTGAAATCTCTTCAGTAAAATATCAAGTTTATTTTATCATTCTCGCTCAGAGATTCCAGGAAGTCATACTTGTTTTTACATATTTAAATATGAATTATAGTAATGAGTGATTTTTTTTTACCAGGTATGGATTTGCTCCAAAATTCCGCATTTTGGCATTGGCAATTTTTTTTAACAAAACTGACTCAAAAAATTGCTGTGACAAAAATTCACTGTAATGTTGGTGTGTAGGCAGCCAACTAAGTGCATTGTGCCTGATTCTGAGCTTTCAAATTAAATTAAAACTGCTTTTAGGTAACCTCCTACTCCCATGTAACTGGAGGAGTCCCAAGCCAGACTTGGATTTCTTACTATTGAGTGCTATTCTGATATCTACTGGGAGCTGCTATCTTGCTACCTTCCCATAGTGATATCACTCCAACTTGTAAAGCACAGGTCACATGGTTGTGGCACTCAGGGAAATGAAGAATATGGCTAGCCTTATGTGAAATTTCAAAATTAAATAAAGAAGGATTAAAACTAGAAGGAAAATAATGAATCAGGTGGACTGATGGAGTTCTTCTAAAAATATAGCAGTATGAACATCTATAGCAAAAAGGGAAAGTTGTGCTTTATTGTAAATGATGAAGTGGGGGGTCAAATGAGGCTGTGACCACAAAATTTATACATAGAAAGACAAGAAGTCCTCTGCACTAACTCATAATCAATATGCTAAGGACATTGGCATCTTGTGCATTAAGCTACCAAAAAATGCCCTCCCTTTAAACAAAACAGGGGATTGCCAGTCCATACCTCGCACTATATTCAAACTGGCCATCTATATCAGTCATCCCCGGTCTGGCCAGTCCTACACTCAGTTTCATCTGATTTATTAAGAATTCTATTACATCATTATACATTTATCACAGGGGAGTTTTACCTACACCTTGTTTTCCAAAGTTAAAGCTTTCAGATAGTTGCCCTTTTTTAGTGGCCACTGGGCTCACCTGACTGTAGGTGGGAATGATAGGAGTTTCATGTAGTCGGTCAACTTCAATATATTGCAATATATGGGCAATGAGAGATTGCAGATTTAATATAGCTATATAATCCCAGAAATGACCATACATGCCAGTGGAACTTAAAGATCAAATGTTTGCACTTGTGTGCAGTGTATGTAATAAAACTTCTGGCTAACAAATTTATTTTTGAATAAAAAAATAAACCACCTTAAATCAGGCCCAAAAATGTGCTATTACAATTATGAATACCATTGCATTGTAAAATGTGACTTTTTATTCTAATGTATGCAAATTGTTTAATGTTTACTTTTTACTTTCTTTACTTTTTCATTTTACCACTGGTAATTCAGATTTCATTCGAATACAAAGGGGTTTTTAGATGTTTGCTGGAGGGGATTTAGCCTGGACAACAAAACATCCCATTTCTTGTCAGTGGGAATAGGGGATGGAACTTTGGTAAAAGTGCTTTAAGTTACATGGGCAAATAGAAGTGTCCTTAGGGACACCAATATATTTTCAATAAAGAGCAACAAGAAAAACGAGAGATTTGAGAAACCTTATTTGTTGTCTTGTGCATGCATATCCTCATATTTCTCATAAAATTCTTTACTCAGCTTTACACAGCAGTAATCAAAGAGGAATAATTTGTAACTTCTTTTGTTGCTTCTGCAAGAGAGAAAAGATGCATTGATGAATCTATGAAAAGCTTTAGTATTTATATCTTGAGAAATAGTGCCTGTGTGTGGCTGCCAGTGAGGGGTTATTAGTCTTTTATTTCAGGAGCAGTTTACATGAGCACACCGCGGAGCATAAAATGAGAATTGTGTGGTATCACAATCCTCACTGGAGATCATTAGGATCTCCTGCTGTTGACTAATTATGACACATGTCACTGATGCGTGTAGGCAACTGATAGCCTAATTGTGTTTATATGTCTAACCTCAGAACGGGGTTAGCATACACATTTGTACAGTTCTGTTCAAATAGTTGCAGCCCCAAGACAGGGGTTTGGGAAATGCCTTACTGTCAGAATCTTCTCATGTTAAATTAATAGGAATACACCATTTAAAGATCTGTGCAACACAGTCTCTGAAGAGTATCTGAAAGCAAATTGAAACAAGGACAGAACTGGCCTTTTTGTATTTACTTGACCCTACAGAGAGCACAATTTGAGTTCCTCTGAACGAGAAAATGGAGATAATACTTCCTACTAGGAGGAGAATAGCATTTGTTTTAAACCAGTAAAGGTCACTTGTGGGTTGATGGGATATGGAGAATTCTTTTGAAGCCGTGTCAGTTGTACTCCATAATCTTTGCAATGAATCCACAGGTAAATTACAGAATGTGTCAGTGGAATTATAAAGATGTAGAAGCTCCCATTTACTGCAGGTCTTCAGTAAAAGACAATGGCAGCAGATCTAACAGCTTTTTGTTATAATACTGAGAACATTTCTGTGTGTTTCTTGTACTGTTACGGTAGCATCATGATATACATGACATACTTTTAAATATGATAATGAATCCTAGTCAGTATTAGGTATATATTTTATATATTATGTATTATACTGTATATTATGTTTTCTATTACAATGCACTGTATTTACTTGAGACATATAGAGAGTGTCTCTCTAAAATACTGCATCAGCCATAGTTAGTTTAGGCAGGCACCCATAGTCGTGCCTTGCTGTGCTACTACTCTATATATTGGTACCATGCATTATCTGGTTTGGCTTGTCTGCTTTCTGTCAACATACACAGCTGACATACAGAGAGATAAGTAGAGCATCAAGTCACCAATGACTATGCTTTTTGGTAATGATTGGAAATATTTGGGAATAGTAATAAATAAATAAGTTATTAATTTATAATGTCCAACTGCATTTGCCTGTAGCATCCTTTCTGCAATTTGCTTCATAGAGTCTTCAAAAGGTTGGAAATTGAAATCAAAGATCTGATTGGTTTCTATTGGCAACTGCAACTGTGCAAGTTAGCGCCTGTGTAAAAAAAAAAGTCCTTTTGTCTAAGGACTGTGGGTGAGCGGGGAGATCTGTGGGGCAGGTTGCACAGGCTGTATGTTTACCCGTGTCTGACAACCCTTTTTGACACCTTTCCTTTTATCTGAGTTAGGCAGTTGGATCTTGGCACTATCCAAGTCATTCTATGGTTGATTCATTCATAATATGCAATTTGTCTGGGAGTGCCTGATAATTACAACATTAGTATTAAGTGTGAATAGAACTCTTTATCACTCATAACCTTCACTAAATAATTACTATGTAAAGTAAAACCTTCTTTGTTATACTTTAATTACCCAATGAAAAAATAAAATAAAACATACCCTTAGAAAGGGCTGGCTATCATGAAAAAGGCAAAGGGCTATCAGATGACAGGGCCAAGCACAAAATAGCATGTGCTTAAAAGCTATTCACCATGGTTCTCGACACTAAACACAGGCCTAGAGCTTGGGGTAAGCAGGAGAAGCACGTGCCTCAGGGGCAAAGGGAGGGCACAATTTGCCTCAGGGCAGGGAAACCAAAAAGAAGTGCAGGCTGACAGCAGTTAAGTTGATGGTTGAGTTTGGGTTGTTGTAGACCAGGGATAGGGATGGTTTGGTGAGCAAACTATTGATAAACTGCCTGCAAGGTGAATATTACAAGACACAGGGATGAAGGAGTTTTGGTCCAGGGTTCCCATTGTGCCTTTACAAACAACCAAATTGTACCTAATACTAATTTGAGCCTGCACTGGTAAATTTGCAAGTAAGTTGTAATATGCATTGTTTTGTGGCTGTCCACTATTGTATTGGATTGAATTCTGAAAAAACGAATCTCCACTGTAGGTAAAAAAACATGGTGATTTGCATGTGATTTTGCGCCTTATGGCTTTGCACTTTAAATAGTAGATTTCTGCATTTAAACAATTGACCTGTAAATGCTACCTTCTGATTGGTTGCTATAGGTGAATAGACATGTAGCAAACTTTGCATCTTGTATTGTCATTATCCAAATAGCGCTAATGGATGTATCCATTTAAATATTTGTTTTTCCTATAAAGACTTATAGAATCCAATTACTAGAGTAAGTGTGTTTGGGAGACAGTGCTTACACCATAAATTCTAAATAATAATAGGCTTCAATTGATCAAACAGAATGCCTTTATATGCAAAATCCCTATTCATTTTTGTAGAGTTACATTATTTTATGTGATATGTCTGATTTTATTTTACCTTGTCTAACCTGCCTAACCTATCTCACACGTGCTTTATTATTTAAATAGGCAGTAGACCCCCTTTTCAACATTATTTTAATGAATAGGGCTTGTACTGTTGTTTTAATTAGAAAATATATTCATTTTTTGTTACATCTTGCACTATACAGGGAAAAATCTGAAACTGAAAGTAAAGTCATATTCTGCCTTCAGTTCTTGTAAGCACAATGAGAAGCACCAGTCCACTTAGAAGTTCTCCATAAAAACAACTCCCCCCACCTGGAGGGTTTGTGATTAGAAGCAGCTCATTATACTATATACCTTGTGTCAAACTATATCCCCTCAGTCCTAATAAGATTTGGCAAGTTCTATAGTATAGTTCTACACTATACTAGTACAGGTATAGGACCCGTTATCCAGAATGCTCGGGACCAAGGGTATTCCGGATAAGGGGTCTTTCCGTAATTTGGATCTCCATACCTTAAGTCTACCAAAGAATCAATAAAACTGCAATTAAATCCAATAGGATTGTTACTCAAATGATATGCATCTGGCAATAGAAATGCTTACTAATTACACTTTATTGAAATGCTAGTTTAATGAAGATATCAAGCTGATTTCTTTCAATTCCTTCATTCTAAAAGAAATAGAGGTTTTTAATCTGGTTAATGGTGAGGGCTGATGTTGCACTCTGTGCCATTAATTGAAAGGAGGATCTGCAACATTTAAGATCAGATTTTTAAAAACACCGGTGGGGATGAATTCTGATATAATATGCACCCCTTTGCTGTCTTCTGTTGCTGTTTCATCTGATTTATGAAACCCAGGACCAGACATATATACATCCATTGCAATTCTGCCCTTTATCACTCTCTCATTAGTTTTCCATTCAGTCAGTCTTCTTGAATCAGTGAAGAAGATGCTTCTATTATTAATGTATTTTTCCCATTTTCTTCCATTCTGATTCCAAATTTATTTTCAGGGTTACATTGTATTTTAGTTCTATAGAGCAGGCAAGCATACATGGTAACCTCTTTACTGCTAAAGTGAATAACATAATAGAGGACATTTGCATAGTACTAGCAAACCTTTGCTTATGTATTATTGCTATTTTACACAGATATGTATAAAACTGGTTCATACTAAAAATGGTAGCATTAAAATGCATGTTGGGACCCTGCTGTGTACTGTTTCATCTGCTTTGCTGCTTTGAAACATCACATATTTCCAGGCTGCGGGAGAGTGCACAGCAGGGGCACAAGCTGCTTATAAACTGGCAGATGTCACAGTACCCAGTATCTTGCAGGGTCCTAATGTATTTGTCTGTGTTATATAGTATGTGTCATACACATAATCAAGGGAATCTGGTGATGATTACTCTATATGCAAATCTCTACAGTACAGAAGTTATCTTTGTATTGCAAAGTTGTTAGGATAACAATGACAATTATTGGAAATGTTATTTATAGATTATATGAAAACTATATATATATATATATATATATATATATATATATATATATATATATATATATATATATATATATATATAATATAAGAACAATGGAATTTCCATTTTTCCTAGATCTGAAAATACACTTATATTTGCGATATTTGCACAACTGAGACTCGCCTAAAGGCTCATTATAATATGTCTTAAAAACATTAACATCAACAACAGCTGGTGAGATAAAGCATAAAATAAAGAAAAAGCAGTAGCATTACCCATTATGCAAATTTTATTATTCTTACATTACTGCTGATATTCTTATTAAAATATTAAAATTATTATGTTGTAATTCTGTTAATTTTAACAGAATAAAGAGACATATGCTGTCATCTTAAAGGGAAACTAAACCCCTGAACATTGCGGGTCTCTATAGAACTTTATAACATGAAACAGCCCTTATATAAAACACTTAGCACACACACAAAAATATTAATGTAACCCTACCATTTTGTGGGTTTTTGTAAACCCCCCAAAACATGTTTTGTATAAAAAGGGACAGATACTGCTTTCGAAAGAAATTACATGATTTGCTTTACAATCATTGGAAATGTGTGATGAATGTATAATGTAAAGGTGTTTAAAATAAAATTTTCTTTCATTATGCAGAATATTTATAGATTGACATCCCCTTTAAAATCTGCCCCTTATGCTCATGTGAGGCACTGGCCTCACACATAAACTTAGGGCAGGTATACATGCTAGGTTACGTCAGCCAGTGAATGGACTTGCCATTTGTCTTTCCTGTTACAGTTCGAACCTGCATCATTTACTGTCGGCAATCAGTGTGCGACACACAGAATATTATTAAAATGGTGGCTCATGGTAAAAGAAGGAAAAGGGGGTATGTGATCAAACTTAAACTTCCTGCTCTGCTCTTACTTTTGATCACGTATTCTGCCTCTAATGAAGAACAGATGTGCTTGAGGCAGAACAAGCAACAGGTTAATGCTTCTAAGGATGTTTCAGTCCCATTATTTAACTGCAGTGCGAGTAAGTTTTGCAAGGAGTTGCTGTGTGCTGGATATCACAACCTCCACTTTATGCTGGGAGTCACAATGTTGTCTTGTATTGGAAGTGGTGCTTTGGGTTTGCGGAGGGGGGAGGGTCACAATACCATATTATGCTGGAGAAGAATGAGCAGGGTGCTGTTCCTCATAGAGTCTTTCTATCTTGAGGGTTATCATTATTTCCTGTGAACTATCACACAAGCGCTAAACAAAATTAGAAGTTTATTATTTCAGACATACTGGCAGTGACTGCATGGCAGTTCACAGGAAATAATGATAATCCTCAAGATATAAAGGGGCCGATTCACTAAAGTGCGATAAAAATGATCGCACGCTTTTTTTGCGTTAAATAAGTTGCGCTAATTAGCGCACGATTCACCATAGTATTATCGCATGCGTTAAATCACCATTTTCGCATGAGGTATTTTTCGTGCTAGTTTTAACGCATGCGTTAATTTCCGCGCTGAAAAGAATACGATCGCCTGATTCACTATCACTTAGGCGCGCTAAATATCGCATTCAGCTATGCGAAAATTAACACCTACTACAGGCAGGCGAAAAATTATAGAAAAGTACAGTAAATGAGTTTTTGGCAATAAAATATGGGCTTACAGTGTTATTTATTCAAGTATGTGTCTTTTTACTCAATTTTACTAAAGTCTTGGCATGTATGGAATTTCGCTACTAATATACAGTACAATAGTGGTAAATATTTAGTCGCCAAAATATACAGTACAATAGTGGTAAATATTTAGTCGCGATATTATACAGTACTATAGCGGTAAATATTTAGTCGTACAAAATACATCACTAGGTATAATAATTATAGAAAAGTACAGTAAATGAGCTTTTGCCAATAAAATATGGACTTTGCAGTACTATTTATTCAAGTATGTGTTTCCCCTAGAGTGATGCAGCCGCCAGTTTGCAGGGAAATGGTCATTTTTAATACAATAATTTTACAAAAGTATTGGTGTGTATGGCTAACATGGTGTGTGTTCATTTGCGCGACTATTTATATGCGGCTACAAGTGATGAAATGTTTCGCCAGGCATGGATTTGCAGCGAATTTTTGGACGTGCGGCGAATTTTTCCGCAGCAAATTTTTTCATGCGTTTCACAAAACAATCCGCCAATGGCAAAACACATAAAAAAATTCGCCACGCGAAAATTCCCCGCATGTCCAAAAATTGACACAGGCTTCAAAAAATAATAGTCGCGGGCAACAATTTTTTTGCCCGCACAACATTTTTGCCGTTTCGGGGATCTTTCAAAAGATTTGCTAATTTTTCACTAAAGATAACCAGAACACATTTGCTCATCACTAGTTGCTACTATTTATAAGCATCTACTATTTATATGCTACCATTTATATGTGGCTAATATTTATATACACTATTTATATGCGGCGACAATTTATATACACTATTTCTAAGCTACTATTTATATCCGGTGACTAAACGAGAGCGTTATTTAGCGCATGTACCAGCAAATACCGCATTGAAATAGTCCTTGCGAGTTAAATAACGCATGTATGCTTATAGTGAATCATGCGAAAATTAAGACGCGATAAAATCTTTACCGCTCGCTATAAATAGCGCACGTTATTTCGCACTTTAGTCTTTAGCCCATTTTGCTGAATAGTAAAACTTGCATTAATTAGTACGTAGCGTATTTTCTGCCGAGTGTGATAACTCTAGCACTTATTTATTTTTTTCTTATATTTTTATTGGTTTTTGGGTTTTTTTTTTGCATATAAACATTTATCCAGCACCTCTCTAGCACTCTGTGCTCTCCCAGGGCAAAATGTCGCCAGTTTTATGCTGCCGATTGTCGCGTGCGTAATGTTGCAACAATTAGTGCATGCGATAAATAGCGTTCATGCGAAAAATACTGCGCACGCTATTTATCGCGGCAAAAATATCGCATGAAATACCGCGCGTAAAATAGCGCACGTATGCTTATAGTGAATCGTGCGAAAATTAAGACGCGATAAAAAATTTTAACGCACGCTATAAATAGCGCATGTTCGGCCCCATAGACTCTATGATCCCCCAGCAACAATGGTCTCCAGCATAGAACACTGTGACTCCCAATAACACTAAACATCTTACAGCACTGTGACTCCCAGTATAAAAAGGCAATATGACCCCAGCAAGGAACAGCACCGTGACTCAAATTATTCTTCAGCATAATATGGTATTGTGACCCCCAGCAACCCAAAGCACCACTTGCAGTATAAGACAACATTGTCACTCCTAGCATAAAGTGGAGGTTGTGATATACTTTAATACAGTAGTTGCCTATTTGTGCTTAGAGCCCATTCACCTTATTGTTAGTTGTTTTTGAAGGAAAGGTCCAAAACTACACTGTGCATGTCTTTTGTGCCCTTTGTATTATATATTGATGGGTGTGTTTGTGTTCCTGTAAAATTGCATTAAACTTAAAACAAAGTATCTCCACTCTGCACAACTTTGAAAATGGTTTCTATGAGAGAACATATAAAATGAAATAAGTGGGTATGGAACTGACATCCTGTAACCCTGTCTAAAACATGTTTTCTGCCTCCTTTAATTAGCCATATGAAAAAAAGTAAACTATAATACGGAGTGTATAGCAATTACAGTGACCTATTTATATATAAAGGGAAACAAACTTGATTTCACATCCTGTCTATAAATCAGCCATCATTATTATCCCTAAACACGGAACTGCAGACCTTCCAAAGTACATGGAAATTTGCATTGACTTTTAAGATTCTAAAAAGAAGAAACCAGAAGCAGATAAATGAAATGTTGCAGACTAAAACTTAATTGCCAGCCAGCCCATGCATAAATAAACCTTTTAAGGGACTTTATCACATTTTTGAAAGGATTAGACAAATAAAGCTCTCATTTATTATGAGAAATGAGAAACAGATTAAACGAATGTAAATATATTTCTAAACAAACATCACATTAAAGGATCTAAAATGCCAGTCAGCATAATCCAAGAATAGATAACTGTGTTTTTTTTTAGGAAAATATGAATAATAATTTACTAATAAAAGTGACAAAGATCTTTATTTTTTACAGTTTAATTAAAAAAAATGTTTCATTTTCTAATAATTGGTTTGGTTACTTAGCATTTTAGTCTTTGTTGTTCCCCAGTATGCAGAAAATGAACCAGGTGCTGGTATGAGGCCCTTTTTCACAGCTAACACAAGAGATTTGGTGAAGCAACTTATGGCAGCCTGTCTGTCAACGAACATCAAAAGTATTGGTACTATAAGGAACTTCTTATATCTGCTTTTTAAGAACTTTGCCTTGTTCAAGCCCAAGAAATGTATCCCTAAAATGTTGTCAAATCCAATGGCATAACATGGCTCTGTTCTGATTGGACTCTAAGCTACCAATGGCACATCTCTGCTCTCAACCCCCCTATGGGTGCACCACCGATACGTTCAAGAAAGCAGGAAAGAAAAGAGTAAAGGTGGCCATACACGTTGCGATCCTCTTGTTTGGGGAGGTTGCCAAACGAGCAGATCTTTTTCCGATATACCTACTAAAGGTGGACAATATTGGGCTGATTCAATTATAGGGCCAAATGTTTAAATTAAAATAGTGGGCATGGGTGCTGTCATACTGATGACCACATCAACAAGTCCCAGATTCGACAGGAAAATCAAACCTGTCTGATTGTGATCTGGCCAATTTTAGACCAGATATCAGTCAGGTAGGCCCATTGGGGGGCCCATTGGATCAGCAGCTGAAATCTGGCCAACTATGCTCACTTTAAGAAAGGTAGACAAACCATGACCATGCTCTGGACCCCCTCTTCCCTGGCCGTGGGGTCTGTTTTATTGTAGTTATGCCACTGGTCAAATGTAAATATATATATATATATATATATATATATATATATATACTGTATATCCATAAATATACCTTGAGCATTACAAATATGTGCAATGTAAATAACCTTTCCATTTTGCAATTATTCCTGAAGGTGGTTCACCTTTAAGTTAACTTATAGTATGTTATAGAATGACCTATTCAATACCTCCCAACATTTGAAAAATGGAAAGAGGGAAAAAAAAAAAAAGAAATGCCGCGACCACACCCCCTAAATACCACTCCCATTTTACTAAATTTGGCAGGTTATTTAAAGGAAAAGTAACACTAAAAATTTTTAAGTAAAAAATCTATTCTTCCCTGCCCCAATAATTGCCCTATCCTGCACACCATTTATTATTTTGAATGCTTTATTAGAAAATACCTGCTAAAACTTGGCTTCCGTCATTTGAAATAGGGCGATACGGCGATGCAGGGCAGAATCCATGAGTGAAAATGCATAGTTTACCACTTATGCTCCAAAATCCACTCTGTGTGCGCTAACATAAAGCAGCGAATCGGATCCCTTTAGCCTTAGATTCTCCTAGTGTTGTATTGTGTATTGTTCCTCATTACTAAGTTAAAGTCAAATTTAAGAATGCTACCAACCTTATGAGATAAAGTCGTCATGTTAAATCTTTCTTAACCTTTCCCTAACCCTGCACACATTTATCCAGAACAAAGATCAGATCTCAGAAGGCCAACTGCTAGTTCATCCACATCATTTTTTCCAACCCCCATGATCACAATCTTATTTCTCTGTGGATCTGATTTTGTTTTTAGGCCCTTCTGGCCAAAAAGTTACCCAAACCATTCCAAATCCTACCAATGATTCACTCAGTTTTATGTCTCTCAGAAGGGAATTTAATAACTTGTCTGCCCTAGAAAACTCATTTCCTCCATTCTCAGTGTGTGTCCTTTTGTTCCCTGAATCATCCTTGGAAGAAAAAGTTTCTTATATTGGCCTTGTTTATATTTGTTCATGTTGAGTATTTCCCCTCTAAGGTGCCTCTTCTAACATAAACAGCCATAAATTTGTTAAGCATTTCCTGATAAGTTAAATTGCCCTTTAACGAGTGCCTCCTATGTTGTCATATACACATAATGTTTCCTTTTTCCAAAGCAATTTTATCTTTAATTATAATACAAAGGTGGCCTGCTGTGGCTAAAACACCAGTACTGCTTTAATAAACCTAATCTTCCATAGCAAATTCTGTGAGTTACTTAGTTTATTTCTATGAAATCATATTTGTTGTCCTATGGCTTCCAGGGCTGTTACTTTTTATGTAGAACCGTGAATGGGAGGTTCAAGTTATTTAAGTATATATTAATTAATATTAATTAAGACTGGTTAAGACCAGGTTTAGTGAACTCTCTCTCGCTTTGGTCTGATGGCTTAATACCAGCCTTAGTACTTATTATTCAACCCAGGGCTAATGGAAGCATTAAGCCAGCACCCGAGGACATTACGTTGCCCTGGGTCATAAATCACAGTATAAGTTCAGTAAAGGTTAGAATTGCGTTATAAATGTTCTAACATTTGCTGTGATATCAAACAAATTAGTTAACTGCCTCACGCTAACAGCATAACTTGATCTTTAAACAGAAAAGTGTGGCTTTTTGGAACAATCAATGCACTAAAGCAGCTCCAACTGTTTCATAAAATACCTGTCAGTTCTTAGTATTTTTTCCATTTACCTCATAGTGACACTGTAAATGTGCATCAGTGCTGCTGCAGGCCTGTGTGGTCTGGCCAGGGCCGCAGAACCTTGCCTCAGGTTGCAGGAAGCGGCCAGTTACCAGAGGCTGCAAAAAGCCACCTCTAATAACTTTAAGAGCCAAATTTTTGCTTTTTAATATGAAAATTCAATAGTGCTCTCTGCACTAACATTGCAGGTCCCTCTAGACCTGCTTCAACACTAAAATTGTAAGCAGGGAGGAGGAGAGAGGGGACGGCATCTAGGCTACTGTTTCAGGCGGCAGTAGCCCCAGGATGGCAGCTGTGTTTGGCACAATACACATACTGCACCACAACAATGTAGCAACTAAATTCACTCCATGTATTGATAATCTGACTTGCTTTCCAATCCAGAGAATTAAGGCACCCAGGCCGGGACTGGGAATCTGTGGTTCTGGCAAATGCCAGAGGGGCTGCTGTAAAATGCCATAGACACTTACGATTTAGTGGGCGTGTGGTGGGCTGTTTGGGCCTCTGTGTACTGGAAATGCCAGGCCTATTTTGAATCCCAACCTCTAATAGCTTTCCATTTTAAAAGGATGTTGAATTAGAAACTGACTATACTGCCTGCTTTTCTTCCTCTGTTTACAGCTCAATGCTGGTGAGGCCACACAAGGGCCAAGTAAACTACAAGTTTTTAGAAGGGTACAGACCATGTTGCAGATGTTTATAAGGTGGTAATTTAGCTTGACTGTTTGCCGTTAGAGCTTAGTACATCCCATCAGTATCTTCAATGAGGCCATCTGGTTCCTCTTAAATAAACTGTCTCAGGGTTTAAGGATGTTTTTCTCAGATTTCACTGGTTACTTTTCAGCCATCAATACATTTTGCCCAAATAGGATATACTCTTTTTGACTTGCTTTTGAATAGAGTTCATGGTCTGATTTCAAAACATATTTTGCTTTCCTGTAGCAATTATTCGCTCAGCTCCCCCTCCCCATCGTGTTCTGCTCTCCCTTCACAGGCACATACTGTAAGGACAGGAAAGCTTTTCAAATGCCTATTAAACATTCTCAAGTGAGTGGCAGAATCCTAGACATGCTTCTCTAACTCCTAATAATAAAGTACAAAACATTTTAATAGCAGACGCAGACTGCTAATGTTCAGCACCTGTCAGGTCAAGTTTCCTCATGTTAAAATAAAAAATGACATTTTTGAAAAGCAAAGAAGTTGCACTTCAAAGAGCAGTTAGCATTCCACAGGCTTCCCGTGATCCTTCAATTCACCCCTCATCTATCTGCTGTGTGTTCATTATATATTAAAACTAATGTTTACTCTGCCACATCTTGAAGACTGGATGAAATATTGATTTCTGCATGTAATAAATCCTTAGAAGAATGCAATCATTTCTTAACTGGGCATTGATTTCTTTAGTCTGTTGAAAATTATATCTAGGAGACAGGAAAGCAGATTGTAACCTGGATGTAGAAGTGGAGGCTGCACCTTTATTAATTCTTATACATCAGCTGTATAGGTCCCTCAGTTAATATAACAAGGTCTTTATTGTTTATAGCATTTTACTTTGCAGCCCTGAGGCTGAATATTACAAGGGCAAAGTACAAGCCTGAGAGTTATTACTATACTCGGTTGTCACTGTAGCTGACCAGTGGGGAATGATCAGAATAATGTGTTCCACAAATGAGTTATTCAAAGCTTATATAATATATATACTACTATGCCTTTCCAGATTTCCACTGTAGTTAATATGAAATAGTGCTAGGTAATAGTAGTAGCCCTTTAATGGAATTATAGCATTTTCTTTTGATTAAATGATATGCTTGGCTTGGCTTAACTGAATGAACATATTTTAAGAAATATGTTTTACAAGTTAATTTTCTCCAAAGCTTATATGACTTTGGCAGAAACAACAGTTGATATGGTAGACGCAAGAAACGCTGTTAACATAGTGATGTGGTCAGGGCAGGTCAGGATATTTAATCATATTTCATGTTAATACAAGTTGCCTGGGTTAAGTCAAATGATGCCATGGAATATGAAAATTAAAAGCTTTTCTCTTTAATGTTGAAATTTATACAACCCATGTTCATAATAAGGAAACAGAGTCCTGTGCTGTCTTAAAAATTAATAGTCTTAAGTATTGTTTCCTGTTTTATTACATAATTATTCTAAAATAGGGCCTGTTAATGGGACCTTACCTGAGTATATTAAATTAAACCTTTTTCATGGGAGACAGTATATCAGCTTCCAGATTCCATAACTTTTGGCTTCTAAATGAAGAAAATTTAGAATTAAAATAGGTCAAGTGTGGTGACAATGTGGATAGATGTAGTTTACATTCCTACCAATATGTGGAAATGTTCTTTTTTTTTTTACCCACCAGAGGTGCAAGTAAACAGAGGCCGGGCTCTGGCTGAGGGAAACAAAACCATTAGGTGCAAAAAATGCTTATAATAAATGATAAGGTTCCTGCACTGGGAGAGAGCTTTATTCACACATGTGAGCTTAATGATCAAGCTGGGACACTAAGCATCATTTACAGGCTTGTGTCTAAACATGGCCACTTGCTTCCTCCTTGTGTGTATGGCATAGCCTTGGTCTGAAGCATTTTTTGCACAAAATGGCATTGTTTCTCCTAAACTGAGTGCTCTATTAGCCTATAATTCCAGTGGAGGAAACAGTTTTCCACTGATAGGTGCACTTTAAGTATTATATGCTAATTTTATGAAACACTGCATTGGCTTAATCTCTATGCAAACATTTTTTAGTTCTAACTTTGTTTATACATAGCTTATACCCAGAGGTGGGCAAGCCGGCCAGCTCACCCCGCACCCTCCCCCCGCATGTGCAGGGACTTTGCAGGGGGAGGCACACAATGGTAAGTGGCAGTGGGGGAAAGAGAGCACAGGCAGACTAGGGGTAGGCATAAGAGGTAAGAGCTTCTTTTGCCTTCCCCTAGTTCTGGCACTGCTTATGGAATGATGAAGCTCTAACTTGATTCCACTAGATACAAAAGGAAAATTTATATCATTGCCTATTCATATATGAATTAAGTAGCTAATCAATCTGGAAATGGGCGAGGCCAAACTTCTGTTATTAGCATATGCTTATTGCTACCAGACTATCTGTATATGTGGCCAAGCTGCATACAATTGAAAAGCTTGGCAGTTGTCCTGGATTTTTGAGGAATATACAGAGAAGTTCCATTGCTGGAAGTAATCATGTTTCATAGACAATATGCGGCTTTTATTAAACAAGATTTAGATGGTTGCCACCAATGACCTGCCCAATATCTTATGAAAATAAGAGCTGAAAACTCAGTAATCCAATAGTGAGAGTGTGGCAGAAAGGTTAATAAGAGGCAATGGTATTAGAGAAGGAGGATAAGAAATGTCAGGGGGCTTTATTAATATGACTCTTTCATAATGCCTGTCCTCGGTATATAAAGATTATGCATACTGACCTTAACAGGGGATAAAATTAAGTAAATCACCAATTTCACTTTCTTGTGCGATATGTTCTAACCAGAATTATTATAGATAGATGTTCCTTCCCCATATGTAGAAACAGAAGGCAAATTGAGCTAATATTTAAAGCTTTTTCAAAAGACTTGTGTCCTGGTCAAAATCTTGCTTTTGATTTTTTCCCTAGCTCCTTTGCAATGCTAAAACGTGGATCTTTATTGCTCCTTTAGTTAATCACATTCATTGTTCCATGATTGTGGGCCATTTATTAAGAAAATGATCAAGAGTTTGGCTTCAAAGCTCAGAAGAAAGGAGATCTAGGCTTTGGGAACTCACATCCGATTCACTTCTGCCTGTAAAAGAAACAGAAATAAGTGAGCGGAAAAAATCTTCTTGCTTAAAACCAGCTGCTTTTTCAGTAAAAGGGGTAGTTTAAATTCCAGTAAAAGCTTTTACTCATCACCACTATAATCAAACAGTTAATAATAACACTGAAAAAAACAGTTTTTACATGTAACCATTATATAAAAATACATGGACTTCATTAGCTGCAGCATATTTAGAATGCATACATATATACTAATAATACTTTAATAAATTTGTCATGAATCATGAATTAGGGTAGACGCTAGTGTCTACATCTGACTGTTAATACTTGATATTGCACATAGGATGTTCTCTCACTCAACAGAACCACAAAAATCTATAAAACTTTTTTTCCCACCAGCATCTGCTTTTCATTCAGTAGAATGGGGTGTGTGCTACCTATTGCACATTACAGTGCTATAGAGGGAAATATCACAAGGAAACTCTTGCTTCCATGTTGCTAAGCAGCTCTTTTTTATGGTACAGCTGTCGAAAAAGCAGAATGTGCCCTGGTCTTTTAAAAGCAGAATGGCTGCCAGCACATAACGGCAATGACATTTTCACAGTCCTTCCAGAAATAAAATTTAAACATCATATTGTTGCTGCAAACACTGCTTTTTAGATCTCTGTTATAAATATAACAAGAACTAAAGCTGTAAAGCAGGACATGACTGCTACTGTTTGAGATAAATGAAGTAGAAACAGCTATGTTAGATGCCAGTATGGTTTGCTATTTCCCAAGTGGCAGAAATTTTTGCAGATCTGTGGTAGAAGTTTGCAATGCATTTTGTTTAGCCAAAAAAAGAAAAAAAAAAACGCATTTTTTATGTGTAAAAAAAAGACACCCATGGACTCCAATGCATTTGTTGCAAGAAAAAACATTGAGAAAAGAAAGAAAGACCACTTCCTCCAATGGATTCGGTGCAAAAAAAATCTTGAGGAAAAAAAATGACCATTGACTTCAATGCATTTGGTGTGAGAAAACTGAGACAAAAAAACCCCATTGATTTCAATGTATTTGACAAAATGTTGGCATGTCACACATTTTTAGGCAAAGCAAAATGGGGCAGTTTCACTCATTTACTAATTGCCATCTCCTCCAGTATATGGGCCACTTGTGAAAGGGCAGAGTGGTGTTGTAATGCATCAGTGGGTGGAGAATGGGGAGATCAGGGTGGAGCCTAGCAACCTGAGGGGAGCTGACATGGGAGGGGGGGATTGGGGCAGACTGGGGCAGACTGAAGGCTTAGCAGCTATAGCAGGTTGGTGGAGTAACTGTGCGGGACGGGGCCATTGGCAACCCTAACTAGTGACCTTAACTAGAAGTACCTGCAGGGGGCAACTGTTAAAGTGCCAGTAGCTGTGCTCTTTGTGCATTAATTCCTAAAATAATTTTGTATTGGCCAAAAAATTTCCAGTGAGGCTATAGGTTTACTACTGACAAGAAAGGAAATACAGCAGAATATATGTGTTGCTCCATTTAGCATAGGATAAACTTGAACCTCTGATTAATGCAAAAAGTCTGGCATTTTTAAATGATCTTGTGTAGGATCCTGTTTTGGAAATGCTTTTACTGAAGGGTATTATTCGTCGGCAAAGGCTACAGTTGCAATCTTATCATTATACTGTATGCAACATAATTTAATTAAGCAGAAATGCCTTTTGCAATCAGTCATTACCAATTGTTAACAAGTGGGTTGGGTGCCTGGGGAAGCTATAACGCTCTATCTAAAGCTACGCTTTGTTTCATGGGAATTTTAGCTATTAAAAACCATCATCAGTTTGTAATAGCAATGCTGACCCAGAATAATGGGATCTGTTTCAATGAATATACTTTACTGGCAAGCCAGCAATATATTATCAGGGAATTAATCATGTTACAGCTAATGAGCAGCACCCAGCAAATTTAGATTTTCTGCTAACTGTATCAGTGAGGTTTATTTTTTTTGTTTTCTGGAATGTTCTCCCAAACCATAGAAACAGTACTCAGCATCTCAAAATTAGGGATGAGAGAAAGTACCCTGTTCCCATGCTGAAAAATTCTCAAAACTAGAAAAATTCTCACCTAAGGCATTGGCATCAATGGGTGTTTTTTCTCTGCATCTTTTTCTTGTGAAAAATGTATTGGAGTCAGTGGGCATTTTTATCTTGTTTTTCCCCTGCCAAATTCATTGGGGTCAGTTGTGACAAATGCTTTGGTCAAAGGGCAGATTGTAGCGCAATGGAAAAATTAACTAAAAAAATATGCTTATTCTTAAAATGACAACAAAAATTATAAGTGTCATTTATTAAGAGGGACTGTTGCACTGAGGGATGCACGAGCGTGCCCTCTTAGTGCTCATTCAACACTTCTGTAATGGGTCGGGCTGTGCTCTCCACCTCGTGCAAGGCGCAGAGCACAGTGTCGGCACATGCAGGCCATTGCTGCTCCGCAAGTTTGTTATTTCGCAAGTTAGGGGAGGGGTAGGGAGGTGGGATAGCAGGGTCTTGGATACCAGTAAATCTAGGCCTGGCACTGGCGACTGCAGGAATGCAGAGGCCTGTGACAATCCAAGTTAAAAGGCATTAACCAGTGGTGTAATAATTATAGTAATAATAAAGGTTGAAAAGGATGAAAAATAATGATTAAAAAGTTTTTGCATTTTATTTTATAGATCACCATGACAATGCTTGTTATTTCCAATATACATTTTTGTTGTGCCACCTGATATCAGTGAAGATGCATGTATTGGAAACCACAGAGGAAAAACTTGATGAAAAAACAATCTCTTAGAATCCAAAGAAGAGCTAGATGTGAGGCTTTCTTATGTTAGTACCAATTTGTTCAATCTCTGTTTTATTGCTCCAGGCCCCAGCCTATTCATCATCCAGTCTGATATTTGCCCCACTACCTGGTTGCTAAGGTATGATGGGCTCTAGCAACCTCATAGGTGTTGAAATCGAAATTGTAGGGCTGGAGAACAAAAATGTAATAATTCAAAAACTACTGAAAATAAAAAAAAGAAGATAAATTGCAAAAAGTCTTAAAATGCCACCATCATGATACTAAGGGGCAGATTTATTAACATTCTGATTTTCATATTTGTAGAGGTTGAGCTAGAATCTGCCCATTGACCAAAATAAAGATTGTTACAATTTGCCTAGAACAGCTTCCATTGACTTCTACCTGAATGCAACAGCTTTAATATGGTGAAGTTTTGTATTAGTGCTTTTCATGGTTTTTATGCTCAATAAATCACAAAAAAATGTGGGTTTTTTACAATTTGAGTTTTAGTGCAAAAAACACGAATCATGAAAAAAAAATGTACTTTATTAAATGCCCCCCTAAACGTTAATTTTATGGTCAACTGCCCTTTTACCTATCACAGTTCTCCTGACAGATGTTGCTAGAGATTTGTGCTGCCCAAATATTAGTTTAGTAACCCTCTGCCAATCTGGTTTTATAACTGCATTGTATGTAAGATTTCTCTATCATTTATTTTCCCTCTGAGTCACAGGTTTTCAGGTTAAGGGTTTCTGTAATAGGGCACAGCTGGCTCTGTAATCTGATACATAATTCTTACAGGTTTACTTTCTTTGTTGCTACTCACTTATTTAAACCTGCTTCTGTTGGCACATCCTAAAGCCCTGGACTGTGCATCCAAAGAAGAGAACTACCTCTCTAAATAACAATCAGTTTAATGTATGCACATGACATATCCTCTATGCGTTATTGCATTTATACACACACTACACACTAATTGCTGTGAGAAATTCTTGGAATGCATACTGTATACTTTGTATTCCTATTTTTTTTTAGCAACCTGTATTGCCTATTCCTACACCATTAATATTGCCAGTATATCTAACTATGTATTATGGATAAAGTAAGAATGAAACCTACTGAATTAGATACTATTGACCATTAAATGGACTAGGTGCATGTATCTAAATGAATGAATGTCTGGGCAGTACAGCTATGAACAAAGCATTTCTGTAACTACCTTATTTTTATAAAGAATATATCACCTAGAATATGCAAAACAATGCATACTAATATTAATGACCCCATTGCTTGAAAGAGGTGTATTCTTATTTCTGTTGTCTGCATAGTGTGGTCCACTATGAATTATTGGTATGCAATGTCCATATGTGTATATGTATGACTATGTATATGTATATAGCAATGACTAGCTGAATGTATACATGACTACATATGTAATGCAATCAGCTTCAAAATCAAATTATGCAGAGCTCATACCCTCGATGGAACGACCCACCACTACCCTTAAGAATAAAAGCAGTTATGGCTGCACTTTTTAAAGGCAGTAACCTGAGAAAAATGCAGGTCTCCAATATAATGTATTCACAATGTCAATAATTGCTGTAGTTTCCATGGCAAAAATTAATATTCTTTCCACAGTGTGGCAAAACATTTTGAAGGCAGACTTAGAGGATGCTCAATAAATATTGCTATGAGGGCTGTCTGGTTGGATTAGCCATTATGCCACATTATTAGATAATTCAGAATTGTATATACATATAATGGTGTTATTTTCCTGATGCTCTTTCAGTTCCAATTTCTCATGCTGCTCCTATTTCTTGGTCTTGATTCTATGGGGCAGATTTATCAAAATTTGAGATTAGAGCTCACGCCATAAAATTCACTTACTTTCTATTTATTCCTATGGGATTTTAGAAGCATATTTATCAAATGGTGAACTTTAACTTTCATCCATTGATAAATATGCTTTTAAAAACCCCATAGGAATCAATAGAAAGCAGGTGAGTTTTTGTGTAATGAGCACTAATCTCACATTTTGATAAATCTGCCCCTAAGTGAGGCGGTGGGCCACATGTGTTGGGTGCTCTGTGTGTTTGTCACAGTTCCTAATGCTAAATGTGGTCATTTGCAGAATGGTTTTTTTGGGGTGATATTTTATGGTACAGGTATATGATCTATTATCCAGAATGATCTTTCTGTGATTTGTATCTCTATAGAAGTGTTTTGTCACCAATATGGATGCAGCTTAGTTACCATCATGTACAAGGCACTGTTTTATTATTACAGAGAAAAAGGAAATCATTTTTATGTGAGTTGTTTGCTTAAAATGGGCTCTATAGGAGAAGCCCTTCCCGTCATTTGGACTTTCTGGATAATGGGTTTTGGATAACAGTTGCTATGCCTGAAATATTTATGCATGCAGGTAATTTTAGATTTCACTATGCCTATTCTCTGTGAGACTGATGTTTTTAATGTTTTAAGGTTACTTAATCACCTAAAAAATAAAAATAGAATTTTGACATGTAGCTAGGATTTGTTGAGAGTAGAATGTAAGGATCACCTTTATATTTCATTTCCTTTGCCAGCTGAACTACATCAGAAACAGCAGAGCCATATTACTCATAGACATGTCTTTGTTGCCCTTTATATCTCCCTCAGTACAAGATACAGAATTAGTTTCTGCAGTGTGAGGGTTTGGAATCTCTAGAGAAACAACCATTTATATATGATGGATCTAAAATGTACTTTTGGCAACTGCATTTAAAGAAAAATGTATTTGACCAATCATGGCTCATTAAAAAATGTGCTGCAAATTGTATACAAATATCAACCTAAATGTCCTTTTCCTAGCAGAACTTGTCCATATACGTATTACCAATACTGTGCTCAGATGTAACATCAGATATACAACAGATATAACCTCGCTTTCTGCTGCTGTTTTAATGTTGGTATTAATGTCTCAACAACATCTCAGATCACACTGAGCATGTGCAGAGTCACTGACACTTAAAAGATGCCCTGACAAGATCAGAAGATGACGAGCAGCTGTAGATTTGACAGATTTTGACAGAAATTTGACAGAACAGATCATTATAGGGCTGCTGAACCAATTCTCCTTTCAGGAAGCCATTTTATGCCTTCATATTATTTGGCACAATGTCTTTAGCTGCAATTTTTTTTAAACTGTTAATAAAAAGGAAAAGCTATATGTTCTTAAATCAAACATGACAAACAGTTAATTTATATCCAATAATGTATCAAAGGGTTCCCTTAAATTGCCATTTACATTTCAAAATTTCCATTTTTGCCACCAATTTGTGCCATTTGCTCACCACAAAAGAAACGAGCAAAACTGAATGTATTTCTGCAATTAGACCAGAAGGGTGAGATTAAAAGACACAGTCCCCTCAATGCATTTGCAGATATAGTAAAGCATTTGTGTGCTGTGCCCTTGGTTTGAGGATGAGCATGGTGGTGGAATAATACAATGGCACATATTAGAAAAATATACTTTTTTAATAAAATGCTGTACACAGTGTTTCACGTCTGTTTATAGATATTTGCATTGTTCAGAGGTGCTTCCCTTTAAATATAATGTTTAAGGAATTTCAAAGAATACCTTAGCTGAAGTTGAAGTCCTGATCTTTACTCTACTGTGCATGTCCAGGACACAAGAAGAGGCTTGCTGGAAATGAGGCATTGGAATAGCACCCTGACTGGTCAGAGGTAATTTATTATATTCACTGAGGGGTGTCTAACACATTGGCACCCCCAGTGAATTCCACTTTCCTTGTCCTTTAATATCCTCCTTTATGTCTGTAAGTTCCCTACCCACCTAGATTCTAAGCTTTACGGGGCAGGAACCTTTTTCCTTGCCCATAATCCACTTGCAACCCCTCTTCCTCACAACCCTCATCATTTTTGCAACCAGCAAATTATACTTTTACAACTCTCAGCCCCCCCCCCCCATCACAGGGCCCCTAAGTCCAGTACCTCCTGTACCCTCCTGATGTCCCTTAATGGAGTAACGGGGGGGGGTCAAAATAGAAGTTTTCTATGAAAACCATGTGGAAACTCCAACCACTTAATGTGTTTTTTTTAGTTGAATTTATTTAAGCCCCTTGATAAAAGGTAAAAAATAAGGTATGAAGAAATAAAAAAGCCAATTATTGAAGTTTCCAGTGGGGAAGCGAAACAGTACATAGGTTGCATGCATGTTATATTGCATGTTATATTGGTACTTATTAAAGGCACATTATTTCATAGTATATACAATGGGTCCATAAACTGGACACTGATTGAAATAAAAGTACCACACCAACAGCAGATCTTTTTTGAAGTATTTTCTGTTATGATCACTTTCTGGTTCTTTTAGCTACAAATATAAGGTTACACAGGCAGACTGAGAGACAAAATACACAGAACAGCTTTCAATTATCCTTTCATCCTGACTGGAACTGCCAAAGGCACTGAAGTGCTTGCTTCCAAAATGAGAGGCACATGTGAGGCTAAACTGAAATGTTCCAAAACTCAGCGTCTCTCATCAATCATTCTCATGCCCATCTTTTACTTCGCTGGTGATTGTATTCGAGTGAATAAGTTCTTCCGTGTTTACAGATTCTACAAATGGTTCCAGGTTGGATGCTGCCAGCCCCAATCAATACGCTCTAAGATATTCATCATTTAGTGTAATATTGCTTTCTTCTCTAACATTTAGGAAACTTTAGTTCCTGTGAGTCATGAGAAGTGAATCTGAAATCACTAACCAAATAAACGCTTGCTCTTTTATCTATTAATGTACTGCTGCCAATAGCTAAACATGGCTCACATGGCTTTAAATCAGTAGTCCGTATCTGGGCTTAGGGCCATATTTATTTATAAGCACCCATGAACCCGAGGCAAAGTTCGAGGGGTGCCAGCTATACAGCCTTGGAGGAAAACTAAGGCCTAGAAATGAATATAGCTATATTTTGTGTTCTGAACTTGCAGTGCCAGTTCAGAGGTTCACCAGCTCTGTAACACTAAGGGCTATAGTTATCATGCTGGAGTGGAGTGAAGCATTACTGGTGATGTTGCCCAGGGCAACCAATCAGCAATTAGATTTTAACAGTTAGAAAATCAAAGCAATGCATCTGATTGGCTGCTATGAGCAACATCACCAGTGATGTTTTACTCCACTTTTTACACAGCATGATAAATATACCCCTAAATGTCCATAGCAGATCTCCATCTTGGATCTTGTTAGTCCATCATTTGAGTATTAGTGACACTGTACATGCTCATTGTGCTCTGGGCTGCAATTGAGAAGCTAAGTTTAGGGTTTGTTGGAAATCATTAAGCTGATGATGGTATTCATTTATTTTGTTAAAATGGACTCTATGGGAGTTGACCTTCCTATAATTCTGAACTTTCTGGATATCAAGTACCTGTTTCAGAGATCATTTAGTGATTACTCATTGGTATATAATGCATGACACATGACAGAAAGCTTTCAAATGAGAAGACTCTCTTATTTGGCCACCAATGCAGTGGGCCAAACTGGGCTGATTGGATTAATTATTTCAGGGCCAACAATTAAATCAGATTTAGAGGCTTGTGCAACCCCTTTAGCAAGGGTGGTGCCCAGTGTAGTCCTTAGTCACAGAATTTTCCTGCCGTCATGATCTGTTGATTGGGAAATGTTGTTTTGGCCATGTACATGGACCAATAAGCTGCCAACCTGGATAAAACTGACATAGTCAGCAACTCCAATTGGCCTTGTATGTCCAGCTTAAAGGGATGGTTCACTTTAAGTTAATGTTTAGAATGCTATAGAATGGGCAGTTCTAAGCAACTTTGTTTATTTGTTAAAGTCTTGGAATTATTTTCCTTCTTCTTCCAACTCTTTGCAGTTTTACTGCTGACCCCAGCAGCCAAAAAACTATTGTTCTGTGAGTCTACAATTTAATTGTTACTTTTTGAAACTTTTTTTTTCTATTCAGGACCTCTACTATTCATATACCAGTCTCTCATCCAAACACCTCCCTGGTTGCTAAGGTAACTTGGACTCTAGTATACAAATAGCTGCTGAAGCTCTAAATTGGAGAGCTGCTAAACTGAAAAAAAAAATAACTAAAAAACTACAAATAATAAAAAATAAAGACCAGTTGCAAATTGTTTTAGAATAGTACTCTCTACATAAAGTTAACTGAAATGTGAACAACCCCTTTAGATGTTACACTCCTAATAAAATCACATAGAAGAAATGTCTGTTATGGTAAGCAGCCCTTACCATGGCAACTTCAGTAAAGAAAGGGGCAGTTAGTAAATAATACATCTCTTGATCTGCAATGCAGTTCATGGGCAACAAGGCAGGTAATATACATTAGTTATGTGATTAAAATAAATGCCAATAGGCAATCCTAGATGTGTTTTTCGATAGCAATAGTCAAATCTTGAAATCAAAGTCCCTACCTGCAGCAAGACGGCAACTGTAGGTTGTGCCACATTGCAGCCTCATAACCCACCCTTGTAACACTAATACAGGTATGGGACCTGTTATCCAGAATGCTCGGGACCTGGGGTTTTCCAGATAAGGGATCTTTCCGTAACTTAAGTCTGCTAAAAAATCATTTAAATATTGACTAAACCTAATAGGGTGGTTTTGCCTCCAATAAGGATTATTTATATCTTAGTAATATCTTATTTATATCCAAGTACAAGATACTGTTTTATAATTACAGAGAAAAAGGCCATTTTTTTTGAGATGAGATAATTAGACTTATAATGAATCTATGGTAGATGGCCTTTCTGTAATTTGGAACTTTCTGGATAACAGGTTTCCGGATAAGGGATCCCATACCTGTATAACAGGACAAGCATTAACATATGTTATATCTAGAGCTTCATGTAAACCAACACATACAAAACAACAAGCATCATATTGAAAAGGTATGGCTTATTCTGGTGTGACGTGGTTGCTCCTTATTCACTGTATAATGAGGACACATTTGTATTTTCTTTGCTGGCTCAATTTTTGTATCATTTTACATGTATATACCAAAGATACATTATGCAGATGTTTACTTATTGACATGAATAAATCCATCTGTCCTAAATGTTTGAATAAGTGACATATCTAAATGATACATGTGTAGTTAGCTGTGTTGTGTTTAATGATAGCCAAATTACTTTCAGGCTGTACAAGTGAAATGCAGACAATGAACCTGTTTGCTGAGTGTTGCCTTCTTATGGACTCAGATATAAAGCAATTCACATGCAGAGGCTGAGATTTGATGTTTATTTCATACAGCTCTGACAATCCTGTTTTGCATGTGAAGGTTTTGATTTTCTGTCGCTTAAACTTATATTTCATATGGTGAAACTGCGATATTAGTTTGTAATAATAGTGATCAATCAAAGTGGTTTGGCTGTAAAACATTTAAGATTTAATTCTTGCAAAGAAAAAAAAAAACCTCCTGATTTTTATCAGAAAACAGCTGTGATTTTGATTTGTTTCCTTTCAAGTTGTCAGTGTGGCTCCAACATGTACAGGACATGCATTTCACATAGTGGAGGAAAAATATATTTACTGCCTTAATATTAACAGTACTTCTACCCTTTAAGTTCAACTCATTGGGTTCAGCAGTTTTCCAATTAATATGTTATTGAGTGGTCCAAGCAAGTGTGGGAAAAGTAATAATCATTTTAACCATTGTATGATCATCGTTAATAATTGCATAGACAAAAATTAAGTTTGGCAGCCATTTTCTGCACCATGAACATTTTGCAGTGGAAGTTGTTGACTTGTTAGAATACAGATAAGCATTTGTGGGTTCCCATGTTAATCATATCTGCTCAAAGCAGGAATCTATTGTGCACCCTTGGTGTGTATCAGTGACAGAGCGGAGCTGCTCTGATGAATCAGAAATTCATAGTAATCAGGGCATGCCCCATTCTAGAGAATTCTATCACTGTTGTGAATTTGTTGCATGTTGTAAATAAACCTTGGATTTCAGTGACGCTAATAAAGGCACTTACTGAGTCATGTTGTGCTACATTTGCTAAAACATTTTTTTTTCCTTTTTGTCTTAGGGATAGAGCACTTTACAGTAAAGTAAATATGTTATTGTATAGTGTTAATATTTGATAATCCTGCACTTTGGGAGGTCCTTCTTTTTTACACATTTTGGGTGTAAATTACCATATTTTTCACCTGGGTTCCCTTGAATTCTACCAGAAAGTTGCGTCTGACACAGTTGTAATGCGTCAAAACAAACACTCTTGTGCATTAACTGTTTGTGGATTGGGCAAAAGTTCCAGAGTGACTATTGCATCACTTTCACGCATCCAGTTTAGTGATACCACACTTATGTTCATAAATGAGGCTTATTGGATGCATATACCAGTAAATACACAAATAGGAATAGGAACAATGTTGGTAGCCCCATTCTAAGATGTTTTGAGTTGTTTCCAGCCAAAAGGCTTACCGGCATATTTACCCTTGGTAGTAACTAATTATTCTCACTAATTGCTTAAGTAGCTGCTCTCTAATGACACTGCATTCAGAGACTATTGGTTAGAAATCCATTATTGGATGCCTTTATCATGACAGCAACTGACAGATGTAGCTACATTTAAAGTCTCAGGTGACACATGTATATGTGCTTGACCCCTAAGAAGAAACATTGAGAGCCTTCCCATAGAAAAATACTCTGACATGGCATTACTTGAAAATGTGGGCCCCAATAAATATCTCATAAACAGTGCTTTGTAGAAACCTAGTAGTAACTAGTGAGTTAAATGTAAACTAAATGGACCAAACAGCCTGCCATAAATCCAGAGTTCTTTCCAGGTAATGTCCCATGCTTAATACTGCTTATGTATATGTATCCCATATTGCACAAAGGAGCACACACACAGCCCAGAATGTTAAATATGATCTATTTCAGGAAGTGTCACTATAACTCACATTCATTTTTACAGTTTAGTTTTCTCAGGATGGTTTTACTCATAGTATAGAGAAAGGTCACAATTCTATCATCCACCTCAATATTAAACACTCTTTGTAAATAATAAGATACTGTTATTAAATTGTTCTTTGGTTGAGTCTGTACTACCATATTTGTGTTGCGTTCGTTTAGCTACTATAATAATATAATAGGATGGTTGGCTTTTTCACAGTTCTTCAGGGTGTTCTTGTGTCTCTACAATAAATTCAGAATTCCCAAGAATCCATTTAAGTAAAAAATCCTGTAACATAAAACGGCATTGTGACATTCATAAGGTAACAGTGCAGTTTCTGTAATCCTGGTTTAGAAACACTCAGCTTTGCTCCTAAATGTTTTAACTCAGGACAAGTAATAAAAAGAGCTGGAGTTAAATGTATTTACCATATTGCTGGTTGAAATACCTAGTAATATGCAGACAACTGACTGTGTATGTATTATAGAGGATACTATCACATTTTTTTCTATTTTAAACTGGTTAATATATTGATTTTGCAGTATCTAATGATTATTCTTTGGGTATAATTGTTTAATATGTGGGGCATAGTTCAGCTTTTGTGTTTTGATATAAATATTTATAGGCACTACTGCTGCTAATTTTCAGGCCTCTACTAACAACAGTGCATACTTTGTAGAATGCTCAGATTTATGCTTGTCTATTTTATTATATGTCTAGACTGTTTTGTTTCTTAAAGGAGATGTAAATGTTAAAAAAACAAATCATATATTTAGCCTTAGACTACTATTCTCTACACTTTACACTACCTTAATTTTTAAAATAAGACTACCTTAATCCACTGTGTCCAGCACTTCCCCCTGGTGCTTTGCAGTCACATGTGCCATGTTTGAAAGTCTTCAGAGAGAGCAGAAGCCCCCACCCTCCTGGAAAAAAAAAAGCCTGCTCATGCACAGGCTGGCTCCTGCTGCCTCCAGGCATGCCCAGAAGGGACTCTCCCCTGCCGACAAGTTGTCGGTGCAGTGAGAGACCTGAACAGGAAGTGGGGGCGGAGCTTCACTCTGAACAAGGAAGGAGTGGAATAGAGCAGAATGTAACTCAGCAACCAGGTAAGAAAGAACAGAGGGACAAAGGCAGGCAATCTGGGAAGCTGTTTAGAGTTATTTTATTAATAGAAAAAAAAAAGGTGAACTTATTCTTTAATAGCAAATGCATCATTCAGGTCATATGATCAAAATGAAATAAGCGTACATATGCTGCAAAAAGGAAACAGATAAATGACTATTCTGCTTGGCTGAACAGGCGACAAGGTGTTAAGGCATGACAGTTTTTTTATTATAGGAAATCTATTAATACCCATAGGATTTTTTCTTTATCTTAAAGGAGAACTAAACCCTAAAAATGAATATGACTAAAATTGCCATGTTTCATATATTGCGCCTATTGTACAAGATTAAAGGTTGAGCATCTCTATAGTAGTAATGATCTGGGCTTCATTGTTGTCACAGGGGCTCCCCATCTTGGGTTCTGTTACAAATGTCTGCGACACTCCCATGCTCAGTGCGCTCTGGGCAGCTGTTGAGAAGCTAAGCTTAGGGGTTGTCACAAATCATCAAGCAGAAAGTAAAGTTTGCCTGTCATATAATCTTATGCTACAGATCTGATTATTATATTCTAATACTAATTGCACTGGTTTCAGATCTCCCATGTACTAATAATCTAAATTATTTACTAATAATCCTAATCCCATAATACAGGTAAGGGACCTCTTATCCAGAATGCTCGGGACCTGGGGTTTTCGGATAAGGGGTCTTTCCGTAATTTGGATTTCCATACCTTATGTCTACTAAAAATCATTAAATAAACCCAGTGGGATTGTTTTGCCTCCAATAAGGATTAATGATATCTTAGTTGGGTACAAGGTACTGTTTTATTATTACAGAGAAAAAATGGAGTCTATGGGAAATTACCTTTTCATAATTCAAAGCTTTCTGGATAATGGATCCTATACCTGTATAGTGACATTTATATTCTTTATATACAGTATATTGTGCATCCATTCCTAAGCTCAGTAACTGAAAGCAGCACAGAGCATGTGCAGTGAATCACCAGAAGTAAAATGTAGAGCAACTGGGGCATCTTTGGAGGTACAGATCCTGCTGTAGTTGCCTTGGGCTGGTACAGAAGCCCAAACATTTCTGTCCTAATTCTTAGGTTAAGATTAGTTCTCCTTTAATGGTTTGAGAATGCTGTTTTAGTCTTCAACTGTATATAAATGTAATCATAATTTCTTAAGTAAAAATGTCTTGTATTGTAGATATTAAGTTGAGGGGGAGTAACTATGAGTAATTATAACCTATGATCTATTATGACATGCTGTGTGTTACTATCATGTTTGTCAATATTGAATTTCCAAGTTCTTTGTTTCTTGAGAAGTGCCTTGCAATTAAGAATCCCTAAGGTTTACAAGTACCCATCAAATAACTATTACAAATGGAATTCTGTCCACTCTGTAAATTGGTATATTAACTGCTAACCCTCAAAGCTCTGGACAACTCCAGATTATATATTCTAGTTGGTGAAGCCAAACAGTTCTATTTCTATTTATTGTCAGTGCCAATGTTTACTGCATACTGCTACTTCTCTGTGTAATTCTTAACTGTGGTGCAGTATATAAAATAAAGTCCTACAGGAATCTATTTAATCCCAGAGTGCTTATGTCAAATAGATCTGTCAAATGTTGCTGGATCCCCAAAACAATGTCTAATAAAGCCAAATCAATAATGGTTTTAGAATGAGAAACAAAAAAATCAATTGCGATTTATGTTAGCATTTGCGTGACCTTTCCACTATGTAAATGTCATGAGAATAAATTAAATGTGAAAGGATGTGAGATAGTGGTTAGTGGCAAATAGTGACACAAGTGCTCTTTAAAAATAATTTGATGATTTCATATATTTATTATACTGATCACAATGCCTAAATATGTATGAAAGTGTACTAAAAACTGACAGTGAGAGAAAATCTTTTCTTTTTCCTACGTAACATTCTGTAATATTAAAGCCTATAAAGCCACAACCATATCTGTATACTATAAAAAATACATAAAAGATATGCCATCATCTTACCTTTAGGGCCAGTCAGTAGTCAATTATCACAGTTATTGCATGCAAAATGATGAACTGGGTGGGGCATCCTGAGACAGAATTATGAATGTTGTGTAAATATCCTGCTATAACTAGAGCTTCTGGCAACAAATACTATTCTAATGATTAGTTAGCTTGGGAAATGATAACCTAGCATAAACATGAAGGAAATATGATCAATACAGGCTTCTACAGTCTTGTATGTGCCCAAACAATCAGGTTGTGGGTAGAGAACCAGAATCCAAAATAGAATCCAAAGGTAAAGACAAATCAGAATTTTGTATTACCAATGCTTTGAGTTCCACTTTCACTAATTCACATATGGAAACCATTTTAGGAACGGTATAGTATGGCAAGTACTTTAATAAGTAATTGAAATTTACTGTAGATTAAAGATGACATTTTCCAACATTGCATCAAACATTTTACAGCCCATATGAACTCTTCTGTAACTTCATTATTTTAACACATGGAATAAAACACCCCCAAGTATGGTATCCCTTCTGTTTCTTATTTAACAGGTGTTAATGAATTACAGATGGAATCCTACCTGCATTTTCTTTTCCATTTTTCGCAAGAATACAATGCTAAAAAAATATAATCAACACGTGGAAAGATATGAAATATTTCAGTTACCACTTAATCATGTTTTATTAACTTACAACACAGTTCATTTTATTTGTTTAACTTTTGAGATTCTATAAAATAACTTTATTAATATAGCTGTAAATTGGTTCAGCACAGTTAATGAGTCCCTTGATGGAAGTCTGTGTTTGCTTTCTCCTGTGCAGAGACCACTTTCATCTCATCTTCATACACTGGGAGTTTGTCTTTCTTCGAATTATAACTTCAAAATAATAGACTATATTGTTGTTACTCTAGGGCAGTGATCTCCAACCAATGGCTTTGGAGCAACATTTGCTCACCAACCCCTTTGATGTTGCTCTAAGGGGGGAGGGGGCTCTGTTTTTTTTTTGTCCTGTTTTTGTCCTTTTCAATCTGCTTATAATGTCATCTAATGTACTTGTAAAAAGTAATGATATCCCCTTGTGAGCTCAGTTTCTCCAGAGAAAACAACACCAACCTTTAATTATTGTTTAATTGTTCAATTAATTTTACTAGTTTAGTTGCATGTCTCTGCACTTTTTCCAGCTCATTAATTTCCTTTTAAAGGCTTGGAGCCCAGAACTCCACTGCATATTCAAAAAAGAGGCAAAATTATGTTTTTATCTATGCCTTTTTAATGCAAGAAAAACACCGTATTTGCGTTAGTAGACACTGCCTAGAGTTTTACAGTCTGTTTTCCTCAAAACCCAAAACCCTTCTCAATTAAGGGCAAATTTATCAAAATATGAGATAAATTCTATTTATTCCTATGTAATTTTTAGAAGTGAATTTATCAGTTTGTGGAGAGTTCACCATTTCATAAATACGCTTTTAAAAATCCCATATAAATGAATAAAAAGTGGGTAGGTAGCAAGATAGCAGCTCCCAGTAGATATCAGAATAGCACTAAATAGTAGGAAATCCAAGTCCAGCTTGGGACTCCTCCAGTTACATGGGAGTAGGAGAAACAATAGGTTACCTGAAAGCAGTTCTAATGTGTAGCGCTGGCTCTTTCTGAAAGCTCAGACTTGGGCACAATGCACTGAGATGGCTGCCTACACACCAATATATTAAAAAATACATTTGTTAGTCCAAAAATAAAATTTTAAATGGTGGAGTGAATTATGTGCTATGCAAACAGTGTAATTAAGAAATAAAAAGTACTCCATTAAAATCATGACAGAATCCCTTTAAGATGAATGATTTTTATGTGTTATTTTTTATATATAGGCATTAAGGTTGAACGTGACGTACGTCTTTTTTCAACCTAACTTACTATGTTACTATGTTACATACAATGGCTAAATGAGAAGCAACACACGTATGCTCTGGTAACTTCTCCCACCAGTCTATATCTGCTGTATGCCAAGGTCGAAATAGGGCATTTGTTTTCTACGCACTTTACATTAACATTTAGTGGGGTTGAATCCTTGTAAAAGCATTATTAACAGCATTATTAACAACATTGTTAACACAATAAACTAACCATGTCGAAACTCTAACGTTACTAGAACAATTAACTAACTATTCCCATAGGATATCTATGCTACCCCTTCATGACTATATAAAAAGGTTTTGCTTAGAAAGCTAACAAATTGTGTAAAATGGGTAAAATGTGAAAATGTAAAGTTGAACTACTTATTATAAAATGAAGCTAACATTATTTTCCTTTGACAAGCATTAAAATATAGTGCTTAACTTGTGAGACCCCACTGAAAGATATTTGTAAGTGAACAGGAAAAGCAATACCAAAAATGTTTCCTTATTCTGGGCATCATGGATCATGTTGATTGCTATGGGCATGAGGTTCAGTAGGAGCAATAACCTTTCAGGGTTATGTCAAAGTGTATGCGCTACATTATTTAGCTGCAAAGCCTACCTGCAGCACTCTCCAGCCCAGGGTAAAATAAACACCACACCACTTACGTAAGTAGGTCTCTGAAAAATGTTTACAATATATTCAAAGGTATATTTAGGAAACTAAATTTAGTATGATGTGCTTGTTTCATACAAATAAATGTTTCCAGAAACACAGGATATTTGAATAGTGAAGCAATAGCTTTTGCAACAGCAGGGGTCAAATAAAAACATATGTTTGTAGATCATTGTTAACCTTCTTATGGACATTCTAATAGAGCAAGTATGTATCCAGTTATAAATCTAGATAAAAATCATGCTATTAGTCTTACTTTCTGGAGGAAAAACATATGTTGTTGAATATTTAGGCAAATTATGTGCCAAAGGTATAAAGATGAAACAGAAATGTAGGGTTGTAGAACCTACTGCTTTAGTTTGTATTTGTGTATAAAATTTGTGTGTACTCACCCATTATCAATATATAGGAGATTAAGACATTTTGTGCATTAAGCTACTAAGAAATGCCCTCCCCCTAGACAAACCAGGAATTGTTTGTCCATATATTGCTATATACTTCAAGCTGGCCGACTATATTGACAAACAATCCCTGTTTTGTTTAAAGGGGAGGGCATATCTTAGTAGAGAGGATCTTTTGTTGTTGTCTATATGACTTTTGTGGTCACAGCCTCATTGCACCCACACCTAGTGGTTTAAAATTTAGTGGTGAGCACAACTTTCCCTTTTTTACATTCTGTGCATGTGTTTGTCCATATATTGCAATATAATTCAAGCTGGCCAACTACATCAAAGTCATCCCCGGTCTTTATTAAGAATTCTACTGCTTCAATATACCTTTAACAAAGGGACTAGGTTTTACCTGCAACTTACTTGCTTTCAAGGTTAAAACCCCCAAATGGTCACCCTTTTATTGGCCCATTAGGATCACCTGACTGTAGCTGGAAACATATATTACCTTTTGTTCCAAAATTTGTGTGTACCATGATTCCTTAAAGATACACTACTATAATAAAACTGTATTTCTCCTCATGAGTTGCCACCCTAGGCACAGGCCCTCTGGTACCTATGTATAAATACGCCATTGATAATATTCATATGATCCAATATAGCGCAAGTGCATGTTTCCATACTCCACATTAAATAATTTAGCAGTTTTTGGTTGTATGTTAGTTGCACTGGAAACTTAAAAGTGAAAGTCTTTTCACTTTTATAGCTGATTGGCTGATCGGCAGTCAACCTAATGCGACTTCCAAGTTTAGATAGCTGAGCTGGGTAGAGAAGATTCCCATAATGCACTGTTCCTGCACAGACACTACGACCAGTATGGCAGACACAAGTAGGGGGAGGAGATCAGACATTTTACAATGGAAAAGTGCATTTTCGGAGCAGGGTGACGGTGGTTTGTGAGCCAACAGGTGCAGGGATCGGAGCAGGGGGGGGGGGGGATTTGTGAGCTGGCCGGTCCGGGGACTGGCTTGTGCTTTTCAGCAATAGCCCATACAGACATGCTGGACAAGATGGCGGCGCTGTTCACTGAAACAAGTATGTAGTTTCTAGTATGTGTATTTCTGTAAATCTTTCATTAGGCAAGCCAGAAATATAGCGTTTTTACTCAGCAATAGTAGTACTATTTAATAGTGTGCTTAATAGATTTTGACTTTCCTTGTCCTTTAAATTGAATCTTGCCCATAAGTTTTATATGTGATGAGCCATAAAATAACGTTTTCTTATAAAACTGAATCTGGCCCATTTTATTTTATTTACTTTAAACACTTTCATTTTGGTGAAAGGTAAGCCCCATATGGTGGTCCTAACTATTTACCTCTGGTCATATTCTTCCATAGGCTGGTGCCTCACCATGTTGTTGCTTGTGTCCTGACCTGACCATTGGTCTTAGTCACAGACTTAACCCTTACCCACCATTAGCTTTTATAAAGAGCGATATTGCCAAGACCAAAGCATAAGTTTCACAGGCTTAATCCAGCCTGCATGTGGCTTTTAAAGGAGAGAGATTGCTACAGAATAACTCTGCTAAAGTACAGAAATACACAAAAATGGGGGCGGGGTGGGAGGAATCACTCCATGGCTAAATGACTATGAAGATTTTCACTCATCCAGGTCATGGGATATCTAGTATAAATAAATCTACTCGGATGAGTAGTGAAACGTCTTCAATGATTACTTAACAGTACAATGTACAATGAGTACAATAGAAATGTGACTGATTTGACCAAATTAGCAATAATCATAGAAAGACAGAGGATTTATCAATGCACACTTCCTGGTCCCTTGTTTCACTGGTAATTTAGTATTGGTAGTACAAGTGCATATTTTTATTGATGCATACAGAAGTTTTTAGTTCTTTGTGGATCAGTGCTTGGCTGTTGAAACTATCTCTTATCTATTCAGTTGTCTTTTACTGCTATTTAGGGCTCTGGCACACGGGGAGATTAGTCGCCCGTGACAAAACTCCCTGTTCGCGGGCGACTAATCTCCCCAGATTGCCATCCCACCGGCGAAAATGTAAATTGCCGATGGGATGGCATACGCGGCGGCACGATTTCACTGAAATTGCGCAAGTTGCCTCGAGAGGAAACTTCAGTGAAATCGCGCCGCTGCGTATGCCATTCCACCGGCGATTTACATTTTCGCCGTTGGGATGGCATTTCGGGGAGATTAGTCACCCGAGACACGGGAGGTTGATAGTTTCAACAGCCAAGCACTGATCCACAAAGAACTAAAAACTTCTGTATGCATAAATAAAAATATGCACTGCATTTTCCCTCACCTCTTCTGCAGCTTGTGTACTGTACTTATGTACCTTATTATTAGTAGAAATGGAGAAATACATTTGTTACATAAGGAGTGTGTATTTGCCAGTTCTCTCCACCTGCTGTGCTCAAGTTCAGTCATGCAAACGAATACAAATTTTCATTCCCTTGATGAAACCAAAGATGTACGACACTTAAATTTGCTTTCAAGGTGGCAGCATTAATTACTGAGATGCTTTCCTTCTACTGCATGGAACAATCTAACACAGGGTATTCGTTATTACTTTTATTGCTGACGTTCTCATTGTCTTAATAATTTTCTGTAAAACCCATTAGCTATTATATGGAAAAACTAAGAGTCACAATGAATAAACAAATATCTACAAGGACAAACATGCTTCATAGCCTGTTAATAAATGTTATATACCAGGGCTTCCTGCCTGATGCACAGCTTCCAGTTTTACTTGCCAGCCTCACAGTGCCTTGCTGGTATTTAGGCTTGTTTTTCTAATATTTGTTAAATGATACCAGTGTATCCAATGAAAATAGGTTAAATAATGTAACTGGAACCCACCTGGGATAAGTGGAACTAACCAGAGTTTGGAGTTATGTTTATGGCCTTCTAGAGCAATTTGCTGAACCTAATAGACTTTGTTTATTGAATGTTTCTTTCCTGGAGGTTAGAAGCCACTAATCCCGGATTTGCTTTACTTGTTTTCACAGGTGACCTGTAACAGTTTCACCATTAGCGATGGGGAGATGCAAGACGTTGGTGTTGGCCTGTATCCCAGGTAATGCATACACTGGCTTATTCAGAGTTACTAAATTACTTTTTAGTTCTTTGGGTAGCCAGAGGGGTTTATCAAAAGAAAACTACTTCCACTGTTAAATTGCAAGGAAATAAGGAAAAAAAATGGTTAAAAAAAATGGTTTTCAGACTGCCTCATTACAGCAAAAGAAATTATTCATGAAGGCCAGTACTGATGGCTTTTTGTTTAAGTTTTAGCATGTGGCTTTCACTGAGGTGGAAGACAAGTTAAATGCTGTGACCAGAGGCCCAATTTTATATTTCATGCAGCAACTGAGTATGGTAATGTAAGCAGTAAAACGGAGAGCGAGATTTTCATTTTACCAAAATACTTAACTTTCTCACAGCTGGAAACACATATCAGTTGTTCCTGTTAAAGTCTGTGACCTGCAAAACTTGATTTATACATCTGTCAGCTAAAAAATATCCACAGAATAATATGTTGTATATACTGTATGGCACCTTACTGGGTTTCTTAATAACCTTTATTATAAGCTTTAGCTTTGTACTAATGTGTACAAAATGCTAAGGGGTTAATGGAATAATGGGAAAATGTTTGTTCTACATTTACTAACCCAGATGTTTGTTTGTGAAGAGCAAACCACTAAATCATATGTGGCTTGTTACTTTGGGCCAATAGAACTAAAGCAAGCTAAGTGCTTACTTATGAGGATGAATAACAAAGCACAATTAGCAACTGTGGCTCACATGAGGGGTCAGTCACATTACCCCGGTAGTGCTCACTTAGCAAGCACGTGCACCTCTGGGCTTAGGTGAGGAGAGGGCTCCATTGCAGGCTGCACTTTCTACTGCTCCCTAACTTGCACATCTCAATGTCACTCAAGTTAGAAGAAGAGCAGGGGATGGCAGAGGGACAAATATGTGCCTCCCCCCACCAATAATACAGATATTAATGCAGTTGTAGAAAAAGCTACAGGTCTTTGTGGGCTAAGTCTAATTGCTGCCTTTTTTTGCACTTTGCACATTACTTTAAGCTTTGATGACCCCTATGAATTTGTTCATCTTGTGGACTTAATCTGCTTCATATTCTGTGTAATTGTGCAGAACATTTTCTTATGCTTTGCCACTGAATCAGCAGACCTGAAAAGTCAGAACAGTGATAAAATGTTTATTAGTAAATTATTGTTGCATATTCAAATAATGGTGAGGTTATTTATAGTCCTATGTAGTGTGTTTATTAACAACCACTTATCACTATTGTATATAGCAACCACTTATCACTATTGTACTCTGGCTTACTTTTATTTCCAAATATGCCAAAGGAATATTACTAAAGGTATTACAGGTTAAATAAGATTTTCCATAAAGCCAGATGCAATTCAATCAGAAAAACATATCTGTTTATCACATGAAGATTCTGTTGAAGTCTATGGGAAAAAATTCAATATTGCCCATAAGTTTTCATGTGATGAACCATAAAATATTGTTTTCCCATGAAACTGAATCTGGCCTATTATATTCAAATAACTTAATAACACTTTTATTTTTTCTGTTACTGTTCCTTTAAGGTAAGCACGATATGGTAGTCCTAACTTTATAATATTTACCTCTGGTCATATTTTTTCATAGGTTGGCACCTCACCGTGTTGTTGCTTTTCTTGGGAAAACTGTGTCCTCACCTGAGCATTGGTCTCAGACTGAACTCTGAGACTCTCAGTCACAGACTTGAACCTTACCCACCATTAGCTTTTATAAGGAGAGATTTTGCCAAGACCAAAGCATTGGTTTCACAGGCTTAATCCAGCCTGCATGTGGCTTTTAAACCATTGCCCAGACCAACACCTATTTTATAGCCATAAACACACCATTAAAGGGACGGGTGTGGGTGTACTGCAACCTCATGGAAGTTTGGCCATACTTTCTACAGAATAACTCTGCTAAAGTACAGAAATACACAAAAATAATGGGAGGGAGTGGAAGCATTCCAAGACTTAAGTATATGAGTACAATGGAAATGTGACTGATTTGACCAGATTAGCAATAATCATAGAAAGACCGAGGATTTATCAGTGCGCACTTCCTGGTCCCCTGTTTCACAAGTCCTTTTGGATTTGTATTGTAAGTGCATAACATTTGTGGAAATCGGTTTTCCGTGTCTAGGTTTGTCACCTACCTTGTATTAATCCACCCTGTGAAACCAATGTATTAAGAGAAAACATAAATAGCAAGTATTTTTTTCACGAAAACTTGGCCATCATAATTGTCTTAGTTCTCCAGAACTTGCAGGATAGCAGTAAAATCAGCACTGCATATTTGAATGTGACATCTTGTGAGTAAAGGCAGCGCATGGTTTCATTATAAGACATATAAATTGTTCCTATATAAAGGTATCGTTCCCGGCATACAAATATGCATTTCCATTGTGCTATGAGGATTAAAAGAAAATAAACTTTGAATATATAGGGGGTGAAATGGGATAATGATTCTGTGTAGATTCTTCATTGCCTCCAATACTATAAGCACCACTTGTTTAAGCAGGTATTCGGTGGCTGCCCCGCTGTTAATGAGAAGGCTAAGCCTGGCAATTAATAATACAAGCACAAAAGGACCTTTCACCTTTCCTGGGCTAAAGGTGTTTCACCGCAATCAAAAACAGGTTTTGGCATTCCTAAAGTGCTTGTTTAGCGATTGTATTAGCATAGGACTGAATTCTATGTTACTGTTCATTTTTTCATATTGTGTATACATATGTTAATACCATTATCCAGAAACCTGTTATCCAGAAAGGTCAGAATTACAGGAAGGCCATATATTAAAAAATGATGTCCTTTTTTCTTTAATAATAAAACAGTGCCCTGACCCAAATTACAGAAAGATCCATATCCGGAAAATCCCAGGGCATTTTGGATAACAGATCCCATACCTACTACAGTAATTTCTTTAGGAAAATGAATGACTGCACTTACAAAATAAAAAAACTGTGTTGTTTATTTTAACCAATTTTAAGCGCTGCTCTTGCAGTTCTGTTGCCTAGATGTAATACCATTGCTTTAAAGGAAAACACAGGACTGTTTCCCTTCATTTCCAGTTACATCAAACACTTCAAGCAAGAAAAAACAAACATTTATAATGTAGGATGTTTAGTTATTAATGAAATGTAAAAAATACTTTAGCCTTCAGTGTTAGCCTGTAATATACTGTCTATAATATATTTTTGTTGGTGCACACACTGAGGTGCTTATATAAATAATCTTTTAAGCTACTGTATGCAAGTAAATAGTATTTAGAATCGATGTGTGTATTTACAAAAACAGGGCTTATAAGTTTCAAAATGATGATCATAAAATTGACAAGCCACCATACCTCGTCAAGGTAAACCCCATATGGTGGTTCTAACTATTTACCTCTTGTTATATCTTCTGACCAGGGCACTGGTTTTATTCACAGGGTATAGCCCTCCCCCACCATTAGCTTATAGGAGAGAGATTGCTAGACCAACACCAATTTTTAAAGGCCTAAGACCACCAATTGGTTTGGCCATTCTTCCTGCAGAATAACTCTGCTAAAGTATAAAATTACACAAACAGGGGTTGTGGGAGCACTCCAAGACTAAGTAAAATATATAAGTACAATGAATCGGATCTGGCTAAATGACCAGTGCACATTCCCTGATCCCCTGGTTCACTAGTAATTTAGTATCTATGCATATTTAGCAAAAACAGGGGTTTTTAGTTATAAAGTTATGATCATAAAATTGACAAACCTCCATACCACTGTCCTGGGGTATTATAAATGGAATTGGCCCTGTATTTATCCTGCTGTGTGCTCCCGTTCGCTAAAAACAGCTTTGGCTTCTTCCATCTTCTGTTTGTTCTGGTCCAGGAAGCGCATGCACTGTAGAGTGCCATGTTATAATGTTGTGAATCCTCCAAACACCCATAAAAGTTTCCTTGTGGGTCTGTTTTATGGGAATGGTAAAATCTTACACTGGTAAAAAACACTGCCAAGATTGATATGAAAATGCAGTACAAAGGGGATCAAGCTTACTGGCTGTTTCTACGGGAGATCTTCAAGGCCAACATCCATATTATAAAGGCATAAGTCCAACATAGTGGTGCTATAAATCTATGCAAGTTGTAGCAAGTTTATCACTTGGCTTGTGCCCTTTGTGATTAATGTTCAAAATCACCCCTTGCCATCCCCCCCATGGCTGTTGTATTATGTTAACTGACAGTCATATATTCATAAGTGGTATTGGTTGTATTACAGGTATCTTAGGAAAAGTGTTTTGTGACCAAAGTGTTGGCTCACTGGCTGTTCCTCTCTCCCTGTAGCTTTTTCGTGGGAGATATCTTCAAGTTCACCATCCCTGGAATGTTATAAATATATGGAAGTTGGATGTAGCAACTTTATCATTTGGCTTGTTTCACCCCGAGTGATTGTGTGAAATCGCCCCCTTGCCATCCTCCCATTGCTGGCTATAGGAATTGGGTTAAAATGGCAGCACTCACAATATTCATAAAACGTGCAAGTGCAAGTGCAAGTGTGTGTTTTAAGGCAAAAAACCCAAGTAATTGGCATGCCAAGATCTGGCCCTCCCACCCTCCCCATGCCAATAGACTGTTGGTTTTCAGCTTTCTCATTTCTTGTATTTAATGTCAATTCTTTTTTTAGTCCCATGAAATAAAGTTCTCTTTCAAACAGTCAAAGGAATGTTACTGGACCCTGTTTTAACCCAAGTCATTGGCCCTCCCACCCTCCCCATGCCAATAGACTGTTGGTTTTCAGCTTTCTCATTTCTTGTATTTAATGTCAGTTCTTTTTTAAATCCCATGAAGTAAAGTTTGGGCAAATCTCTTCAATAAAAGTCATGTACTCAATATATAAAACATGTTACATATCTCTGTATACTAAAAAGCAACTCTCTGTGCACTTTAAAGGTAACTTAAATACCCTGATTAATTAGCCAGTATTGGTGAGCTGCCTGTCAATGTTAGCACCGTATTGTTCCTCTTTAATAAAGGAAAACTCAGCATAATCCTCTGCGCCAGCATTGCTGAGCAGTCCCCGAGGGCTGTGCGAACATCAATTATATTGACTAGTCAGCCAATTTGAAGAAGGTAGGGGGCATTAATATACTGTAAGTAAAACGTAAAATTCAGTTTGAAGTTTTCAAGTCCCTGACAGACATCCCTCCCAGAAAGGCAATGTTATTTTCATGTTTCATCTGTTTTTTTTCTAGCAAAGATAATCGTATTTTAGATATTGCATCTACAGTATTTCATTAGTTATACAGAAGACCTTATACAATTTAATTTTAATTCTATTACTTTTCATACATTGCTTCTTTAGTAAAAAAACATTTTTATTTAGTGGTTTCTTATTATTGTTGAATAATATCCTTTTATTTTACAATAGGGAGTACATAATTCCCTTTATAATCAGTATCTTCTGATTCCAGCTGTATATAATGTATGTAATGGCCTTCTAATGTAAACTAGTTATGGCATTCTAGTATATGTATAGTATAGACAGCTAGTAAGCTGTAAGAGCAGATTTCTGTTTTCCACCAATGAGATTTGTAGTGTAGGGTAATTGCCTAGGCAATACCTGCTTATTGTACAGCACTAATTTGCACTTTATAGATGTGTGAAAATAATAATAGTGCGGGGGCTCCAGTTGGTAGGGCATAGTGACTAAAAATCCCATGGAGCATACAGTGTGATCCTGGGCACTGGGGGCAGACACCTGTGGTAATACTGGGGACCATTTATTAACCATAGGATTTTTTTTTCTGATTTTTAGCGCTACAAGTTGCAGGAAAAAAAAAGTCACAACTAAAAATCCAAATCCAACAATTCACCAGCTAATACTTGCTGAGATCATGTAGAGGTCAATGGCAGATGTCCCTTCCCTCCCCTGAAAGATCCTTCTTTTGCCTCGAAACTTAGAGGTTTCAGAATTTTGACGCTGGTTTTTGGACCGACAATTCAAAAAAAGTTGCCGTTTCCTGCACAGACCTTTTGCAAATATCAAACTGTTGAAATGAGTTTAGTCGAATTTTTAAAAAGAAAAAAACGAGAAATGTTAGAGTTTTTAGTAAGTCTGCCCCTTACTCTGTGATATGTTGATTATGCCACAGATATACTGTGTACAAATGATTTACCCTAAAGAGTAAGCATTAACATAAAACTGGAACAGTAACTTTATTAATGTAAGCATTTTGCATTTGCTACACGCCTAGATGTAATGGTATGTCTGACATGTGTAATAGTCACTCTGTAATGATTACTGATAGACATCCTCTCACTGATACTTATGATTATTATGTTTTGCATTGAAATTATCTTTACCCGCTTTTAATAACATCTTGGTGAAACTGTTTGCAGTAAAATGCACTATAATAACATGTTTTTGGAAAAAAAATTCAGGAAACCGGAAAAGAACAAATGCTGCCCTCAAGCAATGGATATTTAATGCTCAGCTAAGGCCACTACCATGTAAAATGAGTTGGGAATTGCCTGAGTGAGGCACCATTAGTCACAACATAAACATTCCAGTAACTGTACGAGACATCACTATTGCTGCTTTGCAGACATAAATTACTCCTGCCCTGCAGTAACCTGCTGCAAAAAAGGAATCAATGAATTTGCTACAGTTGAGTGTAGGTTAGATCTGCCCATAAGCTCAGCCAGATTTTACTACACCCTATCCAGAGCAGAAAACCAGGATAGTGCCTCTTGGCATGCTTGGAGCATCAATGGCTCAGGTTTAAAACAGACAGGGAACATTTGACCACCGCTGGATATCACTGTAAAAAAAAAAAAAAGATAAAATGGACAAGTAAAGAGATTCCATGGACCAGTGAGGATTCATATGATTGTATTTTATAGAACTTTACACACATAAATAAATATTACTCATTAAAAATCCCTAACATTGGGCAAAGTTAAACTTATGGACATTTACAACTCAAATCAACTCAAGTCATTTTTCTGTCTAAGAGGAATTGAACCTGGAAAAAAGAGATTTTTGTATATTGGAACTATCTATCCTCGCTAATTTAAAGCCGTCAATCATTAGAAAAGGTCTTAATGAGACCAAAGGATACTTTCAAAATCCAACCAATTAAAAAAATGGGATCACAAAATACAGAAAACTAGTACAGCAACCAAATAGCAAAAACTCAAAAATTAATTAAATGTATATTATTACAAAATACTTTACAACAGGAACTTAACCCCTCAAACATATCAAACATATATGCTACAAACCTTTGTTAGAGATGTAATAAAGATATTGGAGACATGCTTTATATATGGTGGTCCAGTGACAAAATGCAACAACTTTGGTCTTCTGTTCTACCTTTAATAACCTCATAATTCATAATGAATGTATTATGACTCCTGAAGCTATGCTACTAAATGTCTACAACAAACTGCCAAAAAAGCACTAGAAATACTTGTTTTTCAAATACTGAGTGCCTGCAGATTTCTGATTGCTAGAAACATAGATATACTGAACATATCCCAAATAACTAAAGAAGTTGCCAATAATCTAGAACAGTGCTGTCCAACTTCTGCGGTGCCGAGGGCCGGAATTTCTCTAGTATACATGGTGGAGGGCCGCTAATGGAAGCCAGTTTTGACCACTCCCCTTTTTGAAACCACACCCACTTCAAACCACACCTATTTTATCACAATGGTGGTAGCACAGCAAAATCCCAAACGCTTGGTGCTTACTGTGGGGATATCAACAATCATTCATATGGGAAAGAATTATGTCATATTAAGATATACCCTTAAATTCCATATGCCTCCTCCTCCCCTGTGGATAGCAGAGCAACCCCCAGTACATAATTACACACCTTAGGGACCATTTAATGGCTATTTCCAACTGCTAACAAACTCCCACAAACCCCTGCCAGGTTCACCTCCCACAAGCAGCATAGGGCAAGCAGAGTATGGCACACACAGGCAGCAATCTGCCTGCCCTACCCTGCCTGTGTGTGCCATACTCTGCCTGCCCTACCCTGCCTGTGTGTGCCATACTCTGCCTGCCCTACCCTGCCTGTGTGTGCCATACTCTGCCTGCCCTACCCTGCCTGTGTGTGCCATACTCTGCCTGCCCTACCCTGCCTGTGTGTGCCATACTCTGCCTGCCCTACCCTGCCTGTGTGTGCCATACTCTGCCTGCCCTATCCTGACTGTGTGTGTCATACTCTACCTGCCCTATGCTGGCTGTATGTGCCATACTCTGCCTGCCCTATGCTGGCTGTATGTGCCATGCTCTGCCTGCCCTACCCTGCCTGTGTGTACCATACCCTCCCTGCCCTATGCTGCCTGTGTGCGCCATACTCTGCCTACCCTATGCTCCCTGTGTTAGCCATACTCTGCCTGCCCTACCCTGCCTGTGTGTACCATACCCTCCCTGCCCTATGCTCCCTGTGTGTGCCATACACACAGGCAGTATAGTCCAGGCAGTACCTACAGTACCTATGTCTGAGGTGTGAAGAAGTGAACAATAGGGGTGATTGCAGCCTGAGCCTGAGGTGTGAACACTGCAGGGGGTGAACAATGCAGGTATTAAAAGGTGTGAAAAACACAGGGGATTACATTTTTAAACAATACAGGAGGATTACAGCCTGAATCTGAGGTGAGAACCATGCAGGGGGGGGGGGGGGGCAGTTAATCTCAGTACTGATACCATTTAAAGTTTACTCAAAGGTAAGCCATCAAAGCAGCCAGACAGGTGGGGGGCCACACAGAGGGGGGTTGCGGGCCGCCAGTTGGACAGCACTGATCTAGAATATGATTTAGTGATCCCAAGAAACTTTTCAGAAAAATAACACATCCGGGAAGTGTATCTTGATTGTGTTTACTTCGACCCTTATATTGTATTTGCAGGTGTCTTGTGAATTCTTTTTAAGATCATCTCCCATTGTAATAATCACATTTGCATCACAGTATAGTTATTTACTAGAGCCTACCATAGGAAACACCAAGCTATATTTCTTATAACAGGATTAGGCAGGGGAAGCCACCTCTGTTGACACAGCACAGACTCATTCTTTGATGTGTAATAAAGGAGTCACCTAAAATTGTTGCCTGCGGTGCCAGACCTATAAAGCAAACCACAAATAATGGAGCTTTATCCAAGCCACAATGTATGACTGGGACACAAAACTGAACAGTGTGCTACAAACATTTGTTTATTTGCTACAAAATGTTTTGAGTATCACAGACTTGTTCTCTAGTGCAAACAGGGACTATCCAAACCAGATATACTGTATGGTGCAGTTCTGAGGAGCAAGCAATATGGTATACATTTATATAGGAGTGTTGCAGCAGGAATTTTAGGCCCTCATTTATCAGCTATCACCTAATATTAGGTTTCTGGTGCAAGGATGACATCCCGGGAAAGGTCACAATCTGTTAAGAAAAATGTATAACACTTTCTATGGTTACAGCTTGTAGCGTTCCCAGTAGATAGACTAGTCCAATGTGGCTTGAGGGGCATAGATATGACATGTAAACCCTTCTTGCATTAGCATGTTGTGTTTAGGCTTACAGCACTTTCCATATAAATACTTACAAAATAAGATATGAAAATGTATTAAACAGAATTCAGGAGTTGCATTTTTTTTAGATGATTTTCTTATGCGCTTTAAGGCACCATAAATATCTGTACATTCTTGAAACCTGTCACTGTAATTCTTCATTCTCTATCCTTTTTTTCCAGTATGTCTTTGCTGAACCACAGTTGTGACCCAAACTGCGTGATTGTATTTGAAGGCACATGCCTGCTTCTCCGTACAGTCAAGGAAATCCCAAAGGGAGAGGAGGTAAGATAATTAACTTGTCCTTCTATCTGTCACAAACACCTGGAATGGACAGTATGCACCCATTTACATTCCCGACTGCTGCCTCATCAGCTCTTTCTGTATAAATTTTCTCTAAGTGTTTCTATCTCACTTGTAAAATATGATCAACATCAAACTGCCTAAATTTTCTGTGGGATGCCTGTGTCATTACTTGGCATAAATCTCACCCTGTCATGATAAATTCCCAAGTGTCTTTCTCATTCTGTATGTAGACACCCTTTTCTATTTCATTTTTCTCTACGACTGGGGGATATATACTTAAAACTTAAAGCAAAGTTCCATGAGTAGCCATTTGTGCAATACAGCTGCTGCTGCTGCTGTAAATCTTAAAATATGCAATGGAAGCTACAGGCTTAAAGATAATACCTTGTGTGATTTGGTATGATTGCCCTTTAGATGATAGAAATTGTTAAGTAATGTTCTTACTTGTGCAAAGATAAAAAGGTACATCTGCAGCAGAAGGAACATGGAGCTCATATATTTATGAACTACGGCACTGAACAAGTAAAACTTGTCTCCAGAGTTGAGATAACGGTAGAGAGAACAGGCAGCACCCTACTGTAGGATATCTGGATTTGGAGCTCAGCATAGAATTCAGCATGAGAAAATAACTGAGTTAGAACTAGCATTTACGCTTCACAATGCTTTGAATTTTAATTCTTCTAAACTGATGGACAATTTATCTTCAAGCATGTTAAATTTATGTGGCAGTTTTTAAAGACATGTGCTAGTGACCATACGCATTCTTACTATTTCCTTATTAATACAAGTGTCCATTTACTTAGGGCCCATGCACAAAAACCATCTTTTTTTTGCGATTTGTGTTCTTTGCGCTAAATCTGTGTTTTTTGGTTTATGCATCAAAACCACAGATGTAAAAACATGCCATCTAAAATCTGTCAAGGTCATGTAGAAGAGGTCCTGGGCAATATTTTTGTTGTTCTTTAACTTTCTGGTATTCAATTTGTCATAGTTTTAGTTGGGAATCTGATCAGCTATTATCCTGGCTTCAGCTTCAAACCCAGTGGGTGAGCTGTAGCCTATAGGATAAACCCATGTAAATGGGATTTTTTTAAGAGTTTGGAATTAATTCCCAGAATTCCTTTTGTTTGCTTTTGTCTGTATGAGGCAGTCTCCTCAACCTTATTTATTTGTTCATAGTTTTAAGGGAACTATTTGTGCTATAGATGTAAAATTCACGATTCTAAGTTTTCCCATTTTTTTACATATTTCTGTGTCTGCAATTTTTCATGGTTTTTAATAAACAAGTAAAAATGAAAGCTTTTTTAAAAAGTGAGTTTAGCCACTGTAGAAAAAACTTCTAAAATTACGCAAATTGTATTTTTGACAACTCTGGACAGATATTAAAGGAAAGTCTGAATACAACATTGTGTCCAGGGAAAGGCGTACCTAGGCAGGCTATTAGTGCAGTCATTTTGTTAAAGTTTTGCAGCACTTTAAGCCACTGTTATCACAAATGCGCTTAGTATATGAAAAACTTAACCCACAATCCATCGCTCCAACATCAAGACAAAGACCAGGACAAGGAACGCATGTGTATTAAATGTTCTTCAGATTAGGCTTATGTGCTGATGATAATGCTTGTGTGCGGCGCTTACCTCGGTGCAAACACGCTTGTGTCCATGGGGAGGAAAACTTTTGGAGCATGCACTTTCTCTTCACTGACACCATGTTTAAAATGCAAATCAAATGTTTACTGTTACAAATCCAGCTCTGGCCTTTTCTGGCATTATTTCAGTCCCAATTTATCATCCTCTTTTGCAATTTAGTAAATGGACGCTTAAGCATGATAATGGCATTGGTAAAACTTGGTTTTGCCTTGTGATAAAGGTGGAAGGTGGTAGAGATAACCCAGTAAATCTTAATGAATTATTGCTCTTTTAGAGCAATTAGAAAAAACAAGCAACATAGGTTGATTCTTCTTTCATGGATACAATGGAGGTGTTGTGGGTAACGTGAGATTACCAACAGGGTGCAGATAATGTTGCAAAACTTGAAAAGTCTAGTCGCCTATTAGTAAATATCAGTTTTGATATATTTTAGATAATGTACATGTCTGTCCCCATTTAAAGCCTGCAATTACTTTCTTCTTTCCCCTTTGACAGAGAGGAAGTATTTGCGATACGTCAGACAGATTTAGTTGCCTGGAGCCTTGAAATAAGACAGATGAACAATAGCTGTAGGAATGTAATCAGAATAAGCAATGATCTTGCTTGCAGCAAGTAAAGTTAAAATAATGATTAAAATATATTGAGTTTAAGATAAAGAATGAGCAGGTCCTATAGCAACTAACCTGATGAATGGCTACCAAAAACCTAAAGTTGTTATCAACCCCAAAACAAATACTAATAGTTATTAGCTGTTCACTTGGTACAACCCTTGCTTGCCTACAAATCTGGCTGGGCTTACCCGTAGCATATACAGTGGTGTGAAAAACTATTTGCCCCCTTCCTGATTTCTTATTCTTTTGCATGTTTGTCACACAAAATGTTTCTGATCATCAAACACATTTAACTATTAGTCAAAGATAACACAAGTAAACACAAAATGCAGTTTTTAAATGAGGGTTTTTATTATTTAGGGAGAAAAAAAATCCAAACCTACATGGCCCTGTAGCAGCAATAACTGCAATCAAGCGTTTGCGATAACTTGCAACGAGTCTTTTACCGCGCTCTGGAGGAATTTTGGCCCACTCATCTTTGCAGAATTGTTGTAATTCAGCTTTATTTGAGGGTTTTCTAGCATGAACCGCCTTTTAAAGGTCATGCCACAACATCTCAATAGGATTCAGGTCAGGACTTTGACTAGGCCACTCCAAAGTCTTCATTTTGTTTTTCTTCAGCCATTCAGAGGTGGATTTGCTGGTGTGTTTTGGGTCATTGTCCTGCTGCAGCACCCAAGATCGCTTCAGCTTGAGTTGACGAACAGATGGCCGGACATTCTCCTTCAGAATTTTTTGGTAGACGGTAGAATTCATGGTTCCATCTATCACAGCAAGCCTTCCAGGTCCTGAAGCAGCAAAACAACCCCAGACCATCACACTACCACCACCATATTTTACTGTTGGTATGATGTTCTTTTTCTGAAATGCTGTGTTACTTTTACGCCAGATGTAACGGGACACGCACCTTCCAAAAAGTTCAACTTTTGTCTCGTCGGTCCACAAGGTATTTTCCCAAAAGTCTTGGCAATCATTGAGATGTTTTTTAGCAAAATTGAGACGAGCCTTAATGTTCTTTTTGCTTAAAAGTGGTTTGCGCCTTGGAAATCTGCCATGCAGGCCATTTTTGCCCAGTCTCTTTCTTATGGTGAGTCGTGAACACTAACCTTAATTGAGGCAAGTGAGGCCTGCAGTTCTTTAGATGTTGTCCTGGGGTCTTTTGTGGCCTCTCGGATGAGTTGTCTCTGCGCTCTTGGGGTAATTTTGGTCGGCCGGCCACTCCTGGGAAGGTTCACCACTGTTCCATGTTTTTGCCATTTGTGGATAATGGCTGTGGTTCGCTGGAGTCCCAAAGCTTTAGAAATGGCTTTATAACCTTTACCAGACTGATAGATCTCAATTACTTTTGTTCTCATTTGTTCCTCAATTTCTTTGGATCTTGGCATGATGTGTAGCTTTTGAGGTGCTTTTGGTCTACTTCTCTGTGTCAGGTAGCTCTTAGTTATGATTTCTTGATTGAAACAGGTGTGGCAGTAATCAGGCCTGGGGGTGACTACAGAAATTGAACTCAGGTGTGATAAACCACAGTTAAGTTATTTTTTAACAAGGGGGGCAATCACTTTTTCACACAGGGCCATGTAGATTTGGAGTTTTTTTTCTCCCTTAATAACGTAAACCTTCATTTAAAAACTGCATTTTGTGTTCAATTATGTTATCTTTGACTAATAGTTAACGGTTTTTGATGAGCAGAAACATTTTGTGTGACAAACATGCAAAAAGAATAAGAAATCAGGAAGGGGGCAAATAGTTTTTCACACCACTGTAAATCTGCCAGGGGGCAGTAAAGAGGACCAAGAACTAATGGATAATTAATTAAGCATGCTGGTAGAAGTACTGTCCTGTTCTTGTATCGTTATCATATAATGGTCATGTTCAGGGTTGGACTGGGGTATAAAAAGGGCCCACCGGGGCTCCCGTCCCAGGGGCCCTGCAGGTGCACTCAGCCAGGCACGTCCTCTAACCCCCAACCCCCCTCGCAAGGCCCCCACCCGACATCCTCCCCCGAGCGCATAAATTTGACGCGTCAGGGGAGGAGCGTTCGGGAGGGGGAGCAACGGTCGGGTCTGGCCCGCCGGGGCCCACCGGGATTTTTCCGGTGTCCCGGCGGCCCCGTCCGACCCTGATCATGTTCTAGACCAGATCTGGAGTCTTAGATTTGGTCCTGAAGCAGATATATACAGATAAGTGCTTTGCAAATGGCTACCAGCCAATTATTTTCCAGCCAAGCACAAGTCTTGGCCAATATTTTAAGTGTCAATAACGTGATAATAAACTCATCTGAGGACTTTGTGCCCACTCCTAAATGGCAACTTGTTTGACTTGGAGTATATATAACTTGTTTTCCTTATAGCAGAGCTATGTAGCTCTGCATTATATTGGCATACATATGGCATACATATTTAATGCATAAACAGGATTTTTTTTTCATGCTGCTCTGAAGATGGATTTTATATTGAATAAATTAATTTAAAAAATTCTTTGGTTTGATTTGGTGCAAGTAAATTTGTCCAGTCTATTTCCATATCACTTATTATATTATTTCCAGCATGAAAGTAAGTTATACAGGTTGTGGAACAGCAGGCATGCTTGTTATTCAATCTATTTGTGTAAGGCTTGATTACGATTAAAAATGCTACTTTGGTCATCACGATCCTTCCTTCTTTCCTTCCTTTTCTTTGTATTCCTTTCTTCCTTCCTTGGGGCAATCTAAGCAAACTGGCAAAACAAGCATTGATTTATATTAAATGTAATTAAATGCATGATTAATGCATTCTCTTAGGTACGTACCAATATGCTACAAAATAGAAACCATTCATTTTAATGTCGCTTTGAGCACTCCACTTCATCTATGATGGATCCAAATAAACTTGTTGGCTTCTCTCAGAATGCCAGGGCTAAAAGGCTAACTGAGTACACAACAATGCTTGCTAAATAAATATTATCAGCCAAAAAGACACCATCCACTTCAGGCAAAACACAACAATGCGGTGCTATCATTGCGCAGGTGCAATACCTCCTGTGACTCCTCTTGACTACCATCAACTACAGAGAAGCAGGCATTTCCCTTTTGTACAAGCCCTCAAAATGTTCCTAGATAATCTCCCATTGCCAATATATAATAACAACAATCCCAAATTATTGGTCTGCCTCCCGTAAGTGGAGCCCAAACAAGTTGATGGTGAGCAGTTGGAGTTAAATTTTGAATGCTTATTTAGTGCATCTGGACTGAGCTGGAACTGTGTGGAAACTAAATTATCTGTAGCACTGCTTTGCACTTTACTATCTACTGTAAACACTTTTTGTAAGAAGATGATGTCCCTTTTAAGTTTAGCATTATTAATATTTAAATATTATTGTTAAGAAACATAAGGCTTGATTTACTAACATCTATCTTAAAACCAGTAACTGGTTTTGATCAGTCTTTGACATGTTACAAAACAAAAGATCTGATTGGCTGCAACCAGCAGTGGTACTGATGTAGTTTAAAATTAGCTGGTAAATCAGCTCCATAGATTGATAAACCTGTTCCCATTAAATCAGTTCAGTCTGCAAATTCTAAAGGAAATCTAAACACGTCAGAGAAAAAAATTTATACAATGCATTGAAAATCATTCCTGATTCCTACAGTTTTCCCTTTTGTGTATATCAAATATATAACTTAATTGTCCCATTGGGCACATAGCCTTATTTAATTAAGTGTGTAGGATTCTACACCACTTTTTCCCAGGCCTTTAGAAGTAAGTTTCTTTTGCAACATTGTTAGTAGTTTATTTGCTTCCACAAACCCACTTTTATAATTTATTGGCACAGAAATCCAAGTACTGTATCATTTAATACTACAATACTCATATTTTCTGATGAGATTACAGAATAGTTATTGGTCTGAGATCATAAATCAGATTTAGCAGCACAATTGCAGAATACTGGAGAAAAAAAATGGTAAAAAAGGTATTGCAGTTGGGATATGTGTGCTTGCCTGCAACAAATCTCTCAAAACTGATTAAATATTTATTAAAGACCACTTAATAATTCTGGCTAAATATTGTTTAAATAACCTTTTTTTTTTTTAAATTGTTTTTATTTTCCTTTTTCAAACAACACAAGGTATAAATAGTGAGAGTGAGGGGGAAAAGAAAGAGAGAAGGAAGAAAAAGGTATAGAAGCTTACACATCATGCTCGCATTAGATCTAGTTAAGTATAGGCCTTTGATCTGGTAGTTCTCGACTATCTCCTATTCCAGGCAAAGGATTCCCCTCAGTGTCCAGCTATGGTTGCCATATTTTGTCGAACATCTTCTGGCACCTGTTGTACAGTTTAATCTGCTTAATTAAGCAGTACCTACTTCACTGTAGAGAAAAAAGTTACTGGGAAGTTCTATATTAATTTGGTGACTAATCGCTGACAATTTCTTTGCAACTCAGCAATAATACAATAATACTTTAGAAATACTGGAAGAACACACTGACAGTTGTAAAGTATTTGATCCTTCACCCTGAAACAGTTCACCAATACGGTTGTAAGTGAAAGCCTCTCTATGGCTGATTTATCAAGTATCAAACTGGGGAATCGAGAGGGAATCCAGCTGTTTCTCCCATTTTTCAAAACTTTCCTGAGTGTCAGAAATCTTTTTCAATGAATTGGCGAAGCTGTCAAATCTGATAATTGTCTTAGTTTTTAACTGGTTTGAGAAGTTGATTTGCCATAAGCCCTGGTCAAATCTTTCCACCCCAGTGCATAAGAATCTGAGGTCAAAAGATGTTGGACAATAATTTGTTCTACAGCAGAATATAAATTGTTTAATCTGAAACTAAATTGTCAGGCTTACCGGGTCACTCCAGTTGTCAGGCTCTCCAGGGCTCTCCAGCCAAGACCAGGGCAGCACGAAGGACAGGAGGAATCAAGAGTGGAGAGAAGCCTTTGCGGCTAACCAGGTGAGGTACCAAAGGAGAAGGCGAGAGCGTGGTTGAACGCTTCCGAGTCAGAGGCAAGCAGCGGATTCGGATTCAGGATCAGGCAGAGGTCAGGATGGGCAGCAAGGATTTAGAGTCAGCAGGCAGAGATCAGCAACAGGGAACAACAGAATATAACTGCTAGGCTTCAGGAAAACCACGATAACCAGGCACTGATAAATTCCACAAATCGCAAATCGCAATCGCAAAACATAAATTATCATCCTTCTGTTTTCTTCCTGAAAAAAATTGGATTAGAAACGTATACAGGGTGGAAAAACCCCCAATGTTATAATAATTATTTAATAAGGAGAAGTGCAACAGCTTCAGTCCCCCTTGGAATGCTTTCATACATCTCCTGAACTCTGTGAGATTCTAGAATGTTTTTCAAAAAGAACCCTTCCTTCCAGGAGGTTGAGATTTAAAGGGGTTGTTCACCTTTAAATGAACTTTCAGTAAGTTGTAGAGAGTGCTATTCTGAAACAATTTGCTATTGGTCCTAATTTTTTAACATTTGGGGTTTTTAAATAATTTTTGTTCAGCAGCTCTCCAGTTTGGAAATTTGGCAGCTAGGCTCCTAATTACCCTAGCAACCATACAGTGGTTTAAATGAGAAACTGGAATATGAATAGCAGTGGATCTGAACAGAAAGATATGTAATAAAAAGTAACAATAAAAATGACATTGTAGCCTCAAAGAGAAATAGCTCAATGACAGAAAGCAATATGTTTGCTATAACTGACAGGTTGAAAAGGGACAGTCAGGTTGGCAAAACAGTCAGGTTTAGGAATTTCAAGTAACAAGCACCCCTATCAGTGGAATATGATCAACATGGCCTATAGGTAACTTTTAGGGGCCCATTTATCCGAATTTCAGACATTTAAAAGTATGATAGAAAAAATTCACATTAAATCCGATAATTTCTGGTTAAAGGAGAAGGAAAGGTAAAAACTAAGTAAGCTTTATCAGAAAGGTTTATGTAAATACAGCCATAAGCACTCACAGAAACCCTGCACTGACTTCACTGTGAAAAGATTTCCTGTGTCTGTAATTCCTCTGCCAGAGACACGCAGCTCTCTGCTCTCTCCCGTCTCCTGCTCCCCCCTCTCTCAAGAATGCTAAGAACTCACTCCCCCCCCTTAGAAATGTGGATTTGAGCCAATCAGCAGGAAGCTGACTCATAGGGGCCGATTCATTAAAACACGAGTTCGAATCCCGAATGGGAAAAATTCGGATTGGATACGATAATTTCTGAAGATCGCAAATATCACGAAAATGCTTCCGAAAAAAATGTATTAGTCACGATAATATCATATTGGCGATCTGAAAGTCACAAAATTTTTGTACCGAACGATTGTAAACAGCGGCAGAATCCTTCCAAATTTTTCGCGCAAGCGTATGAAAAAGTTGCACAAGCGTACGAAAAAGTCGTGCACGCGTGAAAAAATGCTGAAAACACGTGTCTTGATAAACCTCCCCGATAGTCTAACTAACTGAGTATGTTCACTTGGTCTGGGTGTGCAGGAGTGAGGCATTATGGGAACTTTCTTTACACAGCTCAGCGTTTTTTCTTCCTGTTTGGCTTCTGATCATCTGAACAGGTGAAATATGAGGAGACTTAAGGGCACTATTGAGAGAACTGAAGGTATTCCTGCAGCTTGAGATTAACCCTTTATTAGCCTTTCCTTCTCCTTTAAAAGCGCAAATTCGAAAGTTACAAAATTTTCATATCCAAACGATCATAAACGGCTCGAAAAACTTTCTGACTTTGATCCATCTGTGCATGATTTTGGAAGCCTCCCATAGGACTCAATGGCACTCTGCAGCTCCAACCTGGCCCAAGGAAAGCCTCCCATAGGGCTCAATGGCACTCTGCAGCTCCAACCCGGCCCAAGGAAAGTCTCCCATAGGGCTCAATGGCACTCTGCAACTCCAACCTGGCCCAAGGAAAGTCTCCCATAGGACTCAATGGCACTCTGCAGCTCCAACCTGGCCCAAGGAAAGTCTCCCATAGGGCTCAATGGCACTCTGCAGCTCCAACCCGGCCCAAGGAAAGTCTCCCATAGGACTCAATGGCACTCTGCAGCTCCAACCCGGCCCAAGGAAAGTCTCCCATAGGACTCAATGGCACTCTGCAGCTCCAACCCGGCCCAAGGAAAGTCTCCCATAGGGCTCAATGGCACTCTGCAGCTCCAACCCGGCCCAAGGAAAGTCTCCCATAGGACTCAATGGCACTCTGCAGCTCCAACCTGGCCCAAGGAAAGCCTCCCATAGGACTCAATGGCACTCTGCAGCTCCAACCTGGCCCAAGGAAAGTCACGATACCGAAGCTTGAATGAATTCCCAGAACTTTCTTAATCATTGTGACAAATGCGATTTTGTCTCACAAAAAAGTTGTGGAAATTACCGGAAAAATCGCAGAAAATACGCACAAGTTCTAAAACTTAGAAAAAACACACATTTCTCCCATTTGGACCCAATTGTACTTTGATAAATCAGCCCCTTAATGTAGATTTATATTGTAAAAAGTATTTTTTTCATGTCAGTATCACTTTAACAGGCTCTGCTGCCTTAGTGAAGGGGCCACAGTAGTTACTAGGGTATCATGCTTAGAGTATTCTCCCTGATCAGGTCTGCTGTTGGGTCATTTAAAGTAGAAACCGTAAGAGCATAAATCTACTTAACCCGGCTGGTCCTTCACAGTGGTGCACCATTCTGATATTGCTGCCTTCTACTGTATTGGCATGCCTAATATTCCTTCAACATTTTGTGAGTATTAACCCTGCCAGGCATTGCTATTGTCTTAAAATGGCAATAAATTATAAGTTATTAGATCCAGTTTGCTGCAAAAAAACTCTTGGCATCTTTCTTTTCCATCACTATTTTATACCTGGCAGTCGGAGGGTGTAGTATAACACCTTCCATACACACACTTCCACATAGCAAAGGCCCATCCTTTGAAAGAGAGTAGTGATGAGAGAATCTGTCCTGTTTTGCTTCGTCTAAAAATTAGGGAAACTGCTAAAAAAAAAATCTTGTGAAACCGCATAAAATTTGCAAAATGGACTTTTTTGACATGATCGCAACTTCTTCCTCATGTGGCAATTTTTTGTTGCAGAAAATTTTCATGCCAGTGGCAAAATGCGGAATTTGCAATGATTCCGTGACTGGATTTGCCCATCACTAAAAGAGAGTCCAAGGTACCCCTGTTCTAACCTAACTAGCTGGTCTAGTCTAGCCAAGAAGGGTTACAATATAATGCATTTTTATTATTTCTGTAAAATTTCCCTCTTGTAACATTTACTTAAATGCCTCTCTCAACCCCATTCACTCACTGTAACTCCTGCTATCCTTCCTTTTCCACGTCTCTGTCTAGTATTCTGCCGCAGAATAGTCTATTTATCTGTCTGTGATGGGTGCATTTGTGCAACAATGTGTCATTCACACAAGAGGGCAAAATAGCAGCACAAGGGAAATGATGATAAGGCTTGTATGAACATGTTTCACAGGAGACACAGTTCACATTTAAGAAAGGGTTAAAAATACATTTCCAAAACTCATATATTATAAGCTGTTACTTCAAAGGTGGAAATCTTTTATTCCTCTACTCTTTTTTATTTTTCTTACAGCTGACCATAAGCTACATTGATGTAAAAATGCCCACCCAGGGGCGGCGGGACCAGCTACAGCGCCAGTACTGTTTCCTGTGTGACTGCCAGCGATGCCTGTTAAGAGATAAGGTACTGTCTATCAGCTGCACCTAAGCAAAAACACAAGTAATTTTTAGAACCCCATCTTCCAAACCTAATTTGCAGATTTACACTGTGAAAACAAAATTCTGTGCCAACACAATATTTTATCTCTGCAAAACCCTGATTTAATATGAGGAGAAAAAACTTTTCTTTAGATTTGATAATCCACAAGAGTTTCTCTCAGAGCAGGATGAGGCCCATTATGTTTTTTTGTACTTAGGTCTTGTGTAATGATTGTATAATGCTTCTCAAAAAAAGGTCAACACTTTCTGTGTACAATATCTCTTCTACCACTTTGCTCTGATCAGCTACCTTAAAGGGCACCTATCACCCCTATGTTTCCTCTACCAGAGGTGCTGCCTGACAGGCTACCTTCAACAGGAGGGAGCTCCCAGTGCAGGCGGCCATGTTGGCTGGCGTGCATGCTCATAATGAGCAGATCTCCCATGCTTGCTTACTATGCGCATTATGTAGGAGCGGTGGATGTCACTCACCCCCCTACATCACACACATGTGCATAATGAGCGAGTTGCGGTACTATTGTTTTTTTCTATCTGGAGTAGAGCCCACACCTCTGGTGGAGGAAAAATGAAAACAGGATCTTTTCTAACCTGTCGGCCACATTAGAAAGTAAATGTTTATTGCAATGCCAGTCCATAGTGGAAATAGGCTAGACATGTTCTTTCCTAAATATTGGCATTGAACTGTGATATAGGTCATGTTGAATGACCAAAAAAATTGGCCTTCAGGTGCATAAAACTAACTTTTAAATATTCATACAGACTTAAAAATAGTAATTACCATACAGACCTTATTTCTTAATATAGCATGTCTAGTTGATATTGGTAGGGGTATGATAACAATGTTTATATACATTTTTAAAAAAAGCCCATTGCAAAAGTTATAATTTCAACACAAGGCAATAATTAGTGAACTAGTGAAACATGACTGATAGCGATGGGCGAATGTTTTTGCCAGCCATGGATTTGCAGCGAAATCCTGCATTTCACCATTGTCAAATTGTTTTGCGAAACTTCCACGAACTTTTACTGCGAAAATTCACGATCACATAAAAAAAAGGCACGTTTGTATTAAAAAAGGTGCGGATGCGTCAAAAAGGCACAGTCGTGTCAAACACAAACCGGCTCAGTACTGACAGGCAGCTTGTCTTCTGAGCAGAGAAGAGTGAGAGTGGCCAACCATACTTGAATGTTATCTAAAGTTCAACACCCACCTGCACATCTTTCCTATCTGATAGAAAACCTGGAAAAGACTTTGCAGAAGGTCTAAAAATGTAACCCTATTCACAGTGTCGGACTGGGATGCAGGGGCCCACAAGAAAACATAAAACTATGTTTCATCCACTTCTTACTCAGTCTCTATATTTTCCTAGTTTTTTTTTTATCTTGGCAAAGTATAATCTATTCTTCTATATATATTTAGTTGCTTTGTTCCCATAGAAAAACAAGTAATGACCATGAATTAGACCAAATGGCTAGAAGCAGGAGGGAGCGCACTTGGGCCCACTGGAAATTTTCCTGGTATCCCTGTGGGCCAGTCCGACACTGCCTATTCACTCTTACTTTGTCTTACACCTGTTTCACTCACCTGAGTCTCTAACAAACAACTATAACTGTATTTCTTGGTTATTTGTGAGAAAAACATGAAAGACCCGACATATCACTTGCATTTTTGAGCAGCAGGAATCAAGTTATTTAGCACAAAGGGCTCAGCAATTTGAAACATACATGCCAAATGAGCTGCAAAGTGATGCTGGGAGTTGAATTAATTCACTTGCATATTCCGATAAAACTACAATTTGCCTTTTCTTTAACTTATAAATAAATGTTTTAAAAACAATGACTTGTGCTACTGTTTGTGTAGTAACGTTGTAGTCGCTTTTATATGTTTGCAAGCTAATCGATAACAGAATATATGGCCATTCCTTTAGAATACAGGGGCTGACTATAGCAGAGTAAATTCTACAGACTGACCAGGTGGGCCTGAGCTGGCCAATCCAGAAGCTTGAAAGCCTGGCTAATTAGTCTACAGGAGAGTTCTGACTGAGAGACATAGAGAGGTGTCCGTGAATCCACCATACAGGAGTCTATGTGCCTGTATACACATAGTTGCCTTACTTTCCCTTTACACATGTTTGCTGTTGAGGGGTGTGGCCACATGATATGCCACAACAAATCAGCTTTAACTCTGCTCTGTCACTCACGCATTTCTGCGTCACTGATGCAGACCAGGGATTCTGGAGGTTGGGGGATGGGGACTTCTTCAATAATAAGCCATAACTTTGCAACAGTGCAAAATTGTCAAAATGTTTGTCTTTTTCAAAATTCTAAAAACATTTTTCGTGATTATTCCCCTTTAATCCTTTCTGGGGAAAAAACAATGTTTATTTAACACTTAAATTATTAGACTTATAGAAAGTGATCCAAATAAAGCACTATATATATATATATATATATATATATATATATATATATATATATATATATATGCACACTGTAGTTTTTGTAGTCTTTGAGGTATCTGTGAGATATTTGTAATGTAAATGTAATATATAGGGAATAAAGTACCCCATATTTTAAAATATAGGGATATTTTAAGTCACCAAGGAGTTCCATGACAATTTGTCCATACAGGTTATGGAACTCCAAGGTGACTTCTAATATCCTCATATTTACAACAGGGGGTACATTATTTATCATAAGTTTTAGTGAGTCACTAAGTTCCAATGATAACTGATGATATCACTAAGCACCATCTATAAGGATATCATTTACAGTTTGTATCCCATAAGGCAGTGCTGTCCAACTTCTGTTGTACCGAGGGCCGGAATTTTTCCGACCTACGTGGTGGAGGGCCGATAATGGAAGCCAGTTTTGACCACTCCCCTTTTTGAAACCGCACCCACTTGAAACCACACCCATGTTATCACATGACCATACCCATATTAATGGTTGTAGTACAGCAAAAACCTGCCATACTCTGCCTGCCCTACCCTGCCTGTGTGTGCCATACTCTGCCTGCCCTACCCTGCCTGTGTGTGCCATACTCTGCCTTCCCTACCCTGCCTGTGTGTGCCATACTCTGCCTTCCCTACCCTGCCTGCGTGTGCCATACTTTCACTGTGTGTGCCATTCTTGGCTGGTTTGTGCCAAACTTGGCCTGTGTGAGCCATACTCTGCCTGCCCTACTCTGCCTGTGTGTGCCATACTCTGCCTTCCCTACCATACCTGTGTGTGCCATACTCTGCCTGCCCTACTCTGCCTGTGTGTGCCATACTCTGCCTTCCCTACCATACCTATGTGTGCCATACTCTGCTTGCCCTATGCTGCCTGTGTGTATGGCACACACAGGCAGCCTACAGTGACACAATGCTGGCACTGCTCCTACAGTCTGCACAATAACTATATATTGAAAAACTTTTTAATTGCAGTACCACCTCAGTATATGTTCTTTTTGTAGTGTGCAGGGATTATTTGTGGGTTTCTACTGCTCCTGAGGTGTGAACAGGTGAACAATGGGGGTGATTACAGCCTGAGCCTGAGGTGTGAACACTGCAGGGGGGGAACAATGCAGAGATTAAAAGGTGTGAACAACACAGGGGATTACATATTTAAACAATACAGCCTGATTACAGCCTGAATCTGAGGTGAGAACCATGCAGGGGGGGCAGTTAATCACAGTACTGATACCATTTAAAGCTTACACAAGAGTAAGCCATCAAAGCAGCCAGACAGGTGGGGGGCCACACAGAGGGGGGTTGTGGGCCGCATGCGGCCCGCGGGCCGCCAGTTGGACAGCACTGCCATAAGGAAATGACCAAACTGTATATTTTTTATATATATATATATATATATATATATGCAAAACACACAAGAGCCATGAATATCCTGTACACAGGGGCATTTCTATGGGCATTGCCACCCTAAGATGGCCTTTCGGGTGACGACCCCCGCCTGACACATCTTACATTTGTATTTACAGCCATTCCAAAAGTACACGGGGGGGGGGGGGGATGGCATGTCATGTCTGTAATGTTTGACAAGAAACATCAACACTTTGTCATATCTTTTCTACCACTTTGTCCTTATCAGCTATCTCAGGCTAATGTCTGACGAGGTGTAGGGCGGATATTTTCGGCAAGCGGAAAATCGTTTGCTGAAAATTCCGCCCTACGCCTCCTACATGTGCCTGCACCGGAATGAATGAGATACGCTCGGGTGCATATACGCATGGAAATGTGAGAGAATGCAAAGTCTTGTGTTCCGCTTGCCGAAAATATCCGCCCTACGCCTCGTGTGGCATTAGCCTAAAGCTGTGTTTTGAGGCACACACAGGTTAGCGCTAAAGGGATAGAAAACTAATTTTGTGTACAAATAGATTAGTATCACAATAATCATGTAAAGTATAATACCAAAAGAAAAGAAAGAAATACAGGATCATTACATATCTTTCTGCTACCTCATGCCACATTTATATTGCAATGCCAGCTCTGCATGTTTTTTCCCATACCTTATGAATTTTAATGAACATTGTCTCTTTCAATGTTTCAATTCCAGTTATGCTGACATTTATAGAAAGTGATGCCCATAAACAACTATACATTACAGTATTAGGATGTACAGTATTTGTGAGCGAGATATTTTAAATGTAAATGGGAAAGATATACATGCATGTACATAAGTAGAATAACCCCATTGTGAGCAAGGTGTCTTCTACCATACATACTCCAGGTGTTGACTTTTGGGTCTCGAAAAAGAATCTTATGTGATAGTCATATCATAACAAAATCCCAGTGGTATTAAAATAAATATTTAGGATGTGTAAAAAAGAAGTGTTTGCTTTTATTGGCTATAGGATAATCATTTTTTATTTTTGAATGTGAGCAACTGATATTCTTTCTATAGAGTTGGTGGGAGTATAATTTGTTGTTTGCTGAAAACTCAGATAAGAAAGTGGGATTTATACTATGAAAATTACTTCAAAACACTTTTTTTTAACCTTTGAAAAATGTAGTTTTGCATTTAAATAACCACATACATATGTAACAAAGAATTTTTTAACATTGTGCTTTTGGAAAAGAATAAAAATGCTCAGCTTACGATTCAAATGTTTATTGACTGTTTCTGATTCCACTCTTCTTCCAGCCAACCATTTATAGCAATATAATCCATGTGATACCTATGTGTTTGACGTGTTTCCTTGGCTGACTTTTAGAACATATCTTTACTGCATTACTTTCTTGAAGCCAGCTCTGTTGATCATTGCAAATATCCTACATACTTTCTGATGTTTGTGCATATTTAATATTTTTACTAAGAAAGTATCCGTAGAAATCCACATAAAAATGTCATAGCTAATAAAAGTTTAATAACTGTCTCACTTCTAAAGTAATTAGTTGAATGCACCAAACTACTATATCTTCACTGTGATATGTTTTGTGCCTTATAATTTCAAATCACAAATATTCTTGCAACAAAATGAATGCTGCTCCCATGTTAAATGAAGTGCAATGCAGCAAATTAGTCTTGTTATTTAAGTGTAGCAGTTTATTTCATTGATATTTCTTAAGAGTGTTTTTAGAGCTCATTTTGGCCTGCTAATATGACCACACTAATGAATCTGAATACCTTGTACTTCACCCTAGCTAAGATATAATTACTGTAATCCATATTGTAAACAAAACAATCCTGTTGGTTTCAATGATTTTTTATGGATTTGAAGTATAGAAAAAGTATCTGGAAAACCCTCTCGATCATTCTGGATAACAGGTCCTATGCCTGTATTAGCAATTTATGAATGTATTATTAAATGTAATTTAATTAAATGTAATTTTAGCTGCATTAAACTAATAAGAGAAGAACTGGGGAGTGGTTATCACCCCCCTCCCTTTCCCCCCAGCAGCCGATCAGCAGAACAATAGGAAGGGAGCAAGATATCAGCTCCCAGTAGGTATCAGAATAGCACTCAATAGTAAGAAATCCAACTCCTCCAGTTACATGGGAGTAGTAGAAACAATAGGTTACCTGAAAGCAGTTCTAATGTTTAGCACTGGTTCCTATTGAAAGCACAACGCACTGAGATGGCTGCCTACACACCAGTATAACAACATAAAAAATACATTGGTTGGTACTTACATTGGTTCAAGAATAAAATTTCAAATGGTAGAGTGAATTATTTGCTATGTAAACAATGTAAGTTAGAAATAAAAAGTATACAATAAAAATCATGACAGAATCCCTTTAATAAAGTGGAGGAAAATAAGTGCAGAAAATCTTCCTGCTTTGTGTCTCATGGTGATTTTATTGTGATGTCATCACACTCACATTTTATATATACAATAGTGTTGTAGGTACCTTACTTACAACAATTTCTTTACAAGATAACTAGGCCAAGAATTTACAATTCTATGAGAGAGAATTGTGCCTGACAAAAATCCAGTCTGAACAGAAGGAACATGAAGTTTCCCTTTAAAAGAGCCATCAATCTAAAGCTAAGTGCAGATGCTGAAGGTGACAGATTAGGAAAAGTGGATCGCTAGGTACATATGGTTTTTTTGAAAAGGAAAAAAGAGGATCATCATTAGCCATTTTACTTGATGGTAATGCAGATTAAGCAGAGAAGTATGGTGTCCACTGGTTTATCCCTCTCAAAGTTTATGGGCAAAGTAAAGACAGCCAAGAGAGTGACAGAAAAATAAAAAGTCCACCGGTTTAGCCCACCTAAGTGTGGGCAGGGTTAGGACTAATCTATGATCCCTGGGACTACTGTGTCCCTATGCTAAGGCAGTAAGCCTGTAGGAGACTACACCTTTACTCTCCTAGTTGGAGCTGGAAAGCTGCTCTTTCTATATAAGTGCTACTTGACTCACTTTCCTAGAAAGTGCTATAAAATGATATAACCTGTGCTTTCTATACCTCATTCAGGGGGGCCTGCTCCCCGACTTCACTAAGGGTAATGGTCTCCCTTAGGGCCTAACACTTCTGGGCCAGTGTGGATCCCAGGCTTCATGGAGCATCCACACAGATCAGAGATAACAGGCCAAGAAGGCAGAACCGCCCCTTCCCAAACACTATATTAAAGTGTGGTAGGGTGTGGTTTACCTATGGGCCAATAACAGGGTATATGTAAAAACCAAACTAGATACATTAATCTTGCCCAGTAACAAGGAGAAAAGGAAAGGTAGGATTTAAAGTCATAGGGGCACATTAACCCTATGGGTCCCTACACAACCTTGAGGTATCTCCTAATAAAAATGTTAATTAAATACATTTTAAACTATTCTGTGTTTATTTATTAGTTATAAATGGTCCAAAATCTAAAGTGATTTGGGAGATGATGGTGCTATTTAAATAATAAATAGAATAATCCATCTTACATTGAGGAGTTTCATAGATATAGTTAGTTACATAGCACCTAGCAGGTAAAAGTAACAGGCTGAGTGAGGAGAAAATTAGTACCGTAAGGATACAGACTAAAGGGCATAGACCCCCTGCATGTTGGTATGTATCACCTTGATACTGCCAGTGCACTCAAGAGTCAAACAATTAGCACTTGGCAACACTAACTGCTGTGTGTGCTCTGGCAGGGTCCTGGCAATTATTATATAAGTCAACGTAGGGGCAGTTACCAGCATTTTGCCAGCCACATGCTAAGCTGCAAATTGCACTTACAGAAAAACAATGGGAATCTTCTTGTGCTGTTGCCCAAATACAGGGAATTTTATTCCCACAGGAAGGGCCAGTATAAGCAATATTGTTCCACTGACTAAACAGATCATTGATGATGTAAAAAAACACAGAGGGCTTTCACGACCATTAATGTGGACAGTCCTGGATTTGTGGGAAAGCCACCTAGTCATGAAACTTGAGTGTCTGCTCAGCAGGTGGCGCCGGCTGCTCTCATTGTAATAAGGGTGGCCTAAAGCTGCATGTTTGCTTGACAAAAAAACTAATATTCTGGCAAACCCAGCCCTGGACTTGTGCATGCTTGATATTTTTGTATCTCTTAGTGCAACTTTGGTTTTTGGTCCATCACACAGCAAAATATTACACTGGCCACTTGGTGCATTTCAACAATCAGGGGTATGAAAAGCATTGTTAATGCAGCACTAACATGGTACAAATGGCATAGGTGCACCAAAAGTAGAAAAGCTGAGCTTAATTCTATGTTTTATTTCCATAAATTGCTTAAACAAAGCCCCTGGGAGAGAACAACACTGCAGTGCTTTCTGCTGAAAAGTGCTTTATTCACATTGTGTATATTCCTACCTACATTGTGTATATTGTGTATATTCCTACCTTAACATTTATTCTTAACAATTATTTGCAGTTTTGCAGAGAGAGACTTACTTAATCATGCACAGTAAAAACATTCTAGGATTCCCCCAGAAAATGTAGTTATTAATGTAGAAATGACATTTGCATAACTCTTTTCTATACTTTTGTTCTGCTAATAATAGCAATAAATCAAAATGCTTTTTATTTTCTTCCCCACTAGGTTTAATATGAATAGATTCTTTAGATATGGATTTATATTCACAAGTGTAAAACTCTAAATGTAAACAAATGATGATATTTCAGTTTTGACCTGACCACCAGGGAAGGGACATTCATGTTATTTATCTAATATGTGTTTTAATATTGACAATTGAAAGGATTGTAGTGATAGATAACACAGAAAACAATTCCCTAATACTATAAAGGTGCATAAAAAGCACGGCTAGAACTAAGGGTGGGCAGAAGAGGCATGTGCTTAGGGCACTTTGGTTGAGGGTGCTAGTCATATACCTCTTCTGTCTGCCTTCTGGCCCTTCATGCCCCCACCGCCACTCATCACTGTGCTTGTTCCTCCCCCCCCCATGTCAGTATCATGCACACAGGGCGGGATTGAGGTGGCTGGCTGGGTTGCCTAAGATGCTGGCCAGCTTGCCCTGGCTCTGATAAAAGTATATGATGGGAATGATCAAAGTACAAATGAATAATAAATGAGATATGCATAAGTGTTAAAGAAGATCTAGACCTTCTGAAAGAAAACAACCAACAGAATGAAAACAACCATCTTAGCAAATTATCTTATCAATAAATATATTTGCTTTACATCTTTTACCTTGAGCCACTATTTTGGGATGTTCTTGGTGCTTCCTCACCAGGAATACATTGCCAATATTTACTTTCATATTACAGTTTGCTTGACCTGAATACCCATTATACAGCTATGTCCTGACACCTTCCTGATTGTTCTGTTCAGGCTGACTTTGTTTTTAGTTTCTAACTTACTTGTTTCTTTTACTTTTTCATTTCACTACATGCTGTTCTTGTGTAACTGTGTATGTGGCAAATAAAAGGAATCTAATCTAAAATGTGTTTCCTTTGGCACTAGATTGTATTGCCTTTGGTAAATCTGTGCCAAAATTTATTTAAAGCCACCAAATTCCTGGATGAGACTTTGGTTTCTTTCACTGTAATTCAATGGAATAACATTTTTCTGGACATTTTGCTTATTACATGTAAGATATTAGGGGTCATTCATGACACATGAGTGTGCCCTTTAATTCTAATTTCACAAGCACTTGTGCCCCCTGCCAAGCACAAAGTGCTGGATCAAAAATCAGATGCTCTGTTCAAAGAGAAGCATCAGGAGTCACACCCCAGCCCTATCCTTACTGTCTGACTTAGAGCAGGCAGTAAGGATAGGGTCCGATGTGGGTTGTGCCTCCTGCTGCTTGGTACCTTGCGCATCTAAATGATGCACAGGTTTCAGAGCAGGGGGCTGGATGCCTATGTATCTCCCCCCACCTCTTTTTGAATTAAGCACTGCCTAACGCAGGCAGCCCTTAATTCAAGCCACAGTCTATAGGTCTCTGCATTACGTTTCAGAACGGCTATTTGTACAATGCCCCACATAATGAGTAAAGTGCAAAAAATTTGGCGATTGAGACCATGAGGCCTTTACCCCCAAAATAACATCATGCTATAAAGCTCTTGTTCTGTTTGTCCTCCATAGTGTTAAATATATTGCCAATTCTAAATGGTTTCTGTTGTCTCCTTGGATCAGAAGGATATACAAAGTGTTGAACAGTTGACAAAAATGGGTAAACAAGATCTCCAGACTTCTGTACTTGTGCAAGCACAGAACCAGCAGCACTATCTATCATCTGTGACAGAATCGGGTCTAGTTGTTTAGAAGGCATTGAAAGTGACTTTCTCAGCAACTGCAGAGCCACCATATCACACTGTCTAACAGAGTAGCATAAAGCAAAAAGTCATTACTTTAATCCGGATTTCAATGGAGATTCCTACAGTGGCGAGTAAAATAGTGTTGCAAAGGCAGAACTGAAGTTATCATTGAGAAGAAAGTAAATTACAATTATTTCTGTAGACAGAAAGGTTAGCCAAGGATACAGCAAACAATTACTGCAAGTTCATTTTTCTTAGGCCTCAGTTGGCCGATTTATGTGAGGTCCTGTAAGTAAAGGTTACAGCAGTGTACATTAGGCCAATGTTAATATTTCCACATATGGCAAGGTTCTATCTTTTAGAGCTGCAAGGCAGGCATTACATGGCAGATGTTTGATCTGTAATTAAGACTGTTTACTAATGTGATCATTGCTCAAGTCCCTTCTGAGAACATTACCTGCTAATTGAAAAACAGCAAATTCCAGAAATGATTGCTTGCTTGTACTGAGAGGTGCTTGCATGTAGCTGAATATTGTAGATGAATAGAAAACTTTACTAACAATGTCAATAAATATAATCTGTTTTCAGGAATGTGTGTGTCTGCCCAGAGCATGGTGCTCCTTATTCAACAGTCCAATAGTAAACAGTATTTAATATTCCTTCTCAATATACATTTTCACAGTGGAAGAAGGCAATATTCCTACTTCCTTCCCCCACACAAAAAAGGTATAACAATGGTTATGTTAAAAAAAAAAAAAACTTCTCCTGGCTATGCCATACACATGAATTTACTGTCATGAGATGTGACTTTTATTTCATAATTTGTCCCTGTGTATTGAGTAAATGATCCTGACAGTTATTATTGTGGCATGGATATTGTGATCGGACATGTTACAAAGCTTTGTCTGTATGACCTTGTTTGTTTGACAATAGCTTTTACTTGTACATCCAATATTGCAATATTGCAACAAGATGTGTAGTGCAGTCTTGATGAGTCCAGATGATAACATTCTATCCCAAAATCCTACTGCTTTTTTTGTTTATGGCCCATCTGACCGGGCCCGGGTTTGTGGCAAGGCCACATGAAAGGCAGTCATTTATCAAAAGATCCAAACTGATAAAGCACAAATCAAAAAAAGTTGTAAAAACCACAACTTTTAAACTTGTTGCGCTATAACGGCAACTTTATTGACTTGTCACACGATAACTGCGACAAAAAAGCATGGCCCCCCAAAAATGTGCTTTAGTAAATGCCCCCAATAATGTATACCAACCAATGAAATTGAAGACAAATGCCATCCTGTTAGGCTGGAGTCGCAGTGAGGTGCTTGTTTTCACTATACCTCATTCACTAGTATCATCTCAGGTCTTTTATACAGACTATAGGATCTCTGCCATTGCACTGCACCTGTCTGTTGCAAAGTGAAGCATTAAAGGTCTGTGTAACAACGTTTTATTGTTGCTACACATAGGCGAAAATACGCTCCGAGCGTTGGCGTCTTAATAAATATCCCCCTATTTTTTTCGCACTTGCGTTACTTTTTCGTACGCTTGCGCGACTTTTTCGTACGTTTGCACAAAAAATTCTGAAAGGTTCTGCCGCTGTTTACAATCGTTCGGTACGAAAATTTTGTGACTTCCGGATTGCCAATACGATATTATTGTGACTAATACGATTTTTTCGTAAGCATTTTCGTGATATTTGCGATCTTCAGAAATTATCGTATCCAATCCGAATTTTTCCCATTCAGGATTCGAACTCGTGTTTTAATGAATCGGCCCCCTAGTGTGCATGCTGTTTAAGCTGTGTGGGGTAAGGGAACATAGTCATGACTGTCAGTTTATTATAACTGTTCTTGATATTTTTTTAAGAAGAAGTTTTTCATGGAATTTATCCAACTAGGAAGGAGGTTTACCAGGACACTAAACAGGAATGGATCTTTGTGACTCGAAACAGTACCGGCTCCTTTATCCTAATCATGACCTTCATATCTTGGCAAGGTGATGGTTTACCAAAGTCTAGAAAATTGGTTCCATGTGTTTCTGATGTTGTCATTCGTGTTTTAAATGAATGGATTACATTTACAAGTCAAGCAAACCCTCCCTGTTCCTGGAATTCTGAAAGGACATTTAAGTCATGTTATGCCCTGCAACTCACTTGATTTTAAATTGTTGACTCTAAAGCTACCTTCTGCTCAAAAAAACAAACAAACAAACAGAACCTAATGGCTCTACCAATGGAACTAAATACATTAAACAGGAGCATATTTACTAAGACCAGTTGTTTTATCAACATTTTATAGATTTTTTTCTCCCTTATATAGAATCACATGAACTAAAGCAAAATAATGCAATTAAAGTTTTGGCACTCTATTCTCATGTTCACCAGAAAAGGCCCATGGGCACATTCTATTACAAGTGGAGCCTTAAAAGCAATCCATTATGTCTATAAATCTGATTTTTTGTCTTGAGTGGATACTCAAGGGTTTCAATTATTTTGTTCTAGTTGAGTCCTGATCACACAACCAACTACATTTTTTTTTCCTATGTCATTCATCACACTTGCATTTGCAAATAAAATATGGATTTACATAACACAGGATCCTATTTATGTCATCTATTTGATATTTTGTAATACATCACAGTGTGAGATAAAATCAGCTTTATATGTTTATGCAAAGTACCAAACTGTCTGTATATGAAAACAAATTACAAAATGTAATAGTGACGACAAACAGTAGTGATGAGCACTTTGATGAAAAATTCACAAAATACATTGGAGTCATTGGCCCTTATTTTGCCACATTTTTTCTCATTCTAAATATATTGGAGTCATTGAGTGTTTTTTCCCGTGTTAAATGCATTGGAGTCAGTGGGAGGTTTTTCTCAAGTTTTCTCTCACACCAAAAACAGTGAATTTTTTTCTCATGGGAAGAGCGCATTTTTTTTCTGGTGAAACAAAACACACAACGAAATTCTAGAACAGATTTGCAAAAATTTTAGCAACTCATGAAACGCCAAATTTTGCCCTGAATCCATACCAGGCGAGCAAATTCACTCATCGCTATTCTTAAGTACCTATACTTTGTATTTATTACTATTAATTATTGTATTGAGCCCTGGTTGTTTTATGTATGCATTGTTCTGAGTGTATAAGTAGCACTAGATAAACACACACATACATACATACATAAACAAGACCTTTAAATATCTCTTTTGGCATTTTGTACACACTTCATTGGCCAGCTCTTGGTATGGATCTCAAGCCATTTGACCTATAAGCCTTTAGATATATTACAGCTGGATTATCGCAGCCTTCTTTTTATACTTAACTGTTGGTTGTGTTCTTTTAATTCACTTGATGAGAAGTGAAGGGGCCAACAAAGAATTAGAAGCCCATCTTTGCCCATGTAAAAAGTTGCAGGGTGGTATATGATATGGAAGGAATTTAAACATTATGTAATAATAAATAGGGAAGCACCTAACTGATAATATTTGGATTCACCATACTACTAAACATGTGATTTTGATGGCATGATATTAAAGTTTGGGATTTGGGTTAGCCGAACACATGGGATTCTGGAATTGAATTCTGGATTGGTTGCATCCATGATAAAAAAAAGTTCCAGCATTGGAATTGGGTACCTGGAGCCCATTAGAAAACCAGACCTCTGACGCTGTCACCTGCAAATTGCATCGTCTCTGGCATAGTTCTACTTGTGGAGCCAGAAACAGCATTAGTATTTATGTAGGTTCAGCATGCAAAGCATGTTCCTACTCAAGGCTAATGTTAATTCCAGGACTCCCTTGCGTCCATTGCACCTCATTATAAAATGCAGAAGAAACTGGCATATTGGCATAAGGCACAGCAAGGTGTGTAAAGAGTAAATGACAGGTGCCAATCTCAGATGTTTTCATGCTGAAACACAAGAAGATGTCTGTAGAGACAATATGTTATTTTAGTTTATCAGAGTGTGGAAAAAGATCACTGAGATGGATATTTTGCTTTATGTATGAAATATGTATAGCAATGTAATTTGTTAATACACAAACACACACACACATATATATATATAGAAACTAGAACGAACAGGCCGCTCCACACAGGACTTATGTAGAACAAAAAGGTTAATTAGTAGATTATAACAAAGACTGACGTTTCGGCTGGTATTCCAGCCTTTCCTCAAAGTTGGAATACCAGCCAAAACGTCAGTCTTTGTTATAATCTACTAATAAACCTTTATGTTCTACATAAGTCCTGTGTGGAGCAGCCTGTTCGTTCTAGTTTCTGCGCATTGGTAAGGACTGCACCCAGGCATCATTTGTTTTTCGTTATCGTGAGTGCCTTTTCTTTGAACTTTGTATATATATATAAAATGGGCTGTATATATAGAAAGACAGATACAGTAGATAAACTATACTAACTATATCTTTGCTAACGTTCTCATCAATAAATCAGGCATATTTTTATGGTAAAATTACATATTAACTTTAAAAATTTCTTACTTAAACCATGTACTTTTTCAGTGCCAAAGAAGGTTAAATATTTCTATCTGAGGGGGAACAATCTATACAAATATGTTCAGTAAACAGTTCCCTTTTCATTCTATACCTTATTCAGTCTACTATTTGTTTTTCTATTTTCCCTTTGCTTTTACTTTGCTTTATGATCTGAGCCGTTCTTATTCAGCACTGCCTGACTTTAGCCTGGATTCTTTCGGTTGATTTCAGATGTTAGTCAATTTATTTGTAGATAGGTATTATTTACATGTGGGAGTGAGTATCCGGTTGCCTAGCAACATGTTATGGCACCAAAACTCCTTTTAGTACTTGTGGGGGTAGGCAGGGGCGCTGCTCAGGCGGCGCAGCCTGAATGTTACAAGGGTCGGGAAAAGCCACTTCTGGGAACTTTGAGCTAAAGTTCCGATTTTTAAATTGTAATATCAGTTCTGCTAGTGCAGAGAGCCCAATAGCGCTCTCTGCACTAGCAATGCAGCTCCCCCTCACACCTCTGTGATCAGAAACCTAAGCATCAGGGACGGAGGGGGGCGGCATCCACAAGGCCGCCTCGGGGTGGCAAGGTTTTGAGTAAATCTGCCAGAATAGTTTTCCCATACAACAGCACAATTGTGGAATATTAGCATAGAGGATATGATATAGATGAGATAAATGAGGTGATTTGCCAGTCTGAACGTATTTTTGTCAAAAATACTCTAGACTGTAACTTTGCTCTTGAAATATGCTCCTTTGTCAATAACGTGTGCATTAACACATTGCTGTATTGGTGCAGGATGAGGACATGCTGGCAGGAGATGCAGAAGCTTCAAGAGAAGTGGAAAGTTCAGTATCCAGACTGGAAGAGCTGCTGTCACAGAACAGTATCCTTTTATGTACACAAACAAATAGCATGTGTTATGGTATTGTGTCTTATATTAGCGGTTAAAGGGGGGTATTCCTGAAAGCTGAATTAAAATTGACAATTTGCTGTCTAATTGACATAACGTCTGTTTAACACTTCAATACCTGTTTGAATATCTGTGTGATCCTTAGTTTGTGCTATGTTTTAGGGTTAACATAAAGAAAAATTTTCAGCACATCACTTACATACATAATCTCAGAGGGTGCTTGACTTTCTCAGCCGCTCCCAAGCCTTTTTCCATGTATATTTGCAAAGGGGAAGAATCACACCAATATGCCTTTAACTCATTTATTTGCAGAAACAAACGGCACAAGCTTTCGTGGGGTAACCCCTTCTTCATGTGCCGTTTGTTTCTGCAAATAAATGAGTTAAAGGCATTGTCGGCATAACGGTGTGATTCTTTCCCTTTGCAAAGATACATGTTTTAGGGTTAGGCTAGCATTTTTGTGCTGAGAGGGAAGTGCACTTAGGGGACAGATTTATCAAGATTCGAGTTTGTACGAAAAATAAATAACGGACACAAAACTCGTTTGACTTCTTCTCGAATGTAATGGTGCAAACAAGGTGCTGTTCTCCGGTATTTAAAGTTATATTGTGGGTTTTTAAATAGAGTAACGGCACCATCAAACCTTCTAAACTTTACAAAGCAGCAGTAACTATCACTCTGGAAAACCCAGTCAGTCATCAGGTCATCTGTTCCATTGTATGTTGCACGACGTATTTCGGAACCAGTGATCCTTTATCTGGTTTCAACTAGTACCTGATAAAGGATCATTGGATCTGAAACATGTCACGCAATATACAATAAACCGATGACTTGACTGACTGCTGACTGAGAATCTGGTGAGAATCACATTGTTCCATTCATTTTCAATGAATGTTTTTAATAAAGTGGGAAAATGAATAATTAAAGATGTTAGAGACAATTCTCATTGACTTCTATTGAACCTCGCCAGCTTTTACTTGCCACAATTTTTCTGGGGACTTTTCTCTGATTTTTTCCAACAGACTCTTAGTGGTTCTTAAGAATATTCTTGAGTACATTTGCGTTTTTTGTTGCGTTTCTTCTCAAACTGTGGAAAAAGAAGCAAACTTTAATTTTGATAAATTGGCCCTCTGATGCTGTCAGTACATCATGGCAATCTACTAGCAGTGGTCAGGGAAATCAGGGAACCCTCTATTAGTGCTAGAATGTCCAAGCAGGGTTGTAATTCTCTCCATCCAGTGACTGCTTACTCACAGGGGCAACTGAAGGGTTACAATGGGTTGCAGTTCTACAAATAATTACCCAGTAGCTGCTTACTCACAGGGGCAACTGGTGGGTTGCAATGGGTTGCAGATCTACAAATTATTACCCAGTAGCTGCTTACTCACAGGGGGAACTGGAGGGTTACAATGGGTTGCAGTTCTACAAATAATTACTCAGTAGCTGCTTACTCACAGGGGGAACTGGAGGGTTACAATGGGTTGCAGTTCTACAAATAATTACTCAGTAGCTGCTTACTCACAGGGGCAACTGGAGGGTTACAATGGGTTGCAGTTCTACAAATAATTACTCAGTAGCTGCTTACTCACAGGGGGAACTGGAGGGTTACAATGGGTTGCAGTTCTACAAATAATTACTCAGTAGCTGCTTACTCACAGGGGCAACTGGAGGGTTACAATGGGTTGCAGTTCTACAAATAATTACTCAGTAGCTGCTTACTCACAGGGGCAACTGGAGGGTTACAATGGGTTGCAGTTCTACAAATAATTACTCAGTAGCTGCTTACTCACAGGGGCAACTGGAGGGTTACAATGGGTTGCAGTTCTACAAATAATTACTCAGTAGCTGCTTACTCACAGGGGCAACTGGAGGGTTACAATGGGTTGCAGTTCTACAAATAATTACCCAGTAGCTGCTTACTCACTGGGGGAACTGGAGGGTTGCAATGGGTTGCAGTTCTACAAATAATTACCCAGTAGCTGCTTACTCACAGGGGGAACTGGAGGGTTGGAATGGGTTGCAGTTCTACAAATAATTACCCAGTAGCTGCTTACTCACAGGGGCAACTGGAGGGTTGCAATGGGTTGCAGTTCTACAAATAATTACCCAGCAGCTGCTTACTCACAGGGGGAACTGGAGGGTTGCAATGGGTTGCAGTTCTACAAATAATTACTCAGTAGCTGCTTACTCACTGGGGGAACTGGAGGGTTACAATGGGTTGCAGTTCTACAAATAATTACTCAGTAGCTGCTTACTCACAGGGGCAACTGGAGATCACAGGCAGTTCCACTCTGCTGGTACTGTCAACATTAGCTTCAGTCACTTCTGGGCATTTAGTAACTTGGCTGTCAGTGTATCTGTCCATGCCTAGTGGTATTGGAACGTCTGGTCTGTCCTGGCACCTCCTCAGCAGGAATACATTTCTGCCTACCATTAGGTAAGGATTTGGTGGTACCACCCTGTGTCTAAGCACCAAATATAGTCTCCTCCCCAGTATTCTACTTTTTGCAGCAGTCATCTTGGGCTCTGGGCATCCTGCAGGTTGTTGTCTTGCTTACTGGCTAATCTGATCGTTTCCCCACTGATGATGTTGTTGGTGTTTAGGAATAACAAATGGGCCACACAGAGACAGCTAAAGGCATGCTCCAATAATAGAAGTAAGCACCCTCTGCTTCTACAGTTCTAACATTTCCAAAAAATAGAAATGTTTTTCTCTCAAAGCATATTTCTTCCCATTTCATATATTTAAAGCATTTTTCATACATGACAAAACTAAGTAAGCAGCTACTGAGTAATTATTTGTAGAACTGCAACCCATTGTAACCCTCCAGTTGCCCCTGTGAGTAAGCAGCTACTGAGTAATTATTTGTAGAACTGCAACCCATTTTAACCCTCCAGTTCCCCCTGTGAGTAAGCAGCTACTGGGTAATAATTTGTAGATCTGCAACCCATTGCAACCCACCAGTTGCCCCTGTGAGTAAGCAGCTACTGGGTAATTATTTGTAGAACTGCAACAAATGGGCCACATTTGCAGTTTGCAGTTCTACAAATAATTACCCAGTAGCTGCTTACTCACAGGGGCAACTGGTGGGTTGCAATGGGTTGCAGATCTACAAATTATTACCCAGTAGCTGCTTACTCACAGGGGGAACTGGAGGGTTACAATGGGTTGCAGTTCTACAAATAATTACTCAGTAGCTGCTTACTCACAGGGGGAACTGGAGGGTTACAATGGGTTGCAGTTCTACAAATAATTACTCAGTAGCTGCTTACTCACAGGGGCAACTGGAGGGTTACAATGGGTTGCAGTTCTACAAATAATTACTCAGTAGCTGCTTACTCACAGGGGGAACTGGAGGGTTACAATTGGTTGCAGTTCTACAAATAATTACTCAGTAGCTGCTTACTCACAGGGGCAACTGGAGGGTTACAATGGGTTGCAGTTCTACAAATAATTACTCAGTAGCTGCTTACTCACAGGGGCAACTGGAGGGTTACAATGGGTTGCAGTTCTACAAATAATTACTCAGTAGCTGCTTACTCACAGGGGCAACTGGAGGGTTACAATGGGTTGCAGTTCTACAAATAATTACTCAGTAGCTGCTTACTCACAGGGGCAACTGGAGGGTTACAATGGGTTGCAGTTCTACAAATAATTACCCAGTAGCTGCTTACTCACTGGGGGAACTGGAGGGTTGCAATGGGTTGCAGTTCTACAAATAATTACCCAGTAGCTGCTTACTCACAGGGGGAACTGGAGGGTTGGAATGGGTTGCAGTTCTACAAATAATTACCCAGTAGCTGCTTACTCACAGGGGGAACTGGAGGGTTGCAATGGGTTGCAGTTCTACAAATAATTACCCAGTAGCTGCTTACTCACAGGGGCAACTGGAGGGTTACAATGTGTTGCAGTTCTACAAATAATTACCCAGCAGCTGCTTACTCACAGGGGGAACTGGAGGGTTGCAATGGGTTGCAGTTCTACAAATAATTACTCAGTAGCTGCTTACTCACAGGGGCAACTGGAGGGTTACAATGGGTTGCAGTTCTACAAATAATTACTCAGTAGCTGCTTACTCACAGGGGGAACTGGAGGGTTACAATGGGTTGCAGTTCTACAAATAATTACCCAGTAGCTGCTTACTCACAGGGGCAACTGGAGGGTTACAATGTGTTGCAGTTCTACAAATAATTACCCAGCAGCTGCTTACTCACAGGGGCAACTGGAGGGTTACAATGGGTTGCAGTTCTACAAATAATTACCCAGTAGCTGCTTACTCACTGGGGGAACTGGAGGGTTGCAATGGGTTGCAGTTCTACAAATAATTACCCAGTAGCTGCTTACTCACAGGGGGAACTGGAGGGTTGGAATGGGTTGCAGTTCTACAAATAATTACCCAGTAGCTGCTTACTCACAGGGGGAACTGGAGGGTTGCAATGGGTTGCAGTTCTACAAATAATTACCCAGTAGCTGCTTACTCACAGGGGCAACTGGAGGGTTACAATGTGTTGCAGTTCTACAAATAATTACCCAGCAGCTGCTTACTCACAGGGGGAACTGGAGGGTTGCAATGGGTTGCAGTTCTACAAATAATTACTCAGTAGCTGCTTACTCACAGGGGCAACTGGAGGGTTACAATGGGTTGCAGTTCTACAAATAATTACTCAGTAGCTGCTTACTCACAGGGGGAACTGGAGGGTTACAATTGGTTGCAGTTCTACAAATAATTACTCAGTAGCTGCTTACTCACAGGGGCAACTGGAGGGTTACAATGGTTTGCAGTTCTACAAATAATTACTCAGTAGCTGCTTACTCACAGGGGCAACTGGAGGGTTACAATGGGTTGCAGTTCTACAAATAATTACTCAGTAGCTGCTTACTCACAGGGGCAACTGGAGGGTTACAATGGGTTGCAGTTCTACAAATAATTACTCAGTAGCTGCTTACTCACAGGGGCAACTGGAGGGTTACAATGGGTTGCAGTTCTACAAATAATTACCCAGTAGCTGCTTACTCACTGGGGGAACTGGAGGGTTGCAATGGGTTGCAGTTCTACAAATAATTACCCAGTAGCTGCTTACTCACAGGGGGAACTGGAGGGTTGGAATGGGTTGCAGTTCTACAAATAATTACCCAGTAGCTGCTTACTCACAGGGGCAACTGGAGGGTTACAATGTGTTGCAGTTCTACAAATAATTACCCAGTAGCTGCTTACTCACAGGAGGAACTGGAGGGTTGCAATGGGTTGCAGTTCTACAAATAATTACTCAGTAGCTGCTTACTTACAGGGGCAACTGGAGGGTTGCAATGGGTTGCAGTTCTACAAATAATTACCCAGCAGCTGCTTACTCACAGGGGGAACTGGAGGGTTACAATGGGTTGCAGTTCTACAAATAATTACTCAGTAGCTGCTTACTCACTGGGGGAACTGGAGGGTTACAATGGGTTGCAGTTCTACAAATAATTACCCAGTAGCTGCTTACTCACAGGGGCAACTGGAGATCACAGGCAGTTCCACTCTGCTGGTACTGTCAACATTAGCTTCAGTCACTTCTGGGCATTTAGTAACTTGGCTGTCAGTGTATCTGTCCATGCCTAGTGGTATTGGAACGTCTGGTCTGTCCTGGCACCTCCTCAGCAGGAATACATTTCTGCCTACCATTAGGTAAGGATTTGGTGGTACCACCCTGTGTCTAAGCACCAAATATAGTCTCCTCCCCAGTATTCTACTTTTTGCAGCAGTCATCTTGGGCTCTGGGCATCCTGCAGGTTGTTGTCTTGCTTACTGGCTAATCTGATCGTTTCCCCACTGATGATGTTGTTGGTGTTTAGGAATAACAAATGGGCCACACAGAGACAGCTAAAGGCATGCTCCAATAATAGAAGTAAGCACCCTCTGCTTCTACAGTTCTAACATTTCCAAAAAATAGAAATGTTTTTCTCTCAAAGCATATTTCTTCCCATTTCATATATTTAAAGCATTTTTCATACATGACAAAACTGGGGATAATCACAAATCGTTTGAATTATTTGGTTAGTTTTTGCTTGATGATTTAGGAGGTAACATTTAGTTATCGCCTCGCACATTCTTGGAAGTAATGCCTCATGGAAACTTTAGTGAGTAGGCCTTGTACTGTATTGTTATAAATGACTTAGTATAAAAGTTTCAACGTATTAAATAGTAAAGGAAGATCCCAGCATTCTGTAGGTACTTGTGTTGCTGTGTATTGCTTACTACATTTTTAATCTCCAAACCTGTGCCCTAAGATACTCACAGTATGACACATTCTCTGTGGTTGCACTAACGTGTAATTATAGAGAAGCCTGTTATCCGCTGTGCCATTATGCTGAACAGTGCCATCAGTTACCTTCATAGCAACAGTCCAGTCTTATTAAATGTGGATTCCTGAGCTTGTTAGGCTTTGTTCCTTTCCAGTTTTATCCAGCCATTTTATTTTAGTTTGCATTTTCAGTTAGACTATTTTATTATTTGTGATTCCTTTTAAAGGCTGTACTCCTTATTTTTCTTAAAAGGTAATACCAACTATATGTTGATGTAGTTCTGTGGTATCTCTCTGTGTCAGCCTGCAGTAAATGTTTCCTTTTACCACCTTGTTTGGCTTACTATGCCCCTCAGTGATTTCAGACCATGTCCCATGGGCTATTAACAATCAGGAAGTAAAGGGCCGCACTTCCACGAGTTGTATAAGACTTCACTTTTATTGGCTTAAGTAAAAACATTCCTGACGGTAGAAATATGTCAATGATTATGACATGAATTTGAAATTTACTAAAAATATATGATTATGTATGTGAGTGTATTGATAGGTTGGTATGGGTCTATATATGTGCGCTGGGGTTCACTTGGAAGGGTTGAACTTGATGGACCTTGATCTTTTTACAACCCAACTTAACTATGTAACTATGTATATGTAACTATGTAAAACATAACTTGTAAGCTCTGCAACCAAGTGACTGTAGGGAATATAGCACAATTATCCTGACTCCAATTGCTGTGATAATGGCTGAGTTTCCCCTGAGACCTCTCTCCCTGGGCCTATATGGAGCTGGGCACAACCACTGTGGGCAATCAGTGCCAGATAGCAGAACTCACCAGACATTTGGAATCCACAAAGGTTCTTTATTTGGAGCAGATGTATATATGCTGGAGTGATTATACAAAAATTGGAGTGGATGAACAAATGCCGCAGATCATAAAGAATATTGCTTTTCTACCCCCTGGAGTAGCTCCTCACACATTGAAAGCAGGAACAGGAATGGATTGATGAGAGGAACTGACTTCACATATAGGGAAGGGGAATGGGAAGGTCTACAGACTTAGAAATAAACAACTTGCAATATGACCGTGGTCACTAGTTGGCAGTATAACAATGTATATGCATATAAACCAGCGGTTCTCAACCTGTGGGTCGGGACCCTGTCACAGGGGTTGCCTTAGAATTAGATCATCGGGAAACACATATTTCCAATGGTCTTAGGAATAATTTTATGGTTGGGGGTCACCACAACATGAGGGACTGTATTAAAGGGTCGCGGCATTAGGAAGTTTGAGAACCACTGATATAAACCATTAACTTTAAACATAATAGACAAATATTAACTGCTAGGGCAGCACAACAATGTAGAATATAATGGTAACCATGTCAATCTGTACATTGCTAAACTTAATAGATTTGTTGGTCGTATCTAAAAATTTGTTACACCTAAAAACTTTCACCTATTGCTTTCTTACTGCTGTCAAAGTTATTTTTGCTGAGTACAAATTTTAAAAGGTAGACACCCAGCCTTAGGGAATACAAGACACTTTACATCTTTTGTCTACTCAAACATCTGCAAAAGGTGTTACCCAGAGGTGATTTAACACCTGCTGTAATGTCTTAAGCAACAAGTCTTTGCTTCCATGGCTGGAGGGTCTATGTTAATCTCTCAACACTCAAAAGTTAAAATGTCTCTGCAAAATAGTTATAAGCACTTGCTCAAAAAGAAGCTGCTCTGGTATCATTTTCTACTGACCGTAAGGCATTAGACAACTCTGGTTTTGCCTTATTTAATAGGCAATAATTCACAAGTAGAAACCTGACAAATATAATGGAATTAGTTATATTGACAATTTAGGGTCTTCATCTTCAAAACTATCATAGTACTGTGATTTTTGTTACACACATTAGTGTTCTAATACTTCTAAGTAATACTACTGAAATAATATGCCATGTAATTGTAAGCTCTGTGTCCATATTTGTAGTTTTGCCTAAGGTGTGTAGTTCAGCTTCATTGAAGGTGCTCTGCTCCCTGGTGGCTCCGCCTGAGCCCAATTCTTAAAGTATATTAAAAAGAAGAGAGGAGCACTCCAGGGCAGTATGTACTGCTGATTGAAACTTCATTGAGCTGACATGTTTTCAGCTACACAGAGCCCTTTAACCAAGCATATCATAAAGTGAAACACCAAGAGAATTTAAGCAGTCCCAGATGGAGTGATTTATTAGTGAAGTGTCTGGTTCAAAATTCCTAATATCACTTCTGTTTTCCTGTATCCTTAACTTTACCTAAGTGAGGTTTGTCTCGCATAGACTTGACCATAGGGGCATTTAATTATGTAGATTAAGTCTTTAGACATATAAATACTGTAGTCCTTCAAGTTAATCCTATACCCATGTGTAGGATGGCTGATACTGGTCGTGCCAAAAAGGTTGCGGTCATGTAAAAAAAGGAGCCGCATTTTGCAAATTTTTCGGCGTTTCACAAGTATTTTAAACGTTTTGCGTATTTTCAGAAAAGCAAAACAGGAGAGATTCACTCCTCACTATGGCTGTCTTTCAAAAATCTGCTTTACAGTCCAAAGCATTCACTTTACTGTCCTCTTTTCTTTAAGTGCCAATGAACTCACCTGTCTTGTCTTGTGGAGTTAACCCTTCTATATTGGGCCATTTGCTTACCCAGCAGTTGTTAAGTCTCCCCAGTCATTTGTGTACTAGTCACCCCACAGCATACAGTATATTACACTGATTCTGCTTAGGTATTTGGTTACCTTGTGAGTAATCGTAAGCATTTGGGATGTCATTAATGTTATAGCTTCTAGCAGAAAGTATTCATTTCCTTGATGTGAACTGATCATATTTAAATTGAAAAATATGTGCTTGTTTTCCTATTTAAGTACAATGAAACCATAAAACACTGAGGTCCCTCCACTGACCATAAACACTTTCTTTTATCTGCTGCTAGAACATCTGGCCCAGGGTACTGGGATGTGAAGCAAAACATAGCCATTTTCTGACATCTCCCAAGGATTCCTTGCATTTGTGCTACACATATCTTTAGATCTGAAAGTAGAAAACTGAATAAATTCCTTCCTTCAATAAATTCCTTACTCACCTCAAAACTGGATACATGCCTGTATCAACACATAAACTATGAATGAAATAGTCCATTCATTTTTGGCTTCTTAAAAAGCCACCCCCAATTTTTTTGTTTTCAATCTAAGAACTGAATCGACCATCTTCATATTCTTTTAAGGCCATTTGTATGGGGTGCTGAAATGCTTTTTTTTTGTAGGTGCTTTGTAAAAATGTACTTCTCTCACTGCAGCTATATTGTATGTATACCATAACATTTTATCCTAAATAATGCAAAAGGATACATAGGAGGAATATCTAAATTGCAGCTCTTATTCTGTTTAGGCTTATCTCTACATGGTGCCTTTCTCTGCTGCCCACTGCCTGCTGTTCTTGCCTGCTTCCCTCTGCCCCTTACTTAGAAGATGCATAAATATTCCCTCATCTTTTTAGTTCTCCTAGTGGGGTTTGGCTCTTCATATTATCTGTTTTACGGATCCTTTTTTGGTATCTGTATCCATAGTAACAACATTTGCTTTGCAGCTCCAAACCTTTATTTTTAAGTATTTAATCTGTTATTCTTAAACTATGTTGTTCTAGTTTATAAACAGGTTTATGCAATTCTGCAAGTTTTCGAATAGTAACATTTTTCTTCATAGAACAGTTCTTAAGAAGAACCGTAAACTTGCTTTTCCCTTAGCAGGATTTGTTGGGGACACTATTATATTAACTAAATGGCACTCACCTATTTTCACCTATTTTTTCAGCTCAGTGTACAAAGAAAAACCTTAGGTGGTTTATACAGTGTCTCCACTTCAGGCAGATACTGCACAGCAGTGGGTGGAACTATGGAGCCTTACAGAGACCCCAACACCCACTAAAGTGTAACGTATGATTTAACTCTCTATTTAAACAATTTATATATGAATTTGTAAATAACAAGTGCTTGAATTATTTCCCTTTTTTGAATTCCTAGCTTTCATTAATCCGTTACAGGTTTAAAGTTTTGATGGAAAAATCAAAATAGTAAAAAAAATCTAGTTTGTTTAAGAAGACACTTTTAAATAAAAGAAACTGCATTTTTTGACATGCACTCAGATAATAACTGCTACCAGCCTAGTAGTGAATATTATATTGGTTCCTGTTAAATATTTTTGGTATTTGTATTCAAACTCACTGGCATTTCAAATACACAAATGAGGTCAGTTCCAACCACCTGAGGCAGCATGCAAAATGAAAAAGTGCTTCTGTTATTCTGCTGTGAGCTGGAGAGAGTGCAGAGACGTGCAACTAAACTGGTAAAGGGGATGGAAGATTTAAGCTATGAGGTTAGACTGTCGAGGTTGGGGTTGTTTTCTCTGGAAAAGAGGCGCTTGCGAGGGGACATGATTACTCTGTACAAGTACATTAGAGGGAATTATAGGCAGTTGGGGGATGTTCTTTTTTCCCATAAAAACAATCAGCGCACCAGAGGTCACCCCTATAGATTAGAGGAACAGAGCTTCCATTTGAAGCAGCGTAGGTGGTTTTTCACGGTGAGGGCAGTGAGGCTGTGGAATGCCCTTCCTAGTGATGTGGTAATGGCAGACTCTGTTAATGCCTTTAAGAGGGGCCTGGATGAGTTTTTGAACAAGCAGAATATCCAAGGCTATTGTGATACTAATATCTACAGTTAGTATTACTGGTTGTATATATATAGTTTATGTATGTGAGTGTATAGATTGGTTAGTATAGGTTGTGTGCTGGGTTTACTCGGATGGGTTGAACTTGATGGACAATGGTCTTTTTTCAACCCTATGTAACTATGTAACTATGTAACTATGCTGTGGCACAATTGCCGCAAGGTCACTGCTCTTCCATTTCCATTTTAGACCTTCGGTTGACCTGAACATAGTGCTGCCAGTATTTAGAAGGGCTATATATATGAAGGGTGGTAGGGGGAGGCCCCAAGGCTTTCCCTTCCTGACCCCCACCTGTTCCCTAATTTTGTGCAACATTGAGACGCACAAGTTAGGGAGCGGCAAAGAACATAGACTGCAATGAGGCCTTGTCTGTGCCTACCCTGTTGCAAAGACAGAGTTGGTCTGTGCGCCCTAATGTTGTGCTGTTAATGTTGAATTGTATTTTTTTATTAGGTGCGAGGTACACATCTCAGTCATTCCCCCAGGCTCTTGTACCCCTTAGTTCTCTTGCACCTTTGCCCAGAGAATCAGAAATGACCAGTAAGGGTCCCACACTGGCTCAATATAAAACATTAAGCATGGCAGCTAACAGCAGCCCCTCTGTCATACATAATTGCCAATTAATATTAACATTTAGGGACTGTAGTAGGCAGTTCTCAGTCTGTCTGCAGAATATGCACGAGAACCTAACCAAAATATTGCATTAGAAGAAAATGAGTGTTTGTTTGTAAAATTATTTGCTAGATATGTTTATATTGTGAGCAAGCCCAGACAAACAGTCCTTACAAATGTTATTACAAATAATGTAATGATGCCACAGGGTTATTTGAATAAACAAAAGGAAGCAAACAAAACCCAAAGAAACTCCAGTGAGTTGCTGTACTTTTGTTGGATAAAACATCTGCATTTCCACAGTCCCTGCAGTTCTAGCAGCAAGCAGCCCTCCGCCCTTCAGCTATCTTGTTTGCTGCCAGTTTTCTATTTAGTAATTGTGCCCTGGTTGTGATTTTTAAGGAAATTAACCCTCTTACCTGACTAAAATATACCTTCAACTTTATATATGTTATTACGGTATTTTGCATTGTTTATATATTATATATATTATTCCTTAAGAAATGTTATTACTAGCAGCAGAAGAAGCTTTGAACTTGTGTAAGACGTTGATGAACAGGTATTATCTCCCAGACAAAAACATTTATCAGCTCAAAATTCTTGACTGTGCAATGGATGCCTCTATCGACCTTGGTCTATGGGAAGAAGCTCTGCATTTTGGCCTACGAACTTTGGAGCCATACAGGTAAGTGAAAGCAACAAATTAATTGATTTAATAGGTCAGGCAGCGTATGACACACACAGGGAGCATAGGGCAGGCAGAGTATTGCACACACAGGCAGCCTAGGTCAGGCAGAGTTTGGCACACACAGGGAGCATAGGGCAGGCAGAGTATGCAGGGCCTTACAAGTGTGAATAGAACATGGTTTTACAGCCACTTACTGAGGTGTGAACAGTGCAGGGGCTTGATAATCTCAGTACTGATACCATTTAAAGCTTACCCAAAGATAAGCAGTAACAGCAGCCAGACAGATGGTAGGGGCACACAAGGGGGGGTGCAGGCCCCCAGTTGGACAGCACTGATCCAGAGTGTTAAGAAACTAAAGTTTTCCATTTAAAATGGTTGTTCACTATTAAATTAACTTTTAGTATAATGAAGACAGTGATGTTCATTTTTTATTATTTGTGGTTTTTCAGTTATTTAGCTTTTTGTTCAGCAGCTCTCAAGTTTGGAATTTCAACAGCTCTCTGGTTTTGCCACCAATGTCGATTAATGTAGCTTAGTTAGAATCAAGCACAAGGTACTGTTTTATTGTTACAGAGAAAAAAGAAAATAATTTAAAAAAAATATTCATTATTTGATTACAATAATTTCCAGATAATGCCCCCTATACCTGTATACCTTCTACTTACTGTACTTTCACAAACCAAGCCAACATTATTAGCTTAAGTCCTGGAGTTTATCCTAACCACAGGTTTCTCCACAGTTTATTGACATTTTTCTCAATGTAACTTGACTATCTTTTAATCAAAGTTCCTATTTGCCTCCAAACCCTTCTTTACCTTGGCATTACCTTAGCATTACTTTGGAGTCTTGCTGAGAAAAATCTTTCCTTAATTGAATGCAGCAGATTATTGGTTTGTTGTTTTAACTTTAGACACCTACCTCTACCCTACCTATCTTTATGCATCAGTCCATGGCCTCCCTACTGGATCTTACATTGTAAGTTCCCAATCATATACACACTATGTTCAGTTCATCAGGAACCAAGTAACCTGCCTGTATGTTTTTGGAGTGTGGGAGGAAACTGGAGCTCTCATATGGAGACCATACATCTTGCACTGCTGCTCCTGTTGGTGCAGGGAAACCCTGTAGCTACTGCCACCTCCTGACCAGGTGGAAGCTCCAGTGTTTCCTTTGCTCCCTGCATAAATAGTTGCAACACACTTGTGCCTATCAGGCACACAAGTCTCTCTCTTGTCAGAAATGATGCCAGATGGACATCCAGATGCAATTGCGTCAGATTTGCAATGTAATGCAGTTATGTTCATTTTGCAAGTTCGAATACAATTCCACCAAACAGCGCAATTATGTCAGGGGCAATGTCTGCTTGGGCCCACAATGACGTGTGCCTTATTGGAATAAACTCCACATTGTGGGAAAAAAACATATAAATTGACCTTAAAATTGCACTTTGCTTACTGTGTCTGCATATGAAAATGAGTCCTAAAGTCTTCATCGTATATATTTTAAAAATACTGTACAGAAATTCATTTATAAAAATGTTCTTTTTCACCACTTCTTGAAAGCTGCAAAATAAAACTAGGCAAACACAACGCAGAGTTATGACACAACATGAAAAATGAACTAAATGGTGTCAAAATGAAATGAGAACCTTGGAAGCAATTTATCTTATTCAACCCCATTGTTTCAGCACAATACCATATCCTTGAGTCCCAAAGAGACACACAGTTCATTTTAAGCTATTGTATATTCATTTCATCAACTTTTTTATCTTTGAAAAAAAATGAATTTATTTCAAAAGTCATTGAAAAAAACAAGAGAGCACGGGAAGCCACAGTCAATATATACAGTATCTTAATTTTGAAGAAAGCTGTACTATGCAGAAGTATGTTCCTTGCAATGATAGGATCTTGGCAAATGACAGCTTATTAATATCATACATTGACACTGGCATATATTTGTCAAATGTCACTTTACATTCAACAAATCTACTAGCGCAAAGCTTGCCTACAAACAGGAGAGGAACTGCATCCATTCTTTGAAATGTGAACCAAAAAAGGATATTTCTTTTCAAAGGGGCATAAATATGCAAAGAGAATCGGAAAAAAGATGAAAGAGGAGTCTGCAGCTTATGCACTTTAGTCCCTCTCTCAGCAAAGACGTCACAAGGACATTTTGAAAACAACGGGTGGCTGAGTAATGCTAATTAAAGCAAACCGGAGGGAGTTGGTGGGGTAATGATAAAAGAAAACAATCTTACTCTAAATGCATCATATGTAGTTTAAGCAAAATCTTATTTTTAACAAACAAAAGGCTTTGAGGCAGTGCTGCTTTTTGAAGTTTTTGTTTATTTAAGAAATGTAATAGCTACAAAGACAAAGATCACCTATAGAATGTTTATTTTTCAAAAAACAGGTGATTGCATTACACAGATAGCTGAGCAAATAAACAGCCTCTTTGCTTTTTCTACTGCTATTGGATGTCACAGGAATCATACTGCCCAAGCGTATATAAGCCTTGATGGTATCAAGAATTCAGTCATGAACTGTGACACTGAGGAGCCATATCTTCAAAAATGACCCGTGTATCCCTCCTGCCTGCTCGTATTGGGTGCACTGGCAGCATTGCACATGCTTAGTTGGTTAATTTCACGGCTTATAAACTTTGTTGGTCAGTACGCCAGAAGACTTTAGAGGACTGCCCTTTGAACAACCATGTGAATGAATGTGTTATGTTGTAATTTAACTTGCAAAAACAAGTTAATATCCTCCCAAATGTCTCACTGTTTTTGTTATTTGTTTAACCAAAACAGTGTGGGGCCTGCAGGGATGCGGGTGGAGGCACATAGGGGCTATGGATGGTTATAATGGGGCATATATAGTAAAGATGGATTGAGGTCATTGCCAAATATATCCTGATTGGTAAATCATACATTTTAGCATATTTGATATTGTACTCTTTGATTCTGGCTTTTGGACTCTTTTAGTTCAATCTTTGAAATGTATAATTTGGTCAGGGCTTATAGTGCCTCATAACAAGGTTACAGACCTACGTAGATAAGCATGGATCAGCCATAGTTCCAAACAATTCTGAATGTGCTGGATGCTGGGCATCCAGAACCATCTATAAAAACAGATAAGCATTCCCCCAAATCTCACTGTAACTGGTTTGGGAACCAGTGTTTCAGCAAAGGATGCCATTTGTGCTCAACTGTAAGAAAGAGAGAGATACTTGTTACTTACATTTGCAATCAATATGCAATATGATCAATGCACATTCCCTGACCCCCCCAATGAATAAATAATTTAGTCTGTGCAGGTGCATAGGTTTTCCAAAACAGAGGTTTTTGGTTACAAGTTTCTGATCATAAAAATGCCAGTCCAGTAGACAACTTCAAAGAAAATCCCCCATATAGTGGTTCTAACACTTTTTTACTAGCTAGTGTGCCCTTTAGTCTGTACTGTAATCACATTCAAGGAAATTTGGTATTGAAATACAATGACATTTTCTTTTATATAAAATATTCAGCCTTAGTTGAAAATATTAAAAGATTCTTTTCATGGCACGTGAAGAAATGTTCCTTTTAATGCTGTACATTCATTATAATGTACTGGCAGGTCAGAATAAATGATGGTCCAGAATGAATGCATTATTAAACCTAGACAATTAATGCAAGCAATAAGAATGAAGGCATGATAAATGAAAGATCATTTATTGAACAATATTCCACCCACGTATCAAATGTATTTAAAATGCACCTTCAATTTATATCACTTCATAAGATGATAATATTAAGGAACTATCACAACATTTTAGGTTTCTAATGTAGCTGAAAGGAGGGGGGGAGCTTGTGAAAAGATACATGCAATTGCAAGACATAGAATGTACTGGATGTATGAGCATAAGAAGGAAAATGAGATAAGGCCTTTTGGGACCGAGCAGATACAGTTTTCATTTATGTCTTAGCTACAGCAGTTAGAAAGCAACCCCCATGCTCAGTTCCTGGCATATCCTGGGCCCAAGGAAACCACATTATGTAATTACTGTGCAAAATGCCAACAATTAAATCACGTTTGTGTTGTATAGTGGATAGTTAATATTTACAGCTGGTAAATGGAAGTAATGGAAAACTTTTCCAAGGAACCCTTTAACGTCCTAATGCATAACCTTACTGTAAACATGTATGGGGTCGATTCATTCCAATTGGTTGTGTTTGTATTGGAGTTTTAATTGTCATTTGCCCAATGTGCTGGCTTAACTTTCTTGATTTTATGGTAAAAACCTGTTCTGGGACCTCAATGATTTTACAGGTCACTAGGGTCTGTGAGCTCAAATACAGTATTGTAGCATGTATATAACAAGTCTGTATCTGAGGCTTTATACCACTTTAGTGCTCACATATTATGGTATCCATCAATCATAATGACAATATGACATTGCTAGTCTATTCATTGGGAGAAAACAAAACAAAAAAATATATATATATATTATATATAATATATAAATATTGATCAAGTGAAGACAAAAAAGCCACCATTTTTTTGCTAGATCAGTTATATAAACTTTGAGAACATTTTGGATAAAAACCTATCAATTCATTTTAAATAATTTCAAAAAATGTCACCTCCTTGTTTAAATAGCCTTACTTGACTGTGTTGCTTACAGTCTACTTACAGGTCCAGTCTCAATATATAGCAAAATATCTAGCCATAACCAATAGATTTACATTAAATTGACATCAACACACAAGTGTTCATTGCATAACTATTAATCAGTTGCCAATTTGATTTTTTATCCACAGCATCAGGAGTCATTTCAAAGGTGTGGAATACAGAAATGTATTAAATGTGTTGTAATTAAGACTGACAAAGTGTATCTATAAAACCCACTGTCATACACCTTACTACCAATGTTGTGAGTAGCAGGGTGTCCTGGGATGACTAGTCCCAATCATGTGGAATTTATGCTAGCATCCAATGTTGCAACAGATATGCTGGAGCCTGGCTAAGGGTGTAATTTGTCTCAGTTATAATTACAATATACCACAATGTTATTTCATGCATAGCTTTGGGTATTTTTTAAAATCCTTTCCATGCCACATATCATTATAATCTACAGCACTGACATGGATGTACCAGGGCCATAGATTGTACATATCAGGGTTTCAGTGAAGTCAGACAACTTGTAGTCCATGTTACACAGCATGGACATAAATGGTTAATTCTATTCCTGACCAACATTGCCTCATTTTTTTGCAGTTCCATTAATAGCCCCAATAGTTGGCTACAACTGGACATCAGACCATTATTCAGTTCCAGGTTCAATAAAATAATCAAACTGACTGATTTGACTTATGCCCCCATATGTAATAAATAGCGCTAAGTTTGCCTGGGTGCAGTAACCCATAGCAACCAATATGATGTTTGCTTTTAAACATGTGACCAGTAATTGCTACCTGCTGATAGGTTGCTATGGGTTGCTGCTCCTGGGCAAGCTTAGTATCTTTTATTACATTAGCCCTTTAATGTTTTAAGCTTCAGAAAAACGATGTACTAGATGAAAAACTAAAATATAGCGAATTAGGGTTCAAGAACTCCCGAGAGCTTCAAATACAGATAGGCAAAGTGTTCCTGATAGAGAACAACAACAACAAATTTCGATTTTCTCTTATTTATACATAACCCCAAAGCTGTTGGCATGAAAAAAGCCAATCTGAAGACATCCAAATTATTCTGTTTGTTATTAAATATTCAGTAATGTTTGAACTACTGTAGAACAATGTTGAGGAATCTACTTAACATGCATTTTAAATATTGACAGATAAACTGAAAAAATAAAGAACGACCCTTCTCCCTGGTATTAATTATGTGCATTATACTGAAATTAGCATATGATTATTGTGCACTGAGTAAGCAACAGTCATTCAACTAATGAGTTCCTGAATATGATATAATATCCAGATAAAAATGTAGTCGCTCATTAGTTGTTTCCTACCTGTCTTATTACTTCCATTCAGGGCCAATGAACTTTATTTCAAGCAATAGTTAAGTATGCGTAAGTCAGTATGGTTGGCTTTGAATTAGGCTTTGTCTTATTTGCTTGATGAAAATTTAATGTAAATAGGGATAAATAGTCTAAATGTTGATTCTGGCATATAGGTAACACAAAATGCTGTATTCTGCTTAAGTGATAGTGAGAACATTAATTTATAGTCTGATTGCCATTACAGAGAATGCCGGGAGGCTGATTTGTTCATTTTCAGAACTCAAAAAAACTCAAACTGCAATTATGTTTTCTCAGTTGACAGTGTATTTACAAAAAAAGTTGAATTAGAAAAGCTCACGTAAAAAAAGTCACGTAAAGTTGCAGAAAAAATATATTTTTTTTCAATTGACAAAGCTTGAATATTCTAGTGAAAAAACTGAATTAGGAAAAATTCAAGATCTCAAATTATTATACATTTACCCCTCAAGTATCTCAAATACATATTTGTACTTAGAAAGCAATTTGATTCTGCAGATTCTGGCATTTTTTTTGTTGTTTAGGAAAAATAAATTTAAACCCTAACAGTCAGGTGGCCCTAAACAACCGAATAAAATCATTTCTTTTTTCGAAGAGTAAGTTTTTTTGCCAGGAATGGATTTGAGGTGCCCATTGATTCCAGTGTAATTTGTTCAAAAAATAATTGCAAAAAGACACTCATTGGGACTCATTTATCAAAAATGGACACATTTTCCTGTGAGCAGTAGCCTAGAGGAACCAATCAGTGATTGTCTTTTTTCAGCCAGCTGTAGGTACTAGAATAAATTCAACAATTTGATTGGCTGCTATGGGTTACTGCCTACAGGAATATTTGCCCTGTATTGATAAATAACTTTGATTATTGACCGTTTTGAACATGTTCCTGCAGTTTTGCACATTTTTCATCAAAGCAAAATTGGAAAAATTCCCTCATTGCTACAGATGATGCTTTTGCCGATTCCAATAATTTTGGCTTCAGTGCATTCCTAATGTATTCATTGTCAAAGATATAACCCTTTTTACAACTTCAAACACAATGGAGATGTTTCATCCAAATAATGATGGAATTTCAACCATTTTTACTGCAAAAAGAATGAACTTCCTACTTGATCAACATTTCACTAAAATTCATTTTCCGGCTCAGACCTGGTGTAACCCTATTATTTGATATGGGTGAATCAAGAAACCCTTTTTGGCAAAGTGAAAGAAGTTGCCAATATTTTAATTGATGATACTCTTTAATTGAAATATCCAGTCACCATCATTTATAAAGATAAAATGGCACATAGTGTAACCTGTTGAGGAGTCCTTTGTCTAATCATGGAGAGCCTTTTCAATAGTGGGACTTGATATAGTTATTCCCTTTTTAATCTTACTTGTTCAAACTATAAGGACAGTGTAATGCCTATGCCATTCTGCCTATATATTATAGACTTTCAATGACATATAATGTAACCATGTCACAAACACATCGTGGCATTCCATATATTATTTACTGGTAGCTTAGTAATAAACCTTGATGTGTTGCAATTTTACTCAGAGCAATCAAACCATGTAATAGTTCTGTCAGTATAAGATTTATGCCATGTTTATTTATATAGCATAACAAGGTAACTGGAACAGTTAGGTCTATAATATTTTTTTTTAATCAGCAGGATATTGTGCTGACAGTTTTGTAATATATGTGAGTGTCAAAATTTATCCCCCAAAAAGGCAAATATGCAGTTAGGGTGGTTGAGCTCTAGTTTATTGTGAATAGAGTGCAACAAGCAAATTAAGGTACAGTGGCTCTCTGAATTATTTTTGTTGTGCTATATATAAACTGTGCAGAATTCCAGGACAGAACATAACATATCATGTTATATATTATACAGATGCAAAATGTGAATTTGTTTCTTGAACCATAATCACTTATGTTAAAAGGGAAAAAAGGGCACTTTTGGCATGCAAGGCCCAGTACTAAGAAGCACGATTATGTCTGAAAATACCACAGTTCCCTTGCGTACCAGCCATACCAAACCAGATGCTTTATAAAATACAATTATCCTCTGTGAGCAATTTGAATGGCAAGCTTTCCCAAAATTGACTTTACTGGCTAATGTCCTCCTGGGTTTTTTTAAAAGGTATTTTAGTTATTTGAGAGCCCCCTTATAGTATGCACTTTATATATATCTGTGCCATCTGAATAGGTAGGAACGTGCTTCATGGCATTCTGTGTCCAGCCATAGCAGCCTCAATTTCTGAAATGGTAATTGCAACTGAGCACATAAATGCCCAACTGTCTTAATTCCCTGCGCAGAAACAACAACTCATCTGTGTTTTTGGGAATTCCAAAGGGATTCTCACATAGTACGGCTTTCAAACATATCCAGTCAGAGAACAGATGGCTTACGGAGCTTTTAGTAAGTTTAATATAAAGAAGAGTGAAAGGGACATTTCTGCATTTGGGATGCTTGTTGATTTACTCTCTGCTCTGAAAGCTGAAAAATTTACTGATTTCCAAGGAATATTTAGAAATGTCAATGATTTGTGGAAAACATTTACCAAACAAGATTTGGTTGGAGAAGGTTCATTTGCCACCACAATTGCCTTGTAAAAGGTGCAATTTCAGATGTTACCATGTCACCATGTTTAACCCATAATGCATATCCCTCATATTTCCAGAGTAAATGCGACCATGAGGGGAGTAGCACCCACTGCAATTTCACCCGATGTGCCACAATGAATGCAGTTGCACAAGTGTGTGTGTAATCACTTGCAAGTTGTGGCTAACATTTTCAGAGTTGGGCTTGCATCACTTTGGTGATTTTGATTCAAAATTATTTTTGATTGTGATTCTTTTAGTGCAAGGCAGCTGCAATTTTAAAGGACCCCTTACACACGTACAGAATCTGTGTGTGTGTGTTTGTTTATTTATTGCTAAAAAGGATGGCTCTACAAAAATTAATTTTGGGCAGATTTAGATTTGTGCTGCTTTTATTGCATAATCTTTTGGGATTAGTGTTTTTAGTGTAAGGTAAATATTTGATTTGTATTTTTTCATTTATAAAACTGTGCATTAATTCTACGATATTTTCATTACTTTCCGCAACTTTTTCATGCTGAGACAAAATCGTATTTGTAGCAATGACTACAGGAGTTTTGGAATTCATTCAAGCTTCGGTATCGTGAATTTGTTTTGGGCAGGTTGGAGCTACACAGTGCTATTGAGTCCTATGGGAGGCTTCCAAAATCATGCATTCAAGTCAGAAAGGTTTCACGCCATTTACGATCATTTGGATACAAAAATTTCGTAACGTTCGGATCACAACCACAACATTTTCTTACAACCACGATACGAATTTTCGCACAATTAACGAACATCAGAAATTATCGTATTTGCTCCGAATTTTTGCCAATCGTACTTTTAAACATCCGAAATTCGGACTTTGATAAATGTGCCCCTTAATCATCAGCTCTCAGGTTCTTACAAAGTAAAGGCTTTATTAACAGAATTCACAGAGGAGTCTTTGAGAGAACTAGGCAAAGAGATAGGATACAATTGCCCCGTATATACTCACAAATACAGATTAAGTGATCCAGTACTTTGCCCCTCAGGGGTCTGTCATTGAATAGTGGATTACTTCAATCCTCCTAGCTTTTAGGCTTCCTCTTAAGTGGAATCTAGGCGAGCTACACTAGCCCCTAGGTCTGTACACTTGGTCCTCTGACTAAATCTCCTCAGTGGAGCTGAGGCTGCTTATCACTTGCTAACCTGATCTCTGACTTTCCTATTCGGCCAATATATTATCTTGTCCCCCCTGTCTGTCCAGATGGGTTTCATAAATGGAAGAGCCCTGCACTTATAGAAAGGAGTGTTATCATATCTTTAGGAGTCATTTATTACCTACAAGGCAGGGTGCAAAGTGCAGTACAAAGTAGCAGTTTTAATGCTTTATAGCATAGATTCTAGCTGTATGTCCAAAAGTTTTATATGCATTTTATATATTTTATAATCATTTAATTACACAGGTCTGACCATAACAAATAAATATTAATATTTGCTCAAATGTTGTATTTTATATACTGAAGTTGCTGCATCAGCCTAAAGGTTTAGACTCCAAATAACAGTAATGAACTACACCTTTAAAGTTGTGCATCATCATATATTTTGTCAATGACACTACGTATGCTGTTTGCTCTGGGGCACTGGTAGGCTGAGGAGAAAATAAACTTATTATAGAAGCTGACACTATAGGGCTTATTCTGTGTTGCCAAATAATCTGAATTACAATTGATTACTAATCAATCTTGTATCATGACCGTACATACAGTATATATTTGAGTAGGTCCCTAAGCTCAGGAAACTGACAGCAGCACAGAGCCTATGCTGTCAATTGGCATAAAAGAAGACAGGGCGCTACTATGGGCATCTTAGAAGGCACAGGCCTTAGATGTTTGAGAGGAAAGTATGTTTTAAGTTAAATGTGGCAGTCACTTGTTACACATATACCATTAGTTTATCTGTTGAAGGATTACTGTAAGAGTGGATTTTTGTTAAGACTGAGCAGAAGTTGTATGTAATTTCCTGGGATGACACGTGGGATAAGTTATGACTCTTTGCACTAAGCAGTCTGGGAGTTTGCAGTAATTAAAGACTAAACTTTGCCAAATGCTTATATGGGCATTTTGAATTTTAAGAGCAGCAATCTTACCTGCGTATCTGAACTTGCTGAACTGAAGATTAAAGGAATAAAAATGTCATGCTATATTGTATAAACCGATTATAATCCATTGAATCAGTTACAGTATTTAGTTTGTGCTTTTTTGCACATACGTTGAAATAATGAATGAACATTCTATCTGATTAATTATTTTTATTCTTCATTCAGGTATGTATATGTCATATTAATGTCCAACTCTCACTTTAGATCTTGGCATAAACCCAAATGTGGTAGTTACTTTTCTCTATATACTATTTTTTTTGCAAGTTTAAACATTCCATGTTAATTTACTGTACAAACATTAATTTGGAGTGCAGGAACATTTCAAGTTCAAATATGGTTTATTGCAGTTAACTACCCAAGAAAAGGAAGAGCTGGTTACCATACGGTATAACTCTTTCAGGTCTAAGAAAGATTATTCTTGATTATATTATCTGTTTAAACTTTTTCTTCATTATAGTCTCATTTAAACGAGACATTTGCCTATTTCATCACCTCCACACAACTGTCTTGACCAGAACAATGTAGAATAAAATAAATGATCTTGTAAATTTACTTTTAAATCTCATTCAAAATAATCCTTTGCCCTCACTCCCCTAGTTACATAATGTGCTATTTTTATATCCCATAATTCATATCACAATGTATCAGCCTGTAGCTTCTCTTTCTCCTTAAATACAGGCTATACCTATTTATTCCCCATGTCAACCAGCTCATCACTATCTTCCCAAAGATCAGTGTCTGTCTTCCTTCAGCCTTGGCACCTCTTTCTCTACTAACCTAATAGTGTCAGCATTTATTAGCATTTGTAAATCTCCCCCTGTGCATTAACCTCTGCATTTCTTTCCCATTACATACATCTGTATCCCTGCCTTCAACACATCAGTCTCTGTATTTCACTTCATCATTACAACATCTCTGTATCTCTCTACCCAACAAGAAAAGGAGTGTTTGTGAGTTGTTGTTCCCACTGCTCTTTAGTTCTGCAGAACTGTCCATGCAATAAAACCAAAAAACAGTAATTCTTGTCAGTTTAACTTGCGCATAGATTTATACCTAAATCTGTGTCATTAATGTTCACATCTCCGCTTTCTTCTGTCTCTGAAATGGAGCCAGTTTATGACAGATGAGTTTTGACTGTGCCCGATGATGCACTCCAAAGGCTGTACATGTTCAGGCACCATACTTTCTGCACCAACTTGATGACGCAGACCTAAAACTATATCCCCAGAACTGTATCCGGTAATCCATTAAATATGTCTATCACTTGCACTTCCTTTTAATATGATATCTTTTCCTGGGTTTGTTTGTACTGTATTTTAACTCTTGTTTCATTTCAATAGTCTATATTTAACAGTATTTTATTAATCCAAGCTTTTCCAGGAAATAGCAATGCTTTATACACAACTTGACAAGCTAAAAGATGCAAACATTGTGGTCTTTAAAAAAAAACCAAAAAAACCTCTATCCATTTATCATAAGCTCTGGGGCTACATTCTTGACCCTACTACTTCATTAAACCCTTCTTCTTATCTTCTATTTTGTTCCATGGCTTACACTAACCACACAAAAATGTGACATGCATACTGAGTACTTTGTACACTGAGCATAGTTGGACATTATGCACCACATTACTGTACTGTATAAATCTTGTGTCTCAGAAAGAAAGATTGTGAACTTTATCTATTGCACTGGCCCTTAACAATGTCTAGTGAATGGTTTAAACTATTAATCAGCATCAGTATTGTACAGTTTTTAGCCCTTCAGAAATGTATGGGGGTAGAGACTGGGGGTCATTAGTGTTCACTCCCCCAGATGTAATAAAAGGCACACGTTTGCCCAGGTGCTGTAACCTATTTAAAAAATCTTTTTAGACAGGTGACCAGTAAAAGTTACCTATTGATTGGTTGCAATATGTTACACCTGGGCAAACAGTGTTTTCTATTACATAAACCCAATAGAATGTAACAAAACAGACCAGAATTTAATCATAACATTATACATTGCAGTGTTGCCATGTAAAAATCTTCTGCCACACGGCACCTTAAAATAAAGCTTCTTAAAGCACTGAAACATCCAAAAAACAGAACCTTTTAAAAATGTTGAATATAATCACAGAGCGTCTTGAAACTAATATCTTACATAAAGTTTTACATTCCCCAGAGACAAAGTGTGGCAATAAAACAGCTGAAACCGTCTCCCAACAAAGTCTGTCGGAAGTTTATGGAATTGGCAACCTCCCTAGCAATATGAAAAAGTAGTTACAATATGCATGAACTCAAATATTTTAGTTCCATTTTTGTTAAATTGCCTGTGTTGTGATGCAAGCTCCATTAGGTTTAGATAATTGTACATGTGTATTACATATGGGTTCCTCCATGACAACTGAAGTTCCTGAAGCTGGCAAGCGCAGAGGATTAGACTGTAGGACAGTCAATTGGAATCCTAATGAGAACAATTAAATCATACAGTGAATGTGCATTAATGTAGAGCTTTAGAATAGAACAGGATATCCAAGCCTATATCCTATAGGTATATTATTGCCATTTATTATGACCTCACATGGATACAATGCTGACAACTTGGAAAACCAAGTATAGCTAAGCTGTGTACCTAGCAAACCTAAGGTAGTCTGTTTAGGCTTATGGTACACAAGACTTTTTCTCCCCTACCCGGTGGTAAATAAATGCATGTCACCCCTTGTACTGCCTACCATTGACTTTAATAGCAACCACCTGTCACCAGTGGTAATTTTTGGAAAGAAAGTGTGTGTTGCCATCCAAGTCATTGGCATGTAGGATGGGCAGGGACATGCATCTGTCTGCTGGCAGAGAACCATTATCCTTCTCCAATGAATGTTTGGAGAAGTGTGTAGATTGGCACAGTGAGTTTTTCTTTATAATATCTACCACTTATCCTTGTGTTTTGCAAAGGTTTAGACGGCTTAGTTCTCAGCTTTAGCAATAACCATTAGTCATTACTGTTTTTGTTTCCTTCATTACTGGCACCCTGACACATCTGTGTTGATCCTTTTCCGTTCCCTCATAAAACCTTTCCCAGCCGTTAAGGTGTAAATCTTTCTGACTCTGTTGGGATCAACAGAAGACAAAGACAGAAAGGGTCCTTGTGCCAAAAACAAAACAAAAAAAACTATTAATCCCACTATGAACAGCAGTCAGTTAATATACAGATTTCTGCAAACTGTTCCTTAAATCCCAGGACTTTTGTTACTGCCGTGTGGTTTCAGTTTGACTGTCCTTTGTTCAGCCAAGGTAGTTGTTTACCAGTGATCTTGGCACTAACATTGACAGGTATGGTTTATACAAGAGATAGCAAAGCTCTTTTCCTGAACCAGAATTAGAACATTGCATTATACGCAATAACATTACCCCCAGGTTTTGATTAAGTGCTTATTGAGTTCCATTTCCTTATAAGAGCATGCATGAGAACCCAGGAATGTATGCCACAAGTGAACAAAGCATTCATCTGTCAGCACTTTGAGTGTGTTTGGGGTCCTGCAAAAGAAAAAATAACATTGTTTTTTAACCTAAATGGACCTTCTCTAAGATAAACCAGTTGTGTTGTCTGGTCATGTTCAGCAAGGTTATCATGGTTTCTGATGCCAGTTACAAGAGGATTTAAATAAAATCCTTTGCAAGCATTTAGCTGGGATGCAGCCTCTGTTTCTTAATAAAGTATTAAGGGCAGTCTTCACATATGAGTTCCCATGATGCTGCACATCTCTTGCATTTATATATTTATACGCATTGTTTCCTTTTGACAGCTTTTTATGCCATATCCCTTTAAAAGTACAGTACTAGCCATCTTTTTTTTACCAATGTATATGTGTTTTTCTCTAGCCAGAGGCAAATTTCCCCCAGCCCTAGTAGATGAACCATTAACCCTTACAACTTGTTACTCTTTTATAGTTAGGGGCAGATTTATCAAAATTTGAGTTCATGAAAAAAAACATGGATGCAAAACAAAAATAACTGTGTCTATACCTGTGCAACTTTTGTACTGTAATGTTAACTTATTCAAGAAAAAACACGCTACAGAATATTCCTGCATGTTCTGCCTTAGAAAAAAAGGCACATGCTGGCAAGACAATTCTCATTGACTCCTATTAAACCTCTTCAGCTTCAGAAACATAGGTTTCAGGATACAATATCTTCCTTCCACATTGTGTTGTTTAGTTGGCTAGGGCCATGGTCACGCTGTATGTTTTAGTTAATCTCACAATGATAAATTCTTTCTGCAAATGTTAAGAAATATTTTCTGATTTCCCTGATTGATTGTGACTTTTACTGTTGTTAAAACACACAAAAGTTACATTTACTCATGAACCCTTCTGATAATGAAGAAGAATAATACTGGGGTTGAAGAAATGGTCTTAGAGGCTAATTTCCCAGAATAGGTTATATGTTTCTAACTGCTCATGTTGGGGACTACGTTATACATACATACTTTCTGCAGTAAGCTGCTGTTCAAAGATCTTAAAATAATGATGGCACTTTCAAACCAGATGGGGCTGTACCAACAACTTGTTTCAGATATTATGAACATTCTTAAAGAAGATGTCTAGCTTCTCATACTATATCAGATTAATCCTGAAGTACATGCCAGTTGTGACACAACTGAAGAGGCATGGGTATGCAATAAGCATTCTCTCCTTGTCATAAACAGGATGTATGTACCTGATCAGAGCTCATTCTGTGTAGTTTTATAGGGTTATTCATCTTCCTGAAGTAAGAAATTACTGAGAGGCTTTTAAGCCAACATTTCCTTTTTATTATACAAGTGGTTCTCATAAAACTTTCAGTGATGATGAGATGGAGGAAACATCAAGTAGATTATAAGACTTCCCCCTCAAAACAGAACAATGTATTTGGTTTCTAAGGGTCTGCATATTTAAGACTTTAGCCTTTAGTCTGTACCCTTTAGCTCTAATTTTACAATTCTTTATAATTTAAAAAAAAAGTCAAAGTAGAAGCAATATCTGCTCTTCTGAAGCAACCTTCATCCTGGTGTTAATGTGCCCATTCCTGGAAAGACCTTGTTGCAATGTTGACTGTTCCATCTAGATCCAGGACTGCCATTAGCAGCATGACATGGAATGGGAAAGGTTATAAAGTGAAGGTATTTTCCCAGCATAAATGATCTTGTTCTGCATAGAATAAATATATGTGTAAGTTGTGTGCAAGCTTGGGATAGACCAGTTAACCGTAACAACCAATTAGTTTAAATTAATCTGCTAGAGTTTGATAATTAAAAAAATTCTTTCTAGCTGTGTATTACTTCACTGGGGTAAATGAACTACATACTATGAAGATCCATGTTCCCAAGGCTGTGCCGGGAATTGCCTTATCCTCACAATATCTTTGTCTTTGCCAAAATATTCACAAAACTTTATTTGACACATACAACTTTTTTCTCACACCTGAAAGATACAAGAAACAAAAGTGCAAGCAAAGGTTATGTCCATAATCGAACTATACCTTTTGGCTAATATACAATAGAGGCCAGTTGTACATATATAGCTACACAAAAGCATTGCATGAAACATTGCAAAACAAAATGTCAGTTATGCTCATATATGCAGAAATGGTCTATAATGCTAGAAGGATATAATAAGTATCTAAGTATAATAAGTAATACACTTTCTGGGTGCTAGAAGAATAAGCTAGAAGCTACTGAAATAGAAAGAAATCAAATATCTACATGTGAGTAGATTGATAAATGTAAGCCTTAGTATGAGTTTAACTGAAATGTCAGCATGGTTTAACTACCCGAAGAGTTCTCTAGACAGATGCATCACAATTTCTCTCATCCCAAAAGGAATTAAAATAACTCACTGAAAATGATCCATGTATGATTAAAATATGCCTCATTTAAATGCAAGGCATTACTTGAAATATTACAGGAAATAAGTTTTCCTTTATCACAATATATATGTGTATTTTTATCCTTTGATCCAACTCATGGCCAATAAATCTATTACTTGCAGACAGTGTTTTCTTACAGCTGTCATTACATCTGTTACTGCTTTGCTTTATCTGTGTAATTGCTGACTCAGTTCTATGAGGAATACCATAAGCAAAGGCCGCCTTACCACACAAAGAGTCCAAGGATCTCACTGCCTCATTTGCAGATGCAATAACAGACCAGAAAGTTGTATTAGTTAAACAGCCCCTTCTGTAAAATATTTTTTACATGCATATATGTTATTATAATGCAATACTTATGCCGTCACTATTCACAATTCCTGGAGCAGCACAATAAAAGGAGCAATATGAAGTATTAATACTGCAAGATGCAGTCTGATTCTTTTCCCTATTGCATGTTTGTCTAAGAAACAAAGGGGTCATTTATGAGTCCAGGGGGCGCAGTAGTGCCCTTCGTGCTCATTCTGGAAGCAATTGTGCCCCCCCTATTTGAGGGCTATTATTATCATGTATTTATAAAAGGCCAACACAGCGCTGTACAATAAATAGGCACATTGAACATACAGATTTACATAAAAGCAAGCAATAACTGATACAAGTGGTAAAAATGGCCCTGCCTCTCTGCATCTTTACCAAATCTGCACTTAAATCATGGTCTATGATTTGTGTTCCCAGTGGGAATAGGATGTTCATTTACTGTTGTGAAAGCTCAATATTCTATCAGCAAGAATATTGATGGGAATATATTCGGATATATTAGGGCATGGCCATAATGGTTGGTGGGAATAAAGTATGTTTTGTGTCCTTTCTGATTTTATATTCAGTTTTTAAATATTGAACCCCAGGACCCTAATAGTAATGGGACTGCCTACAATATGGAATAAATACGAGTATTAGTGGGAATACAGTATGGTGCGAACATTGCAGGGAATACAGAAGTAAGACTGGCAGGAAAGTGGAATGATATGAACTGAAATGAGGGTGGGTATACATCACTGAATGTACATGATTATTGCTGGGACCAGACTGCAGTATATGTATAAATGGATGGGCATATTAGAAACATTTGCATAATGTCATCATATAAGTTCCCTTTTTATTACAAAATATAACCATATCATGTAATTATTCCTACTTAGGGTTACACACAGAGGACCATTTATCTTGCCATAACATTTTTACTCAAATTGTAGAAATATAGAAATATTGGGAAACGTCCCATCCTTGTGCTGATATTTTTTGCAGAAATGACTTCTCATGTACGAAAATTTGACCTAGTTTCTTGTACATGGAATCAAAAATGAGTACACTGCTTTCTTTTTGAATTCAGTGCTGTTTACGGTATGTGATATCCTGCAACCCTGGTACGAGTATGAGTGAAACATTCTTAGTCGCACCACATTTGCGCTGGAGCCAATGGATGTGGTTTCTGAGTGCCCTTGTGAGTAGAAGGATATGGATTTTATAATCAGGCAGTTTTTCCAGCTACAAAATGCAGAACTGCCCATGGCCTTAAACAGCGTTCAAATTATATTAATTCCTGCACACATCTTGCATGTTAAACCACTTTCATTAAAGGTACTTGTGTCGCAATGCACTTTCATATAGTTGCGCTCTGCACTGCTCAGACCTTCCTGACTTCTGTTCCAAATTATGTGCTGCTGCCTCTATTGACACAGGGGGCCCTGTAGCTACCACCTCCTGACTAGAGGGCAACTCCAAGGTGGCCTGCACTGCAAATGTAATAAAATCCCTTTAAATGTTAAACTCACTAAGATAAAAAAAAATAATAAAAAGGATATTCAGTGCTTGTACTGTGACACTTTATAAACAATTCATAGGGCTAAACATTAATTAGGACAGTAAAAACTTTTTAAAAAGTGTGTATATTGTGTACTAGCTAAGATGTATACTTTGTGAGTTTAGCAATAAACAAAATGTATGCATGTACAGGAAATGCCTGGGGCAAACAGGGAGGCAGTCAGGCAAGGTCAATATAAAACTGCTGGAGTGCCACAGGGTGCCAGGTTGGCTGCTTTGTCACAATAAAACCATATGAGGTGGCATAGGGGGTTACAGGTCAAAGGACAGCAGTAGGCACTTTTTCCCCTGTGTCTAGCAGTTGTGTGTTTCTCTATTACAGGACTTTGACCAGTTATCGCAAATGCTGGGGACCTGGGGTTATCTAGACAAGTTTTTTTTGTAATTTGGATCTCCATAAACATTGATTAAACCCAATAGAATTAGTTTGCCTCCAAAAAAGGATTAATGATATTGTAGTTATAATTAAGTACAAGGTACTGTTTTGGCATGACCATTAACCCTGTTATTCAGCATACTGCCTGCAGGTTGACCAGTCTCTCTCCATCTCTAATCATATTAATGCGTCTGCCAAAACCTGCCGCTTTTTTCTCTGCAATATTGCCAAGATAGGCCCCTTTTTCACAATCAACTGCTGAAACACTAATCAATGCCCTTATCCTATCCCATTTAGATTACTGTAATCTCCTACTAACAGGTCTCTCAAACTCCCACCTCTTTTCCCTGCAATCAGTCTTACTCTTAACTCTGCTGTAAAAATCCTCCTGCTCACTCCTATGAGAGAACCTGTTCAGCCCCAAGTAAACTCTCTACCATGGCAAAGGATAGCATACAAAATACTTTTGCTAACTTTCAAAGCCCTTACTATATTTCTTGAATTTCTCCATAAAGAACAATCCCTCGATCTCTTTAAGATTCTACCTTCTGAAGCACTAGAGAATTATGTAATGGTAATGTCTAGTCCTGCACTTATGGACCAACCCTCTATCCTTGTGTACTTCTACCCACCGAATTGTACCTGTATGTTACCCACCCACTTAGATTGTAAGCTCTACAGGGCAGGGACTGCCCTCCTACTTTGTCTCATACCACATGGCACTTAATTTGTGTGTTTATACTTATTCATTGTATTTATTTTAATATGCATTCTCCCTGTGTACTGTTCACTGCACTTGCATATACAACGCTGCATATTCTTGTAGCACTTTATTAATAAAGTTTATAATTACTGAGAAAAAGGAAATTCTTTAAAAATTTGAATTATCTGATTAAAATATAGTCTATGAGAGATGGTCTTTCCATACTTCGGAGCTTTCTGGATCACAGGTTTCCAGATAATGGAAGTTTATATGAAGAAAGGAATGTGTCAGTATACTAAATTATAAAATAAATTACAGCATGAAATTTATAGTATTAAATTACAATACAATGAGAACAAAAATGCTGGAATTCTGGGAACCAATACTGCATTGTTGGTACAAACATAGTGAACTGTGCCCATGTTTTGCACTTCCTTGTTAGATAAGGCACATCTTCAGTTGGAGCCTCATATGGGATGTAAAAATACAATGAAATGCAGCTCTTCTATAGACTCTTACAGTGTTATATATTTGTCTAACCTATGTATTGACCAACTTTTCCTTTTTATTTAAACCAGTTTAAAATTCTGATTATCTTTTAAATTGTGATGATTATCAAGCCATTAATTAGCTGTCTAGCTGGAAATAAAGGTCAACCTGACATTAATATTCAGAGCTGGAATGACCATTAGTGGCTAGAATTGTGACACCTTCATCAAAAAGATTTTGCCATGTGTTTTATTTCATTAACCCCCCCAGGAAAAGTGCTAAAAAAGGGCATTGACTCCAATGCACTTGGAAAAACATATGCACAGTGCAGTTGCGATTCTCTTGCCTACCGTGATTGCATCTGGATATATACCGTATATACCCGAGTTTTTCAGCACTAAAAATGTGCTGAAAAAGTAACCCTCAGTTTATACTCAAGTATATGTGTCCGTGCATACCTGCCATTGCGCGCACCCTGGCTGACTCTGGCTCGTTGAACGCGCTCATTGTGCGCACCCCATCCCCCGTGGACAGACGTGTGTCCGTGTGTACCTGCGCGCGCTCTTACTCACGTCCGTCCTCGGGGAGAGGTGGGCTCAATGAGCCAGAGTCAGCCAGAGTGCGCGCAATGGCAGGTATGCATGGACACATGTGGACATGTGGAGGGAGGGAGGTATGCATGCAAGGGAAGGGAGGTATGAACAGACACAAGTGGAGGGAGGGAGGTATGCACGGACACATGTAGACATGTGGAGGGAGGTATGAACGGACACAGGTGGAGGGAGGGAGGTATGAACGAACACAGGTGGAGGGAGGGAGGTATGAACGGACACAGGTGGAGGGAGGGAGGTATGAACGAACACAGGTGGAGGGAGGGAGGTATGAACGGACACAGGTGGAGGGAGGGAGGTATGAACGGACACAGGTGGAGGGAGGGAGGTATGAACGGACACAAGTGGAGGGAGGAAGGTATGCATGCAAGTGGAGGGAGGGAGGGAGGTATGAACGGACACAAGTGGAGGGAGGGAGGTATGTATGCACGGACACAAGTGGAGGAAGGGAGGGTGGGTGCGCGCAACGAGCGAGTTACATCTGCACATCCATCTGCACAACGAGCCAGATTAAGTAATTGGTACAATAACTTATTTACAAAAATTAAATTTGTATTAAGTCCAGCATCAAGAATTATTTTGCCCTTGTAACTACTATTGTAGTACTGTGGTGGGACTTGTACACTGGGGTCCAAGTACTTGATAATTAGTATGGCAGCTTCCTTAGCATTCCCAAACTTGCTTTTGTCTGCTGCTGTAGCATTTTTCTTTCCCTAAAGTTATCTATTTATTTATCTGTTATTTATTTGATTATTGAAACTTAGCAGTAGCAGCTGCATTTCCCACCCTAGGCTTATACTCGAGTCAATAAGTTTTTCCAGTTTTCGTATATACGGTAAGCTTAAATGTCAATGGATTTAATAATTTAATAGTCATAAAAATGCGTAATCATTTCGGACCTAATTTCCTAGAATGATGAAAGAATTTAAGGTTGCAAGAGACAACTAGACAGATCAATTTACACTATTTTATTTTATTGAAATTCACTTAAACTAGTTTGACTAATTGCTGAAGAAGCAGAATATTGTCAGTAAGAAATGAACATATTCAGGGCCACAAGAACAGAATCTTCTTCAGGTAATCTTGGAAAATGACAGTGTCTGTAACAAGAAGAGAAAGGAGGAAGAATGAAGTGAAGTACAATACTTAAAGGAAAAGTAACGCTAAAATTTTTTAACTAAAAAATCTATTCTACCCTCCCCCAATAATTGCCCTATCCTGAAAACTATTTGTTATTTATAATGCTTTAGAAGAAAATACCTGTAAAAAACTTGGCTTCCGGTCATTTCACAAAGCATATGGCCATGCAGGAGAAAGTATCGGGTGAAGTTTAACTATGCGGTGATCGATTGATCGAGTCTAGCCTGACTCCTTCCTATACAGAAGGAAGGCTAGACTCGATCAGTCGATCGCCGCATAGTGAACGCTTCCCCTGAAACTTTCCCTGTGTCACCATATCGCCTTTGTTAAAATGACCGGAAGCCAAGTTTTTAACAGTAAAAGGGAAGACCAGTTATCTTAAATATATATTGAAAAACAGCAGATATATTGTTCTTGGATCTGATTCATTAGTAAAAAGTAGTGAAAAGACTCTTAACCTTATCAGTGATGGAAGCACATGGTAGTTTGTTAAGCCTCTTGACTTCTGGAAGACCAATATGAAGGAGGCATTTAAGGGCCACATCATTCTACTCAGTATGAGAGACTAACCTGTAAAACCCAGGGAAATAACCTCAACAGGAGCCTGCTGGAACCATTTTAGGGCATCCTCAGTGGAGATCATACAAGGTTGATGGTCTTCAAGAAAGCATAAAAGTCAACAATGGACTGTGTTGTTCCAGGAACCAAGGAACCACTGGCTTGACACTTCCTGCATTAGTAGAAATGGAAAATTCCTCTTTAACTTGCTCAATTGCATAGATGGGGTTTGGGAGACCAGTAGCTCTTCAGGAAAGATCAATGTTCGATCTGTTCAGTGTTTACATAGATCAAACTTAGGCTCAGATGAACATCACTAGCAGATTTTAATACTCTATGAAGGGACTCGGTAGTAAAAGCTGCTGTGGAAGTGGCAATACTGGAAACAGAATATACCCTGGAGCTGTGACTGAACTTGCTAATAATTGTCCTGAAGCACCCCATATAGTCTGGGTTAGGCATCTAGCCACCAGGTAGGTCTTTGGAAGAAACTTGACCTAAAGGCTCCATGGGGTGGAGATTCACACAAGCCCAAAAGTAGCCCCTCCTACACTGCCCATTAGGTATTACTCAGGTCTCAAGACCATTGTCTTGAGACCTAAGTAATACCTAATGAGCAGAATTTAGTTCAGTGAGAAAAAGGTTTGTTATGTGAAAACTCACGGACAAGATTCAATTTGAGATGCAATTCAATTCAGAAAAACTTAACTCACTGTTATCACGTGAATACTCCATTAAAGTCTGGGGGAAAAAACTTGAACTGAACTGAATCTAAATCTCATCCATATGATAAAACTATGAGGTAACATTTTATCACTGAATTGAATTTGGCCCAAGAAATCCTAAAATATGGAACATTATATATACTGGTATTGATCTATATTTTTCAAACAGATTCAACTGGCTTGGTCTCACTGTAAGTATAATGAAGAAAAAAGATGAACAAATAAAAGTATTAGTGTATGAAAGTTATGAAAGAAGTCTTTCCCTTGCTTATAAAAACGTATTCCTAAAACTGCTTTCAGATTCTATCTTCCCCATAGGAAGTCATTATTCTTTCTCCCTCCCATTATCCTCTTTATCCCCTCCCAAAGCTCTCATGTCAGTTTACGATTATGGGATAACCCACTTGGATTAATGAGTCTAACTAGCGGGTTGGGTGTTGGTGTCAGTGTTAGGGCATGTCCAGAACCAAAGCAGCTGTTGATGCAGAGATCAGACTGAAAAAAGACAGACAATGCCTCCTTACTTTTGCCATAGCCTGTACAGAGAAAGAGAACATTAAACAATGCCTTGTATGTGCATTCCAACCTACTAAATCCAGTTCAGCAAAGAAAACAGAGTGCGTTTAAAATGTGTCTCACAACCCACCATTGCAAGCATAAACAAGACTACAATTGTGTCTGGCTGCATAAACATTTACATATATATCTGCTAATGTCACAACATGATGTTTAGTACATGAGCAATACATTTTAAAGTTTCGCTGTTCCTTTAAATTCTAAATATTGACATGACCTGTATGTCATGTTTTAACAATGAGACAAGCAATTATGATGTGTTGCAGCTGACTTTATTTTGTTTAATCTATGAGTCATTTGGGCTGCCATATCTATTGTCATGCATTCCATTCCCTTCCTTCTGTTATTCTTCGTCATGCAGCAGATTGTGTTTGCTGAAATCTGTCATATCATGCAAAGCTTGGTAGCCATATCTCTGCCACAGTATATTGCAGAATCTTCCTGTGATTTGTGCTGAGCTGACAGCAAAGAGAAATGAGCAGCAGGGCACAGAAAGAGAAAGAGTCTCTATGCCCAATTACAGGTTTGTTCAACTTCTAACTAGTATTTCTAAAGCCTCATACCCCATAAGCCAATTAGTCCATCCACTAAGGTAAGCCATCAGCTTCTATTAAAGGGGCTACATTAACTTCACTTCAAACCCGTCCTTATATGTTTTAAAAACCTATTGTAAATTAGGTTAGTTTACTGAAAAACTGTCATCTGGATGAAGAACAGACACGAGGCCAAGGTAAAATGTTCATCAGCTTGCGGATAAACTGACTGCATCTTTCTCTGTATTGCTGGCAGTTCTCATAAGTGGGTTATATATTCACCTCTGAGATATGTCCGACTGGCAGCGCCTGCATAATGTCTTTATTCTGTTGTTGTGGGGATGCTGGGTGCTTACTGGTTACATAATGTGCACCTCCATGCTCAGTAGATTTATTTCCCCCATACCACATTCATGTTTCTTTTGATAAAAATAGTATACGTATGTATAAAAAAATCTATATATGTTTCTGGAATTAGGTCATTCAGAAAAAAATTTATTGCATATATTATATTATACTTTATTTATTACTAGGATATTGCAACGCATAGTGCCAAGTGAAAAAAAGACACAGTCTGCTATGTTTTTGCAGTTTATCCGGCACACCAAACGATTTAGTGCAAAACAAAACACTGAGGCTTGGGTCTGACCCCATGAATACAGCACTGCCTGTGCTTGTCAGCTCTGTATTCATGAGGGGAGGGCTGAGGGACATAGGTATCCTTCTACTGCCCTCTACCCTAGCTTGTACATTATCCAGCATTTGTGGTGGGGGGGTAATAGATGGCCCCTATAGGATCTCTGTTAAAATACCTTTAAGTTAGATGTAAGTAATAGTGATTAATTCTCCTTTGCCGAAAAGTGTACAAAACAGCAAAAAAAAAATCACAAAATGCATTGGTGGTTTTTTTTTTTTTTTTTTTTGCAGCGTCTTTCTCCATTATTATTTCCACTTTTATTTTTGCAGCCATAGAAGCGAAACCTAGCGAAAACCTTTGCTTATCACTAGGAAGCAATGAAACTGGGCATACTGTATAACATGTATCCAGCAAAGGAGTTTCTCTAGAAAACCAGAATGTTATATGCTTTAAACCAAACCAATTCACTAACGTTCCATTAATATTAAGGGGTTTCATTTCCGTTATAGAAGAGGCTAATGGGGTACACAGCTTTCTCTAAATAATAAAATATAATTAGTGCCTAGTTAGTAAATTGAACATAATGGAATTAAATGTACATACATGTTTCAGCTGGTAGTGTCCTGAAATTAAGCTTCATGAGAAAGTAGATGCTGAATAAATGTATACATTACACAGATACCCATAACCACTTACAGGGTCCATATAAAGAACTCTTTCTGACATTTTAAATAGACAAAATAGACATTGCAAACCCAGTTTCAGTGGCCTTGAATATATCCCCTTAGAAAAGCAATGGCTGTGTGTGCTTAGCAAGCCTTGGATTTTTCCTCTCTCTATGATAAACCTGAGTAGTGATTTTCACAGGTCATAATTTCAAGCTGAAAGTTTTTAGCAAGAAAAACAAATAGTCTGGTAACCCCATGAAAAGGATGATTTTCTGCTATAGTGCTGAAGCCATACATCATGGCTGGTGTTTGGTTTAGCAAGGGTTAGTTTATTTAAGCTCACTGTGTAGCTGCTAAGGGAAGTGCAAGGTCACACTCGGGGTAATAAATAAACAGGCAGTTGACATTACAGAATATGCAAACTAAATGAAGTGTTAGAGGGCTACTGAGTGAAGTGACATGAATGTGGACATAGTATTCAATATTAGTACATACTAGGTTCTTCCAAAAACTGCTCAGTAAAAGCAGATTTCTTAATAACTATAGTTTATAAAGCATCAACATACAGTATTTGAAGTTCCAATTCTTTGTTTTTTTGTACAAATGTCATATTTGGTATTAATTTAGGTTTACATCCAGTAGCACTTTATCTTCAATACAGATCTGCAGGCCACTAATTACAGAACACACTAATTATTGCAGATATGATACTGCTCCTAGCCAGGGGCCAGCAGGAACAGTTGTCTGACACCACTTGCACAATATGCTAACTTTGTCCTGAACAGCAAATTACACAGACTGGGCTGGGAAATCCTGTGTTTGCATGGCCTGTAGCTATGGGGAATGTACATTCAGGGCAGTTAGTATTGCTGCTGAACAACATGGCCAGTGTCCTTCAGGTCAAATATGGCCTACAGGGTCACCTGTTTTACACCTTTTATTTCCTTGCCTTGTTCTTCAGGGCAGTAAATTTAAAGAAAGTCTGATTAAAAGAGCTGGGGTGCTATAAAACTGTTAAAAAGTAGACAAAGGTAATTTTTTTTACAATGCTCTGTTCTGAGGATATAAATCTCTGTTGAGAATATTTGTTTACTTGCCCTCTGGCACAACCTGCAGATGAAAGGGAAGCATCTGAAATTCTTGATACAGTGAAAAGAAAGCAATGGGACCAGTTTCTACCTCACTGACACTTTTCCTATATCTCTGACTGTGAATATGCAATTCATGTATTTGTTTTATCTCCAAAGGAAAATGTCGGCATCATTTTCCTTTCATGTATTTAACCTTTACAAAGTCAGTGGGCTTCACAATTCCATCACATGATTAGGTATGTTTGTTTGTAGTCAGAATCCATTAAAGCTGCAAAGCACTAAGCAAGGTGTGCCTATGTTGTATATACCCAGTCCTTTAATGAGGTGCATATGTTTGTGTAGTTTCATTCTTGTGGGTCTATATCCATTGAATTGGAGACCATTGTTTCTTGTTTTAAAAGTTGCTCTCCATCCCCCCAGATACACAATAATTACTTTTTTCCCACGTTCAGCTTTAGGGGCATATTTTTCACAAAGTGAAATACAGTTCATTAAAGTTAACCTGAAGGGATCTATTAACTTGTGTAGGGAGCTTGGAGATTTATTTATCAAGGAGTAAAATATAATTTGCTCTGTTTTCATACTTCTATATAAAGTATCTGTGAACTTTGCCTTTGACAAATTGTTGCTCTTGTTTCACTTTTCGATAAATGTGTCCCCATTCCAGTCTTTCCATCTTTCAAACTGTAAACATGAACTGCTAAATATTGTTTAGAATGAAAATATTTATGTGCAGACCCTAACTGGTAAAAATAGGCTCCTGTGTCTAAAACTAAGGTTCACTAACTTCCAAACTGAAAGGTTGAGAGGACAACTGACACAAGTACAAGGGAGCCTTGTAGTGGCCTCAAGCATTTCTGCTATGCGCATCCTCTACCTTATGGCACATAAGGTAGAGGTGTGCTAGAGGGCACCCATGTACTGCCCATATAGGTTGCAGCACCAGTAGCACTCGATGTGCCTGCTCCAGAAACAATTGGGTTGGCTCAAGTGCAGGCACACAGAGCAGATTTTGATGTGGAACTGCATACTTGAGCCGTTGCAGTTGGCACGCGGGGCCAATGAAGTTCTCCGTTGCAGGCACATCAAGAAGCTTTTAGAAGTATAGGGGCAGATACTTGGCCTGTGTTTATCTGCAAGCTGAGAATCCGCCATGTGTGGCAGCAGCCTAAATCATAGAGAAATGAGTGTAACTATTTGCAAACAACGTAAAACCATTAAACTTTTTAAATCCACATAAATACAATCTCTTTCACTAGGTAATCCAACGGGGCAATTGTTGTTGTGACATTCCTTTTGATATCGCACAGTGACATGTAAAAAAATCCCTAGTTTCCGAAGTCTGATTTTATAAAAACTCCACAATGAAATAGCCCAGTTATGCAATGCAGTTGGAAGGAGCCAGCAACCGTACACTTTTTAGTTCTAGGACACAAATTCCTTTCACACTAAAGGGCTGATTCATTAAAACATGAGTTTGAATCCCGAATGGGAAAAATCCGGATTGGATACGATAATTTCTAAAGATCGCAAATATCACGAAAATGCTTCCGAAAAAAACGTATTAGTCACGATAATATCGTATTGGCGTTCCGAAAGTCACGGAATTTTCATACCAAACGATTGTAAACAGCGGCAGAACCTTTCCAAATTTTTTGCGCACCGTACGAAAAAGTCACGCAATCGCAAAAAAAATCAGAGAAAATACACTTGGAGCGTTTGAATTAATGCTCCGAGCGTTCGTGTCTTAATAAATCTCCCCCTTAGTGTGCTCAACATCTTATATTGTTCTTGAAGAAGAAACATTTGCTACTGGTTTCTATTATTTATATTGTACATCATATTATAATGCACAAAATACTTTGACTATTTACATGAAAATGTGAGTGTGCACCTGTTATAATCATATCATGTTCTTATATGTTCAAGGATGTTTGATCTTCGTAAAACAGCATCTCATTTTGAAATACGAATGTGCACTGATGGTTTGTCTAAAAAAACTAAAGCGCCAAACAATTTCATGTAAGCTCAGTAAAGTGCTGCAGAATATGTTGGCATACTGAAGAAAACAAAATAATAATTATAGCTGGCATGTATCAAAGTTACAATAACTGCGTTATTAAAATCCTGTCCGTCTGTTTAAAATTATCCAAATACCAAAACAATGACAGAATTTCTGTTACTGCCTAATAGCATCATGGCCATTTCTAGCAAAGTGAAACTGGGACACTGTATTTTTCTTTTAGAGTTTGGTTGGGGTTAAAGGAGACAAATCCTATAAAAATTATGAATGTACCAGTGAATTGTACTCCTCTAGATATAGAAGGATATTGGATATTAGGATATTTGCTCTGTTAACAACATGGCTAGTTAGAAGAGAGGGGTAAGAAAAAATGGTCTTAGAAATAGGGGTAAATCTGTAGACAGCACTCACAATGTCAATGTCCATGAAATTGTTTCTCCCTGTTTACATGTTCTGCATGAATTTTTAGCCTAGGCCTGTCAGGTCACCCTTACTTACTCCTTTCCACATATTGTACATAGCAGTATCTCTTGCTACTTCTAGGGGCACATTTACTAACCCACGAACGGGCCGAATGTGTCCGACTGCGTTTTTTTCGTAATGATCGTTAATTTTGCGTTTTTTTTCTGCGTCTTTACGATTTTTGCGTAAAAACGCAAGTTTTTCGTAGCCATTACGAAAGTTGCGCAAAGTCGCGATTTTTTCGTAGCGTTAAAACTTGCGCGAAACGTCGCGCCTTTTAAGTTTTAACGCTACGAAAAAGGCGCGACTTTGCGCGCAAGTGTTAACGCTACGAAAAAATCTCGACTTTGCGCAACTTTCGTAATGGCTACGAAAAACTCGCGTTTTTACGCAAAAATCGTAAAGACGCCGAAAAAATACGAAAAAGTCGCAAAATGTTCGTTTCCAATCGGAATTTTTCCAATTCGGATTCGAAATCGTGTCTTAGTAAATCAGCCCCCTAGTCTTAGAACAGTATCAGAGAAAATATTTTATTCCAAAAGGAAAAAAAATGAGTACAATCAACATGGGTGAGTGACATAGAAGGACAAATAGGGAGAAAACAAGTGGTATTAACAATAGTTGGGGCATTGGCCCATAAGAAGATACAATTATACAGATGTGCAGGTACTTTAATAGGTAAGATGTCAGTTTTGTTTTGAATGGTTGAAGTCTGAGAGTTGACTTTCATGTGAGCCTTGAGAAATCTCATAAATTTCATAAACACAAACTATTCATTGCCTAGTTGATCCTCTAAAGACCAAGTTTGAAACCGAGAGTGAGAGAAGGAATGTCAGATGTGATAAAATAAACTTGGAACCACTTATAAGGAGTCTCTTCTTGTTCCATTTTGTTACAGTATGTCCAACACTAGGAACACTGTTTTGTACATCATGTGCTTACATACCGTAGGAAGAATTCTAAAAACTGAGCAACAAATTCACATTCACATAGAATAAGCAGGAATACATATACCTTTTTATCATTAAACCTTTTCACCTATATTATTACAAGCCTCTCTGGATCTCCAGAAATTTCATAGAACAGTGCTGCTTCCGATTTCATTTCATCTCAGCTTCCTTTGAGACCAGAATAAGTCAGAGGCTCATACATAATATAAAGCCTGTATAAACCTCTCCTGGACTAATATTTTTGTATCATTTTCACAACCTGCTCACTGGGAAACAGCTGAATACCTGTCATTGAATGAAATCCATAGATACTTTAAAAAAAATGGTGACTAGAAACCAACAGCAAAATAAATGACTGAATGTACGCCTCTTTGTTAGATATACATTATCATTCTAAAATGGTGTATTAATACTGCTTCTTGTGTAATAAATCTTGGCATAAGAGTAAATTAAAATCTATGGCAATGGCTAAACTTGAATATGCATCACCAATTCAGTTACTGTGTGGCAGTCTGCACTGGAAAAAAATGTTGACATCATTATTATCCACCCCTTGCATTTCCTATTAACCAAACAGCATGGGAGCTCTCTCCAACCTTATAACTAGTATACATAAGGACCTTTCTGGGCACTGTGTTTGAAATAAACTGGCAACACGTGAGCCTTTTTTCCTATGAAGAACAGCTGTAGCATAGTGGCAAGGAGCTTTTCTAACAAGGTAATACATATACTGATATATACAGATACTATTGCAGAGCTTCATCGATCAAAAAAATCTCGAAAACTCGAATAATTCTCCAACTAAACGTTTCTGTAGAAGTCAAAGGAATGTGTATTATGAACACTAGAGGTATTTTATTTTCAATTTTTTTCTAAGTGGCCAAATTTTTTAAATTAAATGGAAGAATGCAAATTTTTCTGCTGTTTTTTTTTATTTTTCTGGTATTTCTGATTTGCAGTTTTTTTCAGTAAACATGCTGACACGTTGTTCCCTGCTGCTGAATAAATGCCTGGAAGCCATTAATAGTCACTAACTGCAATTTGCAACTAGAAATGTGAGTGTGAGTAGCAATTTGCCAGTGAATGTTGCCATAAAAGGCATAATTTCAGGCAATAGTTGCTGGCTGAGAAATAAATGGTGTTTCCAGTTTTAGGTAATTGAATGGGGTATGCATGCATTTCATTAATTTTAATGAGTTTAAATGAGTTCCTCTCTGGTTGTTGATATTTGCAGTTAAATGAGGAATTAAAGGTATTTCTCAATTATGCACTTTTTTAATGGGGGGTATAAAGTAGCAGTATGTCTCTTATTCACAATTAATAGCTCTTGGGCTGAACATACTGTTTGCCTGTTGTTTTAAATGTATAATCACTGGGAGTAGCAAGGTTAGGCACCCCCATTGATTACCTGATACCCCAGGCCAGTGTTCCTGTTGGCATAAAACTGCACCCGCCTGGGGTATTTCTGCAGAAGCTCAGTTGCTGCATATGTCGGCTTTTTGTACTTCTACTGTGTGTGCCTGCCAGGAGCAGAACAAGGAGAAGACAGAAGAAGCAGCTAGGTAAGCAGCTATAATCGCTGGTAGGGGGGACATAACATTTTGGCACCCCAAGTGATTATACTTTTATTCTTCTTTAATAACAAAAAAAATCTATTTGTTTTTTTTTGTTATTTCTTGAGCTAATCAATACAAACAGGGAAATTGAAGCTACTCCCTGTTTGGTTCTTGTGAGGCAGATTATAAGATTCCCAGTAAACAACCCCCTCTTTTCACACTATTGCTATTTTTTTAATGGCTATTATTGAATAGAATTGAGGTTTAAGAAAGATTTTTGAATAGGGAATCATATTTAAAACACAAAACATTGTTTCTGTTGCTGAGGATTAGTGCCACTTTTCACTTATCTGAACTAAAAATTTGCTATCATTGGTGTAATTATCCCACCCCAGCCCCCCCACCAAAAATCTCAAGAGGCACCTGACACGCACAGCAACCCTCCTACCCCATCTGTGTCCCCCGCTCCCCGCTAGCTCATGCCACCCACTCACTTTTAGGAGGATAGCAGCTGGGAAGGGGGATTTCTACAACTACAGAAGAGGCTGATCTCTGCACCCCCATGGCCGTGTTTATAGTTATGCCACTGTGTGCTATAACCATGCACTGCAAATAAAAGAAGGCTATTTAAAGCAATGTGTGTGGTAGAAAGGGTAGAACAATACAAGCTAATGCAGGCATGGTAGCACAGAGACTGATATTCAATTTCATTTGTTTAACATTGATTTGAAGAGAAATACAGATAACAATAACAATATTCCTATAGCTATATTCAAAGTATAAAACAGCTCTGTATTAGAAGAAAGTCACTTCTCTTTCATTTTCTCCCTGCCCCATACACACAGAGCCATAAACATAATAAGCATTTGACAGAGCCAGCGGCAGTAGTGCTGTGAACTGCTGACTGCTTGAGACACAGAAACAAGAAATTTAATCCTGCATTTCCCCAAGAGATGTATGAATAGGGCATATTGCTCCTGGATGGCATGCTGGGAAAGTATTTGCACTCTGGGAAAATATATCATTGCCCTTATCTGCACTGCAGTGTCCCTAGATGTTTTGTTCCAGTTATCTAAGGAATCTTCTTTCTATGGTAAATATACTTACTGTAAACACTAGCCCTGGTGTCTAGCATGGAACACTGTTATTACACAGAATAAAACAAGAACACTGTAGATGGGACTCATTTGAATCTAACAGCTGGAGATGATATAGATACAATAGTTACTAATATATTTATACAGTTAACCACTGAGTCAGGTACTGGAAACTGGTTCCCATTCTTCTGACTATGAAGGTAATAGTGATCTGTCCTGTGTATGACCATGTCTCTCTCATATAGTCATTTTTAGACTCTTATACTGAAAAATGTACTTATCCAATATTTAGTATTTAATATGCCAAATAATAAGTACTGAGTACCTGAATACAGTTTATTCTCTGGTCAGTGGCCTTTCATCAACTAGGCACTGGGGACAATAATAACTACCTAAATCACTCAATTTCTGATCACTACATTCTACTCCTAAATTGTAAAGGAAGTGATAAGTACAAAGGAAAGCTGTTTGTAAACTGTTGAAATGTGGATGTCATACTGTGGAAAGGTTCATATATTTCTATACATGTGACTTTTTATTCAAGAGTGAATATAGAAAAATAATTTAACCACCTGAGCTTTCAACTGACTAAAATGAGAGGTCTGCCATTTATGGGGGATGCATCATTTAAATGTTATTGAAGGTGAAATGGTTGGTGGTGTCACTCCTATACTGGTGAACCCTATTGCCTCTATTGCCCATTTATAAGTAGCCCTGCATATGAATGAAGACCATTATGAGTCTTTTTCTTTAAAGCTTAAATTTCATTCTAGGAAACACATGTTTCTACATACAGTATACATGTTGAATACTATATAGGGTCTGTTTTTGTCAATGCAAACCACAATAGCTTTATTGGAGTAATAATAGCTTATACCTAAGCTTCTGGGTGTATTTGCCTCTTACCTCCATTATATGCTAAAGCCCACCACAGCGGGTGCTAATACTTCTCTTAGCCAATGGAATATGATATTGAGTAATAGCCACCCATACCAGCAGAGGTTAAAGTACACCTTGAAATTAGTCCTGATAAAAGCTATATGGATGGTTGCACAGAGGGAATGAGAGGTGTATAAAATAATAATTCAGTTGCTAAAACAGATTTAGATATATATGTAGCAACTGACTTACTATTTTATTAGCTTGCATTGCCTCATATATAGATGTATATATATATTTTATGAAAGGCTTTTTCTCCTGTGATTTTCACTTACAGAGCATTCCCTTCCCAGATGGAACATGTTCCTGTACGTAGCTATTCCTTTGTAAGGGAAATTTGCTATGCCGTGTTCATGTTGTTTCATTTCAGTCTCCCATGAAAAGTGAATGTACAAGAACAGGATATTTGTCTTTCTCTGATTAAAGAATCTAATCCACCCTGAATGGAATCCTGGGTAATTCGTTCACATATCACAGTTCAGTTGCCTGCACAGAGGCTGTTTGCTAAAGCCAAAAGAGGACAGCATGTCGTGTTCAAGGAATATTAACCAACGTAGCAGCACTTTCTATATCAGAGCCAGCACTTTCTATATTTGCACGTTTCACTAAATGCATTTGAGCTTAAATGGTGTCACTTCTGTCAGTAAAGGCATTAGCCCCGATTTACTTGCACTGTCAGTTATTGCTTTGTACCCAACCCACTAAGGGAACTCTGGAGTTACCATCAGGTTTTGGCTGCCAGGGTTTCCTTGTGTTATTCATATTGGAAAGATGCTAACATGCATGTATGGACTCAAATATAGTGATGAGCGAATCTGTCCTGTTTCGCTTCGCCATAAAATTTGCGAAATGGCAAGAAAATCTGCGAAACAGCGAAAAATTTGTGAAACACATTTGTCGCGCGACTATTTTGTCGTCCACGTCTATTTTTTTTGTCGCAACCATGCTCTTTTTTGAGGCACAACAAAAAAAATTTTCCGTGCGACAAATTTTTACGCGGCAAATTTTCATGAAACAATTCGCTGCGAATCCATTATTTCCGTGTCAATTTCAGCTTTTTGTTACAGCAGCCAGAAGTAGAAACAAATGTGAGTATGATCTGAATGGGGGTTACACATAGAGCAGCTAAAGCTTTCCTGGAAGGAAAGCTCTGTTTAAAGGGATAGTTCAACTTGGAACTAAGAATGATCTTGTAGATAGTATCATTGTAGTACAATTTGCCCTTAGTCTTTTTATGTTTTGTGGGGGTCTAAGTATTTAATTTTTTTTGTCTGGAACACCCAAGCTTGTAATTTCAATTGCTCATAAATAGGAGAGGCCTGAATAGTAACAACTAGAAAGTACCCCAGCAGGCACATCTGCTAGTAAAAGGTCCATGTAGAACGTATTTAAAGGTTATTTGAATATCTGAATATGTGATTTATCCTCCTCTGCATTTGCTGCAGTCTGTCACACACTATCATAATCTCATATTTATAATCCTTGATAGCTGTCAGTTTAACAAATGTCATCACTTAATATTTTCTATGAAGAATTAAGAAGGAATCGCTATGGAAACAGAAGGTGCATTCATGTTAGAATACAAGATATCAAATTGAAGGTCTTAAAGGTGCAGTGTTCTTTGCTAAGTGATAAATGCTTATGGTGGTATTACAGTTTTAAGATGGGAGCTGTCCCTCTGACTTCTCTATTCTATTATAAATTCCCCCCTTTTTTCTACTGGAGGCCCAACAGTTAATTCTCTTTTACACATTACTGTGAAGGGAGCTTGGGGAAGAGTTTGGAACATATTTAAAGAAACATCTATCTTTGTAATCCGTTAAACAAATGCAAAGGGAAGGATTTAACTTTATCTTGCTTAATCCTGTGTCATCTTTAACTACTGTACTTTCCTTTTACATCATGTATCATTGGTTATGCATTACAAAGATTTCTGCATTCTAGATTGTATGTATTAGTTTGCAGATTTTGGTATTGAATTTGAGATCCCAATCACTTGCCCGTGCCTTCAGTTCCCTCAGTCATTATCCATTGGATTTACAAATCTGTTTGGAGAGCCTGCAAAGTGGTGGCAGCAAAGTGAATAATTGTAATGAGAAAAGGGCCCAAGACTGATCCTTAAAACCTCCTGTGAGCTTACAGTCATTTCTTTGTTCTTATGGTGAGTTTTAATACATTTGATGCAAAATATAGATATTATTTAATTTAGGTAAGAGCTTTCCCCAAGTCCCCAAGAATGTCAGGACTAATGATTTGGAGATACCTTCACCTCACTGGAACTCCTGTAATATAAAGTACTACCAACCATATACTACTTTACACTTTTATAGGTTAAATTAAAGATTTGAATCTCTTAAAAAGGGGACTAAATTTGAGGAAATTTGCCCATTACTTCTTAAAAGGATATGGCCTTAAAGATGCATACAGGGTTATTAACAAAGGAGGGAGATTTGAAAAGTGCAGAAAATAGGAGCAAATATTTTTTGCACTTTGCCCCAGTTGAATTTGCTTCTAGCACCCATAGGTATAATACAGAGTTGCACCTCTTGCTGTATGCTGTGCTGTGTATAGACAGGACATGGGCAGAAAATGGGCACCCTCTGGCATACCCCTAACTAACTTGGCATTAAATATATGCAAACCAGGAGTGCTACAGGGATGCTAAGCATTTGAAAGCCTTGTACTTACTGCTTGTTTAAGGTAAGTATTGTAATCCCTTGTGCCAAAGTGTTGTTATTTTGCAGCCCATGGCCGCCCTACACTTGCACCTAGATGTTAATAAACTGTCCATGTTCTACCTCATCTGCAACTAGACTAAGGGGCACATTTACTAATCCACGAATCAGAATCCCGAATGGGAAAAAAATTGGATTGGAAACGAAAATTTTGTGACTTTGTCGTCGCCGTCGTGATTTTTTCGTATTGAGCAATTGTAAACGCCGGAAAAACCAATCCGATTTTTTAGCGACGGCGACGAAAAAGTACGATAAAGTCGTAACGCCAATGAAAAAAACGCGGGACATACGAAAAAGTCGCAACGGTGACGAAAAGTTGCAAAAATACCGATCATTACGAAAAAACGCATTTGGGCGGTTTCGGTCCGTTCGTGCATTAGTAAATCTGCCCCTAAGTCTGCTTGGATTCTCTTGTTACATGTTCTGCTATGTACATTACTTAATACCAACTTGGACCGTATGGGGCAAAAGTAGGCCACCTAAAAGCTGTCGAGAGTATGAAGAAGTCAGTGGCAATTGTCCTTTTTACGACTAGAAGATCTTTCTTTGCTTCATAGTAGAGGTTTTCAGGTTTTATTTATGGAACAATATAAAAAAGGTGTGTTTATTTGCATTTCGCTGCATCTTTTTTCAGATCTTTTAATATACCGCTAGGCATTCATGGTTTTTGTGGCTTTGAGTTTAGCTGTGGTTTCAAAAAACTCTAAAACTGCGAAAATGCAAATGTTGATGTTGATAAGCCTGAGCATCAGTGCAAATGAGACCTTTTCTAGGCTATAAACTGTTTCAACACCATGTTTGCCTGTGAACAAACAAGATAATGTATTCCTGTGATACCAATACGTTTTTGCTTAAAGCCAGTACCTAAGCGCTGGGAATAGCAACGGTGATGACAGGGCAGAATTCTGTAGTCATTAGGAAACAATAAAATAGAAGGCTATGTATGTACAAACAAGCACATTTTCATCCCAAATAATGCTTTTTCACTAATTGCATTTGTTTCATCCATCCAAATAATTCAATTCATTTTAAGTTGCCAATTACAGTCATACCTATCAAGGCCTCCACCATGCTGGTGATGGAACATATTCTGGTTTCAGATCCTTTCCTATCTTAATACCATAAAAAAGCACTTGAAACTGAGGAAGTTTAATAATTGCATTCTGTTATTCATTATTTTGTCCTGGATCTAAGTAGGCTACTATAAATCCCGGTTGATGCTAAAGCAATAGTAAATATATATTGTAATGTTTAAATATTTGTAACAACCTTAAGGTATGGGGGTCCACATGAATGACCCCTTATGTAGATACCCATGGAAGATAATAGGTCCAACTCCTGCATCTCCAAGTGTTAAATTCAGCTTTTCAGCACATTTCTGTGCAGAACTTGGTGGTGTTTATGATGACACAAATTGTTGATTCATTAGGTTTATTATAAAATGATCATCTGATACAAATAAAGATACAAATTCATACATATATTTATGTAAACAAAAAAAATGTTAGTATAAAAATTACAAATTACACAACTTGTCTGCTTCCTCTATTTTTTTGTTGCCTATGTCCAGTAAATACAGATATATACAGTATACAATATATAATTCATCTTTGTTAGTATTATTTCTTATTAGAAATAATTAGTATACATTGTAAACCTCTTTGTATTTCCAGAATTTAAGACAACAGCATCCATGTAATGGCCTCTAATCAAATACTAAAACATCATATAGATTAGTACTGTCCAACTGTTTCCATATAGTGGCCAGGTACTCACTATATATATTTGACGGCAAGTTTATTATTAAATGGCCATATCCAAAGTGGTCAGTGGGGCTCTTGAGCAGTCTGAGGCCATAAAATCTCTTTGAGGTTCACATACAGCCAAACAGAATCCAGATGGGCTGGCCTGACATATGTTATAAATATACAGATATATTTGTGTATGGGTATGTGGGAAGACGTTTTTGTGCTGATGCAATCTGTTACTGATCCCTTGCCCTAAAAATATAGTAAACATATTGAATAATGACTTCCATACAAGTACAATCATGAAAAAACACTCCAGGGATAACACAAGAATATGTTTTGTTTTTTTTCAGTTTATATTACTCAAACTACCACCCTGTGCGGGCAGTTCAGCTCATGAAAGTGGGTAAGCTGCAGAACTACCAAGGCCTGTTTGCTGAAGCTATGAAAACCCTTAAGCAGGTAAGTGGGGGGGCTTTGTGCCCATCTCTATTACAGTAGTCAGCTTCTGTTGCTATTTAGTAGTTTTTACTTTGAGTTTGGTTGGGGGTGGGAAAATTATCTCTCAATAGGTAAGCATGGAGCCATACACTGGCATCACACCTTCTACTGTGACTGGCTGCACTTCTACAATACAAAGTTGTAAATTATTACCCATTTCCATGGTCAGTGTGTCACTTGGCAAGTTATATTTATAGAGAAGAGTTGGCCATGGAGCCAGTCTCATACAACAGACCTGCCCAGTAACAAAGCATCGTTGTAATGGTAACAGTGTAAGTACATACAGATATCCCAGACACACTGAATATTGACAGTTAAACCTTATATATTACTGATATATATAATTTATGTTACAGGACATATTTCTAATTGGAACTTTGATCTTAAATTTTACCTGAAGTTCTCATGTTTTTCAGAATAGTGCTGTTTTCCCAGCATCTGTGGCAATTAGTTTGGAAATAGTGGAGTGGATATAAATATTTACAGCAAAACAGAAATAGCACTTCTGCCTTGATAATATCAATGACTAGTCTTTATCTCTTGGAGACATTTGCATCAGTCCCTGACTATGGCACATACCCTCCTTTATCCCATGTGCACCTCGTGCCTGTCACCATACAATGCTCACCACCTCTCCACTATTATTGTGTAATTATTACACAAGTTCCTGATGCTAAGCATCTTAGTAGATGGTTTGTTAGCATAAATATACAGCATAACAAAATATTCTCTTTCTGATATTATGCAGGTTTCTAACAGTAATTTGCTGAATATGTGACATGAAGTAATGACATCTACCAATATAGAGTTCTGTAGTTTCTGTATCATATAATTAAAAGCCAAGAAAAAGTAGATTTTTGCCCTTCAGCACCTTCTAGAAACAAAATTGTGCAGCGGCAGCATTATCTTAATGTCTCTTGCATCATTGTACAGTACATACATTTACTACTGCTGACTGCAAACTATAAACAATACAAATCATTTGCTGCTACTTAAATACCCTTTTTTAGTTGCCAGACAGAAAACAGATCAGTCAGTTTTTTTTATAATAAATTATTCAGCTACATGCGTCAGGCATTCCGTACATGTTCCATTGTGTTACATAAATAAATTGCATATAGCTCTTAAGGAACAGCATTTTACATAATTACTAAACATGGGATACAAACTATGTACATCACAGTTTAACAGAGGTTTAGAAATCAGAAAGCAAATTGGCATCCAATTACCTTGAGGATTGCTTGTTACAGTAGCCAGGCTGCATTTCATGTAATGAGCTGTAACAAACCTTCCTTTCATAATTACTGTAAAGAAGTCAAAGATATATCAGAGAGAGGATAGATTTGCAGAAGAAAACAGCTTGGTAAAGGGGTACTCATAATCCCCTAGTAAAAGAAAAATATAAAAATACATATTTACTTTGTATGCTGTGTTTCAACATATTATGGACTTCCCAGCAATTACGAAAATTGTTTGTTACTGATACAGGGAAACGGGTGGGTGCATTGTGATGGAAAGATAATATTTATTCACATTCTACTGGTTTACAATGTTGGAAATAGGCTAGCCACCTTTATTGTCTTTATTAATGATTTGAGTCCAGATCCAGTCAACTTCACAGTTCCAGACTGACTCCAAATATGTTTCATCTGTAAGATTCACTCATATTAACCCGTGATATACCGCTGCTTATCGGGGGGCAGTATTATGTGATGACATTGCTAACAATTAGGCAAAACAATCCTATTGGGTTTAATGTAAATATTTTTTAGTAGAGTGAAGGTATGGAGATCCAAATGACAGAAAGCTGCGTATCTGGAAAGCAGAACAATGGGAAGGGACAGGCCCGGATTTGTGGAGAGGCCACAAAGGCCCAGGCCTAGGGCGGCAGAAATGTAGGGGCGGCAGAAATGTAGGGGCGGCATGCCGCCCCGCCGCAATGGAATTTTTAAAGTTTTTTTCAATACGGAGCAGTGGGAACTTCTCCCCACTGCTCCGTATGGGGCTTTAAATGTATGCACATGCGCACTCGCGGGCGCGCAGGGGGGGCGGGGTAGGGAGACGAGCGGTTGTTCGCTCATTCGCGCATGCGCATTGGGGGGGCGCGGGAAAGCAAATCCGGCCCTGGGAAGGTAGCAAGATAGCAGCTCCCAGTAGATATCAGAATAGCTCTCAATTGTAAGAAATCCAAGTCTGGCTTGGGACTCCTCCAGTTACATGGGAATATAAGAAAACAAAAGGTTACCTGAAAGCAGTTCTAATGTGTAGCGCTGGCTCCTTCTGAAAGCTCAGACTCAGGCACAATGCACTGGGATGGCTGCCTACACACCAATATTACAACTAAAAAAATACATTTGTTGGTTCAAGAATAAAATTTTACATGGTATAGTGAATTTTGGATGAATAAACTGTGTCATTTAGAAATAAAAAGTACACTATAGCTAGATATTCTTTAAAGAATATTTCCCCCCCTTTCCTACTCCCCCCCCCCGTCCTCACACTAAGTTACAAAGTTAGCCGGTAGGCTGAACAATTACAAAATAAGTTACAAAAATAAGTTAAACGCTGTGGATAACAATGGATCTTTATGTAACAATAGACAAAAAAATTTAACATGTATATATGCTTATCAAAATGTTAAAATACAATAAAAATAAAGTTAAAAAAAAAAATCATGACAGAATCCTTAAGTATTAAGGATTATTAAGTATTAAGGATCCTTACATTTTTGCAATGTAAAGCACAATGGAAATTGCATTTAAATGGGTCCCCATTTCTTAAAATAACTGTTTCGCCATCTCTCATGCACAAAGATTTGTTCTTGTCTCATTCAGCGCAAACATCAATTTCCTGTATTAAAGAGACAAAAGTGCCCACTCCACTGCCTGCACTCATTCTGCCGATAGAGCCAAGTCATTTGCTTTCTGGCTCACATCAGAACATCTTTATTTGAATGAGCCATGATATGAAAGCAAACATTCCTAGGAGCAGAGCGTTTCATTCCAGCTTATGTGCTCGTTGCAGTTGCTGCGAATCCCTTGCCTTGTGATCCAGCGGCGCCTAATCAATGTGCATATTCTCAGTCCCTCCGTGATGTCATTAAGCCACATTCATATTCACATGGCAATAGGAAAAGCCATCAAACATGCTTACTCTTTACAAAAATGTACAAGCCAAGTCAATCTCATTTATATACCTTTATCATTTTCATCTAAATAATAATGTATACACTGGAGAAACTGCCTTGGTTTACTGTTTTGTATTACAGCCATTTTTCATTGCTGGATTCTGTATTCTAGACTACATAGCGGGTTCTTTTGATCTTGTATGATCTTCACTCATAAAGAAAACCATGTAATGTTCATTCACAGTGGGACGGATAAACTGCATCTCCATGGAGGGAAAAACACATAAAAAACGCATAAACCTTTTTTGTTAGAGTTGGATTAAAAAGCTGTAGGATAAAAAATATATCAGTAGGAAGATATTTGCTTCATAGGGTTATATTTTTCTTTTACTGGGCCTATGGAAATATAAAAATAGGTTTTGTTATTTCATTAGATTTTACATAATGGCATTGTGAAAATAAAATAGCAAACAGTTGTGGTAGAACTTTTTTATTATGAGCACAAAGTTGCATTTGGTTTCATCTGGGTCTGCGTATTACAAAAGCATCTTAACGCTCAGAATAAATGATCCTTTATGCAATTTGTGCCTATTACAAAACTACCAGTTGTAGGGAATTAGTTCATAGGTACAGTTACCTATCCTGCAAAATATTTCCTTCTCTTTGTTCTCTACCAGACCAGCATGGCCTAAGTAAGTGCCTCATTTGGCTCCTTATTTTGTGTCATCTTGTAGGCCACAGAGCCATGATCCCCAATCAGTGGCTCTTAAGCAACAAGTTGCTCCCCAACCCCTTGGATGTTGCTCCCAGTTGCTCAAAGCAGGTGCTTATTTTTGAGTTCCAAGTGTACTAGCAAACAGAGCCACTTATAGGCTGACAGTCTAGAATCTACCAAACAGCCAATCAGTGCCTTTATTTGGCACCCCCATGCCATATTTCATGCTTGTGTTTCTCCCCAACTCTTTTTACATTGGAATGTAAATTACTGGTAAAAAAAAGGTTGGAGACCTTCACCAGCATCAGTAAGAATGGAATAGATGCACTCTACTCCCCAGTGTAACAGAAGAAGGAACAGAATTATGTAGAAGTGCATGGATCGTGTTCTGAAACCTTTAATGAATGGTGTCAATTTGTGCAACAACTTGTCCATTTTTGTCTGAGTGCAGCTACAGTTGGGGTTGTAAATTAACCTTATTATTTCTATCCTCATAATTTCCTACAACTTTTAGAAGATAGATAGAAAAAATAATTGTACAGTCACTTGGGTGCAGAATTATAAAAACTCACCCTTGTTTATTTCATTTCTAGGGGATTTTTAGAAGCATATTTGTCAAATGGTGAGTTCTGACTTTCAGCCATTGATAAATATGCTTCAAAAAAATCCCATAGGGGTTTTATAAAGTCACATTTTGATAAATCTGCCCCTTGGACAAATAGAATCGCCCAATATAAAAGAACCATCACACCCCATTGTTGAGTATTGGTAATGGGTTTCTGTTTAATAGCTCCCACATTGCTCAGAGCACTTTCCAGCATCACGGTTCATTAAACTGGTGGCCTGATCCATTTCTAGAATTTGTGGTGCTCTGGAGGGGAAAGACATATTGCCATAAATATTGCCTGACAATTTTGGTGGAATAGCTTTATAGTTCAGGGCACCCATAGGGCCCAATTCAACAAACTGAGGGGTCTAAGGCAGTTGAAAAATCCAGTATAATACACAAAGCAGCAACTGGAACACATTTTGAAATTGGATTATAACTTCTGTTTTCCAACATACGTAACATGATATTATAAATTAGTTTAGATATTATACATTAGTTATTCGTTTATTAATTTATTATTTATATCAGAAGCATCATATTGCAAAATGCAAAACCCTGGGATGCTGATTTATTGAATGAGAGGTGCTGCAGAATATAAGAATAAGGGACTGACTTTGTTAAATTTGCTACTAGGGTTTATCCCTACTATGAGAGTCTAACAAAAAACCAGGACCCTGAGACTATGAGACTAGCTGGAAACTATGGATACGGATGCCTTACTGCTGGATCTGCATTCAGTTTATATCACTGGCTCATCTTTCTGCCTTCCTCAAGGGAGTGTCTGCTGTCAGGACATGCTCTTTAGAATATATAAATGTGGATAAATACATTCACAAAGGGAAGCCTTCTACAGCATGGGCCTAAGGCAACTGCCTTCTCTTTCCGTGCCCTTGAGCCAGCCCTGTGGTTACTGAAGAGGTTTCTATAAACATTTCCCTTCAAGATCAAAAGTGATTTCATTTAATCCTTGAATTGTAGCAATAAAACCCATAACCTCTATAAAAGTAAATGCTTGTAAAAGTGTCAGTCCTTTTTCAAAATAAACCTGCACATTGACGTTAATATTCTTTATTTGCTCACAATAAAATGCTTGTTCTAAACATAGTTTAGTGACAAGTGACTTGTCTCAATTTCAAAACCTATTCAATAATTAAGTTATAGTGAAGAAAGAGTAATATAGATTTCTACTCCAAAAATACATTAAAAACAAATCGGTCCAACAAACTGCTTGCTATTTATTAACTTCCTGCAAGAGCTTTAGCTTTACTCTGGCTTTTTGGGTGAGAGATGAACAGGGCAGTATGCATGATGGGTAAGGCATTAAGTGTGATGTCATTAGTTATAATTAGTGCTAAATGATTTAATCACATCACAAGATATAAGAATATTAGAAGTCACAGAGGCTATGGCCGAATTACAGGTCATGGAAGTCCAAGGTGACTTCTACTATCCTCAGATTTTATAACAGGGGGTCATTACAAGTTCCATTGAGTCATTTGACACAAATCATTAAGTACTGAGGATATAATTTACACAATATTCACTGTCGAGTCCTTCTGGGTCTGGTTGGGCAAACCAGTGCCTGACCAAGTTCTGCTGACATGCAACCCAGTCTGCACTTACCACCTACTATGCACCCTAGCTTGACCTGCTACCTGACCCTACCCAAAATAGGTTAACTTACCTTCTGATTTAGGGATCTGCAAAACTGGAAGTGACATCATGGTGAACTGAAAGTGATGTAATGCTGGGGTGGATTAACTGGATGAGGACAATACATTTGCTTACTCTTTCGGGCGATGAGAGCCAATCACAGCCACACTTTACCAGTTACCCAGACCGGGAACCCACAGACCACTTGCACAGTCATGGAATCTGTATCTGTGTACTGTCCATGGGTACCTCACCCGATGCAGGTCTCTAATTCAAGGCTCTTGTTAATTATAAGACATTATTACCATTCCTCAACTGTGGCAAATTTCATTTTGCTTTTCTTGGGGAGATTTATTAAATAGTATATTGAGTATGTAACTGTAGTCTGTATGATTGAAGGATGTCTGGGTTTGATTTCCATTTACCATGCCTTTTTATAGATGGAAGAACAGCAGTATTGAAGGATGTTATGCCTGGGCACTTTCACAAATAAATCTAAATGCCCATGCAATATGTTACAATTACGTTCACATGAACACACATGGCTCATATGTCATGATATAGTGGTTCTTAGTAGAAATTGAGTAGAAATGAAAGTATCGGGCCATACAGTTTATATAGTGAATCAGCAAAAAGTTCCCAGTGGGACAGAATTTGGGGATCATTGAAAATGTTCTTAATTTGAACAGGAAGTCTAGAGCATTCTAGCATCCATGCAAAAAATAAATATACACAGCATTGATCAGTGAGTGTGCATAGAGATGTACCAAGTGGGAGGCTTAGAAAACAATTTGATTGTAATTAATGATAGTATAAATGTCCTGACTTTCTAAAATATACAATAAAGTTGCTAGACACTACTGAGAACAGCAGGTTTTTAGCTGCAAACTTTCATTTGAGTATAATAAATCAAATTACAGCTATGATTTCACATTTCCGAATCCACTGGGATATTTAAAACACGCTGCAGCTCAAACTGGGTATCTTTTAAGGAATTTAGGTCAGCTTGCTAATGCACACACATTTTTAGAGTTGAAGTAAGATAATTAGCAGACACATTTCCCCTTTATTTTATCTCTTCTGCTGCTCATTACAACAGCTTGTCATATGTCTAAGATTCATCTATTTACATATACTTCTTACTAAAGAGAGAATAGGGCTATTAAGGTACTGAATCAGATTTCTGACCCTTCAGGCCTTCTGTTCCAAATAACCACCTTACTATTCCTGGTAGGCTGTTGATTTTTTTCCAGGACCCCAAGTTTTCACCTTATTGTCCCCCCGACCCTTAGCCAACAAACTTAGTCAGTATATACTTACGATATGTATTATTCATATGATGTTTAAGATCTAACCCTTTGTGTTCCTTAGGCCTTTGATATAATGAAGGTGACACACGGAAGAGACCATGGCCAGACTCAGCAGTTGGCAGAGCTTATGAATGATTGTGAAGCCAATATGAGAGGAATGTAGGAAGACTGGACAACACTTCTACTCTGTCTCCAAATCTGTTTCACATCTTTGGGCTGTATAATAAAGAAACTTGCTAAAGTTTTGTTATAACATTTACTGACAAATGTCATGGACATTCCTCTTTGGGCATCTACCGATTTTGAAGGTTGGATAAAATGTTTAGTATTATGTTGGTACACGAGGGTCTGATTTACAAAAATACTAAACTGGACAAGTGAGTCAGATCTTTGCTTTCATTTTTTAAGCAGCCGTAGACTAGGCACTGATTGGTTGCTATGGGCAACTGCACTTTAGCACCTGTCTTTGAATATCAGCCTCATCTTTTAAAGGGGTGGGTCACCTTTAAGCTCACTTTTAGTATGTTATAGAATGGTTAATCCTAACCAACTTTGCGACTTGTCTTTAGTTTTTAGTTTTTATAGTTTTTTAATTATTTACCTTCTTCTTCTGCCTCTTTCCAGGTTCACTGACTCTGGAAGCCAGAAAAACTATTGCTCTGTGAGCTACAATTTTATTGTTACTGTTACTTTTTATTAATTACCTTTTTTTGGGGACCATCTCCTAATAATAATCCAGTCTCTCATTCAAATTAAAACCTGGTTGCTATGGTAATTTGGACCCAAGCAACCAGATAGCTGCTGAAAAACCAAACTGGAGAGTTGCCACATAAAAAGTTAAATAATTCAAAAATCATAAATTATAAAAAAAAATGGAGACCAATTGCAATTCTAAAGGTTAAGTTGAAGGTGAACAACCCGTTTAAAGGAACAGTAACACTAAAAAATGAAAGAGCTTTAAAGTAATAAAAATATAATGCACTGTTGCCCTGCACTGGTAAAACTGGTGTGTTTGCTACAGTAACACTACTATAATTTATATAATAAGCTGCTGTGTAGCCGCGGGGGCAGCCATTCAAGCTGGAAAAAAGGAGAAAAGGCACAGGTTACATAGCAGATAACAGACAAGTTCTATAGAATACAATAGTGTTTTATCTGTTATCTGTTATGTGCCTGTGCCTTTTCTCCTTTGAATGGCTGCCCCCATACTACACAGCAGCTTATTTATATAAATTATAGTAGACTTTCTGAAGTAAACACACAACTTTTACCAGTGCAGGGCAGCAGCACATTATATTTTAGTTACTTTTATACACTTTCATTTTTTGGTGTTACTGTTCCTTTAAGCTTGGATACCAAAGCCCTCTCTGAATATTTGGCAGTGCTCAGTTACTGTTACTGTCCCACTAAAGCCATGTACTAAATTGTCAAAATTCTGAACTGGCAGTCAAGGTGTCTTTGCATTGATATGGGTGAAGACCGAAATGTTGAGTATATGTACATGTACCCTTTCAGTCTTTATACATTTTGGCCTGTTTGAATTAAAATGAGAATTTCTTTTGGGAGCAATGTCAACAAAGTGTCAACAAATAAATATTTTTTTTTAAGTTGTTTCTTGGAACAGTTCATATGTTCTAGCTGTATTCTCAGTGGAATAGGTAAAACTCCTATAACAGGTATTCAGCTTATAAACAGCAAATACAGTGACAAATTAATGAAAGATCAAGTTGTTTTTTCCATTGGTTGAAATTGTTGATATTCAAAAAATTCTGAAAACATTTTTCAGTTTTCCCCCAGAAACACATTGTAAATAGTCCCGGGTTTGAGCAGTCAAAAATCATTTTTTCCTTTGGTCCAAAAAGTCATGCTTGTGTGGTGTAAATGTATTACAGTCCAAGTCTGTGGTAAAGTCTAACAACTCTTATTTAGGAACAAAAGTCTAGGAAGGAACAATAAATACATTTTTTGAAGAACATCTTCAATTCATGAAATGAGGCTACATTTAAGCAGCCAGAGAGATCTCTTTAGGCTTTACTGCTGAACCAGATAGATACAAACACTAGTGATGCAACTAATCCACTAAATCCTCGTATAGACAATATGGAGCATACAGGAAAAGCCGGATCATTTTTGTTTCCAAATAGGCTATGTGGCATCTTTATTATGGCTACATGGGATGGCTCAGGCAAACTAGCAAATTGTGGATAAATTAACCAGATGCACTTCTGGCTGATTCTCTCTTTTGTCCCATATTTTAAGTGAGGGGAGCTGGAGCTAAGGCCAGCTTCTGACACTTTTGAGTTAACCAATGAGGTGTTTTGGTGGTCATACATTAGTAGACCTTTTACATTACCTGACCTACTGGCCCATAGAACAGCATTATCATGTATACTCATGGGTGTTGTTAAACAATTTGATAGAATACCACCTTTAATTAAGGAATATTGTCCTGAAAGATATTAGAGGTCATTTGTGAAGCAGTCATTTGCAAGGAGCAGCCATGCTGGTGAGGAACTCTGATCAGAGAGGCATAAGGGGTACATGCCTAGCACCCCACCCCCATTGTAGCCCCCTAGGCACGTGCCTCTTCTGCCTCTTTTACAGGATATTTGGCCCTATGATCTGTTTCACATTTAGCTGCCTTTGCCCCTGTGGTTTTTAATCATGGCCAGGGATGATATTAAGCAGTATAACGTGGGGCAGTGATGCTGGGTCCTTTTTCAAGACAGACTTTATCTATAGGAACACTAAAGGGAAACATTTGGTTGAGCATATGTTTAATAAGAAAATGCAATGTAGAAATAGCAAGAGGCCAGTAAAAACCTCTAGGTCAAATATAATCATCTGAGTTTGTACTCTTTATTCCTTGCCCTACATGAAAGGCACCATGAACACCTAGGCTTATAATGCAGCCTGTCTATACCCTTCCTACCCCCCTCAGACTTAAAGCTTTACTCACAAAATATTTAGTGCCGAAGGCAAATACCCACAAGTAAAATGGACAAAGCTTAAGATAATCATTGTACTTATATCCCTCTTATTTCATAATTGTATAATATCTTCCTGTCATACACAGTGCAGGAAAAGCCCTTCTTCAGTCTTTTGAAGTAAGTACATTCTCTTCTACTTAGACCTCAGTGTAATCCTTTAAACTTGTAATACCTGAGGTAATAGGCCCTTTACTCATCACTGTAAAATGCTATCACTAAGTGCCTTGCCATAATGGGCTAAAGGAAATCCCTGCTGCTTGGAAGAGATATACACTGTAAGAATGCTATTCCCAGAAAGCTTACCCTACTTAAAATACTGTGAAACAAGAAATCTAGTAACTTCTTTATTCAAACTATCATTTTGAAATGTGCTATTTTTTTCTTTGTTTATAAACTCATTTTTTCAATATGGATTCAGCTCATTATTTGGCTTAATAAAAAAAAAATTAACCCTTTACTTGAAATGGCCTCCAGAATACATAGCCATACAAAATACTCAAGTGAGGGCAATATGTTGATTTCATGTATTTATGAATAATTATACGTCAGTAAGCAGGGCTGTGAGAAGGTACATAAATCCTCCGACTTCACTACTGTTTTTGGTACCTCCGCCTCCGGCTCCTCCATTTTTAAAGGAACAGTAACACCAACAAATGAATGAGTATAAAAGTAATAAATATATATTGTTCTATTGCCCTGTCCGGTAATCGTTGTGTGTTTGCTTCAACATGAAACCTTTACCAGTGCAGGGTAACAGTACATTATATTGTTATTACTTTAAAAATATTTCTTTTTTTTGGTGTTACTGTTCCCTTAATATATTAATATATTTTCTATGTTGATTGAAAGAACACAACATACAAGGCATTTCATCACAGACAAAGCTCAGCACTTTTATAGCTGTATGAAGACGGTGCCTGCTTTTGGGAAGCTGACGCTCTACCCTATTGGCCATCCAAGCCTGTCACTGTCAACATGAATGAGGATACGTTTCAAGTTTGGGCCTGAGTCTATAACTAAGCCTATGTTATTGTGCCTTTTTTTTTGTTTAAATATCCCTTAAACCTTAAGTTTAAGCAAAAGATAAGAAATGAAAACAATAAGGGTATAACAAACAACCATGCACTTTATTCTTACAGCAGAAAAGTACTTTATTATGACTATTATCTATGAAATAGGACATTGTAACATTGTATGGTTTTTTTAATTACAATTTAAATTTATTAGGAGTTGGAGGCAGAGTGGGTTCCCCTGTGTCAATGGGTGCAGTTTGCAGCAGGACGTAGGACTTATGCACTGGCACTAAGTGCAAATGGACCCAAGTGCAAGGATCAGCTTTAGATGCAAGTACCTTTAATATATTGCTTCCATTTGTGTGACTGCATCTATATTTGCAAAACTATAACTGCATTTTTATCCATTAATGAGCCCTAATGTGTAGTGGAACCGCCATGTCATGAGCTACTGGACACACTATAGGGATTGTAAATGCACCAGGCAAAGTGCAAAAAAAAGTTTGCTATTGTGCATATACAGTACTGCAGGCTTTTGTTCTCTGTTTCAGATTGCAGAGACCTGCAGTTCCATCTTCTAATACAGTGCTGACTGGATTGCTATGACCCCCCCCAGCCCCGACCTGCTTCTTACCTGTGTATGTCATTCAGAGTGCAAAGTAAGTAGTGGCACTAGGCACGGCCTGGTGGGGGGGGGGTTCATAAATGACCACTCAAGTCATGACATTCTGGAATAACCGTATCATCCTAGATTTAACCTGCCCCTGAGGGGTTATCACTTGGATTTAAAAAAAAAAACATTCTCCCTACTCCCTTCTGAGCTGATCCTACACATCCCAACTGCAGATTGCAGCGTTAGGATATAACAGGTGAATGGCAGGGTGCATAGGGTGATATACTAACTGTGTCTCATGCCCCTGCATATTCCCATGGCCACCAGAATGTGATTAGGAGAAGATTAAGAGAAAATTATCCCAGGAAATACATCTTTCAGTATAAGTAGAGAATACAACCACAATATATGCAATATAAAACAGCTAAATGTTTTACACAATGATACCTGTGTCCTTGAATCACTATAGGCAAGTGACAAGAAATCACTAAGCATAAATAACCCTTACCTACATGCAGATGAGATCATTTGTTAAACTGCTCCTGTATCTCATGAATAATTACTTGTATTCGTTTGTGACATATTGTTATATGCAGAATACATACATATATTACTCACAGTGGGAAATCATATGGTTGAGATACTGAATAAATTATATATTTTGAATCAATGAACATGATTTTTTTTTTTTTTAAAACTAGCTTAGTTTGCCCAAATTCCACTGTCACCCATATAGGGGGCTAGGGAGAACAGAATAATTAGACCCCAAGCACATTTACTATCCCCTAACTCCAGAGCTTTAGCACAAACTACCCACTCAGTACAACCTCCCTTGGTAGAAGCCTAACTGCCTTACAGTCAAGGAACCCTTTCTCTGTAAATCTGAGCATCAGAAGCAGGTAAGGTTACTTTGCACCCTGTGTCAAGGGGTAAGGGAGTAAGGTTGATGCAGTGGACCCACAGTCCTCCCCAATTCTCTCTCCAATACAAAATGTTGTAACTATTCTGGGAAAGGCCTGTAGAACACTATTTTGAGTTAAGCTCTAACTCTTAAGCAAATGAACTATGGAATACATAGGAGACCTGTTCATACTGAGATGAAAGGTTGCTGTTCTAGGCAATGAACAATGGAACAGACAAACTGTCCCACTATATCCCTTTACTACTGCATTGATTTGATTCCATGCCTACTTGTGTTTAATTGGAATGTGTGTATTTAGTAACTGGAGCAAAGTGTTAGGGAGAGATCTGACTCAACTCACCATAATTTTTGCCTCACAATGCAGCAGGTATACCATCCAAGCTGAGCCTTAGGTGCAACCTATTAATGTATGGTGTTTGCCATGCACAAATTTGCACATTATTTGGCACTTGGAGCCGCACTACTAATAGTGCGAGGGCCTGAATATCTGCCATCAGTACCCACTGCATCTCACTGCATATAATGTGCTGGTTTTGTACAAATAGACTGCATTTCACTGTATATAATGTGGCTGGGGTGTCAGAACCCACTGCCTTTCTCTCTATAAAACTAAGTAAAACACATTTAAGCTAACTCATCACAAATACAAATGCATAGAGAACTCCTCACAGAAGTGCAAGTATTAATACTTTTACATCCTAAGTATTTTATGGTGAAAAAAAGCACCCCTGCATTTTGTACAGTACCCCTGGAAGTCAGTGGGAACTGTGAGAGTTAGTTGGGGGTTCATTTTTACGCCAGTAGCCAATCCACTATGTCTTACATTAGCTTTAGGTCAGTCTATGTATGGCCCATCTTTAGCCTCCCCAAACTAAAAATTCACTCTCTGTATAATATATTTGATAATATATTACACAAATTAGGGAGTGATGTCACAGGGTTTGAGAGAGAGAGAGAGAGAGATAACTAAATCATCTGCAAATAATGTACATTTATGACATCAGGGATCCTATGGGAATACCAAAAATATCAGGGGAAGCTTAAATTAATAAGGCTAGTGGTTCAGTAACTAAAAAGAAAAGGGTTGGGGATAATGGACATCCATGTCAGGTGCCCCTGTAGATATGCAATGGCAGTGAAAGGAGGCCCAAGGTTATAATTTGGGCAGTTGGCATATCGTAAAGACCTAAAATATAGTATAATAAAGGAGAAAAGAAACCCATGCATTCCAGATCTAGTGAAAGGAGCATAAAAAAGGCATTCAACTGAGGTGCCAACAGAGAACATTAAAGAATTTCCTATTGTAATCATAAGTATTTTTTCCCAGGACAAACCCTGATTGATCATTGTGGATAAGGCATTCAATAAAACCACTGAAACGAGAAAACTACAATTTTGGCTAAGGTAACTGAGTATCATAATCAGTTGAAATCTTTACCTGGTTTTGGCAAAAGGGCTCTATAAGCAGATAAAGCATCTAGAGATTGAGTACGTCCATGTGACAGTTTAGTAAAAACTTGGAGTAATTGTTTTGCAAAAAATCTCTACATTTTTTATATTTTTGACCTGTCAGACTGTCATGTCCTGGAGTTTTAGCTGGTTTGAAAGACCACTATTTTTCCTTATCCTTCATAAAAGATTTGGCTGAATACTGAACCAAATCGGAATCCTAAATTGCATATGCAAAGTAGAATTAGAATCGGAGAAAGAGAACCACATGCTAAGCGGGTTTATGTGACAAAAACTCACATGATTATAAGTATTTGGATTAGGTTCAGCCTGGAGCGTGGATACAGCCAAATCCAAATCCTGCTAAAAAAGGCCAAATCTTGCCCGAAACCTGAACTGAATCCTGGATTCAGTGAATCCCTATTTAATAGCATTCAAGATTTCCTGTAGTGAGATAGGGATGGCTAATATAGCTTGTTGGTGTTTAAATGTATTGTAATCAGCCCAAGTGAGTCAAGATTGGGGTTGTATATAGCAAGCTATACATGTTCTGCCCATTCCTTCTGGCCAGAAGAGAAAATAGAACCAATTTAAGTATGTTTTATCTTTCATGAGGGATGGTGTTATATGACTGACAATATATCAGGAGACCCAGGCATAAAAATGAGCTCAGTCCGATCCTCTATAGTAGTCAGTGCCAGGCCAAGCATAAGTGGCTCCCAAAGCAAGCCCCTGCTCTTAGTTCCCTCAACACAGTGAAGTGAGGAGTGGGGTTTGCCGAGGGCCAAACAGGAACTTGCAGGGGGTTAAGGGGATGCAATTTGCGTTGGATGCGCTCCCCTAGTTGTCACCATCGAACATTTATCGAACATCACCGGGCGGCTTCTATTCAGCCAAACTAGGGGTAGGCAAAAACGGTATGTGCCTAGCTCCCCAACCCACGGTGTTGTGCCTTTTCTGCTTAGGCATAGTTCCTGCGTTGAAGGCAGTGCTGAGGTGAAGTGTGCTACAGACATTCTTAATAAGCGGCATGAATGAAAATAACTCAGAAGAAGAGGTTGGGGCGAGACATCTCAGGTACAGTACATTGCATCTCTAAAGCATGAGAAGCATGATAAGTTTACTAGTATGGTATTCTGCACAAACGCCACACTGTGGATTATCGTATAGTTCTGCAAGAGTGACTAATGTACCCCCAATTATAAAATATCAGGATATTACAAATCACTGGGGAGTTAACTGACATATACAGAATATGAGCCCTGACCATATACAGGATATGGAAACCTGAGGTGATTAATGTTTTGCTCTGAGTTTAGTATTCGTTATTTATTATTTGTTGACAATCTTAGATTTTCATGAATCTGTGATTGAATATTTCTGTTATTTTTGAAGATTTGTTTTGATGATTGTTTGACTATTAGAATTTTTCTAATCTTCCTAATTTTTTAAATACTTTGTGATATTAGGATCTGAAGTACTCTACCATAAATAATGTTGAAGGTAATACGTCTAATAAAGTGCAGTCAGCACTTTTAGGGTTGGGAAGTACTTATTTAACATTGTATTATGGATATTAATAAAATAGATCTGATTTATTTGATTTATTTTTTGTGATATTATAGATTTTTATATTTTAATCTGTGGGGGTAACAAATCAGTTTAGTGATAAAGTAATTGCAAGGCGGGCTGACTTTCCCTTACAGTGGTTGGCATTTACATTTGAGTAATATTCCTCAAATGAAGGGCTGGTTTAAGATGCACATTGTATGATTTCCACCACAGACAAGCCCCGATGTGGCGGAAATGGTGCAGAAATATGTAATAAAATAAAAGTGTATTGCTCGACATGCAACATTATTCTCAGTAAGCAGCTCAATCTCATCATAGATGCATTAGACTATAGGGCTCATTTCCAAACACAGCCTTTCTTGCAGTTGCACATAAATGGGCGTCTATTAATGCAGTAGTTGCAGTTTAAAGTACTGGATCTAAATATAAGGGAAACAACTGTAACAAAAAAAGGGAAAGTTGTGCTCAGCTTTGAACAATTTATTTACTATAGGGCAGGGGTGCAATAAGGGTGGAGCAGGTTGTACTTTAGCAGAAGCTGGATTGTTCTTGAAGATGTTTTGCACATAGACTTCAGTGTATCTTGTGCAGAAATATAGCCATTCATTTCAATGTGTTTTGCAAATTTGCAATTTCTCACAGATTTGATCATCTCTACTCTTAAACTAAAAGAGCAGAGTGAAAGAAAATAAACACAGGGGTTCTATAAAGCAGAGGCCATGTGTAAGCAATTTTATTGTGAAACTTGTTTTATATCATGCTAAGTGTTGTCATTATTTTGAGGCATTCTTAGTACTGGGGGTTTTCAGAGTAACCTTGCTGTTCCTATTAAAGTGAAAGAGAGGAAAAAGTAAACACAGCAGGGGAGGAAACTTTCAAAGCACAATACACAAATGTTTCTCATAAGGCAGGGAAAGCTGAAGGCATTCTTGGACACAGGTCTGATGCTTTTCACACGATACAGATCTTTATGCACTTGTAACCCAAAGGCCAATGAAGTTAAGGAAAAGAGACACATCTTAGCTCATGACTGGTCCAGTCTGGGGCCAGATCAATATTGTATTATTTTTATCTGTGGTTTTTATTACCCCATTCTCAATATAGCATTAGCCCAGCAGTAAAAGTTTGTTTGTTATGTGCTATCCTATAGAATTCAATCCAGCTTGGACAATTGGTGAATCTCCTAGTTAGAGTATATTTTTCTCTTTCTGAAAGCCAGTGTAGGTTGGGTTAATGTAATAAACTAGAAGTTGATTATTTGTATAACATCATTTCTGGAAACAATTATAAGACATTTGGATTCCCTTGGATTTGAACACATCTGAGTATCTACATTTCTGCTGTTGAAACCCACAGGATCTCCCTTGTGAAGGCACCATGATCATGTCTCAAGTGGAAGCATTGTGTTAGTAGAAGTCATGGCACACCTTTCCCTGTACTATTGGTCCTTGGTCCTTTGCTTTTTGACTTGAGAAGGATCTGGGGATTTTTCTAGATAAGAAGTTGTCTAATTCCAGAACTAGTGCAGAATTGAGAGCTACACTCAGAGGTAAATTCACTCACATGCAAAGATAAAACCAACTCATATGCTTAGGATACAGTAATATGCTTGGAATCAGTGATTCTGTGCTAGTAGAAAGTAGAAGTAAGTGCTTATCTGATCGTTTCTATAACACATATAAGCTTTGTCATATTTGCCTTGTAGTTACAGATGAGGTTAAAAAAAGGCTGGCGTCCATGTGGTTCATCCTGGCTATCCTTCCTGATTCCAAGAGGACAATTGGCCACTCAGTGGATCACATTTGAACTTAAGGTTGATTTTAGTATCTGTATTCTCTTGCTTTCTGTACATGCACCCATCTGAACTAAAGGGGGTTCCCTGAGGAGCGCAAGACTGAGGCACGGTGCTCAGCAAGAAGTACCCTGGGCTGATGGATTTTTTGAAGAAGAGGAGCAGCAACCCAGAGTAACATGGAAGTGTAAGCAATCCCATTTCAGCCAACCTTTCCTAATACATAAGTTTTTCCCTAAACACTCTTCTGTCGTCTCTATGACAATAATAATCATCCTTTTTAAGTGAATGAATACCAAAACTTTACTGTATATTCCAGATAAGGCCTAACACTGCTTGCAAAGGGGAAGAATAACCCATTCCTCCAGTGAGTCTATAACCTTCCAAATACAGCAGTGCCTGCTGACTGCTCTGCTTGCTACATCTATATTATCTATTAGTACCCCTAGGCCCTTCTCCATTAAATACATGGATATGTCATGCAGAGCTAATTAGGGATGCACCGAATGCACTATTTTAGGATTTCCTTCGTGAAAGATTTGCCCAAGTACTGAACCGAATCCGAATTTACATACGCAAATTAAGTTCTAGAGGGCTGTGCCGCTGGGAAACATTTTCCTTGTTTATGTGACAAAAACTCACATGATTTTAAGGATTTGGATTTGGTTCGGCCAGGATCATGGGTTTGGCCAAATCCGAATCCTGCTGAAATAGGCTGAATCTTGGTCGAATCCCAAACTGAATCCTGGATTTGGTGCATCCCTCGTGCTAATTATACATTATACCACATTTTTGGAGCCAGATTATAACAAAAATGATGATGTTGTGCAAGAGAAGTAAAATCTTTTGTGGCTTGCCAAAAGATTTTATTTCTACACCTTGGGGCACATTTACTAATCCACGAACGTCCGAAAAAGCGTCCGAATGCGTTTTTTTTGTAATGATCGGTATTTTGCGTTTTTTTTCGTAAATTGTCGCGACTTTTTCATAGCCGTTATGACATTTTCGTAAATTGTCGCAACTTTTTCGTAGCGTTACGACTTGCGCGAATTGTTGCAACTTTTTCGTAGCTGTCGCGCCGAGTACGAAAGTTTCGGAATCATTCAAGCTTCAGTATCGTGACTTTTCTTGGGCCAGGTTGGAGCTGCAGAGTGCCATTGAGCCCTATGGGAGGCTTTCCTTGGGCCGGGTTGGAGCTGCAGAGTGCCATTGAGCCCTATGGGAGACTTCCCTTGGGCCAGGTTGGAGCTGCAGAGTGCCATTGAGCCCTATGGGAGACTTTCCTTGGGCCGGGTTGAAGCTGCAGAGTGCCATTGAGTCTTATGGGAGGCTTCCAAAATCATGCAAAGTCTGAAAGGTTTGCCCGCCGTTTACGAGCGCTCAATACGAAAAAGTCGCGTTAAACGCAAAATGTTCGTTTTTTTCCCATTTGAATTCATGGATTAGTAAATGTGCCCCCTAGTCTCCATGGTGTTTGCATATGCAATATCACTGCTTTAATAATGCCAGTTACAAACTGAACACAGCATGGCCAATGAACAATGATTGTTCAAGATGAGGGATTAGACATTTTACTGTTAATAAACATTACACATATATTTAACTACTTTATTGTTATCAAATTTAACATAGAATAATCCCATCATGTATTATTCAGACCTTGATCTGACTGTGAGAAAATGTGTAAAGTCTTTGCCTTTTTCATTCTCAAATAAACAAGTGTGTTTAAAATGTGTTTTAAATGTGTATATTTACAGTTCAGCACTCTTTAAATGCTGAGCTAAACAGGGCAAACAGTGAAGCTGAAGCTGCTTTATGTTCTGTCCCTGTGAGATGTCCCTGCCTCTTGCTCAAAACCATACATTTTTGTGATTATAACAGGTGAAACATTGGGGTATATGGCCTCATATCTTACACAATGGGACTTAAGGTGGCCATACATGTGAAGATCCGCCAAGCGAGCGGATCTTCTCCCGATATACCCACCTACGGGTGGCTGATATTGGGGAACATGTAGGCTAATTCGATCGCTTGGCCCTGGGGCCAAGCCATCGAATTATAATGGCGGCAATGGGGTAGTCGGTTCGGGGACTGCATCAACGAGCTGATGCAGTCCCTGATCCGACTAAATCTTTTAACCTGCCTGTCATGTTGGAGCAGTAAGGCTCCATAGATTTTAAATTTTCAATTTCAGTCTGGTTGAAATCCACATTTGAGGGAAACCCTTCCCAGTAGGGGGTAATTCACAAATATCCTCTAAAGACACAACCAGGACTGTGGAAGGTGACGACATAAACAACTTCATCAGACAATGCGGGACCAGCCCGTTAGGGCAGGAAGCTGGGGTCTTTGATCTGTTGATCAAAGAGAGGCAAAGTGTGGCCCCAAGAACAGCAGGGGGGTGCAGCTATCAGAAAATATGGATTATAGAAATGGATCCATATCTCCGCTGCTTTAGGGTCCACATCCTCATAAATCACATAGGATTTATGAGGAAGCCGCAGGCTTCACAATGATACGAAACAGGGGCAGCCTATACCCCTCTCTGAGCAGGAATGGGTTCTGGGGGACTGGGACATGAGACCCCCCTCATGTTTGGTATCATTTTGATCGCCCATATATAGGTTAAAACAATTCCCTACTTTCATAATAATATTGAATACTGGCACGTACCAATATTATATGAAAAGAAACTGGCATGAGAAGTACAGCTCTCTAAAGAGGGTGGGTGGGGACCACCCAAAGGGGCCATGTGACCAGTTCCTGGGCACTCCCTCCTCATGCATACGGTAATGAGGGAGGAGCCCAGTGGGGAATAAAAGCACGCATGCCCAGGTATTCTTTAGCTCATTCTGGAGGCCGCAACTTATGGATATAATGTTGGGGGATGGGCTCAGGACTTTCAACCTCTTGCCTCAGAGGGCACAGGATATTCGGTAACGTACTTAGGATTTCTCTGTGTTTTTATTCTCTTTTATTTTTACTGTTTGTACATGTCTCTTTTGTAATATTCTTTTACTGCACTGTTTACTGTTGTAATATTAAATATAAAATTTAATAAGTTATGTCCTTCGGCTCTATATCAATTCCCATGTACCTTGTATGACTGCTCAGGCCTAGAAGTGTACTAATTGTTTTGTTGTGTGCATGCTATTAGTTAGTGGACTGTCAGTAGGACAGTGTATATGTAAATTAACCGTGGCTGTTGGTGTGTGTGGGGAAGTGGTAGAACTATCCCTCACAGAAGTAAGAAAGTTTGTGTGCGATATATTTCAGTAATTGGGTTTCTATCGCCTGTTAATGATAGATGGTGGCAGCGAATAGTTATTTGGGGCAGTGGTTTGTTTGGGGGTGCTTGATGTTAGTCTAACCTGGGTGAAAGGTGACTGAGTGTAACCCCCTTGTACCCCGTCCCGGTGTCAGGCGCGTCTCTCGCAGTGACGTCTCCCTGACACTGCCCGATCGATATCTGGCCAATTACAGGTCAGATATCGGCCGGGCATGCCCCTCGTTCCTGCCCCTACACTGGAATCGGTCCAAGGGACCGATATCGGCAGCTACAATTGGCCCGTGTATGGCTGCCTTTATTTATCAACACTGGACAATTTTAGTAGCTCATAGATACCAATCAGTGATATGCTTTTTCGAGCCAGCTGTAGGAGGAACAATGAATGAAACAATTTGATTGGTTACCATGGGTTACTGGCAACGGGCAAATTTGCCCATTGTTGATAAATTCTTGGCATTAGGGTTGATTCACTAAAGTGCGATAACGCTTATCACATGTTTTTTTGCGTTAAAATTGATGCGAAAAAAAATGCGTGATTCGCTAAAGTATTATTGCATGCGTTAAGTCGCATATCGCGCGCATTAATTATCGCACAACCGCATGCGTTAATTTTACCGCATTGCGTTAATTCTCGCACAGAAATAATACTAACGCATGATTCACAAACACTTAGACGCGGTAGTTATAGAAAAGTACAGTTCATGAGCTTTTGGCAACACAATATGGACTTTGCAGTGGGATTTTTTCAAGTCTGTGTTGGCCCTAGAGTGATGCAGCCGCCAGTTTGCAGGGAAATGGTCATTTAAAAAAAAAAAATAGTTTTACGAACGTAATGCTGTGTATGGCTAATATGGCATGCGCAGGAAAAAAAGCGCACGTGAGAAGTAGCGCGCTGCGCTTATTAGCGCGTGTTGCGTCGAATACCACACGAAAATAGTCTTCGCGACTTAAATTATTCAAACAGCATCGACCCTTTGTGAATCAACCCTATTGTGTCTTATGCATTGGGATGTATTTATTAACACTGGAGACAAAACATCACTGGTGATGTTTCCCATAGCAACCAATCAGCAAATAGATTTAAACGATAACCTACATATTAGAAAACAAAAGCAAAGATCTGATTGGTTGATATGGCCAACATCAAAGGTGATGTTTGTCTCCAGTGTTAATTAATACACCTCTTTGTGTAACTTTACATAACTTCCACACAACAACCACAACTTCAGGCCAGTTTCTGCAATAAAGACACCAAACAGGACTGGTACATTTTTTTGTTCTTTTTAATACTGTATGGATCTCTGCCCACGTTACATTTAATACTGTATACCTAGACATGCATGCAAAGCTGTACGGCATCAGCAGCTGTCACAAAATGCCTTTAACAGATACTGACCACGTGCCTAATCCTTTGCTTTGGGTGTCCACACACTGTTAACAAAGACAGTTAACACAGTTATTTGCTGTACTCCTCAGGAAACATTGCAACAAACACAAGTTACTCAAAACAGCAAGTCAGAAATAGGGATATACACGAGAAAACAAACCTCAAATACATAAAAAAGAAAGATTTTTTTTTCTTATTTTTCTTCTTTACTGTGACTAGCACCATCTGTACACAGGGGGAATATGAACATAAACGTTTGGATAATAAAGGTTTGAAAGGCACTTAATCAGTCTGACCGTGGATTACTCTTCTTCATACAGTACTGCCGCTGCTCCAAGTCCCACTACAATCCCCCCACACTGCTCATTGGGAGGAAATATCTCACTTTTGCCTTCAGTCTTTATTTACAAAATAAACCTTAAAAGTTTTTCAAAGTGCTCTCGTCAGTCTTGCAGTCTTGCACTGATACCAGACTTGTTTTTCTATAGAAATAAAGTTTGAAATGTGCTGTTCCTCAATGAAAACATTCTTTGCTTTCATCACATTCATTGTCACTTCCCAGCATCACTTGCTCCAACTTTTGTTCTAGATCCATTGTCTTTGAGTGTTGTTGGAAGGGTAAAGAAGTTTATAAAGGGTAAAGAAGTTTATTATTAAATTGTGTTCCTCCATTAATTCCTTTTGTTCAGCCCTTATCGACGGCGTGAGGTGATATCAAAGCAAGTGATCATCATTAGATGTGCTTTACAGAAATTGACTCGATTCTCCAATCGCTCCGTTACACATTCCAGGGCCTCCAAATACTCTATGGAGTCAACTTCATAGGTTTGCTCCAAGTCGACTGGAAACAAATTGAAAGAAACAAATGAGATAAAACTTGTAATAAAATAACACATTTATGCAACTTTATTACTTATAATTAATGGTTAATAACTATACTTTTAGAAAGTACTCCAATAAATATGTAAAGCTGTGATTTCAAAACTATAACATTATAATCTATAGTTTGGCCCATAGGGAAATGGCCACACTGTAGATTATATCCATAATTATAATCTATCTATATCCATAATTATAACTATCGCTCTTACAGTGGAGGAAATAATTATTTGACCCCTCACTGATTTTGTAACTTTGTCCAATGACAAAGAAATGAAAAGTCTCAGAACAGTATCATTTCAATGGTAGGTTTATTTTAACAGTGGCAGATAGCACATCAAAAGGAAAATTGAAAAAATAACTTTAAATAAAAGATAGCAACTGATTTGCATTTCATTGAGTGAAATAAGTTTTTGAACCCCTACCAACCATTAAGAGTTCTGGCTCCCACAGAGTGGTTAGACACTTCTACTCAATTAGTCAACCTCATTAAGGACACCTGTCTTAACTAGTCACCTGTATAAAAGACACCTGTCCACGGAATCAATCAATCAAGCAGACTCCAAACTCTCCAACATGGGAAAGACCAAAGAGCTGTCCAAGGATGTCAGAGACAAAATTGTAGACCTGCACAAGGCTGGAATGGGCTACAAAACCATTAGCAAGAAGCTGGGAGAGAAGGTGACAACTGTTGGTGCGATTGTTCGAAAATGGAAGGAGCACAAAATGACCATCAATCGACCTCGCTCTGGGGCTCCACGCAAGATCTCACCTCGTGGGGTGTCAATGATTCTGAGAAAGGTGAAAAAGCATCCTAGAACTACACGGGAGGAGTTAGTTAATGACCTCAAATTAGCAGGGACCACAGTCACCAAGAAAACCATTGGAAACACATTACACCGCAATGGATTAAAATCCTGCAGGGCTCGCAAGGTCCCCCTGCTCAAGAAGGCACATGTGCAGGCCCGTCTGAAGTTTGCCAATGAACACCTGAATGATTCTGTGAGTGACTGGGAGAAGGTGCTGTGGTCTGATGAGACCAAAATAGAGCTCTTTGGCATTAACTCAACTCGCTGTGTTTGGAGGAAGAAAAATGCTGCCTATGACCCCCAAAACACCGTCCCCACCGTCAAGCATCGGGGTGGAAACATTTTGCTTTGGGGGTGTTTTTCTGCTAAGGGCACAGGACAACTTATTCGCATTAACGGGAAAATGGACGGAGCCATGTATCGTGAAATCCTGAACGACAACCTCCTTCCCTCTGCCAGGAAACTGAAAATGGGTCGTGGATGGGTGTTCCAGCACGACAATGACCCAAAACATACAGCAAAGGCAACAAAGGAGTGGCTCAAGAAGAAGCACATTAAGGTCATGGAGTGGCCTAGTCAGTCTCCGGACCTTAATCCAATAGAAAACCTATGGAGGGAGCTCAAGCTCAGAGTTGCACAGAGACAGCCTCGAAACCTTAGGGATTTAGAGATGATCTGCAAAGAGGAGTGGACCAACATTCCTCCTAAAATGTGCGCAAACTTGCTCATCAATTACAAGAAACGTTTGACCTCTGTGCTTGCAAACAAGGGTTTTTCCACTAAATATTAAGTCTTTTTTTGTTAGAGGGTTCAAAAACTTATTTCACTCAATGAAATGCAAATCAGTTGCTATCTTTTATTTAAAGTTATTTTTTCGATTTTCCTTTTGATGTGCTATCTGCCACAGTTAAAATAAACCTACCATTGAAATGATACTGTTCTGAGACTTTTCATTTCTTTGTCATTGGACAAACTTACAAAATCAGTGAGGGGTCAAATAATTATTTCCTCCACTGTATGTGTAGGTATTCAGATGCATTGCAACAGAAAAGAAAAACCAGAACACAGTCTGTAAAGAGGAATGGGCGGGGGACAGCTAAAGGCAGAGAGCAGCAGCACAGAATAGGCATGTGAGACATAGGAGAGGCTAAATGGTCAGGTGGGCATCATAAACAGACAAGATGGAGGACCAATGCTGGAGGAGAAGGAGTGTAAAGGAATGGGCATGAAACTGGGGAGGGGGATGGGAGGGAGATGATGTGAAAAGGATGCACATAGAGAAACGAGGTGAAAGGGAAGGAAAAGAGCAGAAGTAAAATGGCCAGACTAAAGGGAGCTGATGTGAAAGGGACATTGTATATTATAATAAAAAAATGCATCCCTTGTTGTAAAATATGAGGATTTAAAGTCACCCTGTAGTTCCACAACCTGTATATACCTGTATATATGGTCATGGAACTCCTTGGTAACTTATAATATCCTTAGATTTTACACTAGGGGGTACATTATTCACTATATCACAGTACATTGCAGCTGTAGCATAAGCACCATGTGCACAGGTTGTCTGTATAACAGAGATCAAACTTGGAAATTACAAGGCACAAGCCTAGAAGACATTGCAACAAAGGGCCCCAATGTTTGTGCTAAACATGTTACTCTGTGGCATTTGGGATTTGCAACAGGTCTGCATAGACTTCTACAGACATTTCATCACTTGTCCAGGAGCAATATGTTTTGGTCGCCCCACTTCAGCCCATCACCAGGGAAATGAACAGTATTTATTGTGCAAATTTATGGAATATACAATGATTGCAGTGCTTAGATTCTTACATTCACTGAGCCATTTGTTTGGGTCCAGCATGAGGAACTGCTTGGTGATCTCTAGTTCCTTCAACAACCATTCATACTTGGCCCTGATGTCAGCAATTCTCTGCTGACGATGCTCCAGGATTTTTATTTTCGAATTATTGCGGGAGACCTCCTGAAAAGGAAAGGACATACATGTTAAGAACAGATTTCACTATAACATAAGGAATAAAGACCTCTATTGCTATATGAGAAAATGGGAAAATCTTGCTTTAGTTATTACTGCTAGTGATACTCAATACACACATCTCATTCAAAGCATACCAAGAGCGAGTGAAAGCCATAAATAAACATTTTGCTGGGCTACTAAACCGGAAGACTTTCGCCTCGCTAAGTATATATCCTAAAATCAGAGGTTCTTGTTGTAGAACCTGACTTTCCGATTACTGCCTTTTACATTTCAAGGTCAATTTACCAACCTGAATGTGTTCTCTGAATATACAAGCTTGGTTTTATATGTGAATGTGAGTTTATACTCAAGCATTAAGTAGCCTCAATCATGTTTCTGATAAAGTGGCCATACATGTGAAGATTTAGATTGTTCTCAGGTAACCATTTGTATCATTCAACCATGCCATCCATAAAAAATGGCCGTGCAAAAAGATTTAATTATCCCTGGGATCCTTCAAAGCTTCACTTCCTACAACTAGTAAAAGTTTGACTATTAACAAACATGTTAGTATTGCTTATGGCATATTCTAGCTATACTGCACTGGCTTCTTGTAAAACAATACATATTAGTATTATTAAAACTATGTATTAGTAAGATCTAAATTATCTTCGCTTGTTACTGCCCTTCCCTTATGGAAAGGAAGATCAGCAACTGAGAGTCCCCCCTATAACAAGAAGCAATTGTTACCAACGCTACTGTTTCACATCATTAACACCATAGAACTTATTAAAACATTCCTATTTGCACAAAAATATGACTAAATCACTTGCCACAATGTCTCTTAGCAGAGGATTTCACTATTAGGAAAGTAATATTTAGTCTCTCTCCCTTAATATATCAGCCTATATGTCCTCAAAAGTGCCAATCAGTAGGAGAGGCAACTAAGCCAGCATACAGTCAATTAGCTCACTAGATCCATCAGTGCCCATCAGTGGTGAAATGCTTATGAGAAGAAATCCATAGAATTAACAGTTTAATGTGGAAGTACGACTTTCAATTTTTGCATGATCAGCTTAAAATCTTTTATGTCCAAATAATATGTACAATTTGCAATTTGTAGAATTTAAACTCTGGAATTGAGAAAATGAAACATTTGCATCATTATGGGTCTTGGTTTTATATGTTTTTTTAAAAAGTTTAAATTGTTTATTTAAAAATCTTATTGGTGCTCTTGCCTGTCCAGAGCCCGCTTCCCAGAAATCATACATTGTCACAACCATGTCAAATTATCAGTAAGAAATGGTTTCTTTACTTTACTTTTTCACATTCTATTATTCTTTTTGGGAATACAACTGATTCCTAGTAACACTCTGAACCACCCCAATGACCCAGGAGAAAAAAATTAAGGATGAACAGCACTAATATTAATATATTATAACCAATATTATACTGCTAACCTTGCAGTCTTCACTGCGGCGTCGCTGGAGCCTTTCCACATCATCTATTTCATAGACCTTAATCTCAAATGGTTCTCCAAGACCTCTCTGTCCATTGCACATTGGGCCATCAACCCAGCGAACTCCAGGGCTGTTGGCTGGCTTCCGAACAGGGGAGGTAGCATCAAGAGATAAAGCTGGTACAAGTCTCCGCCTTTGTGATCCTGTAATTCAAAGAGATCCAATCACCATTTTAAGTTTGTCATAAGTAAACATGGTCACACATAAAGTTACAGAGTAAACACATAGGGGCTGATTTACTTACCCACGAACGGGTCGAATGGAGTCCGATTGCGTTTTTTTCGTAATGATCGGTACTTTGCGATTTTTTCGTATGTTTTGCGATTTTTTCGGATTCTGTACGAATTTTTCGGATCCAATACGATTTTTGCGTAAAAACGCGAGTTTTCCTATCCATTACGAAAGTTGCGTAAAAAGTTGCGCAGCGTTAAAACTTACGCGAAAAGTTGCGCATTTTTCGTAGCGTTAAGTTTTAACGCTACGAAAAATGCGCAACTTTTCGCGTAAGTTTTAACGCTACGCAAAATGCGCAACTTTTTACGCAACTTTCGTAATGGATACGAAAAACTCGCGTTTTTACGCAAAAATCGTATTGGATCCGAAAAATTCGTACAGAATCCGAAAAAATCGCAAAACATACGAAAAAGTCGCAAAATATTCGTTTTCAAGTCGGAACTTTTTCAATTCGGGTCGGATTCGTGGGTTAGTAAATCAGCCCCATAGATTAGACTCTACTACTTCTCTTTTCTTTCACCCCCCCCCCTATTCTCCTTCTCTTTCTCCTCTCTTTTATACCTTGTTTTGTTTATTTGAAAAAAGGAAAATAAAAGCAATTTAAAAAAAAACAAAAAAAAACCACATTGATTAAATTACTCCAGCTTGCTACTAACTGGCCTCCGTCACTCCCATGTCTCAAATTCTGCTACTAGAATTTGCCTCTAGAGAGTACAGGCACCTCTACTCTTAAAATTCCTATGGCTACTACTCTTACATTATTATGGCTACCCATGAAACAAAGAATAATTTACAAGTTCATTTCCATGGGTTGCAAAACCCTTCATTCCGCTGTACCTCATTACATTCTATTGTGTCTCCATACATTTGCATATCTTTTGAGCCACCAATTGGTCACACCGCCCACTACTACTGCTGTTTTCCGCCTTAAACCTTTTTGCCTTGCTGCCCCTTACATTTGGAATGCCCTCCCTGAATTTCTCCGGAGAGAAACTTCTCTCAGTCTCTTCAGAACTAAACTGAAAGACGAGCTCTTGGAGCACTCACACAGCACCTAAACTGGGAACTGGCACTTTTATTGCAGTGTCTCTCACTGCAGCACTTAACATCTTCCTATCTGTAAGTTACCCACCCACAGAGATTGTAACCTCTATGGGGCAGGGACCATGAAGGATGTATTTGTACCCCATAACTGCATTCATTTTCTAGTCAGTGGCCATTTGATTTTGCTATAATGAAAGTATTATTCTAAATAACTGCTTCAAGTCAACCGCACTCTGCATTCTGAATTTTAAATTCTGTTTTTTGAAGAGGAATTTATGCTTTTAATTTGGAATAAATTTCCAACTCCTCCATAAAACCTGTATGATTGTTTAACCCAGGAGCTAGTTAGATCTGCTTTAGGTTGCTTTAAGTTTAGGGCTTATTTGTCTGTACACTAGCAGCATCAATTTATCCTCGGTATTTGAGCTTTTTGTGTGATATATCTAAGAGTAGGGGAAGAGTAAAGCTGCCAAAATTCTTTTTAAAAATATACAAAGTTCAAGATAAATATGTGGACCATTATATTTTATGTTTAATGAAAGGTTTTTTTGTTAGTTTAACCCTATAAATGTCCCAACATATAATGTGGGAAACCTGATCCTGTATGTTAGCTTTTCAATACAGATAACACTGTGGCCAGCCTGTAGCTCAATTAGACAGTATGATAATGATCCTGTGTAAATATATATTCATTTTGGCAGTCCAAATAGTGTTTATGCACTTTTTCTATATAAACCAAATGAGCTCATGTCAAAAAGCTTATTCATCCAATATGTATCTTCCTCAATTATCTTATACAAAATCCGTTATCGCCACCATTAATCAGTTAACCTCAGGTTAAATACCTGAAACAAAAGAAATGCTGAGGCCCTCAAGTTTGGACAGAATAAAACACTTTCATCTCTCACTAACATCTCGTTTCCGATGCTTTCAAATATGTTTGATTATGAGAAAAGGCTTTGTGTGCTTGCCCGGATGAGCTCACTCCCACTGAAAATTGCCTGGCTCACTCTGCAAATTGCACACCAAAGATTAATGATTAAGAAGCAACAAAAAGGAAAAAAAAACTCTGAAGGGACAGGTTAAGTATGCACTAAATACTCTTATGAACTCTTCCTGATCTCAACCTTTAATCAAACAGCCCTATCAATATCTGTATGCCATTATCATTCATACTTCAGTTAAAGAACCCACTAATGAAATCATATCACCTCATTTTGTTAAACTTAAATAATGACTTTTAATAGTAGGAAAGTGATAGCTCCTCTGCTTTTAAGAACCAACTGGATTCTACATAAATATGTTATGATTGTGATGAAATATCAATATTAATACTAGAAAAAATAATCCAAATAGGCACCATTATTTGTAAATGAAATGGTCACTAGATTGGGGAAAGGTACAACCATACAGACACATTATACATAATTTTATTTTTTTTGCACCTTAAGTCATCCTTGAAGAAGATAAATTCTATTTAAAGGCCAATAACATTTATAGATATAGAACACTGGACATACAATATACAGATTCCGCAAATAAATTAATTAGTGAGATATTTCAGCAGGGTGGCATCACTTTATCTGCATGGGTTTCACTCAGCTACACCATAACAATATGTGAATGTGCAAATATGCTCTATCTATTCTATAACAAATGACAACAGGTCTGGCATTGGTTAAGTACTGCAGTTGGCAGTGTGTATACAGGTAAGGGATCAGTTATCCGGAAACCCATTATCCAGAAGGTTTCGGATTACATCTCTTCATTTTAATCACATTATTCAAAATTTTACAAATGATTTTCATTTTCTCTATATTTATAAAACAGTACCTTGTACTTGATCCCAGCTAAGGTATACTTAGTCCTTATTGAATGCAAAACAATAATATTGGGTTTTATTTAATATTTAAATTGTTTTTGTTTCCCTTATCTGGAAAACCCCAGGTCCCGAGCATTCTGGATAACAGGTCCCATACCTGTACACATTCAAGGGACAACACTGAGGTGAGGAATACAATTCCCAAGCCATTGATATGCAAGCATCTGGATGCAAAGTATCTGACTTTTACAACATTTCTCTATTACTGGCTCTTAAAAACATAACAATGAACACAATGTTTTAGTGCAGGTATGGATCTGCCCGCTGCACAGAGCCATGTTTTGATTTATGTTGATCATTTCTGACAGTCAGCCTTTGAGACCATAATAGTCATAAATACTTCTGACAAGGTTACCTGACCTGAAACGAGCAAATCTTCCCTGGCATAATCTTTAGCGTACATTGAATTGTGCACCACAGGATATGGAGCTCAGGGGCTCTTAACACCAATAAATAGGATGTGATTCTTTCTCAAACTGCATGGCCCTTTTGTGATTAGCTATAACGGAAAAATCCTATTTGTAAAATGGTAATGGTGCCTTTGATCTGGTCTTACTGTATTGCCACAGGGTCTTAAATTCTGAACTATCCCTGCGACCTTCTGCAATATGGGAAATTATCTATCTCCAAACCACAGGAACTGCATGTAAGATTAATATTTCTGTAAATTCGTGTGTTTAAATTTCTTATTGCTGTTCTTTTTTCTACAAAACACTGCAAACAAAATAAGCTATTCATTATTTCACTAATAAATATCATCATAACATTTTTCATTAATCAACCTGTTCAAAATTGTAACAGATATACAGTAGGTTAATATCACACCTAGTGCTTTATCCATGAGACAAGAAAATTATTATTAAAGACAGGCACTAACATGCTACACTGTTTACTATTTACACAGGACCTTATGCTTTGTGTGCCCTTGTCCTTAAGGAATATGACAGTGAGATATCATATATGAAACAGTGAGACAGTGATATATCATATATGAAAATTACAAAAACTGTGGGTGTGGAAAGTTGAAAATCATGGGAACTGTAAAAATGAATAATGCAGTTGAGCTGCATGTTGCTGCATGGCTGCCTAGAAACTAGAATAGCCTGTAACAAGCATTTAAATTAAACCTATCTAGCCATGCAGTCCTTGTTAATATATGTCCAATTTTTAAGGAGTACAAAGAATGTATGTTCACTTTATGCACTTGTCCTTGTGTTGTATTTGCTACTACAGGAATAAAAATTATTTTAGTTGTTCCTGCACCCAGAAGAATTGAATCCTCCCAGGTGCAGGCACAACTAGCGTTATTTTCAAGCGTATGGAGAAAGGACTGACAAGGCTGACAATCTGCCTCAGTGCTCTGTAGGTGATAATGAGGCCTGTGCCTCATGGGTCAGTAACATGCAGCACTGGACTGGGGCTGTGATTTAAATGCCCCCTCCCTACATACGCACTCCTGCCCCCCTCGCAAGTGAAAACACATGCTTCATTGTATGTATGTATGTATGTATATCTTTATTTATAAAGCGCTACTTATGTACGCAGCGCTGTACAGTAGAATAATTGTGTTATTTCTGCCTCCTTACTTTGAATGTTGATGGGGCAGAGCAGGGAGAGGAGCGGCCCTGGGTCGGCAGGGGACATGAGGGTCTGTATTTTCTCCCGGTGTCCCGCCGGCCCAGTCCGACCCTGGTAACAAGATTACATGCAAGCAAGAGGAAAATAAATATATATTCAGATCTAAGGGGATAATCTAACAATAATGTATTACGAAATTATACAAACAAATTTACTCTATGACAATTTGCTATTGGCCTTTATGGTTATTGGATTATTTAACTTTTTGTTCTGCAGCTCTTTAAACTTGAAATTAAAACTAATATCTGGTTGTTTGTTTCCCACATGCCCTAGCAACCAGAATGTGGAGTTTTCATTTTAGACTACAGAGGCAGAATAGCAAATCAAATCATTGAAAAACTGTAAAATTCAACACCAGTCGCAATCAATCTTATTATTGTCTACAATATACTAAAAGTCTAACTAAGTCTAACTTTCCCTTGAAAATTTCCATTACACAAATAAAATAAAAAAAATGAAAGCATAGTGGTTGGCCCAGGAACAAAGTGTCAAGGGTTATTAGTGAAATAACAAAAGTCACACCGCATATTATACTGTCTCAGTGCAGTTACCCATAGCAACTCATTTGATCATTGCTTTGATTTTCTGACATATAGCAGTCTGACTGTTAATTGCACTGGTGCAACTGAACTTCTTTTAATAAAAACAAAACTAATAGGTGAGTTAGAACATAATTATGATTTAATAGCATATGCCGACCTTTCAATCTTGCCTATTTGGTATCTGGTGCTGACTAAAAGCACCCATATAACATATATAACATTTGTAGTGCAGTTTTGTGGGTTGAGTAGCTGTGGACATTTGTGTGAATGACAAACTGGGCACTGGAAAAAAGCCAAAAAGTGCTGGCTGATACGTGCAGATTGTTTCATTAACTGAAACAATAACTCAGTATTGCTGATGCAGTGCTGATCCCTGACCAAACTCCCTCACTGAAAGTAGCATGTCATTTAGCAATTGCTCCCTATGAATGAGACGACCCAGTGCAAGCACTTGTAGTGGCCAAAAGACATATTTTTGCATGTCATGCTTTTTACATTTGATATATTTTGCTGCACAGTTGAATAAAACCTCACCGAATCCAGGATGCCCTCACATGCTTGGAGTTACAGATCATTAATTTAGACGACTAACAAAACTGGTGATACACAACGCAATAATGCAATTTTTTTTTTATGTATTACCTTATTGCTGCTGTACCGTGCACAATATTTGCAGATGAATTATATACAAAGCCAGTTCTGTGCATTGGATGTTCATAACTGTCACAATATCTGTGATAATTTACAACAAATCCATATAGTGGCCCATATTGACCAAAATACTGTACCTGCATTTGATCGTTTCTTTGATGTTTTAAGACTCCGGCACCTTCCACTTAGGGAACTACTGTTTTCACTCATAGAGTCTTGCGCAGAGGATCCGCTTCCTGTAGCTTCACTGTCCCTCATCATGCTTTCATAGCCACTACTCCCACCACTGTGGTAAAACAATGCAGTTTTTCCCATGGCAGGAGGAAGTTCTCCACTTAACACACTGCTGTTGTCACTGCCATGCCCACTACTGCAACGATGAGGCTTCCGAGGGGGTGTAATTTTGCTATAAGGGGAAGGTAAAGTATGCACAACTGGTTTATCTTCTCCATGTAGAGTGCCACGCTCATCTGAGTCAGTATTCCCATGTGAATGCACACCTCTATTGCCAGCAGTTCCCTGAAGCAACTCTGAAATCCTCCCATTAACTGCTCTCAGTGGCAACTTAGAAGCAAGTCCAGAACCTTTACTCCGACTAAGGGATTGTGTAGACCAAGACATATTTTTACCATTTGGCGGCAAACTTGAACTTCGACCAACAGACTGTGGGAGTGATTTTGTAGAGAAACTTAGCGTTTTGGTAGTAGATGCTGATAGGCTCCGAGCTTTGGGGTTAGCAAGAAGAAGCTTGCTTACGGCTGATATTTTACATGGGCTAGATTTAGGAGAAGAACCAGCTGACTGTGAAAGTGATGAGTTTATTGGGGAAGACATGGTACTTCGATTTAGGCTTCTTCCAGATCTTGGTAGGGTACTGTCTTTACTAAAGACCATTCGTGAACTGACTGACGAAAGACTTCCTGCCCTTTCTAAAGACAGACATTCATAATGACTCCCATTGGACCTTCCCAATGAATTGGTTCTGCTGGCTAATTGTTCAAGTTTGGCACTGAATAATTTGCTGCTGCTGTTGCTTTTAGTATCTGTACTCAATCCTGTCAATTTCATGCTAAGTTCATCGGGAAGACTGGGTAAGGAAGACAAAGAATGCTTTGATGGGCTGCTACCATGGTGCTGTGGGCTAGCTCTGTTTTTCTGATCTAGACTTGATTTCCTTACTGGAGGCAATGGTGGCATTCCTTTGGGACGAGTGAGCATGCAATGTTTTGGAGATGCAACTCTTCTTTCAAGTGTAGATTTGGAGAACTGTTGCATGGTAACAAAACTAACTGTGCTACTATCAACATCATTGCTGGTGATATCTTCTGCTTCTAGTTTTTCTGACTTCTCTGACACCCTTGGAAGGCTTCCTCTTTCATAATTATCACTTAAATGAACTGTGCTCTGTGTGTTTAACGCCATTTCACACCCATCCACTATTCTATTTATGTTGTCTGGCACTGGTGAAATGCTCCCTTCCCCACTGCTACTACTTAATCTGTCTACCATTTTCTGGTTTCTGTCTTGTTCGTGGTCAGTTGTACTACTTATAACATCGCTTGAACTGGCGATGTCCCTTTTTACATCATCTTCACGTTTTAACCATGGATCATCATATGTAGGCTCTACTTTACAGTTAGCATCACTATTTTCTTGGTGCTGGGGGGTTTTGTTAGAATGGTTGACTCCTGAAAGACCTTCATTACACTCCTGAGATTTAAAGGGGCTCACTGCAATACAAGGATATACTGTAATGTTTGTTTTCATTGGAATGCAGCTTTCACAGCCACTTAAACTTGAAGATTTTGATATAGTAACTGTAGTTTTTCCTAAAGTGGATATTTTGCAGCCCTTTAACGGTGATACATTGATTTTGCAATCCTCTGTCAATTCTGGTTGTGCCTGTGTATTTTCTGTTACTGAATTCTGCCTGTTGCTGGTACACATCACACTTATATTTTGAAGTGCTGTTGTAAATTCAGAAATAGGAGGATCAGCCATAGCTTCACCGTGACCATAACACGCTTGGGCAATAAAACTGTGACAGGATTGTTCACCATCACTGCCTGTGCTCATTTCACTTAACCATGAACTTATTGATGAACGTCTGCTACACCCTTCCTGACATTTTTCATCTAAAGTTGTCTTAGGAAGGGGCAAAAACTGTGTGATACTAACTTCTGAAACAGGAGCAGAATTTGAATATGACTCAAGGTCTTCACTTATGCTACTAATAATGCTTACAGGTCTGGATCCAGAAGCCAAAGCCTGGACAGAGCAGTCACTATTAAAACTGATAATGCTAGTAGGACGTCCATTGTCAAGGACTCCACTTATTGTAAGTTCTTCAACTAAGGTAAATACTAACTCATCCTCGCCATTTAGCTCCAGTGGTTGCTGCACTGTGACCATTGTAGTGCTAAGAACTTCTTTTTTGGATGCTGTAGAATTGTTTGTCTGTTGATCTAGAAGTATTGCATCTGCAGAGAAACTTGCAGACGTAGAGATGGATCTTTTCATGACCTGTGGGCTCATTCCTACTGGAGGAGTGCGGATTTCTGGTTGTGGCAATGTTTCTGCAATGTGTGATACAGAGTCTTTAATATTCATGGAAGGGCTGGTACTAGGTATTACTCCCTTTTGTGTATAGACTTTGCACCTTTGAGAAGGAGAGCTTGGTGGCTTATATTCTGAAGTCTTAGAAAGACTAGCAATGCCCAGTCTAGGTGATCCCATTGCTCTTGGTTTTCCTTCTACGAATCCAAGACTATTTAGACTTTCTCTGCTGCCCTGTAAACTGTTATTCTGACCTAGCTGTGAATTACTACTTTGAGCTCCACAGCTACCTGTTACACTGCGGGGAGAAGAAGGTGTAGCATTATCAGTTATGTGTCCCGCAGCTGAGTGAATTTTTTGCATTTTGTGTGCTGTGCCACCCAAACACTCCCTGCTATCCTTGTCAGAAGACTGATTTTCAGGAATGTTATCCTCTTTTTTTGTCTCTGTTGTGTCCTTGGGTTCAGTTACTTGTGTCAATCCAGATCCTTTGGTAGTCTGATCTCCAGCATATGGAACAGGTAATTCTTCATACGGAAAACTGCTTGTTTCCTCACTTCCGTCAATGCAGTCTAATCTTTCCTGCAGCTCCGCAAAAGTATTACATTTTAAGCAATCTCTCTCTGGTTTGTTCGGAACTGATTCACTTATTTCCTCACATTTTACTTCATTTTTTGTCTTCTGCAGAACTGGAACTATTGGAACAAAGTCAGGAGGTCCTTCATTATCAGTCAGCTCTTTATCTGACAAAGCTGTTCCATTGGGACCTACATAAATAACTGTATCACAGGATTGTTCACTGCTTGATGAGTAATCTGGGTCACTAGATAAACTTAGAAGAGGAAAATCAGGGTCAACCACATTTCTTGAATGGAATGGTCTTAGCTGAGTAGGCCTTCGCATTCGTCCTTCTTCACATGAGCTCTCGCCTCCAGATGAACTTGATGTGTACTACAGAATAGAATAATAAATTAAAAGTATGAAAGACAACAAATATGAAACACCATTTTTCTAAGACTTTATAAAATAATTCAATTAGACTGATGACAACCAGCACAAGATCAACAAGTTTTTGAAATCATTTTAACTGCTTTACTTCAATTATCCAACAGCTCTATAGGCTTTGTCCCTGTTTTTATGTTTCAGATACCTACAGGTGATTATAGCAAAATGCAGCAATTGTTTAAAACTGTGCTGCCAATTTTTCCATACAGTCAGCGCAGACAAATGAAGGCTATTCTCTATGTTCTCTGTGCTGCTGCAGGGCACTAAATATTTCCCAGAATGCTTGGTGTTTTACTTGTAATGCAAAGAGTTGCCACATGAAGCATGTGTATGGTGCTGCCAAGGGCACAGAAAACAATGTGGCAGAATGACATATGGCTATATGTGTGGTTTTTAATGCATTATACACAATATGATTGAGCGTGAATGCTTTAAAAATTGGAAAATACAAAAGGGGGTTCTGAGAGCCTTCCAAGGCTAATTAAAGTAAAAGTAAAGTATAACTGAAGTTCATCTAACCTGGCCAACTTTAATTCAAATATTCCACAACAAAAGGCTCGATCCATGTACATTCTCTGGACCTAGGTTTTATAAGTGATTTATTCTGTGCAAGTACATACATTTTCAAGAACAGTGGGCTTTCTGTTATTAGTTTGTGATCCTAAAACAGCCAAGCCACAAAACCATGTAACAGTAAACATCATATGAAAGCCCTATTTACCTCTGGCCAAATCCTTATAGGCTGGCACCTTCCTACTCAGATTCTTCTCTGCCACAGCTTTTATAGCTTTGCAACTGTATGATCATACACTTGTAACTAAAACTCATATTTCTTTTTAATATATGCTATTGCACAGAATACATTACTATTTACATACAGGCCAGGAAATGCACATTGATTAATCCCCTCCTTTTAGCACTGGCAATCTATTGTGTATGGAAATAAAGTACAACTTCCCAACATGATAAAACTTTACTTGAAAATGTTGCAAGGTGTTCTGTAGTAGCAACAAGCTACATAATGTGTACAAACATCAGTGCAAAGCTGCCATTTTCCAGTTCAAGTTATCCTGTTCATGTCAGTTGCATGTTTCATTTTTTCAATCTTCTTTCTTAGAAGAGAAAGCTCTAATGTGGGAGCCTCGTTTTAAATGCATATAAAAGTATGTCAGAAGATGTGTTTCTGTGTGAGCTTCCACTGTTACATTACATTTTCTCTTACATTAACTTTTCTCTTGTTATTGATAGGTTTCCATTCTTTATAAATCTTTCTGCGTAAGCCTTCATCATTATATAGATTTTTATAGAAAAGCTCTACAGCACAGACTAAGCTTCCTGCATATTGCTCTAGTGAAATAAGAAAAATTATGATGAAATTAAATTTAAACTCAACCAATACAAACATTGACATAACTTATTTCATGCTTTTCCCTTACCTTGGTTTTCTTCTTCTTCATTCTTAGAACACGGGAAGCAATCTGGATAGTGGACAGTGTCTCTGTGTAGTTGCCCGCAGCAGCTGAAATGTGAGCTATCATGGTAGTGCGGCAGTTCATATTACCCAGAGACTCCCTGAGCAACATTGTGAGCTTGCTCTCTCTGCAGAAACAAAATGAATTAAGGCTGCATTAGTGAACCATGTTTCACTTGTACTGTCATGATGTGACTTCAGAGGTCTGTGCTTTTCCCCCTTCTTAATGGCATGCTAATCAGTATTATGCTGCAGATTCACATGATGCTATGTCTGGGGATAAGAATAATAGTCGCAGGTCAGTACAATTTGCATCATGGATTCCAGTCACAGGACCAGATACTATAACTGTTTCTTGTATAAAGCCACCAAACCACCAATGTTACTATATTTTCCCTTTGTTTGGATCTACTATGATATTTTCCCTCATTTTTCTGAATATTTACATTATTTGAATTTTTGTTTTTCTTTGTCTTTATAACCTTTAACCAAATTTTGTCTTTAACAGTTATAGCTTAAAATCATTTTAGCCTGTGCTAATATCACATTTTCTTTACATGGCCATTGTTTAATTTACTGAAATTGATATTCTACTCATATTGCATCAGCAATTTGTACAGTACAATCTCAAGGCCATATGCTACCACAATTCCATATCATGTCCCCAAGGTCAAAGATCGGCTGCTTTCAGCATAATAGCCAGCTGACTATAGCCGTGTACCTCTGCACAGAGAGGATGGCTTGAAGAGAACCTAATTCTTAATCAATGCCTTTCTTATGGGGTATTTGTTATGAACTTCCTATTATGGACCATATATGTGCCTGATTTCACTGGTTCATTTCACTGCTAGTAAGCCTTCCATACAACCTATAAAAGGCTTTTGGGGGATACTGGGAGTTTCGGTTTATGCAAAAATGAAATGATTACTTTGAACACCTTATAATGAAACCTCATTTCCACTAAATGAAGAAAAGTCCTTACAAAAGTCTTATTGGGATAAGAACGTTTATTGCATGAATTCTAATATATTTATACATAGTGATCATATTCCCCTTATACACCTAATCAGCACAAACCTTCTCAAACTGACCAGCCCATTTATCTTCTGTAACTTCTATTAGCTTGGTCATCTTTCTCTTGACCCTCTCAGTTTCAGTAACATCGTTTTTGAGTTCTGGAGACCAAAACTGCACTGACTATCCTAGATGAAGCCTTAGCAGTGATTTGATAAAAAGAAGAATGACCCTTTTCTTATGTGCATCTATAAGTACTCTGCATATTAATAAATCCCAATTGCATAAACTTACTAACATTGCAGCTCATCTGCCACTGAACTGCCTAGATTAACATTTGGTCCAGATTCCCCTTTAATCATGACATATCCTGAATGGATTCTATTGCTCTGCATCCTTTTGTGTCATGAACAAACACATATATGTTGCTTTTCATATTAAACAAAATTGACCAATACAGAACCAGACACAACTTAAAACACTAAAGTCTAATTGTAGATTGAAAACAACTATGCAATTTTTATTGGATTTTAATATCCATTTGCAGAGAGCACAAAGACAAACTGCACTAATATTACACTAGGTGGAGAAACACCTGAAACCTCCTTTGCGACTTCCTACTGTCTTAAAAGGATAAATAGTATACAAGCAGTTTTCAACCCAAAACATCCATTAGAGTATTACACCTGTCCTTTAGAGGACATCCATCAGAGTATCACCTGTACCTTTATGGAAAGGCTGGTAATATGGTAAGATGGCTGTGTGCTACTCTGTTTTTTCAAAAAGGAGACTGATGGATGTCTAACATTTTGCACCCTCTTTCCCCATTAGGCCCATTGTTCTTTATGTCAACAGGAAGTGGCACTTTTGTTAATTCAAATTCCTACTTGGATTGTTGCTTATCTGAAGCGGAGTGATAAAAATGCTAAGAAATGCCGAGAGAGCTGCTTTCATTAATGTCAGGAGCCTTTGCAGTAAAGTTATTTTGCAAATAATTTAGCAGATCTTTCTCTGAGGAATTCACACATTAATATTTATAAGTTATGGGCTCAGTTACAAAATATAACTTGAACAAACATCTCCAGATAGAACGAGAAAAAATAAGCAGTGAAAGAAATGACAAGTGCCAAGTGTCCCTTTAAGTGGAAGACAAAAGAAAATTCAGCTGAAGCAGGGTTTCCTTTTTCGTAGACCCAGTTCAAATAATGTAACTATTGATGGCTAGTTGACTAAATCAGGTCAACTTTGTGATTGCCAAGTTTCTAAGATTCTGTGATGTCTGACATAGTGCCAAGAGATCGGCAAATTGCTAAGCGGAGCCATTAGTCTAGGAGCGAGCCTGTTCTCAGCCTGAAAACTATAGGCCTGTTAGTCTGACATTGGTAATAGGAAAGCTTTTAAAGATAGTAAAAAGGGATAAATAAAATTAAAACCTGCACAATTAATTTTTCCAGCATGGTTTTACAAGTAGTAGATCTTGCCAGATTATTTTAATAACCTTCTAAGAGGAGGTGAGCAGGAAATATTAGAGAACATTATAGCAGGGGATCTTTTTCACATAGAAAAGATGAATGTACCAGAGACCAGCCCATTGGACTGAAATTTCATTTGAAGCAGTGAAAATGTTTTTTTTTGCCATGAGGGCAGTAAAGTTATGATGGCAGATCCTATTAATGCCTTTAAGAGTGGCTTATAGTGATCTACAGTTAGTTTAATATAACAATGCGTATAGCTTTATATATGTGACTGTATATATAGGTCTGTATATGTATGTGTATACACACACACATTGCCATTTGTGCACTTCACTTTATCATTATGTGTTCAAAATGAAGTGCATATTTTAGCTCATTAAAATAAGGAATCCTTAATTTCAGGGAGATGCCTACTTTTAAAATTACAGCAGCATTATAAAGTATTTGTTGGCAATATTCCTGGTAGCTTTAAGAGCCAAATTTACTTTTTTTATCTGGAACTTCTTCTCTCTTAATTTATTTGTGCTCTTTACGATAGCAAACCTGCCCCTGGCCCTTGTCTGCATGGGGGAGCAGCATCAGGTTTCAGAAGTGCGCCGAATAAGGTCTCCCAGATTTCCCACTATAGGAAGGCTTTAACATACTATGTTTTCAGCAGGGAATTGTGTCTAATTTTTGCTATAAAATATGCTAAAAAATATACTGTGCTACAACATAACCATGTGTAGCATGTAATAAACGGCAAATCAAAGCAATGGATTAGCTGTAACAAAACCATGCAAGTTTATTATGGGTTAACTAAAATATAATGTAGAACAAATTATTTAGAGAGGCTTATTGTTTTCTTCCAGTGACTCATTATCACAAAAAGATTTTTTTCTTAATCTAGAGATTAAGGAACTTGCAACGTTTCTATAGAAATTACCCATTCAGCATCAAGGCACGCAGTGGTGATTTAGTGCAGGTAATTGCATTTCTGTGTATAACAAAAGGCACGGCTATAAAAACAAAGTTATAGAGATTTTGTGAGCATTAAGGAACCTGACAAATACAATTTTTATTACTGGGCACCATAGAGATGAGCTGTATGCTATGAAAAAGAATTTGCCTGTGATATTAATCCATTTACTTTGCATAATTGTATTACCTTCAAATCTCATTAGAGAGTGGACAAGGTATAAGCTAGCAATTCAGCTTTATGATACTTCAGATCCTTTTATGATTAAAAGTGGTTTATGCAGGGCTCATGGCAACTAGAATGGCAACTAGAATTGCAGGCTTTGATTGTGGATGTGAAGGTTAAAAGAAAAGGCTGCTATTTTCTAGATTGGAATTGTATTCCAAAACACAGCTAGTTATTTAGAAATGACCAATTGCAAGCATTTGACATTTTAGGGGCCTGTATTACTATACAAGTTTCATTGTATGTCCTCCTAAATATATGTATGTCTTTGCAAGCACAATCTTATCTGTTATTAATGAAGGAAACTTAATTTTTCTTTAAATGTATCCTTTAACAAGGAATGGCCTATGTAGTATAGACCACTGTGCTGCATGGAATCTTTTTCATGTAGTAAAGAGAAAAGAGTTATAAGCCAGGCACATCTCTTTTTTGAGCAACATAGGTCTTCAGAACAAAACATGGTTTAGCTGAAATTATACAAGGGTTTTCTGTCTCTGAGAAAGGGGACTATGGCCTATAGCAAGGGCACTTAAATCTCCAAAAGAGTCAGCTGAATGTATACCAGATCTAGAAAGTCTGATGATCTCTTCCTAAAGCAGTTAATATTTTAGCAAACAAAATGAAAGATGGCTTTCAGGTAGCTAATATGCATAAGGTATGCAGGTTTATTCATTTTTTGTGGACAATGGCAAATGGAGAGATTTGTGGCCCACGGAAGCAGACATTTTTCTGTGTGTTAATCCAGATCGCTGCGTGCAGTGTTTTACAAGCAGCAATTTGAATGTTAATGAATGCCAAGGCATTTTCAGGGGACTTGTAGTGTAGTGCTAATTGCCCAGGAGCGACCGATCTCATGTGCCACTGCCCTTAAAAAGCACAACTGGGCTTGTGCCATCCTTTCACTTGAACTTCATAAAAGAAAGGCTTAGTGCACAGACCTCAAATGCCTTTTGTAATGGTGGCTACAAATGACTAAAAAAGGTTTTGGGTAATTAACACTACCTGGAAGTCATGTTTTATTTTTTTTCTAACCTGTACATTATGGTAGAAAAAGGAAAGGAGACCCCTTCCTAGATACTCTAAATTAGGACTGACAGACTTTTTATTTTCTTTTTAAGGTTTTACAGTAAACAAGGGATGGAAACGAGAGAGGGAGGAGGGAGAATAGGTAAAATGGACATGACAACTTTTGCACAGAACCATATGATAACAATCCTACCAGATTCATTTGGCAAACTGGATATCACTATACCAGGGCTGTCCAACTGGCGGCCCGCGACCCCCCTCTGTGTGGCCCCCCACCTGTCTAGCTGCTTTAATGATTTACCTATGTGTAAGCTTTAAATGGTATCAGTACTGAGATTAACTGGCCCCCTCCACTGCTCACACCTCAGATTCAGGCTGTAATCCCCCTGTATTGTTTAAATATGTTATCTCCTGAACTGTTCACACCTTTTAATCCTTGCAGTGTTCACACCCCAGGCTCAGGCTGTAATTACCTACATTGTTCCCCTGTTCACACCTCAGACAGACTGTAGGAGCAGTGCCAGCATTATGTCAGTGTATGCTGTCTGTGTGTGCCATACACACAGGCAGGGTAGGGCAGGTAGAGTATGGCACACATAGGCAGGGTAGGGCAGACAGAGTATGGCACACATAGGCAGGGTAGGGCAGACAGAGTATGGCCCACACAGGCAGGGTAGGGCAGGCAGAGTATGTGCCATACCCTGCCTGCTCTATGCTGTCTGTGTGTCCCATGTGTGTCCCTGTGTTTTATGGTCTTAAAAGCTCTTGTGATAACATGGGTGTGGTTTTAAGTGGGTGTGGTTTAAAAAGGGGGAGTGGTCAAACTGGCTTCCATTATCGGCCCTCTACCGTGTTGGCCAGAAAGATTCCGGCCCTCGGTACCACAGAAGTTGGACAGCGCTGCACTATACTATAGCCTTTGGAAGCCTTGTTGGTTTCGATATATTATTTCCAGGTGAAATAGCCCAGTATTATCAAGGCAGATTTATAGTTAGTTTATGTACGTGCAGATATAGTTTTATATATGTCTGTGTATTGATAGGTTTGTATAATTAAAGTAATAATGTCATTACAAGTCAGGCAAGGCAAGGCTAGGGGGCAAGGGGGGACATTAGATGTGGGATCTGTCTGTCAAAGCCAAAGGTTGAATGCGCCAGGATGAGCATTAGCAGTAACAACCCCCTACATTTGCATATAGTTTTTTGTTTTTTAAAATAAACATACCATAGAACTACAGGCTATTAGTATAGGTATTCCCCAATCATGCACATTACATAAATCTGTCATTTTGGGAATATAGGGATAACAGTGAGCAGGATCTCCACATATGTTAGGATCTCTCTATTGTATATAATGATGTTTTGGCAGAAATGATCAATATATGTTAATGTTTGCAATACAGGCCCAACCAGCATCGTCAATATTAATGCTATCAGTAAACAAAGTTTAACATTAGGTTGTACTTTAAAACAATATTACCAAGTAACCTAAATTCTGGTAATATTTAACCCTATAACAGCAATGATAATAGAGAGTCAGAGATACTTTAATGTAATGTCTGTTACTTATTCAGGATTTCCATTTATTTCAATTGCCTGGATCAATTACCAAATGTGACACTTATATATTTATTAAAAGAATAACTTTGATAGTTTTCAAATTTAAATAAACCCATTAGATATCCACAGATGCTTAGATCGGAGGAAGGTATTCTTTTTTGGTAAAGTCTGTATAAACAAACTTCCTGCTACAGCCTTTCTGTGCCAAGCAGACTTCTGATTCTATCAGGAGCTTTGCCTAATGTAGATTTTATGTTCTGTGATTAAGGCACTTCACAGATAAGAGCAAAATCAACATAAACATGAGGTGCCAATGTTGGACTAGGGCACCTAGGGCCCACAAGGGAACCTGATATCAATGGCTAACCAGCTGGAGCCCTAAAACCTTTCCTTCTTGCTGAAAAAAACATTGGCATCCCCATATTTGGGAGGTTCATTGTGTAATTGTAACTGCTTAATATAGCCAAGATTGCACTAGTTTTCAAACAGGATAGGAGGATAGCACAGACAGACAGAGAATGTGCAGGCCAAACATCTTTATTCCTGTGCTGTTTACAGGCCAGATCTTATGGTTGCTTTGGGGAATCTTTTAGCTTTTGCTCTCCCATTTATAGCGCAAATTCATTCTGAGAAACACCCTGGCAGCCCTGTATAATTTGCAGTCTCCTCGGATTCACCTGCTTGTCTGTGGCAATAAATTTGGCTCCTGTCTCTTCAATGATCCATAAGGGGTTTAAATAAATATTTCCTATCTTTCTCACTGCTAAGAATAAATGAAACAAACAAGCATAACCTGGAAAGGTAAAATAGAGTTAATGTTATATGGTCCAGAAAGGGCAAAAGGCCCACTTAAGCCAGGGCTTACTTGGAAAAATCCCAGGCTAGGCAGGTCTGTCCAAAAGAGTAAAGTGCTAAAAGATTATCGACAGCTAATACTGCCAGCAACTGGTTCTAGAGGTCACAGTAGTCTGCACAAAATTATAGAGACTGGTCAATTGCTTCTTAATGGTGCTGTTTGTGACAAAAAGGAATACCATTGTAAATGGAATGGTATTGCAGTTTTAAAGAATGACAGGAATAAATATATATCTCTGTAAGGCTTACTGCAAATTAGCAAAAGGGAAAAAGAAACTATAGGCAGCAACACTGTTACCTAGCAACATATAGAAGGAATTCATTTTGTTACCCATTAAAATCTAAACTATCATTATAATACAAATGTATACCTGTAAATGTGCCAGAGGTAAAGTAGTTAGGGTCCCTGTATGACTTTAACACATTAAAATTAATTACTGACCCTAAATGAGATTATTTTGTTAATCTTGTGGACAAAGAGAAAAAAAATGAACAGTAAAGGAACTAGTTGTTCTTACATCAAGTACCTTTTGTTCAGCTGTAGTATCCTATTTTTGTCTCAGTAAAAAAATATTGACAGGTAGATTTCAAGATTCAGAACAGCAACAAATATATAAACAGATCTGTACCCCAAATCCAGAACCATCATTGCAAAAAGCCCTGTGTGCGTAGATTAGCAGAAAAAGCAGCTATCCCAGTAAGTGATAATCAGTGGGATCAGATTTATCAAGGGCTTAAAGGAACAGTAACACTAAAAAATGAAAGAGCTTTAAAGTAATAAAAATATAATGCACTGTTGCCCTGCACTGGTAAAATTGGTGTGTTTGCTACAGTAACGCTACTATAATTTATATAATAAGCTGCTGTGTAGCCATGGGGGCAGCCATTCAAGCTGGAAAAAAGGAGAAAAGGCACAGGTTACATAGCAGATAACAGATAAGTTCTGGAGAATACAATAGTGTTTTATCTGTTATCTGCTATGTGCCTGTGCCTTTTCTCCTTTGAATGGCTGCCACCATGGCTACACAGCAGCTTATTTGTATAAATTATAGTAGACTTTCTGAAGTAAACACGCAACTTTTACCAGTGCAGGGCAGCAGCACATTATATTTTAGTTACTTTTATACGCTTTTATTTTTTGGTGTTACTGTTCCTTTAATATCACAGAAGTAAAATCAACCATAAAGAACTAGAATCCTGCATCAATACGCAGATCTATCACATTAATATTTCGATTTTCTACTTCAGGCTGTGTGTAATTTGGAAGAAGCTGTTTAACGAGTATGGAACTATTGAGGACAAACAGATAAAAAAGCTAAGAAAGAGTTAAGTTGTGTGTGCACAAGAGTCCTATAGCACACAATCCTAAATCCTACCCATGGCCATCTGAGTAATGAAGCTACACTCTCCTGCAGACTCTCACTAGGAGACAGAGATTAAGAAGAGTAAAGGTCTCATCCAGTTCTCAGCAGACACATTTTTAATCAAATGTTACAGAACACATGTAAGCTAAATTCACTTCTGATATGTAAGGCATATTAAGGTTGGTTTATCTTTTTTCACTAATCAAAGCAGTAGTAAACAAACACTGGAGCCATAATATTTGAAGTTGCAAAAATTCAAAGACTATCACTTTTAAAAGAAAAATCTGAATCTGATCGCTTTTGATAGGAATACCAGGTTTCAAATCATCCCAAAATTTGGGTTCCTCCTTGAAGGGAGACATGGACCCAAAATACTTCCAGGGGCTAGGAAGTCTGTAGGCTTGTGCTAATAGTACAAGACCTAAATTATCAAAGGACTGTTCTTTATAATTAACAGTTACACAACAAGGTTTCTCATTTTCTCAGACAATACTAGAACAATGCAATATATACAAGGTCACTTACTTGTAAGGGATGTGCTTGCTGCCATTGACCAATGCTAGGATTACATTGCCAAGAGCTGACAGTGAGAGACATTGCCCAGTGCTTCCATCTCTGCTTTTGCTCAGCACTTTGACACAGCTCCCCAAATCAATAAGATGTAATCGGCTGCGACCTCCTGACACTGCCAAGAATGGGGAAAAGTATGGAAACAAGTTTAACCCATTAAATAATTGTAAATTGCATTACACAATGTATTGCTAAATGTATCTCCTACTGTTCTTTAAAAGCAAAAGAGCTCCATAACAATATTTTTTGGGGGAATAACACATGGAAAGAGCTAAAGCATCAGGTATCAGGTGGTACAAACAATTTTTTGTAATCAAAATATATCTTACACTGACAAACAAATACCAAACATATACACATAAGGTGGTGCTAATTGGTACTGCACTGTGCAAAAGATTTGTTATAAAAGTGCAAAACAGCTAGCAATGAGAATCAACAAAAACATCCACCATGTGAGTTCTTGTCATTTTGTGTAACCTAAAACTTTCATATAAAATCTTACCTTTTTAATAGTTCTTGCACAGATAAGTGATATTAGAACCCAATGACCCCTAGAAACTTAGGAAAGCAGGGCCAAGGTTAGGAGGGCCATCCCCACGTTGGGGGGCTGTTATTGGTTAGTGGGATTCCTGCGGTGGTCAGCCTCAGATGGAGACTTGAGAAAGAAGGCAGGTACCAGACTTTAGGCTCTGGGTCAGGGTTAGTCCTCTGGGAGGATATGTTGGCATTGGTTTGTTAAGGTATTGCTTTAGGGTAAATGGCATATCAAGTGTGATTTACAGTCTGATCTAAGCAACCTGAACCACTAGCAGTGGTTTCTCATACTACAAAATAAAAATACTCCATCTCTCTCACATATTGGGCTAGATTCAATTCAATGAGAAAAAAGTTTATTGTGTAAAAACTCATGGACAAGATTCAATTTGAGATGTAATTCAATTTAGAAAACCTTATCTCAAAGATAATCAAGTGAAAACTCTATTGAAGTCTATGGGAAAAAACTGGAAGTGAGAGAGGAAAAAAGTATTTTCTCCTTGAATTGAATCTCGTCCATCAGTTTTTACTTGATAAACCGTGAGATAACTTCTTCTCACTGAATTAAATCTAGCCCATTACAGGAATAGGTGTCTATGTTTCTTGTTTAAGACTTGGTGGGATGCTGGAATTTCAACAACAGTTAAAGAGCAAGAGGATACACAGTGCATCTCTAATTTACTGGTGGCTTTTTTTGGGCCAATGCTTCTCTAACTCTGGCTCTGAAAATACGAAGTAGCTACTCTACCTTTGCCCAACTATCCACAAAGAAAATTAAACCTAAACAGCATGTTTATAAATGAACTCACAATGTTATTCTGTAAATTTAAGGGAAACAATTATCCTTAGATTTATAGACTATAAAATAATTAATTACACAAAATAAAAACAGTTTGGCCAAAAGGCTAATAAGACAACCACCAAAGAGATCTCTGAAGAACTTTCCTATTTATGGCCAGGAAAACCATAGTTTCTGTAATAGTCAGCATATTCCAGTGCTGCATAGCTGGGAGGCAATAACTCCACACCAATGATAAACATTTACACAGATAGCGGAGGTGGAGAGAGACTTTGGAAAATTAGTAAATGTACTTTAAAGATTAAGGAGTAGGCATGGAAATGACAACTGTGAAATTAATTCAAGCTGTAGATATTTGTAAAAATGGTAAGACTCAGGTGCACCGTTATTAATGTACGAACGCTCCGAATGCGACTTTTTCATACTGAGCGTATTTTCTGCGACATTTTCGTTATCTTTGCATGACTTTTTCGTACTTCTCGACAAAATCATATTGTCGTGCCGAGTACGAAAGTTTCTGATTCATTCAAGCTTCGGTATCATGAAGTTGGAGCTGCAGAGTGCCATTGAGTCCTATGGGAGGTTTCCAAAATCATGCACTGAAGGTTCAAAGTCGGAAAGGTTTTCCTGACATTTACGCTCGGATACGAAAAATTTGGGACTTGTGGATTCCCATTACGATATTATCGTGGACTATTCCGATTTTTTTGTAAGCATTTCCGTGATATTTGTGATCATCAGAAATTATCGTATCCAATCCGAATTTTTCCCATTTTGGGATTCGAACTCGTAGTTTGATGAATGTGCCCCCTAGTGTTGCTCACGTATGGTCATGGATAATTACAATTATATATGTAGTTATTTCAAGAGTTTAATTTATGTGTTAAGTGTTTTTGAGGATACAAAACAGGATTTGGATTTGGTCGAATCCATGGTCCTGGCCGAACCTAATATGAATCCTTAAAATCATGTGACTTTTAAACCTTCATTACCTTAATTTGCATATGCAAATTAGGATTTGGGGTTCAGCCAAATCCCAAAATAGTGGATACATCCCTAGAATGAATGCATGAAAGAATGAATTTCGGATTTCATGAATACAGACTACCTCCATGTAATGACAGTAATATGATAACATGCACCTCTAGAAATATGCACAAACATATCACCAGGCCAAATTATTCTCCTGCGATCATCAATCAACAAAATAGTTGTTCCTAAATTCTCTCTATGCTTAATAACAAATACTCACTGCCTCCTTTTCCACTCTTTTCCATGCGATACTGATAGATATGCAAAGTAAACAACATGTGTGAGTTTCTATGGTCATCTTCATCGCAGTCTCGTTGACTGCTCCTTCGTGAGGCAATGGCTGCATCCAGAAAGAAGGCTGCTTTCTCTGCTGTGGGAGCCCGCAATTCGCTCTGGTTCTGCAGCTAAAGAACAAAATGGACGCAGACAAATACAAATGATATACATTAATATAATATAAATAACTGGTTGTTTAAAGAATAGTAAAGCCATATATATATATAGAGAGAGAGAGAGAGAGAGAAAGGTCCTAATGAGGACTGAAACGTCAGTTTTAAACAATATGTTTTCAATAAATATTGAAGGGTGTGCCGGCCACGGATGATTTATTCTTCCCTGACTAACCCACAACATACAGTACAGAGGGCTGTGGCTCTGTAGCTTTATATAATTAGCAGGAGGAAGTATTGCCTTGTCCCCGCAAAGATATCTGTAACTATAAAAAGCTCTGACTATACTGTAGCATGCATTTTTGCACACAAGTTTTAAAAAGTGACCATAAAAGAATTTGTTTTCCACACAGTAAAAAAGCAGTTAGCATTTTTTCTGCTTTTCCTAACAAAAGCCACAGACTATAAAAATATATGGTTTTAAGAGTCTGAATGATGGCCTAAATATGAATTTTAAGTGTTTTTTGTTATTTTTCCTGGAAGTAGAAGTCACATTCAACTTCCTGACTTGTACGAGCACAATCAACGCCTCTTCCTTCCCCCAGCTGCAGTGAGATAAGAAGCAGCTTATCATAAAGAGGCTTCTTGGTGGACTGCTGATACTCTAACGAACCAGGAAGTAGAAAGTGACTTTGGTTTTAACTTCATATTGAAAGAAAAATGTATATTTGTAATTAAAACTATAGCCATAAATGATGTTCAGCACTAGCCATATTCATAGAACAAATGTTGAAAAATGTGGTATGCTTCCCCTTTATGGTATATGATAGATCTGAGCACAGTAAGGTAAACAATGTTTGTAACTGCTTATATAGACTGTGCCAGCATTACAGTGGATTATAAAGAATGTTATAAATTATGAATATTCCTCCCTGTTTCTACATGAGCAAGCCATGTTCTCCAGATATAAAGCCAATAGAGAAGATTCACGTTATGCAACATCTCCCTTCAGCATTATTTATCTTTTAAAAAATGTAATTTTCCCCCCTGTGTCTGTTGATAAAAGGTCAAACACTGTGATACTGTTTATGATATCTTGTAGGTTGAACTAATCTTATCTTAGATATCTCCCGAATGTTACAAAGTGTCAATTGTATAAAACAGTGTGTTCTGAAGATGATATCCTTTGGAAATATGTCATTATTGTCTTTTGTGTAACAAAAGAACTGTCCTTAGCTGGTGCCTTCATTGGGTTTTAAGACTTAATTCATGTGTTCAAGTTAAAAAAAAGCCTATGTTTTAAATGGAAACACTTTACAAAAAATGATTCATGAAAATATAAGATAACAACTTATTTCCCTGTCACATTAGACATTGTAATGGCTTCCTATCAGGAATGTGTCTCCTTGCAGTCATGTTGGGAATCCTCAGCAATTATCTTTTTAACAGTATGTACAGTACCTGTTGTCAGCCCTTGGTAAATCTGAATTTGTCCTGTTTGTAAAGCACTTTGTATAATTGTCGAGCAATAAAAACGAAGCCATTTATTGATATATATACTGTATAATACATACAGTGGTCCAGGTCAAACATTTTAACTATTTCCTTGGATTTTCCTTAAGAAATGTATGATCTGCCACACCTTCCAATTTTCCTCCTTTCTGACTGGTTTGCTTATTTAGGGGTGTGCTGTTGTGTTATTAAACCAAAGCTGTGGTAGGGGTTTTAACAATGAGCTCCACTGGATGAAGGCAACGCTACTTTTCCTTGTTTTGGTATTGGCCACCCTGTTGCATAAAAACATAGCTGTTCTCAGAAGCTTGCTAGTTTGACAAGGCTCTGGCACCCAATTTAGTCCCAAGATATCTTTTTCTGGTTAGCAACATCTCGAAAAGCTCCATCATATTCTAAAAAATAATTTTTATATTGTATATCAGAAAATTGGATAAAGTATAGTTTGAAAATTAATTTTAAAATGAGCTGACAATATTATGAACCAATGATACAAGGCATAATTTTGTGGTTTTACAGCATTGCCACATTTTCAGACCTCCTACATATTTATGTTTGCTACACTTCTGATCAGTTATTGAAAATACTCTCTCCAAAACCATTCACTGCATGCTGAACAGAAAATAATACAACAGCCCAGAATCTACATAACCACAGATTTCATGCAGAAGGCATTCTTAAAGCAGTTTGCGATTGTGGGTTTAATATAGATTAAATTATTCTAACATTTTTATCCAGCAAATTTACCCAATTCTACTCTATGCTGATATCACTGTCCTTATATAAAGCAGTAGATATAACTAATAGAGTGGCAACTGCTAATCTCCTATTTTGAAGGTTAATGTCACCAGTTACTGGCTTTGTTGACTTGCAAAAAAATAAATTTGCCCAACTAAACAAACAATGGGCCCCAATCATATTTAGGAGTACCACTAAGCATTTAAAAAAGAGGTCTATTTCGTTGATTTTTATTAACTGTGACAAATGATAATAAATTGGCATGGATAAAGAATGCTTTGAGGTATATACCTGCATGCCACATATTGGGTCCTCACACAGATAAACCCCTGGTGACTGGCCATCCTGTAGACTGCCTGTAGCTACTTCTGATAGCAGGTCTCTTAGATTTTCTTCCTTTCCCCACACTTCAACTGCTGACACCCTGACTGAGAAACGTGCTCCTGTCTTCTCTTTGCGTTCATTGATCAGTTTGAAGAGCCATGAAATAGCACAAGGAATGATGCCCAGATTCTGCATGGAGTCATCTTTTCCAATCATTGTGTATGACTTTCCTGCAGATAAGTAGCACAGATGAGAATCATTCTAGTGAGAAATGCAATTGTAAACTGCCAGGCAAAATCACTACATAAACCTGCATGTATGCACTTAGAATATATAACAGTAATAGCTGTAATTATTATTGTGAAGTGACAATACAGATAATAAACCTAATATAAAATGAATCCAAGCCACGTATTATAGGATTCCCTTTATCGCCTATAAAATGCAGTAGCATAGAGAAAACACTAAAATTGAATTTGGTTTATTACCATATAAGGACAATATGAGACAGTGAGTCATTTAAGAAGTGGTGAGAAGCCATACAACCCCATCTGCAGACACACAGTAATATTTATTACTGAGGTGCAAGTCATAACATGAATATTGAGGATATTTCCACACACACCTATAATGTTATTGTCATCACTCACCATTCCCAGCAGACAGACAGAACTGCACTTACAAATGCTTCTGGAATTTTGCAGAAAACTTCATGCAATTTAAATTTTTTTTGGCCATTAAAGACTGTGGATATGTTAACAGTAGCTGTTCATATATGGGCGTGGATATAATACAATACCAATACTATATTCAAACATTTTATTTGTGTGTTTACAAGTATGCAGCATGCATTTTTGTCTAGTGCGGGTTCCTGAAATAACCCCATTTTGCCTACAGTATTGAGTCACATAAGTCATTCACTGCAGTCAGTTTGGATAATGCATATATATATGCTTCAGTTTTTGCCTCCTGATGAAAGTCCCAGTGGGGACTGAAACGTTGAGGCTTGCTATGTTTAGTTTGCTCCTTTTTTCTCAATAAATATCATTTTATATACATTTGTATGAAACCCTGTGTGTTCTGGCATTACTCCTGCAATATTTTAGTTTATATGGCTCTTGCACCCAGGTTGTATTTTTTGTTAGTGGCGTGCACCATTATGATCTCTGTATATATATATATATATATATAAGGGTAAAAATAATAATAGCAACACACACACACATATATATATATATGTGTGTGTGTGTTGCTATTATTATTTTTACCCTTACAATGTTGTAGATGATGATGGCTCTATTACATGAAGAAAACAAATTGCCCAAGAGTATTCTAGCTTCCCAATTTCCCAGATACCAGGTATTTTGGGTTTTTTTCTGACCCAGGTGGCAGCCATCAGCATAAATGTACCCCTGGGATGATGACAGTACCAGAAAAATGCTTTTTATATACTTCAATTGCAATATGCCTGGGGTGAAAATAAAGCAAGTGCTAGTTTATGGAGTGACCATTTGGAGAATTAATCAGTAAGGCATTGGTTTAGTTATAACTAATTTTTATGTGTCATTTTATTTCATGACCTTCCTTATTTTTGCTTTTTGACACCTAATAAAAAAGGAGGTCATCTGTTTTTCCTGCAACAGTATGAATAAGTACTTTCTCTAACAAACAATGAGAATAAGAAAAATACAGCAGTTACTTAAAGAACACAAACCTCTCTTAATAATTTAGCTAATTTACATGCTCTAAGAGATAAATGATAATGAGGAGACACAACTAACCAAGCTTTGAATGGCCAAAGCAGAAAACACAGCCATCTGCCCCGTTCACCACGGACTGTATGACTTCAGCAACTGTCCCAGCGCATACCTCTGCCTGGAGAGAAGGATCAGCAAGTTAGAGAAAATTTGCTTAATATCTCTTTTTTAAAAGAGCTGAAATAGCAATACAGGTATGGGACCTATTATCCAGAATGCTCGGGACCTGGGGTTTTCCAGATAAGGGGTCTTTCCGTAATTCGGATCTCCTACCTTAAGTCTGCTAAAAAAAATTATTTAAACAGTAATTAAACCCAATAGGATTGTTGTAGACCCAATAAGGATTAATTATATATTAGTTGGGATTAAGTACAAGATACTGTTTTATTAATATAGAGAAAAAGGAAACCATTTTAAAAAATGTGAATTTCCGTAATTTGGAACTTTCTGGATAATGGGTTTCCTGATAAGGGGTCTGATATCTGTACAGTGAATTTATAATGAGCTATGTGATCTAGATATATTGTATACTTTCGCTGAAAAAAACAATTATAGTTCTTTCAAGTATTTGTACAGTACATTTAGTATAGTCAAAAACTTTTTCTCAGTTTAGTTCCAAGCAGTGTGACCCACAAATGTATGAGGCACATAAGAGCATCTTTTACTAAGGAGATGATTTATCAATGTTCATATTTATAAAAAGATATGTTTAAATATTTATACATTCATTCAATTTGCACCTAAGTGTTAGAGTACTGAAGTAATTCTGTTATGCTATATACTCAGGTTCCCAGGTTGCTTTACCATTGAAATCTATATGAACCTAGCACAAAGTGAAAATGCTTTTCTTGAGCCCAAGAATATTTACACAACAAATTATAAATACCGGTGAAATACTGTAGAGAAATGCTCTACACAAAATTTGATGAGCTTTTTCACGTAATAGACTCAGAAAAGAGTGAGCATAAAGTAGCATTTTTCCTATGCTTTCAAATGTTTCTATTTATAAAAAGGTGAATTTTGGATAAAATATTTTTCTCACTTTTTTCCCAAAAATGTTTTCATGCCAGGAGAAATGTTTTATTAATGGGCATCTTGTTTTTGTGAAGAAAAAATGTCAACAAAAAGGTCAACAAATTCTAAAACTAATGGTAAATTCCTATAGAAAAATCAGCATTCTAAGATTTTGTTCTGTGCCTGTGCTCATATATTTTAAAATAAAAATACATTCAGCAAAGTCTGCTCTTTCCTGTATGTATGGTACTGTAATGATAAAATCAACACAAAAGGACATAAATAATACATTTTGCACACAAAATGCTGAGATTGCCTCATTACAATTCATGAATTCCTGCACAGATATAATCAGCTCCTTTACTAGCCAGGAATGGCTTCCATGAAATACCCGCACTAGTGTGGCTTTCTATACTGCCTGCCAAAATTTATGAGGTATATAAAATTTAAGGAAGCCATTTTAATGTTTAAACGCATAAAACACCAGTGCATTGCAAATTAATGAGCTGTGATTTAATGTGTTGCAGACAGATAGAGTTTTTGTTTTACAGTGCGCAAATGCCAGCCCTGAATTAATAATGACCTGGTAGTGACCTGATTAGTGTATCTTCCTACAGCACAGTTCCCATGTTTTTAATAATGGTCCTTAAAGCACAGACTCAAATTAGCCACTTTTGATGCTAAAAAAGTCCTCAGGGACCAAAGGCTTATATTAACCTTATTATAGCTAGTAGGTTTAGTGCAGTATTCATACAACTATAACCTTGCCTTAACCCTATGTGGCTACATTCACTCATATAGAACAGTCCCAAAGCAGCAAAGCACAGTGATTATATAGCATAAGGTATGGGAAATTCAACTCCTCATGAAGTACTGGCTGACTTGCTATGAAGTATAATCCATCTAAAAACAACAAGAGAACTATATTTTTTAATTGAATTACTTCTGTGGCAGTGGGGATATCTATAAAACTTGGCTTAAGTGTTTCCAAAGAATGAACTATATAAGAAAGTGGTATAAGCTTTCCTTGCCAATTGCCCATATATCCCTAAACCTGGCCACACACTGGAAAGTAGAAGACTCTAATAATGTAGCTCGGTGGTGCCCTACTACAATAGTAAAAAGCGATACTAATAATTCAAATTTAAATACATACCAAATTTAAATGTAATTTCTTTTATTATACACTAGAGTTTAATCATATCACAAATAAAAATATTATTTACCTGCGATGCATCCTGGGGAAAGACAGCATCAAAAGCGAACATCTTCGGAGGTATCTGACTGCCCCTCTTTTGGAAGGCATTCTGCCCGCTGCAGGATAATGGGTCATATAATGTAATCTGTTTTTTACGTGGATCTGCTTTTAAGAATGAGCTGGAATCAGCAGACTCTCCAACAAGTGTGGAACAAATTCGAACCATGACTTTTACCTGTGGACAGAGACAAAATAGGGTTGTGATACTTAGGGGCAGATTTACTAAAATTCTAATATTTGTCAGTTTTAGTATTTTAAAATTCAAATAAACTCATTTCCATGAATGTCTTGTATGTACTAAAAAGTCTGAACTGAAAAAGTCAATGTGGGAAAAGTCACAAAAATTCAGAATTTTTCGACTTGTCAGATGGAAAATGCGACTTTTTGGAATTGGCACACAAAAATCGGAAAACCTTTTAAGTTTTGAAGGAAAGAAGGATCCTCCAGGGAAGGAAAAGGGATAACTGCCATTGACGTCTACCTGATCTCGTATTTTTAGCCGTTGGATGCATGGTAAATCTCGTAAAAATCTCAACTTTTCCCCCTGTGACTTTTAGAGCTAAAAATCCGAACTGGGGAAATAAAATCTGATGGTTAGTAAATTTCAGCAACAGCAGTGCTTGAACTGGTGTCCAATTAAACAACATACTTTTTATTTAAAGTTAAATTACATTTTAATTTAAGTAAAATAATTTAAAAACTATAATTTGACAAGTAAGTCATATAAATGTTTATTCTTAAAAAAAAAAAGAACTGCAGCACAATAATATAGAGTTCACTGTGAAGGTTATGCTGCACCTGGCATGTTCTTCTTCTGAATCACACTACTGATGTCCAAGTGGGGCATACCATGCTGCTAGACATAATTACTTCATCCTAACTGGACATGCCATATGCCTGCCACACACTGTTTGTTTTGTCAGCTATTTCTTTATCTTACTGGCAGAAAACACTTTCTAAAGCCTGTATAAAAAGTGATAAACCTGACTAAACAAGTCAGTGGTGCAGCAGAAATAAAATGAACCCATGACTGTTAGCCTTATGTCAGACTCTAAATTCTGAGATTGCAGCTTTCATTGTGTGATCTGATGAATTTGATCTCAAGGTGGTGGAATAAAGGCCTACATTTTAAATGGCAACTATAAATCCTTTGTAAACCAACAAGAATAGCCCCATACACATTATTATACTGTATCTCTGAATATTGTGGCGATCAAAGTAAACACATTCTGATGGCATAAGATAGATTAACAAAAAAAGACATGAGCGTTAAATATACCACATTTTTGCAAATAGTTGTCACAAAGCTCATTTGATTACAACAAAGATGGTCATCCGATAATGCCACTCCAACGTATCGCCGTAACATTCAGTGGCAAAGGTGAATAAGTAATTACATGCGAATAACACTCACCCTTGAAAATACATACCACATGGTAAAGGTAAGATGTATCCCTTAAAGCTCAAACCCAATAAAACACAACACACCAAAATAAGGGTGAAGACAGGCTGCAGCTTTATTCTTTCTACCAATAAATAGAATTTAATAACACAACACTGTAGTTAATAACTCCTAGCCAGCCCCTGCTTACTCCTACAGCAGGCTACCTAATATTTTAACCATCCTGGCCTTGTATTACCAGCCATGGGATGACTGGCCAAATTTTACCATTTCTTTTTTTTTCAGCTACGACAATACCATTTATTTTTGTAAGGGTGGGTGGGGAAACTTCTCTTGTGCAGCAGGTAAAAGCCTGTTTGCCTCTCTATTTCTAGCCCTTTTTCCCGATCTTAAAGTACTCTTAGATACTTCTGGACTAGCTAACCCTAACTTCCTGTGTTACCGAACAAAATCTTTATTTCCTCTGCCCAGCCTAACTATTCACTATGAAATCCCCACCACAACTACATTCCCAAATGTATCTTCTCCCTTCAAAAGCAGCTGGTAGGAGGTTGACAGCATAATGCATTATTTCAATGTATGTGTGCAAAAATTACCATCAATGGACTTCGTATTAAACCTTTAATATAATAATTATATAATAATTATTATAATTATTATATATTATTTTAATTATTATTAATTGTAACTGTTAAGTCTTTTACATAATTAGAAGTATAAATACATGCTTGTGTTTCAGTTTTTACTATATAATATAGTAATACTGGTTATATAGGCCAAAATGAACAATTGCGTATTATGAGTAATATTGCAAACTTAATGAAAGTTAAACACTTACAGGGTAAAGTTTTTGGTTACTTCTTACATCATTATAATTATTAAGAGGTGCAGTATAACATATTAAATATTTTCTTCAAGAAAACTAGCTCTGCGTGTATGAATGAAACAAATGTCCATTTTTACTCCACTGTGCTATGGGAAATAAAAGGCAGCTGAAGTGACAAGAAGGAAATGTTTATGGTGCTTGGCTAACATAACCATTTGGTAGAGTTTAGTGTATTTATGAATAAAAGCCTGACGTGGTTTCTATTAAAATACTCAGTTCCAGTTTTGCACGGATGCTGAATGAGGTCAGCAGATTGTGCAGGTGCTGACTGGTTGCCCTAGAGGCGTGCAGGACAACACAAAATCATTTGCTCCTAGTGATGATATTTTCTTGGAAGCAGGTAAATAAATTTATCGCACTGCAATGATTCAGTGAAAGCATGAAGAAAGGGAGAGGAAATTGGTTTGCAGAGAGCAAGTCATTATGGGAAGCTGTGGAGGAAAACAAACAGGTTATTACAGAAACAGAAGCAGTAACGAAGATCAGGAACACAAGCATTTAAGAATTCTTACTATGAGATAGAATCTCTTATTACTGTTTGAAAACAGCTTCGATTGCACCTGTCTAAATCCCCGAATCACGTGAGGCTAGCAGATCTAAGCTTCGCTTCAATGCCCTTGATAAGCCTGTGCTACAGATAAACCAGCATTTGGTGGATGTTATCAACACATGATGTGAACAAGCAGTCATTTAAAAAAAAAAAAAAAAAAAAAAGTAGTGGACATGGCAGGCAGGGCTCCATTTCTCTGAAGGGAATGAGATCACTTTTTAGAAGTTACACAGATGTTATTTAAATGTATTAACATTAAAAGGGCATTTTTAATATGTGTGTTCTTTTTTTCTTTTTTCATTATATCAAAAGAAAATGTGTGTGTGCAGTCCCACAATCAGGGGGTGTAAACAGTGTACTACAGTCAGGGGTCCTGTGGGATGTTAAATTGCAATTAGTAGGTCAAAAAGAGTGGCGGTGAGTGGGTGGGGTTTGAATGGCTAATGAGTAGTTTTTTTTTTTTTATAATGGGGTGTTTCTGGCTGGCTCTGAGGATTGGCCATGGTCATGCATGCGCAAGCTTTTTTATTTTCACCGGGGTCCCATTGTATGGGAAGTGATAAGGAAGGATGTGGCAGCAAATAATAGCATATGAGGTGCTTTCTCATGCTTCCCATGGAAAACAAAAATATCTTGCCATTGCCCTGCATGTAAATAGCCAATGGTATGTCATTTGCATTGGCAGGTATTTTTGCACGATTTGAGTGACATACCCAAGGCGATTTACATTCAGGGCAATGGCAAGGTTTTTTTCAGGCATTTTTTCACCTGCAGGAAAAAACATGTCCTGTGTGCCCTTGCCCTAATAAATTCAAATTTATATGAAGCAGAATTGACAGCTGGGTAAGTGACTCCTTCAAGTATGAAGAAAGAAAAAAAATGAAGGGATGCCCCTTTAAGAATACAATAAAAGAAGATACCATGACATGTGTGTGCATGTGTAATAAGGAACAAAGCGATGTAAGTGAAGAAAGGAAGTGTACAAATCAGTAAACAATATAGATTACATCTGCATGTATACTTTATAAAATGTCATCCTCTTATATCTAGCTTTGCTTTTAGGTTTTATTTCAAGAGGTTTTTCTGAGGGGGAATTCATTCCATTTAATTTCAATGCATTTACTGTATGGTTGCCATTTATAGGAAGATTTGTATGTTTTTTCTATAAAAGCTGAGCAACCCTAAGGCAGATTTGATCATTCTGAGATGATTTCAAGGCAGTAGCCATGGATAAAGGACAGCTAAACTTCTCTGTTGTGATGAGTTACAAATCAACACAAATATCTTGTGGTGCACTTTGGGTGGCACAAACGTGTCTCCTTAACTCCTCATAATTAGTATTCATATGTGGCACTGATTAAGATTATTAAGAAAGGTCAGTAAACTTTAAACCCATATTCATACATGAAGTGTTTATGTATTTCATATTGAACTGTCTAATAACTCATGTTTTGAATGGGGTTAGCAAATGTAAACATCCCTCAGTTCACACAGGGAGCTCAAAGTGTTATCTTATAAACTTTATTACATAATTTACCAAGAAAAAATGATTATTTGACATATTTAGTCACTTTAAGAGCTATAGTTATATTATACTATACTGTTTACTGCAAAGGAGATGGCAAGCATGTTTTTTTCTTCAGTGTAATTAAATCACTACACATGCAGATTTATGTATCAATTTTTTTCCTAGCAACAGGAAATTGGACTTTTATGCCTGGCTTCCTGCATTCCATTATCCTTTTAGCCCAATGTTTTTAACTAATCCTTGATAATTAATGGGCCTTAAGCTGATACTACTTGCAATTACCAAGACCACTCACACAGCCTGCGAGAGCTTTAGCTACAATCAATTTCAGAACAGAAGAATAAATTAACCAGCTACAGAGGCCAATCTCCCAGAGAGCAAATAGTAACAGATAGGCTTTACATCTTCAGATCTCTGTCACCTACACAATATAAGGTCAGCTTTATTCAAGTAAATTTGGATGCTAGAATTTGCTGAATGTCAAAACCTGCAGGCATGTGTTTTAGTTCTGTTTCTTTGCATTTTTTCTAAACTAAGCAGAAGGAAATATACTGGATACCAATAATCAAATCCAACAAAGTCTGACAGACAAAATCTTTAAGTGAATCAGGGCTGGGGAATTCCCCAGAAGAACCTGACCCCATTTTGAAAGTACAACAGACTAAACATACTTGTGAAAGGCTAGGCAACTTAAAAAACGATCCCTTTATCTTTTAATCTCCAAATAGCCATAATCCATTAGGAACATCTACCATGGTTATTCAAATTATGTTTTTTAGGACAAACAATTCCTTTTCTGGCTTTTTTCATTATTTTTTAATTTCATTCTTATTATCCATTTGCATTTCATTCTTCTTTTATCTTATTTTAACAAAGAAAGATTTTCATTCTATGTTATGCCAATGTTTATAAGTGTGCCAGTTAAGTTATGCAATATAGTGTGGAGGGCTTCAATATACTCTTTCTGAATTACAGCTCTGCTGTCAGGGGATGCAGTGTCTTTAAAGTTAACTATCAAGAGATGGGAGAAAACAAAAATGGACCTTTGTGTGAGAACCTTCAACACTGGGAACAACTGGGCCCCTTTCAGAGCCCCTTTCAGAGCAAAATGATGTACCTTAAACCAATAAATATTCCTCAATATGCCTCATAATTATATTTTAATATTTCTGCTCATACTTAGCTGTTTTTTCAAACTTCTGGAAACCCCTAGAGATCAATAAGGCATGAAGGTATATTATAATCTCTGTGCCATGAATCGGTGTTTAAAGAATATGATATGGAATTCCTTTCAGTGGTTCTAGTCTGTGGTAAAATATACATATACATATTCTGAATGGAAATTAAATAATAATTTGAACTTTTGGACTATTTGCCCAAATATGAAGGAGCCCTGTGAGGAAACAAAACAAGGCCTTATTCACACTGTTTTAGGGCAGGAAACATCAAAAGTCATACTATAAATTACCTATCTCTTACCAGTCAACAACCTTCAATCAATACTGCTGGCAATAGAAAAAGTATATATGCTGTAAACCTTTTCAAACTACAGATGATATCCAGACCACAGAGGAAACAGCATTGCTTTTCCAGGCTCTCAGCCTTTAAAAGAAAAAATGATAGTACAAACAGCCTTTTACCTGCAGCCAACTTTCTTATGAAAGAGGTAGTTATAAAACTGCAACTATTTTGCTTATGTATAATAGATGGTTTAGCCTCACTCATCGTTGGGTTTCAAAGAGCTTTTACATTTGACCCTCAATGAATGATCTGTTTTTATATTGGCATTTTACCATAACTCTATGGTAGGCAATATGTAAAAAAAATCTTGTTTGCATCTTAAATCTCAGTTCTATGATTAGAAAGTGCAAATGTTAATTTATAAAATATTCAAAAATGTCTTATATTCAAACACTGAGAGGAAGTGTCCCACTACAGCAATGCTGGAGCAATGGTGCAAAGAGGAACAATGCCTGAAACCTTTGGAGTACAGGAGAGACTACTATTCTTTGTTTATATAGCACTGAAATATTCCTCATCATTCATATAAGTCCCTGCCCCCACTGGAACATACAGTCTAAGGACCCTATCACATTCACACACACTAGGGTCAATTTTATCAGGAGTCTGTTAACCTGTTTATGTGTATGTGTATGTATATGTGGAAGGAAACTGTAAAACAAACAAGGAAAAAAAATACTTTCACTGCTTATGCATATCTGTAGTTCTATGCTTCTATTATAGGCAACCTTCATTGTGGATGTGTGGGTTGACTGTGTACCAGACAACTTTAGGGAGAAAATCATTTCTTGAAAAATAAGAAACATATGAAAGTACCTAACCATTGTTTAATAGCACATGAAAAGTTTGGCCCTCATATTCAACTGCTAATGTACATACTAACTGAACTAACAGATAATTGTGATGTATAGTGAATGTATGAAAACATTTTTTAGATGTCATAATAATAGTAGAAGCCACAAATAAAGTCAAGTGAAACATTAAGGAAATCTAAACAATGAAATCTACCTAAGTCTGGTAAAGCCACCAACCTAGAAGAGCTTTAACAACTTGCTCCATCGAGAGTTTTTCTAATACTAAATATGACATTAATCAATAAATTGAGTATCAGCAGCCTATATAGGTTATAGCTCTCCCATTTCTGAACCAAAAGTGAAAAAATATACACAAAATAAATTTGCCTCTGTTTTATAGAGGTAAGGATAATTCTGACTAGGATCCTTTAGCAGCCAAGTGGCTAATCAAAAATGCAGGTTTAACCACCAAATAACACAAAGACCTGGCTCAGTTCCAGCACCTACAGAGAATGTCAGCACCATCTATCAAGGTCCAGACATTTACCCAATGCCTATCTTTTGCAGCTGATATGAAACTTAGGGGCAGATTTGTTATGTGGTGTTGGCTACAAAATTTGCCACACATCAGCAGGCTTTGCAGCATAAAAATAGTGTCTTTTTTCTATGTATTTTTTCTTAGAGCATCTTCCACTGGATATAACAGTGTCAAATCTGGCATTTGGATGGCGTAAAATAGAACACACCTTGATAAATTTGCCATTTATTTATCTATTTATTTAGTATTACACAGTATAATAGCCTGTTAATGTTGTACTGCCAAGTGGTTGGATAAATCCTTTTAAGAAAATCTCTCCTCTCCAGTGGGATGGGAAATATGTGCAGTTAGTTTAGTTAGATAATATGTTTCGTCACTGACACAGTATCATATTTAAGTTCTAAAATAGCTATTTTGCCATATGCAAACTATAGAACATTGCTTGCATTTATTTAATTTATTATTTAATTTGTCAAAGACAAATTAGCACTTACATATTTTAGATTACTCCTGAACAAGAATAGTGGGAAATCTCCAAATATATTACACTTGGAAAATGTGCCAGGTAAATGTCTAGCTTGCTATCTAACAAGTTGTAAGATGTTTGCTATAGATATCTAAAATGCAATCTGTTTAGAATGTTTTTTCACATTACACATTTAATAGTACAAGTGTAAAATAACCGGGAATAATATTCCCTATATTATTTGGCAGTTCAAAAAATATGTTAGAGAAAGAAAATCATGTTGCAAAAGCTTAGACCCGTAGCTGCCCGTGACTTTCTGCCAGAAGTGGAGATGTATCACAGACAAAAGGAGAGCTACACATAGACTTGGCTAAAAGCCAGGCCCTCTTATCTGCCACTTTGTGTTGTTCTTCTCAGCCAATCTTTCCCAGCAGATTAATGGCCGCACGGCTCTGTATTTGAAAGAAAAACATGGCTCCTAAATGATAAAAGGGTTTTAGTTCACAGAAGTAAAAGACAACTTTTTACGATTAAGCCATCAGTAGCTCTGAATACAGCTACATATTCACAACTGTGATTGTTTCAAGGCAGAAAGTAGCCCATAAACTATAGGTCCCCATACACAGGCAGATTGTAGCTGCCGATATCAGTCCCTTGGACCGATTCGGCAGCTTATCTGCCCGTGTAGGGGCAGAAACGAGGGGCCTGGCCGACCGATATCTGGACTGAAATTGGCCAGATCTCGATCGGCCAGGTTAGAAAATTCCGTCGGATCGGGGACCGCATTGTCTCGTTGATGCGGTCACCGAACCGACTGCCCCTTGCCGCCAGTATAATTCAATCGTTTGGCCCCAGGGCCAGTTTTTTTAACTACACGCTCCCCAATATCGCCCACCTGTAGGTGGGGATATCGGGTGCAGATCGCCAAGCGAGCGGATCTCAGCGTGTATGGGGACCTTTAGTCTGGTGTTCAGTCCACTAAGGCTAGGCGGTTTCTGGGAAGGTAACAGTACTGTAGAAGTCTCTGAGTGCACAATAAAAAAACTGCCCATTTATTCCAGAGCATATAGGCAAAAAATTGCAACCTGCAAGGCTTTTTCATGCTTAACAGAATTGTTTGTACAGACTGTTAATATGTAATTTTTAAAAATTATTTTGTTAAAGAAGACATAGTTAATATTTATTTAAGATAGATCTAGACAATTCTTCTAAAAAATATATGAATAATGTTTTGGGTAAAGGCTTGTGAATTCCACCCTCCCCAACCTTGCACCTTTGTCCTGTATGTTTCCTAAGCACTTTTGCAGTGATGTTTTGGTTTTCTACCTTTGGTTTTAGCAATGTCTCTTCCTATTATTTCTTTGTCAGGCTTGATAGGTTTCCTTATGTTTGCACCTGTTTTCTTTAGAGAGGTATACTGGATGTTATCTAAACAAAAATTATATTGTGTTTGTGTGTCTTGCCCCACAATACTTATATATTAGTTACCAAAAGCTGTATCTGATTGGACACTACTTAAGGTGGCCATACACGTGGCGATCTGACAATGTTTCGTACGACCATCGGTCGCACGAAACATCGTAAGATCCGCCACACACCATTCAGGGCTGAATCGGCAGGTAAGGAGGTAGAAACAATAGGATTTCTACCTCCTTCTGCCGATTCAGATCTGAAGGGAGAATTTTGGTCAGGCGCCTTCTATGGCGCCCGATCAAAATTTTCCAACTGGTCCGATCGGCGAGTCGTCCAATATCAGCAGGTTCCTGCGATATCGGTCGACTCGCCGACATACCATACACGCACCGATTATCGTACGAAACGAGGTTTCGTATGATAATATCGGTGCGTGTATGGCCACCTTTAGTTTCATATGTACAGGGACATTTTATTTATATAGGTCACCTTTTTATCAGCAGCTAGCTCAAGAAGCAACTAACTACAATGCTTTAGCTGATGTTTTGTGAATCAAATATAAAATAAAAGGTCAGAGGAGCCCACAAAATGCCACTACCATTTACCCCTGTGCTAGCACATTACATAGAATATAATATACTCTGCTGCAGCACAAGGGGAGGCAACTCACAGTCTGCTTGTTAATGAACCTCAAACACTTGAGATTTAGCACAAAAACCTTGAATCACAGTAAAAACTTAAAGCCAAATGTTTATAAATTGGCCCCTAAGTATCCATGTCATGAGGTCCCTGGTGCTCCCTAGCCTCTGCATCTGTATCTAGGGGGCTTGCCAGGTGATTCTCACAAACCGCCCACCTCCCAATCTCTCTGCATGTGGTACCAATTATAGGCAGTGGCACATTCAGAGGAAGGTGTAACCTTTTGCACTTATTTCCAGCACTAGCACAAGTGCTGATGATGATGCAACGCTCCAGGCAATATGCATAAAACAAGGCGGTTTGCCTCTTTTACCACTTTGCATGTTGCCCCACACATTGTAAAAAAGTCATAGAGTCTCCCACAGATGGCAGTTCAGCCTCTGGGATGAATAAGTAACAAAATTGACAAACTATATCCCCTGGCCCTTCGGCAGCTAAATCTAAAACCCAGTGTTAAGGTGTTAAGAGTAATGGTTTCCTAGTAGTTGGGAGAGTAAAAGGTTGGCAATTAAAGCTGGTATAGAGTTGTATATAATAGATTACTGACTTCTTACTCAATTTAATAGTGTGACGATTCCAGTTAAAAAATCATGATCCAATGGCACGCCAGTAAGATGCAATGGAATAAGTAATTCAAAATGGCGATCTATAGGACAAATTAAAGAGAGTATGTGTCAGCATTCAGATACTAGAAAGCTCAAATATTCTAACACACCAGTTGTGACCAAAACCTCTTAACCCACGACACTAATACAGTCTGCTTGTTATGGTGACATGAGGGCTGAGGGCTGTCATGCTAAGTATCACTTTTCTATTTATGTTTTATACAAACAAAAGAATGAATCACAGAGGTCTGCATATCCTTCTATGCTAATAGGAAAGTTACACTGAAAGCACAAGAATCAATGCAAATGAATGAAGTATCCAAAAACATATAGGCAGGTTAATTGGCACCTGACTCAATTGCCTATAGCATGTGTGAATGAGATAGGGACCTTAGATTGTAAGCTCCTTTAGGGCAGGGAAAGATGTAAATGATGAATAATCTCTGTAATGTCTTGGCACTATATAAATAACAGAAAATAAATAGATATCCAGTTAACCATTCCCTGCTGTTTTAATGATAAAAAAAAGGTTAAGATTAATGGTAAGATAACAAGAAGTGACATTGTTTACAGATTAAGCTCATACAATCACATAGCTAAGGAAAAGACTGGGAGTCATCCAACAGACCTGCAGCTTTGTAAGCATTTCCCCATACTTGTCATCTTTTGTGGATAAAAGTCCTTTCCTCTGGAAATTGTTATAGCAAAATTATCCTCTATCCAGGCTAGAGGGCTCATCTACTTTCAGTCAAGAAGGTATATAAAGAGGAACGTAAGCCATGCATGTCTGACTTTTTGCCAATTAGCCTGTTTGACTGCAAAGCCTAGTCCATGTTGCTGTTGTGCCAATAAATGTACTTGCTCATTGAAAAAGGTCTTTTGATACAATTGTCATGAGTTTCTACGGATGAATGTTGGTCTCAATTAATTTCAAGGACATTGCAGAGATATCAGTGCATAATCGCTAGATTATGAGATATCCCTATTTTTTACCAAGTAGGAACAATGTGGTAAAACGTGAACACCAGGCAGTCTTATTATCACTAAATTGACAATAAAAGCAATAATGTTTGTATTTTGATTGTTATTGTATTGTTTTATCAGTTGTGTAATTGACCCCCCCCTCCCAAAGGTCTTTTCATGTATACATTGTAATGTTAGAAGTCAACTATTAACATACCCCCAACCCAAAATATATGTTTCCCTTATTTATTCTGAGTGTTTATAGCTCTACTACTCATATTAAATTATCTTGATCTGGGGTGAAATTGTTTCTATATCTTGTAACCAGTTAGACATTTTCAGATGCAGCGTCCTGTTGCTGTAACCCATCTAAATTCAGCAGAAAGAACTCACCCTGTGCATTTTCTGCACAGCATTGAAATAATAGATAATAGTATATTATTATTAAGTTATAAAACTCTCCACACTGATCGAAAGGGAAAAGAAGGAAGATACGTGTATCTATTTATCATGCATAAACAAATGTGGATATTAAAAAAAAAAAGCCTTCAGTTTACTGTTTGAGAAAAACCACATGAAACCCCAAACACTACATTTGTATCCATTATGTGCTGTGCTTGTGCTAATACCATTGCAATAGCAGTGGTTATTTTGCTTAACTCAGTTTGTGCAAGCTTTGGCAATACAACATTTCACCAGCTATAAAAGAGCAGGGAGAAGAAGTTACTTAAGTCTGCCTGGTTATTAGCAGCTGCTGTGTGACATGACAGCGCCATGCCCTGAACTGCATTATTCTGATTGATAGCAGGGACTTTAAGAGGCTTACGTTAACAGACAGTAATTTAATATTGAAAATATTGAACATTTTCTATTGTCAGTTTGGATTCTCTCCAACAGCCAATATGGAATAAGAGTCTGCTCAGATTTTTTAAACATTTTATAAAAATTTACAGAAACTCTAAAATATACAGAAAGTACAGAAAGGTATTTTCTACTGGCTTTTTACATAGCTTGATAATTATGATTTTTTGTTGATAATATTCAAAAGATAATTGAATTAAGAAAATGCAAAGAGCAAATGAGCAGTCTGTCCCTGCTATTTACTAAGAAGGCAAGATATACCCTTGTTCAACGTGAGTGCAATGAATAGGGTTTTTTTCTGAACATATTTGTTGCCAATTAGTAGGAAAAACCTATAGTTTTTGTTATTCCTGACCTAAACAAACAAGGAAATGTAAACCACTCCATGTTTGGTCCTTGTGAGGTAGATACCTAGATTACCAGTGCACAGGTAATCCTCCATGCATAATGGACTCCTGCTAAAGAGACAGTGACAGCAAAAAAAGAAAGGTAGGGCTGTATGCTTGTAATCTAGTTATCCATTCATATTTCTAGGCCTTTTCCCATGCTACACCCATCCTGAGAAATTCCCTTCACCACACCATCAGACACTAAAGCTCCTCAAGGCCTCTAAACACTCAATTCACCGCTTTATCCAATTATTATTTTACCCTCATCTACTTGTCCATTTTTCCTAATCTCCTAAATTCATTTAATCCACAAAATTTTCTCTCACTCCCTTTTCCTTTTTCAATAGTAATAATTTGTGAGTAGGGCCTTCAACCCCTCTGTGTGTTGCACTGTAATGTTTTTTGGAACATTTTGTGGGAGACTGTATTAAGAACAGTAGTAGTAATACATAGTAGTAAATAATATTTGTTTAGAAACTTTGCAAAATGACCTCTAACAAAAATGTTTTATTAACCAACTGATTTTGATGGGGAATGCATCTACCATGGGTCATTGGGCCTTTTAGAAATTCAGTTTAGTTTACTAACATCAGTAAAGGTACTTATATAAAATAGCAGAGCTAAACTGATCAGGTACAAGAAAAGTTTGCAAGTCACATTGTAACATGCAATTACTAATGCATATTACGGCATATTATGTCTGTTGTAGTTATATCTGTTAATAAATCAAGTTAACATTCCCCTAGGAGCCCCGTTTTCCTTTAGGGCTCTGGCACACGGGGAGATTAGTCGCCCGCGGCAAAACTCCCTGTTCGCGGGCGACTAATCTCCCCGAGTTGCCTTCCCCCTGCCATCCCACCAGTGAACATGTAAGTCGCCAGTGGGATGGCAGACGCGGCGGGGCGATTTCGCGAAATTGCCGAAAAAGACTCGCGAGTCGGGGAGATTAGTCGCCCGCGAACAGGGAGTTTTGCCGCGGGCGACTAATCTCCCCGTGTGCCAGAGCCCTCAGAGTCTGTAAAAGATAGAAATCAGTCTGTGGCACTGCCTATGTCCAGCTATTGGAGAATTTATATTTGTGGGGTTGTCTGGAATTAATTGCAGAGTGAAGGTATAAAATCTAAATGATCTAAATTTCCTTTTTCAGAATATTTCTATTTCATTTTTGGGAACATTTGTTGTAGCCCATGCTTCAAGGTTATTAAGTTCACAATTCATTGGTTTCTATGTTACCTTATAGGATGCATTAATTACTAATCAGTCATAAACTATATATATATATATATACCATATAGTCATTGGCACTCAGAGATATTTGCCGGGTGCTAACCAACAAAAGCATACTGTGTCCAGAGAAAGCACTCACCGCATCAGGTCTGCAAAGTATAATGCTTTATTCCATACCCATATCTACACGTTTCGATCCCCACAGGATCGTTGTCAGGATAGTGACAGGAATTGTGACACTTCAATAAATCAATAATTAATATTGGTATTTAGTGAAGTGTCTCACGTCCTGGTGCCGTGAGTGCTTTATATACCGTACTGTATTTTGTGAGCCAGTCACTGCAGACACCTTCAGGTACAGATCTTCACTGACAAAGAATTTTGGGGCCCTGGGTTGGTACATAAATCAAAATTCATAAGGCGTTATATTCTAATTCTAATTTCTATATAAATAGAAATGCTGTTTGCAATGTTCTAATGACCTCTTTGCCGTATTGCTATCATAGCATATTTTATCAGAACGCGGCCGGAATCCTTAGTGCCTGAAGCATCAGAAGGAAAGGGGCGAATTTATCGTGAGGTACATGCATGCAAGAACTTGGCTTATTTGTGTTTTATATGAACCTGTACCTGCAAAGTGAATAAAATCCAAGCAGGCATTTTTTCTTGATCTAAAGATTAGAAGCCATACTCACTTTGATTATCTACTGTGTCATGAAATTCCTTGAAAAAAGAAACTGTCAGAGGACACTTGAAGTGAATATTTTTCATGGATTTATCTTCTTATATAAATGCAAATGGAAGGGGTATGTAAATTTCATGATACAAAAAAGTGAAGAATGTAAGTTCATAAAGAATACAATATTCTCCCCAGTCTGGTGGCCCTCTACCTTAATAGAGGCCAGTGCCAGTGACAAAGAAATAGGACTGACTGTACTTGGAATACCTGAAACCACTAATCAAATGTGAAATGTTTTGATTAAATCTGTTCAGTGAGCCAAAGAGCTCTGAGTAAAATCTGAATCCATACTATCTTGGGGATAAGCTTGCTGCTGATTACCAGACCAAACTGAAATTTCACTCTGGGTCACATTGGATTTTTTATATGCTTTATTTTCTGAAACAGGAGAAAATGGCAAAATGTTATAAAAATGCCAAAGAAGATATCTTTATATTTACTTTAATAATTCTGACATTCTTCAGTCCAAAATGTGGTCTGAGTTAATAGTCAAGTCTTCAGAAAGTTAACTGTTTACCATTTCAGGATCAAAATACATTAGGAAAAAAATGTTGGTTTCAGCTACAGTTTAAATTTATAGAAATGTAAGAGAACCAAAACAAAGAAGGATTCAGTAAATGTGGCGGAAAATAGGTATAAACCACTGTTTTAGGTGTAAAACATTGTTTATTGCAGTTTGCAGAGAGAAACTATTGTGGAAAAATGCAACTGGTATTTGTATTATATAGCATATATTAGAAATCAAATAAATTATGATGATCTAAACAAACAGAAATTAAATCTATGCTACCCAGTGCCCTGGTAATCTAATTATTTATTCATGAGGACCAAACATGGAGAACTGTAGCTTGAATTCCCCTGTTTGCCTTGTTTAGCCCCACAGGGGGCAGACAGTGATGTCATGTCGGGGCTGGGAACAGGCATGGCTGTGACATCACAGGGATGGGCAAGTGGCATGGCAGTGATGTCACTGGGTGTCAGTCTCAGTGAGTACTGTCCGTTTTCCTAATTTGGAAAACCGGGCAGGAGGTATTGACCCAGACAACCCTTCGGTTGTCAGCCCAACTGGGCTGTCCGGGTCAAAACCGTACAGGTGGCAACCTTAGGTAAAACATATGTATGGCATAAGCCACTGAATTCTGAATTCATGTTGATAAAAAGTGATTTTTTGCTTTTATTTATTAGCTTCTGATATCCACTGTCACATCTATATACATATGGGTGTTTACTATAGTTGACATGGCAAATAACACAGACTATTTCATTTTATATATATATATATATATTGTTTCTGCTCCCTTTTCTCCTAATCGTGAACTTGTGCCTGAACGCGTCTCTGCACAATTGGTCTCAATAACCCATTGTGTCATTTTGTGCAAGGGTGATATATGAAACTAATACAGCTGTCAATGAAAAGTGAAAAAGGTTTCCCTGTTGTTTGCTAACAAAAAAGTGCAGTGATGTTCTATTAGGAGAGAACATCTTACAAAGAAAAATGATAATGGTTAACAGGCCACTTGCTCAGTCTATTGTCCCAATAATCCTAAACAGTATCTGTGATACGCCTGTGAAGCAAAATTAATGGCCTGTCCACCACACTACAGCAAGAGGACCTGCTTATTTTTCTGAGCTAATCTTCTCGGTCTGTCCCTTGGAGACAATAGATGCTGACTGTGCCTGCAGGAAGAGAACATTCAATTAATCACAGGCCCTTGGTTATTACCTCTAGTTTCGGAATGGTGCAAGATCATTCATCTTGCAGACCATGTCAACACGAGCTATTTAATTCTATGTTGACAATTATCTTTAAAGTTTCTAGCTCTAAAATGAGAAGAAACACCTTTTAGCTGCTGGCCATAGTCCTTGAGACATTTTAACCTCTTGGCTTTGCCAGGCAGTGTGTAATATGAAAAGGAATAGCAATAAAAATGATTTATTCATATACACAAAAGATCATATGTGTTGTTTACTAACCGCACTGCAGATGAATTCACCATGGTTTTTACCCACAATGCAGCATTTTCCCCATAATTACAGCATCACTGCAGTTGCCAAGGGAAGTTGCACCTGACACAATTGTCAAAACTGATGCAGTGTAAGATCTGAAAATTTCAAGTCCAGCTAGCATCACTGCGTCAATTAACCCTGCACTCTACAGCCTGGTTCAGTGGTGGTAGTAGTTCCAGGGTTCCCACAGCAGCCTGGGTCAGTAGGTGCAACTGCACTCAATTCAGAACAGAAGCTAGGAGGAATGCAGCTGTGCAAGAAGAACGTGTTCATGCAAGTACCTTCAATGAATGGGATTTTTCAATTGACTGTGGCCAAGCGCAACAGCGGTTCATATGCTCAATATGTACATATATAAATACAAAAAGAGGGAAAATAATGATCCAACTGAAAAGTTTTGGGGGCAGTATATAACCACACATGCCATATAAATACCATAAATGTTAGTATTTTTTGGCTACAGCATCCATGTGACTTTTCAGGATTTCTTTTCTGGCTATTGCATTTTCATGGTTTAGACAATATTTATTTTATGCACTTAGTTCTTATAGGCTCCAAATAAAAGGAAGTCATTTTGGTTGTTCTAAGAAAATAAACAAAGGGTTGACTCTGAGGCTCAATTCTCAGGATAACAAACTTGCAACCCACGTGTGGAATGCTTTTTCAAGTATAATTTAAATATAATTTTGTGACTTCTGCTTCTTTAAATACTGTAGTTGGACCTTAATGTAGGTTAACAAAAATGTAAAAAAAAAAAACTAAGCCCTGTTTAGTTGCAATGGGAGCCCTTGTTATTGCAGCTTTCAACTAAAGTTTGAAGATTTATGGGCTTATTTATTAATTTTCAAGTTTGTGAATTTGAGTTTGTTTTTCTAAACCGAATAAACTCACATCAAATTCTTGCTGGAATATAAAACTTGATTATCTTGAATTTTTCGAGTTTACGAGCTCTAAAAACTGGAAAACCTTAAAAAATTTGAGTTTAAGAATATGGCTTGACTTTGCCTATGACAACTGCCATTGACTTCAATAGAAACTCACAAGCTTTTACACACCAAATGTTTACATTTGTGGGGTTTTTTTTGCACTAAAGAAAATACCAGACATTCACGTTTTCGAACCATAACACGAAACACAAGAAAACTCAAATCAAGGAAAAAAACTCAACCATTGATAAATCAACCCCCTTAATGTACAAGTTAATCTTAAATAATGTTGCATAACTCGTCATGCTTTTGGATCTATCTATGGGGCTGATTCATCAAAGTACGAGTTCGAATCCTGAAAAATTCGGATTATATACAATAATTTCTGATGATGCAAATATCACGAAAATGTTTACTAAAAAATCGTATTAGTCACAATAATATCGCACTGGCGAACCTAAAGTCACAAAATTTTTGTATCCGAACGATCGTAAACGGCAGGAAAACCTTTCTGACTTTGATACTTCTGTACATGATTTTGGAAACCTCCCATAGGACTCAATGGAACTCTGCAGCTCCAACCTGGCCCAAGGAAAGTCATGATACCGAAGCTTGAATGAATCCAAAACTTTCGTACTCGGCGCAACAATACGATTCTGTTGCACAAATTTTGTCGCAAAGTACGAAAAAGTCGCGCAAAGTATGAAAAAGTTGTGCAAATATGCGAAAAATTCGCAGAAAATACACACAATACAAACAAATCCGAATTTTTTGTATTTCATACCTGTCGTACTTTAATAAATCAGCCCCTATATTTCTATCAGTAATCATTCGCATTTACTGCTTCTTGTAAACAGCAGTTAAAATGTGAACTTTGCTAAAATTGCCTGGTGCACAGATGGCTGTTTACCACATCTCATATTTAGTTTTTTCAGTGAAAAGGCAAGTCCATGGACAAAGGGCCACATACAGCCCAGATAAAACCACAAATGGGCCTTAACTATAGTAAATGTTTTTGTAAAATGACATAGCTCTGAATATCAGCACAGAATGTACATGAGCAAGAACATTACTGGGCCCAAAAGATTTTTAAAAAAAAAAAAAGTCCTCTACCTCGCACATTAGCTAAAGAAAATTACTCTTTTCTCATAAAATACTAAGATTGTACATACTATAGGTCAAGACCCTTGTGGTGCTATATATCTTTCTGGGCCCCTAGCTGCCACTGGGCGTCCTGTCTCTGCTGCTAGATCCTCGCTGACAGATCTTATTTTTCAATTTTAAAATACTTTATTAAAAGAGGGGTATTTAGACATTAAATAAAACAACAACCAAAACTAACAGTATTTATGTATGTATGTATGTATGTATGCATGTGTATGTATATATATATATATATATATATATATATATAATATATATTTATATATACTTTATATCCTTTTCATAGTGCATTTATGTTCCATGAAGGTGTGAATTATTAAAGATTCTTCTACTGAAGCAAAAGGCTGTTTCATTTCATCAATGTAAATGATTAATGGAGTCATAATCCTAGGAAAAGTTATTGCCACTCCATTTCCTGGCGACAGACTGAAAGGTCCATTGTGTGATATCAACATATTTCCTTTACTTCATTTGTTTCTGTTCTCTTCAAGGTATAATCCAAAGTAGAACCATATGGCTATCAGCAATTAAGCAGCACATCACACCTCCTGTTTATTTCTTTTCCTACCCTGGCTCATTCATTTATAGCATGTAAAGTCGGGTGTCTGCAGTCGTGTGCAATATTTTGAATCTCTTGAAAACGTCACCAGGAAATGTTGTACCAGTTAGAATAAAGGCAGCTTCCCCCATCTGCTTTTCATTACTACCAGAAAGCATTTAAAGAGCACAATAAAAACATAATGCTGAAAAGCACAATAACCCATATCAGATGTGCTGGCTTGGCATAGCGTATTTAGCGCCATATTGTGGATTAAACATGCACAAAACATTTGGGACTCGCGGCCACCAAACATTAACACTGTCATCACTGCAAGCAAGTGCTCCTTCTGAATTGGGGATGTTGTATGCTTTTATTTTGGTTTCTTAGAGGGATAATTCACCCAAAAAACAATTTTTTGCACATTAAATGATACTGTAATTCTATCATTCCAGACGATACAGATTTATTTTAAAATGTTCAGTGGTTGTAAATTACACACTCTGCACTCCTGGCTCTGACTCCTAAAACAAGTTTGCAAGCCAACTGATTAAAGACTGATAAAACCACTGATTTAAATTGCAATTATTCTATACATTTACATCTAACTTTATAACAGCTTACATTTTTTAAATTAGTGTATACTGAAAAGTTGCTCAGAATTATGCAAAAATAAAAAGAATCCGTTTCTGTGTACAGGACCGCTATAAGAAAATCCCTGAAGGAGGACTGTCATTTGATTTGAACACAGTCAATCCACATGGCTAAGAACTAACACCCGTAGGTGCACTTCCGGATCCCACTAGGTGGAGGCACTGCGCTAATAAGTACCAGGTACCCAGTCTCTCCCAATACCACTGCGGAGTGATTCAGGTTTGTCCCATGCCATCAGGTAAGTGCCACACATGAAGTGTAACACTGTCAAAAGTGCCAGAAGCGGTGAGGATAGGGTTACATACCTATTAATAATATATATACAAAAGGATGCACCAGAATTTGTGCTATTAAATCAGTAAATCCTTTATTTACAGTTGTTAGCAGAGCAAATAAGGGATGCCGCTATACAACATCTTGAGGGAGATTATTTGCATAAAGCTTATCATGTTTACAGTATTTATTTCCCCAACCCACTGACATTAGGCAAGGGAATTTCAGATTGGTAGTTGTGCCCATTCCACTTTATGACCCCCCCCACATACACACAATTCCACAGAACCTGTGTAAATGAGGGAGTGGCACAATAATTATAATAAGTCTCTGTTAGCATCTGTTTGTTCTGTGTTTTCTAGTTTCAATCTCTTTCATTTTTGTTGAAAAAGTAAATGTTTTACTACAGTACACTTAGGGGCTGATTTACTAATCCACGAATCCGAATCCCGAATGGGAAAAAATCGGATTGGAAACGAACATTTTGCGATTTTTCGTAAATTGTCGCGACTTTTTCGTAGCCATTACGACTTGCTCGTAAATTGTTGCGACTTTTTCGTAGCCATTATGACTTGCTCGTATATTGTCGCAACTTTTTCATAGGCATTATGACTTGCTCGTAAATTGTTGCGACTTTTTCGTAGCCATTATGACTTGCTCGTAAATTGTTGCGACTTTTTCGTAGCCATTACGACTTGCTCGTATATTGTCGCAACTTTTTCGTATTGAGCGCTCGTAAACAGCGGGCAAACCTTTGCGACTTTGCATGATTTTGGAAGCCTCCCATAGGACTCAATGGCACTCTGCAGCTCCAACCTGGCCCAAGGAAAGTCACGATACTGAAGCTTGAATGAATCCAAAACTTTCGTACTCGGCACGACGGCTACGAAAAAGTCGCTACAATTTACGAGCAAGTAGTAATGGCTACGAAAAAGTCGCGACAATTTACGAGCAAGTCGTAATGGCTACGAAAAAGTCGCGACAATTTACGAAAAAATCGCAAAATACCGATCATTACGAAAAAAACGCATTCGGACGCTTTTCGGACGTTCGTGGATTAGTAAATGTGCCCCTTAGGGTTCTATTTATTATGCTGTGTAAAATGAAATTTGACAAAAAAAACTATGTAAAAAGTTGTGTAAAATAAATAGAGAAGTTCTGGTGGAAGAAAAAACGCATAAAAAATTATGCAAAATGCATAAAAATGCTGCCTGTAATAAGAACATGAACGTTTAATAGTTTATTACTTTATTACTATTTTCCATTTACAAAATCTCCAGTAAATCTGTGAGACACCCCTCTCATGGACTTTTTAAAAAATACACTTTGCCTCAGTCAACTCTTGTTGAATTCAATTACTTTGATCTCCTGTTTGCCCCATATATAATATGTAACACATTAGAATACACGATTGCTAGTTTGCATTGCAACACATTTTGGAATGTATAATATACATTTCATTGAATCTGCCCTATAATTTTGGTCCAAGGCCTAATCATTAAATATTTACTAAAACTATATTACAAGTTGATCATGTATGTGATTTTTAAGCGCTCTCCACAGAATTCTGGATATTCCATTAGATGTTTTGGTAGCCTGAGGAAGTATTTTTCATTTTTCACTTTAAGACATGGATCCTTATTCTGTGGCACAGAAACCGAAGTACCAACATTTAGGGTGTTCTTTTGAAGTTACTTTTGAGAACAAATTTCCTGTTGGGTTCAAAAACATGAAGTCACTGAATGGGCTCTGCCCACTTTCTCTGACCTTGGACCACAGTTATATAGTAAAAACCACTGTGCAAAGTTTGGGGACCCTGGTTTTAATAATGTCTGAATGGCAGCAACTTAAATTTCCCCACCGAAAGTCAACGAGTGACATCTGATTAAAGAATGGCAGCAGTTTAAACCTATAAAAGTCAATAGGTGAATTGTTATTGGGGTTGGTGGGTGTGCCAACTTTTTCTAACCTTGAGTCGAAGTCACCCAGTGACAAACAGTGGGCACCCTGGCATAAATAGTGTGAGAATGACAGCATTTTAAATTTAAACCAATAAAATTCAATGGATGAAATCTGATTGGCTGTTAGTGGTCCAACCCACTTTTCCTATTTTTGAACTGCAGTCCCCCAATGACCAACTTTGCAAATTTTGGGGACTCAGGCATAAAAATTGTGAGACTGACAACATTTTACACTTCACCATTGAAAGTAAATAGGTTAAATGTTATTGGCTGTTGGTGGCTCTGCCCACTTTTTTCTAACTTTGAAAGGCAAATACCCATTGACTAACTCTGGAAACTTTAACAACCCTGGAATTAATATTTAAATAATGGCATCAGTTTAAATATAAACCAATGAAATCTAATGGGTGGAAATGGATTTGCTGTTGGTAGCTCCTCCCACTCATTCTAACCCTGAATATGTAGTCAACCAGTGACTGACTGTGCATAGTTTGGGAACCCTGACATAAATAGCACGAGAAAGGCAGCATTTTAAACAAAAAAAAAAATCAATAGGTGAAGTCTGATTGGCTGTTGGTGGCTCCACCCACTTTTTAAAACCTAAAAATGCAGTCCCCTAGTGACCCTGGTGTTAATACTGTGAGAATGGCAGCAGGTTGAATTTCCCCATTGAAAATCAATAGTTAAAATCTGATTGGCTGTTGTTGGCTCCACCCACTTTTTCTAACTCTGAACCGCAGTTACCAGGTGACTAACTCTGCAAAGTTTGGGGACCTTAGTATTAGTATTTAAAGAATGGCAGCAGTTTAAATTTAAACATATGAAGTCTATAGGTGAAATCTGATTGGTTGTTGTTGGCCCCGCCCACTTTTCCACACTTGGAACATAGTGACCCAGTGACAAACTGCAAAGTTTAGGGACCCTGACATTAAACATGTGAGAATGGCAGCAGTTAAAATTTCCCCACTGAAAACAATGAAAGAAATGTGAATGGCTTTTGGCGGCCCCGCCCACTTTTTCTAACCAAAGTTTGCAAACCCTGGCATCAAACCAATAAAAATCAATAGGTGAAATCTGATTTGGGGACCCTTCAACAATAAACTTGGCGCCCTCTGACAAGAAGTTTAAAAAACTGTTAGGTGAGTTTTATCCTTCATAACTACTTCCTGTATATCAACTGCATAGATTAAAGTGGAAATGTAGAATATATGGCACTGGAACACTGGTACTATTGTAGATTTTATAATGTCTGTATGTAAAGGGTTTGAGTTATGCACTAAACGGGGTCAAAATTTCAATTAAAGGCTGTACCCAACTTAGCCAGTAAAAATTATACTTGATGTCAATGATTAGGAAAGAGAGAACAGAGATAAAGCAACAGCCACAACCTGATGCCTATATCTGCATATATTTTTTTAACAATTTAACATTTTTTGTTAATAATAGCATGCTATTTGCAACATCCTGATAATCAATATCCTACTAAAAGGCTAGCAATAAAAAAAGATTATTAAAATAAGATGTTATTTAATGTTTTGGATGCCTAAAATGATTTCCAAAATGATATCTATAGATACTGAATGATTACTACAAAATACACAGTGAATTCAAGCTTGTCCTATTATGTTAAAATTTTGAGAGTACTTTCCATTTAATGTGATCTGATAAGGTCAAAAAGGGGAAGGACACCCATACTGTGACCTGTAACCTTGCTTTCTATTGCAGTGCTTCATTCCATCACTGTCTGGATCTTAAGCAGTCTAAGAAGAGTGTTATGCGTGGCAGGGTAGTGCAGGATAAATTAAGGGGGAGGATAATTGGCTGAAGTCCCCTGCTGTAATGGGCAACACCTGAGCCCAGCACTTGAAAGGTTGAGGAGAAATCAATTGAGTGCAGAAGAACAATTTTCAACAGCTAAATGATCATTCTCCATAAAAGAATCCAGTGATAATTAAAAATATATATGGTAATAAAACTAAAATATGGCAGCGAAAAAGATATGGTCTGGTGGTTTCATCAATATTCTGCATTAGATCATTAGCCAATGTGAGAGTGGCTTTTTAAACAAATGCGATGGCATTTTAACCCTGGATTGTTAATAGAGTGAGAAGAAAAAGTAATAAATGGTATAAGCATTTATTAATGGTGTAAAACACCATCATCAGCTAACAGTTTTGAAAAGGGAGAGATTCAGGACCACCACAACACAGTATATGGCATATGGTACATGTGTCCTAGCCTATTAACAATCTATACAGATTTGAACATTTCAATTATATTTAGGCAGTTGTGTTGCTAGCTATGGGCACCCAGAGAAAGTGACTATGGTTCACTCTAGCTGGCAGGAGGGAAATAAATAGGGAAAATTAATAAGAAAAAGTATTTTACATGGATTTCTTATTTTGGCTTATAGTATATTCTAATGGTGTTAACATTAGAAAGATAGAACATGGGAAAATGAGATGCAAATCTGTAAAGAAAAAGAACAAAGCAGAAAATAGAAAAGGGGATCAAACCATGGAAGAGAGATGATACATGCATGATAAATTATCCTTTGTTTTTGGCCTTCCACATACCTAGCAATTTAGGTATTGCTAAATGGTTACTACACAGTACTACTACAGTACAAATTAGGACCATTTTTTAGATTGCCTGGCTTTCAAGATCAGTTGAAGCCCCATTTTAAATTGATGAGCCAGTGTATTCCTATCAGTGTACAAGGCTGCTTCAATTGTTTTCCATGAGAAGACATCTAGCAGGCCTGCTGGCACAGAGTGAGGACTATCTGAAGGGAAAGGACCCTACAATGAGCACAAAGTGGCAAGGGATGTTGTACCTTTGATATAATACAACATATATATGTACAGCAGCAATTTTTACAGGCTATAGTTGCACTTCAAAATAAAAATAACAAAATCATCCCAAATGAATATAATTTTTATATCATGACAGTATTTGAAGATGGTTTGTTATCACAAATGAACAACTTTAAAATGTATATTAAATTTGAATCATGAAATTAAATATGACATTATTTCTTATACTTAATACCTCACCTTTCCCAGTCCTGGGTTGTCTTTTACTTTGTTGACTGCCCTGAGAAGGCATGGCGGTGCAGGTGGCGGACATGTCTGAAGAATACCACAGAAGCTGGTGGAAAAGAGTGGCGTTTCGGACACTAAAGAAGGAGTAGTCCTTTGTTTCTTCTTTTTAGAGGAGAGATTTAATTTCTGAGCAGCCCTGTAAAAACATTACCAGTTAATGAAGATGTTAACAGAAATGCAGGGCTTAATATGAAATGACACACTTCAGGGTTTAATCCTTTCACCTGTTACCAAAGCACAGGGTAGCAGTGAGAAGACAAATCTATAGACACAACAGCAGGCCACAGTTTGTGATTATGGCAACAAAAAGTGCAGTTCATTTATTGCTGTAATTTTTTTCTCCAAACCATTTGCAAATGGCTCTCTGAAAACTACATGTAACATCCACATGCAAATGATTATATAAATATTTATGCCTTGATACAGACTGAAGCAATTTCAAGCAAAGTGAATTACATTACAACACTATACAGTGCTGGCTAAACATGAGCATTAGAATAAATGAATGATGTGAGAATTAGAGGCCACTTAGCCTATGCAAATTGTGTTCTAAACTGTGCAGTTGTTCTGTATTAGGCAGTAAATATAAGCTTTATATATCAATGGTTTCCAAAGCTGTCCTTGTAACCCATGAACAGTGCATGTTATCTACAAAGGATAGCTGGGTTATAAGGCATGCCTGATTTGCCCCACTGACCTTTTCTGATATTATTTCAACACCTTCACATCAATAACTGTTTTTTAAATGACCTTTCCTTGTATTTGTCTGACAGAAACATAAAGTAGCAAATGTACGATTACATTACCATGTGCAGATTCTGCCTTGTGTATAGAAGTGATGGTTTGTCTCCATTTTTGTCATGATCTAAAGCCTGTCACTCTAAGGAGGCATTTACTTTCGTAATTTTTTTTTAACGATTTGTATATTTTGCACTAAAACTTACATTTTTCATGGGGAAAAAACGTCACCATTTATTATGCGTCAAAACGGCAACAAATCTGAAAGTAAAAATACGGCATCTAAAAGCTGTCTATGTCATGTAGAAGTCTATGGCAGGTGTCTTTTCTACAACTGGATAATATTTGTATGCTTCATGGTTTCAAATTTCATTTGTGCAGCAAAACAGAAAAATGTGTGTTTTCTCACATTTTTCATTAGTGCTTTTTTTAAAAAGGCTGTTTTAATAAATCACTTGGCATTTGTGATTTTAAAAAATTTAGATCTGGTACCAGAGAGCTAGAAAAGACAAAAAACAGGCACAGAGAGTACCTGAGGCTAATACCACAGAAGATACGTGCCATACGATCCTACGTGTGTCTGCACCTGAATTATTGGAATACGCCTGGGTGCAGGCACATGTAGACAAAATCCGCATAATCGGCATGGTGTGGCAAGCTGTATGCTTTCTCATATATCCAATTATTGAATTTAAGTCTATGAAACAGATACGTTAACCATCTGGGAAAACTCTTATGACCATGTTTGCCATAGGTGCAGGTCTTATTGCCAGCATGTAAATAATACAACTGTCAGTTGCATCTTATTGCTGGGAAACATGGGAAAATGCATGTCAATATATAAGCCACAATTCACTCCCAAATAACTACATTGACTTCACAGGGAAACACCTGGGGGGGCCAAGGTGTCCTCCTTACCTAACCACCTGGCCTTGCATGTATGTATGTACAGGTATGTTTGTATATTTTTCATTTTTTTATTAGTGGCGTTATCGATAGCAACCAAGCTGATCTTTGCTTTCAGTTTCTAATTTATACTGTTTAACTGTTTAAAGCTTATTGGAAACTGAATTTTAGAATCTATGTTAGTAAAGAGGTGATGCTAGTCAGGGGCGGGCCGATGCAACCGGGCGCCCTAGGCAACCCAGTCGGCTGCCTCGCCCCTGCACCGCTACATCGCACCCCCCCGTGTGTTTTAACGCGCATGCGCAGTTCGAGTGCGGGGGGGGGCACGGCGCGGTGTGTGATGTGCGCTATGAAGCGGCGCGACACAATCTGTACTAGGGGTATGCAGGAGAGGCTGCTGCCTGGCGCCCCCCAATCGTTGCGCCTAGGCAGCTGCCTCTTCTGCCTACCCCTAGTTCCGGCCCTGATACTAGTGATGGAGCATGACAGAGGCATACAGTATATTAATAAAGTAATTAAAAAGTGCTTGCATATTAATGCATCTGGTTTCTTCAGATATAGTCCTGCACTGGCTGCTGCATAAATATCACGGTATGCAAATGAATAAATCAAGTTGCTTTAGACTTACTCCTACTAGATACTGTAGACTGAAGACTTTGTAATAATATCTAATACTATCATAAGAAAATCCAAAGACCCTGAAATATAATATAGTATTTGCAAGCTTACAGGGCAAACTGACTCTCTGAACTTTCTGAAAGCAGACCTCTATCACTAGTTTATTACGTGGATGAAAAAGATACATGTGTTTGTAAGTAAATTTAATAAAATCTAAGCCAGACATTTGCCAATTAAAGGCCAGGTTGCCTGGTTACAACTCAGCAGCAAGAACCAAACAGTTCTGTGATTTGTACAGACAAGAAAATGAACCTCAAATGACAAGGATAGAAAACCTTTCATTCAGTACCTGGATTAAAAATTCTCTAAGGTGTTAAAGTAATTTCCCTGCAGACACAAGCACACTGAAAGATCAGGAATATATTCTTTTCTGAAAAATATCTCTTCATCTCTAGCTGTGAAATGTTATAGAGATGTAAACTAAACAGCCATTAATATTTTATATAATTAATTATTAAAATGTGTTTGACTTTTCTATTGAGAGAAAATAATTATCTAGAGAAGAGAAAAAAAGTGCAATAGCAAAAGATCATAAAGTGTAACTAGATTTGAACTGAAATGTCATTACAAAAGTAGTAATCTGCACATAGGTCACACTTAACAACAAAGAGCTGGAAGACATTTTATAGGTGATATGAATGTCAAAAATGGCACACACATACTTACTCACAAGAGATTAATAGCTATAGCCTTAAGGCCTTATTCCATCTAGAGTTCTATGCGTGTTAAGTTGTAGTTTGGTTGGAGCAAAGCAATCAGTGGATTGGATCTGACTACATATTGTGAGCAAACCTAATCTGGTTCTTACAAAAATTAGTTTGGCAATTTGGCATCTAAGTAGCTGGGCATCTAAAAAAAAAGCTGGAGGCTGTGTTACTAAAGGTGGCCATACACGGGCAGATTTAAGTTGCCGATTCGAGACCTTTAGAACAATTTGGCAGCTAATCTGACCTTGTGTGGGGCCCCTTGACAAGCCTCTATGAAAATCGGCCAGGTCCGCTTTGGCTCACTGATGCAGTCCTCGGTCTGTCGGCTCCTATACAGGTCACTGTAATTCAATCGTTTGGCCTTGGGGAAAATTATCTAATTAGCCTGATATAGCCCACCTTAGGTGAGGTTGCCTCAGTAAGGCAGAGCAGAAGAAAGTAATCTCCAGGTCATTAAAGGATAATGAAGGTGCATTTTAGGTTCATACAAAGATACATGACTCTGTCATGTCCATTTTATTTTATACAGACAGCACCCTAGAAGCCAACCTAAGGTCCCATTTAGCCTTCACAATGGAGATAATGCTCCACTTGTTATCATTTGGTGTAAAGATGAATTCAGGGCAAAAAGAAAAAACAGCACCGGATTATTATCCCCCTTATGACATGGGGTTGGTTGACATCTCTGCTTTACTGGCCTTCTTACTAAATTCCAAAATGTGACTCACACTTTAACATTAAGGCATATTCACTGTTTTATACCATGACTTGTTCTAAATCTATCAACAAGGTTCGTGTTAACTGCAAAATTCAGAATCTGCCCAGACTGTGCCCCAGTCTGCCCTATCTGCACCTTTTTACCTGGTGGCTTTTTGGGTAGAGCCACCCATTTTAACTATAGCACTTCTTAAATGCATTAGGCTTTGATCCCAACAGCAGATGTGGCAACCCATCCCAAACTCTTGAATGAATTATGTGCAGGAGTTCTGATCACACACATTTTCCCTTCTATCAGATTACAGATTTTAATGGGTAAACTTTTCTTTCCTTGTGCTTTTACAAAATACTTATTACTTATGAAAGGACATCTACCCTGTCACTGATATAGTTTAGTATAGATCTAGTATAGATCTGATAGGCCTTAATTATTAATGTATGCCTCATATACACAGTCCAGTCCATAGGTCACAGTACAAAAAGCTCTTTCCACAACATCAAATATAAGTGTGTATGTAGCAAATTAGTCACTACTCATACATTCAAGTAGGAACAATTTATAATTCTTTAGATTTAATTTCCTTACATTGCAGTTCCCTCTGATTCCATTTCTTGGAAATGATTAATTTCTGTCAATTTGCAAGACACCAGAACCTTCAGAAAGCTGATAGAGTAAAGAACTATTTACCTTAATAAAATGCTTTTTCTAATACATACTAAAAGTTAACTTCAGGGTGAACATTGTGTTTTTTTAAGTAGTCTATGGGGCTGATTTACTAAGACACGAATTCGAATCCGAATTGGAAAAATTCTGATTGGAAAACGAACATTTTGCGACTTTTTCGTATTTTTTGCGATTTTTTCGGCGCCTTTACGACTTTTCGGAAATTGTCGCGACTTTTTCGTAACCATTACACGAGCTTTTCGTAGCCATTACGACTTGCGCGAAAAAATGCGAGTTTTTCGTAGCCATTACGACTTGCGCGAAAAAACGCGAGTTTTTCGTAGCCATTACGATTCGCTCGTATCTTGTCGCGACTTTTTCGTATTGAGCGCTCGTAAGCGGCGGACGAAACTTTCAGACTTAGCATGATTTTGGAAGCCTCCCATAGGACTCAAAGGCACCCTGCAGCTCCAACCTGGCCCAAGAAAAGACACCATACTGAAGCTTGAATGAATCCGAATGTTTCGTACTCGTCGCGAAAGCTGCGAAAAAGTCACGACTTTTCACACAAATTTTAACGCTACAAAAAAACTAATTTATACATTATATAAATATATTATGAGAAAACCTGCTTTATCTGTGAATTAATAAATTGCAGCGCTCCCTGGCCCTCATCACATTAAGGGCAATGGTTCTTGGGTTGTTTTGTTGCCTGAGGCAAATAAAAGGATGTAATTGCACAAAAAAATCAGCAGCCAGGATTAGCATTTCAGTACACACATTAGGAGTCATTCTAGTGGTGATTCCAGTGATTACTTACAGAAGGTCATTTTAGGCATTCTGTTGCCTGTGTTTTGCAACATGCTTTACAATATATACAACTAAGTACAGATGGTTCACTAACCCCTAAGTGAAAAAGGAAAAAGAAATGCCCCTTTTTGACTTGAGCTGAACTGACAAAAAGTAGTAAAAAGATATTTTCTTACACACACATGCCAGATTACACGGATTGAAAGGAAACCATTTTACTCTGACAAAGCTTTTTCCAACATTCCTTAGGTTGACGCTCCTACAGTCTGAAGTGTGAACAAGTGAACAATGTGGGTGCTTACACTCTGAGCCTGATGTGTGAACAATGTAAGGGGTGCACAATTCAGGGATTAAAAGGTGTGAAATCAAGTTTACTGACAAAGCTTTTCCCAACATTCCTTAGGCTGACACTGTAAATTAACCCATCTTTTTCCCTTGTGATGTGATGAATTGTTGCACATGAATACCCTCTGGGAGAGACTGGATCATTCTAAGGCAGTGCTGTCCAACTTCTGTGGTACTGAGGGCCGGAATTTTTCTGCCATACACGGTGGAGGGCCAATAATGGAAGTCAGTTTTGACCAGTATGTGCCATACTATGTTCCCACTATGCCTGCCCTATGCTGCCTGTGTGTTCCATACTCTGCCCGCCCTATGCTGCATGTGTGTGCCATACTCTGCCTGCTCTACAGTGCCTGTGTGTGCCATATTCTGCCTGCTCTACAGTGCCTGTGTGTGCCATACTCTGCCTGCCCTACAGTTCCTGTGTGCCATACACTGCCTGCTCTACAGTGCCTGTGTGTGCCATACTCTGCCTGCCCTACAGTGCCTGTGTGTGCCATACTCTGCCTGCCCTACAGTGCCTGTGTGTGCCATACTCTGCCTGCCCTACAGTGCCTGTGTGTGCCATGCTCTGCCTGCCCTACAGTGCCTGTGTGTGCCATACTCTGCCTGCCCTATGCTGCCTGGATGTGCCATACTCTTCCTCACTTATTCTGCCTGTATGTATGGCACACACAGGCAGAACAGGGCAGGCAGAGTATGGCACACACAGGCAGAACAGGGCAGGCAGAGTATGGCACACACAGGCAGCATACAGTGACACAATGCTGGCACTGCTCCTACAGTCTGAAGTGTAAACAGGTGAACAATGTGGGTGCTTACACTCTGAGCCTGAGGTGTGAACAATGTAAGGGGTGCACAATTCAGGGATTAAAAGGTGTGAACAGTACAGGGGATTACATGTTTAAACAATACAGGGGTTTACAGCCTGAATCTGAGGTGTGAACCATGCAGGGGCCATTTAACCTCAGTACTGATACCATTTAAAGCTTACACAAAGGTAAACACACAGAGCAGCCAGACAGGTGGGGGGAGGCGCACAGAGAGGGGCCACGGGCTGGATGCAACCCATGGGCTGCCATTAGGACAGCCCTGCTCTAAAACATAAGGGGGGCAAGTATCTGGTGTCTGCAGCACAAGCAGACTATCATGGTATATCAGGTATGTCTATTAAAAATATATATATTTCTTTTTGGCAGTTCAGGTAGTGTTTATGGACCTTTTTTACATAGGCCAAACAGAATAAGCTCTGTCAAAAAGGTGGGGTATATTTTCCCTTTTTTTAACAATAGATGCTACCAATCTAAAAATGTGTGTCATGCTTTAAAACAAGATGCCAGAGCAGTTATACTTAGAAAATGAGCTGTGTCCTTTCCCATGTTAAAGTCTCCCTGGCAGTTAATTGTTAGCAAGGGTGTAAGCAGGGTCAGACTGGGGGGCTGGAGGGCCCACTCAAGCTGCCACCCCAGGGGCCCCGCACCCCCCAAGGTGCTCCCGCCAGCCGCTTTTCTGGGAGGTACAGGGAGTTTGGAAACGAGAAAGAAAGTGTCCTCAGAATCAAAGAGTGGTACAACTTGTATATAGTGTTACAGCTGTAAGAGAACTTGGGGTTACAATAAAAAAGGCCCTTTCACTGGAATGATGCACTACTGTCTCAGAGCATTACTAAAGGGGAACCTGTAGGTTTTTTTCTTCATCTTTTATAAAGAAAACAACTTACACAATTTATAAACCATTAAACCTTCAAATCTATTTAAGACATTGCAAGTTGGAGCCTATAATTATACTTGTGTATACAGTTGGGTTTCGCAAGCAGAACACTGAGATCAAGGAGACCCTCTCTTCACTTTTATGACTAGGTGGGCTTATTACAGGTTCCAGGTATGACAAAGTCTAAATTCTTATTTTCTAAAGCCTGAAAGTAAACCTTTAAAGTAAAATTCTGTCCCAGATCAAAAAATGAATGCTTTATTTTTTGTTGAAGAATCAATACTTTTTAGCGGCTAAGTATGATTCAAGGCCAAAATATATTTAACATATGCCATAAAAAGAAATTTACACAGGCAGCAAATATATGCTAGGTTCAACTGTTAAATGAATATCATTTACAATAAAGTAACATCCCAGGAAAGCAGAGAAACAATGGGCAGTGATTGTTTTGGCTATGCAGCAATTATATTACTTACATGCTGGCCAGTCCATCCCCACTGCTGTCCTGAGACTAACCACACCTTCCTTCCTATTTCTGAACAAGGTTTGAAAACAGAAGGTCATTTTGAAAAAAATAAAATATCCTAGAGCCACGGGTCAGGGGCTGTGAATATTAAAAAGCAAAATACCGAAAGATGTATAATCCATAAAGAGTATAAAGTCTGTAGTCTGAAGGATTCCACCCATCGGTCTTGATAATTCCATTCCATGAATGAACACACAGCTTGCAGTGTAACACTGAATCAGCATGAGAAGCTGATGCTGAGAAGATGAAACATCATCTCATATGCATCCTACTTCCGCTGTGCTACATGACAGAACAGACACTGTAATAGTGAGAGCGATATACACAGTCAGCAACATTTCCCTTTTTCATCCACTTGGCTTTTGGAACCATTATTACTGTAGTAACTGTAACACATGCTTATATAAGCATATCGCTAAGGCCTCTGTTTAGTAATAAGGTAATCCGTCTTAAAACTAAAATACTTAATGATTAACAATTTGTTGTTATATAAGGACGAGCAAGGTTTTTTAAAGGTGTAATATACAGAATAAGAGCAAACAAAGTGACAGAATTGTAGATCTTGGTATGAGCATTCTAAAACATTGTATGTTAAGGGTAAAAAATAAATGAAGAAATAAAAATGCGATTTGTTGCTCAAATGTTGGTTAAGACAGGCTGTATACCAAAGATATATTATAAAGATGAGGGGAAAATCTGATGGATCAACTTTATATAAATTCTTGAATTTAAACCTGATTTTTTTTTTTCACTTATGTGTTCTACCAACAAAAAAATCTGTAAAAAATGTTGAGAATTTTGGCAGGCTGGTGGTCTAATAATACAGACATAGGTAAGGTCCCCTCTGCTGGCCCTGCTCTTTGTGTATGTCTACATGTCAAAAGTTGCCCTCATCAACTCCCACTTAATAATAAATAGGGTCAAAGCATAAAAAAAAAATCAATTCAACATAAAGCACATTGCAGTTACAAAAAAAGAGCAGGTCTATAATTAATATGTGTAACTTTGAAAAATACACAACAGACATCTTACCTTGATGTCTTTACCATTGAATACATTATTTAAGAATATATTTTAGACAATACTATTTTAAATTTGAACCAATAAGCTAAGATGAGATTTAATGAACGTAAATGGGAGGCTATGCCTTTGCCATTTTACTTTTAGCTTGTGACTTTCAAATCTATGCAGATCTCTAATCAATCCTTTAATATTACTGAATAAGAAACCCTGAAATGTTATTCTTTTTACTTCTTATTCTCTGATAGTTTAGTTTTAAACCATGGAACTCAAAATAATTTTTTTAGTATGACATTTTTTCTTGTTAGAATAAACTCTTAAAGGGGATGTATAGTGATCACATGACATGAAGTTCAGGGATTCTGTTAGTAAGTTTCCAGTATACATGTAATATATGTATATGTATTTATATATAGGTAGATAAGCTTCGACATAAGTAGCACACCATAAGTTGACATTGATACCCAGGTGCCAGCAAGATATATAGGGCCTGATTCACTAAAGTGCGATAAAAATTATCGCACGCTTTTTTTGCGCTAAATAAGTCGCGATAATTAGCGCGCGATTCACCATAGTTTATCGCGTGCGATAAGTCGCCATTTTCGCATGCGGTATTTTTCACGCTAGTTTTTGCGCATGCGTTAATTTCCGTGCTGAAAAGAATACGATCGCATGATTCACTATAACTTTGGCGCGCTGAATATCGCATTCGGCTATGCGAAAATTAACACCTACTACAGGCAGGCAAAAAATTATAGAAAAGTACAGTAAATTAGTTTTTGCCAATAAAATATGGACTTACAGTGTTATTTATTCAAGTCTGTGTCTTTTTACTCAATTTTACTAAAGTCTTCGCTACTAATATACAGTACTATAGTGGTGAATATGTTGTCGCCAAAATATACAGTACTATAGCGGTGAATATTTTGTCGCGATAATATACTGTACTGTAGCGGCGAATATTTTGTTGCACAAAATACATTACTATGTATATTTTGGCGATTTTTTTTTGGTCGCGATTTTGTAATCTCGCGACTTGCGGACATTTTGTGGCGATTTTGTAATCTCGTGACATGTGCGACTTGGGGCCATTTTGTGTCATTGAGCCTGCAGCCACCAAACTGAGAGGACCGTGCCTGGGGTTTCTGATCTGCTACCAGGGGAGAGGCGCTATATCATCAGCATGCTCCTGCGTGCAGGATATGACGACCCGCCGCTGGGGGACTTAGGGGTCCACGAGAGGAAGAGGGCAATCCTGGGCGAGCTAAGAGAGGGTTTGCTCGCCGGGTTTGCCCTTGATGTGGACCCCCACCAGCTCCGGCATTTGTGGTCTGACCTGAAGTGCAGGAGTCCAGAACTGGTTGCTGAAATTGCGGAAGGTAATTATTGTACTTTATTATGCTTTTACAATATACGTTCAGTAAAAGATTTAGCAAGTAATTTGAACTAAAGGTACAAATGTAAGAAATGTCTGGGATGATGAAAGTAACATAGTAACATAGTAAGTTGGGTTGAAAAAAGACGTCTATCACGTTCAACCATAATGCCAGTGAGGAACTGAAACTTTGGTCACAATAAACCTCTGAATATTATTTCACATCTTTGTGACTCCTTGTGAAAATCCTGTGTGTGCCGTCACCCCATGCCTGTCTAGATTTTGTTTTGCCACAGGCACCCAGGTATTATTGTTCCTTATAGTGTGCAGCTTCCCAGCACTTTGTATTGTATATATATATATATATATATATATATATATATATATATACACATCTATTTTCAAATACATATGCATAAATAAGCAGGGGGGAAGCAGCAGGGAGCGGCCCATAGTGTGAGTCATTTGGGGAAGGGCCACGAATGTTTTAGGGGGCCCTGGCTAACAATGTCTGTGTGTCCTTTGTATTGATGTGAGGGTTCACAGGGGGAGGGGCCATTGGGGGCGTGGGAGGAGGGGGCCCAAAAAATGTTGTTGTGAGGGACCCCGTTATTTATGATGGTGTATGAATGTATATATATATAATATATTACACAAAATAACATCTTGCAATACTATCTCACAGAACTTCAGCTGGCGCCAACTCCCCAGGGACAACCCCAGGCAAACCAGGCACAGCAGGCTCTACCGGCCCCCGAGGCCCGACCACCTGTGGCCCCCGAGGCGCGACCACCTGCGGCCCCCGAGGCCCGACCACCTGTGGCCCGACCACCTCCGGCCCCCGAGGCCCAACCAGCGGCCCCCGAGGCCAGAGCAGCTGTGGCCCCGAGGCCGACCAGCGGCCCCCCGAGGCCCAACATCCTCCGGCCCCCAAGGCCCAACCAGCGGCCCCGCGGCCAGACCAGCGGCCCCCGAGGCCAGAGCAGCGGCCCACGCGGCCCAACAATTGGCCCCCGAGGCCCCAGGACCATCGGCCCAAGAGACTGAAGAGGCCCCCGAGGCCCCAGACACCCCCCCCCTTAATTCCTCCCCCAGTTTCCCCCCAGTTTCACCCCAGGTCCTTGAGTTCTCCCCCCAGGCCCCGGACTCCCCCCAGGCCAAGCGCTGGGCGCCAGGTTCTCCTGCGCACGAGGGACCATCCGTGCAGGAGGACCTGGCCAACATGAAGGCCGAGCTGGCCCAGCTCCGGGGGGAGGTGGATCATGAGACATGAGAGAACTCAAGGGCAGCAAGCCCTAAGTTTTTTTTTCCTTCCCCCTTTTTTATTTTTATTTTCATATTTTATTCTTATAGTAAAATGTAAGATTTTTCAACTTTTGAAATGAGTAATGTCTCATTATTTATCCTTCCTTGATATGGTATGCTATACTTTCATGTAGTTTCTCCTACACTCTTACATTTATCAGTAACAGCATCAATGTGCTATATGGGTTAAATGTTTGCAAATATTCTGGCAACAATTTTGTCTTTAGACCATTTTGCTGAATAGTAAAACTTGCGTTAATTAGTATGTAGCGTATTTTCTGGCGAGTGTGGTAACTGCCAATCCAATGTTTTGTTGCCAGAATAATTGCAATATTATATTTGTCCCCGTTTAATAAAGTGCCCATAACATATTTGCCATTTATTCTGTGTCTAAAATCTCCCACTTAATTTAAGCCACTTTAGCAAACGGACCCCTAAGTATTTGGCTAAATATTCTTAAATGCCCCCCCCATTTTATTATCTCTAGCACTTCTTTTTTTTTTTTTACTTATATTTTTATAGTTTTTTGGGTTTTTTTTTTTTGCAAATAAACTTTTATACAGCACCTCTCTAGCACTCTGTGCTCTCCCAGGGCAAAATGTTGGCATTTTTACGCTGCCGATTGTCGCGACAATTAGCGCATGAGATAAATAGCGTGAATGCGGAAAATACCGCGCACGCTATTTATCGCGACAAGAATATCGCATGAAATACCGCACGTAAAATAGCGCGAGTATGCTTATAGTGAATCGTGCGAAAAGTCGCGAAAATTAAGATGCGATAAAAATTTTACCGCACACTATAAATAGCGCACGTTTTATCGCACTTTAGTGAATCGGGCCCATATTGTTTTCTAATAGCTTTTACACTAGTTTATTTTAAACTGTTACTGAAATACTGTATTATAAATTCTCTTACAAAGCAAAACAGGGTGTGGTGTAGCCGTTAATAGACATTACACAATTTTTGACCATGAAGTAATGTATGCAATATTGTATGCAAATTCCCATGTTTTTTACACAATGAAGCATTGTTCCCGATAAATACACCTTATGGTATTATATAAGCGAGGGCATTACCAGTTAAACGGGACAGTAAATTGGCTTTCCATGGTAAGGAAACACTATATAACCTCTACAGATAAATCTTACTTATATTAGACCAGCTACAAGTTGCCTAAGAATATCACTGCCTACTGACCGCTAAAAGGTAATTTCAAGGCCAGTATATATGTGTGTGTATATGCATGCATACACATTTAAGGCTTTTAGTGCAGCATTTATTAAAGAAAGACCTAAAACTGTCTGTCTGCAGTCAGCACTGCAGTAAATGTGTAAATACTGTGTCACCTAATGACTATGTCCTTTTTTAAAAACAGAGAAAGATACACTGGATCATAAACTGTCCAGCTAATTGTGCCCCTTACATGCCCCTTGGATGTGTTCTGTGGCTCTAAAAGGAGTTTGACAATTTCAGGGTTCACCCGAATCCCAAAATAGTGAATTTGGTGCATCCCTACATTTCTCCCTCCATGACTTTCAAACCTGAGCAAAACTGGCCTTGTCAAATAACAGTCTTGTCCCATATAACAAGCAGAACTGTTCACATACCTAATTACACATTGTCAGCTAGACAAAATATATGAAGCAAGCATGGTTAGTGATTTGGTCACCAAAAGCAAAACTAATATAAAAAATGTAAAAACATTTGATGATGAACAAAACTACCAGGGTGACACACACAACTAGCCAGGCATAAACCCTATCTGGAATGTGATAGGGATAGATGACTACATGAACTGAACCATATTGTCACTTTCCTTTACTATGTTGATTTTCATGAGAATACCTGTATAAACTGTACATGTACTGTTTGCTTTACTTTTGAAAAATAAAAATAAAATTATAAGTTACAAAAAAAAAAAACCTACCAGGGCATGATTACCATACTATAGTTCTTAGTGGGAGGTATGGCATAATTGACCTTAAAAGCTGCACTGTAAGTATGTCTTTCTAAAATAAACTTTCGTTAGATGGTTTTAAAATGTACCACCAAATTTAAACATTCCTTGCTATTTTATGTCTAAGACAAAACAAATGAGTTTAGAGTATGTTCTGTCAAATAAGAGGCAGTAAAAAAGCACTTTGTTCATTAATTTTTTTGGCCTTCTGCAGTTGATTTGGCCAATATCTCATGCAAACTCTCCAGTTATTTTGTGAAATGATTTACCTTTTGCAGTAAAGGCAGTAAAGTTCAGTTTTTTAAATCAATGTTTTTTTTAACCTGATTTCATTCTTATTTATTATAAAAGTAGACAAAGAATTAGTACTGTAAATTAGTAAATGGAAAAGAAATGTGAAGAAATACTGCCATCGTTGCTGTTATGAACAAGCTATATTTTGGTTTGGGTTGAGAGGGCATTTGGTCTTAGCTACAAATGCAAAGCAGTAAAATAGGACATTATTATTATTTTTTTAGGGCTCATTTACATCTGCAAGTGAAAGTGCGATTTGGAGTACAATCACTATGTTTTTCCCCCACAATGCACAATTCCAGAATTCCACTGTCATTGTCGTTGACAATTCTCATTTGCCAAAATTGACACATCTGCGCCTCACTGCAAATTGGGCACAATAGTGCTGAATTGTTTCTAAGTCAGCCTGGCACAATTCCAGTGTTAGCTGGTGTTATTTCCAGTGGTCACTCAGTGACGTGTGCATCTTATTCTTTTGGTGCAACTTCTCTTTTCTTTTCTTGTGCCAATTGCATTGGAGTTAATGGGCGCATTTTTTGTGAAAACTGCTTTGTGAAAGGGAGTTTTTTTGCACGCCAAATGCATTGAAGTTAGTGGAAGTTTTTATTTGCACGCCAAATGTATTGAAGCCAGTGGGAGTTTCTTTTCTCTCCAAATGCATTTGAAGTCAATAAGAGTTTTTTTGCCCATGTTCTCTCGTGCAATATGCACTGGAATCAGGTGTTTTTTCTCACTTTTTTATTTTTACCATGAACAAAACTACAATTTTCTCCCGAAAAAGCAAAACCCATGGCAAAATAACTTTGTTATATATCACCCCACGTTCAGATGGGGGACCCCAGACTTGCTACAATTTAAAATATATATACAGGACATCTGAAGTGAGTTGAAAGGCATTTTAAATGAATGGAACTGGCTTGCAGTTCAAAAAGGTAGAAAAGCAGCAAAATTAAACCTGGAAGCATATTGATGGAAAGGAGGGCAGACAACAAACCAAGAATTTTCACCCTAAGAATTTCACCCTAAAAAATAAGATCACTCATGAGAAATGTACTCATTGAATAAATTAAAGGATTCTTTTTTTCCTGCAACAACAAAGTGAAAAAATTGTTTTAGGGACCTCATTATAAACTACTGAAATTGGTATTTTGGACACATTTGGTACAATTCTACTATTTTGTTTTATTTTATTGCTGAAAGCACATATTATATATATAAAATTCATATTCAATAAAATTTAACATAAATCATACATTAATTCAACAGACTTTTTAAGAGGGGCCATACTGAAATTAGAGCTTTTACATCTTTTTGTATACACTTCCTTGGCAGATAACTAAGAGCATGAAAGGGTCTAATCAAGGTCATGTTATTAAGGAATACTAAATATAATTTTTTCCTGAATATTACTAATGAAATCAAGCATCTCTGCCAATCATTTGCAATTTTCTGGTATGTTAAAGCATTTCTTTATTAAGAATAGGTTTCCTACTCTTAATGCTTAATCACTTGCAAGAGAAGATTATATTGTATAGCGTATTTGAAACAATAAATAGTGCCTGGATACCTAAATCTTCAAGTTGTTGCTTTATCTAATATTTTATTTAAATTCTAATAAACTTTAGGCAAACCTGTCCATAAGGGTTGATGAAAGAAATACATTGACCTTCTGTTATAATGTTTCCTGTTGAACAAGAAATTCATGTTGTAACATAAAATCACAGAATGCAAGCCTTCAAAATAATTACACTGAGAATAGGTAATTTAATATGGAAGATGGTTTCCTAAGCAACACCATGTTCTCAGTTTATAGAGGAAATGAATTCATATCCCTTGCTTTGATAATTATATTATTAGCTGAAATATCTGTTTATAAGCATTAAACATTGATGAAATAATTCAGGTTTACTTGATTGTGCCTACTAACTGCAGGTGCTTGTATTAAAAAAATGAAGACCTTATTAAAAATCATTAAATCTAGCCACATATGTGATCATTTTTATTCTTCAATTTCGCCACAAATGAGGAGGACCAGAATGTGCGAGCCAATTAAATGTTTTAAATGCAGCCCAGCAGCTAAAGTAAATAAGCACCATCAGTTCTTCAGGGGATACCTCTCTATCTCACTTGGGAATTTTAAGGTTTAGATTTTCATTTGGTTTAGGTTTAGGTCTTCATTTGTCCTCCTGTTCTTACTACAAGTCCATTTTACAAAAGCTACCAAAGTAGGTGCTTATTTCCTCATATTTCCAGTATGAAGTAATAATTTTTTGCTATTTCTAATTTATTTATGGAGACGGAATAGGAAAAGTATGATGGGTACGATTTGGGTATGCTTCTGGTTCCATAAAAAATGGTGTCATTATGTGTGAAATCAGTTTTAAGAGGAAGCATATCTCCTCTTCTTCTCTACTATATAAATCAGTTCAGACCAAAGCCACATGTACCTTTGCTATTTGGTAAGTAGGTTTGATATTGTTGCTGGATGATGGTTTTAAAATATATTACAAATACTATATATAAAAAGCATACACAGGATGTGGTTGATAAAACAGATATGTAACAGTTCTATGAATGTATTTGTATCCCTATGCACCATTTGACTAAATAACATGATTTGAAGTTATAGTGAGACAAAATCCCATCAAGGTTGGAACTGCTTGTGTTTAAAATAATGTGCTGCCAAGTTAAATTAAATATATATGATAAATGGTAATTTCAAATATGGCTCTCTGTGGCACCAACACAGGAAACTTATGAAGAGGCAAGGGAAATGGAAGACATTTTAATTTAATTTCTAGGCAGCCCTTCCCAAAGCAAGGCAGTGGTACATATTCTGAAGTATTAGTATTTGACTACTCATTTGCTAATATGGTGTTCTAGTTCAGTAAACTGTCGCAGTCAATCAGACATTTTTTTTAGACTGGTTAGCTACACTAAGTTCGACTGGCACCTTTTTAAAGCTTTTTTTTGGAGACAGATGAATTTGAATATTAAAAAGCTCCTGTCTCCAAACACTGCCCATTGAAAAGTTGGTATGTTTGATGCCGCTCTAAGTTACTCTCGTATGATCAGAAAACCTGCACAAAACTCCACCCACTTTAGGGTAGACTCTTCCCATATTCAGGATGAAGCTGCCATGCCTCAACAGGGACTAACTGAATGTATGCAATGAAACATGTTAAGCTTCAAAGGCTACAATGTTAAGGAGCAACTGGAAATTAGCTGAGGGATGTTTTAACATCTCAGATAAATTGATTGGTACATATGGCACATAATGTAGTTGTACTGTACCAGTTTTTATCATTTATAGTGGATTTCACTTTTGTTACAATTATCAGTGGGGCTTGAACAGTGATTTATCATTCATGTGACTTCATGACAGTTAATAGTTTTGCCATAGTTGTTATATGGCAAATTTTAATCAGATTATTGCATACTTCCTGTGCAATTGTATGTTGGTGCTACGCATTTGGAATGTTTGTGTCGGCTTGCCTCAGTATATAATGTTGATGAAGAACCCTACCATATTAAAAATGTTTCTATTAATAGCTAGCTATACTACTCAACTGGTATGTAGTATACTGCTGTACTTATGCTGTATTTGTATACATACTTATGCTGTATTTGTACTTAAGTTACTCTGGGTTTAAAGGCACATGTAATTTTCTTTCAATGCCTTACTCTACAATACTACATCCCGTAACTCATTTATAGAGTAAGGGCTTTTACTGTATGTTTTTATTTAGGGTTCATATGCAACTATTTCTTTACACCCAGCATTATAACAATGTGAAAGAAAAAAAAACCCATCTTGTTTCTTTACTCCATCTTGTTCATATAATTTAATATTAGAGGGTTTTTTGAAATATGTTGTATAAAATGTTTTCTCTTTGCTGGTGAACAACTTTTCTGATGAATCATTGAGCTTTGTGACAAGGGCCCCCATGGGCATGTTGGCCAACTGGGCCTTTTTGCCTGTTCTGCTTTTAGGGCTGTGACACATGGGGAGATTTGTCGCGCCACTACAAATCTCCCTTGTCGCGGGCGACTAACCTCCCTGAAATGCCATCCCACTTGTCCAACGTTATTGTACAGGTAATAAATAATTTATTTATTATCATTGATAAATAATTTATCTAAATCAGACAGATCAGATAGAGAGCCCAGCCACTTGAATAGCACTCACATCCACTCTTGAATACACACTTTTAAGGGAGAACAAAAGCGTTAATCACTAGGCAGGTGACAATTTTTTAGGCATCCCCCAGTGATTATAATCGTTTTACTCAGACTCCAGAAACATGTTCCTTATAACTGAAAAGTTCCCTGACTCTGGATACTAATTTAGTGAAAGCCATTAACATCCTATGGGATTTAATTACTCAGAGTAGTCAATGTTTTGAATCCCTGGAAGGCTCAGATAGTTAGAAATTGGTTATGATCAAACTAGTCTAACAAAACTGATCCACTTTGATAGGCTACTTGTATAGAATCTTGAGTTTTTACTAAAAAGTCTAAATGGTTCGGAATCCTGCAAGGAAACCTGCTGGATACCCGGGTCAGTCTCCAATAAAGCTGCCTCTAATTGTGATCTTTGGCTTTAATAGTAAAGGGTTGGGACCAAAGCCTTTTGTATGAGATGGGATAGGTCCTTATGAAAAGACATATGAGAAAAGATTTTGTTACAGAAGACCAAAGAAAATACATGTAAAATTCAGGTACAATGCATTTGAAATCATTCCTAGAACCTCTTTAAAACAAACTCTGCTATTTCATACAGAAAATGTGTCATTTCAATCAAAGCACAGAACTTGATGGTCTGTTGAACTTAATCAATTCATATATATTTTTAACCGCTCTATGTAAATATGTAATCATATCAGTGAATGTAAAAAATCCTGTATTTTTAGATGTCAAATTACAGCTAAAATGATTCTCCTCTCTACAATGATTACTTATTGTGGTAATAAGTCAAATCAACTGGACATGCTGTGTTTTTCTTTCGCTAGTCATCTGACTGGCTTTCTTAATTCTGAATTGAAAAAGCTAGTTGTGTGACTAGTCAAACGTCTTCAAGAAAAACACAGCAAGTCCAGTTGATTTTAAATATTACTACAAGATATACCATGGCCTGGATGAATGAGAACCTTCACAGACATAATATTCCATGGTATTTTTCATATTTTTATGAAAACCAATACATTAAAATGGATAATTGTTAAAGGAATAGTTTATTCTTTGTGGTTTTCTATATATTTACATTTTGTCTGCATATCTCCAGCTGGAATTTTAACAAGGTTGCTAAGGACTGATTGCCATAGCAACTAGGTTGCAGTTTAGATATCAGAATAGAAATAATAAATGTAAACAGAACAAAGTAAACAAAAAAGTGGCTGTTCACTTTTAAGTACAATTTTAGTATTTTACAGAATGGCCTATTTTAGCAACTTTTCAACTGGTCTTTATTATTTATTTTTTAAGTTTCTGAATTATTTGCCTACTTCTTCTGCCTCCAGCTTTTAGAAGGGGGTCACTAATCCAAGCAGCTAAAAAAAACTATTGCTCTGTGAGGCTACAGTTTTATTTTATTAATTATTACTTTATGTATACCCTCTACTATTTACCTTCAAGTCTTTCATTTACACTGCTGCCTTGTTCTTAGTGTAAATTTAAGTCTAGTAATCAAACTGGTGAAATTCCAAACTGCAGAGCTGCTGAGAAAAAAGCTAAATAATTCAAATCCAACAAATAAAAAAATAAAGACCAATTACAAATTGCCTATACATCCTACTAAATATTACATTAATGGTAATATTTCTCCTTTAAAAAACCCCCAAAAAGTTTCGCTAATGAAAGAAACCGTAATAAGCAATTTTCCAATATACATTGGTGTTGCAAATATTCTGCCTGTGTAACATCATCAAGTAGATGAAAGTGTCTAAGTACTATGGAAAAGATTGTCTAAGATCCAGCAAATAAAGTTTAACTTTTAATTAATTTTTGCAAGAACCGTGGAAGATCCGTTCTTTGCACGTAATTCACTTTGTTTCCCTTCTTCCACCAGTGCAGTAAGGGCAAACCTCAGAAAAAGAGTCCCATGCAACACATGATCTACCAGAAGTTGCAACTGGCCAAGTCCAAGTTGGGTAAGAACAAGGAAAGTCCTAGGGTAGCTCACCCTAAATAGTGTTACACTGCCTTAATACTCTGCCTTATTCTACTCATATGTAGAATTACAATTGAAGAACAACACTTCCAAAAAAGAAAAAAAGAAGGAAATCCACCAGCCACTTTTAGCTAAATGCAGCAGCCAAGCTTAGGGGGTAGGGGTACCCTTCTCTTCACAATTGGCACATGCGTAAACTGTTTTGAGCAGGCTGCCATTGCTAGTGGGACGTGGTCAGTTTGATGACTTTGATTACCTCAGCACTGCACCTAAATACAGCCCTTAGTATAGTATATGAATGTATGAATGTATGTATGTGAATGAGAAGTGCATTAGAATTTGCTTAGCAGATAAATTCATAAAGAGCTGAACTTGAAACTAAAACAGCAACAGCATATTTTGTATATGTGAAGCAGAACTTATGACATATGACACGAACAGCACACATCCAACTTATTTTCCTTCAGTGAATCAAAAGATACTTTTTATTCATATTTTCTAGCACAGTGGAGTATGAAACGTGAATGTAAAACTTAAAATATAGGTTTTAACTGTGTTGGAACATATTTTTTTATTTTAATAATGTAGTCAAAATATACTTGTCATTCATATTTTTCTAGGCCAGTGGAGTAGGAGACTTGAATGTAAAACTTAAAATTTAGGTTTTAACTGTGTTGAAACATATTTTTTATTTAAATAATGTATAATTTAATTGGAAATATAATTTTGTTCCAATATTCTGCAATATTATTATTCTGGTAGTGTTGCTGGAAGAAAAGCATATTATAGTGTTTGAAACTGAGGAGGACTGGATTTTATACTCCATAGGGGAGTTCATTAGTTCAATAAAGTAGAGAATCCCAGCAGACAGAACAAAGAGCTATGCTACACTGGAGCACAGGCTTGGTATGATGCATTTGTATTTGTACTAGTCCTTCAGCAATGTCCATAAAAGTCTTATCTGAAACAGGAGACTGGCACATTTTTTAGTAGACTAAACTACAAACAAAGCAAAACAGAAGTCAGACTTACCTTGCAAAGAAAGAAGCTGCTACTGAGGTGCTGGTGGATGTTTCTGTGGCTACGTAAGTGCTCTGCGATGCTGGAAAGCTGTATATGGAAGGTTTGTCAGCATTATAGCGATTTAGTGCTGCCTCAGTTAATCCTTCACGGCCAGTCTCAGTCATGAGCTGAGAGATCTAAAGATGCAAAAAGCAAACAAGTCAGAATTTACTTTTTCAAAATATCAGGTGGATGGGAAATAAAGTACAAGTTTTTTTGTTGAAATGTATATAGTGCATATGGCATGAGAAATATGGCAAACATTCAATGATTAAGGGGGAGGTTTAATAAAGTTCAAATTGGAATTCCTGGTGTTTTATAAGCAGTTCTCCATTTTGTCAATGATTTTGCTTATATGTCAAATCATTCCCCCATGGCTTTTTTTGCCAGAAAGTGCTTTCTAGTTAACTTCCATGGCAGAAATCTTATGAGGCTAAGCAGAATTCTACTGAATTATGAACTGAATTATAAAGTTGCCTCAAACTAAATGAGCATTACAGAACAATATGAAAAATGACTTACATACTAGAAAAACACTTCAAAGCCCATCAGTCACTTTAAAAATGATGATGCATTTGGCCAAGTCACATACCAAGATGGCATATATATTATTTTTTTCCAAAACTCTATTATATCTTCTTATACCATATGCCTAAAACATTAGCTTCAGCCTCACAAAACACTTACCAGCATAATGTGGTTCCTGGTGAGAGTTTAAGCCATATGGGTCTAACATAAACCCACAGTTAAATTTCTGAGTAGTACAAAACATGGGGCCATTTGTGGAGAGGGGGACCAAAATCCATTTGCAATTGGCTCACAGAGGGTTAGTTATGGTACTGGAGAGTGGTCATGCCATGCTATATATGTATATATCCCATAACTGACTGCATGCCTTTTGCATAATATTTATTAATAAAAAGCTGAACTGTGAAAGCTGAACTGTGAACATTCTCAAAACTAGAAAAAGTCAGATTCAGCAATACATTAAGTGCTGGGCATGCTCCTTCAATCTACTAACAAGGTTACCATGTTACTTTATTATAAAACAGTTCTGAAATAGTATTTCCTCAACAAAGTTTGGAAGTATAAAACATATACCAATTTTCTGTTCTATTCCTCACAATCAATTGATTTACCAAAGGTGAATTAATAGTAATTTAGTATTAAAGGCAGTAGTTGTTTGAATAATGTACACTCTTTTCTCAAATATATATATATATATATATATATAGCACCATATAAGGGATTATTTTTCTGTACCCCTGATACATGATTGAGAAAGAAAATTCATGTTGAAGGAATCCAAGGACAAAGACACATTCTATTTAGATATCACTATATTAGCATTACAAATTCCTGTATAATGAAGCCCCTACAGCTGATGGTGTGTATTTTCAAACAGTTCTAACTGTGACTTATTTTTTTTCTTCTTTTTGGATCAGATTGTTGAAGGCTAATATGCCTTTCAACATAAATCTTCCAACTGTTCCAGTTTTTGTGTCTTCCATACATAAAATGACCTTGAATGATCAATGACATATAATCAAGTGAAGTTCTAAAAGACAATTTCAAGCTGTAAAATGCAATAGGAGATAACATAAGTTAGCCCAATTTGAATTTCTACTTTCTCTTCTTTTAATGCAGAAGGAAAGGTAATAATCACTGGGGGGGGGTCAAATATTAGGCACCCCCTAGTGATTGTAATCGCTTACCTTTTACCTTGGGCTGGTGCTCCTGTTTGGAGAAAACCGCACCAGCCAGGGGTAGCTGCAAGCCAGTGATTCTCTTCCTTCTATTGTCTATCTTCAGGGTCTACTGCGCATGTACAAGTGTTGTGAAGAAAGAAGAGGATTGCAGGCTCCCAGCTACCCCGGGCTGGTGCGGTTTTCAGAAGCACCAGCCAAGGGTAAAAGTTAAGAGATTACAATCACTGGGGGGTGCCTAACATTTGGGGGGACAAGTGACATCGGAGGCGGAGCCAGATACATCAGGGGCAGGGTTATGGCATGGTGATCTGTGATTGGCTGATCGACATGTCAATATAATAAGAGTCTTATCCAGTTTTCCTAATTTATAAAACTGAGCAGGCAGTTTTGATCCAGGCAGCCCTCCCAAAAACCGGGCTGTCCAGGTCTAAACAGAGCAGGTCACAAACCTATCTCTAGCGCCTTTTCTCCAGAGAAAACGTCAACCTTTATGGTCTTCTGCACTATTTTGCAGATCATTAATGTCCAAAACTGAGGCCTTATGAGGAATCTATAAAAAGGAACAATTAGGTTAAAGGCACAAATCTAAAAGATGCCCTGTTCTTATAAAGCACTGCAGTGTTTATGTTGTACTGCAGTGCTGTCCAACTTCTGCGGTGCCGAGGGCCGAAATTTCTCTCGCGTACATGGTGGAGGGCCGCAGTTTTGGCCACTCCCCCATTTTAAACCACACCCACTTCAAACCACACCACAATGGTCGCTGCAGGGATATCAACCATCATTCATATGTTAAAGAATTATATTATGTCATATTAAGACACACCCTTAAATCCATATGCCTCCTCCTCCCCTGTGGATAACACAGCAACCCCCAGCATATAATTACACACCTTAGGGACCATTTAATGGCTATTTCCAACTGGTAGGCAGAGTATGGCACACACAGGCAGCACTCTGCCTGTCCTATGCTGCCTGTGTGTGCCATACTCTGCCTGTCCTATGCTGCCTGTGGGTGCCATACCCTCCCTGCCCTATGCTGCCTATGTGCCATACTCTGCCTACCCTATGCTGCCTATACACAGGCAGCATAGGCCAGGCAGTACATACAATGTCTGAGGTATGAAGAGGTGAACAATGTGGGTGATTATAGACTGAGCCTGAGGTGTGAACACTGCAGGGGGTGAACAATGCAGAGATTAAAAGGTGTGAACAACACAGGGGATTACATTTTTAAACAATACAGAGGGATTACAAGGCCGCCAGTTGGACATCACTGTTATACTGTATTCATAGTTCATAGGTCTAACAACTGCATTTTAATAACTGATTTAAGAAATTAAATTATTTGCCTTAAATCACACTCATTCTCCTATATTAAAGGACATGTAAACCACACACACAAAAATGTAATCGGTGAACAGCCTCTTTGAAATCTTTCAATACCTGCCACACTGGTGCAACAGGCTGCAACATCCCCTTGATCACTTAGATTTGCTTCTCCTCCTGTAACCCACTCAGCCCCCTCCCTCAGGAATTTGCTTTGGCTGTTGGCTTGTGGGCATGCTCAGTTGTTCTCAGTTCAGATTACCAAACACGCCCCCCAGTCTAGCAGCCAGTGAAGAGATGGCATTGCTGGTTCCCATAGAAACTCAGCTCTGGCTGTCTGCTTCAGTTTTTTTCTCCTGAGCTCAGCTCAAACAAAGCAGAACTTTTATCAAAGACAGTTCTGCCTGTGAGATCCTGTATTCTTGATGAAATATATGCTGAATAAGGGTCTGTGTATGTACGCTGTTTGCAGATTTAAATGTATCCAATTATGTATCAGGGAAAAATGGCCACCAGGTGAAGCTGCTATTTGCTAGAAAACGGAGGGGATATATGCAGTACACATGATGCCATTTGGGTGGGTAAGATGTGCCCAACTGATATACATTGTAGACAAATGTAGGCTTTACATGTCCTTTAAATATCTTTAACATTATTCGGGTCAATTACAGTTATGAAAATAATGCCCATTTTCTTCACTGCATAGTAGTCCTTAGGGTACATAACAAAGGCATTTCTCTGTACCACCAAGGTGAATGCAGTGGTTTTTACTATGAAATGATGAGGCAGCAATTGGTGTTTATTTTCTGTTTTTCTCTGTCTGTATGCTTTTTATTATTTATCCGCCTTTCTATTCTGCCCCTCTCCAGTCAGGAATTTCAAATGCAATTTGGTTGTTAGGATGACTAGGCGTTATTTTTATCTTTTTTTCTAATCAGACTTCTATTGGCTGCTAGGATCTTTGGACTTGCATTATTAATCCTATTATTCATAAGGCTCAGTTGTTCTCTCTTGCTCTACAACCTTCCATATCTTCTCCCATAGCCTTTCAACAGTGTTATAGTTCTCTTATGAGAAGATAAACACAGGGAGCATTGCCTGGCTGGGATCAGGCCTAACCATATTGTAGTGAAAAAGTACGGTCATAGCATCAAATAGGAAATGACTGCTTGTAGTTATCACACCGTACTAAGCACAATTCAGCAGGGACTCCTGTGGTTATTTAATCTGGACAAATCAGTTTGTGTCAACAAAATGGACATCAATTTGGAAATACTGGCCTGGATCTGTGTATTTTGATCCACTCTAATCCATCCCTTCATTTCTACAAGGAAATAATGGTTCTGTACATTTAGACCTACATATGGAACAAACTTTGTATAAACATTAGGCCAATATGGCACACCATGTCTCTTTAAACAGATCGTTATGACATGTATCCTTATGCTGTTAATGATTTGAATGTTTGACTTATGAGCAATGTGATGTTAAAACAAACCTTGTTAATACAAAATACAGGGACTTAGCACACACAGAAATACTGCTGTGATATTTGCCAAGCCAATGATAATAATATTTCTTTTTTTTATTGGAATGGCACAACAATAAACACTGTCAGAGTACAATTTTAGTGTGTGTTGGCCCCTTTTTTATTAAATGGCATATACTGATGTGGCCACTCATCTGGGAGATTCCACAGAAATGCTGGTGGTGCTCCTAAAAAGCAAATCTGTGCTGCAAAACAAAGGTTGCGCCATCTGAATCTTGGTCAGTGGGTACATACTGACAAACCTGACATCAATGTGTAGCTAGCCTGCATAAATAAATTGGAAAGGGAAATTTAATTTGGCAGTTAGAATAAAAGTACTCTAACAAAGAAAAGGTTTTTACTTTAAAAACGATGCAGACAATATTCTTCTATGATATTCTGCAACTGGTCAGTACAGGTGTAGGATACCTTATCCGGGAACCCATTAAGCAGAAAGTTCGGAATTACGGAAAGGCTATCTCCCATAGACTCCATTATAAGCAAATAATTCTAATTTTTAAAAATGATTTCCTTTATCTCTGTACTTGATCCCAACTAATATACAGTATAATTATATATAAGTTGGGATCAAGTACAGAGAAATGATGGCAAAATAATCCCTTTAGGTTTATTCAATATTTAAATGATTTTTAGTAGACTTAAGTTATGAAGATCCAAATTGTATGAAGATCCCTTATCCGGAAAACCCCAGGTCCCGAGCATTCTGGATAACAGGTCCCATAACTGTATTTTTATTCTTTGTGTTTTTTGAATTACATAATTATTTCCTTTACCTTTCTGTGTTTGTTTTAAAGCAGTTTTTACACCCTTGTTTAACAAGAGTGCAATGAATAGGGCTTGTGCTAAACATACTTTTTGCCTGTTGTTTTAATCACAAGAATTGGTTTTGTTGAGGTAAACAGGGAAACTAAAGCTACTCTATAAATGGTTCTTGTGAGGCAGATAATTAAATTACCAGTAAATAACCCCCTCCCATCACCCTATGTTGTGACTGTTTTGTTAGTAGGAGTCTATTATGCAGGGGGCACGGGTAATCTCATATCCTCACTATTTAACAAAAAACATGAATTTGTTTGTGATTAAAAGAACAGACAAAAGGTGTGTTCAGCACAAGCCCTATTCATTGAACTCAAGCAAAACAAGTGAGTATGCTTTTCTTTAAAGAGAGATTTTTTTACATTAACCTTTTGATATTTCCATCTGGAAAAAAAATACATTTTTATATAAACATCTGTGTAAATCCATTGCCTTAACCTGATTCATTTTAGCATAAATCCACAATTTGTTTCAAGAATGCAATGGTGAATACGTTTTTGATAATTACAAATCAAGTGACTGTTATTTTTATTAATTAATTTTGTTGTTTTATTAATTAATTTAATTGTTAACAAATTCATTGTTTATTTAATTTAAAATAAGTGTTTGTCACACTTGCTCAAACACAAAAAAAGATATTAGTTGTGCGCATTCAGCACCAAAGTATCAAGTTACAGAGAGGAGGTTTGCAAATTGTCATAGATAATCCTGTTTTAAATATTGGGCAGTTGTACTGTGTTCAGATTAACTGCAACCTGCTTAGTCAATGAAGTCACTGGGCAGAATATTTGTTCCAAACACTGAATCCACTGCTTGGATTTAATGAGTTCCACCAGATGCTCCCTTTCAAATTACCTCTATTGACAGCTTCACCAGGAGCGATTAAAATGCAATTATCTCCAGAACTGGAGGAATGGTTTTTGTGCCTATTTATGTACAGTAAAACTCAATGATTTAGAATATGAGATAAAAACATGTCAGGCTGACTACCTGCTTTTAGATTTATTGGCAGTAGCTACAAAGTAAATCTTGCTTATAATAATACAGTATGGGACTAAATCTTTAAACCTTTTTAGATGAAAAAGTGTAATGCTTTAGCTTTACAGACACCAATTCTTTAAACGATAATTCCTAAATAATTAAATTCATCCTTTCTTTCTCTGGAAATCGTAACCTCTGCTGACAGTCTTACAGTCTGGAAAGTTTGTAAATGAAGAGATGTAAAGCAGCTTATATTTCCTAACAGACCATCCTCCAGCACCAGGTACTGTTAGTAATGTACTGCCTTATGAGGTGAGGTAGTGCTGTCCCAAAAGCATTTTATATATTACAGGCAAAAGTTTTCTGAATTTATTTTTGATGTTAGGTCCAAACGATCGAATTATAACAACGGGTATAGGCGCAGTCGGTTCGGGGACCGCATCAACGACTGGATGCTTTCCCCGATTCGACTAAATTTTTAAACCAGCCCAATCAATATCTGGGCAATTTCAGGCCAGATAACGGTTGGGCAGGCTCGTCGTTGGTGCCCATACATGGGCCGATAAGCTGCAGAGTCGGTCAAAGGCCCTTTAGTCATAAAACATATATATGTCAAAGTGGATCATGGGGACATTTCCCCTAAGTGACTATAATTAAAGGAGAAGGAAAGGTAAAAACTAAGTAAGCTTTATCAGAAAGGTCTATGAAAAATACAGCCATAAGCACTCTATCAAAAGAAACACAGGATTTCTTGTCTCCTTTTTTGTAAACATGTTCTTCGGTATCAGACTTCCTCTCCTTTAGGGCTAGTTCAGGTCTGGGGCACAAGTCTGCTCAGTTCTCTCCTCTCTCCCTTCTCCTGCTCCCCCCTCCCTTAGGAATGTGTGATATGAGCTACCAACTGGAATCTATTGGCAGTAAAATGCCAAAATGACTTTCCTTCTTTAAGTGGAGGCTGCAGTTTAGCAGCATCTAAACTTGAGAGGCTTAAGTTATTATGCCCTATATGGTCAAACAATGATTGTTCCTTCAGACAACAGACAGTAAATCCAGATTCCAATTGGAGACTTCTGTAGCAAAGAACAACTGCAAAGTGTCAGATGTCACTAAATAACCTTTATCTTTCTCTTTTAAAAGGACACATCTATAGAATACAATATGTTAAAGTGCAGCGAGAAAATGGCAATTAAGAGCGCAATCTGCATTTTCCCCATAATGCTTTTTTTCCCAGAATTCCAGTGTAATTGTGGTTGCACTTATCACAACTATGATGTGCCTGCTGCACATACGTCTGATTCACCAAAATGTTCACACAACTGACTGCTGGGAAATTGCAGGGACTGTAACTGCATTTGCAGATGTAAATGAGCCCTATGGTTAATGTGGGCTCCATAGCCAAAGGAGGTCAAGTCAATTCACCAATTTCTTTTTAGTTACGATTTAGTTGGTGCAGACAAGAACTGCAATTAATGTTCTCATTTGATTACAATTCCTACAAAGAGTTCTTACAGGGTAACCCAAAGGTGAGTTGTAGCTGATTCAGCTGTCTATTAAGTATTACTGGAAAAACAATAATGTAATACAGCTATAGTTATTCAGTTATTAGGAATGTCAACAAATGCATTCAAGGATGATTCTGAGCATGACAAAGTTACAATTGAAGGCCTCTTCAGCGGAGCCCGGTGTTTATTTTAGTATCCTGTGTTGCACTTAGTGGATGTAAGTTTCATTTTCATTTCTCTTACATCTCAAACAGCAATCTTATAGGTCACTGATATTTCTATTCTGCTGTCTTGTGTTGTGGAAGGAGAAACTACTGGACCATGTCAGCTTGTGGACATTGGTAAAAAGGCACTAATGAACCGGAAAACAACTATCCTTGAAGGCAAAGTGAAACATGAATCTTTTCCTTAGCTACATCTCTCTGCAATTTTAACTCTAAATGAGCAAAGTTTTCAACGTAGCCCCTCAATGTATTGCAAGCTTCAACACCCATAATTTAGGTAACGCTTTGTACAGTTGTATGATTAGGGAACAAAAAGTTCTTTTACCTTATAATATATTTTATTAATGCTATATTGTGACTTAAATGAATTACACTGCATTATCCTGAGACTCTGTGTTCTTTTAATTTGGGGCAATCCTAGGAAAACTATATATTGAATTGTTTCCAGTACAACCCAGTCCACAATATCTTGTCTGATTGTGAAAGAATATCCTTCCCCAACCACTGTTACAAGCACAAGTTCTTTATGCATGGGCCACAAGAGGTTCAATTTTCCACTTGAGGCTGTGGCAGTGGTAAATAAGTGTAAAGAGGCATTTCAATTATTCCCTGTACATTTTTTCGGTCTACAGTCTACAAAAAACAAATAATGAACTAGAAAGGGAAGTTTGAGAACAAACTTCATGTTGGGTTGGTCACTGAATGAAATCTGATCTGTTGTTGGCTCTGCCCACTTTTTCTAACCTTGGACCACAGTTATATAGTAAAAACCACTGTGCAAAGTTTGGGGACCCTGGTTTTAATAATGTCTGAATGGCAGCAATTCAGATTTCCCCACTGAAAGTCAACGTTTTCTAACCTGGAACTGCAGTTACCCAGTGACTAACTCTGCAAAGTTTAGGGACCGTAGGATTATTAGTTAAAGAACGGCAGCAGTTTAAATTTAAACCAATAAAAGTCAATAGGTAAATTGTGATTGGTGGTTGGTGGCCCCACCCACTTTTTCTAATCTTGAGTCGAAGTCATCCAGTGACAAACAGTGGGCAACCTGGCATAAATAGTGTGGCAGCATTTTTAATTTAAACCAATAAAATTCAGTGGATGAAATCTGATTGGCTGTTAGTGGCCCAACCCACTTTTCTTATTTTTGAACAGTAGTCCCCCAGTGACCAATTTTGCAAGGTTTGAGGACTCATAAAAATTGTGAGACTGACAGCATTTTACACTTCACCATTGAAAGTAAATAGATGAAATGTGCTTGGCTGTTGGTGGCTCCGCCCACTTTTTTTTTTCTAACTTTGAACGGAAAATACCCAGTGACTAAATTTGGCAGGTTTAACAACCCTGGAATTAATACTTAAATAATGCCATCAGTTTAAATATAAACCAATGAAATTTAATTGGTGGAAAGATTGGCTGTTGGTGGCTCTGCCCACTTGTTCTAACCCTGAATATGTAGTGAGCCAGTGACTGACTGTGCAAAGTTTGGGAACCCTGTGAGAAAGGCAGCATTTTAAATTTAAACCAAAAAATTCAATAAAGGAGTCTGATTGGCTGTTGGTGGCTCCACCCACTTTTTAAAACCTAAAAATGCAGTCCCCTAATGACCCTGGTGTTAATACTGTGAGAATGGCAGCAGGTTGAATTTCCCTGCTTAGAAAAGCACATGCAACCTGCTCCGCTATAGGTTGAAGAAGTGTGGAGAGTTTGGGTGTTGTACCCCTAAAACTGTAGGAGGAGTAGCGTTTAGAAAATGGGGGGCGCTAAGAAGAAGAAGAAGAAGAAAAAGCAGAAGAATAAGTTAAACTCAAAGAACAGTGTGTTGGGTTTTTCAACCCAAAATAGTGAACTAGAAAGAGGCTAAAAGAATAAAAGTAATTGAGGATTTTATTTAGGCTAACAAGGTTGGTATTGTTTACACTTAAGAAGAGGAGGTCAAGGAGTAATCTGATCTCTATACATAAATACATAAAGTGCCCCTCTTGATGCTTACTCACAAATAATCCAACCAGAGCACACAGAGGTATGTATTGCAATAGGAAAAAGGAAGTTTTGTCTTAAGGGAAGGGTGGATTCTTAACACTGAAAATCACTCCCTGAAGTTGTTCTACAAGCAGAGAATCCTTAAAACCATGTGCCTTTTCATCATAAAACCACCAAGGTTGAAAACAGCAGGGTTCTTTTTAACCCTTTGTATATGCAGTTGACCCTCTAACATCATGTCAAGCATTTGCTTAATCACCAATGTAGCTGGCTAGACTGAACGACTCCTGTGGTGGGCATGTAACAGTTTTAAAATATCCCTGCACCAGTCCTTTCAGACGTGTCAGAAATGGTTGATAGCCTTGATTATAAACCCTTTTATATTATTTAGTTCTCTTCCTTGATATGCTTTTATTAGATTCTGTTCCTCACTGGATGGAAGGGATAGGATTCTAGTTCCTGAGCTAGAATCATTCTTTTTACAAAGACATATCTATACAATACAGGAAACTTTATCTAGAAGAATATCTAGAATCTGCGGAGTAAGTATATTAAGTAATTAAAAGTAAGAATTCATTATTTCAAAGGAACACAAAAACTGGCTTTTTAATGATTTTCGTACACTGAGGTCTAAATATAACAAAGGAAAGGGTTACCATTTAGCCTTATACAAGTGGTAATCTTGACAATTATTCAATTATACATTTTGAAAGCAAGTTAACTCTTTATATGTATAAATATATTTAAATATACACATCTTTCAGCATAGACTAGGGTAGTCTGAGAGATATGTGGCTCATTTAGTAACAATGGGCAAATACACTGGAGTAACACATGGCAACCAATCGTATTTTTGTTTTCCTTGTTCTTCCTGCAGCAGCCTATATAAACGTAATCATTAACTGATTGCTAATGGTTACTTTCCAGATGCAAATTTACCCAGTGTAAGTAAATAGTAATAATAAGTGCTGGGGTCAACAATGATTTGCCCCTAAATACTTTCTGCTCCATTCCAGGAAGACAAAGAGTTACACCTGTCACTGACAAATAACAGTGCACTTGGCGCCCGCAATAATAAATGACTCCTTGCAAGTGATAATATGATATGTACACTAATACCAGTTTTTTTATTTTTAGAATAAATGAAAGGTAATTAAGCCTGTTGGTAAAAAAAATGGTGGGAAGGTAGAAAAGAATCAATTCAAGTCTCTTCTTTTGTGCATAAACCATTGGATTTACTGGACTAAGAATCCATTAATTAGATATACCATTACTTTTGAGTCATAGGACATAAGCTGACTCTCTCTACTGCAATAAATCTGTGTAGTTTTTCTGCATCACAGTAATTTAATTAATTATTTCCCACATTTGCAAGTCCTTATTTATTAACTAGCAAACATTTTTTTGTAGTATTTTCCTCTTCACTTTTTCTAATAATTCAAATATTATTCCTCACACTACACACTACAGTTTGTTAGTTTAGCAGTAAAATATAGAAATACTTAATTTATATATGTTATTTTATATACTACAGTTATTCCAACTAGAACTAGACTAAACTAGAAAAATTACAATAGTTGTAAATGTTTTTAATGTAAGTTTTATGGATTTGAACGTAACCTCTAATAATATTGCAGCAATAATAACAAGGTTGTACAAACCTAGTTTGCCTTATAAGACATTTAGGATCCAAGCATGCTGCTAATTGTTGTCTGAATGACAGATCTTTAAAGGTAAATTATATGGCCCAGATCTGGATTTTGTTTTTTTCTTGGATATTCTTCTTCTTCTTGATTAAAACAAGCACCTTGTAATGTCTAAGTAGAGCTTTTTTTATGGCAAAGTCAAACAAGGCTTCTAACAGGTTTTACAACAATTTGGTCCCCAATGGTTAATACTTTATTACAGTCTGTGGATCACAGGAACATAAAGTAGTAATAAACATAGAACCAATTAGGAGCTGGAGGTGGCAAGATAACAAAGTGCCCAGTGAGATATGTGTCTTAAACATTTTAAAGAGCGGGAACATCTTTTGCAGACTTTAAATCTAAATTTCTTCTGTTATTCTGGTACCAACAACACTGGGAGATTATAACAGCAGAAGGTTCCCCTGTTTTACAAGTTACAAAGTTAAACATGTAAATCTATATATACTTACTTGATAGGGATATAGTGTCACTCCATTAGTTCTGGATAAAGACCAACTGCCATCGAGATACTGATGAGCTTGTATAGCCACTGAGTTCAGTATATTGCCATTGCTTGGGCTTGTTGCCATCTGAAGACTGACCTTGGCCTGGTGTGAAGGGGACACAGTTTTCTTATCTTGCCCATTTGCCAGCCCTAAACTATTAGGTTTTCCAGCATGCTTGCTTGCTACAAACCCAGGGTAACTCGATGTGGAATAAGGATTTGGCATATACACCCAATCTCTTGGCTGAAGGCTTCCCATTTGCCTTGGACCCACCAAAGCTGGAATGCTGGAATGACCAGTTGGTGACCCTGGAGATGCATCATAGTGGTCAACACTTGGAGAGTGCTCTAGTGATGTCACCATCTGGATGGCTTCCTGTTTGAGTTGATTAAGATGAGTGGCACATATGTCACATCGGTTGTCTCTATCATTCCAGGACTTTCTGATGGTGTTAGGAACTTGTAGCTTATCATGAATCACAGTAGTGAGTGAAGGGTCCTGAAACAATAACAGAGAAAAATCAGTCTAACAAATCATATAATCAGGCATAACATGAAACATGAAATTCTGAAAATTATTGTACAACTAATTGTAGTTGAACTTATTTCTACAACTAAAGTGCATTGGGAAGAAACCGTTTTAAGGAGCTTTTAAAGTTCCAAACATTTTCTATTCCAAGTGTAGTGGTCTTCTTATGCTTAATTTATAAAAATAAAAACAGTGCTTACTTACATATAGAGCTATCTCATTCTGATGGATCCAAATTTTAAATTTGCTTTAAAAAGCAAAAAAGAACTGATGACCTTTAAATCTTGAATATTAGACACTTAAGGGAGTATCCAAACAGGGCACTCACTATGTATGAAGTTTGTTGTATTTTATAAAAGCAAAAAAGTGTCTGCACACTCAAAAATTACAAATGGAAAAAATATTTTATTAAATAGAAACCATAAAGAATAAAGCTTTATTCTTTATATTTTGTATTTAATAAAATATTTTTTCTTTTGTACTTTATGAGTGTGCAGACACTTTTTTGATTTTGTGATTATTTGTGGAGTTGCTGAATGGGTTTTCTCCAGTGTACTGCACCTCTATCATTATTGAGGTAAGGTGCACACTCTGATATTTTGTATTAGCTGTATTTTATGTCCAGCATCCTATTTTCAACTTTCAATTCCAATATAAAGATACTAAGTAACAGTTGCCTAATTAATATATAAACTACTGTTTCTTGCCATTTGAGACAAAGCAGAACTATTACAAGTAAAAAAAATGCCCTGCATGGAAACTGATACTCAAGCAAAGACTTGTCAGCTTTTAACAAAGACACAACAATCTCCATCTCACTATCCACCACAACAGGATCATCTTATCAAATGGTATCCCTGCTAATTAATCCCTAGAAAATCCCAAATGAGGAAAATGTAAAATGTCCCACCAACTACCATAAGAGCTCATACTTTCACTAAAAAAGTAATGGTTTATGCTCATAAAATCTATGAATATCTGCATCTATCACCAGCGGCCTGCCCAGCATCATATTTTGCATCATATCCTGTAAAGTACTTTAAATACATATGTGGCAATAAATATGCAGGTATGAGCAGGTATTTCCATTGTCTGTCACAGAAAGGTCCCATGGCATTAAGGATTTTAGATTAATTCTAACAAAATAGTAGAGACTATACCTCATTTGACTTTTTAATGAAGTCTTAGGATTTGACCAAAAAATATGGATTTGTTAAATTTAATGTAGCTTGAATTTGCATGAATTTAATATAGCTTTTGCTAACACAGAAACTGCTTAGTGACCACATCTGCCAATGTAAGAAGCATTGCAAATGTTATAGTTTGCACCATTGCGCAGTATATAACTTACTTACTTACTTACTTACTTATTAAGAGAACACCAACTTCAAGCACGTCTTAAAAATGCGCTATGCACGATTATAAAGTTCACAATGCAACAAATGTCTAACAAAGAATTTTACATTGCAAAATGTGAATTTTTATACTTATTTATTGCTATTTTTATCACATTCTCTAAACATTTTTTTTTATTATATATAAGGCTACCTGAGCTGTTGGTTTCTTTCCTTGGGTAAAGAGGAAGCATTACAGAAATAAAATGTTATTATACTGAAAAAAAGTGTTAAAAATGCTTATTTCTTTTTATACAAAATGGTACCTATAAAGAACTAAAAGTCATGTACTTTCAATGCCTCTTTCACTGAGCTTTCCAGAATTCACTTGTGAGTATCACTGTTGTGGGTCATTGATCACACACAGAAATCTAGCCAAGTAGCTACCCATGGCAGAATTTTTAATTAGGGTTACAATCTTTTTTATCATTCCCGGTTGCATGCTAATATCTGATTTCTAAAACAGAATAATTTACATCTGTCCTCTAGTTCTAGCATAGTTTCAGTAAGCTGTGTGCTGAAAGGGATATGTCAAATAATGTTTACAACAATACCTCAAATCAAACTATAATATACAGAGCCTATCTTAGACTGATCCAAATAGCTTTGCAATCATTTTGGAAAATGTATTTTTTCAGACAGACAGGGTGAATTATCTATTGGAAGGCATTCCATGCCTTCCTGTCACCATGAATTGCTGCAGGATCCATTTTGGAGTAGACCTGCAGTAGCCCAATGACTATATTGCTGCCTGTGATTGTCATGATGGGTAGAGAAAACAGGCCACCCCCTACCGTCTCCTAGCTTGTCATTCAGGGGTACAAGTTAGCGAGTGGCACAGCATGCAGGCCACAACAGAGCCTTGTCCTACTGTCCGACATCCACAGGATTTTTATCTGGCACAAGTAGCAGCCAAACCTAGGGAAGAAATGCTGCCTGAATGGACACTAGGGGCATGCTCTTGTGTCCCCTTGATGTTCTAACACTTCTTTCCTAAGTAAACGACCCCTACAGACACAAATGAAATGCAGAATACTTAAAGGGTCATTTACTGATGAAGAGCAGGGTGCAGAAACAGGTTGAAAACCCTTTGTATTTGCTCACAATGCACACTGATCCTTTATTTTTACACCCTGCTCTTTCATTTTTAAATCCTTGAACCAGATTCTTGAAATGCAAAGACTTGTGTCCAATATACAAGCAAGCCATGTAAAGGGCTCCACAAAGATAGTCTACCTTATTGTCATGCCCTACACAGTTCAAAATGGAGCATCTTTGTGCACAAAAGCCACCAGGAGCCCGTACTTACCTACTGCAATAAACCTTTCAGTCTGGCAATGCTAAAAACATTCAAGAAAAGATGCGTTCACCTCTGTAGTGCAACAAATACAATTATGAATTTACATTGGTACCCCACAATAGCTAGGTTATTCTTCCTTAGAAACTGGTGCAACATTTGTGGAAAAGGGAGAAGGTTTACCTTGATATGGTATGACGGCTTGGTAGTTTTATGATTATTATTTGTAACTACAAACCTGTGTTTTTAAAAATGTATTTACTTGCAAGGAATGTGCATTGACCATTACCCAAAAAGGCCAGATCAGTCACACTTCCATTATACTTTATTTTTATTTTAATTAGCCTTGGAGTGCTCCCACAACCTCTTTTGTATTTTTGTATTGTAACAAAGCACACTTCATGCACACATCCTACACAGTTTAAGGTAGGATGCTATTTTCATGTTTTAACAGGAACAGTTTTCACTAAAAAAATGATTTAGTATTTCTTTTGGGTAGATTTTTTTTTTTTGAAAGAATGGGTAGAAAGACATAGCAGAGAAGGAAAAAATTGTCACAACTCTTATAGCTCAACCCAATAACACAATAACATACAACATTATAGTGTTTTCTGTGGCTGAGTTTACAAACTTTGTGCTATTTCTTTGGATTGTATCCCATCACTGATCTGAAAGGAGTTACTGATATTGTATAGCACCACATGCAAATTCATCGATCTTTACTGAGGCCTCCTGAAATGTAAAAAAAAGCTTATGTGGGCAGTCACACTGTGTCTCGAGCTCACTGGGATGCAATCAATTCTGGAAAGAAAGGGGGAACAATTCCATATAATATATTGCTAGGATCTGTAATGACAGAAAGCAGCACTGATCTATTTTTATTAAAAAAAAATCAATTGGAAGTGTTATTTTTTGGAGTTTTTTTTTTTTTGCTATGATAACAACAACAAAAATATCACAGAGGACACCACTTTCTGCTTTGAAATTGCATTTACACTCCTTTCTGCATGAGTAATTATATACCAGAGAGCCAAGCTACCTTTATTAGTTACTCTGTGCACAGTAGGAAACACAGCAGGACCATTGCAAGCATTTGCTATTTTCTGTCAAGTTAGCAATTAATTTAAAAAAAATGCAAAGTTCTAGGTCTGGTTAAAACGTAATTAAAGTATTCAGATATTCTTCAGAGCAGTGGCATGTGAAATGTAATTTAATTTTTCTAAAAATGTTAGGGAAACAATTTCAATCTGAAATAAGTTGCTTAATTGGAGCTCTATAAGGTAACATGCTGTTGTAAGCATAAGATAACATATGTACAGTGTAACCATATGGTAACAATATGGTACAAAGACTGTAAGAACCAGCTGGAGGCCCTGTGGTTGGACAACCCTATGGAACACTTACTCAGGCAAGCAGTAAACATATATAAACTGCTTTAGCTAGTCAATCAGTCGACAACCAGTCAAACAACCATGGGCTTATACAACCCTAGGGTCTCTTGTGCAAAGCCACTCAGATTTACTGCAAGCAGTAGCCACCACATTTATGCCAAAAGCTAGTACTGAGATTTCAGTAAAGTAGATGAAAAGAGAAAATGAATGAATGCTAAGCTAAAACCAGCAGGATATAAGTGGTCTCCCAGCCCTCTTCATTATGTTTGGGTTAAACTTCCCTCCTTTCTGGGATGTCTGATGAATAGGTTACGTGCTGACAGGCAAAAAGGGCTTTAGCCTCTTGACTTGTGTGGTCTGTACAAGTTTAAGATTACATGCCTCTTTAAATATTTCCCAAATTACTTCAACAGGAACAAAAAAAGCACAATAGATTGTAGCATGGGGGTGAAACTGTAGCGATCCCCTTCATATCAATAATACAGACTCCTAAGGTTACAGGTGACTTGAAGTGCCTAGGTAGGAAAGCAAAAGGGTCCTTTTAAACATTGTAGCTCTGATCAGATAAGTGACTACAGACTCACAGACTACTCCTCAGTGCACAAAACAAAGAAAAGGATAGTCTGAAGGGCATTAGAATCAAATTTATGAATTTGATAAATAACTGGTCTGCATTTTTGTTTATACAGGATGCACACTTAACACAGACAGACTGTAGAGTTTAAAGGAACAGTAACATCAAAAAATTAGTGTTTTAAAGTAATTAAAGTAATTAAATATAATGTGCTGTTGCTCTGCAAAAAACTGCTGTTTTTGCTACAGAAAAACTACTATATAAATAAGCTGCTGTGTAGCCATGGGGGCAGCCATTCAAGCTGGAAAAAAGGAGAAAAGGCACAGGATACATAGCAGATAACTAGTAGATAAGCCCCATATAATGGGGGTTTATCTGTTATCTGCTAAGTAACCTGTGCCTTTTCTCCTTTGAATGGCTGCCCCCATGGCTACACAGCAGCTAACTTATATAAACTATAGTAGTCTTTATGAGGCAAACACACCAGTTGTAGCAATGCAGGGCAACAGTACATTATATTGTAATTACTTTTATACACTTTCATTTTTTGGTGTTACTGTTCCTTTAAACTAAATGTTAAGCTCTGCTATATATTTAAAGATTAGTAATAACAAGGGCTGAATATAAGCTAGAACAACGTAATGTTTATACATGAAACTCACAGTACATGTGCCTTTTCCCCTTGGCATACAACTGCCTCCTAAAGGCTGTCCCTTATTTTTGCTTGATAGGAGGGCCAGACTATATCAGATAATCTTTATGTTACTGAATGGTATTTTATTGTTTTGCTGTATATCCTGCATTCCTGCCCCATTCTGAATTTCCCCTTTCAGCTTTCCATAACCTTCAGCTACAGTTGTTGCCTCCAAATGATACATTCCAACCTGTCCTCGGCTCTTTAAATGAAATAATCTACTCTTCCCTTGTCCTTTCTTTGCTCTATGATAGTTATATTAAAGTCATTACATTCTTCATAACAAATATGGAAAGTACTTTATAAAGAACAACACTATATTCACAATGACTTTGACATCTGTTACAGTAAATCCCTGTACCTGGCATAGACTTAATAATGTTTCCAAGTATTGAGCTCAGTTTAATAAAAATGTCAGTCTTAATAGTTCACAAGTGTTTTAGAACCACTGCAGTAATGACCCAGCACTGATTTAAAGGTCTTACTGTTAATTTATTGTCTTGGGGTATAGGTTTTCTATATGTACCAAATGCATGAACTAATTACCTGCGTTATAATGTCATTTCAGTGTTTTAATGCCAGCGCTGCCATCTGCTCAGCAAGCTCTAATTAACATCTCAGTAAGTGACATTGTAGCATGAACCCGGGAATCAAATGCAGTACAGTATTGTCATCTTCTGGCTTGCTATAATGATTCACTTAATAAAGGCAGCTGATGGCATTACCATCATGCAACCACTGCTTTAGACAGAGGTCAGACTGTCATGTAACCTATACTTTAGCCTAGTAATCATCATGGACATAACAAAATACTACATGAAATCTAAAAAAAAATAGTTCAGCACAGAAGGGTTAATCCCGGAGAACTAATGCCAAGAAGTCACACTGATGTGAGAGCATTGCTTGTGTCAGCCTGTATTTGTTTTACCTGGAAATACTTGGGGATGGAGCAGGGTTGCATTGGATCAGTCACATGCAACCCTTTAAAATACATTTTAAAAAGTAGCATTCACATTTCCAGATGTTTGCCTTCATTTTGTTTTCTATAATTTACCTATAACAGACAAAATGTAGTAAGCAAATATTGTAAAAAGTATTAAAAAGACAGGCACCGATTCACATTCAGATTCAAAATTATATGCACCAAATCAGCAATATTTTGGAAGCCACCTTGGCCATGTCAAGACTTGTTGAATAGAACTATGACTTTTTAGGGCCAGCAATATGATGAGCCCCTTTCCAGTTGTGCTCTCTCAAAAATTAACCCTTTGGCTGCTATTTAAAGAACCTTAATCCGTCAATCACACAGGAACCTGGATCATTTTCCTCTGATTTTTATATTAATTTATGCAGTACATATCTGATTGTTAGCTCATATATATGCTTCATTTGTACATACTTTATCATAATAAAGAAATAAAATATCTCACTGGCTGATGAGTTACATGGCCAGGGTCAAATCTGTCTATGTTATGCCTCCTTCAGAAGGTGAAAAAAGGAATTGCAATTTTGTTCTGTGCAGTGTGGGTCTGCTTTTTAGACCCATGTCCAAACTCGTACCTGCTTACCCTAAACCCCACTCACACCTGCTTACACAATACCCACTTTTTGGTCCCCATGCAGTTCCACCCAACCTGGCCCCCATAGTAAATGTCACATAGATCAGAAGTGATGTCACACTAACTGGAAGTCACACACCAAAAGGTTTCCATAGAAAAAAAAAAAGCATATGTTCAATTGTTTCCCCCTTAAATAGCCACCTATAGCGCACCTGTAGCTCACCCCACTGCAGCTAAATTGTACCTGTGACCACCCCCATGGTTGGGACATTAATTATATACTGCCCGAGTCCTGACTGATTTACTGGTATTCTGTAGGTAATCACAGGTAGCCAACCTGCTGCCAGACTCTACTGTATAAAGTGGCCATATTATTTGAAATTAAAAAAAGTAAAATGCATACACAAAATCCAGGATTTAATTCAGAACGATTTGATATAACCCTTAGCATTGAGCTGATCCAAATTTAAATGCTATGGAGCAGATTTCAGAATTCAAGATCACATTTTATTTCCACAGTTTGAGAAAATTGTAGCATATAATCTTGAATGTACCCCAGTTTGAATTTTTAAGATTTATTAGTTTTAAAATTGCAAAAATGTGCCACCTAAAACCTGCCAAGAGGCTATAAAAGTCAATGGGAAGTGTATCTTCAGCATTCAAGCAAGTTGATATTTGAGTTTACTGCAAATGAGTTATTTGATTACAATTTAACAAATCAAAAAAGAAATTGAAATTCTCCTCCACTTTATTCTTTATAATAAAGAAGTAATAAAGTTCAAAAATCATTACCTGCCTTAAATTTAGCTGAAGAAAAGTGAACAAAGAGCTGCTAACCCTCCTACAATGACAGCTAAATGTGTGACCCCCACTGAGGGGGGGGGGGGGGGTCTGTAATCAGTAGGTGGTATGTATGGAATATGTGCTAAAGTCATCAATTACACTTGTTTTATCTGACTGCATGGACTGAACCACTAAAGAAGCTTGGAGTCTAGCCCTGTATTATATTCACCACTCCTGATGCTGTATTTTTAGGGGCAGATAACCTCAGCAAGAGATTTCTGTATTGCATTCTGCTGTTTAAATAAAGAAGGCAGACAGATGAATGTTCTAGTCTCCAGCTAGATCAGTAATAGATACCAGTATGCCTTTGCAATGGCTCAGATGAATTCAATATTTATTTATAATAAGTAAACTGCAAAACCATATATAAACTGCAAAACATATATAGAATTTATAAAAAAATATGTATGTTCCCCCCAAGGAACACTTTGGTGACTTCTAATATCCTTATATTTTACAATAGGGGGTATTTTGTTCCCTATATATCACAAAAGACCCTAAGTCCCTAAAATAATATAAATCCTTTTAAACAGTGCTTAATAACGTCATCAGCTTTCATCATCAGAAGGAAAGGCTAAATCACTGGAGGGTGCCAAATGCTAGGCACCCTCTCGTGATTGTTATCACTTACCTGAAACGCCTGGCACCTGCCAGTGATTGTAACTTTCCTTCTCTTTTAAGAAATTTCTGGAGATTTCTGATATTTTCTACCTAGTTGTAACCATTGATGCCACTTTGTAAAAAATATTGGAAGTTTGCCCTGACAGGCTGATTAAATTCGTTATCAGTTCTTACCACTGGGTGGTTCAGAGCAGATTGGCTTGTAGGCTCATGTTATACCTGGGAGGAGATTTGTCAAGCTTTTTGAGTCTAAACATTAGAGGTATTTGATTTTCTTATTCAAACGGGTTTTCCCTATTAATAAGCAAGCATTCGATATGTGATTTAGATACACAAACTCAAATTTACAAACTCGAAAACAGGTAAATCAGCCCACTGGTGTTTTTTATGCCACATGTACAATACAGTAACCATAAGAAAAACATTTTTAAAGTAAATAGCTATAAAGGAGAAAGAGGAATTCCTGTGAACCTAACATATAAGGCACGTTATTAGTGCCGTTTCAATCCTGATTGGCTGCCCCTGCAGACATATGTCTTTCCTTGCAAGTGATAAACCTGACAGCACAATCCATGTCACAAAAAATGATTATTGTCTGACCTCTGACAACACTAGAGTCCAGACAGGTCACTTCACAACTACTTGTTGCTAACTGCATACCAAATTACACGTTTTGTACTGCACAATACACAGCACAGCTTGTTTATACCAAGATTCTCTGCTCTTCTCCCTAAATTTCATATCCTATGCTGGACTTTGCACTCTGACCTATTTTTTATTTTAATGTTTTAATGCACCAATTTGATTGCAATACTGAGAGCTACATTTATTTCAGGAGGTACACTACACTGTAGGGCTAATTTACTTATATAAACGCTAAATTGCACCATTGCAGTTACCATAGCAACCAGTCATCTATTAGCTTTGATCAATCTATTGAAAGCTAGAAAATTAAAGAAGTAAAAATTAAAGAAGCAAAAAAGCAGTGTTTAAAATGCTATTCTGACACATAACACAGTTGTGTACAATATAAAAGCTACACAGAACTTAATAAAGTGGTACTATTCCATATTTCTCAACTGCTTTGATAAATATATGGACACATGTGCAGTGAGCAAAGTACAATTTTGAGCCCAATTCACATGTTTTTTCCCAGACTTCTGGCATCATTGCGGTAAAAAGGGGGAATACTCTTGTTGCAATTGTGATGCGCCTACTGCAATTGTGTTAGTTTTGCCAAAATTAACATAAGTGTGCATGTGCTTGCTCACAAATATTTTAAAAGTTTGACTGGCGTCATTCTCAGTGTTCTGATGTCACTGATGTGTGTGCCCTATCCTCTCAGCGCAACGGAATGAAGAGGATTAATGCAGGGTGCTAAGGGAACCCTGGAGCTATAGTCTGGTCCAGAGGAGGCGGTAGTTCCAAGGTTCCCTGTGTCAATAGACGCAGAAGCACTTCATTTGTAACAGAAGACAGAAAGTACTGAGCAAGCCAAGCGCAACTATAGGGAAGTGCAAAGGAATGTACTAAGACGCAAGGGACTTTTACAAAAGTGGTTTTACACGCAACTGACTGCGGGAAAAGTGCAAGGAACTTATGGCCTTAAAAATGCAAGCTGAATTGGTAACACCTTCCCAAATCTAGCAAAACTGAAACAAGTAACCGGTTTCCAGATGAGCTATATTTATTTCTAGAAGCAAATCTGAACCATTCTAACAATATGTTATAACAAAGTTACCTTTCCTATTCTTTTTTATGTTCACACAAAAAGAGGTATATAGCAACGGAAGCATATTTATTTTTTCATGAAGCATAGGGATGTTTATAGCAGCTTAAGATATACAAAGAGTATACTTTAAAAGGTTGGCTAATGCTCCCATAGACTTCTTTTGGCTAAACAATGATGTTAAATAAAGTATTCTGATGATAAATGTTTAAAGTCCACTCAATTACATTCAATGAATGCCCTTGTAAAGCAATCCATCACGTGTAAATCAAAGGTATATTTCATAAACAGTGTGCTGGCTTTGGCACTGAGCCTCAACAGTCTAAGTTTAGTTCTGTGTATTGGTGGGAGACTGTTTCAGCCAAATTTGGGATTATATTAAAAAACAATGCCGGCATTGTCAGTGCTGGCTTTTACCTAATCACTTAGAGCGCTTTTCTCAAAAACACATGTAACTAACTCAAGCAGACATTGCAGTGCAAAATAGACCTGATATATGATCACTCCAGCCAGACTTCCATGGGTCAAGAAGGCAACTGCCTATTTGGGTTAGCAACACAAGTATATGTTTACAATAAGGCTATATTCTAAGGGAAACTCATTTCAAATGCAGTGAAATGCATATTCACTACTACTAAGTTATTCTGTACTTTTATTCATTATCAGTCTCATAAATAATTCTCATTCAGAATCAAACAACATGATTGCCTACATAGAGTTATATTTTGATGTGTATATGAGATACATACTTGTGTATATTTAAATATTTGCTTCTAAAGTTAGACATACTAACTAAATTTGCCAATATAATAGTTGTAAGTAGCCATTCAAAAGTTTGACATTTTGGTTTAAAAACTATGGGGCATTTGTAATGTCATTCAGACTGGGGAATGCTGAAGGATTCTCATTTTTTCACATTTTTTAACAATCTATATACAGTATATAATTATAGTGATATGACACGCCAAACCTATAAAGAACATGTAAAATTGACATTCCTATAAATAGTACTTAGTGATGTAATTGGTTTTAATTTATCACACACAAAATTATAGGAAATTTCACTCCCTACTGAAACATATTTGAAGTAAACTTGAAACAAATGATTCCAATCTTATCTCTTTCAAGTCACCATGCAGGATGTAAAGGAGAGGTTAAAGTAACACAGAGAAAAAAAAGAGGAAAAAGAAGCTTATTGATGTATGTACAATGTATATTATAAGGCTTTATTTTATATTTTTATTCTGACATATTCAGCAGAGCTATACAGACTGGCATAAACATGGTGTAAACATACTAAGGGTCATTTAGGGCCAATTTGTGCACTTTCCACACCGCATTCTGCTCTTTTTCTGCACTGTATTAATGGTTCTGCAGAGGGTGTGGGCCAAAGCAGGGCTCTAAGGATAGGGCTTACCCATGCCACCTGATGCTGCTGTTTGCACCAAGCACAGGATTTTCAATTTACTAGCCTTGCACTAGCCCTTGCACCTCATGGTAAATAACCCCTACAAACTCTCTGCAGATGCAGTGCAGTGCAGTGGGAGAAACCACAGATATATAATAGCACTAATCAATGGGCAACCATACCTCCCTAATATATGTATATTGTACAAGAAGCACTCGGATTTGATATGGTCATGGAACTCTCCAAAAAATACTTATTATTTACAGCAAGGGGCACATAATTTTCAATACATTTCCTTTTTAAACTTATGGATTACATGTAAGCCTACTAACAAAAAAAAATGTATGTAGGGAAAAGCTGTGTACACATGGATAGCTGTATAAGCTCAGAGATATCAAAATCACTCAGCCAGAGGCAAGCCTGTCTTTAAACTAGCTCAATATGGTAATTGTGATGCACAATCAGTCTTTGCTGCTTGTACAACAAAATATGCTAGTAATATAATTTTATGATATTCCACTTACACAATTTTGATGTGTTATAGAAGTACTGAACTGGCTTTGTATTAATATTTTATATTTCCATAGCTCTTTTCTCTGTTTTTGTTTCCTCTGTATCCGAATGTTTCGCTCCAATATATAGAAACAGCATTAGGTTCCATTTATTTCCTCTGTATCATTTTAATCAACATACAGAGTATGGTACCATGCTTCCAGCTTTATTGAAAATAAACAATTAGTTCATCTGTATTTATCAATTCATGTAAAAGAATGGAGAAGAGGTTGAAAAGACTTGGCAGCGTGTTCTGGTGGAGGCAAGCCATTAAATAGCATTATCTGACAATGTGTTGGGAACTGATATGTATAGTAAGCAAAAGACACAAATAGCCAAACTATCTAATATTTCCTTCACAGCCAGAGATCAGTCTCTTTTAGCCTATTACCTGCTGCTTTTTTTTTTTACCTAACTACTTATCTTGCTTCCAAGCACAGTTCTAAATATACACTATTATTTCTAAGTGAAACTGTGCCATGACTTGTATCTAAAATTTGCGTTTAAAATTTATTTTGAAATTTAAATAACAAAATTGTGTTTTGCATATTCTGAAATTGAGTTTACTTTATGGCTACTATAAACACACATAAAAGGATTATATAATAAAAGATGCAAAGTTTGCTACATGTCTAATCACCTACAACAACCAATCAGCAGATAGCATTTACTGATTCCCCATTTGAAGAAAACATAATCTCACTAGCTATGGATTACTGCATCGCTCTGTGGCTTTTATTAAATATGGAGCCAAAACCAGAACTAGTGGTAGGTAGAAGAGGAACGTGGCTAGGGCGTAACAATAGCTGGGTGCTGGACACGTACCTTTTCCACCTGCCTTCCTCTAGTTTAGGCCCATCCTATGCAGGTAGTCCTGGAGATCTGAGTGCAAGTTGTGCGTACATATCTGCCCTCACACATGCCAATGCTCATGGGGTGGGTGGACGGCAAGGGGATGAGCATGAGAGGGGTGGAGCAGGGGCTTGCACTGTATAGAGTATACATTTTTCTGAAGCTTCACTGAAAATCTGCAGGATAGCTTTCAGCTTTGTATTTCTTACAACCCCTTCAAGGGACATTTTATGGTACTCGTGGGTCCAGGGCAAAGATCTATGTAACATTACCCTCAGGCAGATGCACTTCAAAACATAAAGCAGGTAATAAAAATGGTTTGTGTTTACTAAAGTAGATTTGATCCCCAGATGTGCTGCCCTGAACCAGCAGTCATGGGAGCAGATTAACTGTAATAACTCCTAAAGGGAGATCTGTTACTACTATCCAGCTATTGACCCATTTGTGTAATTTGCTCTATTGGAGGATGGTTTGGAAAATCACTTATTAAGACCCAACAAACCACCCCCCTACCAATGTTATTATATTAATTCATTATTCATTTTTTTTACCAGTGTCACAGCCCCTACAAATATTGCTTTACATTCAGTTGCTCAGTTTTTACCACTTTCTTTACTCTTTACCTACTAAGCTTATCTATAGGAATGATTTTGCTAGAGTGATAAATGACAAATACCAAATTTACATACACACTTCTTTGTCATCCTTGCCAGTATTTTCCCTTTCTAACCTTTCCTCAATTGCTTCTATTCCCCTACCTTTGGGAAGGGACAAATTAGGAACTCCAGATGTTGCAGTAACATTCAGGATGCCTATATCAGCATAGAAACAACAGCTTGACAGCCTAAGGTTACCTACACCTATGGTTTCTTTCCTCATTCCCAAAAGGGACAGCAGTATACATATTTTATTTAGAGGTGTACTATTATTTATGTACAGTATTATGTTGAAATCTTTTCCTTTAATGTTAGATCAAAGCAACGTTTGAATGGTCCTTTATATTTGTTACTGTTTAACACATACATATTTGCTGGTTTAGAAACAAAAGGGTGATCATTTATCTGTCAGAAAGCATTTAAAGCATTTGTCAAGGAAGCCATTAACACAGAAACAGTAAAATATTTTTCATTCAGCTACACAATCCCTTTTTTAAAAAAAAAACATGAAGTCATTTTGGAATTAAGAGCACACTATTCTCTCTACTGCATACAACACAATAATAAAATATAAAATAAAAGTATAAAATAAACCAATAATGCACATACACAATGTCTTCATGGTTACTTGAATAAATGAACAAATGACAAACAAAGATAGCAGAGGGATTTCTGCACAAGGTGCAGCAGCGAGATAGGAATAGAATAAAATGGCTTGTCTTCATGCAGATTTTATGTTACAACACATTCCACCAAGGCAAAAATGAGCATAAAATGTTAACTTAGTTACTTATTTTTAAAGCTTAGTGACAAGAATTAATATTGTTAATATATGCAACAGCCACAATAGAGTTGGTATTTAGCAGCATGTCTGGAATATTCTGTTAGCTGATCAAGATCTCTATGGATAAAGAAAAATGCATACACAATTCTATGTTCACAGAAATATGTTATTTATAGTTTTGAATAATTTTTTCACTTGCCTTCAGCAATTAGGTACATCTTTTCTTTGTAGGTTTCTTTAACCTGATTCTATAAGCAAAAAGATATGAAGCTACATTAACCATCAAACCCATGTATTGTTTTTGTCTGCAGAGATTAGTGGTTCCCAATAGGTGTAGTGCTGATGTTGCAAATGTGACACCAGATAAACACTGGCTCAATCTCTTTGATACAAACATACTAGGTTTATGTACAAATACTGGGCAGTTTTGCACCAGTGCTATAGAACATAACAACAATGAAGGATGTGCTTACAATTGCTATACCCTTCAAAGATAATTGGCTGACTGCTTTGTGTAACTTACTGCACTGTTGCAAACTTACATTGTTTATTTATCAGTCCCACCTATGTAATAGCTATAGTACCTCCTCTGTGCAACCATAATAAACATGCTCAATAGGGGCTGATTAATAAATGTCAGCACTAAATCACAAGTCTACTATTAATGAAAACAAAGATCTTATCAATCTCTACTGGCTACTGCACTTGTGCAAAGCACCTATGTTAGTAAAGAATTTCTTCAGTACCTAACATGACACTTAGGCTGATGGTCTACTGCTTTAGTTAGTCACCTGTGATAGATCTCTTCTACCGTAGGTAACTAACTGCTCCAAAATGCCTTTCCTCCGGCAACAATAGGAGTCGCTGTTGGGAAAGCCTACGCATGGCTTCAGCTTTCCGAAGTTATGCAAGTTTCCTCCTGCAGCCAACTTCGTGTGACTTTGGAAAGCTGAAGCCATGCGCAGGCCTTTCCATCAGCCTTAGGTGCTTATAAACTTCAGGGGCTGGAAGAGAAGATAACTAATATGCTTTATATTGTCACTGATAAACTGAAATGCTGCACCAGAAAAAAACGCTGTCACACTAAACACTGTCACAACATAGTTAAAGAAGAGATTGTAAATGATATTACACACATGGGAGCACATTTATTAACATTCTGATATTCATGGTTTTTTGAATGTCTAGTTATTTATTAAAAGATTCGAACTAAAAAAGCATGAAAAAAAATGCAAAAATCAAATGCGACATGCAAATCTCTGAAACCAGGAAGCAAAGAAAGATCTACCAGTTGTAAAAAGGCCATCTGCCATTGATTTCTACATAATCATGACAGCTTTTAGATAGCATATTTTTTTCTTTAAGATTTTTTGCAGTCTTGCATAATAAATCTCATTTTGTTGCATAATAAATTTTGCTGCAAAAAAATACACATTGTGAAAAAAAAATAGAATGTTAATAAATGCCCAACATGGTGTCCATAGATTTGCCTATTAGTCATTTATTCTGTTTTAGACACAGTTAATCTAGTTAATCATGCCACCATGCAAAAACAAAGAATTTCATAACAACCCCCACTGTTGGATAAATGATCGCCATATGGATCACTGAAAATGCAGTAGTATTTTTAGTTTCTTCTTATGGTACAACATATTGCTAGAGATTGCTAATTCTGTTCACTAATCAGCACTAAATGGTCTAAATGCACTCTGTTTTGAAGCAGAGATGTGGGACAACCCCCAGGGCTGTATGTATTTGGCAGTGCAGTGGGTCACTTCCTCTTTGACTAATGTAAAGCAGATAAGAGTGGATGGTGCCATTCAAACTGAGGTCTGCTACCTCAAAGAGGTGCCAAGGTGAGCCATAAAGCCAATTTAGTTAGTAGTATGATTGATTGCTTTATATGTTACTCTGTATGTCCAATGTATGAAACCCACTTATTGTACAGCGCTGCAGAATATGTTGGCGCTTTATAAATAAATGTTTATAATAATAATAATAGTATGCTAAATCTGAGGAGTTCACTGTAGGTGGTGTGCGATAGAAGTAGGCAAGCTAATTAAGTAGATAAACCCTATATTATTTTCAGAAGCCAAAATCATTCAGCAATATAATGAACATATGGAAAAACATACCAATAGTCTATGCTTATGTGCTGGTATTATGTGAATGCAGCTTGGGCACAGATGACTTAAAGTAACAGTCATGTAGAATACACATATTACTCCAGTTATGAAGCAAAACTATATATACACTCTCTGCTTTAAGTAAAATTAGTTAATGCACTTAAAAATATATAGATACCAGGGGTGAGCTAAGGTGATTGGGCACCCTAGGCAACCCGGTTGACCACCTTGCCCCTGCAACTTCTCTCCCCCCCCCCCACCCTGTGTGAATGTGCATGCGCAATGTCTGTCGTCATTGACAATAACACAATGTCAAGCATCGGGGCAACTACAAAGGCGCACAGACTAGAGGTAGGCAGGAGAGGTACCTGCCTGGTGCCCCCTCATTACTGCACCCTGTGCAGGTGCCTCTTCTGCCTACCCCTAGTTACAGCCCTGATAGATACTGTTTATGAAGGTAGTAGATTTACAGTAAAAAATGGCATATTTCCCAGTTATCTTCTATCAATGTAAAGCATGTGGTATAGTGACTCTCTGTTCCCTATGCCTTAATAGCTAATTATTCATGAACCCTTTTTAAAATGTAATAACTCCAGCTAACTAGAGCTTTAATTAGTATAGATCAAAAGCACTGAGAGCTCTAGTGGAACACTTTTACAGATGCCCCAGGGCTTGCAAGCATTTCAAAACATGTCTTCATATTGTAATAGAAGCTAAGGTTTTCTTGTAACGTTTAATTCCAGAAGATCTAAACATTCATCTTTGTCAAATATGGAAAAAGATTTAAAAAAGATTTAAAAATCCAAACAGCCCATCATTCCCCACAGATACTGCATCTATTTTGCACTTAACTTAGCATGGCCCATGAAATTCAGAGGGTGTTTCCTCATTATGTTCCATACTTACGTTACCATATAGCAGAACATATAGATTTACGTACAACAGGCATTATATACTACCCTGCTCATTAGCTCTTTCGGAGAATATATTAAACCTGTTATGTGTTAAAGCAGACAAAATGGCATTCACTGCTTTGGAAAGCATGAAAAGCTACACAGTGGGAGAAACTATTTTTAGGTTACCTTTGGAGACTGAGAGATGATTACAAGACGTGTTGAAAAGAAAATCATTATTATTATAATAATAACAATAAAATACAATGACAAAACATGCACAAAATGGAAATTAAAAGTTGTTAAGATTTACTACAACATGCTGAAATCATATTTTCTAAATGTCTGCTTTACGTAAAATGTTTCAGCATTAACACAATTTTAAAGGGGAGTAAAGATAAATTGCTCCATTTTACAGAATCTGTGGTGGCAAAATCCAACAAACCATCTAAAAAGTCATATTGGTATGTTACTGCTCAGGATGCTCCAACCCCTAGCAGAAAGCTGTAGTGATGGATGATAAATTACTTGTTCAGGGACTGCATATTTGTCTTCTTGACAGTCTGCTTAGAGGTCAATGCCATATACTTGAGTCCTAGAAATGCAACATTAGCTGACTATTCAGAGTTTCATTTGTATCTATAATTAAATTATATTAGAAGAGAGCAAAATGGCATTTACAGTTGTATCATTAACAACCATGGTACAATAATGCTTTACAATGCTACAGTATTGTTGTAAAGGTCGCATTTGTCAATGATAAGGTTGCCACAATTTCACACTGAAATTCAGGGGGGGGGGGAAGACAGGGATGGGAGATGAATAGCACACCATGCAAACAGTTCTCTAGGATATACCAACTTTTTTTACCAACTTAACCCACTTACTTAAGGTCACAATTACATATATTTTCCTCTTATCTTTAAATGGCCTTTGCTTAGTGCATATTTCACCAAAGAGGGTCAATTGCTCTCAATTTAATTTCAAGTCCTTAATGGTAACATATCACTCTTGTAATCTACTTGGAATTTAATTGTAAATCTTCCTTACATTCACACAGAGACTTTTTTATAACAAAGTCAGCGGGGTCTTCCCAGGGACAGTTTTTGTGTCCTGTCCTGTTTTAATGTTGTGTCCTGTATTAAGGTTCCACACCACCTTAGGCACCAGACTTAAGCCCTGCCCACAATCGGAGAATGTTCAGAATGACCTGCTGTACTGTGCATGCACTGATTGCAGAGGACAGTGGTAACTGCCCACCCCTCAGTTCTGCCACTGGATTTAACCAAAAGTATCCCGCAGCATGTGGAGAGGTTTGTTTTTTGTGGCAGTTTTATTTACCATATAAGCACCTGAGCCCTGCCCCCCTAAAGTCACCATCCTAGGCACGGGCACTCGAGTGCCTATATGGTAATTACAACTCTGGCCCTGGGAAAAGGAGCTTAAAATTTTGTTCAAAAGTTTGTGCAAAAAAAAAAACATAACTTCATTGAAGGACTGAAGTTTAACCCACATTATGCACCAACTGATGTCTAAACATTTGTTTTAAATTTATTGGACACACCTACTAAACTGTGCATCATTTGAGACTCCAGTTGGGTCTTCAGCAAACCTCCCTGCTCAGAAACTATTGTCTCTAACAGAGACATAAGAGTGCACACCTTACCAGAACCTCAATAATGATAGAGGTGCAGTACACTGGAGAAAACCCATTCAGCAACTCCAAAAATAATCACAAAAGCAAAAAAGTGTCTGCACACTCAAAAAGTACAAAAGAAACAAAACAATCTTTTATTAAATACAAAACATAGAAAATACAGCCCAACACATTTTAACCCAATAAAGGGTCTTCATCAGGGGAAAAAAGTGCCCCTTTTTAAACTTTTTTTTCACCCTGATGAAGACCCTTTATTGGGTTGAAACGCCTTGGGCTGTATTTTCTATGTTTTGTATTTAATAAAAGATTTTTTTTGTTTCTTTTGTACTTTTTGAGTACGCAGACACTTTTTTGCTTTTGTTAATTCTGTGAGATGACAGTTACACATGAAGAGGCCTAATATAATGCAAACTGCTGATTTGCATTAACATTCTACCTTTACTCACATCATAGGACAGAGATAGTAGGCACTGCAATTACGTGCCCCCATTTTATTAAAATTTTTGAAACAGTGCTAAGCTCCTCTCATGTCTTCACTTAGAGGAGTCATTCCTATTTTCATGCTGCTAGTATCTCATGGTTTGTGCTTTGTTCTGTCGTGTGAAAGCATTTTTTTGGCTGTTTTTGAAGAAAAATTGTTTAATTTCTGAAGGTTTTGTTTCTCTAAATTTACAGGTTAAAAAAATCAGATACAGTAGTGATGCTTTATGCAAAGTAACCTATCAGAAAATCAGGTAAAATAGTCTTTGCTTCAAAAGAGCCAGAAAAGGAAGCTGATGTTGAACCAAAATCCTATGTGGCCCTAAACAAGCTGTGTACTTCATGTTCATGCCCTTATGAAAGGGGGGGAAGAAAGTGAAATAGAATTTCAATAGAATTTGACAAGAGACAGAAGGATATCTCAGGAGGGAGTGAGAAGCAGTGGGGAAAGAAAACACAAACATTCCCTACTTGATCCCTAGCTGACCCCATGGATACAGAACTCTAAAAAATGCACAATATAAACTAAGCACTCAGTTTCCGTTTAACCCCCATTTCAGCCAGCGGTGAATAAATACACAAAGAATATTTCCTAATTCCTAGAATCAAATAATTTATTATAGGTATGAAATCCATTATCAAAAAAAAGCTCTGAATTACACACAGGCCATCTCCCATAGACGTGCTTTTAATAAAATAATATATATCCGGAAAACCTAAGATTTCAACGATTATGGATAACCAACATAATAACTGTATTACTATTTATAAATGTATCTTTGTCTTACAGAAATTTATAGCATATACAGACTTGCAATAAGATGGGCATATGTGGGGAAAATGGGCAGACAGAGGCACAAGGTCTAGAAAGAAGAGGTACAAAGAAAGAAGAACTAGGTAAAACTAACAGAACTAGGTAAAAGCTAACACAAGAATGTACTTCTATAAATGGGTCCAAAAGGTGTTTTTTTAATAATGAAAAAAATGCAGTTCTAAGCAATTTTCAAATAATCATTAATTGCTATTGAATGCAGTTTCTGATTAATTATACTCTATGCACTCCTGGTTCTTACTTCTGAAAAAGTGTAGAAGAAGCCCATGATTAATAGACCTGGAGGATGACTGACTTCTGCTACACCATTTCAAAAGTCAGAACCGGATAACATTTCTTATGACCCTCTGTTATGATCTGCAGAAATCTTAAAGCTGTCATAATATGCAACATTTGAAGCCTTCTCAGGCCTTTGTCAAGCCTGTCTGGCTTGACTCGAAGAATTTGACTTGCATGCAGAAAGCCTTCACTTTAACCCAACTGAACACCAAACACCAAGTGCAAGCTTGGTCTGACCAACATCAGTGTTCAACCTGACTAATGCTGACTTATGGCTGAATTAAATCAAATCCAATCAACAACGTTCCACCATATAGCGGTAAGGTTTTCCACTAAAATAATGATTTATAATAAGAGACGGTGAAGTAACATCATGTTAAAACACTGGGTTTAAGATTGAGATGATGGACAGGCAGGTGTACAGATTCTTTTGGCTATATGGTGTAACTGGCACATGGCTACACAAGGTTTACTAAAATAAAACAATATGCCTAAAACTTTATGTGAGAAACAGCATAAAACATACTTTTAAAAACCATCATAATAAAGGATGTCTTAAACACATATATACACCTACATAGCATTCACGGCAAAACTCTCTCTTTTCTAAAAATACATTTACCATTTGTCCTCCAAATTATTAATAAAATGAAAGTAATCTAAACATACATTCATTTCCTTCACATTAGTGTCAATTAACATTCTTAATGTTACTAGTTATGATGGATAAGCCTACACAGAAAATCATACTGTCATCGCCTTTGCCTACTTTCACATAAACCATTGCCAAAGTTATAAATGGAAGGGGCACTATGAAAGAGAAAACTATAGTTAGCATCCTTTGCTGGCCAGACAACAGCTGATAAGAAAATGTTAGACAGGCTGGGAGTTGGGACTTTCTATTTTACTCCTCTTACTCCCTAAAACTCAAGGAAAGGAAAAATATTTCTACTAGTAAACAAAGAGAAACTCCTACAGAAAGCAACATAGAGTGTAATTTACAATAGTTTTGCATAGCAGATATGGATAAGGCACAGAAGATTTTTGACTATAATGGCACTATAATGGCAATGACTTGTTAATGGATGTTCTTAGTTTCTTTGTTTGCTCATTGCAGAATAACATAAGCCAATACATGATACTGAGTGTAATTTACAATAGTTTTGCACAGCAGATATGGATAAGGCACAGAGAACATTTGTGACTATAATGGCATTGTGCCTAGCTGTGTGGAATCACTTGTTAATGGATGTTCTTCACAGTTTTTTTTTGTTTGCTCATTGCAGAATAACATAAGCCAATACATGATACTGAACATGTTAAAGAAGAATGAAATAATTGCAAACCGTCTTTTTAATAAGGTATAAAATACTACACTTTGAAATGCTTTGAAAAAAAAGTGTTCTTTATAATAAAACACTTGAACTAAGCCAGTCATCCATCGCTATTTTCATTAGCGAGGTAAACAAACGTAACTCCAGGTCAGTGCAATTTACCAATTACCCAGATGATTGCTACTCACCAAGGCCACTTTTCACAATTTCTGCCCTCTTGACTTCATTCAGGAAAAACCTCCTAATTCAGAAAGCAAAGTAAGGGGACTTGTATACTTCCAATTAAGGGCCCAGTTAAAAAAAGAGAGGTTGTAATAATTGGTGCCCCATTCCTCCTCATTTACCAGTACTCCAATCTAAACCAGCATCTGTTACAAATTAATTTTCTGGCCTTGGGTACAATGCAGGCTTAGCCACTGTTCATTTTCATTTAATGAACAAGTTCCCTATTCAGGAATCAAATTGATGAAGATATTTGGCCTTTGGCAAGCAGTATAAAACCAGCGAGTGAAGTGCAAAAAACTGTACCTTTCACTTAGAATAAAAATTCTTGCTGTTCAAAAATAATAGCATTGTTGAGGAAATTGTTCCAGGTCTACATTTTACTGAACATCTAATCCACAAAGTAAGAAAACAGAAATTGTAACATTGATACATGAGAAGAATATTATTTTTGTTTGAGTTCCTATACTGCAATTTGGTCCCACAAATGATAACAAAGCCCAGCATCATGTTCTAAAAAAAAAACCCATACATTACTGGGGTTGTTATGCTTCACACATGCACACACACATATATCATAGGAACATGTTACTAGCACTTGTAATTCAGGAGCCCAGTCATGCTAATATAGCAGGACACTGTAGACTATAAGGAAAACAGTCTCCATCATACTTGCTGGAATGGGGGTGGGATGCTCACCCTAAAGGTTGGAGTATAAAAGTAAACAGTTCTCCCGACTAATAAAGGTCTGCACTGCCCCAACACCAGCTTGACCTACAGGATCCACTCTCCCTAAACTTATGTTTGGCTGTTGGTACAAAATGGTTGAGGGCCACTTTGAAGGGGATTAACAGAAAAAGCAATAGTGTGGTTCTGAATTGCTAGTTCAAGTCACACATTCACATGAATTATTTAAACATGCCTGGCTCCATTTAACAGAATTCATTTGAGCATAGGTTATCACTCCCTCTATAAACTATCAGTAATTCCTGAAATATTTAGGGAGCTTAAAACATAGCACAATACATGCTAAACAGTCTGTTTCTTAGTGGCTTTCGCACAAAATGTCTTAACATTGCCAGTGTATTTATGGGGACATTTATTACAGACTGAAAAGCTAGTAAAACCAAAATAATTGCTATTCTGAGATATCCTGTAGATGAAATATAATTATTACAATTCTTAGAAATTGACAACATTTTACTAACTGTTTCTGATGTGAATGTAAATTTTCTCAAACTTCAGCGTTCCTGAGCTAATTACATCTTAAAGATGATTTTGCGTTTAAGAGTTGGCTCATTGTTAAGACGAAATGTTGGCAATGAGTATCAAAGAGCCTTTGAAAAAGTGGCCATGTCTGGAGTTCTCCTTTTCCTTTCATTGCAGGTCGCTTTGCCTCTGAAGTGGTTAATATGTTACAATGATACACAGTGAACCAGTTTGGCCAACATGTCCTCATGACCTTGGCTTTCAATTGTGAGTCCAGTACAATATCGCATTATTTCTCACCTTCTTTGAAGAGAACAGAAGAAGGAGGCTGTGTAATTCGTATGAGGCAATGATAGAGCAGAAAGTGTTTTAGAGGACACATGTCTGACCTTGGCATGACTACAGCCAGCTAAGAAAAAAGACTCATTATGTCCCACCTTTTTTTTCCAGTGAAATAGGCCAACAATAACATGTCAGTCACCATCACAAATGACCCACAGCTCTCCAATATTTCATTGTTTTGGGAAGGTTAAAGAGTCAGTTCTTTGATGGGTGTCTTTTCAACCCCAAGCCATTAACTTACTGAGACACAAAAAACAGTGCTTGTTAAACTGATAGTATCAATGTGATTGGACAATGTTGATTAAAAATTCCTATTTAAATTTATTTCAAATTGTTATTGTCAAGAACATAGGCAATATTTGACAAAGAACAATGTAATGTTAAACCATACTGACATTTATTATATTGTATTCTGTTTTATCTATCACGTTATTCTATAGCAGTGAAAAATACCGTACTGACATATATATATAATTTTATCATGTAGTAATATTTGGACAAATCCTGAACAAAACCATTACTAAAGGGGGTACATAACAACATCACTACAACTTAGGTTTGCTGGTTGTTATCTATTTTTATATTACTTAATTCATATAAGTATTTTAGGAAACAAATACATATAAGCTGTTACAGAGTAAAACATTTAAATGTAACCTTTGTTAAATACAAATGAAGTCCTAATTCCTTTAGACATCTACTCTGGACCACCATGAGCAACATGGCATCATGACCATGGCTACTAACTTTGTCACTCAAGCCATTCTCCTTGTTATTTGTTTGTTAAAATTTCTGTCTCTTAATTCCTGTCATTATACCATTTCACAATAAATCCTATACCATGGAAATGTTTGATACAGAACTAACTGTATACTACATGACAGCTTTTATTGGCCATACATGGGCCAATAAAAGCTGTCAAGAGTCTGCAGCTTATTTGGTCATGTATGGGACCCTCAGGTGGACCTGCCCAATCAATATCTTGGCAGATGTCGACCGGGCAGGTTTAAAAATCCCATTGATCAAAAAAAGCACATTGGCTAGTTGATGTTACCCTCACCCCGGCTACTTGCATCACATCAATGTGATCTGACCATTCGGCCAGAGGGCTGAACAATAGCATCGATCCTATATCACCCTCCTGTGACCTATGAATAGGTTTTAGATTTCTGATGGTTTTTTTCCCTATAATCCTTTGAATTCCTCCTTAGGAAACTACTTCAGTCTTAGCACTTCTTTGAAGAATTTCATTCAGCCATAAAAAAATCTGCAGTCATATAATGCATATCCAAAATCCTTACAAACGGTTGGTCAAAATAATGCTTTTTTTCTTGTAGCTATCATGTGTTTGGCCATGCAGCAGGACAGAGCAGTATTAAACTGATCTAAAAATATATTCCAGGCTCTGCTCTTGCACTAACACCAAATTCTGTTCTAAATCACCACAGAACTGACATCAGCCTCCACTCCAAATCAGCCTACCAATCCTTTGGAATGTGTAGTGTGTAGTGTTGGGCATTTGTTATTTAGGACTATGTAGAAAGTCTCCTTTAGGATTAACAAAAATATTTATTTGACACCAGACCGGTTTGTACATAATCCTAATTTAGACAGATGTAATGATATCATTATTTCATTTTAGCTTGATACCATAAAAATATCTCTATTCTTAGATTGCACTAGTCTAAGTCACTAGAATAGCACAGGCTTTGCAGACATACTTCTAGGCCACTAGTGTGAGTTAACAATGCTGCTTAATGACATAGTTTTCCTAAATTCTCCCTCTTTCACAAGATTTTTCTGAAACTTAGCCCTTCCATTTTCCTAAAGGCAACATGTACAATATTCTTTGCTCTTTTTTATCCATTGGTATAATTTAATTATAAAGCCAATAATTGTTCATTAACCCTGTGCCAGGGCTAATAAACTTTAAACTTAAGTTTTCTCATGAAAACTTTAGAAGACCAGAAACCCAGGCCAGGTTTACTGCTTAATAATGTTTCCAACATGGTGTACCACACTGGTTAGATCTCCTGCCTCGCAGTATGGGAGACCTGTCTGGGTAGTACAAGCTAGTTCATTCACTCCTAAATAAATTGACTGTTTCCTTTGCATTTTTATGTGTTGATACAGAACCTTCCTTCTGCTTGTGGATCTTTTATTACTGACCTTGGCCCAATCCTTGACTATAGTTCTTCTCATGACCTTGGAAGTTCCTGCTTGAAGCTTTGGACTTGTTTACTGGCACTTTTGCCCAGCTCTGTTTCAACCTCAGAGTTATGCACCCAGTGGATGGTTTACGGGATGCTAAGCTCTTATAAGGACTTAAACCCTTGTTGGTGCTTGTCTTAGTAGTACTGTGTTCACATGCATCAGTCTTTGGCTGGACTGCAGAATGTGATCAGAATTTAACCACTTAAATGCTGTAGATCAGTGCTGTCCAACTTCTGTGGTACCAAGGGCTGGAATTTTTCTGGCCTACATGGTGGAGGGCCAATAATGAAAGACAGTTTTGACCACTCCCCTTTTTTCAAAACCCCCACCCACTTCAAACCACACCCATGTTATCACAAGAGCTTTTAAGACCATACCCACACTAATGGTGGTAGTGCAGCAAAAACCCAAATGGTTGGTGCTCACTGTAGGGAAAGAATTATATTATGCCATATTAAGACATAATCTTAAATTCATATGCCTCTCCTGTGGATAGCACAGCAACCCCCAGCACATAATTACACGCCTTACTATGCCTGCCCTATGCTGCCGGTGTGTGCCATACTCTGCCTGCCCTATGCTGCTTTTGTGTGCCATACCTCTCCCTGCCATATGCTGCCTGTGTGTGCCATACTCTCCCTGCCATATGCTGCCTGTGCATGCCATACTCTGCCTGCCCTCCCTTGCCTGTGTGTGTCATACTCTGCCCTATGCTGCCTGTGTGTGCCATTCTCTGCATACCCTTACACACAGGCAGCATAGGGCAGGCAGAACATTCAGTGACTCAATGCTGGCACTGCTACTACAGTCTGAGGTGTGAACAGGTGAACAATGTGGGGGTTTACATTGTGAACAATGCAGGGGGGCCAGTTAACTCACTACTAATACCATTTAAATCTTACACAAAGGTAAGCAGTCACAGCAGCCAGACAGCTGGGGGCCACACATTTGGACAGCACTGCTGTAAATCATATTATCCATCAAACTGACAAGGAACTACAAGTGCACTAACACCACAAATTCTACATTTCATGGTTCTATTTTCACTTATGAAAAAATACATGTACATGTAGACAACATGTGTGGCCAGGAGTTCATGCAGTCAAAGGGTTAGGAGTTACGGACATGGCCTGGGTCCAAACCACAAGCTTTTTTTATAAGTAAGCAGATAACAGCGGCAGAGGTGCTTGTCTGAGAAAGATATGAATGTCATTAGGGTACATGCGGCAAGACTGTGCGACTGTCTTTGTGGAGACAGACTATATGATCAGTGATATATGCTTTTGTAATTGTCACCCTCTGAAACTGATAAAGATATATTTAGCTGTACATTTAAAACTCATAGGTGTATATAGATGATGTACTAGAGTCCTGTGATGGAGACAAGTCCCCATGTAGAGTGACTACATAGTACTAAAGTCTGAAGAAAGATGATTTCACTGTTTGTCCTGAAGCTTCATTTTAATCAATATACACTTTTGCTGTGTATAGTATAAAATAACAGAATTGTTCATAAAAAGGTAAAAAATTGACATACAGCAATTTAAAACAGATTTGCTGCAGGATTAGGCAGTGTGATTATAGATGTGGATTGCCTTTAATTAAAACCTTGGCAAAAAATCTACATTCCCAATAGAATAGAATCCTCATATTACATGAACTGATGTGTTTCATTTATTATATAAAATAATGCAGTATGTGGATTCAAGGAAACATAGAAAATTCATTACTATAATAAGATACAACTATACACAAGATACTTTTTTTGCTGAAATAAGGGAAAATATCAGCCTTATTATCTGGTGAAACAGTTTTATGTTGTCCCCTGTAGCAATGAAAAGGCAAGGGCTCAGGCATAGGAGAATGCAGTATTGATTAGCACCTAATAGTAAACATGAATAAGATTTTCTGACCTGATTAGGAGAGAAGGATTATTGCATGTTCAGCAATGTCTACAGTCTTTTCTAAAAGGTGATCACAAGCCATGGTAGGATGGAGAGACCCCCTTAGCTCACTTGTCAGCTATTATAGAGAACAGATTGTCATCAGCAGCCTCAGATCTAATTATACGCACAGGGGGAAGAGCTGTTTTTAGCCCATTCCTGTCAATCTGCAGTTTAAATAAATCACTAGCCGCAAGGTTTTACCAAGTAATATATATCAACATCCCATTTTCAGAGGCTGGTATTGACAGAAGCTGCCACCGGTCTTCCCCAACTCTCCTTTGCTGAAAAAATCATTTTGAATCACAATGGTCTGATATTAGTCCCTTTTTTAGGCCACGACTCAGAGGGATTATTTGCCTTTCTAAACTCAAACCCCTTTAAATATGCAAGTGTGTCAGATGCAGAGGGTATTTTTCGACAATTAGGGCCATATATATCTATATATATAGCGAACCCAGGGTGGCACTCTGCTTCAGCTCTTACCTTGGGCGCAAGGTAAATGATTTAAATATCCAAAAAAAGACCAGCATCTTTTTGGAATATAACTCGGTGTTGCTGGTCTATATATGTGTGTATAGAACACCAATGAAATTCAAAAAGCATTGCCACTTTTAGGCCACAGTATTTATAAACAACAGTTTTATGAGACTTTATAGGTCTAAAATTTAGGTACAATTAAGAAGAGTTTTCTAAAAAAAAATATCAATGGTCATTTCCTATGACTCCATAATTAAGTATGAGAGCAGTGGGACACAAAAGCATGTCCCTTGGTGCTCATTTTATCTGGCAGCCCTGGTGTGGGCACTGCAGCCTTTTCCTTACCTTCTACCACAGGACCTATGCATACTTCCCAACTGTCCCAATTTTCGCTGGACAGCCCACAGTCCCGGATTCTTACTGAAAAATCCCTAATTTCTCTTTGATCTCCTGCACTGAATGCTAAAAAGATACAATGTTTCTCAACTTTAATAAAATAAGTAGGCTTTTGGCAGATAGCCCAGCAATACCTGCAGTTAGATACAATTGTAACTAATAAGCTAAACAGGCCTCTTGCGGGAACTGAGACTTGCAGCTTAAAGGGCAATTTCAAATTTTTTAGCAAAAATGTAATAGCACATAAAATAAGACCCCAAAACCCCCCAAAATGTGTTCAAACTTTAAATAGCCTGCCAAATTTTGTAAAATGGGAGTGGTATTTAAGGTGTGCAGTCACAAAAAAATGGTGTGGTCAAAAAATTTTTCCGTAGCATTTCTTTTTGCCTCCATCTTCTCTTAAACACAACCGTTTTGAATGCTAAGCCCACTGTTTTTATAGACCACACAGAGGTCACATAGGTCTCTGAATTAGTGGTAAATAGCACTAGGCTGGGTCAGCTTAGACAACCCCTGTTAAAATAGAAAAAATGTGGTGCTACATGTTTAGCACTAGTTACACATTCCTTACAGTTTTAAGAACATTTCAGTATCACCCAAACCCAAAAATAATTTCTTTTTAAACTTTACTTTATTTATTTAATTATTATCTGTTAATTATATAGCACAGACACATTTACATGGTGAATTAGAAAGATTAACATTTTGCCTAATGAATGAAAAGATAATTCCAGTTATTTGGCTACTGAAGCAATGTTGAAGAAGACAGCTGCTTCACATATTAGTGGAGAACCACACAAGTATGAACCAGCAGTTCACGTTGACCTCATGTTTCCATCAATAATAATATTGAAATTCTTGGGGAAAAATGGTGCATTGTTGGAAAAACAATGGAAATTGCACTTAAAAAATGCACTTTGCACACTGTGTCTAGGTAAGTGAATGCACCATTGAACAGTCGCGTAACTATAGAGGAAGCAGAACCCACGGTCGCAGGGGGGCCCGGGGGATTTGGACTGTGGGGTCTGCTTCCTCTATAGCAGTGAAAGAATTCCCCCTTCCACAGCCCCTTTCCTACCTCTGGTCAATGAGGGAAATGTGGCAGGCAGGAGACGCCAGTGGGGGACGGGTAGTGGGCAGACAAGGGTCCAAGTAGGAAGAGGTGTGTGCCGGGCCCTAGTTACGTCACTGCCATTGAATAACTGTAATTTATATTTCAATTGAAAGTTCCTTAGTTGATTATCAGAGAAACCTGAGTTAAAATGAACATCATTCACTGTTCCACCAGCTTTTAAATATACAAGAGACATTTTGGTGTAGGATGGTGTAAAAAATTTAAAACTGCAGTTAAGACTTTTGTGAATTTGGTATCAGATGATTTTCTAACGTACTCAAACATTTTACTGCACTTCAACTTCAATTTTGGGCCAATTTAAATCCATGCATATGCAGTTAGGTACCCTACCTAGGAACATATGTATTTAAAGGAAAATGGGATGTTTTTCTTGCCCTAGTATTGGTCATTTACATACAAATATACATAGTTCTGCATTCACAAATGACTCCTAATATTGGTCTAGTCTTGCAGAGTGCTCAAATCTTACTTATATATTTTGAAAAAAATATATTTATTTGAATTACTTTTCCCAAGTAGTCATTTAATTCTCATGTCTAGAAAGTCTTAGTTTAATAATAACTGCTTGGCAAACCCAAGCTACTATTTTATCAGTTATTATAATAATTTGGTCTCTGAAAGAACTGTTTCCTCTATATGTATAGAAGATTTATTACCTTTGCAGCACGTTAAATAATGATAACTCTTGTTATGTTAATAATGTTAAATATGCATAAAAATAAAAACTGTGTGCAGAACATGTTAGCATTGTGTGTTACAAATGTCATAGAAAAATAATTGAAAGTAAACCCTAGCAATAATAGGGCTTATTTCCATTTAAAACTCCATATTGTAATTCTAAAACAGCTGTAATGGAAACTCTATAAATCAACAAGGAAAGCAATAACTATCACAATTCTGTAACCTGGAGCAACAGCAGTTAGTGCAGTGGTAGGAAGGAGAAGGGGGTTGTTATGAATATGAACTAGTAAAGTAAGTCAACTTTTATTGACATATATATTTATTTTCATGTTATTTTCATATTAGACACATATAAATATATAAATACAAGTATGGGATCTGTTATCCGGAAACTTGTTATCCAGAAAGCTTGAGGCCATCGAACTTGAGCGTTTACAAATGTACCCCTTAAAGTCTACTAAAAATCATTTAAATATAAAATATACCCAGTGCAATTGTTTTGCCTCTAAAAGGGTTAATTGTGGCATATCTGTGATTAAGTACTGTTTCATTATTAAAGAGAAAAAATAAATAATTTTTTAAAAATTTTTGGTGGTAAGTACTGGCTTCCTGACATGCCCTGCTTAACAACAGGTTGCCTGTCAAGCACTGCCTAAAAGAAAACTATTCTCCCAGAATTAATACTTAACCGAAAGATAGTTTATATTATGTTAAGTGACCTATTAAAGAATCTTGCCAAAGTGGAAAATATATATCAGTAAATATTGACCTTTTACATCCTTTCCCTTGATCCACCATTTAGTGATGTGCCATGTGCTTCCTCAGAGATCACATGACCAGAAATAATGCAGCTTTAACAGGAAGTAGTGTGGAAGCAAAAGGCAGAATGCTGTCCATTCATTGGCTGATGTGACCTAGCATGTATGTGTGCCTTGGCTTGTTTGTGTGCACTGTGAATCCTATGACCCAGGAGGCGGCCCTTAATTGTTAAAATGGCAATTTTCTATTTAGGATTACCCAATAGCACATACTACAAAATAATAACAACTAAATTACATTTTTTTATGAATTAATTTATTCTTCTTCCCATTTGAACACCATTTAACAAAAGATTTAGTGAGAATAACATACAATTCAGTTCCTAGTTTCCCCACTGATTTCAGTGAAATTTTCAAAAGATTTCATATCTGTCCAAATATACATGCCTCTCAACTGTCCTGATTTTCACAGGACAGTCCAGATTTTAACAGCTCAGCTCTCAGTCCCGGATTCTTATTGAAATGTCCCTTGTTTCCCTTTGATCTCCTGCACTCTCCAATGCCAAAAAAGATACAAAGTTTCTCAAACTAAATAGGCTTTTGGCAGAGAGCCCAGAATGCAGTTGAGATACAATTGTAACTAATAAGATAAACAGGACTCTTGGGGGAATTGAGCCGTGCATCTTAAAGGACAATTTTACCTTCATTAGAAAAACTATAATAACATATTAAAGAGATACTGACATGAAAAAACGACTTTATAAATTATGAATCTACATAAAAACTTACCTATAGGTCATGTTGATATTTTTTCACTGTTAGGGCTGGTTTTGTATGTAAGTGTTGCTTGAAGTTCCTAAACCTGACTGTTTTGCCAACCTGACTGTCCCTTCTCAGCCTGTCAGTTATAGCTTCTAATGCTAACGGACTACTGCTGCACAAAAATGGCAGCCCCCTCATAGAGCATCATGGGGGTCAGATAAGTATTTTAAAAGTATCAGGCAAATACTTTTAGGGCAAAATTATAAATAGCATGAAAAGACAATGTTATGATAGATGTAAAAATGGTTTCATTTCTGTTGCAGTATCTCTTTAAACAAAACCCCAAAACCCCCAAAAATGTATTCAAACTTTACATAACCTGCCAATTTTTTAAAATGGCAGAGGTATTTAGGGGGTGTGGTCACAAATATGGGGGCATGGTAAAAAAATTGAATTTTTTTTGTCCCTCTTTGCAATTTTAAAATGTTGGGAGGTATGTATATCAAATATTTGAGACTTATTTTAGCAAACAGTCAAAGTGTGACATATCTCTCTATTAATTGTGTAGCTTACGTGCTATATAATGAAAATAATCATCTGCATAAAAGTTTCGATAAAATAAGAAAGCTTGAACTTGACCTTTATATATTTCTTGAAAAAATACACTATTTGGAAATGTAAAACCCATGATGTCTATTTATTTTTAAGGAATTCTTGTGGAAAGGACCAATATTTAGACATTTTTTTATTAAACTATATGTTTTGATGTTCAAAGGACCATGCTAGCACATTACATCAGACTAAAAGAAATGATTAAAAGGAACAGCCGATGTTTCCTATATACTCTGGTTTCAAGTGAATCTTTTTCATGCTGTAATTAAAAGGATTGTTAAGCTTAAAATTAAATGTTAGTATGATAGAGAAAGGGTTTCCCCAAAAAAATCTGATGATTGTATTCGTAACTTACTGCCGTGTCTGTTTAGTCCTTATCTCCCTAGTTGGATTTAAACTGTTAATCTGGTTGTAATATCATTGACCCTCCATTTGTTGGAATCTGCACTACCCAAATCTCCTGAAAATACCTTAGCATAGGTGTCAGTGTGAATTGCTTGCAGTAAAACATACGATTTGTGTAAGCAGAAATTGCAGGAAAGGCAATATCCAGCAGTTATGTCATCCATATGTTTTACCGTTATCAATTCGCACTGACACTAAGGTATTTTCAGGAGATTTGTGTTTTGCACAGTACCCAATGGCAGACAAATCTTTTCCAATGGCAGACAAATCTCCCTGTGTGCCGTCAAGAAAGGGACAAAACAGACAATATCAATAGGTTGTATTAAGAATACTGTACATAGCTACCCAGGTTGCTGCTCTGGGTGTGAGTTGCCATACAAGATGGATTCACAAGATCAGTAGATTTTTAACCCTTCCCGATCCTACTTAACATATGCTAATTAGGATTTGGTTTGGTATTCGGCCGAATCCGTCGGGGAGGGTTCGGGGGTTTGGCCGAACCCAAAAACGTGGGTTTGATGCATCCCTAGTAACCGACTACACGCTTACCCCACATGCAGAACTCTGCTACCTGCAGCTTTTATACTACGCAAAAAAAGCAATAATGCTACACTGGAAACTAACTATAGTACCTACTATCGCACACTGGAAAAAGCTGGTTAACGTCTCCTTGTCCAGGCAAAAATTAACCTACATAACCAGAGGGTGCCCTCAAAAATTTGATGCAGTATGGGGTACATGGATATCTGCATGACAATAACCCTATAATAATTATTTACTTATGCACTTAAACTGTAACCTGTCAAACTCTGTAACGAGGCTCCTCTCTTTTTATCTCTCCTTTCCTTTCCTTCTATCTTTCTACTTTCTCTATGTTCTCCTGTTATTGTTTCGAAAAATAAAAAAATTTAAAAAATGCTGCTACTCTGAGGGCCATTCCAGGTGACCCTCCTATATAAGAAAGGACTTGGCCAGGCAAAGACAGGTACTCAATCATATGGTGAAGGCAAGGTTACTTGTGTCCAGTTTCTAGTTGTGTCTTGCAAATAAAACATATTTTTGGGCTATTAGTTAAATATTCCCTGGCCTCTTGTGCATCTGCTTCTTATGCTACCATTATTTTATATAATGTGACATTTCCCTGCTTAATCCATTACATCCGCAGAATTTGCCAGCACAAACCATGGCAGAAAGAGAACTGAACAACAAGGAGTAGTGATAACAAAGCGCAGTGCTGAAATCATCATTATGATTTTATTATATAGTGCCAGTAAGTTGTGTAGTGTTTTACATTAATCAGCAACAAACAGAGTCTTTCAATAATTTCACAAAACAAGGGTTACACAATAAAAATAGGATCGGAAGGTCCAGTTCACAAGAATGTAAAAATACCGCCAAGTGGTAGGACTGAAACAGCAGAAAAGAGCTACATGAATCTAACTTCAACAAACAGCCCAGTGTGCCAGATACAGAAAGTAGTGGTGTATAAGATGATCTGAATATATCATGAACAATTGGGTGTATCATATAACAGATGACACCACTGATGAATTCAAACAGTTCTAAAATACACATTGGCAGAAAAACAGTAATCGTTTTTTATGGTCACCTGTGCAGGCCTGTTTGCTTGATGTGAATAGATACTAATAAGCATTATACTTTCTAAAAGGCCCAAACTGCCATGTTACAGGCATGATTAAGATCAATAACAAATGATCAAAGAAAAAATTTTACTGGAAAAATGCCATGCAGGATTAAGTCAACTGCGTCATAGCAAACTTACTCTGCTTCAACAGTCAGAGGAACAACATTCCAGAAACAATGGAATCCAACGGACAATTTAAGTTGAAGGAACTGAATGGAGATATAAAACATTCTTTTAAGACAGAGATGAAGGAGCTACCTCAAACAAAGAGAAAGCCCTACCAATTAGTGTTTACAAATGATATGATATTATGGGGCCGATTCACTAAAGGCCGAAAAAACGAGTGTTATTTTTAGCATTCGTTAAAAATATTATCACTTCTTATATTTGGAGAATTAACGATCGATTCACAAAAAAGACACTTGCCTGAATTAAGAAGCGATTTTATTGTCGCTATTTATGTTGCGCTGACATATTTTTATGCAATATTTTAAACCATGCAATATATTCATGCGTATTTATTTTATAGCACGCTATATTAGCGTACAATATTACGCACATAACCATTACTTTCTGAAAACTACCTTTCTGAAAATTACCATTTCCCTAAAAACTGGAGGATGCATCACTCTAGGGCGAACACATACCATTCTCTTCAGATTCCAGAAAAAATCTGACTGCAAACTCCGGCACCAATTCACTAAAGGGCGTTAATGCATAACACATAGTTTTATGTGTTAATTTTTTGTTAATTAAGTACCAATTCATCAAAGTAATTTTGCATGCGTTACTACTCATATCGCATGCGCAACAACCCCAATTATCGCAAAGCGTCATTTCCATCATACTGTGGTAATTATCTAATAGAAATAGAACTAACGCATAATTGAAGCGTTAAAAGCATGAAATATGCCGATAATGCGTAAAGTTTTAAGGACCTTTAGTGAATCGGCCTCTATATTTCTAATCCTGTTTTAATTTTTTTAATGCAGACACATAATAACGAGTATATACTTGAATCAGAATACAACATAAGTTCATCAATAAGAATTTGCAATATAGTATAGGATAAGAAAGTATAGGATAGTTTCAAGAGAAGATGGAATGTAGCAAATGCCTGCCCATTCCTAATTAAAGTACTCTTTTGTGATTTCAGATTACACTATTTTTGCAAGTTACAACTATGTAGAGGAGGTTAACAGAAACAGCTTTGGGACAGAAGAAATATCTGTAGTATTCTGCTTGGGTGAGGTAATGCTTCCAATTTATACATTTTTGCTACTGCACATATTATGACAATTTCTGCAATCATCTTACAGGCAAGCCTGGGGTTACTGGAGTGCTCCTTGCCCATTTTCAAGGTGATCCTACTGGTTCCACAGTGTGGGTGGATACATACTGCATACATGGATAGATTGGAAGCATTAACTCACCAACACTTGCAGAAGCAGAATACCACAATTGTGTTCTTCTTTCCTACTGCTGCCATGCTGCTTGTCTCTTTCTGTCTACCTTTCCCAGCTGAACTGTAAAAAAATCAAAGGTGGCCATGGGTTCCACAGTGGAATGCACGCCATCTTTGATGAGTTCATGAGTTTAGAGCTTAATACATAAAAACTCACTCATGTTCTATTAATTCATTTGGGATTTTTAGAAGTGTATTTATCAGTGGGTGAAAGTTAGAGCGTTGGTGATTTTTTACAGTATGCATTAAGCCACTTAATCTTCAATACAGGACTGCAGATTTTGTAGTGAAAATCGGGATGGTCCAGCACAAATCGGAACAGTTGGGAGGTATATTCACCACCCACAAACCCCTTGCATTACTGACCCCCACAGACAGGGTGGCAACCCTCCTTTTACATTACAAGGTATGTCATATGAGAGAAAGACCCTTTCCTGCAGGCGACAAAGCATAACGACAAAGCAAAATATAATTTTGCTTCACTGGATGACCCTTTTGAAGGCGAAGGAAAGGCAAAGTCACTTGGGGGTGCCAAAATGTTAGGCACCCCCAAGTGACTTAAATCACCTACCTTTTACCCCAGGCTGGTGCCCCTGTTCGGAGAGAGCAGCACCAGCCCGGGGTAGCTGCAGCGTTCCCTTCTTCCTGTTCGCGTGCGCACGCATGCGCAGTAGAGTGAAAAAGCTGAACTTTAACAGAGAAGTCGGCTTTTCACTCTACTGCGCATGCGCCAGTCCTGGCGTCCAGGCAAAACGAGTAACAACAGAAAAGAGCTGCAAAATGGGACAAGCCCTTTAAAAATCTTTATTGCGGAGGTGCAACATTTCGGGGCAAAATAACCCCTTTATCAAGCATACAGATCTGTGGAAGTGATGACATAATTAACACATTTAAATAAATATTTCAACAGCACGAAAATATATATAATATAAATATATTTCACTAACAACATAGTGCAACAAATGCAAACAGTGCATAAAAAAGTGCAATAAGTGTGTATAAACAATTTTCCATCAAGAAACATAATTTAAAGTTCAGGTCTCCTGACCAGACTGAAATCAAATGTTAAAGTGAATGGCAGGCCCCACTGGATACTAAAATACAAAACATTTTAACCACATTAAGCTAAAATTGTTACAATTAAAAACATGTTTCAATTCATGTATCAGTTAGTTACAAAGAAACAAAATCTTACCCTACATGCAGCAGAAAGAAAGTTTCTATCCCTGATGTACAACCAAGAGGATTACTTATCTGTAATAAAGACGTCCGACCAGAAACTGGTTTACGTTTAATAAACTCACCAATATTTTTGCCTCTCCTGTAAGAAAAAACTGGTGGCAATTTAAATAAATGACCATATTTGGCATCAGTAGCCAGAATTCCCCAGTGCTTTAGAATGATATTTCTACATGCTTTAGCATTTATATCATATGAAGTAATGAAGAACAAACAACAAATAAGGACAAGAAAAAAAGAAGGTACTGTCACAAAGGGAATGCTATTGCATTTGGCTTTTACAATCCCGACACCCAAAAGGGTTAAATGAGGGATTTAATATGGCATGTTTTCTATAAGTATAGGCCATTTACTATTATATATGCTTTTATTACAGATAAGTAATCCTCTTGGTTGTACATCAGGGATAGAAACTTTCTTTCTGCTGCATGTAGGGTAAGATTCTTGTTTCTTTGTAACTAACTGATACATAAATTGAAACATGTTTTTAATTGTAACAATTTTAGCTTAATGTGGTTAAAATGTTTTGTATTTTAGTATCCACTGCCATTCACTTTAACATTTGATTTCAGTCTGGTCAGGAGACCTGAACTTTAAATTATGTTTCTTGATGGAAAATTGTTTATACGCACTTATTGCACTTTTTTATGCACTGTTTGCATTTGTTGCACTATGTTGTTAGTGAAATATATTTATATTATATATATTTTTGTGCTGTTGAAATATTTATTTAAATGTGTACATTAATTACGCTAATTATGCAAATGATTTGGACATAAAATGCCGTCACTTCCACAGATCTGTATGCTTGATAAAGGGGTTATTTTGCCCCGAAATGTTGCACCTCCGCAATAAAGATTTTTAAAGGGCTTGTCCCATTTTGCAGCTCTGAGTGCCAGTGCTTTTCTGTTGTTACTGGGTTTTGGGAGGGTGCCGATCCCTCCAAGCAGTGTGCACCGAGCGCTGATTTTCCTTGGAGAGCGAAGGGTGTGCAAGCAGGATCTCCTGTTCTTGTCCAGGCAAAACGAAGCAGGAAGGAGGAAGCTCTCGCTCGCAGGTACCCGGGGCTGGTGCGGTTTTCTCCTAACAGGAGTACAAGGTAAGCGTTTAAAGTCACTTGGGGGTGCCTAACATTTTGGCACCCCCAAGTGACTTAGCCTTTCCTTCTCCTTTAAGGTGTCAGAAAAGGCAAAAAGCAAGAACATGGTCTAGATATTTTGTTGCATATCCCAGTTTCTAAATTGAAAGGGCATATACGTTTACAATCAATCAACTAACTTTGATTTAGTTTTCTACAATACTACACAGATATGCAGGGTCAGGCCCAACCCCAAAATATTATCCTTGCCCCAGGATGTACTAAATAAAACCGAAGGTCATTTAGTTTATTTCGTAACTGAGACCATAGTGTACGCACAAAAGGGGGTTAATAAACTGATTTAGTATTTTAATTTTTATGTGACTTTATTCAGAGTGAGCTCTCCAGCATTTAGAGTGTAAAACAATATAGCTCAGCATTAGGTCATATGAAAAACAAATAATGGATTGAATTATTGTCAAATGTCAACATTCCACTGTATTCACCCCTTGGCAATGGAAACATCTGTGAATAATTACAATGCAGTTGCCAAACTGCATACCTGTCACTCTCTTAGGAAGTTTGCCTCAGTCAGAAGAAAGAAAACTGGTGACAAGCCTACTGAAACCACAGGATCAATACTTGAGAAAGTGAAAAAAGAAATGAGCTAATCCTTCAGGAAGCGTTTGCAATGTGCTATTAGACAGTCTGCACTGACATCAAACATGCAATCAATATGAATGCTTGGAACTGTAAAGGGCAGTAAAGTCCCTCCTCTCTGAATTCCATGTAATTAAAGGGACAAAGCTTTCTATTTACATCTAGCACACAGGCCTCCATTCCCATACAGTAGTGGAACTCTGCACTAGTGCAGTAACCCATGACAGTGAATTAGTAATTAGCATTTATTAGTGTAGAGAATATAGATTAATGAATGCAGGTTGATTGCTTCCTATGGATTCCTACATTGGGGCAGCTTTCATTTATGGGGCACATCTGTGCAATAAGAAGGGTCATAACTGGGAGGCTAGCTGTGGGAGAAAGCAAAGAGAATAAAAATTATTCAGGCTGGTCATGGGGGTGACCAGGTAAAACTGTTATACATCTGGTACCACACCTTTTAAGCAATTAAGGAGAGCACCAGACAGACACCACCTCATGCTTCCTAGGTGGTAGTTGTAAATCCTTTTTTAGATCAGTTAAACAGAAGGGTCTAAGCATAATTAACAGATTATTGCAGTCATGCTTGGCTTTGAATATCATTACGAGTAAAAAAGAGTATGCTCTGTTCATAGGAGGCAGACCACTGCATGTGTATTAGTTGTGGAATCCAGCATCACAGCACATAACTTTGGTCCCAGTGGATGGTGCTTACCCTGAGTTTCTGTATAGCAAGATGGATAGTGTGGCACTGGACCAGTTTAGGCATAAAGTTGACTGGTAGTGGCATTCACTACATGTGTGTTCTATTAATGTTTAAATGATAAGCTTAGTTGAGAGTTGTAACCCCTGGACCACTAGTCCTGATGTTTATCAGGAACTGCTATAATAAAATAAAGGTCATGATAATGTTTGCTTAGTTTATGTTTTACTTTGGACAACAATTTAGAAATGTTATGAATATCCAGAAGTCAAAATGAGTACACCATCTAGTTCACATCCCAATTAAATGGTCTTCAGCTTGCGTCCCCAAATCACTGCTTGTTCTGTCTCAGCATCGGTTGTACCTGCCACAAGCAGTGTAGGCCCAGTCTGTGAGGATGTGTGCAGCAGGTTGAATGATCACCTTGACAGATAGCTTACTCAATGAATAAAGACTCCAGAAGTGTTTTCCAATGCTTCTTTATGCTTCAAGGTAACAAAGGTATAAACATAGAGACTTTTTCATAGTTAAATTTCTAATGGAGTTACACAGCTTACATACACTGCAGTCTCTTATAACACACTAGACCAAAGGGGGAGTTACAGCAAGAAAATGGAGGACGGGAGCAACTATCTGGCAAGAAACAGCAGGGGTGAAAGGACGATACCAAATAACATTATAACATAACATGTAATAACAACTGCTAGGCATTAAGAAGCTGCGTGACAGCACACTGCTTTAGCATGGGCACTGGATTGTACTGGATTTTTGTCTGTGGCAAGGTGGTTCAGTAGTTAGAAGTTGTTGACACTGCTGCCTTTCAGTACTGGGATACTGCATTCTTACCACAACACCTGAGGTATGTTCTCCTACATGTCCCTATGGGTTTCCTACAGATGCTCTTGCTTCCTCCCACACTAGGTGGGTTAATTTACTTGTAATGAAACAGGCACTAGTTTGTGTGTAAATTTGACAGTGACAGTAGATTTTAAAGGACATGTAAACCCCACACACAAAAATTTAATCAGTGAACAGCCTATTTGAAATCTTTCAATACCTGCCACACTGGTTGTCCAGAGGTTAATAGTAAGGCTGCAACATCCCCTTAATCACTAAGATTTCCTTCTCCTCCTGTAACCCACTCGGCCCCTCCCTCAGGAATTTTCTTTGACTTCTGGCTTGTGGGCATGCTCAGTTGTTCTAAGCTCAGATTACTAAACACGCCCTCCAGTCTAGCAGCCAGTGAAGAGATGGCATTGCTGGTTCCCATAGAAACTCAGCTCTAGTTGTCTGCTCCAATTATTTTCTCTTAACCTCCTCTCCTGGGTTCAGCTCAAACAAAGCAGAACTTTTATCAGACAGTTCTGCCTGTGTGAGCCTGTATTCTTGATGAAATGTATGCTGAATAAGGGTTTGTGTGTGTATGCTGTTTGCGGATTTAAATGTATCTAATTATGTATCAGAGAAAAAATGGCCACCGGGTGAAAGCTGCTATTTGCTTAAAGTGGACCCCTCACCCAGACATAAAAAGCTGTATAATAAAAGTCCTTTTCAAATTAAACATGAAACCCAAAATCATTTTCATATTAACACATCCAAACCCATTATAAAGGCATTTAAAAATCCCAGCTGTCAATCATATATTGCTTGCCCCACCTCTATGCCTTAGGCATAGAGGCGGGGCAGACAATAACTTTAGCTTTCCGTTCAGCACTACCTAGATGTCACTGCACATCTCACTTTACCCCTCCCTCCTAATCATCTAATTGTGTAGCCAGTGCAAGGGCATGGGCATCTGGTCCCTCATTCTGGCACATAAACAAGATTTTGGCATGATACAAAGTTTACCTTCATAACAGTGTCCACAAAATGGTGCCTGCCTGCTTGCTTTGATTTAGTAATTCCAAGACTGAAGGAAACAAGATTTATATTATTTATATAGTGCAAGTAATGTTTATTTTGCTTAACTAACAATATAGAAAATAATTTGGAGTTATGTCTTGGGGTGACAGGTCCCCTTTAAGGAAAATGTGATGGTCCTGGAAAAAGGAGAGAATATATACGGTACAAATAATCCCCTTTGGGTGGGGGAGAGACGTGCCCAACTGATATACATTGTAGGCAAATGTAGGCTTTACATGTCCTTTAAGCTCTGCTGGTGCTGATGTACTGAAGTGAAGGCAGAATCTATTTAAAGCATAAACATGGTGTTCTACACTTGAAAAGAAAACATGTGGAAGTGAATCATAAACGTAGAAGCAAGAGACAAAGCAAGTGTGGAAGTGAATTTCTTTTAATAGAAAGACAAACTTTTTTGATTGCACATGATGTTAATGCAATTGCTCTTGCATTATAATGCAAATTGGGTGCAAGTTGTGTCAATTCCAGAAAGTAAATTCAAATAGCATTTTCATCTGATTCACTGGGAGCCTTCTGACGCTGTGAGAACCCTGGTGATGGCAGTTCCATGTTTCCCCAGTGTCAATTGGTACAAGTTGTGCACCATTCATCAGAATGTGTTTGAACACTAGTACAATAATGAATTGCCCTCACAATTCTGTCAGGAGCCCCACATCTGAGGATGTATTCCTAAATGACCCCCAAGTTCTCAATACCAGACACAAGAGCTATGCAGGTGTCCTATGTGCCATTCCCTTAATGGCACCAAGATTTGCCCCTGACAGCAGCGTGCACATATATTGGGAAGCAGTGTGTATTGTGAGCAAAACACATGGCACTTTGCGCCTGCCTTTTACAATCTTCATCATGTCTCTCTAGTAAATGATACTTCCTAATTTTTGCTGTATGCAGTGTCCCTGACCTCTGTAAAACCTATGCCATAAACTGCATAGCTAGCTGATTTGATGTCTTTCTAGTAGAAAGAAATCTGCTGAAAATTAAAGTTTAACTGTACATCTGTGCTTTTTTAAAACCAGATGTGTTTTTTGATTACAGCACACTAAAACCACCATTAGAAATCCTTGGCTCAGCACTGACATCTGAAGAGTTTTTTTTTTTAATTTTGTATTTTTTAACATTGCTTTGTACACAAGCAGGAATAAATTGACTAAAATGTAATCTTCCAATCTGTTATCTGATACAAGTATGAGTAACACACACATCACTTCATCAATCCTGCTATTTACTGCCAAAGGTCTTGTTGCCTATGATACAAATTGAAGAGAAGTTCAAGTAGCAGTGGTATAAGTTGAACATCTAAATGATAAATTTTATATATATTTATATATAATATATATATCTTATTCCATATATTCTCATATGGAAAAATGGAAAGTGCCGTTCAGTGACCAGAAAATAGCAAAGTCATAAACACTGGATTTCCTGAGAAATAAAGGTTATTTAAAGAGTGTATTCATTTGGAAATAAATAATATTATGTCCCTTATATGCTTTAAATCTGCCTTGTAAACTAATCATGTCATCGATTTACATAGGTGATAATGTGCACCAAAGCAGATGTACATAGAATCGAATCAAATATTTAGTTTTATGATTTCATGTTCTTTACATTGCTCAAGAAGCATTAGTCTGAATAAAAAAAGGGCAAGCAATGGTTTGCACCAATCGAACTATACCTGTTCAATTAATATGCACAAGAAAGTCAGAGAAGCAGTTGGCGTGAAAACTGGTGGGTGGTCATCAAACGTCAATATACTGATAATATTGTATAAAATGACTTCACAAAAGTGAAAATGATCACAGGTGATTGCTTATCAGTATCAAGAGTGTTAAAATGGGCCTGTAGTGTAAAGGTCCCCATACACCATAAGATCCACTCGTTTTGGCGATGTCACCAAGCGAGCGATTCTTCTCCCGATTTCCCCCACCTACGGGTGGGCGATATCAGGAGAATCCAGGGTAATTATCGAATTATAATGGCGGGTATAGGAAAAGTTGATGCGGTCCCTGATCTGACTAGATTTTCTAACCTGCCTGATCGAGATCTGGCCGATTTCAGGCCAGATATCGGTCGGGCAGGCCCGTCGGGAGTGCCCATACACGGGCCGATTAGCTGCCGAATCGGTCCAAGGGACCGATATCGCCAGCTACTATCGGCCCGTGTATGGGGACCTTAAGGTGAAGACAACAAAGATCCTAACAAGGGGTAAAATCTAAAGTCTAGAAACTTAAATAGTTGACAACTTCAACATACTTGGTTCAATAATTAATAAAGAAACTACAATCAGCCAAGCAAATTCACCCTTTGTAGCCTATGAAGTGAACATAGTTAAGAGCAGAGGGGTTTTACTTTATACAGAGATTTATCTTATAATACCATGGTATTTTCAGTAACATATGGCATTATCCCGTGAGACACAGCATCAGCCTGTCAGCAAACTCATGGGCAAATATTGGCACAGATACACTAAACTCTTGCACTGAAACACACCCATGTGCATACTGACAGTAGATGCCTTGCTTATTATTGCACATAAAATAATACAGGATGGCCGGAAGCAGATTTTACTTTTCTCTGACGATGTTTCTAGACAAGCATGCCACTAGCCTATGGGTTTGCTTTTCTCTTCCACACACATTCAATTGTATCCATTAATTACTGATTCTGAAAGAAACTTTGGATGTTCCATTTAATCACAGCTTTGACATGATTCTAACTTTGGTGGTAGGAATAAAAAACAAACAGGCACAAACAGACATGCTACATTAAGCAAGGACAAGTTAGGGGTACTGCAACTCAAACAATATACTGGGTGATAGAAAAAGTAACAAATCCATTATAAATCAAAACTGAAATTAATTATATTTAAAAATGTTATTATAATTGTTTATTTTGCAACCTCTTTGAACAAATATGTGTTCTCTTCTAATGTTGTTATCTAGCCCCTAAATTCTAGAACCTATACAAAATGTTCCTTTTATTTCCCAGATTTTGTTTTAAGCAAAATGCTTGCAAACATTTGAAATGTTAGGGGTCTGAATTGTCTCTTTTTACCTTAAAGGTTTTTTTATCACATTCCCAATCCTAAGACTATGAAAAAAACACATTAGACTAAAGATTTGTTGAGCCTTTCTACCAAATACATTTGTTTCAGTAAAATTGATATGCCGGCTAGTCTTCTCCAAGCAGTGAGGTTAACCGAAGCATAATCCTTTACAAGTGGATATACAAACATCCTAAAGATGTGCAATGCATGTCATTTGATGGCTCTGTGAGAACACGCTGCTTTATAGATCCCTGCATAAAAAGCTAGTTCCGCACTTCCTACCTTCAAAGGGGTTTTGTTCTCTTATTGAGCAGTGTTACCTGGGCATGTGTTTTCCCCTTTTAACTTTAATGTGGTCAAGTGACTTAAAGCATTCACCTTAAATCTACTGATGTGTTGCCAGACAGTGTCCAGATGTGCACTCGGCTTTTCTGAAGATAGTCTGTAATTTAGTATGAGTAGAGTTGAATTGGAAAAGCTTTTAAACACACACAGTGAGATTTTGTGCCCTGGGCTTTTTAACCCACAATGCTTTAGTCTTTAAAATGTACATACATTTACTGTATTAATTCTGTCCTGTGTTGCTTGTCTCTGCTTGAAATGCATGCTCTTTTATTAAATGGGTCGGTTTTCAGTTGCCCCTTTAAGGATGGAATATAAATGTACAGCTATGGGATCGGTTATTCAGAAACCCGTTATCCAGAAATCTCCAAACTACAACTGTCTATACAAACTATTCCTCACGTTTGAATCCAGTACATATATTATGTCTTTTAAGGAGAAAGAAAGGACTGTGCCTTTCTCCAAACAGGGGCACCAGCCCGGGGTACAAGGTAAGCGGTTAAAGTTACTTGGGGGTGCCTAACATTTTGGCACCCCCAAGTGACTTTGCCTTTCCTTCTCCTTTAATAGACTATTTGGAACATTTTTTTTAAAGACAAAGTAAAGACAGTAATGGAACAGAGTGCTAAGAAGTACATTTTCATTTACATGTTGATTTCAGTTCATTATTTTCTGTCTTACAGCCCAGTCATTCATTGTTGTTCTAAGAGTTAGCTTTGGCACAGAGTTTTGCACCATGGTAGAAAGCCAAAAGTAAGCGTTAAAGTTGCTATAATTATCAAGTCTACACATGGCCATGAGCCAACGTTTTGCTATTCTAATATCACAGATGTAGTTTGCCAGGAAAGGTTATCCAGAGTGACACTTACTACCTGCCAGGATCATGGATTGCCAAGAAAACAAATAAAAATCAAACTAATTTGTGCCTTTTCCTGACACTTAACAGCATGTTCTGCATTGTCCACAAAGACTGAAGTCATATTACAGCAAACATACATAAACCAATTAATACCAAGAAATTCTCCTTTCATGATGCACAATTACAGCCATAGTTATACAGTTCAGATGAAGAGCTAGCCCAGGTATTCAGACCTCTGGTTGGTGCTGAACCACTAGATAACTCCAAGCAGCCCTTGCCTGTTTTGGATGATGCTAGTAGTTGTTGGCTGGAGTAGACCAAAGGTGTGCATTTTATATTTTGAATAAACATTGGGGTTTATTGTAATTTCATTCATGTCTAACATTGTGCATCCTTATACAGGTATCGATCTATATTATGAATCAGCCACCCATATTCAAAACCCACAGACCAAGTAAGTCTTTCAGTGTTACTTACATCAGTTTTACACTACACAGTGCAGTGTATTTTCTGTCAAGTCTTTACATTTCTACTGCTTATTGTAGGAAAACATTTCAATGTATTAATCAAGGAACCCCAACCTGAGCAAAATTGGGACTCAATTTATACCAGCTAAGGCTAATGCCAGACGGGGCGTAAGGCGGATATTTTCGGCAAGCGGAAAAAACACTTGCCGAAAATTCCACCCTACGTCTCCTACTTGTGCCTGCACCCGAATGAATAGAATATGCTCGGGTGCAGGCACATGTAGCGGAAATGCACATAAAAACGAAAGTTGCCTTCTTTTTAAGCTATTTTACATAATTTTTTGTCTGTGTCACATTATAGAAAAAAGGAATTTTTTTACATCCAAGGAGGGTTTTGCAAAGCATTTACTTCAGACAGATACATATTTTATAGGTTAATAAATCTAAGATGAAGTACTTGCAAGGGTAGCAGAAAAGTAATTTGCTTGGGGCTGGCTTCTTACTCTTCCAAGAACAAAAGTAAAAATTATGTATATATTGGCAATGTAATAAACATTTGCACCAGGTCTGGTAACAAATAAAAATTAAGCATGTTTAAATGGATGTCCATTAAATGCTACCTGCTGATGGATGGGTTAAACTTGATCACATTTCCCTGTATGTCACAGGAGCATATGGGATCCACACCTGCAAACATAAATCACTGTAATAAGAGTATTTGAAGAGATGCAAGATAGCTAGATTGAAGCAGACAGGGCATTACTGCTACTGTTGCGTCCCCTTAGGAACATGTCAAAATAAAATTCAATATGTAATGTGGGTAAGAGGCATGGTGTCCAGCTGCAACAATGTAGTTAAACTGCAATTTACTAAAACAACTACATAGTTACTGGTAGTATTTAATGAAACTGCATAATAGAAAATTAAATTATTACACAGTAGTTAAAGCTGAAAAATATGTACTCTTATTTGCATCCAACATGTCTGAGGCTTAAGAGTTAATACAGTTTTGACAAGATTTGACAGTTTTGGCAAGATATTAACCAGTTGGAATGCCTTTTTTAATAGGCACCAATGGAAATGAAAATAAGCTATATGTAATACAAACATGAGAAAAGTGATACAATACTCTGAAAATAAGGGGATATTTGGCAGGCATTACATTTACCTGCATTTAAGAAAATATACAGAAAAAAAATCTACAAGGCTGCATCCTATTTTGTTTTTTTCATGACTGGAGGTGCAGCATATTGAATGGATAGGATTTACCCATTCGTAAAATAGTGGTTACAGCCTCAACCAGTTGTTGAAATGGTTCTATTTTATTACACTGTTGTAAAAAAAAAAAAGCTTATTTGTATACTGTGTATTATATTAGTAGTTCTATAGTATAGTATAGTAGTTCTTGTATAAAAGCAAGGTATATATGCATGTACAGTTTATATGCATGTACAGTACAGTAATTATTTTGTGTTATTGGCCCTTAAAGTATTTCCAAGGGATGCATGAAGTTCTTCAGCAGAGTAAACTTACTGTGAAATACTCAGACTCAATTAAACCAATTTTGCAACTGAATACTCCCTCCACTGAATCACCTGATAATAATCCTGCTCATAGATTTAGTTCAAATTAAGCCACTATCCACAAGTCATGATACAAAAGTTAAGTGTTGATTGCTTTTAGCCTTAGACAATGTATTTAACGTATAGTCTATCATTAAAAAAAAATAATAAAGATGAGCTGCCTGCAGTTGTTTTGTGCAAAAATTCATGGCAAGAAGGGTTTTATTTGGTTTATTTATTTTTATCTATTTCCTGGTATTTATAAGGCACAGACACTTTCTAGAGGGCTTTGCAGAGATTATACATCGTTCACAGCAGCCTCTGCCCCAGAGGAGCTTGGTCTGGCTGAATCCCAATATTGCTGGGAATTCTTATGAGCATAGATTCATAAAATTCTACAGTGTATGTTAAAACTAAAGTGGCGTTTTCTTTGCTTTGCTAAGCTTTCCTAGCTCAAGGACTATTTATTCCTGCTAAGAGTTCTTGTAAACAAAAGAGTTACATTAGGCTCTCTTTTCCAAAACTGAGCTTTATTTCTAAACAGGGTTTGGCACTCTTTCACCACTTCCTTTGAAGTACTTTCTTTTACACATAAAATGCTTTGAAATTCCTTTGTCCATATTTACATTAACCTAAGGGAATACATTTTTACCCAGGAAATGTTTTGCAAACAATTCAGTTTCACTTTTTCCCCCACACTTTTATACGTGTTGTAAAAATATTTGTCTAAATATGTTCATTTACACTGAGATGGCATAAAACTCTGTATCCTATATTGTAAGTTTCCAGAATGAAAATCTCTAGAAGTTACCAAAAATGTTTTTGTACCAGGAGAATTTTTTTTTATACTGTCCATTTATGTAGAAGTCTGTGGATGAACGGGATGCAAGTGCTAAAGCAGTGCTGTCCAACTTATTACATGTAATGGGCTGAGTATTCCTCATACAGCATGTCCAGGGGCTGGATTAAATTAAAATGGTGATGTCATACATAGTTATATACAGGTAGGGCTGAAAAAAAGACCAGAGTCCATCAAGTTCAAAACCCTTCCAAGTAAAGCCAGCACACACAAACCTATACTGGCCTATCTATACACTACATACATAAACCATATATACCAATATCAATACTAACTGTAGATTTTAGTATCACAATAGCCTTGGATACTATGCTTATTCAAGATCTTATCCAAGCCCCTCTTAAAGACATTAACAGAATCTGACATTACAAAATCATTAGGAAGGGCATTCCACAACCTCACTGCCCTCACCGTGAAAAACCACTTACGTCACTTCAAATGAAAGTTCCCTTCCTCTAATCTAAAGGGGTCGCCTCTGGTGCACTGGTCATTTTTATGGGAAAAAAGAACATGCCCTATCTGCCTATAATCCCCTCTAATGTACTTGTACATTACAGTGACATATACGATGCCTTTGAGCAAACTGGGAGCCAAAAAAATCCATTGGAGGGTCACATTCGTCCAACACGCTTCCAGTTGGACAGCCTGGGCTAGAGTATAGTGGTGCAAAATCATGCCCTTAGAGTTCTAGGGTATTTCTGTTTACTTAAATATACAGGGTGAAGTGCAGAGAGCAGTAACAAAGAGGCTGTGCATAGGGTTCCCACCTGGCTGGTATTTTACCAACCTGGCCAGTAAAAATTATGCTTCATTCCAATGTTATTAATAGGGAAAAAAGAAGGCCAGTATTTTTTCTCAGAAAAGGGGGCAGCCCTAGATGTGCATGGCAGCCTTGTTCCTGCCATGCAAGTACAAGGCCCCTTTGCACCCTGTGCCTGCCAGTACACCTAACATCTAAATGAAAGTTTGCAGACAGGTAGGGATTGGTACTTTTACATGCCTGCCCCTAATGAATACAGTGCAGCTGAACACAAACATGGGGGGCATAGGGCTGTATTCACTACTGAGTGTGAGCACCTTCGAACAGCTGTGTTCATGCACATATAATTCACTTGTTTCCCTCTGGGAGATTTTGTAAATACTTGTAAATTGTAGGTAAAATTCATTTTTACCAAAGTGAAAAAAAGAAAGTCATAACATATGCAGAATAAAGAAATCAAAAGTAATATCTTGCAAAACATATTAGCAAAAGAAATGAAGGAGGCAATGATTTTCAGAGTATGTGTTCAGAGTATGTTGACTATAAATGTTTCATTATTGACCGTTCTACATAGATCTGGTGCAATCTGTGAAGTTACCATGGTAACAAAAATGAAAGATGGGGGTGGTTTACAGAAAATACCCATAGCAACCATGTAATGAAAAGTACACAGCGTAAAACCATGTACAAGGAATGGACGGTAAACCACACTGAGATTAAGTAAAAGCCTGCAATTCAAACCCATATATTGTGAACCACATATGAAAGAAAGGTTATGCACATTAGCCCTTTTTTTTTTTTTTTTTTTTTAAAGAAACACCACAAACCCAGATAACCCCAAACCAACAATCGCTGTAATGATGACAGTGCATCCAGTACTGTATTTCATTTATACAAATAATTTGCAAAGTACACGGAATATGATTAGAGGCCAGGCTGTGGTTCCCCACTGATGTTACTTGTAATGTTTCTTGCTCCTGTAAAGATAAAGTGACCTTCAACATTCCCACTCTGATCTCTTCTGTTCAGCAGGGGAGATCCAGTTACTTTGTGTGCCATATCCAAATGGAACGAGGGATTTGCTGAAAGTGTTCAAACTAGTTAATACAATGGTGAGATTAAAATTAGGATTATAATGACGAATGTATAGCAAAAACTTTATTTTGTATGATAATCGGTACGTGTATTGTCGAAGACGAGGCAACCGAAATAGCCTTGGATACTGGAATGTCTCGTTGATGGGGCCAGTGATGAAAAAGCAGAATTAAAGTGGTTGTATATAATTTTGCAGTAATTAAAGAAATAAAGCCCTTCCATAACAATTTGTGTGTGGGGGGATTCCTTATCTATTATGCACAGATCAAAGACAAAAGCCATAAATGCAAAATTGATGGCGCTGATGGTGGCCATACACATTACAATTATAATCTTTTTTGTAACCATTGACCACAGGAAAGATCGTTCATACCCTCCACTAATGTTTAACATCATCAGATATGCAGGTAGGCCGGTGCCACTAAATGTTTTGATTGAGCACCTTCAAAGGCGCCTAAATAAAATTCTCCGTCTGGCCCCATCAATGAGACATCCAATATCGAAGGCTAATTTCGGTTGCCTCGTCTCCCACTATACAAGTACAGATTATCATACAAAATAAAGTTTTGTATCATATTTTTAGTGCATGTATGGCCACCCTGACACAATGGTCTTTTTATGCGGGACATGTATAATCTACAGTAGGTGACACATAAAGGGTTAAACATACAAGTTTCTTTCTGAATATATCAGCCTGCCATTAGTATTTGTTGAAAAATGTTACTGATCCAATATGCACATGAAGAGTTTACACACAAAAGCACTGCCTCAGATAATCTGCGTGTACTTTGTTACCTGTGTGCTTTTATGCTTCCATAATTATTTGTACATTTATATTTATTAAGAAATCCTGGATGAATTTCCATTATTACAGCAGCTGCTTGTTTAGGATTTTTTAAATCATTTTCACAATAAAGGTTAATTAGCACTTATTACCTATGATTGAGTGTGTTTGTTTACTTTTATCTTTTTTTTTTTTATTGTTACCATGGCAGCCACTTAGGGTGGACACTAAAAAATTTGGGTAAAAAATGGTAGCAAATTATAAAGCGATTATAGAACAGGAGAACATAGGATAGGACGGTGGTATTCTTCTGCCTGTAACTACATTTATTTGCATATTTGCTAAGGATCTTTAAACATCAATGCAGTATGCAATGCAATGCAAGTATTTTAGTTCCTCCCTCTTAGCACTGCAATTTAAGGGTTTCTACTAGTTTTACTAAGAAACATAGGGCTGCAGATAATAAAACCAAGGGTTTCTTAACCTTTTAAAAACTGGATCCAATTTATGCCTGGCATTCCATCTTCACTATAGAATTAATTACTTCATTTTCTTACCATATGATTTCACAGCATTAAAGGAAATAATGTGCAGTTAAAAAAACACTGTATGCAGTCATGTACAAGCCGTATTAGGGTAGACAACTGACAAGTTCTGACACCACACAAGGCAATAAGAAGGGACTAAGGAGAGAGGTGGAACTTTAGCTAGAGGAATGCAATTTATTCACTACAGTGTTCTTCACAGTTTTTCACTATCTCCATTTGCATGTTATTTTGTTTAAATTATAGTAACAAAGACAATGTGGCCAAGGCTGACCTTTCCAATTGTCTCCTTTTAGACAAGACAGTCACGTAATTAAGTAAAGGTTTGGTGGGTATATGGCTAGGCCTAACATGGCATGTGGCCTAGTTTTCCAAATGGAAATGTTTCAAGGTATGTTAATATATTTGCCTGTGCCAATGTAATTTGTAAAGATATAGTTCTGTGGCTATATAAAAGCACAAGGCTCAAGCCAATGGAACTCGGGGTTGACTTTTAAAGGGGGTTACATTATTAATTGTAATGTTACTGTATGACAAATAAATAGTTAAGAAGGTATGAATTGTATTAGATACATTATATTAGATTAGATGCATTGTAATAGAATTGTATTAGATACAGAAGTACATAATTTATTTTTAATAAATACATTTAAAAAAAATGCAATTAGTTTTACCTGTATTGATATGTCCTAACATTTTAACAATACTGTTAAATATATTTGTGTATTCCTATACAGTATTAATATATGTCTACACATGTGTTTAAAACACTGTTGTAAATTAAATTACTGTTGTTGTCTGCTTTTTCCATGACACTATGGGGCAGATTTACTAAAACTCCAACATTTCTCATTTTTTTTTGAGAAAAGCGCAACTTTTCCATACATTATAAAAAAAAAAAGCAGGAAGGGACATCGACCATCGACAAGATTTAGCTGGTAAATTGTCAGATTCAGATTTCTAACCATTTGGCTAGAAAAAGTTGCAACTTTGATTCCCCAACTTTTGGCACAAAAAATCTCCCGATCTGAAAAAAAATCAGATGGTTAGTAAATGGTCCACTATGCCTATTATACCTTTTGTTATAGCTTTGTCACAGCAATTGCAGCTGCTATGTATGGACCTATATATTGTACTATGTGAAGTGTCAGGTTGCCTTTTATAATGGCTGGTTAATGGGGAATAGCTGCTGTGACTGGGTGTGATTTTATTTGAGATTGTCTTGATCTTTGCACGCACAGTGGGAAAACTGCTTTCTTCATTAGTATTTCACTGTTTGTACTTACTTTTTTTTTTTTTAATGGTCTGAATGCAGTTGTGACTTTTTTTTAAAGGAACAGTATACACCAATTTTCAACATCAGTTCAATCAATAGGGCTTGTGCTAAACATACTTTTTGCCTATTGTTTTAATTAAGTAATATGGTATGGTTTCTGTTATTTCTAGCACTAAACAAGCATATGAAGCCTGTTTCAGTTTAGCACCTCCAGTCACTTTCTGATCTCAAAGAACTTCAGAGGAGCTGATAAAACTAATTTCCAAATTACTAAAAGCCCCTGATAATGAGCTGCTCAAAGGCTGCTGCTTAGAGAAGAGAGGGGTTGTTTGTTTAACTGGAGATGAGGAGCTCTGAACTAATTGCCTGGACTATAAAGGAAGTGAGAAAATAGCACACATTTCAAATTATTCCTTTATAATGGCATAAAAATAAGAAAACAATAGGGATATTGCAATTACAACACAAGTGCTTTTTATTGTGTTTGTTGTTAGCAAGGGCATTTTTAGGTGTATACTGTCCCTTTTAATTATAAACAGCATAATCTGACATCAATAAACAGAAAAGACTAATTAACAACAGTAAAACACTAAAGGTGCCCATACACCTTCAGATCCGCTCGCTTGGCGATGTCGCCAAGCGAACTGATCATCTCCCGATATCCCCCACCTACGGGTGGGCGCTATCGGGAGAGTCCAGGCTAATTTGATTGTTTGGCCCTGGGGCCAAACGATCGAATTATAACGACAGGTATAGGCAAAGTCGGTCTGGGGACCGCATCAACGAGCCGTTGCGGTCCCCGATCCGAGTAGATTTTTTAACCTGCTCGATCGGTCTAAGGGATCGATATCGGCAGCTAGAATCGGCCCATGTATTGGGACCTTTAGGGGGCCATTTACTAACTGTCAGCCTTTTTTTCCCAATTCTTTTCCCAACTTTAGAGGTTTCAGATTTTTGCTGCTGGTCGAAAAATTCAAGATTTTGCATGCCTTTTCAGCGACTTTTCTTGCGCAGACTTTTTCAGTTCAGACTTTTTAGTAAATGTAAGACATTCATGGAAACAAGTTTAATCAAATTTTTAAATTTAAAAAAATAAGATATGTTAGAGTTTTCGTAAATCTGCCCCTTAATGTGCATTATAATTTAAAGTAACCAAGGAAATGTGAAAGATAAATGGTAGGCAAAGAAAAGGGAAATAAGATGAAAATTATTGAAAGAATTATTCTGGCCCTTACCTTCCTGTTAAGTAGACTACATAAGCGCATTTGCCTATGACACTAACAAAATCCATAAAAATAAACATTTATTTTACCACCTACTATTTGCACCAACATGTTTCAGCAAGCAAACTGTGGGACAAATCTGATAAAGCACATCCAAGTCACATTATCCCATCCAGAGGGCTGTTTTTGGCCCTGAGGGGTTGATGGACTAAGTGCTATAAAGGATTTTGTTAGGAGTCACATTAGACTAAAGTTTCCAAATTTGATATTTTAAACTACATTGCCTTTGTCATTGACCTAACTGAAAACATAGAATAAATGTGTGACCTTTAATAAATTAATATTAGCTTTATTTTTATTGCAATCATTTAAAAAGAGAAAAAAATGAAGCTTGAACTGCTGTTACTTCATAAATGCAGAGCCTTTCAAACTGTGGTAAATAATTTACTGCACTCTTCTGTTTAACCTTTTATTGGGTCAGCAGAATTAACATGGGATTTTTAATTTCACTTTTTATTCAAAAACAATATATACTCTGCACATTATAAAAATGTAATATACATAAGGCCTTTCCAAAGACCTAATTCATAGATACACTTTTCTAGGCTAATAGTTTCACCAACCAGGGTTTATGCATGGGTGACAAAAAGCTGTGTATGTTCCAGGAACCAGTAAGAGGGTGGTGGTGAATGATGTCTTTCAAGAAGCTATATTTAAACTGCCTGGAGATGATGAGAAGCATACATCTGCTATCTACTTTTTAAACTAAATGAATCAGTGCTGGCCTTTACTTTAAAAAAAATCTATTGTTTTATATGCTCTAATGTACTTGACAAAAAGTACTGTATAGTTCTAACTTTCTGATTCTAAATTTCTGGTTCACAACAATTGTCCCGAATCGGTATGTGTACTCCAAAGGGAATGAAGCTGTTTGTGGGGTTTGGGATGGATATAGAGCATATAAGATCAGGAGTGTATACATAATCTGTTTAGAATAAAATACAAACTTGGTTATATAACTTAGAAACTCTCTTAAGTGTTGTCCATGTTAATTTCCTGTATACATTATGTCTATTCAGTACCGTTCGTGAGGGGGTTTGGGCTTTATTCTTGTCTCTAGTTCTTACTGTGATAGCCCACATTTTAAGAATCTACATCAAAATGCAAATTTCATAAAAGAGCCTAATCAGTAATATAAAATATGTCCCCTTTGTTGCTGTTTATATTTCTGTATTGTATTTGTTAGCTATTTATATTTACTTATTTATATAGCTATTTATTTGTTGTGCTTTCATCCCAGACAAACATTCACTAGCATTTTACACACAGCAATATTAAACACTGCACATGCTTGATAATGCTTCTTACTTACAACACACAGAATGCCTCTGTTAAGATTATGGTTACTTACGTGCACTTAAAAAGAGAGAATACAAATTCTATAGAAACAATAATATATTATTTCTCTGAAATGCTTGAGCTATCTTTACTGTACCTTAAAAATGCAAAGGAATTGACACAAGAGGTTTATCTATAAATGCAGTTTATATAAGAATATAACTGTAAATATATTAAGGTGATCCGAAATACCCCATACATACCAGTGTCCTTATTAATTTAAGACAAATAACTTAAACAGGAAGTGCTTATATTGCCCATATTAGCTAAGTGTCTTTGTCAGTTCATTTACTACCTTTCCTGCAGAAATGGCCCTTAAACCAGTGCATAATAGCTATCTAGCTGACAGCTATTCAGTTACCCTTGGCTCGCCCAGACAGTGATCGGCCCCTTTTCCTTCCAAATGTCTTTTTAATTGCATGTCTATCTTTATTAGCTGCCTACACCACAATAAAATGCATTCTACTGGTAAAACATGTAGCTTGAAACCTGAACCACACTCAGAACTGCTCTATTTTATATGTTTTATTTGAAGGCTGCCACAGAATAAGTCAAGTATTTACAATAAAAATATGCATTCATAATCTTTCATTACAATTTTGGTACCAAATGTACCAGTTGAGGATATGTCAAGAACAACTGTCTATAATTCACTTGATGGTGAAAACAATTTCAAATGTAATGCCACAATCAAACAATGAATTAGATTACAGAATGTGTAATGTTTGCCTTTTCAATTTTTACTCTTTAAACTTTTATTTTATAGAATTTAAAAGCAAAATAAATGATTAACTGAATAAAGATATGCAATAAACTGATAACAAATACAGAGGGGAGCATTGTTTGGCCAGGTGTCAGTAAGGTAAAGAGCAGGATCTTTCCAAGCATTAAGAAATGTGTGATTGTGATGCTGGTCAGCAAGTTCAAAGGCATTCATTCCTACCCTAGACACATGCAAGAAAAACAATAACAAAGTATCTTCCCACTTTCAGCAGCAAATGGCTTTGCTTCTTTTGACATCTCAACATCTGCTGCAATAGCCGATGCGGGAGGCATCTACTTTTTTGTGAAAGTAATTGCTCATTGATAGCCACTTTAACTGTGCTTTTAATATTATGTAGCCCCTTAGTGATAGGTAAAGTGCAAGGTTAAAAAGCAGACATTTTTTAATACCAAGGATGTACAATGTGAATGTTTTATAGGAAAGAGCTTTCTTTGAAACTCAAAGTTGGTTTGTGGGAATTGTCTGTGGTCCGTAAAGGATAAATATGACTTAAATAGGTAGTTCATAATTAAAATAAATTTTAATATGATGTACATATTGATATTCTGAGACAATGTGCAATTCGTCTTTTTTATGATTTTTCAGTTATTTAGCTCAGCAGCTATTTCTGTTTGTTATTTTGGCAGCTATCTGGTTGCTAGGGTTTTATCTATCCCAGCAACCAGACAGTGGTTTAAAGTAGGGGTGCACTGAATCCACTTTTTTGGGTTCTGCCAAACCCCCGAATCCACCCTGAAGGATTCTGCCTAATCCGAACCGAATCCTATTGAATACTATTGAGTAGATAGTAAAACATTTACTAAAGCTACAGAAAACATTGAAAATATATGTAGAGCAGAGCTAGGGTATTACAGATAGCAAGCCTTTGCCTACAGCTTGTTTAATTATTGTAATATATGGTAATGTAATAAACACTTTTTAGTTGCCAAAAAATAAGAATGTATGTGACTAACTGTAACTGAAATTGATTTTAAATTTTTATTATGCTATACTTTATAAAATAAAATGAAAAAGAGAGATGTTTAATGTGTTACTGCTGCCTTTTTATTGATTGATGAGTTATAGAAGACATATTGAATTGAATTGAAAAAGTCCAGAATTCACACAGACTGTACATGCCATACTAAGTTGAAGACTGTTCTTAAAACGCATCACGCATAATGAAATACTAGTAATACTATACTAGTGGTAGCTACAGACACTTATTTATCATGCTGTGTAAAAAGTGGAGTGAAACATTACTGGTGATGTTGCTCATAAGCAGCCAATGAGAAGCGTTGTTTTTGTTTTCTAACTGTTGAAATCTAGTTGCTGATTGGTTGCCCAGGGCAACATCACCGGTAACGCTTCACTCTACTTTTTACACAGCATAATGAATACATCCCTAGTACAGTAAAAGCTTTGCCATTTTTTATGTGCACATCAACATCATCATCATCATCTATTCAGTGAGGGAAACCCAGCAGTTGCAGTACCACAAACAAACCCCAATAACAACAGCAATTATTCTGTATTGAACTAACAACACAAAAAAAGCAAATAAGCAATACCACTAAGGACACAGCGATGTGCATTCTCTCAGACAGCAGTGGCACACAGAACATTAAAAGCAGTAAAACTGTCAAAAGGGTTAATTGCATTGCATTTTTGCGTAGCTTGAATATGTGGAATTCCTCCTGGTAGTGGCAAGTTGGCAACTTGAACTAATGATAACTAACTTACCGTATATACTCGAGTATAAGCTGAGTTTTCCAGCACTTGAAATGTGCTAAAAAACTAACTTAAACTTACCGTATATACTTGAGTATAAGCTGAGTTTTCCAGCACTCTTAATGTGCTAAAAAAGGAATCCTCGGCTTATACCCGAGTCAAGTAGTAAGTAGTAAGCAGTCCTACCAGCGCATCCGTCGCTTGTACACGCCCCCCTCCTTGCGTCGCCTTAGCACACACGCACGCCGCGCACGGGGGGGGGGGGTTGCGAGGTGCTTGTGTATGCTTGGGCAACGCAAGGGGGGGCACGTGTACGAGCGACGGATGCAGCGGTAGGACTGCTTACTACTTACGCACGGGGGGGGCGTGTGTACGAGCCACGGATGCGCCGGTAGGACTGCTTACTACTTACGCACGGGGGGGAAGAAGGGGGGGCGCGTGTACGCGTGATGGATGCGCCGGTAGGACTGATTACTACTTACTACTTACGCATGGTGGGGGAGGCGCATGTACGAGCGACAGATGTGCCGATAGGACTGCTTACTACTTATGCACGGGGGAGGGGAGGGTGCGCGCGGCACAACGTGCGGGCATGCGGGCATGCTGGTGTGAGGCCGTCAGCTGGAACAGGTGAATGACAAAAAAACTATAATTTTCCGCATTGGCCTGGGAAAAAACTAATACAGCATCATAGTGCTTACCTCTCCCAGACATCACTTGGCAGAACTAGGATTTTACTCTAAATTTGGGCCAGGGATACCTGGGAAAGGTAAGATGGCAACATAGAGCAGTGTTAGTTTTTTCCTCGGCTCATGCATTTTTTTCCTAAAAAGAAAAAATTATAGGATTAAAAAAGTGTAGAAATTAAATTTGTGTGTGCGCGACGTGTGTGCATGCTTGGGCGATGGATGCGCCGGTAGGAAAAGTAATCCAGCAGTGCTCCTCTAAGGGAAGTTTGAATCGAAAAATGTTTTGACAACCTTTGTATTAGGGGGACACAAGCATCAAAGATGTTTTTTTCCACATAAAACAGTGTACATGATAATGGATGAGATAAGAGTCAGAAATATTTACTGTTTTCTAGTACACATGATCTTATTTTTCTTAAACTTGGGATTCTACATCACTCACCCCAAAAAGTATACAGAACTATATAAGAATTAAATAACATAAATTTACACATCACGATTTCAATATGTATGTAAAATTAAATCAGATATTCACCTGTACAACCTTGCATGTGGTTATCTTATGTTGGATGCGCCTCATTTTCCAGCCCATACCTTGTGTTTATTAATATGGTAGTCATGTAAGCACTTGTGGGTGTCCTTTTATTAAATAATTTGATTATTGAAACTTAGCAGTAGCTGCTGCATTTCCCACCCTTATACTTACTCGAGTCAATACGTTTTTCCAGTTATCTTAGGTAAAATTAGGTACCTCGGCTTATATTCGGATCGGCTTATACTCGAGTATATACGGTACACTCATTTTGCACAGTCACATAGTAGTAGTCCGTGTCATAAACTTGACATTTGGTTCCAGGAAAATAAGCCATTCAGCATTTTGAGGAGACAGTCTAGAGCGACTTTGAGAACAAACACCCCCAGCTGTACTAAAAAGCTGTTCACTTTGAACTGATGTAGATAGAGCAGGGATAGATCTGGGCAGTTTTTGCTAAATTTGGGAAGATAATTATATTTCTTTTCCACCATTGAACAGGATCTTCTGAGCGATCAATATTTTGATCTAGATAGAAAGCATTTATTTCCTTTTTAACAGTAAACAGCCAAACTTGGTAACAATCAGCACAGCACTATTGGTAATTATCAGCACAGGAACAATGCCAACAGGACTGAGTAGTATTGTTTCTGACTGTAACATATATTACAAAAACAAACACAATGATAAATATATGCTAATGTTATTCCAGCTATCATTTGGGCACGCATTGAATAACCACATCCCACCTGCCACTTTTTTTGCCATTATTGCCATTTAATTAGCTTTTTAAAAAATTGATAAAAAAATAAGTATCATGTTCACCATCACTAATGCCAATTAATTCCCAGTAAGTGTAACAATTCATATATAGAGGCAGCAGCAGCGACAACTACAGGCTTCCTACCCATGACCAGGACCGCCATCAGAAATCACGGAGCCCCTCACAATAAAATTTTCTGGGCCCCCCCTCCTCCCACGCCATGCCCACCAATGGCCCCTCCCCCAGTGACTCCTGCCATCAGTACAAAGGACACACAGACATTGGTAGCCAGGGCCCCCTAAAACATTGGTAGCCAGGGCCCCCCTAAAACATTGGTAACCAGGGATTACATTTTGCATTGGTGCCAACCCAGGGCCCCCTAAAACATTGCTGGTCCTCCCCCAGTGTCCTCATACTTGGGCCCACTCCCCCCCCTGCTTCCTGCTCCCCCACTGTTTCCTCCAGCTCCCCCCCAGCATCCTTCAACTCCCCCTTCCCAGCATCCTCCAGCTCCACTCCCCAGCATCCCCTGCTTCACGCTCACCTGAAGCAGCAGCCATGTTAAGCGGTCACGTGCTCCGGATTCGGTTTGGCCCAGAGCAAGGATTCGACCGAAACCGAATACTTAAAAAAATTGCATCCCTAGTTTAAAGGGAGATGGGAATATGAATAGTAAAGGGCCTGCATAAAAATATAAGTAGAAAAAAAGATACAATAATAAAATTGTAGCCTTACAGAGCAATAGTTTTTAGCTGCTAGGGTTAGTGAGCTCCATTCAAAGGCTGCAAACAGGCAGAAGAGAAAGACAAATAATTCAAAAACTAAAAAAAAGAAATAATGAAAACCAAATGCAAAGTTGCTAGGAATAGGTCATTCTATAACATACTAAAAGTTAACTTCAAGGTGAATCACCCCTTTAGGGTTAGCTTGCACTGTTGTGGCTAATCTATTGGCAATAAAATGCCTCAGTAGCTTTCCTTCTCCTTTAAAGTTCTGGACAGGTAAATGCAATATATATTTATTAATGTGGTGCATTGTCTAAAACATTATATTTGTTTATTTGAATTAATTGTGCAATGCAGAATAACAACAAATGCAAAGAAATATTGTGATGCTCTCCCTGAGTTTTGCACCAGTCTCTCTCTTCTTGCACCTGTAGCCTCACTTTTGCAGCTGCCACCCAGTGCTGGTAAAGAAGAGTGGTTGCCAAACTGCAGTGGAGATAAGGTTCTGTAAGATATATGCATTCATGCAATAACTTTACCCAAAAATACTGGAGATCCTCAACAGGCCTGAAGGAACAAATTCTTAGCAAATGGACAAATGAAATATGGCTTCCTAAGATACAAGTCTAATTTTCATATAAAACAATTATCTAAGTAAAATATAGTAAACATTAATAAGGAAAATAGATGAGCACAGTATAAATAGACTTTACTAGCTTAAAAATACAGCACAAGAATCGGGCTGCAAAAAAAAGTGTGATTCAGACATTAATAATCTGTGTCTACTTTGGTAATATATAAGTTGCATTGTGTTTTAATTTCATCAATGGCTGTGCAAATCTCTTTATTTCTTCACTTGCACCTGATTCAGAAAAGGACATTTTAGCACACGTATAGAACAGTGTATAAGCAATTACCTTGTGTTTCAATACATATGTGATTATAAATGAGCTCTTAACTTCACAACAATGTAAAGAATTTTGCAGTTAGGTGAAAACCCATTTGACCGTCCTTCCTAATTCCTTATGTCATTCTGTTTGAGTGCTTACATGAACAATCATCATTTGACTCACTTACCAAAACTGGCCATACGCTAGCTTGTATTTCTGTCAGTTTAGCCACGGGGCCAGAACAGTGGTCTTTCGAATAATATCTGCTTGGATCGCAGTCTAATATCAATCTGGCTGCATGAAAAATCTTATCAGCTGACAACCACACCAGCCCATGGATACAGCCTTCTGACTAGTCAATGTAATACCATTTTAAAATTCTGAGCACTTTTTCCATTTTAAATGCCCTATTTCTAAAGGCAAATGATTCCTGGGGAAATTAATAAATAAAATTAAAGGGATACTGTCATGAGTTTTATGGTGTACTTTTTATTTCTAAAGTACACTGTTAACATAGCAAATAATTCACTCTACCATTTAAAATGTTATTCTTGAACCAACAAATGTATTCTTTTTAGTTGTAATATTGGTTTGTAGGCAGCCATCTCATTGCGCCTGAGTCTGAGCTTTCAGAAGGAGCCAGCGCTACACTTTTGAACTGCTTTCAGGTAACCTATTCTTTCTCCTATTTCCATGTAACTGGAGGAGTCCCAAGCCAGACTTAGATTTCTTACTATTGAGTGCTATTCTGATATCTACTGGGAGCTGCTATCTTGCTCCCTTCCCATTGTTCTGCTGATCACTAGGTCTGGGTCTCGGTGCTAGAGCGTAGCATTATGGGAACTTTCTTTACACAGCTCAGCGTTTTTTCTTCCTGTTTGGCTTCTGATCATCTGAACAAGTGAAATATGGGGAGACTTAAGGGCACTATTGAGAGAACTGAAGGTATGCCTGCAGCTTGAGATTAACTCTTTATTAGCCTTTCCTTCTCCTTTAAAAAAATGTCAGTGCAGAAAGCAAGAACATTCAATTGCTGAAAAACGATCAAGAAGGTTAGTAAATCTGCACTATACATTGTAGCAAATCTAACTGCAATAAGCATAGCTGAATATAGACTGTAACCTGCAACTTGCCCCAGTGTGGAAAATCCAGATCACAGAAAACTAAAAATGGTATGCACAGTGCAGACAATACTGATGTGGACAGGTTAGCTGCTGGACCTTATACCTTATATACCTCCACATGCCTTTACTATTTCTATTCCTTAGCTTTAATGGTACACCCTGGTTCTATATAACACAGTAGCAAGCTGCTTAGAGATTGGTATCAGGCATTTACAGTTACAAGGGAAACCAATATGCTAGACAGACTGCTTGCACTCTCAAGGGCACAGATACCCAACCAGTGGCTCACAAGCAAGATGTTGCTCTCCAACCCCCTATTGCTCCCAGTGGCCTCGAAGAATGCTTATTTTTTATTTTGTGGCCAATATTTGGCTGCAAAAAAACCTTAAGTACCGTCATACAGAGCCTCCTGCAAGCTGCCAGTCCACATAGAGGTTACCAAGCTGCAATTTATTTTAAATACAATCAGTGCAGCCTTCAACCTGCATTTATCAGACATGTCCTTCAATTTTCATGTGCTATGGTACCCTACCTTTCCTAAAAATGTTTAGGAACCCATGCTCTATAAAAACACAGTGTGGCTCACTGACTAACAGAGCAAAAATTACTACAAAAGATGTTTCCTCTGTGATTGCATTCATCTGGAAGAAGCATTAAAAGTTTGTGTTTCCAAGATAATGTGCTGAGAACAAAACTGAATATAGTAATGGCAAGTAAATGGATATGTCCTAAATGTGCCTGTTTTGCATCTGTTTTAGAGACAGCAATAGTTGCAAATACACAACCATAAGTGCTCATTACTAATATTGTAGCCATATATGGGCAAACTCCTTTGCATGATAGTTGCAAATAAGTGACAAATGTGCTGGAATCTGCAAACAGCAAAGCAGGAACTGCATACACTGATTGCTACATTCAATGATGTGGATCAAGGGTGTTTTATCCAGTCTGCAAATTCTGTACTTTTAAAAACATCTCATTCTGTCAACTTATTCTGTAGTTAGCATAGTTATTTTGAGAGGATATATAGAACATCAAGAGGGGACACAATATAGAAAATAATCTATTGAGTAGGACAGTCCAATTTTGAATGTGTCTATTGCAGAGGAGAGTGGCAGCAAACCACCACAGATGATATGCAATGCACACACAGATGATATGCAATGATTTGGTGCATGCATTTATTTACAGAAGGCGTACATCTCTGACCTAGTGTCTTTCTCTGTCACATGATAAATTTGGACACATACACTTCCTATAGTAATAAGGTGTAGCATAGCCAGATTAACCAACCATTACTATTACTGCATAACTACATCATAGTTGATGCCTACTAATCAGCCTACTAACAGATTGCTACAACTGCTACAATGAAAATGGGATATGATTTCATATATAGCTATTCTACAGAACAAGTCACTCATTGGCATCCTAGACACAGACTGACTGCTGCTCCATATGATAGTCCCCAGATAAAACAACAATATTCATTTTAATTATTGTAAGAGGCAATAGACTACGCATTGTTGCTTGAGTTATTCAAAAACCTGATGAATAAATACATGTTTTATACCATAATTTAACTCTCAGTCTATGACAAATTTTGTCATAATCATGAGGAAAAAAAGCTGCAGAGCTGTATAATTTCTTATAAATCTCAGCCTTTCATTTGCCTTTTCTCTTTTTATATTCATTTAAAAGTGACAAGCTCACTTCCATCTGTAAATTACATTTGTCTATAGGACTCTTGCTATGCATTGTTATAGGGTATATAAATAAACCTATGCCTAAAGCAGATGTATTGAATTTGTACAAATTAACCTCAGGAAAGTGGCAAGTAATGCAAATGTCATTAACTTCATGAATAAATAATATAGCATAAAACTAGACTTCAACATCTCTCACCAGTATGATCAATACAAACATCATTTTTAGGCTTTCAATATTTGCACAATATAGCTGTATGACCCTTGTACTTGATCCCAACTAAGATATAATTAATCCTTATTGGAGGCAAAACAAGCCTATTGGGTTTATTCAACATTTAAATGATGTTTAGCATTGCTGAGGCCATATAGCATGCCTGACCATGGAGGCATGATATATCAACCAACAATCAGTGTCCATCCAATCAGCCCATGGATCCTAGAGGTGTCTAGGACTAAGAAGATGTCTGTAGTATTTTGTAATATATTACCTGGTATTGGCTTGAATATAGGCTTCATTTGATTAGTGTTATTTTTAATGTCTGTAATGTGACGTTCAGTTGCTGATGAGCTTTGTCCAGTAATGTTCTTTCAATTATGTAGCTACATGCTTGGGGTTTCATAGAGAGCTAATTCTTCCATAGTTGATTTACACAAAATGTGCACCATGGCATAATAGAGAATAACTATCTTATCAATCACTAACAAAATATAATGAGTAATTTTAAAAATTCCAAGAAAAAAAAACCAGAAGTGTAAAACTAGAAAGTACGGCTTAAAACTATTATTACCTTTTCTATCTATACTTTTCATTCCCAGAATACAAATCTTTTATGTGCAATGTAATATTTATCTGACAATGCCTCAAGAGGTCGACTTCAAAACCTGTACAAGTGAATAATTGGCAATTGTTTATGCTGGCTTGTACCTCTATCACCTCAACTTCTGTTGTGAACGATTTTCTTTATTGTTTGCTCCTTTTACAACAAAATACAAATGTTTGTTAAAAAAAAGAGGAATAAAAATCTATTTTGCTGAGTAAAGTGAGCGAACTAATACTGTTATCATCCAGCAAATATATAACAGAATGCTTTTTTGGTATGAATATATTTATATTCTTTGATGGACTATTTCAGTTTTAAATTGATGGCACATACTTATAGGAAAACATGTTTCATCAATAAGTGTCTGTCAACATTGAAGTGTAGAGTGTCATACATTAAGCACACATGCCATAGCCCTAGAATACTTACTGTCTTGAATAATCATTGCTTGATTCTCATAAAAAAACACTCAGCAGATAAAACAATAGGTTTTCTGACGTTCTAACTGATTCTGCTCATCAGATAACTTGTATTTACCAGCCACAGTACATTATGGGCATCATGCAGGCAGGTCAATAGCAACAGTGTTTGATTAGAGTGGTGGGAACAGTTGCCAGTAAACTCTAAATGTTATCAAACATATTGTTTACATTTTCACTTCAAAGACTTTTTTGATTAGATCATATACAAATATTCAACCATATTAGGGTAGGGTTAGCACGGTGTTTCCTTGTACTAATTCCTTTTACAGCTGTAGCACATAGGCTAGACTCCTGTTAAATACAAGGCTCCAATTTTGTCTCTTTCTGTAAGCCCTTCTTGTGAAGGGCAATGATGGTTTACTATACCTTTACTAGCTATACTCTTTTTATAGAACGTTGGTTAAAATAAATCTATGACCTATTTGGAAGCCATTTTAATTGTTTGAGGGCCTTCTAAGCCCCTACTAAGGTTAAAATAAACATTCTTCCAAATATAAGTAAATGACTAAATAGTCAGTCTCCCCCGAGTCTCTTCAGGCCTCACTGGCCTTCAAGCTGAGTCTTCCTGTCACTACTCCAAGCCCCCACAGGGGGAACCAGCCCCAAAGTTTGAAAATCACTGCTCTAAAGTGCACAGTTCTGACAAGCATATTGCACTCCAGTGGCCATATAACTAGTTTTGTCAGAGATTTTTCATGTTTGTTGACTTGATACATATTTTGACATGCTTGAACACCTAGCATTGCTCTTATTATTAGATCTAAAACGTTAAACAAACATTTTCATCACATCAAGGTCAGTAGTAGGAGTTGAGGTAAAGAACAATACTTGTGCATTCATTTCCGTCCTGATTTTATACTAGAAAAGAATCACCGACTTTCATTAAGCCATGATTTGCTGGGCAAACATTTTCAGCATCCGATCATTTCGCCCTGATTCATCGCAATGTAGGTTGGATTATTGTATTAGAAATGTGATTTTAAAAGGCCCAAGGCAGCAATTTGTCAGCATTTAGGAGGATTATCTGTCTTGCAGTCTGACCAATAGAAACGTTTATAAAGGCACCATAGGTCAAATATTCTGCATAACTTACAAACTCTGCTATCTATGTAAATTGCACTGAGGAACCATATAACTGCTTTAAAGCAGATAAATACATTATACTTCCAATCAATCTTATTAAATTACTTTTTTGCTGCTGTATTAATAAAAGAGATTCACTAATTCATGATAATAAAAAAACACAAGTTTATGTAATTAAAGGGAAATTACATAAATAATAAAACAGTATGCATTTTGTATAGCTTTCCTGCCATGTATAAAGGGCTAGATTAAACTAAATGACAAATTAATATGTACGTATATGTACATTATAGTATATGTAGCTCATTCTGGCCAAAAAAGTAATAAACAGTAAAACCAAGAAACCACATACCTGCTCACCTGCCTTAGGGTGAAGACACATGGAGAAACTAGTAGCAGCTACTTTTTCACAACTACTAAACTCCAGAAAATACCTTGTCATAGACAATACTGAGAACTGCACTACAAGTAGCTGCTACTAAGTAGCTGTGTGTCTCTTCACCCTTAAAATGACAGTATACCCCCGTTATGAGTTTCATGAATAGGGCTTGTGCCAAAACTGTAATCCGAAAAAAGCAATGTTTTTAGATAATTAGAGTGGTATTGCACAGGTAATTCCCCTGCATAATGGACTTCTGCAAACAGAACAGTCACAACAAAAGGTAGGGGGGGTGTTAATCTAATTATCTACCTCACAAGGAACAAGCATTGAGTAGCTTTGTTTCCTTGTTTTTGCCCTGTTTGGCTCAAAAAATATAAAAAAACACAGGCTTTTCATTATTAAAATTCGAGCACACGTCCTATTCATTGAACCCATGAACTCTTTTAATAGATAGAAGTAGTCCATATTGTGGCTCTTTGCTGATGAATGCTTAAACTGACTTATATTTTAAAAGTAACATTTTAAAATAACTAATAACTAATATCATATATCACTATAATACTACTATTCTAAATATTAATGTACATTAAAAGTTGCCTATTGATCACGTTGATCATTTTTGGCTGATAGGGCTGCTTTTGTAAGAAATTGTTACTTACTGCTGCAGAAATATAGCTTCTTCTCATAGAGGGACAAGGTCAGATAGGAAATGTAAAAGCATGGGGCAAATACTTTTAGTGCAAAATTATAAATTGCATGCAAAGACAATGTTATGATAGATGTAAAACAAGGTTTAATTTCTGGTGTCAGTATCTCTTTAAGAACCATAACTCAATATGAAGCCTGTAGGATAAGTTTTCTTGTGACTGGCAATCATGACAAACAATGATAGCTGCTCATACAAGGCTAGAACTACAAGTTGAGCCAGTAAATCTATATAGATGTTAGGGCAAAAGCAAAGGGAATAAAAATATATCAGCTCTAAATGTTTCCATTAGGGAAACATCCAAAGGGAAGTTTAAAAAGGAAATGAAGATATAGTCACCCTTTTCACTAAACAGTAATGCTTCTAAAATGTATGTAGTTGCTTTTGCTATCCCACAACTGCTTACATTTTGAATTCCTCAGATGTATTGAGCCGAGGATGGGGATTCATGTGAGGTCTGCCTGTAACATGCTATTAGAAGCTCGATCAGAGACAGAAGATTAACTTCCCAATGCAGGCAGAGCAGGCATGAGATCAACAACAAATCAAGTAACAGTGAAGTACAAATAGAAAGAGAGCTGGAAATACCAAGTAAAAGGGCACATAAATTGTTGTTTTGGTTTCCTTTTGCACCCTTTAAGCCTCTTAAAAACATGACCTATGCAGTTTGAAGTTGAGATTGGGGCGCATGTCAACCCAAAGATAGAACCCCTTTTACAAAATAAGATGCAAATCAATGCTGCTACTGATTTTAGTTAAATAAACTGAACTTGAACACCTGTAATAAATTCCAGTATGGAGCACAATGGAGATCTGACTGATATACATTACACTGAGAATAAAGGGCAGAGCAGGTGTAACCATGGCTTCATGTCTGCAATCAAATTCAGTATAAATAATTTGTTTGTAAGATCTATTGAGCTTATCCAGCTCTAAATTAACATTCACCTTTCATGCATATTGAGAGTGCTGTGAAAAATTAGACTTATCCTGAATACTTCTGAGTAAAAACAAATAAATAATGTAAAATAGACACTTGTATGCACAATATATATTTATATAGTGCTATCTGTACCTATAGTGATTATACACTAAAAAATTTTAAGAACAGAGTTACATTTCCATACAAAGCACACAATAAACAGCAGCGGTTTATAACAGATGAAACAACCCTGAAGCTTATGTCTTGCACGTTTGAGTAACAATATAATCAAGAATAAAGTTACTACACTCTAAGATTGACTAATCAATTCCATTTAACAGGTCACATGGTAATCACTAACAGTTCTTTAATCTACCAAACCCTAGCAATGGCTGCCAAGTTTGTGTATGTAAGTGGAGGAGGTCTGATAGCACAATCCTACTTCAGCTGCTTTTAATTGAGTGTGCATCAGTCATCATTATCTTAATTTGCAGGAAAGCTATTTACTTGATGAGTATGAACTTGATGTTCAAGAGATCCCTCAGATTACAAAGACAACTAAAACAACATTCCCTGCTTCATTTTGCATCATTATGCAAAATATAATCATGTTATATCGTAAAATAATGGGCTAGTTATACTAATCTTGCTGGATAAACATGCCTGACTGGCCTCACACATGTCTGTGTTACTGTTAATTTTAATCCAAGGCACTTTGATGCAACTCAGCGTTGTAGTATGCAAAAGCTTAGTTGTGATCCTAATCTAAATTGGTTAAATCCCAGTTATATTATGCAATCAAATCCAAGTTTAAAGAATTAATGGAGTTAACTCTTATGTGTAATGGAATTTATGACATTTTATTCCTATTTAAATAACGGAAATATGTTTTTATTATCAGAAGTAAATCACACAATACTTCCATATTTTATTTCTCTTATTTAAAAAAATATTTCAAGAAGCTTACCTTGATAGAATGGGGTCCTGGCAGTAATAATTTCAGGGCTTGCCTCTTCAATTCCACTAAACGTGCATTGCAGTTTTCACACCACACTCCTCTATCAGAACCTGGAGATGATCCTCCTCCACTTCCAGACCCTGGAGACCCTGTGCCAAATCCAGGAGATCCTCCAAGAGACCCTGGTGAACTGTTGCCAATCCCAGGAGATGCAGGTCCGGGTGAGCCAGAAAATGAACCAGGGGAAGAAGTGCCAGACCCAGGGGAAGGTGTCCCTGATGAACCTGGAATAGAACCAGCACCTTCTGGAGCTGGTCTGCTACCAGCTCTGGACTCCTCATAGGCTTTCCGATACCAACTTTCTGGGGAGAAAGGGGCTGATGATTTTGTGGGAGAACAAACATCATTTACCTGTAAACGAAATCGTAAAGAGTGATATAAGAACGTTAACATGACATGAAAGTCTGTTTCAATGGAAAACTTCCTCCACTGCTTAACATTTAGCAAACAAGCTTTTAAGAACATACAGAGAACTTCCTTATTTGTGGCTGAAATAGCATTCATGCTTTAAGTAGGTTATTTGTTTTCCTGTGTGGATAGTAAATGTAAATTAAGTCATTCATTAACTTGGAATCTTGCAGAAATTATAAACTGACCAAACAACAAACATCTGGTATCAAGGCGATTTCATTAATTCCAAGTATTGTTTGTAGCAGTAAATAAGCAATGAAGCATAAGGGCTCTGGCACACGGGGAGATTAGTCGCCCGCGACAAATCTCCTGTGTCTCGCGCGACTGATCTCCCCGAAATGCCATCCCACCGGCGAAAATGTAAATCGCCGGTGGGATGGCAATCCGGGGAGATTAGTCACCCGCGAACAGGGAGTTTTTCCCATGTGCCAGAGCCCTAAAGTGTTGTTCATTTTTACTGATCAGATACTGCCGAAATCAGCAGTTTGTGCCATGCCAGGATTTTGGAATCAAACAATATGGGTGGAGCTTTTGGCAGAAGCAATACTTATTTCTTTTCCAGTTGAAGTGAACCAGATTTAATTTGTTTCTTTCTTTCAAGTCTCTGAAGCGATTTTAGCTTTCAGTATAATATAAAGTCCGAACTAATTCCCTTGCACTGTGAGAAAAATAGAAGTGAACTTGTCACTTGGTTTCTATTTTGTTAATATTTCTACGTTCTGTTGTGCTAACTATAGAGGGCCCATTCAAGCAGTGGGCCAAATTTCACATTACATGGAATGGCCCGACAACACCTCAAATACTGTAATCATGGGCCAAGCTGCCTAACTATTTTTATTATATCTTTATTACAAGAGCCATCTATCTTTTTTTTTTAAAAGGAAAATTCTGAACTAACAATCATAGCAATTCACAAATAAAATCAGATAACTGAATATAATTTTGTTAAGGATGCCAAATAGAGAAACCTCAGCTGCCTGCAGCTGTTTTGCCAATAACTGTTGGTGTCAAAAATAGAACATAATATATACAGTGGAGGAAATAATTATTTGACCCCTCACTGATTTTGTAAGTTTGTCCAATGACAAAGAAATGAAAAGTCTCAGAACAGTATCATTTCAATGGTAGGTTTATTTTAACAGTGGCAGATAGCACATCAAAAGGAAAATCGAAAAAATAACTTTAAATAAAAGATAGCAACTGATTTGCATTTCATTGAGTGAAATAAGTTTTTGAACCCTCTAACAAAAAAAGACTTAATACTTAGTGGAAAAACCCTTGTTTGCAAGCACAGAGGTCAAACGTTTCTTGTAATTGATGAACAAGTTTGCGCACATTTTAGGAGGAATGTTGGTCCCTCTCCTCTTTGCAGATCATCTCTAAATCCCTAAGGTTTCGAGGCTGTCTCTGTGCAACTCTGAGCTTGAGCTCCCTCCATAGGTTTTCTATTGGATTAAGGTCCGGAGACTGACTAGGCCACTCCATGACCTTAATGTGCTTCTTCTTGAGCCACTCCTTTTTTGCCTTTGCTGTATGTTTTGGGTCATTGTCGTGCTGGAACACCCATCCACGACCCATTTTCAGTTTCCTGGCAGAGGGAAGGAGGTTGTCGTTTAGGATTTCACGATACATGGCTCCGTCCATTTTCCCGTTAATGCGAATAAGTTGTCCTGTGCCCTTAGCAGAAAAACACCCCCAAAGCAAAATGTTTCCACCCCCATGTTTGACGGTGGGGACGGTGTTTTGGGGGTCATAGGCAGCATTTTCTTCCTCCAAACACAGCGAGTTGAGTTAATGCCAAAGAGCTCTATTTTGGTCTCATCAGACCACAGCACCTTCTCCCAGTCACTCACAGAATCATTCAGGTGTTCATTGGCAAACTTCAGACGGGCCTGCACATGTGCCTTCTTGAGCAGGGGGACCTTGCGAGCCCTGCAGGATTTTAATCCATTGCGGTGTCATGTGTTTCCAATGGTTTTCTTGGTGACTGTGGTCCCTGCTAATTTGAGGTCATTAACTAACTCCTCCCGTGTAGTTCTAGGATGCTTTTTCACCTTTCTCAGAATCATTGACACCCCACGAGGTGAGATCTTGCGTGGAGCCCCAGAGCGAGGTCGATTGATGGTCATTTTGTGCTCCTTCCATTTTCGAACAATCGCACCAACAGTTGTCACCTTCTCTCCCAGCTTCTTGCTAATGGTTTTGTAGCCCATTCCAGCCTTGTGCAGGTCTACAATTTTGTCTCTGACATCCTTGGACAGCTCTTTGGTCTTTCCCATGTTGGAGAGTTTGGAGTCTGCTTGATTGATTGATTCTGTGGACAGGTGTCTTTTATACAGGTGACTAGTTAAGACAGGTGTCCTTAATGAGGTTGACTAATTGAGTAGAAGTGTGTGGGAGCCAGAACTCTTAATGGTTGGTAGGGGTTCAAAAACTTATTTCACTCAATGAAATGCAAATCAGTTGCTATCTTTTATTTAAAGTTATTTTTTAGATTTTCCTTTTGATGTGCTATCTGCCACTGTTAAAATAAACCTACCATTGAAATGATACTGTTCTGAGACTTTTCATTTCTTTGTCATTGGACAAACTTACAAAATCAGTGAGGGGTCAAATAATTATTTCCTCCACTGTATGCATGTGGTTGCTGCACCTACTGTCCCTGGGAATAACCTCCACAGTAGTGTGAAGACTAGTTACTGGGCCTCAGTAACATTATTTTAGGGCCCCTTAAAACATATATTGAAATTGCTTATCAGTCAGTTCCCCACTGAGCACCATAAACGTCCAGGTGCCCCTGTGGTTGCAGGGACTGCTTACTCTGCCTACTGCCAGACACCTCCCTATAAAATGTACCCTGTATGTATACCAGCTGTCAGTCACAAAGTAATAAAATGTTCGATTTACAAATGCAGTACAGTGTGAAAAGTACAATTTTTGAATGCAAATCACCACATTTTTAAGCACAATGCAGTCTTTCCCCACCAGAATCCTAGAGGAACTATGTAAGGATGAATGCAGTTGCGGTTTCATTCATAAATTCTTAACCTCAAGTGTGGTCACACTTACTGTAAATCAGGGGTCCTCAAGCTTTTTTACCCATTAACAACATTTAAATATAAAAAAAAGTTGGGGAGCAAGGTAAGTATGAAAAGGTTCCTATGGGGTGCCTAATAAGGGCTGTGATTGGTTATTTGGTAGCCCAATATGGACTGGCAGACTCCAAAACATGGCTCCAAATCAGAAAGTCAAAAATAAGCACCCTGCATGATGGTGCCAGCAGTGTGTGTCTTGTTTGGGCTTTAGAATTCTATATAAATAACTAGGTCTAATCTAGAAAATGCATGAACACTGAAGAGTAAAACAAAAGATAAAAATAAAGATCAGGACATATTTATGGGCTCCAATTTATCTTCCTGATAATTTTCTTACTATGGCCATCAGTCGTTTAGTCGATCGGACAGGTTTTAGTTGGATAACAATAAAATCTATGCATGTATTTTGTATCTGACGAAATCCTTGGGTGACCTACAATGCAATTCTGGGACGCAACTTTCATACAATTGCCAGTGTCTGCCAATTATTTTATGTTTGGAACATCCTCCAATTTGTTATTTTTAAGGCTTTTTCCTACAATTTCAAAATTAGACACAGCTCAAGAGTGTCCTGTATTGCCTTCCTAAAGCTTTGTATCTCCTGACACTCCCTAGCTTGCTCATTCTGAATGACATTCAAGTTAGGGGCGTTTCATGGGACACCCATGTGCTGCCCACCTCCTTTCCCTTCTGCATGAATCTTTGCTGACCACAGGCAGTGCTGTATACAGTGAGGTGCAACTCTTTGCACTCCATTCAAGGAATGCATAGAGTTGCACCCCAGAAACAGCATGCAAATATATTTCAGCAAGGTGCCTTATGCTACATTATTTTGGTAAATGATGCCATATCTGGGTTTCAGATAGATAGATAGAAAGATAGATAGATGAAACACAGAAATACATATTATATGTTTATGGTAAAGGGGTGTGTGCTCTACATGCTTATTATGTTTAATATGCAGACTAAATTTACTTGCCACCTTGTTATTGTTACTGTGGGTTCTGCTCATACAATTTATTTCTATGCTTTTATATATATATATATATATATATATATATATAGGAAATTATTGAGTTCAGGTATTATGCATTAGTTTTGGCACCTACCAAAATCATTTATCCTTTGAAAATAATCTTTCTGTCTTTCTGCAGAAATTCATTCTGTGCGAGACCTTGCTATACCAAGAGCTCCTCCTCATTGCAGATCATTTGCTCTGGATATTCAAACTGTGGTAGTTTTTTTTTTGTGTGTGTGTGACAAGAATTGGAGAAGAATGCATAGGGGTTCAGATGCATAGATACAATGTGTCTGGTAGAAGTGGATCTGTTGCTTAGGAAGATACTGGCTAACACCTGGCAACACAAATGGTTGGAATATTCAAAGTCATCTAATTCTGGTTCAACAATTCTCAGAAGACTGGGTATGAACTGATCTCTAGCAAATGTGCCTGTGTGGCAGCAAATGAGTGTTAGAAAATAGCAAGGATACCCAAACATTTTCTACCAGATCAGCTAGCAGAGCAGCACTGTGCAAAATCTCTCAGGAGCGTATATATTTCTTCATTCACTCTCAACATTATATTTGCTTCCCTTTTATGAGGCACAAATAGAATGGTAATCTTAGTAAACCTTAACAAAACACCCTTAGAAAAAACAAATACAAAGTTCATGGAAATATTTGCATATTTTTTATTTATGATTGTTATTACTTCATTACATTATGGCAAGACAGGTAAGAAAACTAGATGATTCAGATGTTTGTTCCACACACTATGTCTACCAGATATACTTGTGTATTTGTGATCTATGTCTTTGTGATATGGTTTACATGTGACTGTGTAGGACCTGTGGTTGAGCTGTGTAATATAAAGGCTCACCACTGCATACATAGTGAACCATACTTCTGTACAGATCCCCATAGTGTGCTGTGGCACAATGCTTGTACTGGCTCATGCGACATGGCCAAACTGCAGGAGGAGTGCAAGAATGACAGTAGGTATGGTGAATGCCTGATATCTCTATAATGGCACTGTATGTGTGCCAGAAGCTGAGGGATACTGCCGCCTCTGGGGGAGACTTATGCTACTGTTGTATTTTGGACTGATACCTTCCCTTGTCAGTGTCTCCATGTGCGTAGGAATATGTCAACGTACAGTATATGCATTATACACATTGTGTGCATGTTAGCCAGTAAAACAGAATCACCATGAAAGAATTCCATGTACTACATTATATACATGCCTTTGCTTTGCATGTTTTAATTGCAAGTGTATTCCCTATAATTCTGCTTTCCTACCCCTACAATGGTGAGAGACTGAAATGTCTGTTGAATGGAAACACTGCATGCACCACTGGAATGCATAGGTAGAAATAATAGGATAATAATGAGTGGGTAGTTGTGCTGTGTACTGAAGGAGATACGACATGGCCAGGAAGATATCGCTTATGGAAAATGTGCTTCTGTATTTAGACATATACATGTTGGTTAATGAATTGGCGGCTTACCCCATATTTCCTGCTTCTAGAGGTAACTGCCATCCTGTCTTTATTCCCAGTCACTGAGCTCATGGTGAGAGGTGCTGAAGGCAACTTGTAGGTGGGTTACTTTGTATCCAAGATTGGACTAGGAGTGTGTAGGAATGCCAAGTGGCGGCTTTGTGCTTCCAGACCAACCCAGTTCCCCCTGTGAAGACCTAGCAATGAGCCCAGTTGGCAGAAACCTTTCCTCAAATCATTTTCACCTTCTCCTTATTTCCCTGCTGCTGCTGGTACTGCACGCTTTGGGCTTCACATCCACTGGGGTAACATATTTCACTTCAAGCAATATCCTCCAGGGTTCAGAGGGTAATAGAAAGGCTCATTAAAACAACAGTACATCCAAGGTAGTCTGAAATGGAAAATCCTAAAGCTCCCCTATTTCAATGAAAAACCAGTCGGTCTTCTTGTCCGCATAATGTGTAGAGTTAAAGGCAATCCATGGCTCTGGCTGCAGCCTCTCTGCCTCAGAAGCAGCATGGAAATGCTTGAGAGGATCCTGTGGGTGGGAGGAGCCTGGTCTGGCTGCTAAAGCTTTTGCTTTTCCTCCTCAGGTCTGGTATGAATCGGCTGCTTCCTATTAAAATGCACCTAGAGCTCGCACAGAATAATATCCTTGTTGCTTGTCCGTTCCTACCCCTTCTTAGCAGGGAACGAATTGCTAGAAAGGGTTAAGAGGCAGCAGCAGCCTCCTCCAGCCCTCATGCTGCCTGTTGTATAGAGGTAGGCTGGGAGCTGTGTTTATTTGCTCTAGTACCGCACACACCTTGCCCGACACTCACTGGCAGCACGTTGTTTTCTGTAACAAGATCCAGACTGCAGCCCTCACACTTCATGCCTTCCTGTGCCCCGCAGTGAATGTCTAATCCCCTGACTGCTTCTTGTCTCAAGCAGGGACTGTCTGTTTCTCTCAAGCGAGAAATGCTCGGCCAGCGTCAGACTCCGACTCCGCCGCAGCAGCAGCGCTGAGATCACTTCTGTTGGGCTCCTCTCTGGTGGCTGTGCCACACGTAGTGCCACAGTGGCTGCTTCTTATTCCCAAAGCGAAACGTTGCCATTCGGTAATTTACCTGCATATCCATGCAAAAAAAATGCAACGAAAGGGGATGTTCACCGTTAAATTCACTTTTGTAGATGGAACTGATTGGTGTTTTTTATGGCTTGCAAATTATTAACCTTCTTATTCTGCTTCCTGACCTACAACTTGGAACTACTATCTAAATATGGCCACTTACCCCTAAAACGCCAAATAATAGCATGAATATAAGGGTTTCATTTTATTATTATTTGTATTGCTTATATTTCTTTTCAGGCCACCCCCATTGATGTTTTCCATTTAATGTGGTTTCAAATGACTAAATGCTAGGTCTCAAGGAATTTGTATTTCCTACAGGGTTCCATCTTTATTTGACATGAACCCTTTCTAATGTGGCACCCAAACATGGTATCAGTAACATAAGGAGTGTCATTCAGGCTTCAGGGAACAATTTGCACCCAGCAGTGTGGCTAATGTGGTTATGGCCCCCTGGAAGGCCCCTATTGGGGGGGTGTCATGGTGCCCACATGGTATTTACACCACTGCTTGGTATTTCAGCTAAGTGCATTGTATAGAAGAAGTACATAATAAGACATGGATACTAAACATAATAAATGTCATACTGATCTGTCAAAAATTCATCCCTTGCATCTTTATTTTATGAATATATATGGGTGCACAGGAGTGAATTTCAGCTGTACAGCAGGTGTTTCTAAAAGGAGAGGGGGTGACTGTCTTGTACTGTACATGTAAAAGGGCCCAGCAGAACAGCAGGAGATAGAAAAATGGTGCAAAAGGATGATTAGCAGAGCTCACATGTTTTTCCACCAGCAGAGCAAAAGGCAGTGGAGAAAATGCCAATGCCAGGCTGAAATGCAAGTGTAGGCTGCCATTCTCTTTAATGCCGCATGTCAACACCCAGAAGGGGGTGGATTACAGCCAAAAATTCAAACTAAAACATTTTCTGAGTAAAATCAATGCCATGTGAGAAGTGACAGCCATTGTGTAGCATTAGCAAAAACACACTGGAAAAATAGCATATTGGAAGGGTCTGCTGCTGTGGAATAGTAGAAGGTTTGCCACCTGGCCTCTATTTTCCTGTCCTGGCCAGTAAAAATAATATATGTTCCCTGTATGTTTCCAATGTTATAAACAGGAAGGAAAGACAACAGAGATTGTTCTTCACCAAACAGGTGGCAACCCTAGAGTTAAGGTAAAGAGCAGCATGGTGACAGCAGCACAACAGGGACAAATACAATAACAGTTTGTATTGATCCCCAATCTATGGGCCATCATCAGTTGCTGCTGTACAACTCCCAGATACTCTGGGCTCCGACCCCACCATTACTAAACACAGCTCTGGAGCTATGAATTGTTCAGCCTGCAAACAGCCCATTGTTCCATTAACTATTACATGGCACATTTATATGAGACAATAAGCACAAGGAGCACACAAGTCTGCACACATATACATCTTACTTTTCATTTTCTAGACTAATTTTTTTTACACCTGACTGTTGGGGTATGTTGCATTTATGCCGTTGCCTGCACAACAAAGCTACACTTTAAATACCTTGTTGCTATAGATGTGTTTATCTCCGTGTGCTGTTACACAATTCAGACTGCCGTGTTGTGGAATTTTATTACATGCCCAACAATACTCAAGAAGCATGTTTAGTTACTGAAACAAAGGTTTTGTTACGCAATAACAATTTCACATAGTGATGAACGTCTTAGAGTAGCAGGCAGGCTTTTATGGCTTAAAGGGGAAATAAAATTAGGGAACAAATACATTGTAATACTGAATATCACATGTCTGGAAGTGAGAAGGTAGACTTTAGCACAAATAGGTTATTTATGCTTGTAAATTCACTCCCTGTTTTTGATTAGTGAGCAACATGACTGAACAATACTTTAATTGTAAATGTGGCAGTACACAGAAGGTTCTAGTCAGCAGGTTTAACAACCAAACTAATAGCTTTTCTAGCTGATTTGGCCACCAATATAGTGGGCCAAATAAAAGTGATGCAGTCATTTTCTTCCATAAGCCAACAAATGGATCTTGAGGTGCATATTAGTGCTGAACCACAGATCGCACAGAGAGGCTGATTCAGACCTCATATGAACAGATTGAACAGACCAGCCAGACCCTTTCATCACAAAACATTAATTGTCAGCATGAGATGTGCAGTTTTTGGACACAGATCAAGTTTTTTACCCTCAATGCAGGCTGCTTTCACAAAATTCAAGCATCAGTACAGACTAGCTCTTTGTGTATCTGCCTCATTTGCACCTAGTCTATCAAAATGAACATGTTGCAATGCAGGTATGCTTATTGGCAAATTGTTTAACAGTTGGTGCTGCCATTTTAGAGTGGGAATTGCATCACTTTCAACATGTAGCATAAAAATGGCATTAGCTTGTGATTGTTTTAGTGCCACTCTGCTGCGCCTATTGATAACCAACTGTAGGAACCAAAGTCAACCAAAGTGGCTGTAATTTTAGGGTTCCCCAGCATCAATAGATACACTTGCACATGATTTAGGCAAGATTTAAGTATTGACTCTTAGGGGCACATTTACTAATCCACGAATCCGAATCCAGAATGGGAAAAAATCAGATTGGAAACGAAAATTTTGCGACTTTTTCGCCACCATCGTGTTTTTTTCATATTTTGCGCAATTTTTTCATCGCCGTCACAACTTTATCGTATTTTGCGCAACTTTTTCATTGCCGCCACGATTTTTTCGTATTGAGCAATTGTAAACGGCGGAAAAACCAATCTGATTTTTTCGCGACGGCGACTAAAAAATCGCGGAAAATATACGATAAAGTCGTAACAGCAACGAAAAATCGCGGGACATACGAAGAAGTCGCGACGGCGACGAAAAAGTTGTAAAAATACCGATCATTGCGAAAAACCGCGTTCGGACGCTTTCGGTCCGTTCGTGCATTAGTATATCTGCCCCATAGAATGACTATACAAATGCGCAACTATTATTTTACAACATAACTGATTGCCATCAATAAGTATAGCATATGCGTTGATTTTAGTGCAACCACACTTCCAGCTGCTTTTGTAAATGACATATAATACATGCATGCCATGTTCAGATTATTTAGGGCATGTAGCTTGGCTAAGACAAACTTGAGGAAAAAGATTTGCTAAGAGAAGTGCTAACATTTATTTAACTTTGCCATAGTGTCAAGCAGTGCAAGCATAGTGCAAGCTAAAATCCATACAACTGTGCACATATACACTAAATAGAGGTCTGTGATTCAGGAAACAAAGCTCATACTTAAAGGCGTTTCTCCTGCTGATATATATTCACCTGCATTCCACTACAGGGGAACACAGGACGAAACACCCATGAGTACAAGCACTAGACAAGCTTTTGGTTTTCTTTAAAGTCTCAATGAATATGTCTGCCTTTTTAAATGGTAACATAAATAATATTGCAACAGCATCAGCTGGAAGTGATTCTTCTTCTGGGAGAGAATGAGTTTGCTAAAGGCATTAACTTTAGCCTTCTTTCTGCAAAAACATTGGTGAGAAAAAGCAACACTAGAACATAGAAAAGCAACACTCAGACCCTTGTGCCATTCGTGGGCATTAAAGAGGAAGTCCAGTTTAAAAAGAACATTTAATATGATGTATACAATGGCTTTCTAAGAACATTTGCAGGTTTTCATTTGTTGTTTTATTTATATAGTTTAATTACTTAACCCTTTACTCGCTGGGATCTTAGAGTCTACAGCTCTGACATGACTGCAGATAATATGTTCTAGGTGTCACATGTCACCTATACCGTGCCACTGAGGAAAGAGTAAAGCTGCCTGGCACAGAAAGGGTTAAGTCATCACAGCTTTCCTTTTTATACATCTTTCTGTTTATTTTTTTTTCAAAATGACTTTACATTACTAACTCTGGACAAACTTTTTTCCACACAAAGAAAATTGTTGATTTGAATATATTTAAATATGCTGAAAACTAATCTATGGCACTGGCGCTCATAGTGCAGTCCCTGTTTATTCTATAAGAAGCAACTTGCATTTATGTTTACAGGTACATCAGCTGGCATGCAAAAGGGTAAGATGAAGTCTCCACAGTGATTTAATTGACAGACTGCAAATATATTTAAAAAAAAAAATCTAGGAAAAAAAAAACTAATCTAGGAATTAATTTTACACTTTGGGGTGTAATGGGGTTTATTAGAAAGGTTCAAATGCCATAAACACAAACATTGTTTAAATTACTTTAATCAACAGTTTAAAGGTAAATGTTCCTTTACTCTAGCTGACACTTAAATGTTACCACATTTTTTTCTTTTTGTCAATCCTTGCATTCAAAAGTGTCTCTTACCAACAGTTCTCTTTGCTTCTTGCTGTATCCTTGTCTATTTCCTTTTCTTTTATGGAAAGCTAGTATTTAAAAAGAAATATATTAAGCTCATACTTTGGGCTTTAGGAATCACAGGTGATGTGCTAAGGTGCACCATTCCAGCAACCCTCTCCTTTTTTAAGAATGGAATAGGTAAACAGGTTGATTCCCAGGAGGAAATGAATGCATCTGGCTGAATCCATACCTCTGCCACAAGAGAAAAGCACATGAGCATTTCAGTTTGCAGACATTCTTCTCTCTCAAGATTAATGTAATATGTGGCTACTAAAATGAAAAGTGGAATTAAAAATTTGCTGGACAGATAGGTAACATTTTATTTACTTAAGTGCATTTTACACTTTAATTCAACTTTATTACCTAAGTTTTCAAATTACAGGACAGAGCATGTATTAAAGCATCTATCTACTTGTATGTTTGTGCGACTATACCCATTCTTCACTATCGTCACCATAGTATAAGCTTCCCAGGTCAAGTAAAAAATACAGGGACACAGTGCTACCCTGCGTGTAAATCGATTGCATTCAAATTACATGAAATACAATTAGTGCAGCGCAGCTTATGTTTTTTTTCAAGAAATTTTCTTGTTTTATGAGATAATGCCATAGTAGATACTTGAATATATGTGACTTAATGCTATATTATAAACATTTAATAAGGGGCTGCATCCCATATTAGTGCAGGACTCCATTCTGTACTGTTTATGGTGTATGACTACCCCCTAGTGGATTTTCTGAACAATGAAAGGTATTCCAAATTTTTTTTAACATTGCTTTGCACTTTACATACTGCCTTTTTTGTATAAAGATTTGCACCAGGACTCTGTGATCCACCTGCGCATTATTCAGATGTGCACATTAAAGCACATTAGAGGATGCAGTTAGGACAGGTCTGGTCTGCATCTGCTCATTCTACAGTCAGCATATCACAACTTTTTTATGCCACACTGGGGAAAAAAATACTGTCTGAATGGTGACCTCTTGCTCTTGTACAACCTACCCCCCTCCAGTCATCATACATGGCATAAATATTTATTAAATACCATGCACAAATTATTAGGTTTTGATACCATTTAAATGCAAAAGGCCTCAGCCTGTGTGATTTTTTTGTAGTTCATGAAAAGCCAAGGTAAAAAATCTATCCTTTAAAGTAAAGTGATAAGTGACATAATGTAGCACTGCCTAGAACCAATGACAGTACTAAGAACCATTCATAAAGTGGGTCTAAAGTCAAATAAAATAAGCAATCAGTTTATATAAATCTGGGCTGTCCATCCTAGAACACATGAATTTCTGTCACTACATGAGGGGCATCAGTTCAACTTATCAAGCTGTTATTGGCCTCTCTCCACCAAATACATTGCAATGTGACATCTAACGGCATATTAACTTGTACAGCACTTGACTGGTGGAATCATTTAAGACTTCATAAAACTGAACAGCATTCTCCATTAAAATTGTGTTTATTTAACAGCACAGAAATAGTAAGAATATTTTGGTGCAGCGGTGTAAGTATACTGTGGAAATAGCACCTTTAATTGAAGAGTTGTAACAATAAAATACAACTGGTGTAAAATACAGCTGGTAGAAACATTGCAGCATTGGAGATTTATATTTGTGCAAGTCAGGGGTAAGAGGAGGGATAAATGATACACGCCTTTCTGTACTCTGCATTGAAAGCAACATCCTCTACTTATAAATTCTTTGAAAGTTCCTCTGCTGCTTCTAAAGTTTTTGATAGTTCTCTGCCCATATTGGGCAATACACAGTGCAGCTGTATTGTGTGGGCAAAGTTCTGTACTCGGCATTTCTCTTAATAATTTACAGTAAAATTGTCCAGTAGTACCTGTAGGCTACAGTTAGGGGCAGATTTACTAAAATGTGAGTTTAGAGCTTGATACATACAAATTCACTCATATTCAATTCTATAGGATTTTTAGAAGAGAGTTTATCAAATAGTGAGCTGTAACTTTCACCTACTGACAAATACGCTTCTAAAAATCCCATAGGAATGAATTGAAAGTAGGTGAGTTTTGATGTACAGTATTAAGCTCTAAACTCACATTTTGAAAAATCTGCCCCCTAGTGTTGCATATAATTTTACTGTCTTTACCCTTTTTAACTTTACTATATATATATATAGCATGTATGTTTAACTCTAGAATAAAGTTCAGCTTCTTTTATACAACCTGTACATTGCATGTATCAAAATTAATGTTATGCTGGACAACAGAAAAATGAACTCTATGAATTCCTGAAGAAGGTAGGAACTGCAGTTCTATTGAGAGTTTATCTGACTGCAACGGCACATTGATAATCATTTTGTAAGCAAGCTATAGTTTGATGTAAAGATTTATTGCCTTGTAGATTGTAAGCTCTCTTGTAGATTGTAAGCTCTTTTGGGCAGGGCCCTCTTCACCTGTTGTATCGGTTACTGGTTGCTTTATATGTTACTCTGTATGTCCATTGTATGTAACCCACCTATTGTACAGCGCTGCGGAATATGTTGGCGCTTTATAAATAAATGTTAATGTAATGTAATGTAATGCTTTAGTTGATGATGCTAAAAGGGTTTCTGTGCTCATTTTGAGGTTTACATAAATTGGGCCAAGGTCCTGCTCCTGGCTACCATTTTCACCACTTGTTTCTCATTACTTTCCCTTTGAGTTACCAATATGGCATAAAAATTTAATGTGGGATTTAATTATTCCCATGCATCCCATGGAGTACAGGAAAAGGAGGCTATAGATTTTATACAGTTGTACTTGAAATTCTGAAACCTTTTAAATGTAATATATCTGCATAAATATGACAATTTACAATCTCTTTATTATTCACAAGTCTTGTCCGTGACCTGTAAAAGATGGACAGAAAGGAACAGAAAGACCCTGCAGATGTAATAGTGCTAAAGTGGTGTGCTTGTGCCCTCTGGTGGATGAAAACATTTTGTAAGCTCATAAGGAACCAGAATCTAAGAACTGCTATTGTGAGTGATTTAAAGAAAAATTCTATACTTTAAGACTTTTTCTAAGTAACTATTTTCATTTCTTTTAGGTTAAACTGTGTTAAATTTCAAAAGCATTAAAATTACACACTTTAGTAAAGAAAAATATAGCCTATAGGAAACAAACAAAAAGACAAGTGGGGCGAGAAAGAAAGAAAAACACAGAGCAGCATTTGAGAGAAATGGACAATGGGTATCAACAAACAATTCTAGGGGGTAATATTTTGTATACATGAAATAGAAATATTAACTGTAGGCTGGATAATTATCACTTGCTTCATGAATCCACATTTACTCTCCCCTCATATCAATCCCCAGCTTCATCTTGCCCTCTAAACCAGCCTACCATTAAAGCCTCCTTAAAACACCAGCCCACTAAATATTGGCTGTCTATGGCATCTTACAGCAGCCCCTTTGGTATTTTCCAAGATACACAGATTACTAGTCCGGGCCTGCTGTTGCTTTGCCCCAGTTCTCAAGATATAGTACCTAATCTTTTTGAAGGGACAGGGGCCAACTTAGGACAAGCCCTCTAAGGGCTCTGGCACACGGGGAGATTAGTCACCCGCGACAAATCGCCTGCGCAGCGTGTGTCATCCCACCAGCCACTTACATTTTCCCCGGTGGGATGGCAATCCGGGGAGATTAGTTGCCCGCGAACAGGGAGATTTGTCACGGGCGACTAATCTCCCCGTGTGCCAGAGCCCTAAAAATGGGACACTTGTTTTTTTATCCTGCTTAATCCTATTATAGTACCCATAATATTTAGCAATGCAGACAATTTCTGAGCTGACCTGAAGGATACTGTAACATTTTCCAGCCTTCAGGTAACCTGCTTTTTAAAAGAGTAAGGGGGCGGTCTCAAGGTCAGGACCCATTACTGGTTTCTGTATATAATGTGTTTGGAGCTAAAGTTCTCTCTTCCACTCGCTGTGAAATTAAATTTAATTTAGGAGCAGGTCTGAAATCAGAGGTGGGTACTTCATTCAAAGGTCAGTGGCAAAGGGGGTCCCAAGAAACACAGAGGTGTTATTTGTGGTAGCAAGGGGACAGGGTTTGGGTGGATCATGGGTTTTGACACAATGAGGCATAGTCCGTGTGTTTTCCCATGAGAGTATACCTTTTAAATATGCAAATATATATATATATATATATATATATATATATATATATGCAATGTATACATTTAGACATTATTAGCATGCACTTCAATAGCATGAAATGCATTGAAATGCTCTTGGGCACTTATATTTAACAAAAAATTGGCTAGAGTATCATCTGATAATCATTTGTTTTATTATAAACCTTATTTGTTAAAAACATTTATATTACAAAAAAATATTTATGTTTATGTCTATGTTCATTTTTTATATATGTGAATGCCTGTTCAGTGAACCACTGTCTCAAATATAACCTTCTAACTTGAAAAAATAGATACATGTTTCTGGTCCTGTTTTTGGTATTGATTGCCAAAGGCTCATTAGGGTGCACTATGTAAAGCTGGCCATACACGTGAAGATCTTTCAACCTTGAGGCCCTATATACAGGCAGATAAGCTGCTGAATTGGTCTAAAGGGGCCAATTTGGCAGCTTAGATCTGCCTGTGCATGGCCACTGAAAAAACTGGGCAGTCTGTGGGAATTCAAAGTCTTCAAGTGGGAATTTAAAGTCTTCAAGTCTAAAAAACACCACTTTATATATAATTGTACTATGTACGTGTTTTAAAATGCCTCCTGTTTTTTTTAAACTGACTTATTATCAATAATCATCAATGGTCATCATTGCAGCATACTCTCTGTATGGAACAACATTCTTCTCTGGATCCACTGCAGCTGACACCATCTCTTCCATCTCCTCTTGTGTGAATGGTTCACCTGAGACAATAAGACACACAGTCTGTGCAAGTGTTTCATGATTCAAAAATATTTATTTCTAGATTAGCACTGTCTCAAAATAAACACTTTGTGTATAACTGTACCTTCTTCAGTCATATATTTGACAAGTTCTTCTCTAGTGAGGTATCCCTTTTTCTTTTCATCTAAAACCTGGAAATTAGTAAATAGAGCTGATTAGCTCTGCCTGGTAACACTCTTTATTGCCTATTAAAACATAACAATAAAACACCAACCTCAAAGGCTCGGAGAAGAATATCTTCAGGAATGGGTCTATACCTGCAAACCACAAAGGAAAATTATAGAAAGACCTAAATTTGCATCATGTACAACAATTAAAAAACAAGTTTTTCTTTCTACATCTTAATCAGTTTGGCAGGTATCTTTATATAAATCAGCAGAAAAATAAACTCTAGAGAGGAGTGTAAAAACCATACACAGCAGCTCCTGTGGGGAGGGGGCCCAGGATTACAGTCCAGTGCAGTTCTAACTGAATCTAAAACATACAGTATGCATCCAACCATTCCCCCACATATATAATATATTCATCAGAGGATTGCACCCTTGTCATAACTGAAGTATTGTTTTGGGTCTGCAAATACGAAGACATTAGGCTAATGGCTGTGCCAAGACACCCTTTACCTAATGCCACCATAAAGCTGGTGTAAAGCACATGAAAGCACCTAATGAAATGTATACCTTCTCTCCATTAATGCCTTAGTCATCATGGGGAGGAATTTTTCAAAACGAATGTACCCTGTAGGTTCTTCTTCTTCTACCTAAAAGGCAAGGAATATAAATGTAAATAATAAACCATATTTGAAAAAAGAGATTAAGAAATGTAAAAATAATAAATCAATTTTATTTAAAAAAAATATTTCCTGTCATAATTACATTCCATGGGACAGCAAGGTTTATTGCGTTCAAAATCACAAAACACATGGCTATATTTTTAGCAAATAATGTGATGCAGAGTATTTAGTTAAGAAAAAACTTTACATTTAAAGGAGAAGGAAAGTCAGTTTGGCATTTTACTGCCAATAGATTCGCCACATTAGTGCCACCTAGAATGCTATATTTATTCTGCAGAAAGCATTACCATAACTGAGTAAAGAGCCCTAGAAGCTTTCTCTGTTTGTTTAAGACAGCAGCTGCCATTTTAGCTTGGTCTTCATAGCTTCCTGCTTGCAGTTTAGCCGCTATAGCTCAGATTACACATTCCTAAGGGTGGGGGGAGTCAGTTTCATGAATTCTTATGGGAGGGGAGAGCAGGAGAGAGGAGAGAACTGTGCAGACTCTGGCCCCTGGAATGAAGGATTTTTCTGAGAGAGGAAGTCATACACTCTTAGACCATGTTTACAAAAAAGGAGACAATAAATCATGTGTTTCTTTTGATGAGGACTCAGTGCAGTGTTTCTGTGAGTGCTTATGGCTGTATTAACATAGAGCTTTCTGATAAAGCTTACTTAGTTTTTACCTTTCCTTCTCCTTTAAATGTTAATGAAAACTGGTATATTTTGTATAGGATGCCTAATGTGTCTATATATTGATGTTCATTTATAGTTGCTCAGAGTTGCCATACTATTTTTTGTTTAGAAAATGTAACATTTTAGAAACAGACTTTAATAAAACAGTGCCCTCTATTGGCTGAACATGCTAACAAAGACTCGCAGAATTCTTGTTGCCTTTAACAGGCAAAAACTTTCTCAGCTACATCTTAAACGTGGGAGTTATTTTACACAGCAAGATAAGACATACAAAGGTTTTATCTCTTCTTAGGCAATAATAGGTCAGAATAAATATAAAAATATTTTTACTTTTACAGCTGCAATTTTTCAGTTTTTATTGATATGGGCACAATAAGTGCATATAGTTCTGTACTCTTTAACTTGTTTTTAAAACCTTACCTCTGCAATCATATCATGGAGTTCGCCTTCTGTTGGGCAACATTCTAAAGACCTTATGATTGTTCCAATCTCTCTGTTACAAAAGTAGCACAGTTAATGCATGAAACTTTAAAATAAAACAGGGTTAGGGTTAGCTTTTATATCCTGTTAATGTAAAAAAAATCTTAATTAGTCTAATAGCTTTAAAAAATAATAAATAAAATAAATAATGTGCATATTGTATACTTTTTTTAATGAGAACTCTTGACAAAGTAAGGTTTTGCTTGTTTAGTGTGTTGTTTTTTTTTACACAATACAAAGAAAATGATTACCAAAGCACACACACTTTTGAGATTGCATTAAATAATAAAAATGGCAGCTTTAGGAACTGAAAGCTTGTACAGCTGTCTTTCTCCTGTTTACCCAGCATTCTACAAAAAAAAACTACAGGGAAAATGTTATGTTTACCTGACATCAACAGTTTTGTTACATTCATGGTCAAAAACCTCAAAGGCTTCTGTAATTTTTTTCTGTAAATCTGTCACTAGAGATTCTGAAAAAATATGTGTAAGAAAATAATTAGATGCATTAATGGATTAGCAGGCATAGTGACATGCTTTACAGTTATACACTGTTTCCATTACTAATATGACTATTTGAGCTCCATCTGTGTGGAGAACCATCTGTCACCACTTCAAGTGCAACGGATCACCTCTTTAGCACACACAAAGATTTTGGCATGAAAATACATATATTTATATGTCACATGCCTGTCAGTGCACACACAGGTTCAGAAAGAGAATGGTGGTGCATTGCCTATTCTCAGATTGCGCTGAAACAGCCTTAGAACCAGGGCCGCCGCCAGGGAGGACAGTCCTGGGCCCGGTGGGTTTTGAGGTTTAAGGGGGGCCCGGCCGTGCTGCTGTGAGAGCTGCAGAATCGGGTAGCAAAGGACAGGAACCTGGGTGCCTGTATCTCCTTTACTGCTCATTTACCACAGAACTCTAAATCCTGGTAATTCTGCATGGGGATTGGATGGGTCCCTTCCAGCCCATTCAATCACCATGCACCTTTTCCGGGACTTAAACTTTATTGGCAAATGAGCTTACAGAAAGCTGTATGAGATAATAAGAAGCTGGCACTGGAGCGCTAGTCCTGTGTTCTGAAGGCTGCTGGTCACTGACTGCAGGGGGCCCTGGTAATCCAAGTGCAGCGTGGCCTGCGCTCCTATGACCATAAAAAACACCAGGACAACTATTTGCCCTCAAGGCTGCCCTGTACGGTGGTATTCTCTGTTGCTCATATACAGTATGTCTGTTCACACCATAACCTAAACGCTTGAATTAAGGAAATGGATTAATTGGCTTTGGCACTGACTATAATGGATAGAAAACAGAACATAAGCTACTAGCTTTTTTAACACACATTAAAAATGTAATTTGGTGCTTTTTTTTGCATTTATTACTTTTACAGTTTTCCTATATCTTGCACTGATCAGAATAACTTACTTCATTACAGCAACTTATAGTAGCTCATTGTCTCTTGCTTACATTTCAGGGTTTGTTTTTAGCCAACAGTATTGAGATGAGGTATAATAGTAATGGGTGCTAAATTCCAAAGTTTTGATTATAACTATCTTGCACAGAAGCCAATCCTAGTAACAGGGATGTGACTGGTGTGATCAGTACAATTTTAGGATATCCTTAGGTACACACCTACATACCTACACCTGCACGGCCCCCTTACGTTATCAGAGAATGGGAATTGCAGTACATTTTTTAAGGGGAAGTAAAGTGAAAAATCTAAGAGCCCTTATGGTGCCAGGTTCTTTATGAAAAAGACAATATTTTTTAATATAAATTTATTAAAAAAATCCATACAGGTTTTTTTTTTGTTTAACATAAATATAATCCCTTGCCTTTGATTCCCCCCCTTCACTTCACTAGGTCTGATGTACTGATCGAACAAAAGCTTAGATGCCCACTGGCTGGACAACAGATCCTGCTAATTGTGTTGTATGGGGCCTGTGAGTTCTGATGGCAGCCCTGCCTAGGATTATAGCACATTCTGCTGCCTGCAGTATATCAATACTAAAATTCTATTCCAAATTGTACCAATAGGTTAATTGATACTCTATCTAAAATGCACCCAGTATTTTAGTCACCCATAAAGATGAACAGGCGATTATTTGTAGAATGTACTTTACTCGTTTCTATTGATTTTCTAACAGGGTTCAGACCAAGTCTCTGTTAATTTCCCCTTCTCCTTCCCTCTCCTCGTCTCGCTATTTTTATCTGTTTTTTACATTTTGTTATGGAGCATTAACTTACCAGCGGCCTCCTTCTCATCAGTCATTTTTGTATCTGGTTGCTAGGTGACTGCACAACCCAAGTCATTTGACCACCTGGTGGCGCTGAGATGACGTGCGTGAATATAAAACACTTCCTAGCTGCTTGTTCCTGCGAGCGGCTGGAGCGTGACGTCATTGATCTGCGCCATTTGGAAAATACAGCTACAGAGGAGTGAAGAGTAACAATGTCTGAGCGGAAAGTCTTAAATGTACGTAATAGTAAGAAGGGACTTGGGGAAAGGGACAGGAGGCGCTTGGTTAAGGGATAGACCGGTTGAAGATATGTAAACAGCACTCACTAATAAAGACGTGGTGCGTCAGTAAAAACTCTGAGGATTGTGTTATAAAAGGTGCAAAATTCTGTACATGACTTGTTACCTAATGCAACCAATCAGCAAGTAGCATTTGCTGGTCACTTTTTTTTAACGCAAAATATGGCTTTCTTCACCCTGGCATACTTGTAACTTTTATTACGTATGAGGGATATTACATATGTTACATGTTATATAATTAATACTAAGAGAAGTTATCAAAGTAGTAAAGGCTGAAGTGAAGACAACTCTGCTGGGTCAGTAGTTCCAGCATTCCACTCTGTCAGCTTCAGGGGTAGGCTGCAAGGTCACCAGTATGAAATTCAATTATTATATTGTACATTTAAAGCAAGACAAATCTTGCTTCCTATGCCAGAAGCATCTTGTTTAAAAAGCTTGGTCATTCCACATACGTGCAGAGTTCAGCTAAAATGCATAACTATTATAATCATAATAAACGTTCTCTGGCAAAATCTGGCTAGTGTGCAGTAACAGGCGGATTACACATGGGGCAGCTAAATCAGCATGTCCCCTGTGTAGCAAAATGGTTTGTATGATATGGGCCTAGAGCTAACAGCGATGGCACTGGAAACTGGTTAACACAGAATATAGTCAGTTTATAGTGCGTACTACTAATATCAGTTGTCAGGGTCACGTTAAAAAACATGCTGAAGGTACTTTGATGTCTATGTTATGAAGATGTAAACTGTAATTAAAAGCCCAGCTTATGAATTCTTACATTTCTTGCTATATGTAATGACACCTATATATGTACAGATATATGAAGACACTGCTGTATCAGCCATGAGTATCCAGGAAATAAATTGTCACTTAACTGAGGAAGATCTAGGCCTTACCCTTAGATCTTAGGTCTTACACTAACTGGCTTGCAGACTTGGTCCCCCTAGCCACTTGGTCAGTTTAGGTACCACTGATATAGATGACACATAATAACATAGTAAGTTAGGTTGAAAAAGGACATATGGCCACCAAGTTAAACGTAATGCTTATATATAACTTGCATAACTGCTAGTTGATCCAGTGGAAGGCACAAAACCCCATCTGAAGCCTCTCTAATTTGCTGCAGAGGGGGAAAAATTCTTTCCTGACTCCAAGATGGCAATCGGACCAGTCCCTGGATCAACTTGTACTAAGAGCTATCTCCCATAACCCTGTATTCCCTCACTTGCTAAAAAGCCATCCAACCCCTTCTTGAAGATAACTAATGTATCAGCCAGTAGGAGTGGTTCAAGTATGGAATTCCACAACTTCACAGCTCTCACAGTAAAAAAATCCTTTCCGAATATTTAAACAGAACCTCCTTTCTTCTAAATGGAGTGGGTGCCCTTGTGTCAGTTAGAAGGACCTACTGGTAAATAAAGCTTTAGAGAGGTTATTATATGATCCCCTTATATATTTATACATAGTTATCATGTCACCTCTGTGCCTCATCTCCAGTGTAAACAGACCGAACTTTGCTAGTCTTTCTTCATAACTGAGACTTTCCATACGCTTAACAATCTAAGCTGCCCTTCTCTGGACCCTCTCTAATTCAATAATGCCCCGTTTGAGCACTGGAGACCAAAATTGAACAGCATATTCTAGATGGGGCCTTACCAGCGCTCTGTAAAGGGGAAGAATAACCCCCTCCTCCCGTGAAGCTATGCACCTTTTGATACAGCTCAAAACCTTGCAGCTGCTGCCTGGCATTGCTTGCTACAGCCAAGTTTATTATCTACAAAGACTCTGAGGTCCTTCTCCATTATGGACCGTTCGTGCATTTTTCTTTTACAAATAATAAATTTAAGTTTATACATATTTTCCAGTTAACTATTTTATAATAAGCTTTTAATCAAAGCGTTTGATTTTATTTCACTGAAATATATTGACATTTTTTTCTGGAAACATAGTACTAGTGGTCGATATATGCATGCAGTACATCAGCTGTATTTGAACGTACTTAATATTCCAAGGACTTACTTGTATGCTGTGTAAAGCATTTGCAGTCTTTGGCATTGTTTTTCCCCCAACGTCCACAATGTTTACCATAGGGAGGCTGTCAGAGCTCTGCATCCTTCCATATATGGTGATATCATATATATTTTTCAGGTTATCTTCTAAGGCAACCAATCATTCATTTATCGAGCCTATAAATTGTTTACTGTTATAAATAATTATAAATTATTTGCTCTTATTGTTATAAAATGATTTCATTTTAACTTTTTATCTGTTTTAGAAATATTACCCTCCAGATTTTGATCCATCTAAAATCCCAAAGTTAAAGCTTCCAAAAGATCGCCAGTATGTGGTTCGTCTGATGGCACCATTTAATATGAGGTGAGTGCATGTGAGTGGTGTTTAAGGAGTAACCCACTGAAATATTTTTTATACTGTTTTTCATCGAATTGTCCAGAGTAAGTAATTTTATTTCTTCGTCAATGTCTTTGCAGGTGTAAGACTTGTGGAGAGTATATTTACAAGGGGAAGAAGTTCAATGCTAGAAAAGAAACTGTGCAAAATGAACTGTATCTGGGGCTCCCTATTTTCCGTTTCTATATTAAGTGTACACGTTGCCTAGCTGAGATCACTTTTAAGGTAATAAAGTAAACCTTATATTTGGAGGATATTTTTGAAGGACCAGCACTCCAGTTAATGAATTATAAAGTTTTAACATCACTGTGTATATGGACTTTTATCAAGGATCCTAAAGTAGTACGATAGAAGCATGCTTGATAAAGGCTCTAATGTGGGCCAAAACGTTGGATTCAAAGTGGTGTTAAATAAAACAGTATAATTCAAGAATGGAGTTCTGGTCCTTCTGAAAGCTTTATATTACATATTGACCGTGTACCCAAGGCTAGACTGACTATGGACACACACACATATATATTTATTTATAATAATACACAAGGGCCGTTAATCTCCTGTACAAAATATCCTTATAAATGGCCATGACCTACTGAAATGTGTGTTTTGTAAAATAATTTAGCATGTTGAATACAATGAAAATATAACCAATCCACGCCTGATCATAAGCAGAACAAGCTGCAAATGTGGCATTTTACATTCACTTGAATGGGTGTGAGCTATGCAGTGTTGTGTCATCCCCCTCATTCACCGAGGTGACAAAAATTCTGCACATCTTGTGCAATTACCCTTAGCTACTGACAAACACATTAGTCTGGATTTATACTAGCTTTGTTTACAATAAAGTCAGTGTTGTTTGAACTATATGGGAAGTGGCATTGCCATATTTGGGTGAATACATCTCCCTGTATTTCCCTGTATGGACATGTCAATAAATGTGTTACACCATTATTATGTTTACTGCATGTATTATCTTTTTGGTTGTTTTTTTTTATCCTATAACATTTAGTTTTTTCCACACAGACAGACCCTGAAAACACAGATTATGCAATGGAACATGGAGCAACTCGCAACTTTCAAGCAGAAAAATTGATAGAGGAGGAAGAAAAGAGGTTTCAAAAAGAACGTGAAGAAGAAGAGCTCAATAACCCTATGAAGGTAACTACCACTCTTTTTGGAAGGAGAATGGGTTAATAAAATATTGTTTTTCTCATTTATATATATTCTGGCAAGTTATACTGTTTTCTCTGGTACCGTGGTTCACTCTTCTGCTTCTGGTGTTCCCAATCCCCCTCTTTTATGTTTTTATGCTCCTGTTAGTTGTGGTTCTTCACATTCTTTGTTTTTTAAAGGACATGTAAACCCCACACACAAAAATGTAAACAGTGAACAGCCTCTTTGAAATCTTTCAATACCTACCACACTGGTTGTCCAGAGGTTAAAGGAGAAGGAAAGGCAAAGTCACTTAGTGGTGCCAAAATGTTAGGCACCCCCAAGTGACTTGAATCGCCTACCTTGTACCCCGGGCTGGTGCCCCTGTTCAGAGAGAACAGCACCAGCCCGAGGTACCTGCAGCGTTTCCTCCTTCCTGTATCGCTTGCCCGCGCTTGCGCAGTAGAGTGAAAAGCCGAACTTTAACAGAGACGTTGGCTTTTCACTCTACTGCGCATGCGCCTATTGTGTTAGTCTCATCGAAATGAAGCCGGGAGGAGGAAGAGCTCGCTACAGGTACCGCGGGCTGGTGCTGTTTTCTCTTAACAGGGGCACCAGCCCGGGGTACAAGGTAAGCGATTAAAGTTACTTGGGGGTGCTTAACATTTTAGCACCCCCAAGTGACTTGGCCTTTCCTTCTCCTTTAATAGTAAGGCTGCAACATCCCCTTAATCACACACAGATTTGCTTCTCCTTCTCACTCGGCCCCCTCCCTTAGGAATTTGCTTTGGCTGTTGGCTTGTGGGCATGCTCAGTTGTTCTAAGCTCAGATTACTAAACACGCCCCCCAGTCTAGCAGCCAGTGAAGAGATGGCATTGCTGGTTCCCATAGAAACTCAGCTCTAGCTGTCTGCTTCAATATTTTCTCCCAACCAACTCTCCTGAGCTCAGCTCAAACAAAGCAGAACTTTTATCAGAGACAGTTGTGTGCCTGTGTGAGCCTGTATTCTTGATTAAATGTATGCTGATTAAGGGTCTGTGTGTGTGTATGCTGTTTGCAGATTTAAATGTATCTAAATATGTATCAGAGGAAAAATGGCCACCAGGTGAAAGCTGTTATTTAGTTTAGGAAAATGTGATGGTGCAAGCAAAGGGAGGGGATATATGCAGTACAAATGAAGCCATTTGGGTGGGGGAGACGTGTTGCGGCAACGCAATTGTACTCTATAGTTTGAAAGTCAGTCGCGGCGACTAATTGCCCCATGTCTCTTCGCCCTAACCTGAACTGTAGCATGGTGAATGTTCACCAGTTAAAGCAACATAAATACTTCTACACCTCTGCCTAATCAGTATGAGTTTCTGAGAGATTCTTTATTACAACATTATTATCCCCCTGATTTAACATGCTAAAACTAGCAAAATAAAGCAAATACTGAAGTTTTATTAACATTATACCTATATATATTTGTGTATATAAAAAGTGTATATATACAGTTGTGCAATGCTCAAAGTAGCATTATAGTTAGGCTATGGATTAGGTTCAGTCAGGCTCTAAAATCTGATTAAATCCTGCAAAAAAAAAAAAGGCTAAGATCTGGACAACTCCTTAACTCCTTTAAAAAGTATATAAAATGCTATTTTTCTTTTTTAAAGAACCAGTTAATATCAGGTTGTTTGCTGTTTTATATGATTATGCTATAATGTTCAGAAGTACCAAAGTTGGTTTGCCTGGTCTTACATTCACCTGAGGTGTTAATTATCATGAATATGGAAGTGTGACACATACCCTGGAACCGACAGAGTTCTGAAATGAAGATGTGTAAGGAAATGTCTGTGCTGAAAACCTAATACTGCTGTCCAGCAAAATTAACTTACATTTTTGTATTTATTTGTACTATTAAATAATATTGTACAAACTATGATATTAGTGCGTAACATTTTGGCACCCCCCCCCCCCATCCCCAGTGACGTAGCCTTTCCTTCTCCTTTAAAATGATGGCAAAATCATGTTTGTTAATACAGTATGTCTATGCAACTTTAATGAAAAGATCCCCTTTGTCTAACTCACTGCCAGCATATAGAATCTTTGATTTGGTTGTACCAACATGAAACTCTTTTATAACTTTAGGTTCTTGAGAACCGTACCAAGGATTCCAAAATGGAGATGGAGGTTTTAGAGAACCTGCAAGAACTGAAAGAATTAAATCAGCGCCAGGCAAATGTGGACTTTGAAGCAATGCTGGAAGTTTATAAAGAGACAGAGGAAGAGATCAGGAGACGGCAAGAGGAAGAGGATGAACAAGAGATGAGGTTTGCATATGAAAGTCAAAGGCATACAGAGGGCAGGATCATCTTCATTGTTTAACAAACAGGCCAGCTTAGGGATTTAAAAGAGTACTAATTCTCATATATAGGGAGTGCACTCACCTATATTAACATAAAAAATTAAAAAACATTAGCATATTGGGGTCATGAATGCATAAATTCTAAATGAATCATCACATATTTATATCACAGTTTTTGCATAATTCACAGGATAAGAGGTCCAGTGTAAAGAATTATTATAAATCAATTTCTAAAACATCCCAACTATTGCTGAATTCTATATTACATGTGTACTACCTGCTGTGCTGTGTTTCATATGAAACTATTAATGTTTTAGGGCAATGATGGAAGAGGCCAACAGAAAACGGATGTTAGTTGATTCTGACTCAGATGAAGAGGGTTCTGAAGTGAAGCCTAAACACACAATAAAAGCAAAGGCAACAGATATCTTGGTTAAGGTAAGAAGCAATACAGCACCCCTGCTAAATATTTAATTTTCTAAGGATTTTAAATCATGGGTATAAAGGCACATAAAGCTGGTAAACTAATTTATACTCTCAAATACCTGAAAATGGTCATTTTAACTATTTTAATTTATTTTACAGGAAGTTAGAAAATTACAGTGCTTTAATTTTCTATTTTAGTGCAAAAAAAGTATATATCTCGTTAGCTTTCCAAACACAACATCCCTTTGCATCTTTAAATATGGAGGGCTTATTTGCTATGTGAAGAGCAGCAGTGCTAAATGCAGTCCCCTATGTCTTGGATTTTGTTCCCTGCCCTGCGCATAGTTGAACTGGCACAGGTCTCTGAGATCCTAAACAGAGTTTGGTATTGCTGTATTCACGGTGCAGGCAGGGCATAACACAGCATGTAGGAATCCCTTTCTCAACCCCTACCCATTCCCTAACCTGCTTGTCATTCAGATGTGCAAATTAGGAATGGCAAATGTATGCAAACTGGAAAAGGACCCTTTACTTCCTCATTTTGGTTTTTTTTTCCAAGCAGGAGGTGCAGAGTTCAGCCTCAAACTTGGCAGTAGCACTCTTTGAATTAGCACTAAGGGGTGCACTTTTGTGTATCTGCCTGGGGTCTAGGTGAAGCCCTATGATCTGGCTAGTTTAGTGCCTTATTACTAACTGGTAAAAAGTGGCTTCACGTCTATGTCACCATATTGAAAACAACTTGTGTCCAAAAACATACACCAAGAAAACAGAGTCTATTCCAAAGTAATAATTGTTTTAAAAAGATACTTGGTTGTCCTTTTAAATCTTTTTCTTTTAATTGTACTTTGTTCTCAAGCTAAATGCATATAGTACTTGTTGAGAGCATGCTTTCTAGGAATTAATACTCTGTGATGCTATGCTTTCCCTGTAGAATGATCATGTCCAGAACAAGAAACAGCGAGGGGAGAAATTGGAAGGTGGCAGTCTTAAAGTAAATAGCCGACAGCTGTTATCGGGACTTGTAACAAGAAAGCAAGAGGTGGCACAGCCTGACAAATCTAAACAGGACAACACCAAAACAGATGATGAAAAAATTGCGCTGAAAGTCACCGAAACACAGAATTATAAGTTGGCATTACCATCCAAAGGTAATAATGACTTCTTTAACAACATACATGCAATTTAACCATAAATTATCCCAGAATATTTCTAATATATAGGGCTAATATTTGTCTGCTTATAGGAGAACTAAACCCCCTCGGTTAAAAAAGCCCCCTTAAATTGCTTGCCTCTACCCCCTCCCCCCACACGTCTCCCTTATCGTAAAGTCTCTAACTTAAAAAACTGTCCCCATTGCAAACCCCAACCCAGAAGAGCAGAGTTGAGCAGCTGCATACCTGGGCGACATCTTCCCTTTAAGCAAACATTTTTTGGGACCCTGCTTAAGCATGCACAGTTTAAGCTGATTTCCTTCTAGCCCCGACTAGTTCCATAGACTAATGTATAATAATGTAATGTATCATCATAGTCCTTCGTGGCACTCCAATGTAGTCTTTTCGCTGTTTTTTCTATCTAACCACTAATTAACACATATATTCTTATCTTTTCCTTAAGGTACAATACCTGAGTCCTATACCAAAAATGTCACCTCCAACCTGCCTGGCTCTTCAGGTCTGTCCTCTTTGATGCAGCTGGGAGCATACTCTGATAGTGAAGAAAGTGACTAAGGATCAGAAGACAGATTAAATATATATAATATATTATATGATAGCAATTGCAGGCAACTTTGTTACATATGATATTTTGGTCAACCTTTCCAACAAGATCTGTTTTCCTGTGTCTAGAGTACAGGAAAGAAATTCCCCAAACTTTTTAAGGTGATAGGTTTAAGTCTGTTATTTAACAGACCATAATATTTTGGTATTTTTCTTCAATTCCTAAATTACAGCTAGTTTTAATACTTAAGCTTTTTACTATTGTTTAATAGATACTTGTCGTATTTATTGGCTAGTAAAATTTCTTTCTACTGGTTCATTCAGACCCCCCTCAGTAACGCAGCTTGTTTAAGTTAAGCAACTTTTTTTAATGTTTTTCTTTATTTGGTCTTCCATTCTTCACCCTTTAATTTTATATAGGTATTTAATCTATGCTTTTAATTAGAGCAGAGGTTCTTAAATTGCAGATAGCCCCCAAAGCAGTAGCAGTGTAGTTGGCATAACCATCAATGGAAAAATTATTTGAAGATGACTTAAGAAATATTTTTATAACATATCTGTATTTTTTTTGTGAGATGGGGGGCAGGGGGGGGTCCTAACCAAAGGCCATACCTCAAACAGTGGCTTCCTTCTGGGTAGACTAAAAAGACACTGAATTATTTAGCTTTTTGTTCAGCAGCTCTCCAGTTTGGAATTTCATCAGCTCTCTGGTTGCTAGGGCCCAATTTAACCTAGCTACCAGGTAGTAGTTTGAAAGAGAGACAGGAATATGAACAGAGGAGGGCCTAAATAGAAAGATAACTAATTAAAAAGTATCAGTAAAATTATAGCCTGACAGAGAAATTGTTTTTGGCCAGCTGGTGTCAGTGACTCCTATTTGAAACCTTGAAATACAATTGAAAAGTTCCTAAGAAAAGGCCATTCTGTAACATGATAAAAGTTAACCTGAAGGTGAACCACTCCTTTAACCCACAGTAGACAATCGGCAATTAGCTCTGATATGTTTACTGCAGGCAGAAAATAAAGCTAATCTAACTTTAGTATGATTTCTGCACCATGTGTATGGCTTATAAATGCTTGCCGAAAATACGCGCCATATGCTCCTACCTGTGCCTGCACCTGAATGAATAGAATACGCTCGGGTGCAGGCACATGTAGCCGAAAACCGCATAAAAATGCAAGACTTTGGATTCTCTTGCGTTTTTATGCAGATTTCTGCTATATGTGCCTGCACCCAAGTGTCTTCCATTCATTCAGGTGCAGGCACAGGTAGGAGCAAATGGGGCGCATGGCGCGTATTTTCAGCAAGTGTTTTTCGGCTTGCTGAAAATATACTCCATACGCATGGTGTAGCATTAGCCTAATAAGTTTTAATAACAGACACATTAATGGATCATTAACAGATACCACATTTTTAGAGACCATGCAGATTCCTGATAGTTTGGTAGTAAGATTGATCATCTAATCTCCTGCACAAAATGGCCTGCACCAGCCAGGAAGAGAACATCATGAAATATAATTGTTTGCTAAACTTAAACGAAAAAAAAATTTCTAATATGACATAATCTAAATGACCAATCGCCACAATATGTGCACAGTTTTAATTAACGGTCTCATTTTTGAAGAAGATACAATTTGCCTATTTAATCCCTACGTGACTTGATCCTCAGAATTAGGGGCCCATTCATTAAATTTTTTTATTTTTTTTTTATTTTTCTAATTTATAGAACTTTTTGTAATGTCCGCAGTTTGTGGTTTTTCACAACGACTACAACCATTTTGGAATTCATTCAAGCTTCGGTATCGGGACTATGTTTTGGCCAGGTTGGATCTGTACAGTGCCATTGAGTCCTATGGAAGGCTTCCAAAATCATACATTGAAGGTTTCAAAGCTAGAAAGGTTTTCTCACCGTTTACAAACGTTTGGATCCGAAAATTTTGCGGCTTTCAAAACGCAACCACAATATTTTCGTATGACCGAGAAAATAATTTTTGTGACATTTTCACACATCAGAAATCATCGTGGTTACTCCAAATCTTTTCAAAGCGTGATTTTAACCACCCAAAATTTGTGGTTTAATGAATGGGCCCGTAGTGTTTGATTTATTAAAAGGGCCTGTCACTTAAACATAAAAACCTGTATAATAAACTTTCTTTACAGATTAAACGTGAAACACACTTTTTTTTTTTTTTTTTTTTAAATTAAAACATTTATAACTGCTATAAGATTTTTCAAAATCAGCTGTGAAACATATATTGCCTGACCCGCCTCTATGCCTCGGGCACAATGGCAGGGCAGACAATCACTTCACTTTCCATTCAGCATCTCCTAAATTTCACTGTACCTTCACGTGCCTCTTCCCTTCTCCCAGTCTATAAGGGCAGTGACACACCGGGTGGTTAGTCGCCGCGGGACAAATCTCCGTTGTCGCAGGCGACTAATCTCCTCGCAATGCCATCCTCTCAAGTCGACTTCAGCAAATTGCGGCGCCGCATATGCCATCCCACTGGCGATTTACATTATAGCCGGTGGGAAGGCGTTGTGGGGAGATTAGTCACCTGCAACAACAGAGATTTGTCATGACACGACTAATCACCCCGTATCACGGCCCTGATTGTGTAGCCAGGCTTTGGGATGATGCACAGCTTGTCTTAGTAACAGTGTCTCTGCCTACTTGCTGGGATTGTGAATTACAGGACTGAGAACAATGTTTTATAAGATAATTTATATAGTGTAATGTTTATTTTGGTCGGCCAACACAATAGAAAAGAATTGGAAATAATTTTTAATGTGAGAGGTCTGCTTTAAATTTTTTTTCTGCACCAAGCACTAACAATATTTGCCCTTTGGTTAAACAAAATAACAATACTTCAGATTCCAGTTGTCTGTATGGATGACACTGCTTATTTATTTGTTGTTTTTTCTCTTTATTTTACTTATAGGAGAACTATATTCTAGTGTCCTCTCAGCCATGCTTAAAAGAGTTCCTTTAACTTAAATCAGTCACAGTCCCAGAACATTTTGTATACATTCTCAAATGCTTGCAACAAAATTGTGTCACAAATGAATTGGTGTGCAGGGTGCCCTGGCAGAGTACCATTAGATCCCCTGGTGGACCCAGACCATAGGGCACCCCAGCCAAGGAAGCCCTTTCTAATACCCACCATAGGTCAATAAATCACCTACAACATTCAGCACTGTTTCACCTCTGAGCCGTAATTAGCTGTAAAGTGGTCCCTGGTAGGCTGTAGGAGGGTTTGTCTGGCTTTGTAGGCGTGTCTTATCTTTGTACATATTGTGTGTTTTCTATATTTGGAAATGGATTTTTGATCTCCTTGGTGTTAGCTCATTGTAAAAATGTAAATAAATGTAATCAACTTTAATCATTTCAATCATTTTCTAGAGAGTTTTGTGGACTTTTTTGTTTTAACTATGGATTTATATTGGATTACAGCAACAAAGCATGGGAGGGTGATGGGTTTGGGATTAAGGCTTGTCTCGGTTATTGTTTAAGGCAGGGCTGTCCAACTTCGACCCCCATTATGGCTTCTACTATGGTGTAGGGCTGATACTAGGTTCACCTTCCACAGACAGCATAGGGCAGGCAGAGTATGGCTTACACAGGCAGGGTAGGGCTGGCAGAGTATGGCACACACAGGCAGCATAGGGCTGGCAGAATATGGCACACACAGGCAGCATAGGTCAGGCAGAGTATGGCATACACAGGCAGCGTAGGGCAGTCAGAGTGTGGCAAATGCAGGCAGCATAGGGCAGGCAGTACATACAATGCTGGCACTGCACCTACAGTCTGTCTGAGGTGGAAACAGGTGAACAATGTGGGTTCCTCTCCAGGCTTGGTATTGGATTGGTTTGGATTGCCCAAAAAACAATTTTCTCTTATGCGTGGGGGTGGTGGATTAGCAGGGGTACAGTTTTTCAGGCCTTGCTACAGTAAACTGATGCTTTATAATGAGTCAAATTGCTAATAACCAACAAACCTTTAATCTGCATGGTGTTGTGGTTTCCCAGAGCAGATGGACAGGCCAAAAAGGGTGACTAAAATCACTAATTTACTGTAATCTGTTAGGGAAGGTGTTTGTATCCTGTTGGTCAACACCAAATAATGGTTCCCATACAGTTGGGGTGAAATACGATTATGTAACCCGTTTTCAACATGAACAAAGTAAATAGAATTTATTCTGAAAAAAGATTGTGCGTATACATTCAATACAATATATCTTTGTGGTGGGTTTTTGGGGGTTGTTTTTTTTTTTTTTTTTTTTAAATATATCACAAAAAATGTTATGTTCCCTGTGCAACTGTTAAACTTGGCAGCAATGAACAAATATTTTACCTGCTGGTCAAGTTCCATTTGCATAAATGGGAAACTCCGAGGTTTGGAGGGCAGCAGAAGCTGGGGATACAGGGGGTGCTGAAGCAACTGGGCACAGAGATCTAAGGGTTCCCAGGGCACAAAGAATTTGATCTTTCCTGGGGAGTTAAGAACTGCAGATTGAAAAGAACAGTTCACAATTGGGGAGAGGGAAATTTTTGGCCACACCCCAGCTTTGCTCAGTTATGACCCAAAGACCCCTCCAACTTGGCTCACACTTGTTATATAATTCTGTGAGAGTCCCATGGGGTGACAGCTCTGCAACATGCAGTAAGAATGGGTTATTAGTGGATAGATAATCCTGAAACTGTGTCGCTTGGGCCCACGAGATTTCATCAACAAGGGGATTCTCGCTGAAATATATGCCAAGATTTCATAAAAATGGATGTTGTACCGCTGAGCACATTTGCTTTTGGCAAGTGCTTTGCTGGATTTTTCTATGCTCAATTAGGTGAATAACTAGCACAAATAGAAACCAGTCAGGAGCTGATAAAGGGCAGCATCTTCCCCAGATTTTGCTGGTACCTGTCATTGTTTGTGGGCTTAAAAAAGAATAGGTTGATTTATATTTCTAGTCAGGCTTCATATATTTTATTTGTCACATGCAGCAGCCAATGATGACACAAACACTAAACACATAACAAATATGAAGTGCTATTATAAATATAAACAGTAGATGTCATCAGTGAGTTACAATGCCTCTTTAAAATTCAAAACTGTTCCTTAAAAATACTCTGGAACGAATACATGAACTGATCCCATGATTCAGATTGTAACAAAAAAAAAAACAACTTTGTATATTTGAATATCAATATAACATCTACATATAATTACTGTGTAGAATTAGGGGAATATACAGAATTAAATGTCATTAATTAACAGAAAATACTAGTTCATTTATAGCCTTCAAGGCCCAAGGTAACAATTTGCAGTACCTTGCTGGCTAGGCTGGGTACAGAGCTACAAAAACCACAACTCAAAATATCCCTGACTGGAAAATCACAACTGAGGAGACACAGTCGGTACTAAGCATGTTATATACCAGACTATTGCATTTAACTACACACTAAGTTTCACTAAATATTCCATTCAATAGAATTTGATTTTTGATTAAACCTGTTACAGTGCCTCCAGTCAAGGAATTGCCTTTCCTATACCTCCCACGAGAAACACAGGTATAGGATCTATTATCCAGAATGCTTCGGACTTCATACATTAAGTCTGCCACAAATCATTTAAACATGAAATAAACCCAATTAGGATTGTTTTGCCAAAATGGAGCCAATTTTCACCCATAGACTTCAATGCATTTGACACAAGAAATTAGAATAAAAAACACCTACTGACTCCAATTTATTTGGTGAATGCCATTCTACATATTTTTCTGTGGTTTTCTGAATTTTTCAGCAAAGCAAACCAGGCAGTTGTGTTCATTGCCCACCGTCAGCAAGATGTGAGCACGACTCCAGCAAACATTAATTATGAGACTATGCCAGCTGGCAGAACCCAGCACTAGAATGAGAGGCTCCATATAAAACCCTCAATTTTCCATTTCGCTAAATATTCCTTTTGACAGAACATCCATTTTCACAAAACAACAGATTTAGCTAAAAATTCAGTTTTGCTAAACATTCATTTACTTGAGCATTCTGTTTTGCTATACATTCTAGTATTATCACACTCATTTCCATGAACATTCCTTTCAAACAATACTTCACCTGTATAAGCCGTAAAATGAAATATAACATTTACCTGTATGTTCCTTTCACCAAACATACACTTTTTGTGCTTAAATTGCACTTAAAATTGGTTATGGTTATTGTACGTGATATTTTAGCATCTATTTGTTTCTTTACAGATTTCCACTAACTGAGGTCTAGGGTTACAATTAGTAAATTTCTATTTTTAGATGGCAACGTCTCTGTCAGCTGAATTGCAATACTTATTATATTTTTTTTTGTCTGTAAGTTACCTGCACACTAAATTGTGAATGTAAATGTATTTTTGTAATGTTTTGTATGTTATTGATCCCTGTCTGTTCTATGATTGTATTGTTTTAATGTACATTTCTGTGCAAGCAATAGTGCTATATAAATAAATAGATATATATTAGGGATGCACCGAATCCAGGATTCAGTTTGGTATTCGGCCTTTTTCGTCAGGGTTCGAATTCTGCTAAATCCATGGTCCTGGGCGAACCGAATCCAAATCCTAATTAGCATACACTAATTAAGATTTGAAAGGTTTAATGTCGCTGCATAATTACAGAAGTGTAACATTTTTCACTGCAAGCTTTGGGCACAGCGACATTTAACCCTTCTAATTAGCATCAGCCTAATCCCTTAGCATGGATTTTGGGTTTTGGGCAAACCTGAAAAACTGGGTTCGGTGCATCACTAATATATATATTATATATATATATATATATATATATATACACACATACAGTTTGCTTGGAAGCTGCACACCATAACATACAGATAATACCTGGGTGCCAGTGCAAAAAAAGTTGGTACAGGCATGGAATGACGGCACACACAGTTGCAAGTATAGAAAAATAATCAGAGGTTTTTATTTAGTCCAACGTTTCAGTTCCTAACTGGAACTTTCGTCAGGGACACCAACACCACAGTGGAATGCAAACGTTTATAAGCCCAAAAGGGTGCCAATGTTGTTGCTAGGCAACCATAACAAAACAGAAAAGTGAAAAGACTATATAAAAGAACAAAAAAATGTGAAGTATAAGCACCACAAAAATATAAGCAGAGCAATATACATTATAGACATGGGGAATGATCAGGATAATGTTGGGCACATGGTTACACAGATCCACCTTCGTGTCATATACTCGTTTCCAAATGGAGCAATTGTTAGAAAATGGAAGAGGCTAAAGAGGCTAAGACTGGGACTCCATGCAAGATCTCACCTCATGGGTATCACTGATGATAAGAAAGGTGAGGAATCAGCCCAGAACTACAAGGGAGGAGCTGGTCAATGACATGAACAGAGCTGGGACCACAGTTTCAAAGGTCACTGTCGGTAGAACACTACACCGTCATGGATTCAAATCATGCATTGCACGGAATGCTCCCCTGCTCAAGTCATCATATGTCCAGATGTCCAGGCCCGTCTGAAGTTTGCCAATGACCATCTGAAAGACATGTGGTCAGATGAGCCCAAAGTAGAACTTTTTGGTCTACACTTCACTCGCTGTGTTTGGAGGAAAAATAAGGATGAGTTGCATCCCAAGAACACCATCCCTATTGTGAAGCATGGGGGTGGTAACATCATGCTTTGGGGTGCTTTTCTGCGAAGGGGACAGGATGACTGCACTGTATTAAGGAGAGGATGAATGGGGCCACGTATTGTGAGATTTTGAGCAACAACCTCCTTCCCTCGGTCAGAGCATTGAAGATGGGTCGTGGCTGAGTCTTCCAACATGACAATGACCCTAAGCACACAGCCAGGATAACCAAGGAGTGGCTCTGTAAGAGGCATATCAAGGTTCTGGAGTGGCCTAGCCAGTCTCCAGACCTAAATCCAATAGAAAATCTTTGGAGGGAGCTGAAACTCCCCGTTGCAGTGTGTGCAAACCTGGTCAAGAACTACAGGAAACGTTTGGCCTCTGTAATTGTAAACAAAGGCTTCTGTACCAAATATTAACACTGATTTTCTCAGGTGTTCAAATACTTATGTGCAGCAGTGCAATACAAATACATTCTTTAAAAATCATACAATGTGATTTCCTGAATTTTTTTTTAATGCTGTCTCTCACAGTGGGAATGCACCGACAATGTGAATTTCAGACCCCTCCATGATTTCTAAGCGAGAGAACTTGCAAAATCTCAGGGTGTTCAAATACTTATGTTCCTCACTGTGTATATATATATATATATATATATATACAGTATATATATATATATATATATATATGCATTCTTGAATCCTGACTATTCTGAATATTGTTTTTTTTCCAATAAAATTTTACTTCACCTCAGTTCTATATGTATATATGTTATTGTTGGTTCAAAAGAGATTAACATTTTTAATAATGAGAATCTGTTGCATATAACAAATTGTTAGCAAAATATTGGTTCTGCTATAACCTTAACAAGTTAGGGGGGGTGTAGGAAGGAGGGGATGATTGGGAAAGTGGGGGGGGGGAGGTACAGCTCTGCTCACGCTCTTCTACTTTTAACAACCCTCAAGGTTGGTACAGACTGTGTTTTCTAATACTTGGGAATTATTCTACTTGGGAAATAAGTCAACATATGAAAAATGGCCGAAAATTACGCAAATTTGAATTTTTCCTTTGTGTGTACTGTTGGGTGTGTAATACCATTTATCAAGTATTTTGTAGTTTAGTTCTTGGATTCTGCTACATCTGAAACTTTTTCATGTCAAGGTCTCAATCCAGGCCTTAAAGCAGTGATCCCCAACCAGTGGCTCTGGGGCAACATGTTGCTCACCAACCCCTTTGATGTTGTTGGCACATCATTTCTATTGGGTATGTAATAAAAGGCACTAAGTTTGGCCAGGTACAGTAACCCATAGCAACCAATCAGTAGGTATAATTTACTGGTCACCTTTAAACCTTAAAAGCAAAAATCATATTGGTCGCTATGGGCAACTGCTACTGGGCAAACTTAGTTTCTTTAATTACATATGGGGGTGAGAGTTTACGGTTTAATGCTTGGCCCCCTCCATATTTAATATATAAAGTGGCATAGTTGTGTTTTTTTGATAATGCATCAGAGGGGAGAATGGGCATTGTTTTTGGATAAACGAGACGAGTAAGTGCAGTATTTGTAGATGATCATCTATAAACCAGATTGAAAAGAATACCCAATTTAGTTCTGGTGGAAATGCTGGATTATTAGTCATCGGCAATAGGGGGGAGGGATGTTTTGTAGGGATTCATCGTTCTTTGTCCCATACATCTAGGATATTGGATAGAAGGGGATGATTATTGTGGTGAAGCCTGTGATGTGTTTTTCTGACCTATGGAAGGTGGCTTGTCCTATGTCTACCCAGAGTTTCTAATACAGGTATAGGACCCATTATCCAGAATGCTCGGGACCAAGGGTATTCCGGATAAGGGGTCTTTCCGTAATTTGGATCTCCATACCTTAAGTCTACTAAAAAATTAATAAAACATTAATTAAACCCAATAGGATTGTTTTGCATCCAATAAGGATTATTTATATCTTAGTTGGGATCAATTACAAGGTTCTGTTTTATTTCTACATAAAAAAAGGAAATCAGTTTTAAAATTCTGAATTATTTGCTTATAATGGAATCTATGGGAGATGGGCTTTCCGTAATTTGGAGCTTTCTTGATAACGGGTTTCCGGATAAGGGGTCCAATACCTGTATACAGTTTAGGTGGGCGACATTGTAGTATTTGAAACAATCTGGTAGGGCGGTCCCGCCCTGCAAGTTATGTATAGTTTTGCTTTTAGTGCCTAGTTTGGGTATTTTTAGAAGGTTCTTGCGACCGAACCAGGAGAAATGTTGGATCTCCACTTTTGTAGATTGGCATAATTTTCTTGTGTAGCAAATTGCAGTTTAGCAATTTCCCATTCCGAGGCCATGGTTTGTTATGCCATAATTTCCCCTTTGTAGGGGACGTTTGGTGACAGGCCCTTTATCACATGAGGGCTAATAATATTATTGAGAGCATATGATTTTTTTATAGTTAATTTTGAAATGACTAATTTTCCCAAAGTGGAGCAGTATTTTTGAGGTTGGGTAGAGAAATTATAGGGTTACGTCTACAGTTGCCAAGTTCTGTAGGGTCTTTGTTCATTTTTAGTAGAAGAGTTATTTGTACTTCCAGTGATTGTGTCAAAAATGCTAAGCTATTCTGTAAAGATGTGGAGAGAGGGTGTAAGCGTATTCTTTATAATATGCCATGGGGAACCCATCTGGGCCTAGGCTTTTCCCAGCTGGTGTGGCAGAAATGGCTATTATTACTTCTTCAGGTTAGGTCTGCATCTAGTAGGGTGCATGATTGCTTTGAGAGTTTTGTCAGGGGGTCCTAGAAATTCACTAGCCAGGGTGTGAAAAATGATGAAAACGCCTCAGCAATTTTCAAGATGTGATTTCTATGTACCTGAACATTCTATTTCACTAAACAGTTCTCTTACTAGATCATTCTGTCATTCACAAGGCAATGTTTCCCTGAACATTACTTTTTTACTATACAGTACATTCATTTAAACTGAATATTGCATTTCTATACATAGCACATTTAATGCATCTAAGCACTTTATATTAGTACATTTTCTGTTTGCCTGAACACTCTGATTCAATAAACACGCTATTTATTCTTGTGCACAAAACATCCTGCATATGAGATCAATCCATTTGATTAAACAATCACTTCCACTAACCATTCCATCACACAGAACACCCAGTTTGTTGGACATCTAATTCGTGTTTTGCTCTAGTGATGCAAGGGCACAAGTTGAAATGTAGGTGACCATTGCAGGTTCAGGTTGGGTACAGGTCAGACTAGGGAAGTACTCTCTTCCTCTGCTCCCAAAGATTCCATTTCTTTGAACCAGAGACACGCTCAGAAGTACAGAGCAGGAAGACACAGGTACAGGTTGGTTGTGGATCATATGGCAACATTTTGCATGTTAGGGTTGGGTGCAAGTTGAGTATTTCCTGACACACGCAGCACTATTTTGCTAACTTGAACATTCCATTTTGTTAAATATTCCATGTAGTGAGCATTCTAAAGAATGCTTTGAGAACAAACAATTCCATTTAACTAAAAAGTCAGTTATAATTTACTATAAAAGGAACAGTGTCTAGCTAGCCCCGTCCGTTGTAAAAACTATATACATATACACTGTATGAACAAAGACCTTGTATAACACTGGGCAAATTTGCCCATGGGAAGTAACTAATACCAACCAATCAGTGATTGGCCTTTTTCAGCCAGCTGCAGGTAAAACAATGAATGCAATCATTTGATTGGTTGCCGTGGGTTACTGCCCATGGGCAAATTTGCTCACTGTTAATAAATGACCCCCATTGTCTGCTTGAACTAAAATGAATTAATATCTGTTAAAAAAGCAGCATACCATCACTTAAATATGGAGTAGTTTCATCCCAGTCTATGTGCATTGTCCACTAGTACACTGTCATCATTAGATCTATTTGGTATGTGTTAATTACAATTATTCATTACAATTAGAAATGTGCATTCTCACCATTAGGTGTCACCACTATACAGTACATCCACCCCATACTTGCTATTTAAAGGAAAAATAACACTAAACATTTTTAAGTAAAAAATCTATTCTACCCTGCCCCAATAATTGCCCTATCCTGCACACCATTTATTGTTTTGAATGCTTTATTAGAAAATACCTGCTAAAACTTGAAATAGGGCAATATGGCGATGCAGGGCAGAATCCACTATGCGATGATTGATTGATCAATCCTAGCCCGACTCCTTCCTATACAGAAGGAAGGATAGGATCGATCAATTGGTCGTCGCATAGTGGATTCTGCCCTGCATCGCCGTATCGCCCTATTTCAAATGACTGGAAGCCAAGTTTTAGCAGGTATTTTCTAATAAAGCATTCAAAATAATAAATGGTGTGCAGGATAGGGCAATTATTGGGGCAGGGTAGAATAGATTTTTTACTTAAAAATGTTTAGTGTTATTTTTCCTTTAAATAGCAAGTATGGGGTGGATGTACTGTATAGTGGTGACACCTAATGGTGAGAATGCACATTTCTAATCTATTTTTTCCTTTAAGTCATCAATGTACTGCATTATGGGAATCAGACAAAATAATGCTGAGTATTTTCTAAATCCTGTTGGAGTTATTTATGGAATGTGGCATGCAAGTGGCATATGTGGTGGTTCCTCCATGGCAATTATCAATGGGTAAAAGTTTACAATTTAATGAATATGGTTCTAAAAATCCCATAGGCATGAATAGAAAGTGATTGAACTTGTCTATGGGGAGCTCTAGCCTCACATTTTGAAACCACAAAAAAAATCATCTCCACTAAAACCACAAATATCTAGTTATTTATTAAAAGATCCAAATGGAAAAAGCACAAATGAAAATGCAGAACAAAAATGAAAAGACCATGAAAATGTAAAATTTTTCATTTTCATAACAATTTCCATCCGCTTACAAATGAAGAAAAACCTGAAAACCTCTAAACCACAAATAAAATATTGTACCAATTAGACTAGGGCAGCTCCCACTGACTTCTACACCTAGTTAGTTTGGTCTTTTTTCATGTTTTTTTCTTTTTGCTTAATAAATTATGAATTTTCATGTAATTAGTAAAATCCACAATCTTTAGCGCTAGAAAACATGATTCATGAAAGCAAAAAGAATTTGAACAGTAGTAAATGAGCCCCAAAGTGAAAAAAATTAACAAAAAAATTAACAAAAATATTGTATCCTTAATAATTAATAAAATATTTTAAAGAAACTTCTCTTTGGATTATTTTTATTATATTTTGTTTAAAAAAGGTTTTCCTCTTTCTCTGTAATAATAAAACAGTACCTTGTACTTAATCCCAACTAAGATATAATTAATCCTTATTGGAGGCAAAACAATCCTTTTGGGTTTATTCAACATTTAAATTATTTTTAGCAGATGTAAGTTATGGAGATCCAAATTACGGAAAGATTCCTTTTCCGGAAGACCCCAGGTCCTGAGCATTCTGGATAACAGGTCCCCTTCATTGTTTGTTGCTTCAGCCCAGTGTTTAGCCACAGCCCACAATTTATGCGTTATATACTGCTTTTTATTCTTATGTTTTTGGGCCCGTTCTGGATATAGTGCTGCCCATATGCTGGCCTTGTGTGTGCCAATCGGCTATTTCAGCTGTTTTATGGTTTTACCACAGTCTAACAGACCGCAATAACGTTTCATAATAGAGACTACCATTGATCTGGTGCAAGTCATCCTGTGCCTTATTTCATGTTTTCCATGTATGTATGGATAGACAAATTGTGTGCCCAATTTAGGTACTAAGGTTTTGTTTGTATTTTCCAATAGTACTTGTCCTGACCGACCTGGGGTTTACTTTTGCAATGTACTTATATCCTTTACCAAGGAAATGTATTTCCTATGTGACTGTAATGCACTCTGCAATGCTGCATCAAGTATACAGTTGATAATATGAATTGATATACTCCCTAATATTCAACCAAACCTTACATTTAATATGACTAAGCATTCCACGGACCTGAGTGTTCATTCTGAAACATTGCCATTTACTGAACAGTGAGGGGCTGATGCTAACTCATTGCATCCAATCAGATTTTTGTTTTCTTATTTTCTGGGTTTCTGATACCATTTAGGACATGTGTTAATACACAAGCCCCTTTTGTGTGATTAACATTCATTTTATTGACCCTTTTATTTAATTTAGATTTTTACCTTAACATTCTGTTTGACTAAACATTCTCTTTCTCTTAAAATTCCACTAGCACACACATTTCATGAATAATTCAGTTCCACTAAACATTCCACATCTTTGAGCTCTCCATTTGATGAAGCCTTCTGTTAACCTGTACATTCCATTTCACTTAGCTTTCTGTTTATCAGAGTACTCTGTTTCTGTTTGCATGAACATTCCATGTTACCAAACATTTATTTACATGAACCTCTGATTTTACAGAACTTGCTCTTTCTGTCCAATAAACTTTGTTATTTTGAAATCCATTTCATTCCATTCAATTCCATTTCAAAAAATATTGAATCAACCTGTAGATTATTAAATTAATATTCCATTTACCTGAACTTTGAATTTTGCATTCGATTGTAAATACATTTACAAATAACTTTGAAAAATCTAAAATATTTTATAAATGTATATTAATTGTATATTCAAAGTTTTTTAAGACCACAACTAAACTCATTTCAATGAAAACCATGAATGTCTAGATGCAGAAAAAACACAAAAACCACAACTTTTTCATATTGTCACACAAATAAAAGCATAAAAAAACCCTAAAAACCTCTAAAACAAAGAAAGAGCAAAGACAGGTCTTTCAGTTGTAGAAAGGACACCTGCCTTTAACTTCTACGTGATCTTAATAGCTTTTAGATGGTGTATTTTTTCTTATGGATTTGTTATAGTCTTGTTGCATAATAAATGGTGAAAAAGGTCACTATTTTTGAGCAAAACAATATGTATCATGAAAAAAAATTGAACATTAGTAAATGCCCCCCTTAGTATACTTAGATACTTAATTACATTTTTCTGTGTTACACAAAATATTTGCTGGCTGTTTACTTTGCCTTTGAACTGTGGCATCCAAATTTTTTTGTTTGGTCATGGATGTCCATGGATGAACATACTTACAGTGTTGGACTGGGTTCCCCACCTAAAGGCTCCACTGCCCAAACATGCCTCCTACCCTATCATAAACCCTTCCTCCCACTGCAGGCATTAAAACCCTATCCCCTTGCCCTAGTCCTGGGCAAGTATGTGGGCCTGGGGTGGTGGGGCCCATGTGGGCAAGGACCCACTGGGTTTTCTCCTGGTCTGACCCAGTCTGGCCCTGCATACTTATATTATTGGGCTTGCCATGATTTTGCAAAAGGACTTAAACAATATTATCTGTCTTTGCTTTATACTTGGAAATATTTTCTCCTTCAGCCTTCCAAAATCCTCTAGAGATTGCACAGCATTCCCAGCTCTGACAAAAGCCATAAAGTATTGCTGCATTTCTAGTTAATCATAGTTATCATTTTTCTTACAGGTCTCAAGGCGAACCATAATGAGGAATTCAGCATGCTTAATATCTTACCTGGCTAAAATAATAAGGATGCAACTGCACAAATTACTACAATGCTTGAAAAACATAAATCAACAGAATATTCTGTAATGCAAGAAGACAGGATGACGTGTCATTTTGTGCCTATAATTGCCCTTAGACTGCTATTAGATTCCCAATGTGCCCTTAAGGGCAAGGCAAAATATACAGTAAACCCTCAATTTTACATCTTCCGATTTTATGTTTTCCCACATTTTACACCATTTTTTGTGGTCCCACCAAAATATAATGCATAATGTATTTTCCTAATTTTACATTTTGATTGATTTGGTCCCCTGAAAATGTAAAACACTGTATATCACAATTTCACAGTTCACAAGATTAAACATTTAAATGAAATGGATGACAGGAAATAAATGAATACATATGTTATATAATTGAACTGGCCTTTAAGACCTTACAATAATAGCTGCCATGCTATTCAGAGGAGGAGACAGTACTCTCCTATAGTTAACAATCAACCACTGACAAGAGAGGTACAAAGAATAACATTTGAAAAAGCTAATTTAGTGTACACCTGAAAAAAATCACATGGAGTTGAATGAGCGAAATATTTCACCAGCTGCAAAGCGAAACGGGACAGATTCGCTCATCACTAGTTCCATAGCTTTTATGACCTGGTGAAAAGAGTAAAAACATGGGGTTTTTTTGTTATTGCGAATTTTTGTGAAAAAATTTGTCAATGGCGAAATGCGGAATTTCACAGTCACTCCATGCCTGGAAAAAAAATTGCTTATCATTATTCATAACATTTTGTCGGATAGATATTGTGCTTCTCTAGCATTGCAGATTTCTGGGAACTCCATATAACACTGCAGGTAGAGTTTTGTAAAAGGCCCCCTCCTGGGCTCTTTCTTTCCTTTCTTTAGAATAAATAGCAGTTTTACACAAAGGCACAGTGTTTGATGCTGACCACATAGATTTACTTACTTCATCCCATCCTGTTTTAAATTAATGTTTGTTTTTCATATATATTTTATAATAAGTTGGACGCCGTTTGTAACTGAAAAAGCAAAAAACTGGAAGGCAGAAGTTGGTTCTTGTGTTCTGTAAGGACATACTTATGTACAATTTGTGAGTGATAGATAGGGGCCACTAAGGAGGAATAGATGGGAAAGATGTGAGTCTTCAGGACTGGTATTGTGCAGACAAGAAAAGGGGTGACAAAGGAACAGGAGAAGAATCAGTGAATGACAAGAGCAGGACACAGTGGATGAAGAATCGGTGGCTGGACTGGGACGGGAGGACAGAGAATCTGTGACAGACTGGAGCAGGATAAAGCAGGACCAGGGATGAGAATAAGAGCAGAGCAAGGACAGGAGTAGGGGCAAGGCAGCAGAGAGTCAAGCCACAGTGCTCAGTGCATAGGCCAATGCTCAGGTACAGGATGTGAGGAGGTCTTGGCTTATATAGGGCAGAGTCAGCCCTGATTGAGAAGATATCATGAATGTGATAGTAGGGCCACCATCAGAAAACTTTCCCCACTAGGACTGAACCAACAATGCATGGCACAGAAAAATTTAGTACATATCTATTACATGCCACATTCAGTCATTTAACAGTGGTGTAATTGTGCTCTAGTTCTATGGATACCCACAGCAGTATGTAAGCACCTACCTCAAATATAATAGTAACTTACCTTCAGACTGAGTCCACTTTGCTCATAAAATTTCTCACCTATGTAACATTCTGTATACCTGTCCCTTTTTGCTTTTGCCTTCTTCCTTTTTTCCTCAGAATTTGTATCCATATCTATTAACATCCATACCTTCATGTGTAATTCTTTTCTTTTTCCCCCTTTGCCTTCTTCTCCAGGGAAATTTCTAGATACATAAAATAACTGGGGCACAGGCACACAAATGCACATACTGTAATATATAATGCTTCTATATTGTCTTGTCAAGCAATTATATCTACATTTCTTTTCTATCCCTTTTTTGATTTAAGCTTTGTTCTTATCTGCTGTGTTTCTGTGTTTTTCAGAATAAGAGGAACAGGGAGGTGTCATACTTGTAGCCATATAGTGCAGCAGCAAAAGAAGTATCATCTTGATATGAATATCCTGTGTTTTGGAATGAGATGTATGTGTCAGAATTATTTCGGTAATGAAAAATTTCAGAACCTTACTCAAATTTTTTAAAAACAATGTTTTATTAAAACGAGCCTTCATTTTCCTTATATGCCACTCTTCATTTACGGGCAAGTCATCATCTGCTAATTTACTGAGATGCCAGTAAAAGTCTTGGCTGAAGGGGACCTGGCGAATTAAAATGGATCTTTCCCTGATATATACTGTTCTGGACAAGCTTCTTTGCACACGAGTGTTTATCATGCTGGGCACTCTATGCTGCAGCCTATCAAAGTAAATGGTTGTTTTTGCTTTTTTTAACCTTCACTGACACAATTGATGACCTAATGACAAGGCAAAGGCTATAATGCTCTGACTTGCCACATCTGGGAGAAACATGAAAAAGACTTCCCGGTAAGAAGTAAAAAAAACTCAGAAATGACAGCAGTTAAGGCAGCGTGATGACTCCTAGTGTTTTCTCAGTACAATGCTGACACTGTCAGTGCTACGGAACTACAGTTTTTAAATTATATTTGCAAACTCAGTATAACTGTAATTCACAGAACTAATATGTCAAAAATACTGAATTTAAATTATAAATGTTTCTACTAACTGGAAAAAAAATACATTAGTGCTCCCGTAATCTGATATATAATATAAAATACTAAATAAATTTTACAGACATGAATAGACTGCAGTGTTACATTTGTCTTGGTTATTCATGCTGTTTATACTTGCAGGTTTCTACTTCTGTATCCCTTCATTTGTGTATGTGTTATTACCCTAATGGGAAACTAAATAACTCCTTTCCTGCGGCGGAAAACTAAATTTAATGCTTTCCTGTGGCAAACACTAATCACTTTTGCACTAACACATATACAACTCTCTGTACTGTTAGGCAATATGTAGAGGATCCTAAAACTGGAAGAATTTCATGTCGAGTCACAGACTGAAAATGTAACACAATAGAGGCAATTAATGAACTTACTGACAGAGTGCAAAGTGCCATTTCAGGCAAAAGTCGCCATATTCCCCCCCCCCCCCCAACTCCAGTACAATTGTGGCCACAAGGTGGCAGTAAACCTGACTCAATTGTGGCTAATGCTTTAAAATAGACACAATTACAGTTGTGCTGAAAATCTTCTATAAAAGGGTGCTATCAATCGTCATTTCCGGCACATGGTGTCAAACGGATGTATGTGCCCAATTCCTTTGGCACAAGTATGCTGTATTGACTGTGCTAAGCACTTATACACCTTAATATATAGACTGCTTTTTCATAGTCATTGAAAAGATCATGATCAAGCCAAAGTCTACTTTCTGCAGTATGCTGAAGAAATTACAGTTCCACAAATAGCCTGTATAAGAAAAAGATATGTCTTACACTAGGTGACGTGAAATTCATGATGGAGAAAATGCTGCATTGTGTGCAAAGACATGGCAGTTGGCACCAATATTTCCATCTTTGCACTTCACATTTGGTAAATGACCTTAGATATAAAGGTGCTTGCCTCTAAACAGTGTTACTTGCAACTTCATTTATTCTGATAAAAGTAAATTACACTAAGTTAAGTTAGAGTATATTTCCATATAAATTGCTTGTGATGAAAAATACTGTCCTTTCCTTGCTATGAAGAAGAGAAGAATAATTTTCCATTTATACTTTTTTGTACCCCCCGGGTACAAAAGCCCCCTTAACTGCCCTGCATCACCCCCCCCCCCCACCTCTCCCTTCTCGCATAGCCTATAACTTTGCAAAGTGGCCCTATAGAAAATCTAAAAGAGCAAAGCAGTGCAGCAGCTTACCTAAGCACCATCTTCCGTTCATTAGAAAATGGTTTGGGTCTCAGCGGCAACACGGGCACGGGCAGCTGAAGCTGATTCCTGGCAAGCCCCAACTGTGCGTTCTTAAGCAACAGTAAGACACAAAGCATTTCCACGGAATGCTGCAGCGCTGCTCTGCTTTTTTAGCTTGGGTTTTTCTATAGGGCCACTTATAAATTGATACAGATGGTTGGCGAGATGTTTAATAGCAGATACTAATAGAAGTACATTTTCTATGTAGATAAAAGAATAAAAGGTGTATGAGAGTTAAGTACATTATGAAGAAAAATGGTAACAAATAGAGCTGTGAGGGGGCATGGCCTGACCTGGTAGAGCAGAAATGCAGGCTATCAAAGTATAATGACTAAAGCCAATGTTCTTTTCCTATAAGAGACATAGGGACTGATTCACAAAAGGTCGTTATCACTTAACGCATAGTTTTATGCGTTAAAAAGTATTCTTTAATTAAGAAATGATTCTTCGAAGTCATTTCGCATGGGTTACTACTCATATCGCATGCATAAAAAAAATAATTGCAAAGAGCTATGTCCTTCACATTGCGATAATTATTTAATAGAAATAGTCCTAACGCATAATTCACAGACATATTTTAAACGTTAAAAGCATAAAATGTTGCGATAATTACTGTGAAACTTAACACCTCTTTGTTACTAAACAACATTGCAGTTCGTGATTGTCTGTGGTGGAGTTTGCAGTCGGATCTTTTCTGGAATCTGAAGAAGAGAATCGAGTATGTGATCGCCCGAGAGTGATGCATCCTCCAGTTTTCAGGGAACCTGTCAGTTTTCAGAAAGTAATGGTTACCTGGGTAATAGGGTGTGAGAATACCACGTGCTATAAAATAACGCATAAACACATATATAATATCGCTTAACATACGGCATCGCACGAAAAATAACAACAATAAAATCGCAAAAAAGTGGCTTTTTTGTAAATCGATCATTAATTCTAAAAATATAAGAAGTGATAATATTTTTAAAGCATGCTATAAATAACACTCGCTTTGTCAGCCCCATATTTTAAAGTAACTGAATTTCCCAGTCACACACACACATTTTAAGAAAAGCCTGCAATGAGAACACTCTTCTGGATAATTTAAAACACATTATACAAATAAACTTTAGATCAGAATGCATACATTAACATCCATAGTGGTTAATATTCTTAAAGGAGAAGGAAAGGCTAATAAAGAGTTAATCTCAAGCTGCAGGCATACCTTCAGTTCTCTCAATAGTGCCCTTAAGTCTCCCCATATATCACATGTTCAGATGATCAGAAGCCAAACAGGAAGAAAAATGCTGAGCTGTGTAAAGAAAGTTCCCATAATGCCTCACTCCTGCACAGACACCCAGACCAGCTACTCAGGAAGTGCATGTGCAGGGACAGGAAACTGAAGCGCTCCTTACTACCAAGCTCGTGCCCGTATTTGCACAGTGCACAGTTAGAGTAGGGTAGAGTAGGTCGTGCTCGCATCTAGGGGGAGGGAGAAGATTTGCGCGTGCGCATTTCCTTACGCGGTGCCGTGTTGGACTAATTTAAATATCCAACATGGCGGCCGCAATAGGCGAGATATAGCGTTTACTAAAGGCGGACAGTGCAGACAATATAAAGGCTATGAAGGTAAAAAAAAAAGGTAGCAATCAGCTACAGGGACATGAGGCCTTTGTAGTTATGGGGGTCGCACTTTTAACCCTTTCCTTCTCCTTTAATACTTTAACTTATTTAACAGTATTAGCTATAGAGGTTTATATCTGTTTTTGTAGCAACTTTTGGTATAAATAAAAGCTAAAACTGATTTAATGATCACAAATGTTCATATAGCCTATTGCAAAACTTGTTTTCTTTCCATTCTTTATGATGACTTCATCCCCTGCCCCATCACTTTTACCTTGGATCTAGTAGATTTTGGAAGGAAGTAGTCATAGTACATATAGTTAGTATATGTGGAATGTGGCTTAGATGCTGGATTTCTTTAAATATGTCAATTTAGGGCATACAAAAGCACATGCCAATATTGCTTTTCAAACATGTCCTTACACAAATTCTATTCAGCCTACTTACAGTATACATAGTTGGTGTAAAGGTTTTTCCTTCAAACAATCCCATTTACTGAGAATATGAACTGTTTCTGTATTTCAGTGCAAGATCAGACACAGCTTTCAGCAGGAGCCATCTCCGTTTTGACAAGGGCAGGACAAGAAAGAAACTGAATTCACAAAGGTTTCCATCTCTGTTTTCCGATACTCATGTTAAGTAGATACAATTACATATAACATTTTTGATAAATGTCAGTTTCAGTGGTCTTCTGCTGAAAGGTTGGTTTGTCCTTCAACTGATATATCAGTTTTGGTGCTTCGAGACTGGATATCCCTTTGGCTTTCAAGGTTAAGATCGCTCTGTCAAGCAGGCCTAAAATCCTGTTCCACACCAGTGCACAGGAATAATAATCTACTTGCAAGTGAAGAGCCTGAGATACTGACAGAATCATTAGAAACAATTTCTTTAATATCTGATTATGCTTTGAATTAACGAGTGATCAGTGTAAAGCTTTTACAATACTTGCCCTTGATGACAATGGTGTGTCTATATATCTTTTAACAGCTGTATAAAAGAAAAAGTATAGACTGCTAGAAATTAGTGGACCACTTCCAAGCCACTTTTCCAAACCAAGTTGCACAGCAGGGGTTGGCGGCCACCATATTTGGCCAGGTTACATCCTGTCAGAGTTTATATTACTGTGAACACCATTGGGGAAAGGGGGAGGGGCATTGGCACTAAAAGACAACCATGTCATTAATCCCAGCACTGGACCTACTGACAGTATGTGATGCAGCCAATATGGCATTTTCTGCAAAGATAGAGGGGGCATTTGGGTAGGGGGAAGGTGCAGGGGCCCTCTTTACTTTTTAGCAAGTTTGTATGGGGTAGATGTTATTAAAAATTTTATATGATTAGTTGTTATTGTTTATTCCAGTCACTAGATGGTGCTGTTAGGTAGAAAAAAAGTAAGTTCTAGAGCATGTTCTAGGGCAATTTCTAGAACATATTCTTCTTGTTGGTACAGGAGGGGCTATCCTGAGGGAGGCTATTTAAGGGGGAGAGTGGTGGGCCACTTCCTCTTCGGTGTGCAAAGTAGTTAGGTTAGCTAGTGGTAGGCCAGATTTGTGAGCTCGCTGAGCATCTGTGGCTCCGCCAAGTAGTGACGAAGGGGACAGTACCCCAGCGCCGCCTCAGGGGTCCTAGCCACCCGAGGAGGCCAAATTGATGCCGTCCCCCTCACTCCCCTTGTTAAGCTTCTTCACATCAGAGGGCGGTGAGGGGGAGCTGCCTTGCTAGTGCAGAGAACACAGTAGAGAGCGAAGAGCTGAAATTCTCACTTAAAAATCTGAATTTCAGCTCTTTAAGTTACAAGGCGTCGCTTTTTGCTGCCCCTGGTAACTTGCTAGGCCATGCCATTTGAAGCAAGTTTCCTAACTCGACTCATGGCAGCAGCGCCCCTGATCTCCATCCAGCATTGCAGTTAAAGTTGTTGCCACATTGAGGGCACCCCTAGAAACAAGCCACATCTTGTGCCAGAAACCTGGGAGCTGTTGAGCCATTTTATATGATGTTCGAGTATCAAGAAGGTAGGCAGCAGGAGACTGAAAAGAGGACTGGGAATCCTTGGACTGTATATCAATATATTACTGATGGGCTGTACAGGTGTAAAGCTGAGCTAGTCACTGTGAATAACTGTTACTGTGTTCATCTGCAAGACCAGGTGGACCTCCAGTTTATTCTCTTCTGAGTGTTCAGCTACAAGACCACTTGAGAAAATGTCATCTCCTTCTGTTACTTTATACCAGATTGAGGCTATGTGCTGCCTGTATATAAATAGGGCAGGGGATAAGCAATTTCAGACATTTTAAATACATGGGGGCCCAAACAGCCCTCCACAAGCCAAATAAATAGTGATTGCCTAGGGCATCTTACAGTAACCCCTCTAGCATTTGCCAGAACCCAGAACTTATATTATAGTTCAGCGAGCACATTATACAGGCCTCCCAGAGATTCTGTAGCTAAACAGTAAACACTAGGTTCTTGGGCGATCGGTTCCCTTCTGGTGCTGCTGGACCCTGACCGTTACATAGTTTGGATATTTAAGAGTCCTGTTCAACCCATCATCCAACTCTCAAACATCTCCTCTGCCCTTGTGCATGAAACACACAGCTCCAGGGAAACTAGTAAACTGCATTCATGACTTTACTTGGTGGATCTTATTTCAATGCAGAATGCTGTGTCCTCTTGGTACAGGTATAGGACTCGTTATCCAGAATGCTCTGAGGTATTCCAGATAAAAGGTAGTTCTGTAATTTGGATCTTCATACCTTAAGTCTACTAAAAAAGCAATAAAACATTAATATAACCCAATAGGATTTTTTTTGCATCCAGTAAGGATTAATTATATCTTAGTTGGGATCAAATACAAAGCACTGTTTAATATTTAAAGAGAAAAAGGAAATCAATTTAAAAAATCTGAATTATTTGATTAAAATGGAGTCTATGGGAGACAGGCTTTCCTTAATTCGGAGCTTTCTGGATATCGGGTTTACGGATAACGGATCCCATACCTGTATAAGATTATCGATATGATGCAGGGTATAGTTTGCCTGCCTGTTCCAGTATAATCCAGTATAATTCCTGCAGAACATGACTAAAATGGCTGTATTTTCCTAGAAAAAACTAAAGTCAAATCTCAATACTGTAAAGCAGGGGTTTTCAGTTTAAGCCCCCCCTTGGAGGTTCAACCTATGTTCTTTGCACTAAGAACCATGTAGCACCTGTATGGGAAAAGACACCCTTACTTTCAGTAGTAAGAATATACACTATATATCAGGGCAGGCCTCCCAGGACAGAAAGAACCTTTTTTTGTTTTGTCCTTCCTACTACAAACCAACAGGTCAAACATTAAAAACATGCGCCGCTGGGCCAAGATATACACTTGTAGGGAGGTTGAACATGGAGACAAGAATAACGCCCGTCTCACTGGCCAGAGCGCTAAAGCAGTTGCATGTCATGGGGTGGCGAGAGAAGGCAGGTGAGCAAGGTAAGCACCTCTGTATCACCTATGTGGCAGTTCCCTGGCGGGAACTAGTCAGGTGGAGAGGGGAAAGACAGGCAAAGCCGAGAGGAGGTTCCGCAAGCGTATTAGCGCAGATTTGGAGCACATAGAGGTACAGTCGCTAATTTGTTAATGTAATGATTAGAGTTCCAATGTCAGACAGACAACTTAGTTCCAGCACGGATGATTTAGCACAACTAATACGATGAGGCTACATGCTTGTGTCCTTCTATTTACTGTGCTACCGCGTTCCGATACACTCAGCCCCCGGTGCAAACATCCACAACATTATATTAGTGCTATTTCTGGCGCACTTTCCCTTAGTGTAGAGTAGTGTAATGTGCTGTAATGCAATGTGCCGTGCTGCACTGTAAATCCCCTACATGGATTAGGAGCTTAGTGATCAGCCCAGCGGCAGCTCTGACCCCTGTTCCCCCTCCAGGGTCAGACTGGGGGGTGCAGGGCCCACCGGGGCTCCCGCCCCAGGGGCCCTGCAGGTGCCCCCACCAGTCATGTCCCCTACCCCCCCCAGGGGCCCCCCTAACCCCCCCGTAGGGCCCCCACCCGACGTCCTCCCTGAGCAGGCATAAATTGAACGCGTCAGGGGAGGAACAGTCAGTAGGGGGCCCAGTCCGACCCTGTCCCCCTCACATGCTCACCTGAAGCAGCAGCCATGTTGGGCTGAGAATGAAGAGTCTCGGATGAAGCGGTCACGTGCTCCGGATTCGGCTCTGCACAGAGCAAAGATTCGGCCGAAACTGAATACTTCAAAAAACGGCTGGGTTTGTCCTGAATCCCGAACTGAATCCGGGATTTAATGCATCCATAGTCATTACCCTGTACTGTAATTATTTATTTCTTGCCATATTGTACTATTGTGACTTTATAACATTTTTCCCAACCCATGGCACCCATCAATGTTAGGAGAACTGTTTTTATTCTATCTTAATTTTTGTTAAAGGAATTCTGTCATGTGTTTTTCAAAACACATCAGTTAATAGAGCTTCTATAGCAGAATCCTGCATTCTGCATAAACACAAACAGATTTTTAGTTTATTTAATTTTGAAATTTCACAGGGCTAGCCATATTCTTCATTTCCCAGGGTGCCACAGTCATGTGACCTGTGCTTTGCTAAACTTCAGTCACACTTTACTGCTGAGCTGTAAGTTGGAGTGATATCACCCCCTCCCTTCTTCCCCAAGCAGCCAATCAGCAGTAAAATGGGTAGGTAGCAAGATAGCAGCTCCCAGTAGATATCAGAATAGCATTCAATAGTAAGAAATCCAAGTCCGGCTTGGGACTCCTCCAGTTACATGGGAGTAGGTGAAACAATAGGTTATTGAAAGCAGTTCTAATGTGTAGCGCTGGCTCCTTCTGAAAGCTCAGACTCAGGCACAATGCAGAGATGGCACCTATACACCAATATTACAGCTTAAAGAAATTGTTGGTTCAAGAATAACATTTTAAATGGTAGAGTAAATTATTTGCTATGTGTAATTTAGAAATAAAAAGTACACCATAAAAATCACGACAGCATCCCTTTAAACCCTTAGTGGCACATTAACTAATCCACGAATCCGAATCACGAATGGGAAAAAATCGTATTGGAAACGAAAATTTCGGAAGATCGCAAATATCACGAAAATGCTTATGAAAAAATCATATTAGTCACGATAATATCGTATTGGTGATCCGAAAGTCACAAAATTTTTGTACCAAACAATTGTAAACAACGGTAAAACCTTTCCGAATTTTTCGTGCAAACGTCCGAAAAAGTCGTGCGCCATACGAAAAAGTCATGCGCTGTACGAAAAAGTCGTGCAGATGCCCGAAAAAATCGCCGAAAATACGCTCGGAATGTTCGCATGAACGCTCGAGCGTTCGTGCTTTTGTAAATGTGCCCCTTAGTGTGCATGCATATAAAGAACAATTAATACATATTTTTGCCCCACATATAATTACTAACAATTGCAAAACCAAGGATTTGCTTGTAATGAATAAAATTATTATTGTATGGTTAATTGATGGTGTCTTTGAATAATCATCTGATTTTTTTTCCTCTCCGGAGCTGGATGTAAGAGCATCCTTTGGCAGTCAGCTAAGAAAAACATCACTTCCCCTTTGCTAAAAGTAATATTTTTGTTCTTCTCTGAGAGTGCGGATGCTCTTGGATTATGCACAAGAGACAAGTTGTCAAGAGCTGAAAGCTATACCTAATTCTATGAAGCATTTTAGACAAGTCAGATCCACACACTTGAGGCCTTTTTATTCATTATTTGATTGCATACAGAAGCAGCAGGAATGCCTTTGAAGCTACTTCTTGTATGTAATGATCTGAAAAATGTCTTGAAACTATATGATCTAATACCCATTGATTTAGGTAGTGCTTACTCGGGAGGGTAGAACTGGGCTACTGCTAAAGGCCTTCTGCTGTAAAATATGCTTAAGCGTTTTTTTCTGTTTCTTAATCCCATCAAAGCTTCTGTTTCTCACTAATCCTTTTTAGTCTCGAAATGAGTTAAGGTTTAATTGTGAAATTTGCATAGTAAGGAAGCAAATTAATTTTTAGATATCCCTCAGAGTCATTCAGCAAAGGCAGACTTATTTCATTTTTAACCCCTTTACTAATGGATTAGTTTAATTAAAATTGCTTTTAGAAGAAATAAATTCTAGTGGAATAAATAAACAGGTTTTTTTTCATGAAATTATTACTATTATTAAAATCCTTATAAAGGAACGTTACATATCTCAGTGTCATAAGCAGCAGTTAAAAGGACCTATATATACCCTTTTTCTGTTGCAACAAAATAAATAAGGCTTATACTGAAAATGTCTCCTGTGTATTCGTTTAAATTAAAATGTCTAAAAAATCCTAATGTTCTTTTTATTCAATTAATTAGTTTTCTTCTGACACCAATCGCACCCCTACACCATGTAATCAGGCAAGTCAGTTAGAAGGGGTATGGTATGAGTGTAAAGGAGCCATAACCTTCCTCTGTGTCTTAGGCTTACATATAAGGAGGATAGAATTTTACCGGTATGGGATCCGTTATCCAGAAAGCTCTGAATTACTGAAGCTGTATTTCCCATAGAGACTCCATTTTATTCAAGTAATTCTGATTTTTAAAAATGATTTTCTTTTTTCTCTGTAATACTAAAACAGAACTTTGACCCAATTAAGATATTATTCATTCTTATTGGTGGCAAAACAATAAGGTTTAGGGTTTATTTAATGTTAAAACAATTATTTTTAAGTAGACTTAAGATATGGTGATCCAAATTACAGTAAGATCCCTCATCCAGAAAAACCCAGGTCCCGAACATTCCAGATAACAGGTCTCAAACCTGAACAGGGGGTTTATCTTGGAACAGTTAATTGCCTTCTCCTCTTACAGTACCTATTGAGAATGATAGAGGTGGGGTCATGTGCTTCCTTTGTTGTTTAGTGCAAAAAATAAAAATTATATTTTCATTAAAGGGTAGTACAGGTATGGGATCCCTTATCCGGAAACCCGTTATCCAGAAAGCTCCGAATTACAGAAAGCCCGTCTCCCATAGACTCCACTTTAATCAAATAATTCATAATTTTTCTTTGTAGCAATAAAACAGTACCTTGTAATTGATCCCAACTAAATAATCCTTATTGGGTGCAAAACAATCCTATTTGGTTTAATTAATGTTTTATTGATTTTTTAGTAGACTTAAGGTATGGAGATCCAAATTACGGAGAGACCTGTTATCCGGAATACCCTTGGTCCCAAGCATTCTGGATAAGGGGTCCTATACCTGTATATGAAAATACAAAGTGCTGAATATATAAGTAATGTTCATCTGTTAATTTCTCTGTGAGGGCAGTTTTGCTGGTTTTATGTTGCCCACATGTTCCATATTACTACAAGTTATGTTGATACTTTACAAAAGAAACTTAAATGATAATAATAAGTCAGGAAAGTAATTTCAGCCTACATTGTCCAACAGAAACCTGTGCAATGGGTGGGTTCATGAGGTTGGTGGGTAATATCTGCACAGATCTGGTTGTGTTTTATCAGTATACATTAATTGAGTGTATGCAGTACATGGGTACTGTGTCAGGCATATGCTGTGCCTACTTTCTTTTAGATTCTCATGTTTGGAGTCTCATTTAGTTATGACACAAACATTAATCTACATATTAGAAAATACAGACCAGTGCAGAGAAATTTGCTTTAATACTGAGGATCCAGTCTCCTTGTGGCACTCTCTGATTTTCCTGATTTTTTTAGATCTTTTGGGCAGGCCTTCTTTACCTTTTGTATCTCCACAATCTATACCTGTGCCAGCAGCCAACCATATTGCCCCCAATCTGTACCTGTGCCAGCAGCCAACGATATTGCCCCCAATCTGTACCTGTGCCAGCAGCCAACCATATTGCCCCCAATCTGTACCTGTGCCAGCAGCCAACGATATTGCCCCCAATCTGTACCTGTGCCAGCAGCCAACTATATTGCCCCCTATCTGTACCTGTGCCAGCAGCCAACCATATTGCCCCCTATCTGTACCTGTGCCAGCAGCCAACTATATTGCCCCCTATCTGTACCTGTGCCAGCAGCCAACTATATTGCCCCCTATCTGTACCTGTGCCAGCAGCCAACCATATTGCCCCCAATCTGTACCTGTGCCAGCAGCCAACCATATTTCCCCAATCTGTCAATCATATTTCCACAACGCATTAACAGGAATGTCAGAAATAAAGATACAAGCTATCAAGGGGTTGTGGTAGACAGTTTATTAAAGCAAAAGACCATTAAAGGCCAAGCAAACCAAGGGTAAAAAAAGGAAAGAAAGAACCAAAATATATATATTTTCCTATTAAAAGTGCGCCCCCCAATGATTGTGTCCTAGGCAGTCGCCTACTCTCCCCAACCCTAGTTCTGGCCCTGCCCCTTATGAATACGGCACTGCCAAACACAGGCATACTGTACTCATGGGGGCGCCTGTACTCCTTTTGAAGCACATAAGCAAGGTGGCTTTTATGTATATATATTTTTATTTAGCTAATGCTACTTGCAGCACTGGATTGTGCCAATTTTTGTACACTGTCTTGCATGTTGTAAATGGCCCCTTTGGTCTGATTCTATGTACAGCTCTGCCTGAAGCATCTGCTATTAACAGCTAAAGGTATCCTGTGATGTTACTGCTATATTCTTTTTTTTTTGGTGTCTGACATCTCAGAACTGCGATTTCTTCCTGCACTTCCAGTAGGACACCAATCTGTGATACTGTTTTCATGATTTCCTTTTTTGTTATATATTGAAACAACAGTCTCTTTATAAAACTTACACAGCAGTTAATTTATTTTGTTTGTTTTAGCATTTTTGGCAGCACCAGATTACAGCTATCAGGCCCATGCTTCTTATTTGCATGCTCATATCATATTCAATACACAGCAGATTTTTCATAAATAAAGCCCTAACAATTTGCTTGGCTGTATAATTCAACTTGTTGTTTAGAAATTCAGTGGAATTAATGTGGTTCATGGTATGGTTTGGCTTGTTTGAAAGTGTCATCATTTTTGCTTCTGTTTTAAAGTGGAATAACACATAGTGTATTTTTCATTTGAAACTGGTGTAGAATAAGCAGCACTTTGTGAAAATCACATCATTTATCCATATAGTATAACAACCCGGCACATGATAGCTTGGATGAAATTCTAATTCAGAACTCACTGAGCTGTAAAAAATTGGTGAATTTTAAATTGCACAAAGCTCTAATCACTTCACAAATCACTGACGACTGTTGGTATTTTACAATATAGGTCTTAAGTACTTTAAAAGAGTGCTTGATTTTAATCACAGTTTTTACTTTCACAGAGTGTTGTCATTCACTCTTGGTAAATGATGTTTACAGCATTTAAGAAAGTTATATGTTGCTATAAAAAGATAATTGATATAAGTTGAATTCTAGCAGAGCTGATGAAGAACAAATTTGCTGAACAGCGCTTTGACTTAAGTGTCAAGACTTGGCTTTATAACTGACAGATTGAAAATTGTGTTTCCTCAGAGATGGGCTGCTTATAATTCCTTGCTTTTAACAGCCTCCTAGATGTCTATTAATAGTAGATGCTGCTGTGCAAGTCCACACAGGAAGAATTGTTGCACAGCTTATAAGAGTATAGCGCTGAATTTTGGGGGCATAATGCGGACATAAACCCTGTGGCATTACATTTTTACATTTTGCTTTAGTGCTTCTATCAACTTCTTTTGGACTTTATTGTCATTGCTATTGGCTTTATCACTGTGTATACTCTTAACTTTATGTCTTACCTGGTGTAGAAAATTCTGTGATGAAAACCTTGATGATCTGCTTCAGTGTCATTGTCTTTGTCGTTAATATTATCTAAATACTGAAGCTCAGTACTGTACTTCTTGTACCTTTTGGCCTCCTGTATCTAACAAATAAAATTAAATTATTGTAATAACCTCTTGTATTCACCTACCTAATAGGTACCATAGTTTTAGCTTTGTGTCTGACTACTGATACCTTGCTGATACCTTTTAACCTCTCATTTTAAATATCTTTGGGTTGCTATTGTTAGAAGCCCTCCGGTTAGGAGCACTCTGCTTCTGAATCAATACACATGGCCACAACGCCACGTTGGTGCGGTATGTCGTGATACAACACCATGTGACAACATCACGTCTCACTGCTGCGCAAAATTTCAAAATAAATAGACTCGGATTCAATTCCTAAATATAGGTATTACTCTGTGAGTTCTTGGTGTGTCTAAATTGCTAATTTGACTTGATCTCCTGGTTCCTCACTCCCTACTTTGATTCTGACCATGTTGATTGCTGCCTGCCCCAGTATTTTGCCTGAATGCGACTTTAAGCTTTCTTGAGCTCTTGGATACCACAAATTGGACTTTCAGAACTCAGCTTTCTCCTTAGTCCAGACCCCAACCCTGGTAGAGGCTCTTGATCCTTGACACTCATATTAACTTCTTGTCATGTATCCCTCACATGAGCATGGTCTTCTGTACTCTGCAGAAATGTTGTGCTTATCTCTGCTAAAATCCATCTCTACCCTTCTGTTCACAATTAATAACATGTGACCACTGTGACATTTTGCCCCCAACAGTCAAGATCTGACTGTGTGCAAAAAAGCCAGCCCTAGAGGTATCCTCTATGTATATTTTTTAATGGGTAACTTTAATTATATCCTAACTGCATCATCAGTGTTTTTACAATGGTGGATAGTGCAACTTCAACATCTTCTGTAAATCTAAACAAGAGCACTCCTGCAGGGTTGCATGTCTCCCACTTTGTGTTTTAAAAGACCTAGCCTTTGACCCAATGGTAAAGGCTGCTTCATCTATACTGTTAAGCATGGTCAGAACATGAAAAAACTAACATAAGAAACAAAAATCTACGCCCGTTATGGTGCCCATACACTGAAAGATCCACTCATTTGGAGAGGTTCCCTAATATGCCCACCTTGAGGTTTTATCAGCCCGTATACGGCCACCTAAGATGCATCATTATGTTTGGTTTGTTTGATTGTTTTTATTTATGAGGGCTATCCCATGCTCCCCCACAAAGCATAGCTGGCAGAATAGAACAGGAAGATAGGGCCAAGGCCAATGCGGTGGGTGCCTAAATAATTAATAACTGGGTTTTTGTGTCTTTTTTTTAAATAGAAACCCTCCCCAGCTGCTGCAGATGTACCTTGCCAGACCTGGTGGTGGAGCTGGGAGGTAAGGGTTCCAAAGAAGGTCACTGGGAGGTATGACTTCACTTTCAGTGGAAATGAAAACGTTATTTTAAAGTTTATCACGTAAAAGATTCCATTTCAGGAGAAATTCAGTTCCAGTTTTTCTCATAGACTCCAATAGGGTTTTCATGAGATAAACCATTTTGCTCATTGAAATGCATCTGGAGATAGCTTTCTCATCAAATTTAATCTGGTCCATAGTTTGGGAAAAGCAAAACCAAAGGTAAACAGTATGGTCAATAGTCACTTCCTGTAGAACAGTGTGTAACAAGTGACAATTAATTAAAGGGGTCAAAGGGCTCATTTACACACACAAATGCAAGTTTACATCACTAAAATGGATGCAAAACTGTATACACATTGATGGCATTCTGAAAGGTACTTGCATCAATACATACTCCTTTGCAATTTGTAGCGAGCACTTATGCACACTTTCAGAGCATTACATGGAAGTGCATGTATTGCAAAAAAATCCTAGAATTACCATCAGCCTGGGCCTGGCAATAACTCCAGAATTCCTTTAGAAGATTGTGTCAACAGCTGCAGCTGACATGTACCAGGTGAAATAACGCTAATGCTCTTATTAATGACATGCTCTGGAAGTGATACCATTCAAACACAAATATAGGTACAGTGTGCCACAACTTGCATGCAATTTACTAGACTTTATGCCAATAAGAAATGCAAATCCTCTCCTCGGTACTCTGTCGAGGCTACCTACCGAAAATATTTATCTCAGCCGTCCCTGCATCACAGTTAAAAAACATCCAAACTTTGCACTTTGTTGATTGGACTGTATTACTAAATGCACCCTTCCCTATTGACCTAAAAAGTGTTTATTTAACAAAGCAATTAAAAACTATAAAATTCATTCCACATCCCAGCAAGCTTACCAAAAGCAATGAATGAATACTAACATGGAATGGTGAATGCCCACATGAAACTGATCAGAAACCGAAATTATGATAATATAAGATGACTCAGGTTGGACATCATAAACTTTTGTATCATATCTACACCTACCCATATAATTTGTTGGATCTAGGCTACTACCTCATTTTGCATTCTTATAATGTAAGGTTTAATTCAGAGACTCATACATTTGTTTAATAGCAAATTTTTTCACTTGTAAGCACCATTCAGAGCAATAACTTTGTGCATTAGTTTGACAAATCTAATTCTCCAGTTTGTGCTAGTACAGGTATCGGACCCCTTATCCGGAAACCCGTTATCCAGAAAGCTCCGAATTACGGAAAGCCCGTCTCCCATAGACTTCATTATAAGCAAATAATTCAGAATTTTAAAACTGATTTTCTTTTTTTATGTAGAAATAAAACAGAACCTTGTAATTGATCCCAACTAAGATATAAATAATCCTTATTGGATGCAAAACAATCCTATTGGGTTTAATTAATGTTTTATTAATTTTTTAGTAGACTTAAGGTGTGGAGATCCAAATTATGGAAAGACCCCTTATCCGGAATACCCTTGGTCCCGAGCATTCTGGATAATGGGTCCTATACCTGTATATTTAAACAAATATGTACTGCAATGTATCAAGAAAACATTTTTTTTCCAAATTTATAAATAGCAAAATATGCAAAGAAATAAAAAGGCTGACAATCAAGAAATGTTATCCATGAAGATCTTCCTAGGGATTAGGTCCCAATTATTGTAAAATGATTGCCCCTCTTCTTCCAAAATTCAGTCTGCTCAGTCCACTGGTCTACCAGATACTCCCATTTGTATGGCTTACTAAACTTCTTCTCCCCATTTTACAGCAGACTCATTGTTCTTAGCAAGTTGGCCACCCAGGGGACCGAAAAACTATAGATCTGTTGAATCGTTTTGTCATAGCGGGCAACCATGAAGATGTCAAAGACTTTATTGTTTCCCGTACCATCTGTGCCTCTTCCGAGTCCATCCATTCTAACTCACATGGTCTTCTACAACCACTACCTATTCCCTTGAAACTCTGGACTCATCTTGCCATTGTTAAAAACTACATGGACATGGACTACATAGATATGATTACACATTTTATTCCATAATGCAAACATCTATCTGCTATGGAACTTTCTCAACTCTTTATTCTTCACATTTTTCAATTTTATGGTTTCCCTGCAGATATTGTCTGGTAGAGGTTCCCAAGTTTAAATTTTTGTGATTCTCAAAATTGGCAATCTCTGTATAAGTCTCTCTCATTACCCTCCAGTATTCCTCAGTGTTTCACCCTTAAGGAAACTCTGCAACAGTTTTTCAGATGTCATGTCTGGTCTGACCATCTTCCTTGGGTGGTATTTGACCATAATAATGCCTCCCATGCCTTTACTGGGGAGTCACTATTCCTATGTGTTAATGGTAAGGTTACAAGATTTCCATAAATGGAAAGTAGGGGCCTGTGGCACATGCAGTGCACCACGCAAATTTTTATATGCCACACTCACTTTTTGGCCACTTTCACATTGCTGTACACCCATTCAACATCACAGCCAAACATTTTAATCTCAATATATTTTCCAGCAGTATAAGCCAATGATCACAGCTGTGTAAGGCAGTGTTTATAGTGCAAATGGCTAACCTATTAGATGTAGTGGTAGAGAGCAGCAAATTGCAATAGAGAGCACTTCCTTCACCAACAGAAATGCTGGCATGGGACGTTTGGAGGACGTAGGATGAGGGAAGGGGGTCAGGAGACAGACTTTTTTTTCTTCTGTCCTGGAATAGCAACGATTGCTTGGGGGGTGTCTCTTTTGCCACAGCGACAGAGGAGAACAGTTTTCAGAGGGGGGGAGGGGGAACTTGCCTGGGTCAATTTTCCATTGGGACAGGGAATCTAAAACAGAGTCAGTCCCCCTGGAACAGGGACTGATGGTAACCTTAATTTTTGGCCAGCATCCCCATCCTTTCCCTAGGATTTTTTTTTCTTTCTTCATTTCCTTTCCTTTCCCAGCAGCCAACAACAATATTGCTCACATGTCTGCCATCTGGAGCCCCACTAAGGCAAATTTGGAGAAAAGTTCTCTTGCACTTAAAACATATGCCAATAAAAAACGCAAATCCCTCCTCATGTCGGGGCTATCTACCAAAAATATTTATCTTAGCGGTCCCTCTCCCAAATTGTGTCCCAAATTTATTGGTTCTTTTTCTGTTATAGAAATTATCAATCCTATTGCTGTTCAGCCCCAACTTTCTCCAGCGATGAGCATCCTTAGGGGCACATTTACTAAGACACGAATCTGAACTGAATTGGAAAAATTCCGATTTGAAAACGAACATTTTGCGACTTTTTCAAATTTTTTGCGATTTTTCCGGCGTCTTTACGACTTTTTCGTTACCAATACGATTTGCGCGAAAAAACGCGAGTTTTTCGTAGCCATTCCGAAAGTAGCGTTAAAACTTGCGCAAAAAGTTGCGCCTTTTTCGTAGCGTTAAAACTTAAAAGGTGCAACGTTTCGCGCAAGTTTTAACGCTACGAAAAAAGCGCAACTTTTTGCGCAAGTTTTAACGCTACGAAAAATCGCCAGATTTTGCGCAACTTTCGGAATGGCTACGAAAAACTCGCGTTTTTTCGCACAAATCGTATTAGTAACGAAAAAGTCGCGACATTTTTCCGAAAAAATCACAAAATACCGATCATTACGAAAAAAACGCAATCGGATGCGGCCCGTTCGTGGCTTAGTAAATGTGCCCCCTAGTGTGTTCTATGTGTCACTTATTAAACCGGTGATTTCTAACTATTTTTATTTTGGCCAGCAAACTCCTGATATGTAACATAAAGAAAAGCATTTAGTGTGTTATCTAAAAACATTTACGATTAGCTCACCATCAACCCCATGGGGTTTGGTTGCATATGCCCCAGACCTACAGCTTAGGAAGGAAGAACCATGTCACAGTTATGTAGCAGGCACTCACAGACCCATGGACAGCTGTGACTTTATTTTAAGTAACTACAAATTACATAATAACCTTACATGTTTCAAGCATAGAGCCAAATAGAACCTCTATGCATGAAATGTAAATTTATTATGTATTTGTATTTACTTAAAATAAAGTCTGTGAGTGCCTGCTACATCTACAACTGTAATATAGACAACTCCTGTTATCATAAATAACCAGCAAAAATATGAGGTGGAGAAGTTAATGGACCTCCAGTGATTTTTTTGCAGTATCTAATCCATTGGAATGTTAATTGTTTCAATGTAGTGATGTCCCTCATTTGGTCCATTAGTTTTACAGACAATTTTCTGGTCATAGTGTTCCTTTAGCCCTTTCCCATTGGATGGGGTACTGTCACAAGCGCTGCTCTACACTCCTCTTCATGGTGGTGCAACGTGCAAGAATGCAACACCCATGGCCACAAATTCACAGAAGCACAACATACAAACCAATGTACAAGTTTCCTGGGTGCAGTTAAATTTTGACTTGATCTACTGGTTCCTGATCCTTCTGCTCTGACTATGATGATCACTGCCTGTCCTGCCCTTTGCCTGAATTTCAACTTAGAGACACTGAACCCCTTCAATACTGGGTAATGGAGTTAACATGCTTTTCTAAACTAAGCTTCCTCCTTGGTACTTACCTTGGTGTGAGGGCTGACAGGAGCATGGTGTTTTTATGGGGGAGCAGCTGCATACAAACCTAAAATCACAATGACCCATGACAAGCAGTGTAATGGTCACTGTCATTGGACTCTGGAGCAGTGGGAACACATTCTTTAAAGAGCTGAATTATACTTACACATCTGGGTTTAGCAGATGCCAGAAGAACACTACTGCCTGAATGAATATGCCAATTGTAAAATTAGTACGATTGCACCGAATCCAAGATTCCGGTCAGGATTCGGTAAACATTCAGCCTTTTACAGAAGGATTCGGCCAAATCCATGCTTCTGGCTAAACCTAATCTGAATCCTTAAAATAACATGACTTTTTGTCAAATAAACAACTTAGCGTGCGATTGTCTTTGGCCCTTTCTTAGCATATGCAGATTCAGATTAGGCCAAATCTTTCACAAAGGATTTAGGGTTCAGCCAAATCTTAAAACTGTAGGTTCCGATCATCCCTAAAAACTAAGTTGAGGAGGAATAATGGAGACGGTTTTCCATGGTTGTTTTAGGGCCCCTGGCTCAAGTAAGTAAAAGTAAACCTTAACCATACAGTATACAATGAAATTCTTGATAATTCCATGCTTTTTGCATGCTTCTACAGTTTGGAGAAGGCCCTTTCCTGTTAAAGCACAATCCAAACTTATTCTATCAATTATTTATATTACAAATTAAAGCTAAATCACCACTGAATGGACCAGAACTCATTAGGGGTCATTTACAACCACCAGTGCAGTTGTGGTCCAGCAAATTTTGCCACAGTCATTTGCAAGTAAAACTCCTTTTATAAAATGTAGTTCCATCCAAATGCACTCTTTGCACTTCCATATATTCGTGCTTCCTGCCTCCTGTTACGAACTGAGCGCAGTTTTGTCTATTGATGCAGAGTTACATTATGAAAGAATTTTGAAGAACATAGTAAAATTGACTAAAACACTTCCACTTCTTTTGCAATAACACCATTTTCAATCTCACTATCATTTATTAACAATATGTCACAATATTGTGGAAACTGTAATGCTTGTAAAGCATGCTTCTTATTCATGTTAAAAAATGCTCAAGAAACAGCAAATCATTCCAAAAATTAAGCCCAGTGTCGTACTAATTTAACTGCAAAGGACCTGTAAATCCTAAAATACTAAGTGATTCCTAAGGCCTTCCATTTATTGCATAGCCCCCTCTGTGTAGATATAGGAAGATAAGATATGTTTGGCTTTAGCTTTTTACACTGAGGAAGTCATCATGAATGTTCTCATACCTATTTACAGGTTCTTATCTAACAAAATGTAAGAGGGATTACACACAAATAAAGGGAAGAAAAGACTAAAATAGGGATTCAAACCAGTAAAATGCATCCAAAAATAGGATTTGAATTCTTACTGAGAGCAAATGGCTAGGAATTCTGCATCAAATCTCCTGGATAGATCACTTCATCTTTGATAAATCTGCCCTATATTGCTGCTTAAAAATGACTTCCAGCATATATCTGTAGCAGATGACTGAATACATATCCAAATGTTAGTGTGATTGGATTCTGCCTCTCAAAGAGGTGTTTTTATTGTGCTGCTCCAGGTCCCATTTGTCTGCATCATGCATTGCTATTTTTTTATTTAGCACTTTTAACATCTATTTTGCATTTTCATTCATCTAATGAAGCTGAAGCTGATTTAACTGATTAATTTAAAAGTTTTATTAAATCCATGTGAGCACATTCTTGTATTTGCATTCAAATTAATAAGTGATAAAGTTACTTCTATCACACATCCTGGTGGGAGTGGAAAATAACTGAAAAAACAAAGATAATTACTGTGAAAATAACATTCTATTTTTACTTGATAAGGCTCACTCTTCGCTGTGTGAAATTCTAAGGCACATCTTGATAAATGACAACTTGAGTTATCTTTTAATTTTCATTGCAGAGCTGACTTCCAATTAGGAAACATGACTGAAAGCTGCAATGTTTTCCAAACGCATGCTTATGACTCTTTATGTTTATTTTTTAATATAATCAGTTGCTTACGGAATCGTCAACTGTCAGAGCAGTCCATTGTGACACAAACATGGAGAACAGTCTATTTAAAAATGCATGCCCTGCCTCTAGTATTCCTTGCATTAGGGAATCCAAATCTGAATGCATCACTAAAATATTAATCGTTTTCTCGCAGATTCATGAAAATTGGGCTAAATTATTTGGCAAGCTCATTACAAGGATCTCCAAAATAAACCAAGGTTAGATAAAAGTTAAAAAGTGTTATGATAAGTGGTCTATTTAATCAGGAACAATTTAAGATGATTTTATACATACTTTATGAACAATAACAATATGAGGATACAAGTGATTGTCATAGCATTCAATTCAAAAATACAAACATTTTATAGTTGCATATAATTTTAATAAGCATTAGAAGCTTGGACATGAACACAATTCATGCTGAAAGAACAAATTTGATCACACATAATTTTGGTGTAAGACATGTCTTTATCTTTATGATAATACTATAAATGTACATCCATTTACTATGTTAAAAGAAACTAGTGGGAGTACTATTTTGTGCTTTGGGAGCACTATTATCCCAATATTATCCCAATAATATATATCCCAATGGGAGGATCAACAGACACCTGTCTCAACATATACTAAGTTGTATCCTTAAATATAACATATAGATAGAATTTGGTGTTATTTGGAGATTTTACCTATGCAACTTTTCTAGATTTTTTTTTGTTCATCGAAAAGACATGGAATGAAGTTTTGCAAGTTTTGAGAGGAATCTTCTAAAAGTTCCTTATGCATAGGCGGAGGGTGACTTTTTTGTTTGGGGAGGCTAAATATGGGCCATAAAGAGACGGACCTACAGCTAATGTGAGACTTAGTGGATTCCATCCTGGTGTAAAAAATTTACCTCCCAGCTACCTTTTGCAGTTCCCACTGACTTCCAAGGGATACTGCGCAAAAGTGCAGGTGGGAGGGCTTTTTTTAACCCTAAAATGCTTAGGATGTAAAAGTATTCATACATGCACTTCTGTTCTCCATCCACTTGTGTTTGTAATCAGTTAGCTTAAATGGGTAGTTCACCTTTAAATTAACTTTTAATATGATGTAGACATTTATATTCTGAGACAATTTGCAATTGGTCCTCTTTAATATTTAATGGTTTTTCAGTTATTTAACTTTTTGTTCAGCAGCTCTCCATTTGGTATTTCAGCAGCTATCTGGTTGCTAGGGTCTTATTTACCATAGCAACCAGGTAGTGGTTTAAACAAGAGATGGTAATATGAATAGTTAAGGGACCTGCATGGAAAAATAAAACTGTAGCCTCACTGGAAGCTGGAAAGAGGCAGAAGAGAAAGGCAAATTTATCAAAAACTGTAAAAAAATAATTAGGAAGACCAATTGCAAAGTTGCTAGGAATAGGCCATTCTATAACATACTAAAAGTTAACTTAAAAGTGAACCTTCTTTTTAGATGTGTTAAGTTAGTTTTATATAGAGAGAGGCAGTGGGTACTGACACCCCAGGCACATTATATACAGTGAGACGCAGTCTGTATTTACAAAACCAGCACATTATATACAGTGAGACGCAGTCTGTATTTACAAAACCAGCACATTATATACAGTGGGTACGGATGGCAGATATTCAGGCACTGGCACTGATACATTGGCTTCACTGTAACTAACTAGAAATGAAGAAAACAATGACAAAAGTAAAAAAATAAATAGTAAGTGCAAAAAACAACAACAACAACAAATATACAAAAGCACAATGAGCTTTTTCAGGTCGAAAGAGTTAACTTACCATCCATCTGTTAGGATAGGTGATAGGGATATTATAGATGTCAGGTGACAAAAAACAATTTAATTTCAGCTAGTGATTCAGCCTTTAGAACATATACAGTATAGTACCTGTGGGATGAAAACTGCAGGAAAAGTTCAGAGTTGGTTCTCAGGTAAAGTTACAGCTGCAGATTCTTCTTTTCTGTCTTCATTTCTGCACTGCCTTCAGTTTGTAATATCTCCCGAGCCCTGTCTGCATCTGTGCCTTGATTGGTCAATTTTACTGTCTGTCAAGAAAACTGTGCTCTGATTGGAGAATCCACAAGATGAAAGATCCTATCAGAGCACAGCTGATTACAGCAGAACCGGAGCTTGAAGGAACGAAGATTTCCAGGACAGTGCAGAAACGGAGGGAGGTTGTTTTTTTGTTTTCTTTTTAAGGTGCCAAGCAGGTTTGGTTAGTCTCCCCTAGCCTTACTGAAAATCCGCCTATGTCCTTTATTTTTGTTGTTTCTAATGCTGCTTATATTGGCAACTTTCTGTCTGTCTACACTGGCTATACAATGTCTCTGGATTTTTTGCCCAAATATATATATATATATACACCAGTAGAGTAATCTAAAGAAGTCATTACGAAGTCCCTGAGTGCATCTTTAACTTACTCTTTTGGTACATTACCCATTTAATAACACCTGGGCATGTGATATCAAAAACAGGAGTTCACCATGTTCTGGACTATCATATATTAAACGAATTCTTGGTTTACCAAATTCCTTTCCATACCTCAGATATAACATCATATTTGATACAGTTGGGGAAGCATTATTTCAAATCATTTTAATTAAGGGGCAACTTTTTCAACATGTGACATGTGTCAACAAGCTCTAAACTCATATTTTATAAATCTGCCCCTAAATGTATCACTAACATATGAAATACTATCCATTTTTTTGAGGCATGATGCTCTTTTATTGTAGTGTATTTAAATTCATGTTTTGCAGTAACTTTAAATAAAATTTACAAAACATCTAGTCAAAAGTCATTTGCTAAATGTTCTGTAACAACGACTTGCTCTTTCTTCACCAAGACAATGCTGTGCTATGAAAAGGAAATGAAACCTTTACTTCTTTTGTTTTAACTGGCGATGTGTAGAAAATGCAGATCTGATTCTATATCACTTTGATGGACTATCTTTAGAAAAGTAATTAAACTGAAATAGATTATTCTCTGTTGCTTACTGTCTGTGTTGTCTTCTTAATCCTCATGTGATAGTCAATAAATACGACCTTAAGTTCAATTAATATCTATCTTGGGTTTGTGGCTATCTATTTAGACTGAGCTGTTTTGGATAAGCCACAGTTCTTTATGACCTTTAATAAATAACACTAATGCTGTTGGCATATAATACACTAAATAATGATTTTAAAAATTATTTTTAAAAAAATTCAAATATTCTCTCAGCATTTATGAACGTTAATGGCTCTCTTTAATTACTTTGATTCAAAGGCCCCTTAATTCCCTATATAAAAGAAGATGGATTTAACATCCAGTTAAGACATTCAGTATTGTATTTTCTTATTGACCAGCAATTTTCTGGCTAACAAAATTATATTAGAGGTAACTGATGAAAACACCTCAGAGAGCAGCCATATTACATAGTTACATAGGGTTCAAAAAAGACCAGAGTCCAAATATTATGTTCTAAGTCAATATTCCTCAATTTTATCGTTAACTGTGAGGTACTGTATCAAATGCTTTAGCAAAGTCTAAGTAGATGACATCCACTGCCATTCCAGCATCGAGGTTCCTACTCACCTCCTCATAAAAGGCGACTAAATTAGTCTGGCAAGATCTGTTACGCATAAAAACATACTGGCACAAACTTATAGTATTGTGATTTGCAATGTATTCAAGTATTTTATGCCTTATTACCCCTTCCAAAAGCGTTCCAATTACTGATGTTAGACTTAAGCTGGCCATACACACACCGATACTATCGTACGAAACCTCGTTTCGTACGATATTCGGTGCGTGTATGGCATGTCGGCGAGTCGACCGATATCGCAGGAAGCTGCTGATATCGGACGACTCGCCGATCGGCCAGGTTAGAAAATTTTGATCGGGCGCCATAGAAGGCGCCTGACCAAAATCTGCCCTCAGGGCTGAATCGGCAGAAGGAGGTAGAAATCCTATTGTTTCTACCTCCTTATCTGCTGTTTCAGCCCTGACGGTGTGTGGCGGATCTGACGATGTTTCGTGCGACCGATGGTCGCACGAAACATCGTTAGATCGCCACGTGTATGGCCACCTTAACAGGCCTATAGTTTTCAGGCTGAGAACGGGATCCTTTTTTAAATAACGGCACTACATTAGAAATTCTCCAGTCTCTCTGCACCATGTCAGACCTCAATAAACCCTGAAAAATTAAGTGAAGATGTATGGCAATCACAGCGCTAAGCTCATAGAATACCCTGGGAGGAATACCATCCAGTCCTGGACCTTTGTTTACATGTTCAAGTTGCTTTTGAATTTCCTCCCAAGTGATCCATGTGTCAGTAGCTAAATTACTAGAATAGGGTCTATTAAAAGGGAAGCCTTGAATAGATGGCTCCTCATTTGTATAGACAGATGAAAATAAGAGTTCAAAATGTCTGCTTTTTCCCTGTTCTCATCAACCAACTTACCCCCCCATGATAATAAGGTTCCCACCCCTTTATTTTTTGACTATTTACATATATAAAAAATAATTTTGGATTCCTTTTACTCCTAGCTGCAATATCCCTTTCCATCTCTATTTTAGCTTGCCTGATAGCTTTTTTGCATGCTTTATTTGCTTCCTTGTACCTGATGAAAGTTCCCACTGTCCCAGCTAACTTGAATGCTATAAAAGCACGTTTTTTCTTACCAACCTCAACATTATCACTTTTATTCAGCCATAAAGGTTTCACTTTGCGATGCCTCTCCTTGCTTACAAGGGGAATATACTGTTGTGTACACTTGCTTAGCAATGTGTTAAAGATATTCCATTTTCCTTCTGTGTCTAACCCTGTAAAAAGCCTTTCCCAGTTGACACATTGCAGAGATGCCCTTATACTGGCAAAGTCTGCACGTCTAAAATTGAGCGTTTTAGTTACTCCCTTATAGAGCTGTCTCTGCAGCATTATCTCAAAGGAGACCATGTTGTGATCACTGTTCCCCAAATGCTCACCCACACAAATGTTAGGGATGAGTTCATATTAACTGTTAAGATCCATGCTCTTTACCATTAACGCATTTACTTATGACATATTCAGATAAGCTATCAGTCTAAATAGTTTGATTCTATTTCCCAGAGTTCCAGTCTTTGCAGAAAATGTATCAAAGCATCCACCATGGGTAATAACATCCAGGCTATCTATTCAGTTGTGTAAAAATCTTTACCAAAGGGTGAAAACAAAGTCTACCATAACCTGCCAAGTCACAATTAAAGAGAAACTATCATGAAAAATGAAAAGTAATATATCTAGTATAAATAAATCTAAAGCAACTGGACTTGTTAAGTAATCATTGAAGACGTTTCACTACTCATCCGAGCAGCTTCTTCAGTTCAACTGACTGGTATGGGAAGTCCTCAGCATATAAACATCTTCAATGATTACTTAACAAGTCCAGTTGCTTTAGATTTTTTTATACTAGATATACCATGACCTGGATGAATGAAAATCTTCATAGTCGAAAAGTAATATAATAAATTTTCTGGACCATTTCCAAAATAATCGTGTTACACTTCACTATCCCTCTCTCAACATTTGCCTCTCTTCATTGTCTTTTCATGCTGGGTTGGGGTCAGATGTTGATTGACAGTAAGGAATGGGGGCTCCATTTCCTAGCTGATATATTAGAGCAAAACAAAATAGCTGTTTCCAGCACAAATCCTGCATGTAGAGAGACAGGGCTTTCAGCAGAGCCAGTTATATTGAAAGAGTTATATTGAAAAGCTATAATACATCTTCTAGCAGTGATCCCCAACCAGTGGCTCTCAAGCAACATGAACAAGTCATTGGATGTTGCTCGCAGGGACCTAAAAGTCAGTGCTTATTTTTGAATTTCTGAAGTTAAGTTTTAGTTGCATAAAAAACAAATGTACTGCCAAACAGAGCCTCCTGTAGGCTGAATAGTCAACCACAGCCTATAATTGGCACCCCCAGGAACCCTTTTTCATGCTTGTGTTTCTCTCCAATATTTTTTACATTTGAATGTGGCTTACGGCTAAAAAAGGTTGAAGACTCCTGTTAGGCAAAGGTTGGCCCCCAAATTATGTATTAGACCTTTCTGTCAATCTAAATCTGAATCAGACTCCTGCATGAAGAGAGAATGAAGAGAGACAGATTGCTTAGAGAGAGATAGTGAATAATAAAGTGATTATTGCAGACAATTTGAATTGGTTATATCTAGAATGATTATTATTTTAGTAAAATAAAGCTTTCATTACATTTTCATTTCCATGATAGTTCCCCTTTAAAAATACTGAATGAATTTCATTGCTCTTTCAAGCATAATGTTCTCATGTTTTTTAATGTAGATTATTATTATATTCACCTTGTTCATCTGTGCTAGAATTAAATCTCTGTGTGATGCTTTTTTTATACTGCAGTAAAGCTTGATGAGTAAGAGATCTCTTTTGACCCAGTTTGCTGATTCATGGTTCAGGATTTGGCAGTAGCAGGATTGCCAAAAAAAAATCTCACTATTTTCTTCCTTAGGCACATCCTGGAATCCTAGTGGTTTTGTATTGTAAGAATACTGAAGAGACACATCCGATAATCACCTTATCTGTAAGGTATCAGGAATTTCATCTGTAGCTTAAAATGTACATTATGTCAAACAGCAGGGAGACAGGGCTTCACTAAATGCTGCAAGGATTCCCCACAGCCCCTGTCTTGCTTTTCAAGTTTTTTCCAGTCCACTAGAGCATTCTTTTTGTCTTCTTTTTTTTTTTTTTTTTTTTTTAAAATAAAAATACTTTTAAAAGACTTTTCTTATTACCTGATAGGCCAGTTAATCCCCAGGAAATATTCCTTTGTTACAGTTTCAAGGAGAATTACTTGAAATAATCCTTTCATTCTATGTGCTAGATCTATTTTCATTTTAAACGCAGCCTATTCCTTTTTGAATTTGTAAGGGAAAAAATGACATTTAATCAATTTCTGTTCTGAGATAGTATGGAAAAGTGTGTCTGCAGTCGTGAGATGTCTTTGTGTTAATATTTCTTTTAAAAAGACTGCAAGATGTGTGTGCAATGGAAAGTCATATAACACCATAATTAGGCTACAAAGTACATACTTGATGTACTGTCAACTATTTGAAAAAATATTATGTTCTGCAGAGAATCTCGAAACCTGGTTTCAACTTTAGTGGATAGTGCTGGGTCTTGAGCTAAAAACAAGGGAAATTGACATAGATAAAGAATAAACACCTAAACTATAGTGGATGTTTAATGAACATCTTTGGTAAACATGGATTTGGTTTAATTGTTTTTGGGATATTAAAGAGACATGGGCTCATTTAGTTGGGCTTATATAGAAAAACCCTTTTATTACACAAACAAGATCCCTTATGCTGACAGTGTAGTGCACCCCCTCCCACACTTTGTTCCATTATACAGTGATGAATTCTGAGACTGCCCTCTAGAAAGTATAGGGACTTGACTTGAAGTCCATTTGCCTGGGGAATCACGTGCTGTATGTCTGTAAAGAAAAACAAAAAACATGTATATTTGTTTCCAGCAGTTTAATGTTTATGCACCTTTTCTACATGAACCCAACCAAATCAGCTCATGTTGAAAGGGAACGGGGATATTTTACCTTTAAATCTAACGTTTGTGCAAGCTTTTACAGATTTTCACTGCAGCTATTTGCCAACTAGGCCAATCTCTAAAGTCCATATATATGATAAGGCATACTGAAATCTGGTTTTCGCCCTGAGAACTAATTCAAAAAGCATGTTGTTTTCTGCATGAATTTTAGGTTGACAGAACATACTAATGCAGCATCATTTGTCTTAAAAACTGAATACGAAAAAAGAAAGATAGATTTATGAATTTTGAAATTTAAGATTTTTTAAGCTAAATTGTGTATTTGTGTTTCTTTTTAATAATTTTGCTGTTTGTTCAGAAGCTCCACAGTTTGGAATTTAAGCAGCTATCTAGTTTTTACGGTCAAATTACCCTAGCAACCAGGCAGTGGTTTGAATAAGTAACCTACCAGGGTCAGTGACCCCCCATTGGAAAGCTGGAAAGTGTCAGAAAAAGGCAAATCATTTTGAAAAATGAAAGCGTGTTGAGAAGTTACTAGGAATTGTCCATTTTATAACATATGAAACATTAAAGGATAACTAGAAATGTTGCTAGCTGGGAGTATTCTCCTTTAAAGGCTTTGCTGCCTTAGTGAAGGCACCACAGTACTGACAGCGGTATCAGGCATAGTCTTCACTCTGCTTCTTCTGCTGTTTGGGATCTGGTCCATTAAGGTGGAAGCCCTAAGGATATAGAATTGCTTACCATTGCTAATGTGGTGCCAATATTTTAAAAGGGATCCCGTTCTCAGCCTAAAAACTATGGGCCTGTTAGTCTGATGTCAGTTGTAGGAAAGCTTTTGGAAGGGGTAATAAGGGATAGGGTACTTGAATACATTGCAAATCCCAATACTATAAATTTGTGCCAGTATGGTTTTATGCATAACAGATCTTGCCAGACTAATTTAGTTGCTTTTTATGAGGAGGTGAGTAGGAAGCTCAATGCTGGAATGGCAACGGATGTCATCTACTTAGATTTTGCCAAAGCGTTTGATTGAAGAATATTGGCCTAGAATATAATATTTGTACTTGGATAGAGAACTGGCTGAAGGATAGAGTACAAAGAGTGGTGGTAAATGGAACATTTTCTAATTGGACCAGTGTGGTTAGTGGAGTACCGCAGGGGTCAGTCCTTGGTCCTTTGCTTTTTAACTTGTTTATTAATGACCTGGAGGTGGGCATAGAGAGTACTGTTTCTATTTTTGCTGATGACACTAAATTGTGCAAAACTATCAGTTCCATGCAGGATGCTGCCGCTTTGCAGAGCGATTTGATAAAATTGGAAAACTGGGCAGCAAACTGGAAAATGAGGTTCAATGTGGACAAGTGCAAAGTTATGCACTTTGGTAGAAATAATATAAATGCAAGTTATACACTAAATGGTAGTTTGTTGGGGGGATCTTGGGTTTTTGTAGATAACAAGTTGTCTAATTCCAGGCAGTGTCATGCTGTGGCTACTAAAGCAAATAAAGTGCTGTCTTGTATAAAAAAGGGCATTGACTCAAGGAATGAGAACATAATTTTGCCTCTTTATATGTCCCTAATAAGGATATTAATGAGCTGGAGAGAGTGCAGAGACAACTAAACTGGTAAAGGGGATGGAAGATTTAAACGATGAGGTTAGACTGTCATGGTTGGGGTTGTTTTCTCTAGAAAAAAGGCGCTTGAGAGGGGACATGGAGGGGATTATAGGCAGATGGGGATGTTCTTTTTTCCCATAAAAATGACCAGTGCACCACAGGCCACCTCTTTAGGAACTTTAATTTGAAGCAGCGTAGGTGTTTTTTTCACGGTGAGGGCAGTGAGGCTGTGCAATGCCCTCCCTAGTTATGTTGTAATGGCAGATTCTGTTAATGCCTTTAAGAGGGGTCTGGATGATTTCTTGAACAAGCATAATATCCAAGGCTGTTGTGATACTAATATCTACAGTTAGTATTAATGTTGGTATATATGGTTATGTATGTGAGTGTATAGATAGGTCAGTAAAGGTTTGTGTGTGCTGGGTTTACTTGGAAGGGTTGAACTAGATGGTCTTTTTCAACCTTATGTAAGTATGTAACCAAATTTACAGGAACATTACTAGTCTTTTAAGCTACATTTATTTAAAGAGTAAGGTCTTCTTTGACTTCAAGCATATGTAAAGTAAAACAAAATACTGCTATTGACCTTTAGTTAATAAAGTCGTTCTCTACAATTCTCCTGAATTTTATTGCAAGGGCACCACAATTACTAACTTAATGCTGAAATAATTATCTACAGTTGGTATATAGCCAAATAACTCATTATACAGAATGTAATTGTAAGACATTATATGTCCTCCATTGGTTCTCAAACCTCTCAAGCCTCAGCAGTGTATACTTTCTGGATAGTTATTCAGCAGCACAGATGCACAACTGGTAACAGATGGACAGATGAGTGCTGATTGATGAGTAGCTCAGTAGAAGAGAGTAATAAGGAGAGCAAATGCTTTGACTGTCAGGGTCCTTAGTTCGAATTTTGTCCTGAAAAGTAAAGGAAGCCAGTTCAGAGACTAGCAGAGTGGTAAAGGGTGAGGGGTGGCAGTCTCTGGAGGATAAGGCTGATTAACAGAGAGTTCCAATAGACAAGTAGAAACTTTAAGCCCAAGGACAGCTTTAAGACCCAATGTGCCAAAGCAGAGAGCAGCAATCATTTATTTATGACCCCCCCCCTTAGTTCTTTAATTTACAGAAAACAGAACATTGCTCGTTCAGCAATTCAGCCATAGTTCCAAGAATATCTAGGACACCTAATAAGTGTTTACCCCAAAAATCTTACTCTGATGGACCTCTAAGCCTTTAAACATAAATATACATTTTCCCCCATAAATGAGAACTAAACCCTAAAAATGAATATGGCTAGAAATGCAATATTTTATATTATACACTGACTGTACTGGCAGTTGTCACAGGAGCTCCCCATCTTAGATTCGGCCCCCCCCCCCCCGGAACTGTCCGGGACAGTGCACATGCTCAGTGTGGTCTGAGCAGCTGTTGAGAAGCTGAGCTTAGGGGTCATTGCAAACCGAGCAGAAAATGAGGGTTGTCTGTCATATAAGCTGATGCTACAGGGATAATTACTCAATTCTGATGCAATTGCCCTGGTTATAGATCTGTCATGTAATGTGAATCTGAATGAATTACTAATCAGCTTTTTACTGTTACATTTATACTCTGTTTATGCAGTATATTTTGAGTGGGTCCCTAAGCTCAGGTAAGTGACAGCAGCACAGAGCATGTGTAGGGAAGCAGCAGAAAAGAAAATGTGGGGCTACTTCTTTGGAGGCACAAATCTTACCTGTTAAAGGGCTATGGTTGCCTTGGGCTGGTACAGAAACCCAAAACATAATGTACAACATTTTTGCCCATTTCTTTAGTTCTCCTTTAATTTCCCATATAATTATGTAAGCAGAGTTTTGGGCTGCCCACGCAATGGAAGTTTGGGCACTCCCCACCTATTTTGGGTGGGCCAATGGAGCAGACTGCAGCTGAGAGATGCAGGGCTCTGTCTGATCAGTTAGATTTCCACTACTTTTAGCAGAGAAGCACTCTATAGACCACTATACGTTCAATGGTGATATCATTCACATTAACAGGGCTATCCCATTGGCTGCAGAAGAACTCTGTCTATTTAGACTTGGTTCCCTAGTGGCTCTAAACCCACCTAGGAGTGCCAGCCCTATTCTAAGATATAATACAATACTACTGGGGTGGAAGGTAAAATTATCACATAAATGATAAAAACATGATCAATAGTATCATCTATATGTCATATAGCATTGCACTATTGTTATAGTATGTATTACAGTAAATGAATGTAAATACATTTCTACAGATCATAGATAAGCTTCTTTCGTAGCACTGCAAATACTGTGCCCTGGTAGCATTACAAATAATGCAGATCTAGAGAACAACATTTGATTCTAAGCCAAATGCTGTTTAAAGCAATGCTGCCATTATGAGAATAAAGAAATACTTATTAGCACTGTATCTCAGATATGGCATCTGGCATATGACACATTTTCAGGCTGAACCACGTTTTCTCTCAGTCATTTCCTTTCCTCAGTTTCATTGATATTGTTATTATAGCTTTTGTATTTTTACACCTTTGATTCCAACTGCTTATTATTACAATTACCTTCAGTGAGAGGCACCTAAAATGTTGACTGGCGTGGCACTTAAAAAGCAGCAAGACAAATCAGCTTCAGTTCACAGTTCTGGATGAAACCCGGATAAAAACAGCTGGATTGCTGTCTCCAACTAAATGTTTAGAGGAGGCATGATTATATCACTCAGTGACACTGTGAACGTAACAATTTATCAATCATCTTGTTTACTTGCAGGCTCAGTAGGAGGTTCAGCTTTCTTGCTTAACAATAAATATCTGCCTTAAATGATTTAAAGCTGAGAAATAAAGATAGTCGGGCGGGGTAGATGCTAGATACAATGCATAAAATTCTGTTTCTCCAACAGCGGCTTTTAAAATATAGGTTTTGTTATTAAAGGATTGTAGTGCTAATAAAACAATTATACACAATAAGTTTCTTGCAGGTAGGTGCAAGTTATTAGCTTTTTGGGGTTAAAATGGCTGTTATTGTTATTATCAGTTGGCTGTTATTCTCCAGTAAAGAAACAATATACAGGTATGGGATCCCTTATCCAGAAACCCGTTATCCAGAAAGCTCCGAATTACGGAATGCCCGTCTCCCATAGACTCCATTTTAATCAAATAATTCAGAATTTTAAAACTGATTTCCTTTTTCTCTGTAGAAATAAGACAGTACCTTGTAATTAATCCCAACTAAGATATAAATAATCCTTATTGGATGCAAAACAGTCCTATTGGGTTTAATTAATGTTTTATAGATTTTTTAGTAGGCTTAAGGTATGAAGATCCAAATTACGGAAAGACCCCTTATGCAGAATACCCTTGGTCCCGAGCATCCTGGATAATGGGTCCTATACCTGTACAACATATGCAGAATCCACAAATAAAAAAATTTATTACTGTTGTGTGATTCAAAATATGCTATTGCCTTTTAAAGAACAGCAAAAGTTCCACAAAGTTCAATCAAAATGATGGCCATTGTTTTAAGGTTTGAAGAACAGAGGGGCAAGCCACCAGCCCTTGAAAACTGAATCTATAAAACATTCTGCATAGCTGATTTGTAAGCATTTGTGTTACATACCAAATGCTTTGAAAAGGTAATGCAGTTTACTGCAAAATAACTGACTACTAACTAGAGGTCCAATATACCTTTTTATAGTGAGCTGATAAGAACAATTCTTTAATGGGAGCACAAAAGGCAAAATGACTCTTGCAGAGCCACAATGATGGCTGTAACGGGGGGCGCATTGGCCAATGCAGTAACACTTAGAGGTCATAAGTAGTTATCTGCTTGCAGACAGGCCCAGACTGGGATTCAAACTGTAATTTCAGGTAAACAGAGGCCCAAGCAGCCCCCCCACCAGCCCAATAAATAGTGACTGTCTATGCCATCTTCAGCAGCCCCTTTGGCATTTGCCAGAATCCACAGATCAGAGACCTGCTTGCAGCTTTGGGTTAGCAACCAAATTATTATTTGTTGCCCTATTACTGGTACAGTTAAGGAGTTCCATCAAAGAAAGAATTTCTTGGCTAATATTTAAGAGCCCAAGCTTTAAAAGTGAAGAGCAATTTTCTCTTTAAGTACCCCAGGATGTCATCCTCCAGATGGTGGATTATCTGATTGAAAGCCAAGAATATAATTACATTTTGGCAGCTTGATGGAAAAAAATCATAATAAATAGGTGGTTGAGGAAAAGGAGGCATTAGATAATGATAGTCACCCAAAGGAGAGGTGTCAGAAAATGGGAGATTTTTTCTGGCCTTTATTAATTTTGCATGTAGTTTAAAGATCAAAAGTGATTTTGTACATACCTGTTCTATATCTCTTGTTTGGCATTGCCAAAATCTGAAAGTCTTAGCATATGGAAATGATTGGCAGTGCTGAGTGTGATGAAAAGAATTGCTACAATATGAGGTACACAAAGCATTTGATACTGTTTATTATCTCTAGAAAATGCCATATTTGGAATGAATTAGAAAAAATAGGACTTTGCTATATAAAGCAATAATACCCGATGAAGCAAAACACATCAAAGTATAGTGAAATGTGACATAAAAACTTCAGATATTATGCTTACTTTCTTTAGAAGTAAAAAAAACGTAACAGAAATATGTAATAAAAATATGTATAATATTTTAAAGCGAAAGATTAAAACTGAGTTATTGATTGCTGGACATAAGATATTGAGTCAGATTCAAAACATTATTCTATGGTTTATTGCGTGAAAACATTAAAAGCAAGATTCAGTTTGAGGAAGAAAAACTTTTCTCCTAATTCAGTGACAGTTTTCATGTGATAAACAGTGAGATACGTTTTTCTAATTAAATTACAGAGTTGGGAGAACTGAATATGGCTTATAATGTGTTTTTGCTATAAAGCCTTGATAAAGCTGCAAAAATGAACCACAATATTTGGGCATACACAATATATATATGGGCATAAACTAACGGAGCTTAGCACATATGTTAGAAAATCATCTCCATTATCTTTGAAGCTAAGAGAGTTCACACATTTTTTTTTTCATGCTTTTGATGTGCATTTGAGAGGTTTGAGGGCACCTAAACAAATGAGCTAATTGATACTATTATATTCTGTCTGGTTGTATTCAGAGTTGCATTTTCTTGCATTCATTATTTATTGCCTTATTTTAGACCAGTGCTGTCCAACTTCTGTGGTACCGAGGGCCAGAATTTTTCTGGCCTACATGGTGGAGGGCCGCTAATGGAAGCCAGTTTTGACCACTCCCCTTTTTACGCCATACCCACTTCAAACCACCCCATGTTATCACAAAAGCTTTTAAGACCATCCCCACATTAATGGTGGTAGCGCAGCAAAAACCCAAATGGTTGGGCTTACTGTAGGGATATCACCCTTCATTTATATGTAAAAGAATTATATTGTGACATATTAAGCCACACCCTTAAAACTATATGCCTCATCCTCCCCAGTGGATAGCACAGCAACCCCCAGCACATAATTGCATACCTTAGGGACCATATCATGACTATTTCCAAATGCTAACAAATTCCCAGAACAAACCCCTGCAACATTCACCTCCCACAGGCAGCATATGGCAGGGAGAGTATGGCTTACACAGCCTGCCCTATGTTGCCTGTGTGCCATACTCTACTTGCCCTACCCTGCCTGTGTGTTCCATACTCTGCCTGCCCTACCCTGCCTGTGTGTGCCATAATCTGCCTGCCCTACCCTGCCTGTGTGTGCCATACTATGCCTGCACTATGCTGCCTGTGTGTGCCATACTCTACCTGCCCTACCTTGCCTGTGTGTGCCATACTCTGCCTGTGTGTGCCATACTCTACCTGCCCTACCTTGCCTGTGTGTGCCATACTCTTCCTGTGTGTGCCATACTCTGCCTGCCATATGCTGCCTATGTGTGCCATACTCTGCCTGCCCTATGCTGCCTGCGTGTGCCATACTCTGCCTGCCCTATGCTGCCTGTGTGTGCCCTACTCTGCCTGTGTGTGCCATACTCTGCCTGCCCTATGCTGCCTATGTGTACCAATGTGGGCGCTTACAGTCTGATCCTGAGGTGTAAACAATGCAGACACTAAAAGTTGTGAACAGTACAGGGGATTACATGTTTAAACAATACAGGTGGATTACAGCGTGAATCTGAGGTGAGAACCATGCAGGGGCCAGTTAATCTCAGTACTGATTCCATTTAATGCTTACACAAAGGTAAACAGTCATAGCAGCCAAACAGTTAAGGGACCACACAGTGTGGGGGTCACGGTCCACCAGTTGGACAGCCCATGTTTTAGACACAACCTGCTGCATTACCTTGTGCTTGACACACATTTAAAATACTGTACAATAGAATACAAAAAAATGCATAAATCACTATGGGGCTCATTTATAAATACTGGGCAGTAAACCATAGAAACCAATCAGTGTTTTGCTTTTTTTCAGTCACCTGTAGGTTGAACAATGAAAGTACACATCAAATTGGTTGTCATGGGTTACTGCCCAGGTGCGGATTTGCCCAGTGTTTATAAAGAAGCCTGTGTGTTACAGCTAGGGTTGTTACTTCATCCCTTTTGTACTCCATATTGAATCCACATTCTCAATGGCTAATTAGCAAACAATTCAGATGCATTCTGAGAACAAACTGGTTTAAGTGCAGCCATGCAGCATGAATCTAAATTAATTGATAATTAGCCATGCAGGATGTGGATTCACTATGTGGGCAGTATTAGGGCCCCTACTGACAAGCCTTTTTTTTCCTGTTCTCCCCTGCAGTGGCGTTCTTCTGCGTTCCACCACAGGGGGGTGCAGAGAGAAAAGCATACCATTCCTGCTAATGGGGTTATACTAAGACAGGAGCATGTAAACGCAGAACAAGGTGGAATGCAGCATGTTACCCCATTATTATTAAGCCCATCTTGTTATAGCCCACCAAAAATAGCAATTAATACGTGATGTTTTGATTTTAGACTTTATGTTAAACTTTAGACTGTGGTAGACTTCACAGAAACTGCAGGGGTTCAGATCATCCCACAAGTATGGGCTAAAGCCAATTTCCCACTGATTTTGCCAGTTTCAGGAAAGTGTATAAAACACAACTGCAATGATTTCTCACTGCTATCTTATGTCCTCTGGTATGAGCTGTGTATGAGCTTTAATAAGATTATAAAATAGAAATGAAAAAATGTATACAAATTCTAGTTTTACCTTAACAGGGTCATTATCCCTCTGCAGATGCACACACACTGGTTTGTTATAATATGGGTGCTAGCTTATCAGTACTTACAGAAAAATTGTGGCATTACAGTGTAGTACATTTCTTGCTTTCGACTAATAGTAAATTGTAGAAAAAAAGGTGTTCTTTCCTAGTTAGTTTTTTTTATAGGTTTTTGCCCCTTTACATGTATTAAAACAAATTATGAGTTACACCAATAATTTGTCCCTCTCAAACAGAAGTCTTCATATGAACTCACCTGCCTGTGTCCATAGGCTAGAATGGTTTCATACACATTAAACCCCCTCAAAAATTACATAAATATCCCTAATATATTGTAAGATTGTAAGTATCTCAAATGTGGTTGCTATTCTGGAATCAGGCAGATGCAGAAATGTCATGTTCGCAACTAACTGTAAAACACTGGGCACAGCAATAGACACAAGAGGGCAGCTCTTCTATTAGAAATAGGTTGATCTGTGAAATCAATAGCAAATTCAGCATAACCGATGATCAATTAATAAAATGTATAGGCATAAAATGTAGTCATCAAACAATTGGCATCTAAATAAGGAATCCTACAATATATACCCATTTAGTAAATACATTTTTTTGAGAAACTGCAGTCTTTTTTGCTGTCCAAATACAGATAGATATCACCAGTTTTACAGAAGATACTATAGATAGGTGGTAACATTGAAATCATCTGCCCCTTGATGCATTCTTTGATGCTCCAAGATAACCCAAGCAAAAGCTGAACTCCAGTGACCGAACCAATGTGACCCAATGTGATCATACCAGCAGTGAAACCCATTGGGGGGGGGTACTGTGCAAGTTTGAACCATTAAAGAGTTCAAGATCCTGACTCATGGTGCCCTGTGTAAACTGGAGTGTAATACTGCAGTACAAGGCCTTAAACATTACCTTCTTCATTAATATTTACAGTAGTTCTATACAAAGTAAAATAAAAAAAAAACACGTTGGAACTCTTGCTCGCCAACTCCTTGGATGTTACTCCCAGTGGCCTCAAAGCAGGTGCTTATTTGTGAATTCCTCGCTTGGAGGCAAGTTTTGGTTTCATAAAACCAGATGTACTGCCAAACAGAGTCTCCTTTAGACTGCCAGTATACACAGGGGCTTCCAAACAGCCAATCACAGCACCCCCAGGAACTATTTTAATGCTAGTGTTGCTCCCCAACCATTTTTACAGCTGAATGTGGCTCACGGGTGAAAAGGTTTGGGGATCCCTGGTCCAATGAAAGAAGTAATTCTATGGGAGTAGCAGAGGTAGAAACTACACAGAACATTAGAAAAAGTAGAGGCACCGGGGCCAATTCACTAAAGGTCGATAAAACGAGCGCTATATATAGCATGCGTTAAAAATATTATCACTTCTTACTTTTTGCAACTTAATGCTCGATTCACTAAAAGGACAGGCGTCCTAATTAAGAAGCAATGTTCTTTGCACTATTTAACTTGCGATGAGCAATTTTCTTGCGTTATTTCCCGCTGCGTGCGTTATTTCCCGTAGTGTGTTATATATTTCTCCGCGTGCAATATTTAGCATGTAACCGTTACTTTCAGAAAACTACTGATCAGAATATTACCATTTCCCTGAAAACTGGAGGATGCATCGCTCTAGGGCCAACACATACTTGAACAAATTCCACTGCAAACTCCATGTTGTGTTGCCAAAAGCTCACAAACCGCAATTTTCTTTAAGTACTGCCTACCCCAAGTAGATGTTAATGCGATATTTTGCGCATTTAATGCTTCATATGCTTTTGTGAATCATGCGTTAGTATTATTTCTATTCACTAATTAATGCAATGCATTAGAAATAATGCTTAGCGATGATGCCTTTTTAGCTCATGCGATATGCGGATTAACGCATGCGAATCGGTACTTATCACATGCTTTTTAATGCAAAAAAGCATGCAATAAGTGTTATCGACCTTTAATGAATCGGCCCCACCATCTCCAGTGACCACAGCATTAAAAGACTAGCACCGGATATACACAAAAATATCTCATTATATTAATTTAAGATTTGCATCTACTGTGATTTTTTGTACACAGGGGTTATATGTTTAAGAGTGCTATAAAATTACAGTATTCTGTACTTAGGTATTTTGGCCCAATAAGGATTTGTGTCTATTTATTTTGGGTTGGGGCATTTTGTCTATGAAGTTTTGTGAGTAATTCATTCCTGCTATTTATGGACAAAGGAAATGTTTGCACACTTCAATCCAAACACAGATAGTCTTTATAAGGGCCCAGAGTATTTAGAATATATCTCATTTGTTTCTACTGGCTGAAGTTCAGTGGAAAAGGTTGCTAGTATTAGTCCCTGACAGCTTTTCTTGGGAAATCAGTAGCAGTGAATATAAAAATGTATTTTTTTCACTGGGTGTTCCCAGTTGAAGAATTTTATCCACTGTAAAACCTGCAATGTGTTTTATATTCACTGTCCTAGTGAGGTAGGTAAGATGAATTCTCTAAAAGTTATTGGTCTTAAAATAGTTAAACTGGGTAACTGGGAGTAGCATGTGTAATATACACCCCTTTAAAATGAAAGTAGGCAGATTTATCAATTGCAGGGCCCTTACATGAATGGGCATAATTGGAGCTCTAGGCCTTCAAACTTACATTTTGGTTTTTAATTTTATCTTGTTTTTTATGGTATTTCAAGATTTACTGGAAATGACAGCAGAGCTATTGAAGTCTGCTAATATTCCTCAAATGGACCTCTAACAGATATCCTATTTGTGCTGTTTGACAGAATACATTTTCCAAGGAACCGCCAGCTTGGATATTGGAAGCATCTTTCTCCTTTAACTTTTGTGATTATGGATAATGGTTCATTGTTTGGTTTAAATTACTTGGGAATTTTCAAAAACCTTTAATCTTGTGCAAACTGTTTCAGTCATTAGGCACATGACATGGTACATCCCATATGTTGAGATCCTCCTATATGTTGAGGTCATTTAGCACTTGAGGTGATACCTCTTATGTGGTCTAATCCTTTTCTGTACACATTGTGATTGCTGTGTGCTTTTGCATATAAGCTGGATGCCTATTCAACCAAAGTTCACAGGCTTGATATTATGTTGAGCAATTTGGCTTAGCCATGAGATTCCTAGCCCCTTTAAAATGAGTGTTGTGTGACACAACTCCTGACAAAGACCATGTAGAATGGCATCTCCCTGAGTCTCTACCACTTAACCCTGCTTCTTTTTGTGGTCATTGAACTGGTATTTAAAAGATTGGTCTGAACTTGTAGTTTCTGCTCCTTCCAGGGCTGCTTTTGACTGTTGCTACACAATATTTGACACTTTCTTTGGGACTGTTTATCTATTAGTGCTGCTGTGTTGCTTGCATCTGGAAGCACCCATGTGACTGGGAACCAGTAGGTTCTAATCCTGGTTTCTTATCAGATCAACTGTTTTTTACTTGGCATGAGTTCTATTCGGAAATTTCAGACCCCTGTGTGTTTGTTTTTAATCATTTTAAATTTGTCCTCAGGTCAATTGTGTGTTTTTGATATAATTAACCCTTGTTTTGCAATTGAGAGCATGCATGTGTCCAGGTTCTTTGCATTTCCCTCGTGACCTCAGTGTGGGCATTTGTTAATTTTGAGTAAGGCTCTGCCACACACTACACAAATCCCACTAGCACTGTACAGAATTTAAGAACTGAAACATTAGCAGAAAACTGGTCTCAATGAATACATCTGTTTACTGCCATAATAATGTAAAATAAACCAGATTTGTTGTTTGTATGTTTATCTGCACGTAGAAACTGGGGCAAATAGCTCCATGCCACCATAGATCTTAGGGTAGAGAAATTGAAAAAACATTTGAAACCTTTGTTCCTCATGGTGTAGGAACTAAGCTATGGATTTTACAGCTTTGCAGTACTCTACATGTATTCCTGTATGTACTACACAAATACAAATGCTCTTTTTCTACATTTTCCAATTATATTCCTTTGTCTTAAAATCACTTGCTAGTGGCATATAATGTAGAAGCAAATATCAAAAATCTGCCATTGGTTGGTATAAACTGTTGACTCTGGTAGGTTGTTGATCCTGGCATGGGCCCTTCCTGACACCCTATCTGACCGGTATTTGGCTGAAAATCAGACTGATATCTGCCAGGCAGGTTAGTAAATCCCATTAAGAAGGACTGCATTGGAAAATGAATGTGGTCTGAATAAGTCAGTATTATGATCCAATCAGCACGTGGGTGGTCAAATTGGGCAAATCAAGGTCACCAAACGAGCATATTATTACATGCATTGCCCTACCTTTAGTTAAAGGGGACATATAGGATAAATGGGTAAACCCTAATTTTGTAGGCAATTATGAATAATTAATCCTATCTGTAAAAATGGCCCCTTTATTGGAGCTCCCTATAGATCACTTCTCTGTCCCAGTTTGAAATGGAGAGTGGGCGTGTCCTAACGGCCCCTGCCAGAAGCACAGTAGGAGGGGGAGAGCCAATCACAGCCCTGCAATCACACAAGCAAAGATAGGCTTCAGTTCCCTATCAGGTCAGCCTAGCTGCTGATTGGTTCCTATCCTACAGTGCAGTGTACGCCGGCTCCCCAGCACATCCAGAAAATTCAGCCAGCAGGAAGTGGAACTGATGGGCGGGACTAGTGGGGTTATAGTGGAATTTCTCAATAAATCAGTCTGAAATATATAAAATATCTGGTACATTCTTAATTTTTATAGGATTTGTCTCCTTTAAACAAATTCTTTGCATATTCTAGACCCAATGGTAATCAGCATTTCCCCAAAATGACTTAAGGACTATGTGCCTTTAAAGTGAGCTTTGGAATTATGGGCAAGGGTTTGCAAACAATCCTTCCACTAAGTGGGAGTGTATAACTATAGGGGCCATTTACAAACTGGAGAGCAGGGTGCTCAGAAGCAAACTGCAATTTATTTTCTCACTTTGCTCCCTGCTTTGCACTTTTATGAACTGCCACAGATCAGTGAGTGCCTAAATGGAGCCCTGTACTTCCCATCTGACCCATGCAGACAGTAACGGCAGGGTTGCCTTCTGCCCATGGGAGCTGCATTCTGCACCTTGAGCCTGATTTATATTACGATGCAGAGCACAGCCAGACCTGGATGCAAGTGTTTTTTAAATTCTGGCACACTATTTATATCATTCTTTTTGACATCATGTTTAGCATCCACATCTTGTGATGTCATTGGCTATTCCACAGTCTCATACGAGTATCCCACTATATCTCCTCCAGTCACAAGCATAGATGAGGGCTTGACAGTACTCCTAAAGATTATAAACTATGTGCCTATGATTGAATTCATGTCAAACCTCACAAAGCAACAAAAATAATGTTTTTTCCCCTCACTGCAGGAAAAATAATGCGTTTTTGATCTCTAGAAAACAGTGTCAGCATCTATTCACTCACACAGTACTGGCAGAGAGATTTGAATGTTTTGAAAACCGACAGCATTACAGAACTGCTAGGGTGTTTTTCTGGTAACACTGGGGGCTCATTCTTCTGACAACTTCACAATACATTCAGTTTAAACTGCTGCCTGGAAAAAAATGACCCCTGTTAAGACTTAGTTCATCTGCCTGTAAAAAATGATTGAATAAGTGAAGGCAGTAATTTACATCCATACTGAACAGTATGCCAAAGCCAGCGTAGGTGGTACATTTGTAAGGCATTGTGCCCTCACTATTATGATGTGTTTTAAATCTCTTCTTGGGCCTAGAGCCAAGGGAAATGGCTGCTCTTTGTTTTGTTCCATACATTTAAGACCATGCCACAGGAATATCATACACTGTTAAAAATATATACCCAAATCCTGCTATACATTCACGTGAAAACTCCTGCCGTTTGAATAAGACTTTATAATGGAGGTATAAGAATAGGTTTTTTTATAATGTAGTCTCTTACCTCTGTTTTCTACATGCTTATGTTTGAAAAGAGAAAAAAATTGTGTATTCCTTGACTAAGTGATGCCAAACTATAGGCAATCGGATAAAGAACTACAGGTAGCAGCAATGTTTGAATTCTAAAGGACCTTGTAATCCTGTGTTTTCACAGAATCACAGCTGAATCAGTCAATGGCAGATACAGCCCCTTTCAGAATTTATTCACACTCTTAAGCAATTCTCTTATTTTTACTGAGTAATATATCCAAGGTAGCATCATGCTGCGGGGGCTGCCTTTCATTAGCAGGAACTCATGTTAAAATAGAACTGATAATGGATGGTGCAAAATTCAGGGAAATACTAAAAGGGAACCAGATGTTTTGGAGAAAGTCCATTTCGAACTGCAGGACAATGATCCATAGTGATCCATGAGCCATAGTAATACTGGAGGTGCCTAGAGAAGTCAGCGTCATGTAGTTAAAAATGAAGAGTGTGTCATGTGACTATCTGAACAAATTGGAGCAAATCAGCATGAAAGAATAGGCCAAAATCACTCCAAAGCAGCATGTAAAACTTACCTTAAATATTAAAAGGCAGTTATTGCTAAAAAAAAAAAAAAAAAAAAACAAAAACACACTTAATAGCATATTTCAGGGTTTTTTTTATAAACTAAATAAAATTTGATTTTATTCCCCTTTCTAACAGACATTCACTAAAAATGTTCAGTAGTTTCAAAGGTACTTGTAAATGTAATTGCTACAGAAAGCATCTGTCTGCCCCTTGCTATTCTCTACACTGCTGGTCCTGACTATTAAAACAATGTATCAGAAACCATACCTGTGATTCCTAGTACACAACGGACAACAAAAGCAGACATGTTTAATTAAAAATACAACCTTTATTCAGCTCCCATTAAAACAGCAACATGGTCTAATGCATTTTGTGTCACAGCACTTTAGTCGAGGTCTTTAGACACATCTGATTTATACCATATTTGGATGGGGTGCAAACTCAAGACCTGCTGCACCTGAGCCACAGCCGGGCCAAGTAGTATAGTACCTGGCCCAGCGCCCAGTAAGGCTTTTCCCTGCATGCTCACAACCACAATCCCCCCTCCCCCCACCAAGCACCACTCCTCGACTGCGATCTAGTCATGTGCTGTTTATTGTAATTTGTAGTAAAATGTATAGAGAGCTCATGCACCCAAGTGTGCTGTGCCTTGCACTTTATTGTCAATATCATGTGCAGTTGGTACACTGTGCAAGTATGGATGCCAACACTTGGGCGCAGGCTCTATGTTTGTGGCATTTATTACAATTCTGCATCCATTTTAGAGCCTAGTGCTGTACCTAGAGAGCCCCTTTTTTCCTGTATCTCATACTGGTACAGATTTAGCAGCTGAATCTTTTTGTGCTATGGACCGGTTTTCCAGTTGCACCTTGTATTTATTGTGCATAAGGGAAAAGGCTCAGTACAGTCAGGTGCACTAGAGCTAGAGCTAAACTGCACAGGAGATTTTTGCAGGATAGTTCCAATTTTAAAAGCTCAGCCCGTAGTCCCAGATTCTAACTGAAAAGTACCTCATTTCCCTTTGATCTCCTGCACTGATTGCTAAAAATTATGCAATGTTTCTCAAACTTAATAAAATAAGTAGCTTTTGGACTTTATCTGGCCCAAATATTGATCACATTTGATCAGATCACAAGATTTTGTGGGATTCTACAAAATCTGATCCCCACAGCTGTAATGCAAGTCAGATCAGATAAAGTCAGATGGTGGGTTTTATTCCTTTATCTACATCTGGCAGTCAATGGATTTTAATAGGAAATAGAAAAAGTCTGTCGGACACCATCAGATTTTATCTTGCGAGATGCAGACGCAGCATGCAGCGTTCCCTTCCAACAGGCGTGTTCTGTCAGACAGTAAAGCTTCCACATAGTTTACACATCAGATTTTTCTATCACTTCCATTATTTTTTAACCCATGCATGTACATTCAACTTGTATAATACATTTTGTTGATCCGACACTGGAGATTTAGTAGGATGGTGTCGGATCATGATGTGTTAAATACATGGAAGAAAGACATACCTGTTAGGAGGGAATGCTGCATTCTGCCTTTGGTTTGGTCAATATAAAAGGTCAATATAAAATCTGATGCAGTCATTACAGCAGGGGTAATCACATTTTGTCAGATAAAATCCCAGATCCCCCAAAATCTGATAAAAATCACCCATGTAGTTTAGCCCCCTCTGGAAGCCCTATACCTAAAACCTGCCATGACCATTTGGCTTATCCAGGGCTCCCTTTGTGTGCTTAATTTTGTCCCAGTAGAATTTCATGCAGTTAACACACCATGATCCACCTTGTACCAAACCCTATGATGCAGGCAATAGTTACTAGATAATGCTCAACTGACTCATCAGTGCAAGTCTTGCTCCTCATTTACCTTTTGCAACAACCACACAGGAATGTTGCACTGGTGGTAATTTGCACTTTTCACGTTAGCAAAATAAACACTGTTTTGTGGTTAACTCAGATAGTGAAAGTGGGAAGTGGTGTGCCACAGCAACCTGTGCTATATTATTTCATATATGCTTAGGTGATATTATAATTGGTAACCAGGGTATAGCATGTTTGTTTTTTTGAGACTTACATCTGCAACAGAGTTAATAGTAAGAAAGAGTAAAATCCATAGGATGGACAAGTGTTTGGGATTTTTCATTTAAAGGAGAAGTAAAGCCAATTACAGAACACAGGATGTCAGCACAGGCTCCCTTCCCCAAAAGCAGCAACCTGACTGCATTTTGGCTGATAGGCCAACAAAAACATGTGTCAAAAGCCAGGATCTCAGTGTGCATGTTCCTCTTTCTAATACTGTTTTTTTTTCCCTCTATCCCCCATTTGCCGCCACTCCCCAACCCCACATGTGCTATTCTGCCTGTGTCCTCCATGTGCCATTTAGTGATGTGTGGGACAGGAAAAACTCAACCTGCACCCAACCCTAACCCACAAAATGTTGCCATTGTAGGACCCGCACCTAACCCGTACCTGCGCCTTTCCCCTCTGTACGCTACTCCTGCGAGCACCTTAGGATACAAGACAGGAAAACTTCCGGAGCAGAGGAAAAGTGTACTTCCCAAGTCTGACCTTAATCGATCTGACCTGTGGGTTAGTGTTGCGGGTACCGCAGGTTGCAATTCAACCCACACATCACTAGTGTCATTCTGTCCACTAAACTAATGTGCTATTCTGCCCCTAACCCCCCATGTGCTACTCTCTTCACCATTTCCCACTCCAATCTGTCTGCCACTGAATTAGTAGGTAGATCTTGGTTTGATATGAAGCACTATTACCTTATTTCAAGTTTGCTGTCTGAACGAAAATGTGGGTTCTATTGGCAAGCAACTCCAGTGGGGGAACAAATTGTGCCCTTTAAATCCAAATTATTATTGATAGGTGCAAAAGCTGATTTATGTTGTGTAAAATATCAGTCTGAAAAAATAAAATGAACATATAAAAACTAAACACAGAAATACAGATTTTATTTTTTCATCACTGACACAAAGCGTGTTAAGATCTTTGATGGAGCATAAAAAATGTAATACTTTGTCTACCTTTTGTAAATGTTTTTCCTTTCCTACATTTTGTCTTAACTTACCATTTTGCAGGTGCAGTTCAGCTTGTCAGCTTCCAGCATTAATGGGTTGAGATACAGTGTCAGTGGAAGTCAACAATCAATGTGTGTAGAATAAAAAGACTATCAGCACTGACAAAGGCCAAGACAGAAATACAATGGTCTTGGTGGACTGCAAAAAGGAACAGAAATTGCATGATGCCATTGCTTTTAAAGATTAGGAAAGACTTTTGTCCTTTGCTGACCAAGCTGTCTGTCCAATCCCAGCACATACATAAATCAGCACATCTTGGTTATTCTGAAAATCTGTTAATCTATTGGGTTTTGATGAATTTCACCTAAGATAAAGTTGCTTCTCTGTCCTATTTCATCTTAACAGTTTACAATATAAATACTTTTATATCTTGTATTGTTATGTCTTTCATGTCAGTATGCTGTATTTACTAGGGACTTTAAATGACATGCACAACTGGGGAAACTGCAGAGGTTTTATGGGTAATTATTCTTGGCCCAAGATACAATTTATATGTATACATCTCATCTCAAATGTATTGCTTAGGTAATAGTTGGAGTTAATGCTCAGGTAGTTGTATATATTGTAACATATTGTAAAGTCTTTAAGTACAGTCAGGATAATGCAGAAATGCGATCTGACCAGGCAAAATGAGGCAATAAAAATTGGATCAGATGACCTCTTTGTAGTTCAGAAAAGGTAAAGTTCAATGTAGCCTACTGCACTATACTGCTCTATGTGAGAATAAAGTGCCATCCTCAATGCACAAATACTGTTGAGCATTGAGGGGTGCATTAAATATATGGTATTGTCATTCAATACATTTAACATCATTTACCAAAATTTATTTCATTTTAATTGCACTACAGATTTATAATGCCAATAGGCAGTGTAGGACTCACGTACAATGAGGGGCCTTGATGTGGCAGGTGAGCTTACATATTTTGGCCAAAGTGTGTTACTAACACCTCATCTTTTGTAAAAAATAATTTTAAAGGCAAACTAAGCGCTGGCAATTTTTTTTTCTATTTATCATTTACCAAAAGAACAGAAAAAAACATAGCAGATGCTCAGTAAGAGAAAGTGACACAAAACCAATGTAATAAAAACTGTCTAATGCTTATTACTGATATGAGTCCTTCACTAATCAGGCTGCTATATGTTTTACAAATCAAATGTAGTGGTTAAGTGTCTACTTGCACTCCTCCACCTAAAACTTCTTCTACAACCCCCACCTGGTGATTCAAGATCATTCTGGGCTTCTATGAACTTTTTTTTAAAACTTTTCAAGGCTTTTAGGGGCTTTCTAGTTTTATTTCACACAAAGAAGCCGGAAGGCAGTAGGATGCCATATTCAGTTACATATAGTTACATAGTTACAAAGGGTTGAAAAAAAGACCAGAGTCCATCAAGTTCAATCCAAGTAAACCCAGCACACACAAACCTATACTTACCAATCTATACTATCACATACATAAACTATATATCTATACAACCATTAATACTAAATGTTGTCAATTAAGATAATTTTTTAGCTTCTAGGAACTTTTTAATGCTTGTGTTCCAGATGAACTAAAAAAGTTGCAAGCATTATAAAGTTCCTGGAAGCCCAGAATGAGCTGGTGGTGGTATCCAGAATCAGCAGACATAGTACGAAGTTTTAGGTGGGGCAGTGCAATAACCCTAACCATATCCATATTTTATTTTCTTGCTAGTATTTCCATTCAGGCATGAGGGGTTTTTGGAAGAGAGTGAACTATTTATTACTTACTATAAGCTTTTCAGTCTTTTTTGTAAAAGATTGTTCAAGGTAGTCAAAAGATAAGTTCTTTTTTTCTGGCCCATTATGTAGTAAAGAATGAAATTTAAAGGCCAGTCAGGTCAAAAATTCAAGTAGTGTCAACAAAGTAAAAAAAAAAATAAAAAAAAATAATATATATATATATATATGCAGTAATGTCAGCAAAGTTTATATTGGAAGACTGCAATTTGAATTTCAGCAGCACTGGGACAAGATGAATAGCCAACTGAACCAGAAAAACATTTGAGTTAATTAAACCTGAAAGATCACACCTTAACAATATAGTTTAAAGAGGAAATATCATGAAAATTTAATATGAACTTCACCTCATGAAAATGTACTATTTTGTACTAAATGTACTATTTTTGTATTCAAGTGTGCTGGTCACTTGGAAAAGGCTGTTAGTATGGAAGGTTGGCATCTTCTTCCTGTGGTTTTAGCACTGATGTTAGTGAGCAAAATGCAGAAATGTAAAAGATATGATATAAAAAAGGTAATTATGTTGCTGTAACATAACATTTTCTATAAACTTGAAGAACATTGTTGCAAAAATGTAAAATAAACCTTAGGAGTGACTCCTAATTTCCCTATCCCTATTTACAGTAGGCATGTATTTTCACATATACAGTACAACAATTCCAACATATAACGCTCTTTTAAAAAGAACTAGGAATAAAAGCGTTCACCTTTGCATTACCAATTTAGGAGTTATGGAATATAATACAATGCTAGAAATCCACAGCAGGTTTTTACTGATCACCTGTTAAAAAGCAAACGTCTTTTTTGTTGCTATGAGTTACTACACCTGGGCAAATTTAGTGCCATTTATTATATATGGGGTTAAGTTTGTTGGTAATGAACAAATTTTATCAGCATTTGCATAGGTTTTCATTTTTTTATTTGAAATGGTCCTATCCTTACTATTCTGCCTATTACCAGCCTGCTACATGGAATGCTAAAATTAGGGAATTAGGGATGCACCAAATCCACATTTTTTGGATCCCAAACCAAAAAAAAAATAGCAATTTCCTTAATTGTGAAGTCACATGATCTCAAGGGTCTGGCTTTGGTTCAGCCAGGCACTTGGATTCGGCCCAATTCAATCCTACTAAAGAAAAAAAAGGCTTGGATTAGTGCATCCCTAAAGGAAATAAAACATTCTGGCTAAGGAGAGGCAAAAAAGGCCCTAAACTATAGCTTGATATATACCCTTTTTGACAGTTTTTTTCACTTTGCAACAAGGAGTGCTGCAGCTTTTTTTATAGAATATACATGAATTAGTATTATCTTACTGTATGTATATGCAACGTTAGTAGCAAATTACACAATTCTGCATTCTTATACATGTTTTAGCCTAAGACAAACATCTATGTGAAAAGTCCATGTTATTTCTATTATTTTCTAAGCAGAGCCATAAAAAACAGGATGAGGGTTTAATGAAATAAATAACAAGCAATACTCTAAATGTGTCTCATATATGAGGATCAGTTTTGTAATTCTAAGCTCTTTCCTAACAAATCCATGCCAGGATTTGCATTCAGCTTCCTTCTCTTACAAAAAAAAGAGCGGAATGACACATCTGCATGCACAACATATCCATCCGCTCCTCATTTTACAGCATGCTGAGGCTTGCAGCAAGGAAAAGAACGAGATACAGCATTCTAAATAAAACAACAACAAAAAGAACAACACTGCATTTCTAATCCATTACCAGAGGATAAACACTGAAATAGCTAGTAAGGAATAATGGTATAGAATAAATGTTAATGGATAAATAGCTATGGTCACTTTGGTTTTCTCGTCTGTGCAAAAAGTGTTCTAATAGAGAACATAGGTGTTTTTGAAGACTGGAATTGCAATGTGCAAAGTGCAATTTTGCAATGTTTTTTTTACCATCATTGAAATGGAGATAGGCTTGTCGCAATTGCTGAAAGACTTCAGTGTCCTACTGTCTTTATATCAAAAAATGGCTTCTGTTCAAGATTCTTTGGGTGCAAGTTTGCTGCATTTATCTATGCAGGCCTATCTAGGTACTTAAAAGGGTGGCAGAAGCTTGTGGTTTCCCTTGAGTCAATATGCACACTGCATGTGGTTTGCAAGAGGAGGCGGGATAGAATTGGCAGGACCAAGCGCAACTATGCAGAAGTGCAAGGGCCAGCTTTAAACATTCACACCACTGCAACTGCACTTGCAGGTTGTAAGTGACCTCTCATATATCCTTTCTTTAAATCCAGAGTTGCCTCTGGCCATTTTTTCTTTATGCTGTAAAAAAAAAAGACACTAACACTATATACACTACATTGGTGGTAATAGCTTATAACCATAGATTTCGATTATTTTTTAGTTATTGGTGGATTTCTCTTATTAGCATTGTTGAAATAAGAGGACTTAATCATTTCTTAAATAAATATTCTATGTTTAAAAGCTATACTGAAGAATCTGTACAATAAAGAGAGTGTAGATAAAAGGGTAAAAATTCATTGCAGTGAAAATGTGAAATGAAAAACATGACATACACTGCCTGAGAAAACAGAAATATTTAAGAATGTGTTGGATGTGGATATGAACCTGATAAAGGTTTTGGGGAAGACAAAAAAGAAAAAGAAAGAAAGAAGCCCGGTAATGAATGCAGGAAAGCCTTTTGATCTTTGTGAGTCAGTGAGGTTCAGTTGTGCCTGCCCTGAAGGTTAGTTGCAAATCCTGGCTGATCTGAAATTCGATCGGTAGAGGGGGCAGAGTAAGCATTTGAATAGAAGAGGAAAAAAAAAATCAATGTGAAAGTACTTGCTTGCATAGAAAAGCCTCAGAAAAAATATAGAGAAGATAGTCCCCTTATCATGTGCGCACTGTCCACAAACATTGCACTTCCCACTTTAGAAACAAAAGAGGAAGCACAAAAGGCTTGTCAAGTTATTAATTCTTTTTCTTGTTTATTGAAAAAGAATATGTATCAGCAGCTAAGGAGCTTTCACTTTGCTGCAAGCTACAGAGCACATACTTATGTATTAGTCTTAGCTATTTGCAAATAGCAGCTTACTGGCATGTTAACCCTTTGCTGCTGCAAGCAAAACTCAGTACAAAATAATGTTTGGGAAGAGCTAGAATGCAAGCAGCTTTGAACACAGTGTAATGGAGGATATCATTTGAATTTTTAAAAGCTAATGATAGTATTAGAAAGTATCATTGTATGATCTACATGTAAACAGCGACAGAAAACCATACATAGTAGAATCAGATCGAACCTTACATATTGAATTGCCAGCATGCAAAATATTTCTGGGGCTGCCACTTCGGTTCAGGGGCAAGCTCCCAGCATCATCCCCCACTACCATGGGAATATAAGCAACAACTGAAGGGTTCAAGCTGCTTATTTTTTGCCACTTCCCTAAAGACTGGATGAGTGCACAAGATCTCCACCAAACACCACAGGGCATGTCACTCAATAGCTAACACATGTATGGAACACTTTGTCAATAGGTATAATGTAGTAAAAAGTCAAAAAGGTTGGTTTCAATAAAACAATCAAATCTTTGCTTTTAAACAGGTGACTAGTATATGTTGCCTGCTTATTGGTAATTAGGTAAAAGAAGCACATTTATAGATCCTGGGTTCTGGATCTACAGGATATAAGAGCAAATGTTGCTTGAGGCACTTGTACCCTACAGATGAGAGCCCATAATTAAACCACAAATTATAAATTAACTTGGCTACCATTTTAGATGCCAAATTTTCCAAAATATTTGCATTGCAGTTTATATCACGCATCTACTAAATGTTTTTCCTTCCAGATTAACCCTTAGAATGTGGGTCTTCAATCAAGTACCATAGTTAAATATCAGTGAAATCATTGACGCAACTCCACCGCAGTCAAAATTAGCAAAAGCCCAGAGAAAGCAGTGATCCATTGACACAAATTTATTTCTTAAAATGATGCTTCTCCGTAGACTTATTTTTTTCTTTTTTTAACAAGCTAAGCTTCTGTCTTACAAACATCACATGGGCCATATCATATCCCAAGGTATCCCAGCTTGTGCTCCAATTCATGGTGGACCCAATTGAAGGGCCAAATAAAGAATCCCTCAATCTCCGAACCATGTTTACAGTGTAAACATGAAGTATAGAGATTATGAAAGCAGGCCTTGATGGTAAAGACTACAGGACAAGGAGGGCAAGTGTTTACTTTTCATGGAAAACTGGTGCTGATCTAGAGATCAGACTGTAGGGTTATAACATACTTTTGGACAGAGGATGGGTCTCAGTGTGTATTGAATAATGCTGCCATAATGCTTTGCCATACTGGTTTGCTTACACTTCTTCTGAGCTCTAGGGTCAGACGTTTATCTCTTTTATTGCTGAGATTTGGAAGACCCATTACATTTTGTAAGGCTAAGCTTATATGGTACTAGTACAATAATAAATAATCATTTATAAATAATAAATATATCTAAATAATATATAGCTAATAAGTAATAATAAAATACTTGCTCCCCCTACTATCTGGTCGCTGTGGTTGATGGTGATGATGAGGCAGTTCAGTTTGGGTGATATTGGTACATTAAAAATTGGCAACTTTTTCAGTCAGCCACTAATGAAATGAAATGCTTACAAAGTTTACCTTCATAAAGTCTATTACTCCATGTAAACCCCAAAGTATATAGCAGTCACCATTAGGCTGTGGTTACTCAGCAGAACTGATGAGCTTCATTCGATAGAGATGTCCACTAATTATAATCCTATGGTCAAATGTATTTAATATCAAAAATTAGATATACAAGCCCTAGGCAGAGAAGTAGGTGCTAAAATGAGTATGAGTATGCCCTTTGTATGCACAGTGTACCATCATATGTGTGCAATTTGCTACAGCTGTAGAAAATAATATGGGGAAAAGACACCCAGGGGATGACACAGTAAGATTTGCAAACTATCAAAAAAGATCTTTGTCCCCATCCCTTTTCTCCCCGTTTTGCTCTTCTCCTGTGTTTAACTCTCTACCACCCCACAATTTAACCTCTTGCTAATGGCTTATTTTTGTTGATGTACTATGTGCTTTGTCTGCACCATAAAACATTTCTTCTCAGTAGTTATCTGCCTGGTTCCTCCTGGAGCAGCTGCTGCTTTATTTTTCATTCTATCAATTAATCGCCAGACTTTTTTCAGTGAGATTTGTTTTTGTTATTTAATGTCAGAAATGAATTGTATTGTTGCCAGAACATATACAATGTCAGTTATTAAAATGTGTAAATTCAACCCTTCTTCCGGGAGCCAAGCATTTATTGAAAAAATAAATGCACTTACAAAAAACTAAAAAAATAATCTAAACATTTATCAATAGTTGCTGTGCTGAACAGTGGTGGCTCTTATTACCTCAACCACCACATTCTACTTCCTGATTCAAAAGAGCAAAGATAAACAAATTAACAATCTACTAAAAAGCCTCATATGAAGCCTGAACAAACCCCTCCCTTCCCACAGTTAAAGTCTGTTATCTATTTAGATGAAGAGCTGTTCATTATACATGGGTTTCTCAGTGGACTGCTGGTTTGTTTGACTTTGCTCTTTGGAATCAAGAATTAGAATGGTGCTTTACTTATACTTTAAAATGTTGCCATGTTTAGAAAAATAAATGACAAAAACTCTATATATTTCCTAATTAAAAATGAATAGACAAAAAGTAGGTTCAGCACAAGGCCTTTTCACCAATCCAATGTTGAAAAGGGGATGTATACTGTCCCTTTAATCCTTTTACTTGATCATATAGAGTTTTGTAGTAAAACTGCTGGGTATTTGCCCTGTCCTTGTATGAATTTCTAGCCAAGTGGAACAGATTTTATCTAACGTAGTTCAACAGCTTCTTGCCTCATAAGTCAACATTAAAGGAGACATATTGTGTGAAGATCAAGAATATAGAAGGAATGTGCTGAGAAAAGTAGAGTTTCAGGTTGATTTATTAAAATTTTCCCTCAAAACCCTACTCGCCCCTACCATCTTTTCCACTTCCTGCTGCCTCCTTTTCTAGGTTGTGCAGGGGAGCCGGCAGCACCCAGTGCACTGCACTGTAGGATAGGTACCAATCATCAGGTAACCTAACCTAAAAGGAAACTAAAGACTGTCTTTTGCTTTAGCCCTGCTTCAGAACTGTGATTGGCTATCCCCCTTCTACTGTTTGTCTTGCAGGAACCATTAGGACATACCCACCCCTCATATGAAACATGGACAGGTACCAGGGAGGACCTTTTTTTGAAGATAATTTTTGGCACAAAAAAGTTTTCATTAAAATTCTGCTTTTAACAAGAATAAGTATGTCTTTTATCAGACACTAGAAGATATGAGGGCACGTGTACGTCCACAACTTCAGTGAGCAAAGTGAAATTTTGAGCACAATTTTTGCCCAGAATGCAGCATTATCATTTTCCAGGGTCATTGTGGTCGCAAGGGAACAATGCATTTGGTGCAGTTTTCAGTTGCAATGTTTGGCATGCAAGTGATGTTTGTGCCTGATTCTTTAGGTGCAAGTGTGCTGCGCCTATTGACGCTGGGTGTGAGGGGAACCCTAGAGCTTCCGACTGCCAGAAGGTGGTGGTAGCTCCAAGGTTCCTCTGCATCAATAGGCTTAACAGAAATCAATTTGGAACAGAAGGCAAGAAGGACTGGTGCCAAGTGCAACTATACGTATACATGCAATGAGCGCATTTTGTGGGGACCACAACTAACAGAACACGTGATCCCTCTATTGTTGGTGTACAGCTTACCTAAAAGGTCATGTGGCCACTTAGGTTGTACAAGACTTTGTGCCAACATATAAGATTACTGAGCACTCCCAGATCATATGCACAAACATGGCATAGGTTTGCCTGTAGGGATGAGCAAATTTACTGCCAGATATTCATTTGCAGCAAAATTTGTGGTTTTGCATGTGGAGAAATAGTTTTTGCAAATCTGCAGTAGAATTTACAGTGAGTAAAAATGCATCTGGCCTGAAATAATATGCGTCAAAAACCAATGCGATTGGTACAAACACCTGACTGCAATCCATTTGGTGCAAGAAAAAACACCCATTGACTTCAGTGCATTTAGTGCAATAAAAGAGCCCATTGACTTCAATACATTTGGTGCAAAGAAAAAACATGAGAAAATAATAAATAAGAAAACAAAACAAAAAATTGCCCTTTGACTCCAATGCATTTGGCAACATTTTAGTAAGTTTTTACCATTTTACTAATTTTTCCACGGTTTCATGAATTTTTCAGCAAAGCAAAATGGGGCAGTTTTACTATTATTAGCCAGCACCAGGGACATTTGGGTTTCTGGACCCTTCCCAAATGTTTATATTTTCCTGTGGTAATATATAGTTGGTGTATACATTTAAATTGAAGTAATCTGTTTCTAATAGAGATTAGGAAATTGTGCATTCCATCTGTTGGCTTTGGAAACATTTCAACATTCAGCAATAAATGTAAAAGTCAAAAGGGTTGTAAACACTAAGGGGCCTATTTATTACACTTAAAAAAATGAAATTTGTAGAAAAAATGGAGTAAAAAGCTGTGTAAAATAAATGCCGATCTTCAACATTCAAATACCAGATTTTACTTTGTTATTCTACGTAAATTCCATCTGAACTTTTCTTGCCGTTATTTTACACAGCATAATAAATAGGCCCCAAAATAGCATTTTTTTCAATGAAAGAAAATATTTTATCATAAATTAACTCTTTTCCAGCAAAGACTCCAGTACTCACCCTGCCTTGCACATTTCTGTATTTTTTCAGGTTTGCAAAGCATTGTGGGCATTGTAGTTTTTCCTGGAGGAGAGCTGCAAACCAATTCAATGTTGCAATGAAGCAGGTAGTCAGGGTAAGGAGGGACTTGTAATAAACAGACAGGCTCTCAGCTCTCAATTGCAATATTATTGTTATGATAAATAGTAACGCATATTTATAAAGCACCAACATATTCCATAGTGCTGTACAATAAATAGGGGCATGCACTAACCATACAGACCCAATGTAAACAACCAATACAAAAGGAAAAGAGGGCCATGCTCAACGGAGCTAAAAAATAGCTTAAAAAATCATTGATAATGTTTAATAAATCTCTTGTAGCAAGTTGCAGTTTTCTTGTACAAGAACCGCAAGAACCGTTTTTGGATGGTGAACCACTTTAAAATATTCTCAAAAACATGACAAGGAGTTCACCATTTGTGCTTGTAAATTTCCCTTGTCAGTGTTGTTCCAGAAGAGCAGGAGGATTTACAATCTCTATGTAAAATGGCAAAAAAAAAAACATTTTGCTAGTAATGCTTTAAAAATTATTTTTAAGAAGCATCACATTAAATTAAAAATAGAAAAATGTAAAAATAATCACAACCTTTTGTGATTTGGGAGTTCTTCAGAATTGCTGGTCAGGCAGCTCTTTAAAAATCCTTACCTGCCAATTATAGTTACACCAGCAGGGTGGGCTATGCCTATGTCTATGGCTGTACTGTAGATCTTTGCAGTCTGTGCCAGAATTTCTTGCAGTGTTACAAGTATATGCACTGATCTAACATTAGGGGTGGAGATGTTACAGATCTTTTTAGACTTGCTTTAGATCTATAATTTTACATGTAGAGAGACAATTTACAGATACGCATTATTGCCCCAGTATGGCAATACTGCAGATTTTAGGAGAATTGCAAATGGGGTACATGTTCTGCAACCATATGAAATACCTGATAATCATGATGAGCAAAATTTTTCGCCAAGTTTGGGTGTGAAAAAACAACCATAGGCTCCAATAGCTGCAAAAAAAGTTGCGGTGAAAAAACACCCATTGAATCGATTTTGCAAATTTTTGCCATTTCGCAACTTTTTTAGAAAAGCATAACAGGACAGATTTGTTCATCATTACTGATAATACCACATATGCCATAAATATTTAGAATGGTTCTAACCCATACATTTGAGAGTAGGGCTTCCTTGGCTTCCATGACAGAATTTTATGACACGTTGTGGTAATTATTTAACCCAGTGGTCCCCAACCTTTTTTGCACCACAGACTGGTTTCAAGCAAGCAAGATTTTCTTACTCCCACCTAAGTGTTGGCATCCCCACAAGTATTTTAGCGTCCAGGGCTTCACATTGCTGTTGTCATGGCTGTGTATACAGGTAAGAGGTTGACATAACAAGTAATTGGGACCAGAGGTGGCCCGGTTCAGCACAGCCCACGGCCCGGAACCGGTCCCCGGCCCGGTGGTTGGGGACCCCTGATTTAACCTATCTTGTCCTGCTCCTAAGAGTGAAATAACCATATATTTTAATGCTGGCTATTCATAAGACCCATCCTTTATTTTTAAAAGGGGTAGTAAACCTAAATATAAAATACTGCATTGTGACAGCAAATACCCATTTCAATGTACATTTTTTCAGTTTAATAATACTAATACATATCAATGATTTTAAAACTATTTGTTCTCACTGTGCTTTGCTTGTTCTGTGAGTAACAGGCCTGTAAGAAGTGTGCAAGGCATTATCAGAACTGGAGCCTTGGCTGGAGAAAACCTGGCTACTACTAAACTGTTTTGCAAATTTTATGGCGAAGCTCATCATAGTGTAGGCCTCCCTCACTTTCTTTACTCATTGCTTTTGTTCTTGTCTTAAAATCATTTCTCAATTTAATTTCTTACTTATTTTCTCCTCTGTCCTTTTGTTTTTTTTTACTTCTTTCGTTCACATCCTGCTGCCCCTTTTTATGCACCCCATTTTGTTCTTCCTTTTCTCTCTCTTAGTTCTTTATTTTTCTTTCCTCCATGTTTTTTTAATTCTACCTTTCTCAGGCCTTTGTGCTCACTTTGTTTCCTTGCCCTTCTGCCATGTTTTACTCTCCCACAGGTTGGCCTACAATTCATCGAGCTTCTCTTATGCCAGGATTTGAGTACTTTCATGTAGTTAGCTCGTAAGCTGAAAATAAAATTAAATAAAATACATTTTTCCACTAAAAGTTAAATATTGTGCCAGATAATAGAAACAAAGGCCAGGTTGGGTGCATTTGCCAGTCAAAGGTAACACACAAGTAGCTAGATGGACAGCCCTGATACAAGTGGCTTTTGAAGCAATATCATAAACATAATAGATTAAAAAGAGGTCCAATGCACAGAAATTGAGAAAACAACTGAGAAATGTTGCCCCCAAAATATTCTCACACTTGTGCTACTATTATAAAAACATAGTTACTATTGCTGTTCTAATATTGCATTCTCTTTTAATGCTAAGGGACCATTCATTTTGCTTACTAGGAATTCAGCTGTTTGCAGCTGCCCATTTGAATTATGTTTGGTTAGTTAAAACATGCTGTGAATGCCAGCTCTATTTAGACAAAAAGTTTTGCCAAGATCCACTCTCAGGGTTCCTTTTGTGCACAATGAGCACTCACCATTGTGGCTGTAACACTGAACAAATGCCAGCATTTTGGCCCTGTTCCCTCTCAGGTAAGGATACAACATTTATGAAACCAGCAGACTGGAAATTGTACTGCTGATATATCTTTCTTTTTTGGCTACTGATGCCAAGCAACTTAGCTGCTCTGATTTAGACAATACCAATCTTACATAGATATGTACAGTATGGGGCTGATTTACTAATCCACAAATCCGAATCCCGAATGGGAAAAAATTGGATTGGAAACGAACATTTTGCGACTTTTTCGTATTTTTTGCGTTTTTTTTCGTCACCGTTGCGACTTTTTCGTGAATTGTCGCGACTTTTTCGTAGCTGTTATGACTTGCTCGAATTGTCGCGACTTTTTCGTAGCCATTACGACTTGCGCGAATTGTCGCAACTTTTTCGTATTGAGCGCTAGTAAACGGCAGGCAAACCGTTCCGATTTTTTCGCGACGCAAGTCATAACGGCTACGACAATTTACAAAAAAGTCGCGACGGAAAAATTGCAAAATATCGATCATTACGAAAAAAACGCTTTCGATACGTTCGTGGATTAGTAAATCGGCCCCTAAGTGTACTGGTATGGGATCCCTTATCCGAACAGATGACATACCTGTACCAGATCATAAGCTAGCAGTCAACTGCATTTGATCTTGGTTGCATGCAAAATACAAAATAATTTCTGTTGATTTCATTTATTCCTTGGATCCTCATGTTGTTTAGGGGGTTAATAGTGCCCTCCAAGGCTAGAAGTCGAAGGTAAGTGGATTTCAGCATTCAAGCAAATTGTCATTTTTATTTAAAAAATATGCTCCCACATGTCTGCTAATATTAAGACAGTGTTGATTTTTATCCACACAGTATCTCACCCAGTATCTCTGTCTCAGAAATGTTTCTGTTGGTTGAACTGATTTAGGCCTTTTGATTTCGGCCTTTGACTTTTGATTCCATAGCACTACTAACACTACATTTTGGAAAGATGGGATTATCAAGGAAAATTCTGACATGTGATGAGCTAGCAATATAACAAACCCACATATGGGGGTTATTTTATTCAGATGCCTACAGGATTATTTATCAAATACCGAACTGGGAAATCCTGAAGAATTCCCAATAGTTCCATATATTACCCATTAAAATTTCTAATACCAGGAACATTTTTCTTCATGCTACGAAGTAAATAATTTAAAAACAAATACAAATTTGAATTAACCATCAGAATAAATGATCTAAATTCCAAACTGGATGCGGGCTCAACATCAGTTGATGTTTAACAGTCTGTGATTAAAAGGTCCCAGTCCATATAAGGATTAATGTCAATCATACATAGATTTTCAATATAAAGCAAATACTTCAGATGCATTAAAATGAACACAACACACAGTAGCTTTATTGTAAATTATAATACACAGTATAATTATTGACTAACCCAAGAAAAGTTAGCATACTGTATGCATGTTGTATTACAAAAAGTATACTGTATCTGGTATTGGTACTAAAACTTGTATTTGCTAACTACATTTCAAAGTCCAACATACTGTACAACCTGCTGCCAGCAGCTGAGTGCAACCAGCCATGGGACATATGTTTAACAGGCCATACACACTTTGGGGCACATTTACTAACCCACGAACGGGTCGAAATGAGTCTGATTGCGTTTTTTTCGTAATGATCGGTATTTTGCGATTTTTTCGTATTTTTTGCGATTTTTTCGGCTTCTTTACGAATTTTTCGTTACCAATACGATTTTTGCGTAAAAACGCGAGTTTTTCGTAGCCATTACGAAAGTTGCGTAAAAAGTTGCGCTTTTTGCGTAGCGTTAAAACTTACGCGAAAAGTTGCGCCTTTTTCGTAGCGTTAAAACTTAAATGGTGCAAAGTTTCGCGTAAGTTTTAACGCTACGAAAAAAGCGCAACTTTTTGCGCAAGTTTTAACGCTACGAAAAATTGCCAGATTTTACGCAACTTTCGTAATGGCTACGAAAAACTCGCGTTTTTACGCAAAAATCGTATTGGTAACGAAAAATTCGTAAAGAAGCCGAAAAAATCGCAACAAATACGAAAAAGTCGCAAAATGTTCGTTTTCAAGTCGGAACTTTTCCAATTTGGGTCGGATTCGTGGGTTAGTAAATCAGCCCCTTTGGGTTCCGTACATGCATGGAAATCAAAGGGATCATGTAAAATTGTGTCAGCAAAATAACAGATAACAGTTATCCTCATAATCTGAATACAATGAATTACTCTATAGGATATATTTTAATTTATACTGTACACTTTTGTTTAAGAACTGCTTTTCCTTGGTAGGCAATAGTGTTATAAAGATAGTCTCTTCAAGGAGGAAATTGCTATTGGATTCATTGCCCACTTGAGACGCTTCCTCTCATGAGTTATTGGCCACGTAGTTGATGGTAGAAGCAATTCTATGCAGGTCCCACACTGTAAGCACATTTGGAAGATCTTTCACAGCACAGTGACCACATTTTTAATTATTTTTTTATATACTCATTAAGCTGTTCTCATTATGATTTTCTTCTTTCTGCACTGTAAGAGCCCCTTCTTGTCTCACTTTTGTAATAATATTTTTTTGCCATTTAAGATAAAAGCTGGTTCTATACAGAGTAGTGAGTTCAAACAGGTACATAGCCTTTGTGAAAAACCATAAATCATTACACCTGGTGGAATCTAAGGTTTTTATTGTATAACATTTTTTAAAGAAAATGAATTTAAACAAGGAAAAACCTATAATATTAATTCATATCTTTGTTCCACTCCCTAATGTAGCTGAAGCCTTTTACCTATGTCCAAAAGATGAATTGTTGATCACATGAGGAGAGTGCCCAGAAGGCTACTGATGTACATTTGACAACATGCTCATTGGTACCCTTCTGCTTTCACAATTATTTTTACCATCCCCTTTCAAAAAATGTTTTATGATGACACTCATATGTCAGATTACATGATCTATAATGTGACCAATAAAGGCCAACAAACATGTACAATGTATTCATTGTATATTACTACTAAAACAGTCTATTCAAAGGTGTGCTACCACCATTAAAAAGCCCTTGCGATAAGAAAGGTTTCCATTATCATCTCTCCACCACGCAGGCCAGAAAAATGTCAGCCCTCTATACCACAGAAGTTGGACAGCACTGGCTTAAAGGGGACCTGTCACCCTAAGAAATAATTCCAAATTGTTTTCTATTGTGTTTGTCAAGTAAAATAACCTTCACTTACACTATAAAAATTACTTTAATCTTCACAATTGCAGCAAGAAGACATTCGCCATTTTGTGGACCCTGTTATTAAGGCAAGCTTTGTATCTTGCCAAAATCTTGTTTCTGTGCCAGAATGGGGGGGATGCTCATGCCTATGCACTAGCTACAAAATTAAATGGTGAGGAGGGAGGGGGAATGTGAGGAGGGCAGCGACATCTAAGAAGTTCTGAATTCAAAGTGAAAGTAACTGTCTGCCTTAGGCATAGAGGCGGGGCAGGCAATATATGATTGACAGCTGGGATTTTTAAATGCTTTTATAATGGGTTTGGATGTGTTAATAAAAAATGAGTTTGGGTTTCATGTTTAATTTGAAAAGGACTTATTATTATACAGTTTTTTATGCCTGGGTGACAGCTCCACTTTAAAGGATAAGTAAGCCTTTTAGTTTAAAGTCCCCTAAAATTACTCTAAACAACCCCCAGAATAACATGCTTTTCTTCCTGCATCCAGATTTATTTTGTTTCTCTATTACAAGCAGCTGAACTGTATCTCTTTTACTGACTTCATTGTGTAGCTTGACCTCTTTGAGGTCATCATAGTCGGAGCGAGAAACAGGGCTCAGAAAGCAAAAGGGGTGGGGCTTCACACTAGAAAAGAAAAAAAGAAAAGCCGTTTCGCTGCTTGTAATAGAGAAACAAAATAAATCTGGATGTGTAATGATAATGTAATGTAAAAAATGATTTCAATACAGTCAGTTAGCCAGAAAAGTAATCTTTAAAGGCTGGAAGAAGTGGATCTCTAACATAATAGCCAGAACCTAACTATCTCCTTTCAGCTTTCTAACCTGTTAACAGTCAGTAACCAATCAGTTACATGAGGAGGGGCCGTATGTGACATAATTGTTTGCTTTTGAATCTGACCTGCATGCTAAGGATCAAAAGCAAACTAAGTGAACAGTTATGCCCCATGTGGCCCCCCCTAAAGTCGTTAACTAACTAAAGTTTAGAGAGCTGAAATAAGGAAGTAGTGTTCTGGCTATTATGTTAGACATCCATTCACTCACGCCTTTATAGATACACCAGATACATTTCTGGCTAACTAACTATATAAGAAACATTTTTTTATTTTGCAGGGCCTATTTACCAAGTTTTGTTTTTTTTTTGCACTGAACTGTTTCTTTAGGATGCCCCATGGAGCGAGTTAGTCACCCGATCTCTGTTATCGCAGTGTGACTAACCGCTCTGAAATGCATTTCCACCAGCAACAATAGCAATAGTTGGAAAGGCCTTCACATTGCTTCAGTTTTCCAAAGTTGCAAAGTTGCCTGCAGGAGGAAACTTTGCAAAACAGAACTGATGCGAATTCCTTTCCACCAACGTCTCCTATAGTTGCCGGTATAATACCTGTATAATAACCTCTACTTGGCTGGGAGGGCTTTGCCTTAAATGATAAAATACATTTGATTCATGCTATGGGTGTTCAGTTTGGTTAAGGTCAGGGCTCTCTGCATGCCAGTGAAGTTCTTTCACTTCCATCTCAGCAATCCAATCTGTACATGTCTTGCTTTGTGTGTTGGGGCATAGGATGTATTGAATTGTTGCAAATGTTGTTGTTGGGGAGCTCAACTCTCTGTTAACATACCCATAAGGGTATTAGGTGCATAATACTGGAAGAACCTCACCTTGCATGGGGGTCAATATCCAACAGCAAAGAAATCCAGTAGCACACTGAAGTTGCAAGCCATGTAAAAAAGTGTTTTATTTGCCCAAGTACATACAAAAAACAAGAGCAGCGTTTCGGGCCCCTCCGGACCCTTTCTCAAGTTTCACGAATTTTATGGCGAAACGGGACAGATTCGTTCATCGCTAGATTTCAGCTCTCCTGTCGATGATGTTTTATTGCTTGCCTGTAAAATCCATGCTTCCCATGAACAGTGCTTGTTCTGACTTCTGACAGAGAACACTCAGCAGTCAGTGTTTTAACTAAGAATAAGCAATTTGGGTGTATGGATACTTTTCACCATTTATATACTATTGATAATATATTGTGTTCCATTTTACACCATATAACACTACACTAGTGTTTTATATTAGATATCAGCATTATTCACATGCCCATTATATTAAACAAAATATCAACCATCGTCAATCTAATGATCATAAAATACATTTTTTAACACTGTTACATAAATTTTCCTTCATCTCAAGTGCAAAAGAATTGGTGTAACAACCGGAGAAGCAGGTCTTTCCTCTGTTGTAACAGGACCCTATCTGATGGTTAGGTTCAATATATGTTTGCAAAACAGGTCATATTCCAACAGTTTTGAGAGGCCCTAAAAAGATGTTGCTATGCAGCCCTGTAACTTCTGGTTATGCCACTGACTCAAAGATGGCACAAGAGTATATGTCGACCCCCCCCATTAACAAAATAACACACAATGACTATAGTTTAACTTTACCGGTAACACTTTCCACAATTCAATTCCACTGCAACCAATAAGATGTTTGCTTTTAAATAGGTGACCAATAAGTGCTACCTGCTGATTGGTTGCTATAGGTTACTGCTCCTGTGCCTTTTATTACATAACCCCTTTTGTGGTAAATAACATACATTTCAAAGGATGTAACAGCAACATATATTTTATGAAAACACTTGAACCATGTTATTGTGTGGAATGTGGACCTGCTCCTTTCTAGGCGAATGCTTCATTGACAATGAGAGTTGTTTTTTTCTGCAATTTGGCAACCCTCCACTTGAGGACACTAAGGTACTTTTTTGGGTGGTTTAAACAGGGGGAACAGATGTATCCTACATGAGACGTCATGGTAGAACCAGACCATAAGAAATTCAGTTAAACAGCGTTTTAAACTATATTACACTATTAATGATATGTATCTGTTAAGAAGTGTTTGAACAAAAGTGCCAATAATATTGACCTGTGGCAGCTAATTTACCATAGTTTGACAGCTGTAAGCTTAACATTGTTCTCTCTAAATATACAGGTATGGGCTCTATTATTTAAAAAGCTTAGGACATGGTATATTGCAGATAAAGTGTCTCTCTGTAATTTGAACCAATCTTAAAGGCTACTTTGATATTAAAGGAGAAGAAAAGGTGGAATCACCAGGTGGTGCCAAATGTTAGGAAACCCCCAGTGATTATAGTGATTTAGCTTATACTCGAGGCCAGTACTCTTAGCAGAAAACTGCACCGTCCCAGGGTTCTGTGTTGTTCATTTGGATGTAAGTCGGTCCAGTGCAGTTTTCTGCTAATAGTAGTACAGGCCTTGGGTATCAGGTAAGTGTTTATAATCACAGGAGTTGCCTAACATTTCACACCAACCAATGATTTTACCTTTCCTTTACCTTTAAAATAAATTGTTTTGCCAACAAGATGGATTTATGCTGGCTTAGTTACCAGCAAGTGAAAAGTACATTTCTATTATTACAGAGAAAAGGGAAATGAGTCAAAAAAACAAGAATTGTTTGCTTAAACAGGACCCTATGGATGATGGTGTTAAATAAGCTTTCTGGATAAAGGGTTTTCAGATAATGGATCATATATATATATATTTATAATAAATATAGGGGCCCAACTAACGCTTGTATTTTTTAGCACTAAAAATCACGTATTTTACCATTTACTAGAAAACAGAGCTTTTTGTGTTTTGTTTTTCATTTGTAAGTGGATTTCAAGGTTTTTATATTGTTATTCAGATTTGTTTAGCATTTTTATTCCTTTGAGCGTTTAATATTCAGATGTTTTAATAAATAAATCAATAATCGTGCCTTTTAATTTGTGAGCTTTTTTGTGGTAGAAAAATCCATAAAAATTACACAAATTTTAGTTTTTATAAGTAGGCCTCATAATGTTATATTGTTCTTAAAGGACAATGAAAGGTTAATATAAATTAAAAGTAAGTCTAAAGGTATTCTTTTTAAGTACTTACTGCATATCTAAATTCCCAGATCCCTGCTTGCTTCTCTGAGATATGGTGCTGGCAGCCTACAGCAGTGTGAAGACTACAGTGACATCACTGAGATCTCTCTCCCCTTCCTGTAGGTGCCAGCGGCAGCCTTCCTATTCTCTGAGCATGTGTGTAACTTGATCCTGTCTCCTGTTAGATAACCTTAAAGGAAAACTATACCCCCAAACAATGTAAGTAACAATAAAAATATATTGCATAAGCAAGCTTATATGTAAAACCCTGCTTCATCTAAATAAATGAATCATTATGCAACGACAGGCAGGAAGGAGATTAAACTTAGGCCAAACTACACTGACCATTAATTAGCACAATAATTAAACTCTTTCTATTAACTGCTTTTTATAGGGTATATCAGCTGTTTATAAGGTACACACAAGGCGTGTGGCCAAAATTTTGGCACTGTGCACTTGTGTTCAAGGGAGGCCCTATATAAATAAATTGTACAGGGCCCCAAAGTTTCTTATGGTGGCCCTGGCTCCATGTGTCTTCCCCCTAACACTTTGCAGATTTTTAGGTGAACCTCTTAAGGACAGCTATCAAATACCCCCCATTCCATAAATTCAACAATGTATGTGTTAGTGATAAACTCACATATGCCTAAAAAATTTAGTACAGGTATGGGATTTGTACTCCAGAATGTTTCTGACCTGGGATTTTCTGCAAAAGGGATTTTTCCGTAATTTGGTCCTTCACACTTTATGGGGCTGATTTACTAACCCACGAATCCGACCCGAATTGGAAAAGTTCCGACTTGAAAACGAACATTTTGCGACTTTTTCGTATGTTTTGCGATTTTTTTGGCGTCTTTACGAATTTTTCGTTACCAATACGATTTTTGCGTAAAAACGCGAGTTTTTCGTAGCCTTTCCGAAAGTTGCGTAAAATCTTGCGATTTTTCCATAGCGTTAAAACTTACGCGAAAAGTTGCGCCTTTTTCGTAGCGTTAAAACTTAAAAGGTGCGAAGTTTCGCGTAAGTTTTAACGCTACGAAAAAAGCGCAACTTTTTGCGCAAGTTTTAACGCTACGAAAAATCGCAAGATTTTACGCAACTTTCGTAATGGCTACGAAAAACTCGCGTTTTTACACAAAAATCGTATTGGTAACGAAAAATTCGTAAAGACGCCGAAAAAATCGCAAAAAATACGAAAAAATCGCAAAATACCGATCTTTACGAAAAAAACGCAATCGGACTCATTTCGACCCGTTCGTGGGTTAGTAAATCAGCCCCTAAGTCTACAAAACAATAATTTAAACAATATATAAACCCAATAGGATTGTTTTTCCTCCAATAGGGATTAATTAATTATGTGCTTTTGAATTATTTTATTAAAGTGGAGTCTATAGTAATTTGGAATTTTCTTGATAACAGATTTCCAGATAACAGATCCCATGCCTTTATGTGCCTACACACACATCTCTACATTTCAGGACATAACTGTGCTATTTTATAAAGTGAAAAATGTTTGGCTATTTCACTGCACACAATAAAGCTTGTTTACTAACAGGTTCTGTATGCCATGTGCAAAAACTAAAACAATGTGTCATGGCTTTTGCCCACAATGTGGCATTCTTACCTAACATTGCAGCATTATTGCACATGCATTGAAACTAAATTTCATGTGTAGAAACTTGTACCACATGTGCCAAAACATGCATAAAAGTTGCGCCATTTCAGTAAATCAGGCTCAAAAGCTGGATTATGCAATGGCAATAACATTGTCTGCTTTGATTCTAGCTGCGCAAGTAGTATTTCTTATAGGCGCAACAAGCAAAGGGAACTATGGAATTATGGAATTATGCAAAGGGAACTATGTGCAGAAGTCACTTATACAATACGGAACTCCCTTGCATCAAAGTACACTAGTCTGCAAAGCTGGCGCTTCCAGCATATTGGCACACAGCGCAAGTATAAACAAGAGCAAGTGATTTAATGAATGAAGTTTTGACTGTTCAGATGGTGCTGATTTGTGTGCCTTCCAATGTGCCTTGCAATTATAAATAAGCCCAATTGTCAGAAATTTTGTGTTATGCCTTTTGTATATTCACACAAAAGCCTAGGGGTATGCAAGCCTTTGTAATACATGACTGCACACCAGATATCAAGAGAATCTTCCAAGTACTGCAGAAAGAGTGTATTAAACAGGCTTTTCTGAAACCAGTCAAACAGCATCTTAGATTTTAAAAGTGGGGAAATAAAAGTATAGTCTTGAAAAGGCAATAACTTACATACAGAGTGTGTTCTCACCAGGGGAGTATATTAAAGCCGTAAATTCAGAAACTATCTATTGTTATCATTTGCTATGGCATCACTGGTGGAGAAACATCATAGTTGTAATAGTTGAAATCTCTGTACCTTGATATTTTGTAACACTAAAAAAGATGAAATGTAATCTTTCCTGTTGTCCTATCTCTGATGTTATCAATTGAGGTGATTCTGTTGGTGTAAAATGTAATGGATAACGACAAACAGCCACCCGCTGTAGAACAGCATCCCTAAAATAACAATGGATGTATTCTGATCCTATGCCCAAATATGTAGTACCTTTTTTTTATCTAATATGCGTATGTGAATGTGTCAGATAGTACCAACCTGTATATAGTCTTATGATTCTTGTAGGGGGACATTAGCAGTGGCTTAAAATATTAAAGGAGAACTGTACCCCCCCTCTGTTATAAAAGCCCCCTTAATTGGCCTGCCTTTAACCCCCCTCACCTCTCCCTTATCGCATACTCTGCAAATTAAAAAACTGCCCCTGTCGCAAACCCAGGATCAGATGTTAATCATCCCAGAGTACTAAAGGAAAACTATACCCCCAAAATGAATACTTAACCAACAGATAGTTTATATTATGTTAAATGTCCTATTAAAGAATCTCACCAAACTGGAATATATATCAGTAAATATTGCCCTCTTACATCCTTTCCCTTGAGCCACTATTTAGTGATGGGCTGTGTGTTTCCTCAGAGATCACATGACTTGAAATAATGCAGCTCTAATTGTAACAGGAAGAAGTGTGAAAGTAAAAAACAGAGCCCTGTCATTGATTGGGTGATGTGGCCTAGCATGTATGTGTGCCTTGGCTTGTTTGCGTGCCCTGTGAATCGTATGATCCCAGGAGGCGGCCCTTAATTCTTAAAATAGCAATTTTCTATTTAGGAGTACCCAATAGCACATACTACTAAAACAGTATATCTTTATGAAAATGCTTTATTTAGATGAAGCAGGGTTTTACATATGAGCTTGAAAACTATAGGCCTGTTAGTCTGACATCAGTAGTAGGAAAGCTTTGGAAGAGATAATAAAGGGATAGTATAATTGAATACACTGCAAATCACAATATTATAAGTTTGTGCCAGCATGGTTTTATGAGTAACAGATCTTGCCAGACTAATTTAGTTGCCTTTTATGAGGAGATGAGCAGGAACCTCAATGCTGGAATGGAAGTAGATGTCATCTACTTAGTCTTTGCTTCAGTACCTCACAGAAAGTTAAAGATAAAATTGAGGAATATCGGCCTGGAACATATTTGTAATTGGATAGAAAACTGAAGGCCTACAATAACTTTCATGAGCATTAAATAAATCATTCAGCACCTTTTGTCCTATTACAAAACAGAAATGTTGTCAATCCAGTACAAAAAAACATCAAACAGCATAAACTACACACATCCCTGTCACAAACCCCACTGACCAACTTACCTTCTCATTTGCCAATAGTATCCTCTAAGCCTCATCAACTTTCAAACCCAATTTATTAGTCAGGATCACAACCCCATGATAGCAACCAGGATAATGAATATTAAAGGAATACTGTCATGGGAAAACATGTTTTTTTTTCAAAAAGCATCAGTTAATAGAGCTCCTCCAGCAGAATCCTGCATTGAAATCCATTGTTTTAAAAGCACAAACAGATTTTCTTTTTATATTTAATTTTGAAATTTCACATGGGGCTATATTCTTCATTTCTTAGGGTGCCACAGCCATGTGACTTGGTCACACTTTACTGCTGCGCTGCAAGTTGGAGAGTTGTCACTCCCTTCCCCCCCCCCAGCAGCAGATCATCAGAACAATGGAAAGGTTGCAAGACAGCAGCTACCTGAAACCTGTATTGCTAAAGAGGAATCAATAGTAAAAAAGAGCAATCAACAGTAAAAAATCCAAGTCTGGCTCATGACTCCTCCAGTTAAATGGAGTAGGAGAAATAATAGGTTACCTGAAAGCAGTTCTAATGTGTAGTGTTGGCTCCTTCTGAAAACTCAGAATCAGGCACAATGCACTGAAATGTGGCCGCCTACACACCAATACTATAACTAAAAAATACATTTGTTGGTTCAAGAATAAAATTTGATACTGTTTTCTGCAGCATGAAAATGTTTAACAATTTTGCACCTTGTACTATACTAGCAAGTTTTTAGCCCATCGAATAGAGCATTTGTCTCATGCTTAAAGCGGGCAATTTTTTTTTAGTAAAATACCGCTGGGGAGTGTAGAGAAGCTTAAATAAATAAACCAAACTATTTTTTGTTTTAGACTTAGATGAAAAATTAGAATGGAAAGTTTTTATAAACATAAAAAAATTACTTCTACTGCTTTTAAAAAGTTTCAAGCAAGTCAGCTACTGCTATTATCAATAAGGGGTACGCAGAAACTGCTTTTTAAAAGGCAATTCACTAGAATTCTACAATAACAGGCTACCCTGCTCCTCACAGGCAAAGCAGTTGCTTTTCCCAATGCACCAGTTTCAGGCCATCTGAATAAGCCACCCTCTGTCATAGTTTTCAGGTAACTAAGCGTAATTAGATATGGTGACCCCATGAAGTTTTCAGGGAGGGCACACAAAACCCTAAAAAACAACTAGTGACAGAGATCTGTTCTTACTGGTGCAGTTTGTGAACAAACTGGGGCATATTTATCATACTGTGTAAAATGATTAACACCAGAAAAAAAGTGTGAAAAGCTGTTTAAAATAAGTGGCAAATGTATCAAGGTGTGTTTTATTCTATGCCGCCCGACTGTCACATTTAACGCTATTATTTTACCAAGGGCCTTATGCAATCTATTAAAGTGGAGAATGGGGAAAATTCTTGCAGCAAGTAAGTTTTGGTGAGAAAAAATTTTGGTAAAATCTACAATTGCCTTACAAATGCCCTATTTTCACAAGGCATTTTCAAAAGGCAGCTTCAGTTTACACTGGATTTTTAAACAGAGGTATGCAATCACTGGAAATCAATGCATCAGCGCTGTGATGCCTGGTGATGTGCGGTGTATTTGGTTGCCGTTTTTTTCATACAACATAATAAAAAAAGCCCGATAGTATGTATGCTATATGGCTGCACATTTCTTCTTTCTTCCAGCACAGACTGTTCCTTATTTTTTAATGAAATGGACACTACCTTGTTAATTCTTTTGTTGGTGGCTATGTATATTTAGTTATAATCTGTGGCATTTTATTTCTTGCTAAATCTTAATAGGTATATAATGCAACTAGTTTAGAGCTTGCTAAAAGTTAATTAATCAACATGACACATATTTTGATCTTATTAACATGTGACTTACTAATTAAAAAGGAAGTGGAAATACAGAAGACAACAACATGATAAGGTCTTTGGTTTGATTAAATGCAACTAAAAAAAATATAATTTCAAAGACTTTAGGTCGTGTTTCCATGAAAACTGTATTGAATTGTGAAAACTGTATGAATTCTGTACTAGTAAGGTTATTTTTAATTTGAAATGTATCTTATACAAACAAATAACATGTGGTCAGAAATATGGCAGACATATATTAGTTTTCATCTGCAGTGCGAAGAATTGTTTTTTATTCACTAATGATACATGGGAATGTTTTCTTTTATTCTGGTTGAATTGATTTAAGTCAATTTTTATAAATGGAAGTCACTCAATTATATTTAAGCTGGTAGGTTCACTACCCTTTTGGCATAGTATTTACCATGACCTTTTCACAGCCCACTAGTCTGGATAATTTGTACACCCAGTCTTGTCAAGCAAATTTTCAACATCTTGGTGTGGGCAGCCTAGCGCTGGTGGGGGATATTTAAAAAAAAACAAAAACCCGCACCTCTGATAGGGGAAACAATTTGAGGGTGGTAGGTGCCCTTTAAACATCAAAAACGTATTTATTTGACCAACTTTTTGGGCCACAGCTGGGACTTTTATCAAGATAGTTTGATAAAGGTCCCAGGTGATAATAACATGTCCTTTAAAGTGATGCTGACACTAAAAACCTACTCTTTAAAATATTAATGTACATTAAAGGGCACATTTAAGTCTTCAGGCTCAAGCATTCAGAAACTAAAACCATGTGTGAGTTCCCAACAGTTTGTGCAAATCGGATTTTCCTTTTCACGAACAAAAAATAAAAAGCTCAGCAGATTAGTTTTTATTTTTTTGGTGGTGAAAAGAAAAACCTGATTTGCACAAAGTGTGCTATTTGGATGAAGAAACCACACAAGAGTTTAGGAACTCTCACATGGTTATAGTATCCAAATGCTCGAGCATTCTTAAATGCGCCCCTAAAAGTTACCTATAAGGCATGTTGATCGTTTTTTGCTGATAGGCCTGCTTTTGTATGTATAGCAGCCCCCTTATAGAGGAACATGGGGATTGGATAGGTAATGTAAAAGCATTGGGTAAATATTTTTATGGGTAAATCCTCAAACTCATTCAAATGCAATGTAATGATAGCTGTAAAAAAACAAAGTTTTGATTTCTGGTGCCAGTGTCTCTGCCCTGCAGAGACAAAGAGAGAAAGAAGCAGATGCAAGAATCTTAGTAAACAGTGTCAACATGGAAGTCTAAAAAGTTAATTCTGGAACATGAAAACTGCATTGATCAGCACAATAAGGAAGTACTGCAGGTCAGACATAGAAAACCTCTATAAAAAAAAATAAAAAAAAAACTATGGGAAGCTGTAGATGTTGTAGTCTAAATGACACCATGGACTTCCTCAAAAGGAGAAGCCACGGGAGCAGGCACTGGTCACACTGGGAAGTTATAAGAGCCAGATAGTGAAAAAGATGGTGACAAAAAGCAAAATCTGAATAAATCAGAGTATCTCCAGGTGGCAGATTCATATAGGTATGGGATCTTCTTTTTTCATAATTATAAAACAGCACCTTGTACTTGATGGTAATCCATAAAGCTATAATGGTGGGATAACAAACTTATTTTGTTTATTTAATATTAAAATATTTAATTAGACTTAAGGTATGGTGATCCAAATTACAAGAAAAAACCCTTATCTTATTACTTACAGCATACAACATATATGTACTTATTGCACCCACCTCTCCATTCCCCTTCTGCTACAGTTCTATGTGCTAGTCAGATCTTCTTTTCCTATGATTCTTCATTCTGCTTTCCTCCTCTCTGCTCTTGCAAATATGCGATTTTATTGAAATTTGCACCTTTTTGAGATCACCAAACTAAGTACAGGTGCAGGGTTTTGCTGTATGTAACATTGGCAGTGCATATGTATTGGTGGTCGTTGGAGTCATTTCCTCTAGTTTGTGTGTTTTTCAACAGGCAGATGTTAATTACAGGACTGCCTCGCACGAAGCAGTGCTGTGGTCTGCATCATAAATTTAGTCCAGTGCAAAGTTTCCCAGACACAAGTTCTATGATGTTATTGGCGTTGCTGAAACTTGGTTGAACTTTGGGTAAGTAAGGAGCAGGACAGTGGGGATGCAGTTGATGCGATCTATTTGGATTTTGCTAAAGCGTTTGCACATGGATAAAAAACTGGGAACAGGTTCGGGTACAGAGGGTGGTTGTTAATGGTACATTCTCTACTTGGAGTAAGGTTCTCAGTGGGGTCCCTCAGGATTCCATACTGGGTCCACTTTTGTTTAACTTAAATGACTTAGGGGAGGTTTTATAAGCAATGTTTCAGTGTTTGCAGATGACAAAAAACTCTGCAGACCAGTTAATTCTATCCAGGATGTGGCATCCTTGCAGCAGGATCTTGACCAACTGGCAATCTGGTCTCCAGTGCTCCAATGGGACATTATTGAATAAGAGAGGGTTCAGAGAAGGGCAATTAAGCTGGTAAAGGGTATGGAAAGTCTCAGTTATGAAGAAAGACTGGCTAAGTTAGGTCTGTTTACACTGGAGAAGAGGTGCTTAAGGGCTCTGGCACACGGGGAGATTAGTCACCCGCGTCAAATCTCCTGTGTCTCGGGCGACTAATCTCCCCGGATTGCCATCCCACCGGCGAAAATGTAAATCGCCTCGAGAGGAAACTTGCGCGATTTCAGTGAAATTGAGGGAATACAGGGTTATGGGAGATAGCTCTTAGTACAAGTTGATGCAGGGACTGGTCTGATAGCCATCTTGGAGTCAGGAAGGAATGTTTCCCCCTCTGCAGCAAATTAAAGAGGCTTCAGATGGGGTTTTTTGCCTTCCTCTGGATCAACTAGAAGTTAGGCAGGTTATACATAGGCATTATGGTTGAACATGATGGACGTACGTCTTTTTTCAACCTAACTTACTATTTATGTCCAGTCTAGGTTTAATGTATTCCCATGTAATGAAATCGCGCAAGTTGCCTCGAGAGGAAACTTGCGTGATTTCAGTGAAATCACGCCGCCGTGTATGCCATCCCACCGGCGATTTACATTTTAGCCAGTGGGATGGCAATCCGGGGAGATTAGTCACCCGAGACACAGGAGATTTGTCATGGGCGACTAATCTCCCCATGTGCCAGAGCCCTAAGAAGTGACATGATAACTATGTATAAATATATAAGGGGATCATACAATAACCTCTCTAATGTTTTATTTACCAGTAGGTCCTTCCAACGGACACAAGGGTACCCACTCCGTTTAGAAGAAGGGAGGTTCCATTTAAACATTCGGAAAGGATTTTTTTTTACTGTGAGAGCTGTGAAGTTGTGGAATTCCCTCCCCGAATCAGTCGTACTGGCTGATACATTATATAGCTTTAAGAAGGGGCTGGATGGCTTTTTAGAAATTGAGGGAATACAGGGTTATGGGAGATAGCTCTTAGTAAAAGTTGAGGCAGGGACTGGTCTTATAGCCATCTTGGAGTCAGGAAGGAATGTTTCCCCCTCTGCAGCAAATTAGAGAGGCTTCAGATGAGGTTTTTTGCCTTCCTCTGGATCAACTAGTAGTTAGGCAGGTTATACATAGGCATTATGGTTGAACATGATGGACGTATGTCTTTTTTCAACCCAACTTACTATTTATGTACAGTCTAGGTTTAATGTATTCCCATTCCCATGTAATGCCCACCTAATGGCACAACAGTTTGCTATACAAAGAGAACTTTCCATTCAAGTAAATTGAAAGCAGCTGCCATCCGTAAAGAAGCTATTAACACCAATGCAGGAGTTTTTTTATACATTTGCCTGTTGGACTCATGCATGTGAGTACCTGTTTTTGAGCTGACTGACAAATGTGAAGGCTATGTTTAAAAGAGAAGGAAAGTTACATTAGTGCCACCTAGAACACTAAATTTATTCTGCAGAAAGCTTTACCATACCTGAGCAAAGAGCCCTAGAAGCTCCCTCCCTCTGTTTGATTAAGACAACAGCTGCCATTTTAGCTTGGCCTTCATAGCTTCCTGCATTGGTAGCTCAGATCACACATTCTAATGGGAGTGGGGCAAATACTTATGGGAAGGGGGGCAGGAGAAGGGAGAGAGGAGAGGAAGGATATTTCTGAAAGAGAAAGTCTGATACCAAAGAACATGTTTACAAAAAAAAGGCAAGAAATCCTGTGTTTCTTTTGATAGAGGACTTTGCAGCTTTTCTGTGAGTGCTTATGGCTGTTATTAACATAGACCTTTCTGAAAAGCTTATTTAGTTTTAACCTTTCGTTTTCCTTTAAGAGAGATTAGGAGAAGATTTGTTAAAAAGGCTTCCTCAGCTTCATATATTTTCTTTGTGGACTGGTGGTTCTGAAAGCATTTAATTTTACCATTTTTATATACACATTAATTCTTCTTGGACTGGGAGGAATGTTTAACAGGTTTGCTTTGGGTACCAGAACACCTAGGCCCTACAATGGGCAGCTTAGCAAGTACTACCTGTATGGGAAAGCACTGACCAAAAGGTTTATTATCCTCCTCATAATGCACCCTTAAAGAGAACCTCCAAATGGGTGAAACAATACTGCTACTTCAAAGATGCCACTGAGCACTGTGGGTAGCTGCCCTGAGTGCATACTCCCAGAGCAACAGCCATGCTTAGGCCAATGCCTGCACAGACTGAATTAGTGTTCCAGAGTCAGGACACTGGAAACGAGTTGAACTGGGCCTTATTTGACTATACACGTTTGTCAAAATTGGGCTGATCTTATTACTGGACCTAGGTCCAACCAAATCATACAGTGGAGCCTACAGTGACCGTTTAGACAAGGAAAATATCAGTGTGCCTTGTCCCATAGGATTTTCAAACCTGAGTCGTATCTTGACAATTTTCAGCCATATATCGGTAGGGCAGACCTCATGGTGGGCCCTATACATTGGTCAATAAGCAGTTGACCTTCTTGTTCTTTGAGAAACCCTACTTTATTCTGATAAACTTCATAATATAATATGCCTAAAATATGTGTAGGGGTTTACCAAAAATGGGCCCTTAGGACAGACACCCCTAGGACAGGCCACAGAGTGGTGCAAGTTATTGGGACACTGGGATGACTGGGTTCTAAATAGTTAACAGGGAGTATATCCCTGTAGTTCGGGCTGCAGCCACAGGGTGGTGTGCAGGTTATATAAAGGGATGCAGCCATGTGCTGGCAGATATCATAGGCTTGGGATAGCCTCTGGGTAGAGGGAAGCTCCCCAGGTCCAGTTATAGATAGTTTCTATGCAATAGGTCGCTCCAGGAGTGACATGTAGTAACACCGAGTTTAGAGTGGGCGGTTATTGCCCCTCCAGGAGTGGTAGTGGGGTTAAGACCCCCAGCATTAAATCGGCTGGAGTGCATACCCCCCAACTGTCCTGCTTTTCTCAGGACAGTCCCGATTTTTATGGCGCATCCCTGCGGGACATTCATGGAACTATCCAGCACAGCGGGATGCACTGGCTGGAGCCAGACGTTCCGACTTCTCTCCTTATGCGGCTTCTTATACAGTGCGACAGGCCCTTTTATAATTTTGCGCCCCTGGGAACGTGCGCAACCTTATAAAAGGGCCTGTCACCACCGCACAAGGAGCTGCATAAAGAGAGAAGACGAAGGCGGAGCCCTATGGGGGTAATGTGTATAGGGGGCTACTGTGTATGGGGGGTACTGTGTATAGGTGGCTACTGTGTATGGGTGGTACTGTGTATAGGGGGTACTGTGTATGGGGGGCTACTGTGTGTGGGGGGCTACTGTGTATGGGAGGCTACTGTATATGGGGGGCTACTGTGTATGGGGGCACTGTGTATGGGGGGGTCAAAACTGGTACATAGTTATAACTCACTTATAACTGACTGCCTTCTCTCTATATTTGTATTTTAATGTAGGAGTTGCTATATTGTTTTCCTTAGGTCGTTCAGTATGAGGGTAAAGCACATTTGCGTCTGATCCCTATCTATATAAAAGGAGTATTTTTTTTTTTAAATGGGGTGTGGTAATCGGGGTGTGGCCACAAAAGTGGGTGTGGTCAAAAAAATTTGCCGCACTGCGCGCGCCAAATCTTTTTGTCCCTCTTTTCATTTTTCAAATGTTGGGAGGTATGGGAGTGCAGGGCCACAAGTGGCTAGGTAGGTGGTCAAGGTCACCTCTAGTCCAGGAGTCCGAATCTGAGGGTGCTTAGGCGAGAGTACCGGTGTGGGTCCCTGTGGTGAGGCTGCCTAGCGTGAGAGGGAGTGTCTCCTGGTAAGAGTACCGGGGAGACCACCTAGAGGGGAGCACGTGGCGAGAGTACCGTAAGTTACCAAACAGGAAAAGGGTCTCAATGAGAAGTGAGGTGTATTGCCTTGCTGTGTGTGAATTGTATATGCCACTCCTGGAGAGGTTTCTGCTCTAAATAAACCACCGCATCTGTTTCAGATATACTACTGTGTTGAATATCCTTTATATCCAGAGGACCACTACCAAGCTGGTAAGGAATTACCCCAGGTTAGGGGTATATCAGCCAGGAGTAAGTGGGTCCCATTGAGGGGTACAGTAACCTATCAAGTTCCCAGGGTGTGGGTTGAAGTTCCACAAGATCATCCCTGGGTGGAGGCACGCCTTTAATGGGAGAAATCCCTGTAAACCCCCATAGTAAGCGGGGGCTCAGGACTCCTGTAGCGCCAAACAAGAGAAATCAGCAGGTAGTGCCACTAGAATCCGCACAAGTGGGCTAAATATGTTTCTTTTTTCTAAGCTTTAACTATTTGTATATTATTTGCAGTGCCCTTTTTAATCCCAGACTAGCCACATAACTTTTCACATTTAAGAAACAGAAGAACAGGAGCATTTTGGTTGCCACAATCCACACAGAGAGACCATGGAGGGCACCAATGATGTCACCGTTCCTAGTTACTCAGTAGCCCCAAAACTTACAGGCGTGACAGAAACAGATTGTTCAAGCAATATTTTGTTGTTGTACAGCCTGCCCATGCCTACAGCTGAAATAAAGCAAAGCTAACTTCCTGTGACTGTATGGTTAAATGTTGTTCCCATTAGCGCCGGTTTATAAACTACACAAAATCGCTAGCCCCCTGCTTCCTGGTGCTTCGTGTACCCTAAGCCCCTTATAGGTCCCCTACACTGCCAAGAGCCGAAGCCCTGAGAGTCGCAGGAACCGGCAAAGCTTTCCCTCCCACAGCCCTTCTCTCCAGGCACACTGCAACCACTCCTCTCTGTTGTTTCTTGCTGAGAGAAGCGAGGGGGGTGGGCTGGAAGGAGGCAAGCGAGCTGAAAGCTCTTCCAAATCACATGCCCATTGCCCAGCTGTGCCCAAAGTAGCACTGGGCACCATATACCCAGGCGAAATACCCAAGTTGTGCTTGCTAGGAGTCACCTTGTTGTTTATAGAACAGCCCAACAGAGCGCTCGGCTGTGATTCTCAAGCTCTGGCTCCCCGGCAGCAGAATGAGCGAGTCCGCTCCGGATTTTCCATGTGCACTGGAGTGATCAGAAAGAAGTGGATAATGGTAGCTCCAGCCTCTCTCCCTCACAAGCCATGCTGGGCCAGATAGACACAGCCAGACGTGTATACACTTATATCCGGGTTACACAGGAAAACAGAGACGCACACATACACAATGAGAAAAGTTTCCTTTTAAACTTTCTGCTTATGCACCACCACGCCAGGAGAATAGCTGGAGCCTGAGGAGAAAGCATAAAGCTGCTGCTGGGATTTTTCTTTCTATTTTGTGTGGCTTTTTTCCGTGGCTGCTAACCTTGCTGCATCCATTCTAACAAGAAATGATTCACAGTTGTATGACTAGGACTCTACTATTGCGTGGCATTTAAGGGAATTTCCCCCACTCGGATTTGCTGCTATTTTCCCCGTTTTGGTTTTAAGATTTGTATTATTTTCTGATTTTTTTTTTCTTTTTGTTGTTTTTTTCCTGGATTGTTGGGGGGGTCTGGTGTTGCTGCTCCTAGGACTGAAATGTTGCAATGATCATGGCCGCGCAAGTGGTTTCAGCTGCAGCAGCCCCTCCAGCCACCAATACGAACAATAAGGGGAAAAGCCAGGGTCTTCCTGGGCTCAATCAGGACTTAAACAGCGGGGGATCCGGGTCAGTACCTGGACTGGGAGATGGAGCAGCAGCCAATAGCAGCACGAACAACAACAACAATAATGGGGATCACCTCCACCACCACAGTCTTCTGCACCACCACCATCTCCATCATCATCATCACCATCATCATGAAGTAAACTTGGCCACTGGAACCTCACTATCCTCTGCCAATGCTAATAACACCAACAACAATAATAGCAGTTCAGACGCTGGACATAAGGAGGGCAGGAATTCTGCAGTGTCGCCCCATTATCATGTTGTGGATATGGGTGGTGGGGTCCCAAATCACAAGCTTAAAGGTAGTGGTAGTTCTGCAAGTGGTGGGGATTATCTTGCACCCATTACTCACCCACTTCACCCTCCTCATCACCATGCCCACCACCCCCAGCAGCACCCATCCCACCATGCACCCCAGCATCTGCAACAGCACCCTCCCTACCACCCTAACCATCCACATCCACCCCAGCAACTAAATCAACTGCAGCCTCAGCAGCTATCAGGGACCATCCAGCAACCAAGCCCAAATAAGAGCAGTCCTGGAGGAGGCAGCAGCAGCGAGGCGTCAGACATGGAAAATCAGCAACAGCAGCAGCAACAACAACATGGTGGTGTAGGGGAAGAGGGCTCCAACAGCGCTGCTGCAGCAGGGAAGGATGTGGCTTTGGGCAATCAGGGGGACTCCCAGCCTAGGAGGGCTACGAAGGCAGACGAGGACGATCTACAGCAGGGGAAAATGAGAGTTGGGGAGCCTGTGAGCGGCCGGTACGAGCATACAGTGCTGGGGGGAGGGCAAGGGAACAGCAGCAATAATACTACTAATAATAATATTGGTGGCAGCGGGGGATCATCATCTTCTTCTTCCTCATCCTCGTCTTCTTCCTCAGTGTCCGACTTTAATAATTATTATGGCAGTGCAAGTACAAGCAGAGCAGGGCCTTGCTTTGATCAACATGGCAGACAACAAAGCCCTGGAATGGGGATGATGCACTCTGGAACAGCGGCCCCCAACAGCAGTATGGAGCCCATTCAGAACTCCCACGAAGGGTTCGGCAGCGGCAGTCACTATGAGCACTACCAGGGATCGTACAGTAGGGCCGCCGCGGCAGGAGGGGGCATAGGAGCGTATGGCAGTACAGCGGCTGGCTATGGGGTACTCGGCTCCCCCAGGCAAAGCAGCAGTGGTACCTCCAGCAGCAGCATTTTGATGGGGGGAGGGGGTACCAGCCATGGCAAAGCACCCAGTGCCTCCAATGCAGGGGGCTTCCAGCGGTACCAAGGACAGACCCCGCACCCTTCAGGGGCTACCCCTACTCTCAATCAGCTTCTGACCTCACCCAGCCCCATGATGAGGAGCTATGGGGGCAGTTACCCCGATTTCGGAAGCTCCAGTGGCCCCCAGCAGCAGAGTGGAAGTAGCCAGGGGAGCCAGCAGCCTATGGGAATGGGCAAGGACATGGGCTCCCAGTATGGAGCAGCGAATTCTGCTTGGGGAGCACAACAAAGAAATCACCCGGCTATGAGTCCTGGCAGCACTGGCCAGAACAGCAACAGACCCCAGGTAAGATAAGTGTCCTAAGTCTCTTTCCCTTAGCATTAGCCCTGTGTAGGGTACACAGCTTTCTGTGTGCCATTAGCCTCATACAAGTCCCCAGTAATGGTGCTGCATGTCCCATGTACTTTTTATTTCCTTATAAAGGGTTGCAGCCATTTGGGTGCTGCTTAGGGGAGGATATGCATGTCTCCTGGTTTTATAAAAACAAATTCTGAGACATAAAGGGCACAATTCTCTCTCCAACTCTCCCATGTGATGCCTTATTGTGCCCATGGGGCAAATATATGTGCAGATGCCTCCTTATTTTTCCAGACAGGGCAAATTCATCCCCTTTAGGTGGCTGTTTTTTTTTCATTTACTGTGGCAAACGTTAAATGAAATGAAAATCTCGAACAATGCTATGTGGCTGCTTGCTATTATTACTTTCATGTATCAAGCCTTGTCGAGATACAAAAAAATGTGTATTGTTTTAAAGTATGTTAATTATAATCATACATATTCATCAGTTCAGATGTGCTATGCATTTAATGGCGTTCTTCATTGTTCTTTATCCTGATTAAAGCCTTAATATAAAGCACTGCATTCCATCTTTTCTCAAGGCTTGTGCTGATTTAATATAAAATATATATATATGCGTGTGTGCTGTAGCTGAGAACTATGGGAAATGGAGACAATTGTATTTATTGCCGTATTGAGTACAAGAAAAGGGGAATGGCTGCTTTCTTTTCATGACTGTTTGGGTGCTGTTGTTTTAAGGTACAAAAAAAAGCTTTTGCCTGTAATGTAATTTAATAAACAAGTCAGTTTTGTATGGCCCTATAATCATTCTATAGCATTTGTTTGCTTTCAATGGATTGCTAGTTTGCAATATCAAACGAGCAGCATCTTTCCACTGTATGTTCGTTGCTAACAGGCTGAATCTAAAGAGTGACTTGATCTCCTTTGCAAGGTTTGGAATTTGAATTGTGGAGGTAAACTGGCTGGAATAGTCTCTAGACAGCTGCCTCCGAGTTGACATCTAATCTGCCATCTGATTGGCTCCCCTCTCACCATTGGGCATTTAGCACTGCTGATGTAAATAGAAGTGCTGAGCAGTACAGTCACAAATATTCCTTACCACAAATAATAATCGAGCAGCAGCAGCCACTGACGAATGCAGTCTTCCCACATTGTTTCTGCTTTCTTGGCTGCTTTTATTTGGGATACTGTATTGCTTGACAAAGAAAGGGAGCTAGGCATATGCCTATATAGAAGTGCCCATTTGGGACTGACCCACAGCCACCTACATCCTCTTTTTTATTTTATATTTTGGGGCTAAATTTAAATTGTGCCTAGTTTTTTCTGTATGCTTCCAGCCCTTAACAAATAAACCTTTTTTCTAAATTAATATTATTTGTATTAAGGTTGGAACTGTAGGATACGGGATTTTATTCTTTTTATTGTTACAGCAAGGAAAAATGATTATTTCACGGGAGCATTAGACATTTTTGGTTATTTTTGTAGATAATTTTACCATTTGTCATACTAAGATTCCGTATTTGTTTCCATACAAATAAACATAAAAACCTTTATCTTGGACTGGTAGATTATGTTTACTCTGTATGTATAGATTTGCCTCTATTCTTTATGTGTTGTTATAACACATAATACCCATAATGGGGGTATATAAGTAAATGAAAAAAGAGATGCAGACAAGAATGATCAGCCATTTAAATGGAAGTGTGTGTATATTATATATCTCCCTCTTTATGTTACTTTCTGAATAGGCAGTGTTTTTAAATAATCCCCATTTTTAAAAAGTCCTTTCTTCAAAATTGATTAATTTTCTGCCTCCAAAACAATCCAACTATTTTTTATTTACAGGAGTGTCAACTTAATGGATTTGATTGTCTACTTTATAATAAGGGTTAACATTTAAATACCCACAACACTGCACTGCCGATTGTTACAATTTTTGATACTTGCATTTCTTTGTGTGGTTTACATGGTTGCAAGGGGGTCGCCTTTCCTGGTCTGGTTATCTGATGTGGTTCTACTAATAAAGCAAGGACTGCCCCCAAGGCAGGGGTTTTTTTTTTTTAAAAAAAGCATTTGTATCTGGTTATACTTTAGGTATATACAGAAGAGCTGCTCTAGCACTGTTTCATGTTTCTGAATGGTTACTGGAACATGTAAAAAATCAGAGATGCTTCTAGAATATCCTGCTAGAAAAGCTGATTTTAATGCATATAATTCATACGCAATTATTTTTAAAACCATGTAGCCCAGTAACTTACATCAGGTTATAACTCATCAGGTTATCTTAACCGTGGTGGTGGTGTTAGCGGATACACACAGACGCAGGTTGTGTGTTTGAGGAGAGTTACCCCTGTTATGGTAGAAAGGCTTCATTTAAATATTGGTTTGAGTTGTGGTTTTCCCAGCTGGTTAACAAACATAAAAATAGGTCCTCTGTCCCTTATATGTACACACATTTTTTTATTTGTGTGTCCATCATTCATTAGTAAATTAGTTCCATAAGTAAGTATAAAACCAGTGCCTATGTCATTTAGATGGGTGTCACACCCGGTAGCTTAAATGAGACCGAAGTTAATCACTGTGTGTTTATATAGTCTGCACTGGTTGTGTATACAGTGCTATAGGGGACATTGTGTCCAATTTTTCTTCAAGTGGCAGAGTTGAACTCCTCTACAAAGATGAAATATTTATATGTTCATGCTCCAAACTGTTTGGTATTTGGTTGAATACCTGTTTACATTTTGCCCTCGTAAAGCACTAGAAGCCATTTTGACTCTGTTCTCAAATATACTTTTTACTGTTTCTTTTGTCAGGTATTGTTCTATTGTATAATCTTTTTCATACTACAGAGATCTTTTTGCTTTAGTTGTGTGTGTCTAAACCTTGATCTAATTATGTTTTATTTTTCAAGATAATTAAAATATTTATTACAGAATTAAAGAAGTTTTTCGTTGCCCACCATTTATCCTCAGGGATGTTTTCTTTCACTGTCAGTGGACTTTTTGTGATTTAACATACATTCAGATTTTGTCTTTGCTTTTTGTTTGTAATGCAGATAAGCTCTATATGAGATCTTTCTGTGGACCACCATGCTTTAAACTACTACAAATTAAATAGGCTTAAATTCAAGCTGGCTTATTTCATGTCAATTACAGAGGAACATTGTTTGAAAGAAAGTATACACACCCAAACAAATAAATAGCTCAGAGTGCTTTTCTAGGCAATTTTGCAGTTTACATCATATACAATTTTAAATTTTTTCTGATATTAGCAGTTTTACAATACTAATATTGTGAATTTGTAACTAATTTTCCCTATGGCATAAAGTTAATTTAGTAATGGGGGAAGTGTTTCTGAATCAAACGGTGGCGCTTCAGTTTCCCTTTTGCAACCCAGGAACAGCAGCAGGTGGTGTTCCTAACCTGTGATCCAGGGCCCAGAAATGGGACCCCATGATACTTATGATGGATCTCCGTCCAACTTCTTCAACATAATGACAAAAAACAGTAATCCTAAAATGAGGTGGATAATTGAACTAATTCTGAGTTATAAAACTTCCCAGACTTAATATAGATTTGGTGAAACATTTGTTTAGATGACCTGTTGATTTTATTTTAAATCAGTTTCTGCCATCAATAATTTGCTGTGGGAGGGAACTTGCTAAATTATGTCATCTCAATTCGAGGTTAAGAAACCAATAGGTTCACAAATATGAAGTATTAAACAGCTGCCTTATTAAGGGTTATTGTAAATTCCTGGGATTTTTGGAAAAAACAATGGTCACAGAATGGAAGTACTGATAAAGGGAACACCACTACACGATCTTGTGTTGGATCTAGGAATTATAGGTTACGTGATTGAATCCAGTTTTCAGTAGGTGCCTTTAGCAATGTTTGGTTTTAACTTTTTGTACATCAGATTATTTTATTGGTGAATGTCTACCTCTCATGAATCTAAAGGTAAAAATTCAGCAAGCCATACAACTAGCTTAAACAAAAGTGCAAATGAGACCCTATGTAATCTGATTAGTTATGTTTTAGGGTATAGTATGGTTATATTGTAGGGCTCCTTTTGGGTATGTCTGTGTGTTGGGAAGAAATACAAGTGTATATGCTGTGAAAAATGTCTTGCCCTTTTTTTAAGTTAAGTTAAGATGTATTAGAACACAGGGTGTCTACATGGGCTTTCTTCAGGCACTCTTGTTTCCTCCCAGGAAGGATGGTTGTGTTTGTAATAAAATTCATGGAGTGAATCAGGCTATGTGTGTTTCTAGCTGTATGCCCCTGTGTGTGGTATAAATATAAAAGGTTGACTATTAGTGGTTTCCTGGCCTATCCTACAAGGGATTCTCTCTTGTCTGTACAAGCAAAGTATTTGGTTATTTAAATCTATGCAGAGTCAAGCACATTGTGCCCTTGTATATATTGAAATATAGCTACCTACACAGTCCATTAAAGTGCAACCGTTTTGGAAATGTTTGAATTGCTTTCTTCTAACGTGTGACTATTGTGATTGCCTGTAGCATAAAACTCAGTGATTTTGCTGTGTAATTATGTATATTGGCATACAGGTTGAATGATTGTCTTTGTAAACTGAACCTCTGGGGGTTACAAGTTATGAGTTGTACATGCCTTATGTGTGATGTGATGGCACAGGGCAAGATTTAGTACCCTTGTTATATATGCTTTACCACAGGCAACAGATCTCCCAAAAATGACTTGCCATAGGATAACTTTAAGATTGCTGCAAGTAAAACCTATTACTTGTGACAATCTGGTTTAATTGTGGGAAAATGTGAAGGGAGGCAATGTCCAATTAAGCTGGATTGCTGCGAGTAACAGGTTTTACTTGCAAAATCTTAATGTTATGCTATGGCAAGTTATTTTCGGGAGATTTAAGAAAGAAAAACGTAAAATAAACTAGCTTTTAACATAACCTGGCTTTGGGATACCCATTATTGTTTTGTTAGAAATGAGTGATTCTACCATATATTGTAGCTAAATGTATTAGGGCCCCATAGTTACAGTCTTAGTGGCACAGGAAGCTGCACAATAGCCCTATGCCACATGAATAATAGAATAAAGCTATGCGTTGTACGTTAAATGGGATAACCTCCTTAAAAAAATTCTGCATAATGTTAAACAAAGGTTAATACTAAGTAAAAATCTATTATGTTGATGTTTTAGTTATTTGTAAATGTAATTATTTTTGAACGCTGTCTAGATGTTTGTTTTTGCACTGCTGGTTGTGACTCCTGCAGCAATATAGCAAAAGCCAGCTAATTCACAGGTATGGAGGGGATGTGCGTTCTGTTCCTGTTAAAACATTTATATAAAACTTTGCCATTTCAGTTCATTTAAGCCATGCTCATAAAACACTTTCACACAACTTGTGCCAACATGCGTAAATAAATACATGCCTCAGGAATAAATGTACAGTAATATCCTGTTCAACCATCAAAAGTTTAAATGCTTCCTTTATTATCAGTTGCTGTAGTTACTTATTTTTAACGGGAGCATTTCCAGTGCTAACCTCTTCTACAGAAGTGCCGTGACCTTCACATATGCAGATTAGCCATGTGTCTGTTTGAATTGAAACTCGCTGCCTCAGGAAGAGGCTTTTTTTTTTTTTTCCTTTTTCTTTTTATTCCACTGCGAATCTGACAGCCATTCATCCCTGACCTGGGCAGAGGTAATAAAAGGAAATTGGATTCAAATGGAATGCATACAGATAATACAAGAAGGCAAGCTACAGGAGGAAGCAGCTCCCCATCTGGCTACAAAGAGAAGAGAGAAATCTGATATTAAACCATTACTGTAACACATTCAATGACTTGGAAGTAGCAGAGCATTTTTTTTTCTTCTTTTAACAATGTAGATCATTTTCATTGTGTTAGGTTTTTTTTATAGTTTTTTTTTTCTTTAGGACAGATATATTTTTATTTCTCCCAAAAGGAATTTCTTTCATGTCTTCTCTGGATTTTATACCTTCAAATGAAATAAATAAATTATTTTTTGTCTGTATTGTGACTGATTAAAAAAAAAAAAAAAAAATCTACATCTACATTTATCTAAATAAAATTTTTTATTTATTTATTTTTTTTTTTTAAGATTTTTCATTTTTTTGTTTTCGTTCAGCATTTTGATTCGTTTATGCTTATTATTTTCGGATCTTTAATGACTAGACATTTGTGGTTTTAGAGGAAATTAGTTTATTTGTGGTTTAAAAAAAAACTAAAACGACTAAAATCAAAATGTTGATAAATGGGCCTCTAAATGTGTGATTATTTTCTCAAGTGTTTCTTTAGCTTTGTGTATTTTTTTTTTTTTTATAACCAATGCATGTATTTATAGTTATCTGTTCCTAAAGTATATATTTTAAATGCAAGTTTAGGGGGCCGATTCATTAAAACACGAGTTCGAATCCCGAATAGGAAAAATTTGGATTGGATACAATAATTTCTGAAGAAAATGCTTACGAAAAAATCATATTAGTCACGATAATATTGTATTGGCAGTCCGAAAGTCACTAAATTTTCATACCGAACGATTGTAAACAGCAGCAGAACGTTTCCGAATTTTTCGCGCAAGTGCAAAAAAAACGGCAAAAATACGCTCGGAGCGTTCGTGTTTTAATAAATCCTCCCCCTAGATGTTGATATTAATATATGTTAATATCATTTCTATCCAGGAATTTGCAGTAGTCATACGAAATTATTATTAAATCAGATTATTAAATCTGAGAATTGTTAAGAAGTACGTACAGGTATGGGACCTGTTATCCGGAAACCTGTTATCCAGAAAGTTTAGAATTACGGGAAGGCCATCTCCCATAGACTCCATTTTAAGTAAATAATTCACATTTAAAAAAAATAATTTCCCTTTTCTCTGTAATAACAACAGCACCTTGTACTTGATCCCAAATAAGATATAATTAATCCTTATTGGAACCAAAATCCTACTAGGTTTATTTAATATTTAAATGTTTTTTTAGTAGACATAGGGGCACTTGTATCAAAGTACGATTGCTTGCAAATACAAAAAATTCATTTTTTTTCAAATTTATAGAAATGTGCGTATTTTCTGTGTTTTTTCGTTAATTTGTGTGACTTTTTCGTACTTTGCGACAAAATTGTATTTGTCGCAACAAGTAAGAAAGTTTCGGATTTATTTAAGCTTTCCTTGACTTTCTTTGGGCCAGGTTGGAGCTGCAGAGTGCAGTTGAGTCCTATGGGGGGCTTCCAAAAACATACACAGAAGGATCAAAGTCAGAAAGGTTTTCCCGCTGTTTACAATCGTTCGGATACGAAAATTTTGTGACTTTTGGATCGGCAATACGATATTATCGTGGTTATTACGATTTTTTTGTAAGCATTTTCGTGACATTTTCGATCGTCAGAAATTATCGTATCTAATCTGAATTTTACCCCTTTCAGGATTCAAAATCGTACTTTGATGAATCCAGGTATGGAAATCCAAATTACCAGATCCCTTTTATGGAAAACCCCAGGTCCCGAACAATCTGAAAATCAGGTCCCATACCTGTATAGGTAAAAAATATATGATATGGAATGCGTGGGACTTGCGTAAGCACCATGGCTTAAGACTACTAAATACCTAACATTAGAAACCCAATAGGGTTGTTTAGACATCATCATGTATTTATGCTAGCCTTGTTCACATCAAGTATAATGTTCTGTATTAATACTACAGAAAATACAAATAAGTTAACAGAAATGATTTGTTTAAACAAGACAGTATTGGAAAATCAATTGCTTTATTTCAAAACTTTCTAGTTAATGTTTCCTGATAATAGATCCCATACATCCAATTGGGAACTCACAAATGTATGGCACATGGGTGGGACTAGTGGGCAATGTTCATGCCTGCATACCATATATGTGTATAGAATGTATATATGTCTGTGGATAGATAGATATACCTTGATTTTTATTGGTTGGCTTTCATTTTAAAGCTATAGTAATGGTTTCTATCGAGTGCTCCTGGCTTTGATGCCTGCCCCCTTACCCCCCATGCTTAACTTTGACCACTTGAATCTTTGCAGGTGTGGGGCAAAATTGTTAGTGTAGAGAGCTCAAGTGCACTGGTAATAAACACTGTGTTTATTAATACTGGATAATGTACAGATAAAGTATAATATATGTTAAAATCATGAATGTCATATAAGGCAGTGTTTTTCAACACCACCATTAGAAAATGTTAAAAAATTTAACTCTGTGCCCAGCAGCAGTGCCCCCCTAGTACACTGGTGCCCAGCAGCAGTGCCCCCCAAGTACATTGGTGCCAAGAGCAGTGCCCCCCTAGTACATTGGTGCCCAGCAGCAGTGCCCCCCTAGTACATTGGTGCCAAGAGCAGTGCCCCCCTAGTACATTGGTGCCCAGCAGCAGTGCCCCCCTAGTACATTGGTGCCAAGAGCAGTGCCCCCCTAGTACATTGGTGCCCAGCAGCAGTGCCCCCCAGTACATTGGTGCCAAGAGCCAGCCCCCCTAGTACATTGGTGCCCAGCAGCAGTGCCCCCATAAGTCAGTGTGCCCCGTGGCCCCCCCTAATACATTGGTGCCCAGCAGCATTTTACTTCTGCTCTTCGGCGGCTTCAGCAGCATCTTCCCCTCACGCGCGCCGCCTCTGCACTTCTGCCTGCACGCGACCGCACACAGGCCCTTTTATAACGTTGCACCCCGTGCGTACTGACGTCACCCGTACACACGGGGCGCAACCAATGACAGGGCCCGGATTTTATTAAAGGGGGCCCGAGCTACTAAGAAAAACTGTAGCATCGCCGGGCCCCCTTTGAAAGTAAAAATTGCGGCCCTGCCTACGGCACAGTGTGCCGCGGAACAGTGGTTGAAAAACGCTGATATAAGGCACCAATAGCACACTAATGAAAAAAGGAGTACTAATAATCTGTTTACATGGACTTGACATGGTGAGCCACCTGAGCCACGTCTAGATTGACCTCCATATGTGACAGGGTTGCCACCTTTTTTGTAAAGTAGTACCAGCCTTTGTGTGGGGACTAGGAGGTGATGTCATAAGGGGGCAGGGAGATGAAACGGGCAGACTGGGTGGGGAAATGGATGGGCTATAGGGGGGGACTATGCTTATAAGGGGGAATCCAACAGCTGCGAGGGTTAGGGAAGAGAGGGTTTTATTGGCTGTTACATTGCTGGTAAATTTGAAATTCCAGCCCCGGCTGATTTGCTGGCTGGGCCAGTCAAATACTGGCTGGGTGACGTTCAAAGTGCAGTGATTTAAATTTGATTACTTTTTGCTTATTTTCTTCCTTTTATAAATAGGCTCAAGAAATAACCTTATGTAACTTAATCAAATTTATTTTAGTGACATGCTGAGAAGGTCTGTTAAGGTCTGTAAGTTTTGCCTCTATTTTTCAATGGTTATGTGGGAAACCATTAGAGGCGGGTATCAAAATCCATCTGTTAACAGTTTAGTTAGCTGCAACTTAAAAGGTTTGTAAAGGACAGTGCACTTTCAACAGTCTTTCATATGTGTGACACATTAGTGGATGGACTTTTCCAATAGCAGTTACTTTTTTGTTTTCATCCACATTACATGGAAAGTGGAAAACCGTACAGGCAATGAGAATAAAAACTATATTGAAATTTCTTAATTTTAAAATGCCCTGCATTTTAATCAATAATGCTGTTATTGTTATGACTCCCCATTTTAAAAAAAAAAAATGATGTCTTGAGATTTAGTGACAGCTACTGCCTCCTGAGAATCAATCAGGCAATTAATTTTGTGAAATTAAATGCTGATTATACAAAGCTTTACTTGAGAGGCCCAGTGATTAGAATCAATTTAATAGATTGTTACAGGTGGGACCTGATTAATAATTTGACATAAATGGAGAAGATGTACCACTGGCAGATCTGTTCCAAAATGCATTATTTTTTCTGCATTGTAAATGGGGAACTAAACATTCACTTACTAACAATGTCATCTGTAGCTGAAAATGTGCACATTTCACATAGATTTTGAAACTGCTTGATCAAAGCATTGAATGATTTAGCCAAAATAATTTCTAATTGTACATCTACGTGCGTGAATGCAGTTATATTTACGGGAATATAAAAAGTTAAATAATTGAACACTCATTTTTAAGCTTGTAGATTTCCTTACACTTTGGCAAAATATATGTGGGCCAATTTAAATTTAAAATAAAGTGTATTATAATTGCATGTACAACCGACGTTTCAGTCCCTTTTGGGACAACCTGTTTTGTCATTATGAAAATAAAATATGGGACATTGACAAAGAAACACATATGGATTAGTTCAAAAATTATCCATTGAACTGTGTCAGTAATGGTCTCTGGTGTTATCCCCAAACTATGCAAACTAAGCCCTTCTCTAGAGAAACTGAAAAGGTGCAGCATGATACAAGCTACTAGCTAGTGCAACACTGACATCAAAAAAGTGCATAGAAGTCAGTTTAAAATAAATCCGTATGACTATCATATTGAAGGGGTGCAGGATACTAGGTTCAGTCAATCACCCTTTGGCACTTAAATGGCACCTCATAGAGATATAAAAGCACTATTGTTAGTACAACCTTGTCTGAAATGGTGCACTATTATATCTACCCACAATCCTCTGTAACCAAGGTTTGGTCAGTGATTTAAGTAGTCCATGCAGCTGGAGACATGAAGAAAAAAAACTGCACATCATAACTATTACTGCAATAGACCTCCCTATATACAGTTATGCCCCCACTGAAGGCATTATTTGCATTAAGGATAAACATATACTGTGTTCGGATAACAATAGCCTCTAGCAGAATTTGGAGTTGTATTTGACATTAAATTGTTTCAAGTTTGGCCATGTTGCGATCCTGTGACACTGTAAGTACTAACAATAGGGCTTTTATATCTCTATGTGGTGCCATTTAAGTGCCAAAAGTTGATTGACTGACCTTAGTATCCAGCGACCTCTATTCTGGGGGGCAAACATACTTTTTTATCTTTTTACAGGTTGCAAGCCAAATTTCCGGCATTTCGTCTTTCAAGCAAAGGGGGCCACTTTGTGGTGCTTTAAAGCCACCAAAATGTGCTGGGCTGAGAAGCGCCATGAGTGCCACTGCCATTCTGAAAAAAACAGCAGAATCTCTAAAAATGTACATGTTAAATGGTATAATGCAAGCACATTATTTGGCCCACGGAAGTAAAACTCTGCTTTTAAATTATACACCTACAGTCCCATTTTCAAACATATAATTGCAGTCTTTTACTAGAGAAAGTGCTCTGTACATTCTGCACGATAAATAACTAGCATCTACGCAGGTGAAAGAATGTTAATAACCTAGCATCTTTTTATTTTTCTGAAACCTGCAGGTCTCATGGGTTTGAGACTAAATTCTTAGTTTAATGTACAGGTTTGGGAGGAGGTGGTAGGTCAGAATTAGAGCAGGGCTTCTCACCTCCAGTGACATGACCATACCATGCCTTTTTATGACTTCTCCTGACCAAAACGTTGGTTTCACAGGCTGATCCTCCAGTGCTGTAGCTTTTATAGTGGACAGATCTCCAAGACTAACAGCCATTTTTAAAGGCATAAGACCACCATTTAAAGGGATGGGGGTGCTAGAAACACATGAAAGTTTGGCCATTCTTACTGCAGAACAGCCCTGCTAAAGTACAAAAACACAATGAGAAGTTGTGGGAGCACACCAAGGTTAATAAAATAGTCAAGTACACATTTTTCACTGGCTGGCATCTCCCTAATATGAGCAGTATGGCAGCCCTGACTCTAACAAATATATTTTGTAAGCTCTTTTGGGTAGGTCCATCTTTAGCACTTGCATTGATTGTATTTTTGTATGTAATCTGTATTATACTGTGCACACCCATTTATTTGTATAGCACTCTGTAATGTGTTGACGCTTTATAAATACATGATACTAAAAATTATATATATTACATACATACACGCTACATAGTTACAGTATATAGGGCTGAAAAAAAGACCAGAGTCCATCACGTTCAACCCTTCCAAGTAAATCCAATCTGCCGGTGTGAGCCTGTATTCTTGATGAAATGTATGCTGAATAAGAGTCTTTGTGTGTGGATGCTGTTTGCAGATTTAAATGTAACTGATTATGTATCAGAGGAAAAATGGCCACCAGGTGAAAGCTGCTATTTGCTTTAGGAAAATGCGATGGTGCTGGCAAACGGAGGGAATATATGCAGTACAAATAATGCCATTTGGGTAGGGGAGACATGCCCAACTGATATACATTGAAGGAAAATATAGGCTTTACATGTCCTTTAAAATTCAAATAAACATATCCATTACTAAAAAGTCTGAACAGAAAAAGTCTGTGCAGGAAAATTCTGAATTTTTCGACTTGTCGTATGAAAACTGCGAAAACTGCATTGAAACTTGTTTGAAACCCTAAAAAAATGAATTTCCACGAATGGCAGTCATTCATCAAAAGGTCCAAACTGAAAAAGCACGAACAGTAAAAAGTCACTAAAAAGTTGTGAAAACCATGACTTACCTGTCGCACTTACCTGACTTTTTCGTATTGCACCTGACTTTTTCGTATTGCACAAAAGCCACACAAAAAACTAAAACCCACAAAGCTAGGAAAGGGGACATCTGCCATTGATTCTACATGCTCTTTTTATAGGTTTTAACTGGCGTATTTTAGCATTCAGAATTGTTGTGGTTTTGATACATAAGAAATTGCAAAAGAATCTTATTTTTTTCCCCGACAAACTCGGGTTTTCAACAGCAAAAAGCCTGACCCAAAAATCATCAAACAATCATCACTCACTGTATTAATGACTAGAGGTTCACACAACTGTTGAAAAGAAGCATGACAACAAGACAAATATCTACAGGCACTGTCAGAAAGTTGGTGGGTTCTGCAAAACAGAACAACAAAAATATAAAGCATAGCTGGAAAAGGGCACTTTGTCTGCAGCTCATCATGGACTTGGTAAAGATTTGGAGTTGTATGGCAGCCAGTGGCTTGAAAAAATTTGTATGAGGGAAGAACACTGTTAAACACACATTGCCTAGTAATAATGTTACAGCAGCTCCATGTTATGCCTGTTTCCCCCTGTGGTATTCAGCCCCTCCACACTGCAGGACAATATGTCTGGCAGGGGCTATATGTAAAAAGCTTTTCTAGTTGTGCCACAATCAGCATTAGAATGGTTTCCGCTACCTAGAGAACAGGCTGTATCAGCTCACATCTCCAATAGGGTAACTTTTGCAGGGTTTGAGGTGTCCTGGCTCCTTGTTTTTGGCATAAATCAGGTCAGGAAATGTAACCTTATTTAGGTTTTTTTTTTTAATATGCATCTGTCCAACAGGGGATCTCATTTATATCCAGTAAAAAGCACATCATAATGCATCTTTTGCTTCTGAAGTCCATAAGTGGTCATTTTATTGCCCCTTTAAAGGCAAGGATGTATAAAAATGTATTCCATCTCTAAAGAATTCAAGTTTTTTTTTTATAAGCATGGCCAATCAAAAACATTGTACTTATTTTTAACAAGTGCAGTTTCAGGGATTTTACTTATGTATTACGTGTGTGCACGTATTTGTGACTGCATCCCTCTGTAGAGAATGAACAAATGAAAAGGGACTGTCAAAATGTTTAGCACCGTAACATGCAAAGTGCCGCCTAGACCAATGCCAGTTCTTGCATTCTAACAGCAGCTGTAAGTTAGAGGCCTGACAGCAAGGTTTCACAACTCAAGGCTTTGTTATCAGTAGAAAACAGGTTTGTTTAATACAAAGGCAGACATTTTGGCGCATGTTCAGGTTCACACAAAAGACTTGTTGTACCTGGTAGCCTCTGGGACTGTGCATATGAATACCTGTTGCAGCTCTGAATGCATTGGCTATGCCACCGAGCAGAAAACACACAGACATCTGATCTGTTTGCTTTGGGGTGAACTTTCCTGCTTAGCTTTGCGTTAGGAATGAAAAACACGAAGCAGAAACCAGCTATAAATTTATGACAAACTGGCCTTTCCAGGTGTCAGGTGTGTAGGTTGCAAATGTTTTAAAAAGCAACTCATCAAGTTTGCAATCTGTTTCGTAGAAGTACATCTCATTATAAACAAGCTGCAAAGCATGTTCAACACTGTTTTACTAATAATCCTTATATGAACCCAGTTAAACACGTGATTGCTGAATTGCTTTGTAAGGTCGGTTACACTCCAGTTTTTTCTTTTAGGAGTGTTTTACTGTCTCTTATCTTTCTCACTGTTTTGATTAACATAGCTTGAGTAAGAGATCTCTACAAGGGATTCGGGGTATGGCACAGTCAAATCTCAATATTGTATTCCTACATTTTAAATTTCCCAGGATTTTATACTGTTTTTTTTTTTATGGTCCCCTTGAAAAATGTAAATTTGAGGTTATATGTTATTTATATAGCACTGACACATTTACACAGCACATTACCGAGCGTCTACATCATTCACATCAGTCCCTGCCCCTGTGGGCCTTTTAAAAATGTTCAGCATCATTTTACTTTACACATTTTACAAAAAGCTCAAAAACTGAACACAACAAAGGGGATTTAATTGCTGAAGGCATTTTTTTGGTACAGTTCCAGTATACTGTTTACTTTGAAAGGTCTGTGCCAGCCAGGTCTTGTTCCCTACTTTTGGTCAATATATGACAATTTATCTTTGCAGAGCTTCAAAGACAATGTCAAGTTATTTGGGAGTGTTCACGAACAGCAGTCTTCCTTGTTAATTTGTTTAAGTACATCTGAGTCAGGCCTCTGACAGAATAAGATATATTTTACTGTGCCCTTATTACTATTTGGAGTAAATGCTTACTCAGAGCTGTAGACCAGCTACATCCAGGTTGATTTCTTAAAGAAGAATGCAAGTAAAAATTGAAAAAGCATACTGCCCAATAGTCCTCCTATTGTTTAGTAAAAACGCCACACTTTTGGCTCACCTAATCAAATATTTACTCAGTCATACTTACTTCACATTTTCTAGAACAGGCAGCCATCTCTAAAAAGGTATTCTCCCTTCCTTTCCCTCCTTGCTTCATACTGCACATGTGTTTCATTCCCTCCCCCCCTCCCCTCTGCCAGATCCGCTTCTGATTGGCTGGTGTGCATGTGTAGCTCAGAACAGGAGACAGGATCAAGTTACACACATGCTCAGAGAAAAGGAAGGCTGCCGCTGGCAGCCTACAGGAAGGGTAGAGACATTTCAGTGATGTCACTGTAGTCTTCACACTGCTGTAGGCTGCCAGCACCATATCTCAGAGAAGCAAGCAGAGATCTGGGAATTTAGACATGCAGTAAGTACTTAAAAAGAATGCCTTTAGACTTACTTTTAATTTATATTAACCTTTCTTTGTCCTTTAAACAACCAAGCTCCACAGCAGCCCACTTAATTTAATCCTTTGCATGTTAAATCGACAGATTTGTCCTTCGACTTTGATCTAAATACATGTACACATTTATTTTTGCTACTTCTTTATTGTGATTCTCTGTTTTTTTTGTTGTTGTTTTGCGTGGGGGGGGGGGCAGGTTTCATCAAATGTCACCTTAAACAAATGCTTGTCTTTTGCAATTTTCATTTAAAGAAAAAGTTTTGCACAAATAGTATGGGGCTAATTAATCAACATTTAAATTAGAGTTTTTGCCGCATTTCAAATTTTTTGCACTAAAACTCACAAATTCAAATTAGAGTTTTCCACACTCGAATGTTTGCTTTTTATTAAGTGTGAATAAAACGAATGTAAAACTTAAAATTGTAAAAGCTTGCAAGTTCATGTAGACCTTAACAAAATGTAATTGTAAAATGTAATTTTTTTTTAATTGTAGTTTAAGTTTGTAGACCCATTCATAATGATGTGTAGAACTTGAATTTGCTGCATTTGAGTTTTTTCAGGGTTTAATCTGATCACATTTTTTATATTCTAACTTTTTAATTAATAAGCCCACATTTAAGTTTGGCAAGCTTTAAGATGGCCAGAATGTTAAGAGTTTTCTCTCCCTAATGACCAATTATGTCCAACAAATCTTTCAAATTATTGTAAGGTTAGTGGGCACCGAACGTTCGCTCATCTAGCGATTTTTCATCCAACACTGGTCAGAAAATTGATTGCGCAGGCTTGAAAATTTTCATCGTTAGCAATGAAATTAGCCCATTGTCCAATTGGTCAATTTATTGTCTTATACAGTGTGGTGCCCTCAGTTGTGCAGTGATGGGATTTGACTAATTCCCTAACTAAAACCTGGTGCATCCCTAATTTCAACATTCTGTCTCTAGTTAAGTTAAAACATGCATTAAATTAAATAAACCTAGATTGTTTTAAATGGCACCTGTCACTCAGACATTGAAAGCTGAAAAATAAAAGTCCTTTCAAAATTAAACATAAAACCTCATTTTTTAATTAAAATGCCCACACCTGTTATATTTAAAAAAAACATAGCTGTCAATCATTTCTTATTCTGCACTTCCTAGATTTCTCTGGCATAAAAACAAGATTTTGAGATGATACAAAGCTTGCCTTAATAGCATTGTCCACAAAATGGCACCCGTCTGTTTGCTATGATTGGGAATTCAAGGACTGAAGGAAACATGATGACAAGTTTATTTTGCTTGACTAACATGACAGAAAAGGATTTGGAATTATTATTTAGGGTGACAGGTCCCCTTTAATTGGAAGTTGCCAGTAAAATGATTTGGGGCCACTATCTACCAATTTAATTAGGACACCACAGACAATCTTGGGTTATGGGAATGTGTCATCAAGATACATGCTCAGTGGATCTGTATGATCAAAAGCTATGCCGTATCGCTTTGAACATGCCTTGCAGTTTTAAGAATTTGTATAGAGGTTATTGCCAAAGCGAGTAGGGTGGAAATAAAGATATTTCTGAAAAGCATTACCTGACTGGTCTGTAAACAAGCTACAGGTGACTAATTTGTTGGGAAAGTACAACCAGTTCAGGTTGCCCATCCTGGACTAGAATGATGAGCAGACAGTGGCGTATGATGCTTGAAGTTTTGTTAGCTGTTAGTTAGAACTACAAAGAGTAGCTTTGTGTCTATGGTGATTGATTGTTAATAATATTTTAAGCACATGTATTAAGAACACTGTCTGAATTCTTATTGTTTTGCAGCAGGGTGGCCCAATGGATCCCATGACAATGAAGAGACCTCAGCTGTATGGAATCGGCGGTGCTCCTTATTCACAAACACAACAAAGCAGTCCGTACCCTGGCCAAGCATATGGTGCTCCAGGGCCACAGAGGTATCCAATGGGAATTCAAGGACGTACACAAGGTGCTATAGTAGGAATGCAGTATCCACAACAGCAGGTTTGTGGCTTTAAATTTAATATACTCTCTGCAAATCTTTTAAAATGTTATAATTATAGTAGAATGTATGCCCAGTATACACTAGTCAGCACAAAGTTACTTGGGTTGCCACCTTTTGTGAAAAAAAAAATACCTGCCTTTGTTTATACACTATTAATAATATTGGCATTAAGCATCATTTTACCAACCAGGCCGGTAAAATACCAGCCAAGTGGCAACCTTACCCAAAATTAAAGTCACCATTTATCTTAAAAAGACAATTTGCTATTAGTCTTCATGTTTCATTTTTTTGCATTTTTTTTTTGTGCCACTTTTTTTTTTAACTGTTTTTAAGATTCTCTGCTAATGGTGTGAACAGTCACAGCTATAAAGGTAAACTACTACATACTGCTGAATGGTTTTGGGGCCCCCTTGCACACCTTTAATTATTAAGCCAAATGAAACCTTTTTTTGGACATTTGCGAATTGTATGTATCTGAGGGTGTGTAAGGGTGTGTAAATCAAACATATCCATTACATAGAAATACTGAGTGATACAGAAGGTAAAGAGGGTCTTGCTTGTTAGAGATTACAGAATCTACCAATGGTTGGAAATAATGCATAAGGTTATTAAGATTACCAGTTAGGGTCAAAAATAAGTCTGAACCAGTAAATTGGAGGTGAAATGTAGGAATTATTAAAAAGGAATTATTAAAAAAAATTAAAAAAGATTTCTTCTACTCTGAAGGGAAGATCTATTAACAAATGTAATAGCATTTGAATTTGTGTAATTTCTGTGGATTTTTCTACCATGAATTAAAAAAAAGCTTGAATGTTGACTTATGTAAGGGGAACTCCGGCTTCTGAAACAAAATTTGTTAAAGAGCCCCAAACAACACTAGAACCCCCTAAGATACCCATCACTGTAATCTGTCCCTTGAAATGTATGAATAAATATGATTTTTAAATGCTGAAATCCAACTGCAAAACAGTTCTCTTTCTGTGTCATTTGAAATGTTGGCAGGGGAGTAGGACCTAAAACATTGATATTACAAACTGTAACAACTTCTTCACAGCTTACAGACAGCATGCAGGAACTACATAACCCACAATGCATTGGACTTTGATGTTACTTTCCTAGCCAGGTCAGGGGGAGAGATGGGGACTAGGCTTAGGTAACTGTCCCACACCACAATATTACATTAAAAAAAGATCAGAATATAAAAGCATGAATGAATAAAAATGCAAAACAAATCTGAATAAGAATATTGGAAACCTTAAAATCCTTGAAAAACAAAACAAAACACCAAAACCTCTAAAACCACAAATTAAATATTGTTACAATTTGCCTAGGGCAGTTCCCATTCTACATTGCCTCAGCAGCTTTTAGATGACATAGTTTTGAATGAGTGGGGTTTTTTTCGTGGTTTTTACACTTCATAAATTACAAAAAATTGTATTTTTGAGTAATTAGCAAAAATTGTGATTGTAGCACTAAAATGTACAACATAAAACAACAAAATACAAACGTTAGCAAATCTGGCCCACAGTTTCCAGCAAAGCCCAGCGCCAGTGCCCCAAGGTCACCCCCCCCGCGCGTTCGCTAGGGCATGCCATCCTAGCCTAGCCACAAATCCGAGCCTGGCAAAGCCTAAAGGCCACCCAGGTTTGGCAGAATTCCAGAGATACTTCGTGAGGACCATTGCGCAACAAAATGGAGTTGATGCAGGAATCTTGTCTGTTAGGATGAAAACAAGTGCTTCCTTTTGTGTTTCACCTCCAGTAGTACTAATATTTTCCCAACCTGCCATTCAGTTTTATTTTGATGAAATAAAAGTATGGGACCTGTTGTACAGAACGCTCGGGACCTGGATTTTCCGTAATTTGGATCTCCATAATTTGTCTACTAAAATAATTAAAACATTAAATGTACTGTTTCGTTATTACAGAAAAAAAAATAATTAAAACGGAGTTTATGGGAGATGGCCGTCCCATAATTCGAAGCTTTCTGAATTATGGGCTTGCAGATGACTGATCCCATACCTGTCAAGCACAAGAGAGACCTCTTCCGCACACCCTAGCACTCTTAAAAATACTTTTGCCCGGTGCTCACTGCTGGGGGGATCGGCACCCACCCAAAAACCAATAGTAGAAAGAAAGAGCAAATGGCACTCAGAGCTGCAAATAAGGGAATAGCCCTTAAAGGAGAAGGAAAGGTTAAGTCACTTGGGGGTGCCAAAATGTTAGGCACCCCCAAGTGACTTAGAACGCCTACCTTGTACCCCGGGCTGGTGCCCCCGTACGGAGAGAACAGCACCAGCCCGGGGCAGCTGCCCGCGCTACCTGCTTCCTCCTCGCTTGCGCGCGCATGCGCAGTAGAGTGAAAAGCCGAACTTAAACATTAAAGTCGGCTTTTCACTCTACTGCGCATGCGCCGGCCCACGGATTTCGGCAGCAGCGCGCAAAGGAAGGAGGAAGCGGTGTCTACAGGTGCCCCGGGCTGGTGCTGTTTTCTCCTAACGGGGGCACCAGCCCGGGGTACAAGGTAGGTCATGTAAGTCACTTGGGGGTGCCTGACATTTTGGCACCCCCAAGTGACTTAGCCTTTCCTTCTCCTTTAAAAAGTTCATTGCGGTGAAGCAGCATCGCAATAAACTTTTTAAGGGTTATTCCCTTATTTGCAGCTCTGAGTGCCATTTGCTCTTTCTTTCTACTATTGATCCCATACCTGTAACACATTGAATCTTAAATGATAAGTAAGCTGCTTTTTTTTAATAAAATTTCTCTGCACAGCCCCCAGAATAATATACCTTTCTCCCTATATGTAGATTTATTTTGTTTTTATTTTACAAGCAGTTGAACTGCAGCTCTTTTACTCCCTTGTCTAGTTTGAAACTCTGCCCCCTTTTTCTTTTTGAGCACTCCTCTCTCCATCTATGAATACCTCAAAAAGGTGCCTTCTGGCCATGCTTTCTGCCTCTGCTCCAATGGAAATCAATCACACATGCGCAGTAGGAACCTCTTTGAGGTCATCATAGTCGGAGAGAAGGAATGCTCAGAAAGGGAAAGCTTCATGCTAGACAAGGCGCTTTAGTTTAGGCAGCAATTCCTTAGAATGTACAATGCTTTACCAAATTAGAATATACGCTATTAAGGATATCATGTAGCCAACTGTATAGCTCTTTTGTTCGGCAGTGGCTCTTCTGTTTAGAGAATGACCCCCTTGGTGTGTTGTTAAGTTATTTTCTATCTCTGATAAACTGTGTAAGCAAATCTCTCGACCTTCAGCCAGATTGTTTTATTTACTAACAGAGCCATTTGATACAGTACCTTGGCAGCCTGGATCTACCCAACAGGGAGTACTTTATCCTATGTATTATTGCAGTTGTTGTTTTTATTATTATTGTGGCTGTTACAGCTCCTTTTCATTATTCCTGAGCGCTACTTCATGGAATGTTTCATTAACTTGCTGTATGGGGCTGGTTCTATAAAATCTAGAGTTAAAGCTAGCTCTTTCAACCTTTCTTTTTCTTTATCAGTAGGGTCCTGCTGTCAGGTATGCAGATTTATTTCTTTACATAAACGTTATGCTAGACATTGTGCTTGTTTTTATATATTCAACTTTTTTTCCCAACCTTTTTCCTTGTATTTTGCATCTAAAGCAACTTGCAGCTGTCCAAGCAAGGCCAAACATTTCTATATCTTTCTTTTCATTCAGTGTCCCATTTAACATTTTCTAGTACCTTTTTGCCATGGTGTGTTACTGATAGTTTTGACCACACGTGAAAATATGCCAGGCCATTAGAGCACTATAAAAACACCCTTAAGGAAGTGGCCTTAACTTTCTTATTTGCTGTACTATAGGCTCTATGGTGATACCAGTTTCTAAACTGGTACTTCCAGATATTATTTGTTTTCTATAACTATATGTTTCATTATGCTTCCTCAACTCTGTTTGCTGTTAAGGACTGCATTTACTTGGCTACTGGATTAAATTAGTTTGATGCTCTTCTGAGTTGCAAGAGGAGTGTATTATAGGCACCATTTCAGGCTGTGGTCAAAGAAAATGCCAGTAGAGTGTCAATACATATGCTTTTGTTTTCAGGGACATAGTTAGAGACCTGGGCGCCCCAGAGCAAAAATTAATCTCGTCACCACTTCCAGGACCTGGATATAGTTGCAGCCCCAGAAAATATATTCCTCTTTGTTTTATAAAATGGTTGCTATTGCTTTGTATATAAACCTTAAAAGGACCAGGAGTCTTATAATTAATATCTTTCACATGCCTAAAAATGCTTAATGCTTCATGCTTAACACTTAGTCATAAGCGCAAACAGATTTCACAAGCAGAATGTGTAAATCATATAGTAAAAATACACACTAAAAAGCCTTAGCATCATTTGTATACAGTAGCAGGGAAAGAAGTATGTGTGAAAATGTTAACCAAGTTAACACATATATTTATTTATATATGTATATAAACTGCTACAAGAATGTAAACAGCATTCTCTCTCAATACTCACATAAATGCAGTCAAACACATGACTACTTTGACACAAAAAAAAAAAAATTAAATGCACATCAACCTTAAATGTTTGGGTACTGACTGGTCTGTGTGTAAGGCTGCACTTCCCCTACATAATTAAAGGGACTCTTGCACTATCCACTTAACATAAGATCCTGAAAGTATGCCAGCCTGAAATTAATATTTAACCTGTTGAATGCCAAAAACATAGAACCTACATCACCCACACTCTAGTTTCAGGGCACCAAAATTTTCAGTTAGTGATAAAAACTAACTGCTACATGAAAGCAAAGCCCTTAATTCGGTGCTATGGTCAATTTCAATTTAGCACCTTGAAAGGACAACTAAATTCTCTCTACAGTTAACCATTATAAATGACAGTGGTATAACACCAGTAATAGATGAAGCCAAATATCTTCATTTACAGGTGCTATCTGGCCACCATGATCCAACCATACAGTTTAGTCAGTTGTTATGATGGAGAGAAATATATTGTAGCTTGTTATTAAATTGAGCATGTTTACTTTTATTGTTTGTTTTAGTTCTCTCTGTGCCTTTTATTAATTGCCAGAGTACTAAGGGGTGCAGTGAGCTTACATGCTCACGGGGGCTTGCTGGGCTCTGTCCTTACACCTCACGGCAAAGGTGGTGCGAGCCTATTCTTATTCCAAGTTGGAACTTAAACACTTGGACCCGCTGCCAATGTTCCCTCTAATTTTTTCTTAGCTGTGTGAGCAAAAAAATTTACTTTTGTGCTCACTTTTTAAAACTGCGTGTGCACAAAATCTGGTGTGCGCAGTACAAACTCATGTGGTTTCATACAAAATTCTTTGTGCACACCACAATATATTGTGTGCTTCGTCTTAAAATCCATGTGCGTGCGCACGGGTGTACAGCTTAGACACAAGGAGATTTATTACCAGTGGGAAATGTGCAGTACCGTGGATGACAGATTTCCAGAAAATGCCTTTCCCTTTACTAACATTTTGCTGCATGTAAAACACATTTTGCTTGTGGCACGGGAGAAAAATGCCCCAAAGAGCTTCAATTTGCCATTTCTGCTTTCTCAGCAATGAGTTCTGTAATTCTGTTCTGTAATTTCAAAAACATACTCTGCAGTTTATTGTTGGTATAAAAGAAAGCCATATACAGGCTCCACTACCCATCAGACCAATTACATCATGGCACTCAAGAGCACTGGAGAACTGCTCAGCAACAAACATTCTTTGCAATACCATTTTTTGGTAAAATCTAATTTCCTGGGCAACTATGGGTGTGCCAGCTAGTAGAATACAAAAATATATCCATAAAGCTTAACTGTTCAGTATTTTATACATGCAACCTTGCAAGATATCACCAATTTAGTGTGACAGTTGTCACACTAAATTAGTGATGAACAGTGTGAATCCTAACAACAGACAGACTGTTTAATTGGCTCCTAATTACATTTTTCACCTGTCCATGATATATAGTAGATTGTAAGCTCAAAATAGGGTCTGATATGAATGGATAACCCATTGTGTAATGCCGCATAGATGGCACCAGTGTTTTTCTCTCTTCTCATTTTGTGTAATCAAACAATCTCTTATGCTAACTTCTCCCTCCTTACCCCACTTCAGCAGAATGATTGGGTTCTTGTGGTGAAGATAAAGACTAATAACGATACAATTTCGATGGCCTGTCTCTCTTAACTACATTTTCTGCAAGAATCTATCTAAAATGTAGACATATCTAGCTATCATGGGGTTTTTGAAAGCATTCCCACAAATAATGGAACATTGTTAGACGTGCTCTAAACTGTAATATTTGGTTTTGTGCCCATGAAACATTTCTATGCTTTTAGTTAATAAAAATCTATACCTGGTAATACAGTTATTTATTTTAGTGTTCATGGAGTCATTAATTCATAGAAAGTATAACCATCCTATAAAATATTTGACTGCTATTGTTTCAAGACGCTTTTAAACAATTTACAATGGATGTCATCTCAGTTTACACTCTGCAACACTAGATTAAAAGGCAAGTGAACACAATTTAAATTTTTACATGCTGTAAAATAGCCCCCAACTGGCTTTCAAGGGTATTCAAATAAAGGTGTTTTATTTCTAGTGAAAAATATCTTTACTTGTGTGCTTTTAATCTAATGTACATTACTGCTTTTTGAGCTTTACGTATATGAAAATAACAGAACCTTGTTTTTGTTTGTGTATATTTCTGAAACTAAATCCTTCGCATTGGAAAAGGTTTTCAAATGAATCTAGCAGAACTTATTGCTATGCCTCACAAAGTAAGAAAAAAAATAATAATAATCCTCTCAGGAATTGTGGGTGGAGAATGAAAACCATGTAGCTAACCATGTATCTAGAACCACTGGCTTAATACGGTATATTCAGAGTCATAAAACCAAACACGCAGATATATTTTTGTATCTCATCATGAGATGCATGATATGAAAGTGATGGCTTCTCAGTTAAAGAAGAGTAATTATATGATGCCTGTGCTACATATAGGGATGCACCGAATCCTGGATTCGGTTTGGCCGAATCTGAGCATTTTTCTTTTTAAGCAGGATTTGGATTCAGCTGAATCTGAACCCTAAATAAAGTTAAAACATTTGCTGTGCACACTGCCTTTTTCCTTCTCCGTACTGGAAATTTCTGGTGGCAAAGAGAGTTCAGATTAGGTCCAGTATTTGGCCAAATCCCGTGAAGAGGATTCAGGGATTTGCCCGAATACCAAACTGAAGCATTTGGTGCATCCCTAATTACATACAGGTATATAAGTAACAGGTCATTTACACAAGATGACTCATAATGTATTACATGTAGGGTTTCTACCTGTCCTGGAAAGCCTAGTTTTCTTAAGGGCTGTCCGGGTCAAAACTATCTGTCCAGATATCCAAATTAGTAAATCCAGACTTTTTCTGAAGGACTTGGTTACAGACCAGTCATTAATTGCTGTGTTATAGCCCGTCCCCTGATGTCATAACTACACCTGCTCTGTCATTGCCCCACCCCTACCCAGACTTAACTTTTCTGGTAGCTGACAACCCTAATTAAATCTTACAACAAAATTATACTCTTATATGCAGCGGAGTGATATGAAATATATTTATAGCATGGAATATCTTTTTTTGCCATGCTCTCTCAATCTGTAGGCACTAGAGAGCAGTTATTGCAAAATGCATTTCTATGTACATTATGTTATAATCATTTTATTACTGGATCAATCTAGTTCTGACATTACTATTAGCTTCCTGAGTTGAGGTTCCTTTGTCATCTCCTTGTGGCCTTGGGTATTCTTGGCACAATTTCCCTCTGCCCAAAATAACAATTTGAATGCTGTATAGGTCAGAGCCCCCACTGTCCCTGAATATGTCTATTTCCAACTCAGCATTTATTTATATGTCCCAAGACAATATATTATATTTATATTCAAAATGTTATTTTATATTTTTAATACAATTTAAAGACTGTATAAAAGTCTTTTAAATTTCCTTATTACCATGGAGTAATTGCTTATCAAAAGAGATAATTCATGATATGCTTCACTGCATGCTTTAGTGAGGGTGGAGAGATGAATACATCCAGAGATTAGTGTTAAAGGAGTGCCTCTCCGAGTCTGTTTTGTCAGCTGGAAGAAGCATCCAACAAGAAATCCTGGGAGAAGGATTGCAGAGCTCAGAACAAACCATTTATTTATCGTGTTGTTGGCCAGGACTAAAATTGTCCATATTTGTAGTAACAACTGTACACGGCAGGGATTGCTTTCTCAACTTTTGTGTTTTGTTCTGTATTAATCTATTAGTTGTCCTTCCAAGACTGGCCTAAGTACGCTTGAAAAGCACCATCTGCTTCCTGACGTTTATATAGGGCAAAGCACAGCTGAGGTAGAGATCTGTCACTTTTAATAATTTCACTGTAGGTTTCACACTTTTCCCATCAACTTGTGCGTAGTTGGAATATGTAAGGATACTTAGCTCTTTTGGGCCTCTTTACCACTTGTATGTTTATTAGTTGTTTTATGTTTTCTTGTATGTTTAATGTATACACCCATTTATTGCACAATGCTGCAAATGTGTTGCATTTTATGAGTAAGTGTTAATAATAAATACTATAAAGGTAAACTTTTTGCCTCAATGCCACTATGTTTAGGAAGCTACACTTTTCTCCTTAAACGAGAATAATATAAGCATTTGTAAAGATTCCTATACTTTGGACCATGTTTATAAAAGAGGCTTTAGCTTGTTTTTTACAAAATACATTATTTGCTATGTCCAAGCCTGCTACAGAGAAAATAAACAAAAAATAGAACAAAAATATAGAAAAAAAATATAAAACATATCTTTGATGATAAGTAAACACTTAACCAAAAAGCATATATTCCTAGAGGATAGAGAAATGCAATGTAATGGCACTACTTTTTTTTATTGTGATCCACACTACAATAGTCTTTCTTTAATTTTTAATTAATTTTTAATTTTTAATGGCTGCCTCCATGGCTATACAGCAGCTTTGTTTATATTAACTATAGTGGGGTTTCTGACACAAACACACAACTTTTGCCAGCACAGGGTAAGAGCACATAATATTGTAACCACTTTAAAAACAATTTTAATTTTTTAGTGTTACTGGAAAGGAAGGAATTTTGACATTTTACTGGAGCTGCCATTTTAGCTTGGTCTCAGTAGCTTCCTGCTGCAGCTCTAGCCGTTGGTAGCTCAGATCATACATTCCTAAGGGAGGGAGGAGTGCGTTCTTATGAATTCTTATGGGGGTGGACTCGTGCCCCAAACCTGAAGGAGCCCTAAAGGAGAGGAAGTCTGATACAGAAGAACAAGTTTAAAATAAAGCAGACTATAAATCCTGTGTTTCTTTTGATAGAGGACTCAGTGCAGCTTTTCTGTGAGTGCTTATGGCTGTATTTACATAGACCTTTCTGATAAAGCTTACTTAGTTTTTACCTTTCCTTCTCCTTTAAAGTGGAACAAAGCTCACAAGCCATTCTCATTTAAACTCTGACTCAGTGGATCAGGAAGGTAGTGAGTTATGAGGGTGCAAGCTGTCATTGTGTTTAGTTTAGCTTTGTCATATTAATGAATGTTTGGCTGGGGATAACTGCACGACATACAGTATTACCTACATTAAGTTTCACACACCCTATTCATTCTTGAGACAAATACACTCATGTGGTTATAAACATTGACTTGGGTAAAGCAGACTGATGGCTTGAAATGATAACCGTTTAAAATGGACTGTGAAAAGAAACATTTAATTGTACCTCCCCTAGATGGAAGTAAAGCATCTTTTTTGGAATCCAGTCTGAGTACTTTGAATTACAGATGTAATGAGATTTGTGACATCCCTTTGTTAAGGACATCATTATGCTCTTGTCTGCATTTACCCTAGTGCTATGCCTTGTGGTAACTGTGGTTATATATCCAGTGAATACATTTTAGTGGTTAAGAATTTATCAACGCTATTAGTAATCCAAATCACAAGTAAATTTTACATAATTTTAGTAGTTTTACAATTTTAATACTAATAATAATTTAAACTAGATATATTTTAGCATACTTTAATATTAGTACTTTTTGTTAATGTAAATTGTTTATTTACAGATTTAATTTGTCAGCTCTTGGTTGTTACTTGGATGTAGGGCATTAGATCTGGCTGAAGGTGGTTTGGGGGCCCTGTCCTGCTGCATCATGTAAAATGAATTCTTCATGTATTCAGCAAGTCAAATTATGTTAGGGACTATAGGAAGCCACTTGTGATTTGGTAAAATCTTTTTTGCATCTTTTCTTTGAAAAACACCAGAAAAGATTTGCCTTGCTTTCCCAGCAGTAATAATCAATACCAATCAGTTATCACTCCATAAGCAGTGTTTGTCATACTCTGAAGCAAACCTTGCTCTTGTGTATTGCAGAAATTACTTCTGTTTAAAAATGTTATTTCCTCAACCAATGTTTCCTGTATATTTAGTGGTTGTGTGGTCACAAATGATCTGAGGGGCGCACTTTATAAAAGTATAAAATGATATGTTTCACATACAATTATTTGTGTACATTGCAATTTGTTGTGTTCGCTGGCCTCAGAGTTTGCTTATAAGCTTTTACATTCTCTTTTATCTCTTTTTATTTTTTTTCTATATAAATTCATCTGTGCGTATCTCTTCCCTCCATCATTAGCCTCTAGCTCTCTTTTCCCAGTAAATTCAATATCTCAGGATCATTTTCTAATCTATCAGGTTTTAGGCTTCTGCTGCCTTACCCAAATGCAGCAGCCTCTCTTCAGTTAAAGCCATAGTATACACCAATAATCATGGTATACCATGAACAATATAAATTGAGCATGTATTAAAAATAGCTTCCCCCTGTTTAATTTACAAAAAATCATTTTTCTAGCACCATTAGAAAAAAGATGCATTATGGATAGTTTGCCAGAAAATTGACAGTATTATACAATCAGAATTAAATGTAAAATTTGGGGTGTAAATTCCACCCACAAAGTGTAAAAGAAGGACCAAACAGAGAAAACAAATACTTAATACAAGGTACATAAGATGAAGTTTCAACTAAGTCCTTCCATTTCTTCCAAATCTTTAAGATATTCATGACATAGTACCTGGTGTGCTCCTCCACTGTTTTCTCCATAGGCAAAAGTGTAGTGGATTCCTACCCGCCAGCTCCTCAGACTTATGAGCTTTTTATAAATAACCCCTTATTCCAGAATGGGGGGTGGTGGTGTATACTGCAGATTAAGAAACATCTGGCTTCTCTCACCATGTTACATCAGGCTGTACATTATACCTTAAAATTCACTGGCATGTACATCCTTTTCTGTGCCAGACGTAATTTGAATTAAAGATCAGGCTACCATGAATAATAACTATGTGTCCATGCGCACTAGTGAAATGTATAACCGTGTAATTGTTGCTGCTGCATTCATGTCTGGTTTTAGCTGCAGAGAGACATTGCTCTATTATAAGAACTATTCTGGATGGTAGGATATGGATGTGGCCTTTACACCTAGCTTAAAAAGTGCCTGAAGTCATTATGTGGTTAACAGTTGATTGTTGTGAGAGAGCCTTTGGTTTGCTAAGGCACTAGAAGGTTAGAGGTATGGAAAACAGAATTTTTTTGTAGATTCAAGGTGCAAATATAATAAGCCACATATCAACTATTTCTCACTTTTAAAAGGTAAAAGAATTTGAGACAGTTCTTTACTTTAAACTCAATGCCAAGTTGCTCTTTTTGAACCAACTACACTGGTCTCGCCCTAAAAAACTCAAATGGCCTTTTTTATATTGTTTAAACTTCATATAAACTTCTAGTCCTATCCCAAATCTAATCAAATTGTTAATGGGACACAGATTTAACACAGACCATATCTGTAGAAGAATGGGAATTAAAAAAGTGTTGTAATTACCGTAAAGATTCCTGACTACTGACACCCCAAAAGTTAGCTTACATACCATTTAGATATTTCTTTGTTTGGTTAAATGCAACATGTTATATTAATCCTACATATATTTTGGGACTGGCCTTAACCTCAGGTATTGTGGGCTGAGAAATTATTTACAGCAACTTGGAACTAAAGGTGGGCGATTTCAGCTGCCGATATCAGTCCTGTAGACCGATTCAGCAGCTTATAGGCCCCTGTATGGGCACCACCGACGGGCCTCCCTGGCCAACATCTGGCCTGAAATTAGCCAGTTCTCGATCGGGCAGGTTCTATTGGATTGGGTGCTGCATCGGCTTGTTGATGTGGTCCCCGATCTGATGGCTCCTATGCTCTTTTTAATTAGCGAATTTGCCTGATATCACCCACCAGGTAGGCATATGGGGAGAAGATCCACTTGCTTAGCAACTTCACGAAATGAACGGATATTACAGTATATGGCCACCTTGGGTATTAACCTAAACCCAGCAGCAATCTGTCCTCTTCTTGGCTAGAAAAGCAGAATTTTTATTTTACACCATTTCATGTTTCTTGTCAAAAATATTGTTGCCATAATATGGAAATCCCCCAACTCCCCTATTCCTCAGACTCTAAAATAACTGAACAGCAATATGAAACTTGAGGGAAGTTTGGAAGCCAACACTATATGGACCAAAACAGAAATGCGGACCTTCTGAAGCTAACTGCACCAAAAAATCCTAACTCAAAGGGTGAAATGTCAGTTAGATTAGACTCAGTTCAGGGCAGTTTTTTTATTCTGTATATTTCAAATGTTTGTTGAATTGCATCACAGTGGGCCTTTCCCCACTCATTACAGCCCATACTAACACTTCTTTTGTGTCCGCATCACCTCCCCTTCTTTAAAACTTGCAAATTCAATAAAAACTATAATAATACTCTGATTTTTATTTTAAGGATGTAATGGTGGTACATTGTACGTCAGCTGATTAAAGTATGCCTTAGAAAGGAAACCTCCAAATGTTTGTAGAAGGTACCCTGCATTATTGGATTTGTTTTAGTGTGTTACTTAGATATACATTAATTAAATATAATAAAGTATTTATTGCTGAATTTCATAATAAAGAATGGTTTATAAATTGGTGATAATAATGATAATACAAATAATAATGGTTTCACATTAGAAACTAAATAATTGTAAAGGTTTCCAACATTTATATATTTAAGTCAGTGCCTGAGGTTAGTTTATTTTATAAGCATTGCAGCATGTCCTTATTAATGGATGAAGAGTGCCTTCTGCTTGTCTCCTCTTGCTCTCAATCAACAGGCTTCTTATTATGATAATATGTAGTGAGGAATGCTACAAAAGAAACGTAATAGCCAAAAGAAGGGCTTGAAAGAAAAATATGAATAGTAAAATAAAAATGATATCTTTGCATAAAAGTTCTTACACTATGATGATAACATACAGTATTTGTTATACACTAGTGTTCACATGATTGGAGTTACACATAAATATTTTTGTTTTATAACAACGTCATGCCATCCTTTGGTCAGCGTTTGGTGCCAATTATTTGCAGCCAGTTGCACTTAGGGCAAGACCTACAGAAGGCATTGATTCCTGCCCTTCAACAACTAAAAGCTAAAATGCTAAAAGCTTGATAAATAAAACAGTTATATCAAATAGAATGTTATCTCATTACAGATGTATTGATGATAATTTCTGATGGATCATAAGAGAGATTTTCAATATATGTGTCAAAGAAATTTTCTTTTACATACTTCATGATGGTGGCAAATTGTAACTAGATTGGGATAATGTTTGTAAACAAGCTACAGCTATGAATCCTATATTGTGGCAGCTACAAAGAGTGCTTATAGTGCTCATTGATTTCGTTTCATAGACTGAAAAGGGTTTTGCATGTCTTCTGACTTGCCATGGACTCCTGTGTCAATGCTTGTAAATGTGATGTGATCTTTATTTGGTTTAGGGCAAGGTCAAACACAAGGGAGTTTCAGGACTTCTATCCTGATTAAATATGTTATTAAGCATTGGTCTCTCATAAATCCCTTGCTTCATCATAGGAATAAGATAAGTTGTGAGTGTTTGTAATTATACATTAGATGTTTCATAATGTAAAAACAATGTTTTCACCCTATACAATACAATTTTTGAAAAACATAAACCTTCTTCTTATTTTGCAATGTTTGCATATTTTGGGATTTATTTATAATAAGAGAAAAACCATGTTTACTTTTTGTAGTATAGTATGGAATTTGTTATTCCAGAATGCTTGGATCCTGTGATGAAAAGTGGGTCTTTCTGTAACTTTTCCTCATTTATTTTCTGGATATTAGATCAATTAAGAAAATATGTAGCTCAACACTAATTTCAGTTCTGTATGATTTGGGTGTGTGCCAAAACTATACAGTGTCTATTAGATATTAAAAAAAAAACAATGTAAATGATTAGAAGTTGAAACTATGTTTACAATGTTTATTTGATGCTTAAAGTGGAACGAAGCCATTTCTAACAAGTAGCACCAACATCCCCGGTAGTGCCTGAACATACTTTCATATGTTGTGGTGTAACCACACTTACCTATTATGCTTACCTTTTGTAGGCCGTGGTTATACTACAGACCCCTTAAATTAAGGTGCAGAAGTGAGCGCTGGCACATGGAGATATGGGAAAAGCAACATACATTGTATCCTGAATGGCACAATGGCAAATAAGGAGACAATAAAATAGGATATTATGGAATGTGAAGTGAAAGAATAGAGTGGTGGAATATATAAATAGGAGCATAGAATAAATATAAGATAGGTAAAAAAAGAACTACTATATCAAATGAAAATGGGACAGGTGATATATACTGCATAAATAAACATTCTAGGGCATGGGTTGATAAAATTAGCCACATTTGCTTTAGACACAAGAGCACTGGGAGGAGCAGCTGTATTAAAAACAGAATTGCTATTATTCAAACTAAAAAGCTAATTGTCCAGTGAACTAAAATAAAGATACAATTCAGATGCATAAAAAGCTATATGTAAAAAAACATGTAATATGTAAAATAGAAAGTATCAGGGCATTAATTAAGGGCATTAATGTTAGGAGAGGAAAAAAATGAAAATACCTGGGAATGAGAAAACTGTAAGAAATTGCAAAATAATGCATTTAACTGTGTCCTCAAATGGTTGATGTTAAAAAGGGGTGCTTCCCTAGAAATATATACACTTTAAAAAAAAAAAAAAAAAAAAGTCAGCAACACACAAAAGAAAAACATGTAAGCATTTAAGGTCAGTAGCAGCAGGAAATGAAAATGCCCTGAAAGCATTTACAAATTATGTTTGCTTAGTCTGAACTTTTGAGAATCCAGTCAGGTCATGAATATGAATTATCTAAGGCTCCATTGAACATAATGTAACGAGTGAGGCTTTGTTTAGAAAGTAGATAAAAAGATGGCTGGACCATTTGGGGCACAAATGGAAAAGGAGACAGCAGCTACAGAAGGTGTTTTATTCTATTTAAAGAGGTGATGAATGCATTCAGGTTTGTTTCAGTGTTTGGCTCTATGTAACCTTTAAATATACCCAATAGAAATATCCTGTTAGATTTTGCCACCAATCAGGATTCCCGCAGTTTAGTTACCATCAAGTACAAGTATGGGATTTGTTATCCAGAAAACTCTACATTACAAGTAGGCCATTTCCCATAGACTCCATTTTAATCAAATAATTTGAATTGTTTTAATTTTTTTTCCCTTTTTCTCTATAATAATAAAAAATAATCTTTTACTTTATATAATTTATCCTTTCTGAGCAAATCAGTCCTTTTGGGTTTAATTAATGTTTAAATAGTTTTTAGTAGATCCAAATTAGGAAGATACCCCTTATCCAGAAACCCCCTGGTCCCAAGCATTCTGAATAACAGGTTCCATACAAGTGCAAGCTACTGTTTCAATATTACAGATAAAAAGGGAAATAATTTAAAACATTTCAAAATATTTTGCTTAAAGTGTGTTCTATGGTAGATTGCTTTTTGGATATTGCGTTTCTGCAAGTTGCTGTCATTTAAAATGCCTGTGTGTTAAGAGTATGCTTTATATTGTTTATATGTATGTAAACACAATTAGGCATGGAAAGGGTTAGCTCCTGACCCTTTCTGTGCCTGTATTGCATGTAGTTTTTGTGCAGGTTTAGACTCCCCCCAACCATATTATAATTATTATTATTGTTTTTTTTTTTTTTTTTCTAAACAGCTCTACTATGTTCATAGCATGTATTCTTTTTGGATAGACTGAAATGAGATCCTCAAGTATGCATGGTTGTTTGAGCACTAATTTGGTACTTTGTATTCCTCTCTGGTCTGTTTGTAGCATTTAATGTTCTAACATCTCTCTGGTTGGTTGGATCCATATGTCATTCAAATGGGAAACTGTAGCTTGGCGTTGGCTTGACACTCAGTCAGCCATGTAGCACAATGATAGAATTATGAAAAGACTGTGTCTGTTCATTGGACCAGGGGGATTTACAAGCACTATTCCTAGATGCGCCTAAATATAACATTGCTGTGCCTTGGCTCATACGCTGAGGCCTTTATTTAGTTGCTGCAGAAGTACAACATCTTTTTGTTTTTGCCTGCATGATTTATACATATAGATATAATTATTCATGTTTAACATGTTTTTTTGTACTCTGTAAATATATTACTCATTTACCAGTACAAAAAATGCTTCAAAATTCCCAAATTATTTTCTGAAGTCATTGGCTGAAATGAATAAAATAACAAAAAAACCCCCAAAAAACATTGTGCATTGTGTAATGATTAAAGGAACATGAAGAACAAACCTGTGCTATGATCAATAAAAAAAATGTATGCAGCCAGTAAACATTGTTGTCATCACTTTTGTTTTTCCATACTTTCCAACACTGCTGATTAAAAAAAATAGTTAATTTTAGGCCACATTGCAGATAACGCACTAGGTAGGACTGTATATTTTATGAGTAAAGGCGCAGGTATAGGATTTGTTATCTGGAAACCCATTATCCAGAAAGCTCTAAATTACAGGAAGCCCGTCTCCCATAGACTCCATTATAAGTAAATAATTCTAATTTTTAAACATGATTTCCTTTTTTACTGTAATAATAAAACAGTAGCTTGTACTTGATCCCAACTAAGATATAATTAAACCTTATTAGAGGCAAAACAATGCTATTCTGTTTATTTAATGTTTAAATGATTCTTAAGTAGATTTAATGTATGGTGATCCAAATTACAGAAAGATTCCTTATCCAGAAAACCCCAGGTTCCAAGCGGTCTGTATACCTGTTACACAGTGGCAACTTATATATTATGTTTATTAAACAAGAGTACACATTGTTCATAAGTATATATAAACCATATTATACCATTTTTGTTTTATGTCAATTTGATCACAAGAGGACACTGTTACAACAGAGTGAATTGATGAGACCTATAGCCACTGACAGACATTCCATAGATATAAAGAATGTGCGTTAGCATTACACTTGCTGCATTATTATGCTTCTCTTCTCATTATTTAACATATGTTTTTAAAGGGATGTTTTCTTTATTGCAGTATCTGGCTACCAAGACATCTTTTGAGTGACAGACTAAAGAAAAAACAGGAATTGCCCTGAGGAATAAAAAAAGTTAATATATATTTAATAACAATAATTTAACCTGACACTCATGTTAATTCATGGCTTTATAGCCATTATGTTTAAATTCCAGGCTGCAGGTAGACTGAATTAAAAGGGTAATCATTAAAAAATATATAGTAAATAACCTTAATTACAACTGTGGTTATTAAAATATAATATCTTTAATTGCTTAAACATACACCCTGCTGCTAATAGTTGAGACCAAAGATTGTATATTTGTGTCACGTTTTGGCACTAGTATGGAATTATCACTAGACATTGTATATACTAAGAATAGATTTCTATGAATATTTCCTGCTGTACTCTATCAGGCTACATGGTCACAGCATTGTCTTTTGTTTTGGCTCTGATTTGCCTCCTTCTTTTTTATTTTCTTCACCTGTCCTGATCCTTTATACCCCTTCTGTTAAACATTGCATTATATAGTGTAATATGAAAAGCAAAGCTAGTTTTGTAGAAGTATTATGCAAATCACACTTCACAGTATACAAGTCAAGAAAAGCATAATTTGCACTTTCTTGGCTCTGGGTTTATGAGGCATATGTTAAACAAAGTGTTCGCAAACAGAATTAATAATGATGAATTGCTGCTAGTTTATTTGGCACACTGCAGTGCTTACATGAAAGAGCAATGCAACAACTCCTCCCTAGTCATTATAGTAATGGACAGCGGTGGTCTTTTAGGCCATTCTACTAATAAGATTTATTCTTTGCTCATTCAGGATATCTTAGCCTTGAATTTTCATGTCACTTCTTGGAATATGTTACTTTTTTCTGCTTTCTTCTTGTAAATCAGCGTGTTTTTTTTTGTTTTGCTTTTTTGCATCGGACCCACAATTTGGATTGATCCAAAATTTGGTTTAATTAAGAAGAGCAGAATTTCTTTTACTGTCACCTACATGTATAACTCACATAGAGGTATTACTTTTGCACACAGCTTTGTTATATTAAAACAGTAGAAACGTTTTATTTGGCAAGGAAGGTAATGCTGCCATATAGCCAGGGGGGCAGCCATTTATGTTACATAAACGCTGCACAGGGTTGATTCTAGATCTGCATCTAAACGCAGGCTGAGTAACAGCACATACGTTGGCACCAACCTTTCCTTGAGCTTGCTCCCAGAGCCATTGTGTCAGCCTTCACAGAGTGGATTTCAGCGTTGAAACGCAAGCATGCATTTTGTGTGGAAATCCACTCCATGTGCCTGCACCCAGGACAATGCAATGGCTTCAGGTACAGGCACAGGGAAAGGCTGATGCCAGTGCAGGGACTAATTTTTGGCCTGAGTGTGGCATTAGCCTTAGTCCTATTTTAACATGAATGGTAGCCACTCCCCATGGCTATATAGCAGCATTACCTTCCTTGCCAAATAAAACTTTTTTACTATTTTAATAATAAAACTGTTTAATAATTAAAATAAACATGTTTGCAGCATATTACAGATAAGATGTATAAGATAAAATGGGTTTACCTCTGGTTCAAACACTATAGTATATACATTCTTTAACCAAACCTGCCACTGTGCATAACAAATACCTACTGTAATACACCAATCTGGAAGCGTGGTTAGTATGCCCTTTGCCCAGGCAGATATGCACAGAACATGAAATACTCAAATATAGTCGCTTATCTTGCCAGTGTCCACATTTTGGAAATCAGGAACAGGAACTAATATTCCTTTTGTTTTTGTGATTCCATAATTATCTAGGTTAGCCACCACTTAATCCTTGTTAATAAACACAATTGTGAGCAAACATCTTATTGTTAAACCGTTTATTAACTAGCTGCCTTTGCTGCTTTTCACATCCACTAATATATAGTACAGCAATTTGACATTGCATCAAGGAGTATTGTCTGCCCAAAAACATGACTCTATGCTCTCTGTGGGCAAATTTGCACCTAGGCAGTAACCCATAGCACCCAATCAGTCATTGGGCTAATGCCAGATATGGCGTTTGACGTATATTTTCGGCAAGCCGAAAATCGCTTGCCAAAAATAGCGCCATAGCGCCACGTGTGGCATTAGCCTTAGGCTTTTTCAGCCAGCTGCAGCCTGAACATTAAAAGCAATCATCTGATTAGTTTCCGTGGGTTACTCGGTTACTTAATATTGATTTTAATTAGGCAAATATCTTAAAGGTGCTCTATATACGATCTAAATATAGTAATTCAGAGCTTTCTGTATAATGGGGTTTCCGGATAAAGAATTCCATACGTATAATTGATGTCCTTTACATTAAAGCCTTATATTGTATGACTGAGCGACCAGCGAACATGTATGGTTAGGGCAAACACATTGATGTCACAGTAGTAAACCCGTGAGACAAAAGAGTGCAGTTAATTTTGTTTGTGTTTTTTGTGTTTTAGCATTACGAGAACATCACAAGTCATTGTATTTGTCTTTGTAACAGTGCTGCTTTTTCCTAACAAATTTTCTCCTACCTCCACATCTCATTATGTTGTATTTTTACTGTTTTGAATGGCTTTTTATGTGCTTAAGAACAGGAGCTAATACAAGACTCCACTAAAATCAGAGCCAGATGCATAACGTTGTTAAAAACATAAAATCTTAAATCCCCATTGAGAAAGGTAGGATTTACAGTCTTTTACGATAAAAAGTAATACAGTGAAAATCCTGTGGGTTTTGAGTTTGACAGGTTTTTTTTTTATTCCAAACAAGTGTATAATATTGTGTTCTGAAGACATGAAACTTTCTAAAAGTGTCCTCCCTTTGAACAGGATGACATGGTAATAGAGCATCAGGTTCATATGACCTTAGGCAATTTAATTATCTCCCTGTACCTTCAGGAACAGAAATAAATGACTGTGCCTTAAAGGGACCTCGGTGGCCTAAATAGTTCACATTGTTATTTTAACATCTGTAACCTGTTACCATGATAACTTTTACATTGCTTGTACTGTCTCAGTTCTGTAGACCCAGAAGAGGACTTCTGTTTGAGCTGCTTATTATCGTGTATTACTATAACACAAAATACATTGGTTTTACTAATTTTGTTCCTGTTGATCATAACTTACTGTAAGCTGCTTCTGTATTACTGTAATTTTCATAGACTTATAAAAAATTCCTACTGCCCTAATATGCTGGTTATAATCACAACCTTTTTATCCTTAATTCTTTAAATGATTACTGATTTATCATGATATAGATTTCCCCCCCTTGCCCCTTGCTGCCTTCCTCTCCTAAACTTGCATTGTTCTGTGTTTCGATGCACTTTGACCATCCTCCAGAGATTCACTTTATTGCCAGTGGGAAGGCATTTTGGGAAATTTGGAAGATTAGTCACCTGCGGTTAAATCTTGGCTAATGCAGGCGACCAGTCTTCTTGTGTGCCATCAACCCCAGAGTAGTTGAAGATATGCTTGAATTTTAGGACTTTTTTACTTTGTACAAAGGAACACAATGTATACAAAGTGTATTTGTTGAGTGATCCATTTGCACTGGCCTAATGCAACATTCTGTAAACAAGTTTATATACATAGCTAATTATGCTTCAGCTCATCGACATCTGATTGTTCTTAAGAATTCATGATTCCTTCAGGAATGGCAGATTGTCCTACTACAGCGGTAGCAAATTACACACTATCATATTACCACCAGTATATTTGATTGCTATTATGATGTTCTTACTGTTAAATGCTGTGTTTGCTTCGCGTGAGACATAATAGGACCTGTAGTATCCAAAGAATTATACTTTTTTCCATTTTGTTCTTCTGGTGAAGTCATAAACACTGACCTTAATTGAGGCTAAAAAGGCTTAAAATTTGATTGATGTTCATCATGGACCATTTTCAGGGCTACTCCCGGAGCTGAATTTCTTTTCTTAAAGTTACCAGAGGCAGCTTTTTGCCTCCCCCTGGTAAGGTGGTGCCTGAGGCAAGGTTCTCAGCTTGCTTTATGGTTTAAGTGCTGTGGATGTTTTGTGACTTCCTAGATAAGCTGTTGCCCCAGCCTCAGAATAATTTGGACAGGTGAACTGCTCCAAATTTGGAGATAATGGCTATCACTGTGGTTTGTTGGTATCCCAGAACCTTAGAAATGGCCTTGTAACCCTTTCAGCAACTTTGTTTCTTAGCTCTTTTGGGATTTCCTTTGAGCAACAAATAGTGTTGTTATAAGAAAATTTGTTGGGAGTACTTATACTCTCATGGTAACGTTCAGTATACATATAGTAAGGTTTATGTATAACATGGCTGGATGTATTCAGTTCAGTAACTAAAAAGGGCAGTTGCTTTTTAGCGTGGTAGTATAGGTGTTGGGTAATTGTGTATTATAAAAAATCCAGTAATCGTTTAAAGGAGAAGGAAAGACTAAGGGGCCCATTTACTTACTCACGAACCGGCCGAATGCGTCCGATTGCGTTTTTTTCGTAATGATCGGTATTTGGCGATTTTTTCGGAAAATTATCACGACTTTTTCGTTACCATTACGAATGTTGCGCAAAATCTGGCAATTTTTTCGTAGCGTTAAAACTTGCGCGAAAAGTCGCGCCTTTTTCGTAGCCATTCCAAAAGTTGCGCAAAATGTTGCGATTTTTTCGTAGCGTTCGGATTCATTCAAGCTTCAGTATGGTGACTTTTCTTGGGCCAGGTTGGAGCTGCAGGGTGCCATTGAGTCCTATGGGAGGCTTCCAAAATCATGCTAAGTCTGAAAGTTTCGCCCGCCGCTTACGAGCGCTCAATACAAAAAAGTCTCGACAAGATACGAGCGAATCTTAATGGCTACGAAAAACTCGCGTTTTTTCGCGAAAATCGTATTGAAAAAGTTGCGCCAATTTCCGAAAAGTCATAAAGGCGCCGAAAAAAATCGCAAAAAATACGAAAAAGTTACAAAATGTTCGTTTTCCAATCGGAATTTTTCCAATTCGAATTCGTGTCTTAGTAAATCAGCCCCCTAAATGTTAGGCAACCCCCAGTGATTGTATTCACTTACCTGATACCCCTGGCCAGTGCTTCCGTACTATTAACCTGCACCAGCCCGGGGTACGTGTGAGTGAGCATTCCTCTTCCTCCTGTCTAATTTCTTCAGAATCCTGGGGCTGACACGTGCAGTGGAGCAAAAAAAGCTAGCTTTTGTGATAAAGTCGGCTTTTCACTCTACTGCACATGCGCAAAGACCGAAGCAGGAAGAAGGATCTCTAGCTTGCATACATCGCGGACGGAGCAGTTTTCTCCTGACGGGACCATCAGCAGGGAGGGTTTCAGGTAACAACTACAATAACTGGGAGTGCCTAACATACTGGCACCCCCAGTAATGAAGCTTTTGCTTCTTAAAACAACTACGTTATGTTACTCTGATGCTCTTTGAGTGTGAATATGCAATCATTTTAGCAATTAAAACTGGGGCAAGACCTTTTCCCATCTTGCATTTGCTGCACATTCTATCTGTACACATGTGATTCCAAGCATTGTATCATCTTGCAATCTATTTTTCCAGTGACCACCAATAAAACACAGTGTAACAAACAAGTATTTCAAATTATTTTGGAATCTATGATCCCTGGGGCTCTATTAGGCGAGAGATATTTCTTGCATCATCAGAAGTTTAGGAGAATGCAATTACAATGCATGCTCAGATTTTGGCTGGATGTTCTATGCATGCAATATGTCTAATTCCAGGTGCGATTTACTTGAGATGTACATGACATTGGGCTATTGTTTAAAAGGAGCCATATTATTTTAGAGATGCAGGGACAAGAAGCATTGCAACACTTTTTATCTACAATTTATGATGTGTTTCTATGTCCTTTAGCATATCTATGAAAAATAATTATAGGTTGTCACAAAGACCTGCATTTTGACCTTTTTCAAATACATTTAATGAGTTAAATCTTAACTTGGGAGATTTACTGTCTGTCTACATTTTACATATTTCTCCCACAGTTTCAAGCCTCTAGGGCTGATAGAATTTTTTTTTTTGCAGTTGCATTGTGATCAGTGGGAAATTAGTTTATAGCAGGCTGTGGGGAAATATTATCAGTTGTGATACCCTTCACATGCAGTTAAGAAAGCCCATTGTGAGATGCATTTTATATTTTTCTCCCATTCAGCTAGTCGCGAGATTTCCTTTTTGTTGTAAAGAATTTAGAAAAGCGATATAGCTCTTCAGCTATCAAAATTAATTTTGCTCAGAACCTCCTTTCTAATTCTTTTCCCCCTTCATTTGAGCTTTGTTGCTAGATAATAGGATCTGAATAAAAATGTTGTAACGGTTTCCATTTTATTAGATTGCATATTAAAGAGCCAGCTGCTCTCCCTTTGTCCTTTCTGAAGTTCACCAATAAATTTGCTTGCCTGGTGCCTTGAAGAGCACAACCTGCCCTCAATATTTGTACAGTGGGCTGTATTCTGTTGTTGTCTTATATTTCTTTTTAAAGAAGATCCCAAAAATTCATGGGTGATATTGATTAAGGTGTCTTAAATAAAAAAAACAACAACCCCCCCCCAAATTTCCAAAACAATTATACAATAAAATGTCATTGATTTTAGCATTTACCATTCATTAATGTTTTTTTTTTCTTATAAAGCATTTTGTTATTCCTTAGTTCTATATTTCAAATCTCTGTGCAAATTTTTTTATACTGACTTAATTAAAAAAAAAAAAAAAAAAATATATATATATATAATAAAAAAATAAAGTCTAAATGACATTTTCTTGGTGTGCATCAGCATTTTATATATATATATATATATATATATATATACATTTCTAGAATGGAGAGCACACCACCGTTCAGGAGCGATACCTGGGTGCCAGAGCAGAAAAAACAGAATAGAGAGGCAGGTGTCGGCACTCGCAGGATTCTCACGATAAAAACTCATGGGCAACAAAGCAAAGTAGGATGCAATAGGTGAGGTTTATTGGTCCAACGTTTCGGTTCCTTACTGGAACCTTCGTCAGGGAAACATGAGTGTGCACAAGACAGAGTTTAAAAACAGTATTTGGCGCCAAGCAGCGCGTTGCTAGGCAACCCTACAGTAAACCCAAAGACCCTGAAAGAAAGAAAAATAGAACAAAAGAGGTTTTATGTACAAACCTGTGCGTGGTGTCATTATTGTGCCAGGATCCCACATGGACAAATTGACAATCGCTGCAGGCAGTGTGCCCCGTGTGCAAGTATCTGTTAGGAGCCGTCTGTCATTCACATAAGGCGCCGCCCACGTAACCCATACGTAGCGCTCCATAGCAACGGCGCAGAAGCCCCTGTGCTTGAAGTCCCAGTGCAGGGAATCATTCGCAGCACTTCATGCCGATATACAGTAAGCCCCTCTAGGTGCTAGCGCAGCATTGAGCGATCGGTGTTGGCCACGGTTAGACATCGCTGGTTGTGTCCAGGGATGTCAGCCGGCCAGAAAGCCACCTTAGGGGAGTGTATAGTTTGCACATTTGAGGGCATGCTAATGGAGTAGAGTCGCCAAGGGTACGCTTGGGCCCCCCGCGGGGCTTTCACGTGACAGGTAGCGCTCATTGATAAGTGAACTGTCAGCACGGTGAGACGGTTCTCCTTGATACGGGCAAATAACCGGGGTAAACAGGCTGCCATTACATTACTGGTAGGATACGCCTGCTACCCACATTACTGTCGCATAACGGGTGTATAGGCACAGTGGTATTCCAGGCAAATGAACACCCAGGGCAGGGAGGTTTAGGAAAGGGGATAGAAAGGGAAAGATAATATACAGGTATGTAGATATACATAGTAACGGGTTTCTAGCAGGAAGATATACACAGATCGCTACTTTTAGTGAACACCCAGCACATCAAGGGGATACATCTTATCAACTATGTATCAAAAGGAAAAGAACAGGTTATAGAACATGCAGGGGCAGAGGCTACAGTGAAACCAAATTTGAGCTTAAATGAAGCAGCCAAGCGGCAGAGTCTCATTAAGGCCCCTGGGGGCCACACAGTCAAGTTTATGAATCCATCTGGATTCCCTCTGTAGAAGAGCTTGGTCTCTGTTCCCCCCACGTGCAAGGGGGGGTTGAAAGTCAATTGCCATACATCTGAATGTAGGGAGCGAGTGCTTCATTTGGAGAAAGTGTCTAGCCACAGGTTGATCAGCCTTTCCTTCCTTAAGGGCTCTGCTAACTGCAGAACGATGGTTACCAATGCGTTCGCGCAATGTGGTGATGGTTTTGCCCACATAATAGAGGCCGCAGGGACAGGAGATGATGTAGATCACATAAACAGAGGTGCATGTCAGTCTGTGGTTGATCTTAAATCGTTTGCCCGTATGAGGGTGAGGGAAGTTGGGTCCCGTCAACAGGCATCTACAAGTGACACAGTCGGGACACTTATAGCACCCCAATTTTCTTTGTGATGAAAGCCAATTAGAAGAGGGAACACTGTGACCCTTGAAGTCAGTTTTGACCAGAAGATTGCGTAGACTACTACTTCTTTTGTAGCCCATCATCGGTCTCTTAGTTTGGTATAGGGAGAGAGTCTCATCTTGGCCAATCATAGGCCAGTTGTTCTGGATACTTTTAGATAGTTGTGGCGATGTGTGGTTATATGTAGTAGTAAAAATCAGTGGGGCCTCGTGAGCCTTGTTCCTATTGGTCTTTTGTAGTAGCCCTTCTTGTGTATGGAGAAGAGCTCTCTGGAGTTGAGGGTCCAGTTGTTTTTCTGTATATCCTCTTTCTAGGAATCTCTTATACATCTCTTTTAGTTGAATCCTTGCGGTATCAGGTGAACTGTTGTTTCTGATAACCCGTAGGAACTGGGAAAAGGGGATACCCCTGATCGTGGCAGGAGGGTGATGACTCGAGGCATGTAAGATAGAATTCCGGTCTGTAGATTTTCTAAAGAGTCTCGTGCCCAGGCCAGAGTCAGTTCTGAAAATGTTTAAATCTAAGAAATCCACATTATCGTAGTGGTAGTTCAAGGTCAGTTTGATTGGGTTGTCAAGGTCGTTAAGCTCCCGGTGGAACCTAAGCATATTCTCCTCCCCATCCAGCCATATTAAGAACAAATCGTCAATGTAACGAAAGTACGCTAGAATCTGTTTACCGAGTAGGGGAAAGATGTATTTGGGTTCAAAGTCCTGCATGTATAGGTTGGCGTAGGAAGGTGCAAGCGCACTACCCATGACAAAGAAAATTGGGGTGCTATAAGTGTCCCGACTGTGTCACTTGTAGATGCCTGTTGACGGGACCCAACTTCCCTCACCCTCATACGGGCAAACGATTTAAGATCAACCACAGACTGACATGCACCTCTGTTTATGTGATCTACATCATCTCCTGTCCCTGCGGCCTCTATTATGTGGGCAAAACCATCACCACATTGCGCGAACGCATTGGTAACCATCGTTCTGCAGTTAGCAGAGCCCTTAAGGAAGGAAAGGCTGATCAACCTGTGGCTAGACACTTTCTCCAAATGAAGCACTCGCTCCCTACATTCAGATGTATGGCAATTGACTTTCAACCCCCCCTTGCACGTGGGGGGAACAGAGACCAAGCTCTTCTACAGAGGGAATCCAGATGGATTCATAAACTTGACTGTGTGGCCCCCAGGGGCCTTAATGAGACTCTGCCGCTTGGCTGCTTCATTTAAGCTCAAATTTGGTTTCACTGTAGCCTCTGCCCCTGCATGTTCTATAACCTGTTCTTTTCCTTTTGATACATAGTTGATAAGATGTATCCCCTTGATGTGCTGGGTGTTCACTAAAAGTAGCGATCTGTGTATATCTTCCTGCTAGAAACCCGTTACTATGTATATCTACATACCTGTATATTATCTTTCCCTTTCTATCCCCTTTCCTAAACCTCCCTGCCCTGGGTGTTCATTTGCCTGGAATACCACTGTGCCTATACACCCGTTATGCGACAGTAATGTGGGTAGCAGGCGTACCCTACCAGTAATGTAATGGCAGCCTGTTTACCCCGGTTATTTGCCCGTATCAAGGAGAACCGTCTCACCGTGCTGACAGTTCACTTATCAATGAGCGCTACCTGTCACGTGAAAGCCCCGCGGGGGGCCCAAGCGTACCCTTGGCGACTCTACTCCATTAGCATGCCCTCAAATGTGCAAACTATACACTCCCCTAAGGTGGCTTTCTGGCCGGCTGACATCCCTGGACACAACCAGCGATGTCTAACCGTGGCCAACACCGATCGCTCAATGCTGCGCTAGCACCTAGAGGGGCTTACTGTATATCGGCATGAAGTGCTGCGAATGATTCCCTGCACTGGGACTTCAAGCACAGGGGCTTCTGCGCCGTTGCTATGGAGCGCTACGTATGGGTTACGTGGGCGGCGCCTTATGTGAATGACAGACGGCTCCTAACAGATACTTGCACACGGGGCACACTGCCTGCAGCGATTGTCAATTTGTCCATGTGGGATCCTGGCACAATAATGACACCACGCACAGGTTTGTACATAAAACCTCTTTTGTTCTATTTTTCTTTCTTTCAGGGTCTTTGGGTTTACTGTAGGGTTGCCTAGCAACGCGCTGCTTGGCGCCAAATACTGTTTTTAAACTCTGTCTTGTGCACACTCATGTTTCCCTGACGAAGGTTCCAGTAAGGAACCGAAACGTTGGACCAATAAACCTCACCTATTGCATCCTACTTTGCTTTGTTGCCCATGAGTTTTTATCGTGAGAATCCTGCGAGTGCCGACACCTGCCTCTCTCTCTATATATATATATATATATATATATATATATATATTTATATATATTTATATATTTTATATAATAATATTATAAGTCAAGCTGTTAGTCTGCACTCTAAACCAGTTTAACAGATGGGTGCTGAAGTCAAAATATGTAAATACCTATAAACAGGACCAGCACACCATTTCACAGCAATTCTTCTTTGTATTCATTCACCGCGTGTTCCATGTGCTGGTCCTGTTTATAGGTGTATGTATTTATATGTATGTATGTATGTATATATATATGTATGTATATATATATATATATATATATATAATATATATATATATATATATAGGATCTATTATACATAATGCTCAGGACCTGGGGTTTTCCAGATAAGGGATCTTTCCGTAATTTAAACATTAAATAGAGAAAATAGGGTTGTTCAGCCTCCTATAATGATTAGCTTAGTTGGGATCAAGTACAAGGTACTGTTTTATTATTACAAAGAAAAAGGAAATACATTTTTAAAAAATTGAATTATTTGCTTATAATAGAGTCTATATGGGAGATGGTCTTTCCATAATTTGAAGCTAACAGATCCCATACCATCTATATATAATTAACAGGGATCTCTATTTAATATCACTATATATCCTGGAGTGTGTAGGCATTATACACGTATACCTTAAATATCGAAACAAATGTTTCTTTTTCTTTAACAAAACATATATGTATATATATATATAGGACAGCATGCACTCAGCACTCACAGAACTTATTAGAAAACAAACAAAAAATCCTTTTATGTGTGGAAAATCAATGTTTTGGTCACATACTCAGACCTTTAAAGGAGAAGGAAAGATAAAAATCACTGGGGGTGCCATATATTGGGCTTCACCCAGCTTACCCGATACCTTGGGCTGGGGCTCCTGTTAAGAGAAAACTGCACCAGCCCGGGTAGCTGCGAGCCAGCGATCCTCTTCCTCCTATCTTCTATCTTTTGGGATCCTGGGGCCGGCACATGTGCAGCAGAGTGAAAAAGCCGGCTTGTCACTCTAATGGGCACGCACGTAGAAGGTAAAGGATCACTGGCTTGCAGCTACTCCGGAGCTGGTGTGGTTTTCTACAGGAGCACTGGCTCTGGGTAAAAGGTAAGCGATTACAATTTTCCTCCTCCTTGTAGATCTGTTCTCTTTCAGGATATACTAACTTGAAAATAAGCAACAAATAGTGTTATTCAAAAGATAAGTTAAAAATATATTTGAATTTAACTGCAGTCAAATTATTCTGCTGTACAAGGTAATTGTAAGGCACTCAACGCCCTATGAATATTATAAATCAGGTGTCAAAACTTTACTTGAGGGGATGCAATCTGTGATCTGTTTCTCATCATGGGTAGCCTGTAGATGTTTTTAGCATGATTTTTCTTCCCCCATCTCCAAAGCATGGCACCCCTTCAAAGATCTGCCGTGGGCTGCATGCGTCATTAGCTTTAGGAAGTCTTTCTGCACAGAAAAGTGTTAAGACTACCCACTCCAGAAACTAAACACAGTGATACAGGTGCATTTAAAGGAGAATGCAAATCAAAATTTAAAAGCATACTGCCCAATAGTCCTCCTATTGTTTAGTAAAAACACCACACTTTTGGCTCACCTAATCAAATATTTACTTCACATTTTCTAGAACAGGCAGCCATCTCTAAAAAGGTATTCTCCCTTCCTTTCCCTCCTTGCTTCATACTACACATGTGTTTCATTCCCTCCCCCCCTCCCCTCTGCCAGATCCGCTTCTGATTGGCTGGTGGACATGTGTAGCTCAGAACAGGAGACAGGATCAAGTTACACACATGCTCAGAGAATAGGAAGGCTGCCGCTGGCCTACAGGAAGGGAAGAGAGATTTCAGTGATGTCACTGCTGTAGGCTGCCAGCACCATATCTCAGAGAAGCAAGCAGGGATCTGGGAATTTAGATATGCAGTAAGTACTTAAAAAGAATGCCTTTAGACTTACTTTTAATTTATATTAACCTTTCCTTGTCCTTTAATATTCCAGCCTTGCAAGAACTGTCATGGCTATATATATAATATTTTTTTTTTGTTACCTGTTATTTTTGATATATGAAATGAAACCAAATAAAAAAAAGATTTTTGTTTTATGTAATGGTGAATGCCCTGACAAACAGACCTCATCACAACTAATGCTGGTTGCTTTTGCATTGGTGGTATGCCTGTCATCACTCCATATGTTTCAGTCAGGGCACTCACCATTACATAACATAAGCTGTAGTGACAGGTGGACAAGAGCTTTTTGACTGCAACTTTTTTATGCTGCATGTCAGATTGTCCTAGTGGCATTGGCCATAGGGTGGGTTATCAGATCACTTCTAATAAATGCATTAAATTAAATTGCAAACACTGCAGCACTTCTAGCTGGATTTTTTAGTGTCCCTGAATGTTCATGTAGTACCTTAGGAGCATGCATCCATCTGCAAGTAATTTTACTTTAGTTGAATTATTTTCTTTCAAATGAAATATTAACAAATGAAAAACATAGTTGTTCTGACCATTGGTATACACACTCTCTTGGGGTGACAATAATTGAAATATTTTTATCTTTCAGATAGATTTGCCTAATAGTAAAAGCTGAATGTGAATTTATTTTCTTCAAAAATATTACTGGCCCAGCTTGCAGTTCAATGCTTATCTTAGTGGCCACTGTGTCTCTAGCCATCGGGTCACAAGCTCCTTTTCACCCCCAACTGGGCTCCTGTTGTGTTTATAATTTTATTACAAGAAAGTATCCTGTCCTATCAGTCCAGGACATGTGAAATGATTTAATTGGATTTGTGACCAACCTAAGAAGCACTGTATGCCATTTTCATAGCAGGTATAACTCCCTATGCTTCAAACAACATTTAATGATGCATTAGTGGTAAAACTGAGGGTATAGTTACCCTTTAAAAGACTTCTATAGCAGTAAAAATATGCTATTTGCTAAATGTTGCTGTTAATTTTGTTAAATACACCAGTCCTATGCATAGTTTACTTTGCTCAACACTCTATTTTTATTTTTTTACCCATTTTATGATGTGTGTCTGATTGTGATGTTCCATTTAAACCTTCTATCCAAGGTCATCTGTAAATGTAGATTACATTACTTTTTTGTGTCTTTTGTGTATATGTACAGAAACGTTTTCCAGGTCTTTTTCTCATAATTCTCCTTCATGTCACTTGTTAGCTGCTTTTCAAAGAATTCCTATAAATTTGCCCTCCGTGAATTTCTGCTGCCTGCTAATCACATGGTAATCAGTGCTCCTTTTTCTGCTCGTCTTCACCATTCTTTCTTCTTACTCCCAAAGCACTTTTCTTTTAATCCGACGCTCACCACTCATGTTCAGTCATGAGGTTACAAAGCTGACATTGCTGTCTCAGTAGAGGTTATCTCTTTAGATTTCTTGAAAATTTCCCTTTGGCATTTTCAGTTTGGCATCTGGCTCTCTGCAGGAAAGGGCTAAACCGCCCCTCCTATCTACCAAACTTTAAAGAGCATTGAATTTTCCCTAAAGCCAGGGAGTAGAGTTCTGCCATGGCTTTCATCGCATAATGTTCATAGTCTATATGTGTATGTATATACAGATATGTAGTTTGCATAAGTATTTATGTATTCATATATTTCTGTTTGTTGTGTCAAGAAAACAACATTTCATTGTAGGGTTTGTTGTTTAGAAAAATGTGAGAAACTGTCAAAGCACTGTATCTGGTACTTATTCTTTTTCCCATTCACTTAGTATATAATCTGTGATTTATTCTTGTGCAATTTATTCTTTCTCTGCCAAATCAGTGAAGGAGAACATGCAAGTTTAAGGGGCCTTATATGTAGCCCTAGAATTCTCAGAATAGTCCACATTATATTCCATGTTGTTGAATAAAATACCTTTTTATTATTGCAAATTTCTGACACAGTATGAAATGCGTGCTCAGGGTTGCTTGTCAGAGCAATTATTGAATAAAGTGTCACTGTATTGATTTTTAATTGAACCTGGCAGTGTAAATTGCTTTTTATACATGTCTTCCTTGCAGTGTAGGTGTCCTGAGCTCCATTCCAGCTTGGGCAGTATCTGCAAGGAGTTTGTATATTGTCTTTGTGTCTGCATGGATTTCCTCCATGTTCTCTGGTTTCCTCCCACGCTCCAAATACATACAGGAAGGTTAATTGGCATCTGATGAACTTGACTTTACTGTGTGTGTGTGTGTGTGAGAGAGAGATAGGAAACTTAGATTGTAAGCTCCACAATGTGTATTCTCTGTAAAGTTCTGCATAAAGGTGTTGGTGTGATATTAATAACAGATAACAATTGTACTGGTATGTGTTCCCTTATCTGGAAACCTGTTATCCTGAAAGTTCTTAAATATGGAAAGGCCATCTCCCATTTAAGCAAATAATCCTAGTTTTTTTTTATTTAAAAAAATATTTATTATAATAAAACCAGTATCTTGTACTTGATTGTTCGCAACCAACCCCCCCCCCTCCCCATGGCAAACAGCACCCCGATTGCAACAACCCCCCGCTCGCTCCCTGTTGCTTGCTTGCCTGTGCTTCGGCTGACTGCATGTCACAATGTCACAGGGGAGGGGGGAGCGCGCCTGCATGGCACACTGAAAATGAGCAGGGCGCATGCGCCGTCTACAGTGTCCCGGTCATAAAGTCAATGAAGGAGCGAGGCATTATGGGAATTCTCTTTACCCAGCTCAGCGTTTTTTCTTCTCGATTGGCTTCAGATCTTCTGAACAGGTGAAATATGGGGAGACTTAAGGGCACTATTGAGACAACTGAAGGTATGCCTGCAGCTTGAGATTAACTCTTTACTAGCCTTTCCTTCTCCTTTAATGTATTACTGTTATGCTTACCAACAGCTCTGAGCTGTCCATAAAACCTGTGCAGCAAGCTGTCAGAGGCATTCTGGTGGCTCTAGCTGGAGCTGCAGCTGGCCATAGAGGGGCTGTCTGTTTGGCATCACTGTTCTAGAAAGATATGTTTTTATGACTTTGATGTAAGACATTCCCTGATCTCTGGAAATGTTTTAAGTGAAGAAAAAAAGTGCAGTAGAAGACCTAAACCGTAACACTATAATTATACACTTATGTTAGGTCCTTATAACAGTCAAGAATATATTTTTAGTGCATCTCTAACAGCTCCATTTTGGAATTATAACATAAGGAAAATTAGTTGTGATGGAATGACCTGAAGTAGAAAGGTAAATGCATTTCAAAGCAAGAATTAAAAAAGAAATGAGCGCAGCACACTATTAATTTCTAGCCTGTTCATTGCTTAAGCCCTCTTTTACATCAGGTCAAAACTATTCCATTTATCACTTTGTTGATTAGAGAAAACATGGCACTTTTTTTTTTTTTTAATAGATAATTTACCTTTTCCATAGGGAAGTGCTATGTATTCCTGATGTAATAGTAATAATTCTGACAAGGTTTTTAGGAACTGAAAACACTGTAAAAAATGACATGACATTATTAGGAAAGTGGTTTTATTACAATCTTATACATAGGATGTAAGTGGCTATGTGGATGTGTATTTCTTTTCATAGTGAACTATTTTTACTGGGAGTGATATAGCAATATTAAGATATTATGTTTGCACTGCACATTAGTGCCAATTGCTACAAAAGTATTAAGCTACTTGTTTACTTTAAAGAGTGTCTCCTTTATTGGCTGAAATCCTTTTAGGTGCTCTGTTGGTTTATGCAGAATTCTCTCTAATATACATAATTTTGCTATGTAGTGTGTAGGTGACATATAAAACATATTTATGCTAAAAAATACATATCGTCAAAAAAAAAAATTCTTTGTTGTTAAAAAATTTTTTAAAAAAAAACAATGCTCCACCCCCACCCTACAAGTGTGAGTGTCTGTGACACTCACATGCCCAGTGAGCTCTGGGCAGTTGTTGAGAAGATAAGTTTAGGGGTTGTCACAAATTATCAAGCAGAAAATTAGATTGGCCTGTCATATAAGCGGCTGATTAATCAATTCTGATGCTAATTGCACTGGTTTCTGAGCTGCCATGTAGTAATTATCTGTATTAATTGCTAGTCAGCCTTATATTGTGACATTCATATTCTATACATACAATATATTGTGCATAGGTCCCTAGGCTCAGGTAAGTGACAGCAGCACAGAACATGTGCAGTGAATCAACAGAAAAGAAAATGGGGAGCTACTGGGGCATCTTTAGAGTCACAGATCTTCCCTGCTAAAGGGCTGTGGTTGCCTTGGGCTGGTACAGACCCCCATAACATAATGTACAATATTTTTGTCCTACTTTTTTTTAGTTATCCTTTAGTTATCCTTTAAAGTAGAACTAAATCCTGAAATTGAATTTGGCTAGTAATGCCATATTTTACATAACACACTTATTGAACCAGCCTAAAGGTTTAACTTCTCTATAGTAGTAATAATCCAGTCCTTTAAAGTTGTCACAAAGGGGGTGACCATACTGGTCACTTCTGTTAAAAGTGTCTGCAACACTTAAATGCTCAGTGCGCTCTGAGCAGCTATTGAGAAGCTGAGCTTAGGGGTCAATGGAATTTATCAAGCAAAGAAAATAATAGTTGTCTGATTAAAGTCTGATGCTAATAGCACTGGTTTCAGAGTTGCCATGCAGTGATCATCTGTGTTAATTACTAATCAGCCTTATATTGTGACATTTATATCCTATATATACAGTATATTGTGAGTCGCTCCCTAAACTCAGAAACTGACAGCAGCACTGAACATGTGCAGTGAATCAGCAAAAAAGAAGATGGGGAGCTACTGGGTCATCTTTGGGGGCACAGATCTTGGGCTGTGTATGGCTTGGGCTGGTACACAAGCACAAAACATAATTTGCAACATTTCTAGCCTACATCTTTACTTAAGGTTTAGTTATCCTTTAAGCAAGCTAGGGCACTTGCTCGTTATGCCCATGCCCATGCACCTGCACTGGCAACTCCTCCTCTGGTGCAGATGGATTAGCATTTCTAAGAAGGCAATATTTTTGTCTCACAACTGGAGAGCAGGCTCTATTAGTCTGGCCCTCTGATGGGAGAAACAATGTTTTCATTATAGGCGTCCTTTATAAGTTTGAGGAGGAACATTTTATCTGAACTGGGGGTTACTAGGAAAATGAAAAGGTACCTAAGAAATCACTTCTTTACAGAAAAGACAATAAGCTGAGCTGTTTAGCTGTTTGTGAGTGAAGGTGGGTGAGGAGTCAGGCAGTAAAGCAACTGTATGGGATAAATACAAGACAGATGCATCTGTCTTGTAAGTAATGCATCTCTGCATTAGGAATTGCTTATTACATTCTCCAGTGTATATAAAAATTATAACCTATAATACATGGATTACATTGGTTGAAATAATATATTTTTTCATTGAAAAATTAACATTTTGAAACAGCTGAAACCGAATACCCTTTATAGTTTAGATTATGAAAATTTGGATGAGAAGGATTTACTGGTCAGGTTATCAGAGCAATTATAAAACTTGCTAGAAATATCCAGTGTGTGGCATAATATGGTAGTTGGTCAGTCTATTGGTTATGTCTGTCCAAAAGTCCACCCAGTGGTGATCAGCTTCCCCCAAAAAACAAAACAATGGTGTAAAATCAGGGGATGTAAAATTGAGGTTCCACTGTATTCCTTACTAATTTGTTCTTCCCGCTTTGCCTTGTGTCTTGAATTTGTAGGATCCTTTTAATTAATCTACAACATTGTAATCTTTATTATATTCTCATATAGTGTTACTATGCCAAACTGTACATATACTTATTTTGGCACAGTATGTAGCTGACCTGTAGATTTCACAAAATGTTTGGTGGCTAAGGCAGCTTTTAATCCTCAGTATAAAATTTAAATCAAACGAATTAGCCACTCGTTCATAACGGGCAAAGCTCAGCTATTGGTCAGATCCTAATAAAAATATGATTTAATGTGAATCAACTCCAAGGACCACTCATGCAACCTGGGAAGGACCCTTTAAGGGCACCATAAATCCTGTTGGGAAGCCTGTGATAAAAGGGTAGAAATAGATGGCTGTATTTTTTTTTAACTTACAGTAAATCAGAGTAAGAGGAAGTGAACCAAAAGGCAAAAAAAAAAAATATTTTTCAGCAATGCCCCTTTAACCCTAAAACTTTGCCTAAATTAAACTTTGCTGATGATTTTTCTCCCTGCATAACATCATTTGTCACTCAAGTAAAACTAACAAAATGAACACAAAAACAACATATTCAGGCATTAATGAAAATATGTTTAATGTTCTGTCAAAGTATTACAGTCTATTTAACACTGGTTTAAGTGTTATCCTAACTGCCTAAAATAATACCGCAGCGTTGCTACTGAAATATGATATATCAAAACTAAACATATGGGCAAGAGGCAGTGAATGATGTGTGTTTCTAGAACATATGGGTGTTCTTGCATATAAAAAGCGTCTGTGGCATTAATAGCAACAGACATTCATTAAAAACCAATAACTATGAGAAAAACACACACAAATTGCTACATAAATATGAAACCTATTAGCATTTCAGAAATGTCTTAATGTTGTGACCATGAACTTGTTTCCAGTACACTGAACCTAAAAAAATTAAAACCAGCGGGCAGATAATATAATTTGAGCTCACAACATTGATGCATTTCCTATGCAAATACATTTTAGGTAGGTTTGGCTTGTGCAAACTTTATGATCAATAAAGTATTTCTAAGTACTATAAGAACACATTTTTAAAATATATAACCCAAAGAAGCTTACAGGTATCACTTGATATTCCCAGGGACAGGGAGCAATAATATATTTCTACTTTATGGGAGAAGGAGAACTTCCTAAGCACCAATTAATATACAATCTAACAATAATGGATGGCAAGCCTACTTATAAATTAATTGGCCTCAAAAATTCACCCAGTATTTCTACACAATCACAATTTAACAGTTCATCTGTTTCCCATTGTCCTTTGTCCAGTATGAATCCAGTTCTCATTTCATATTATAAAGTATGCTTGTGTATATAGCAGCATTAAAGGCAAAGGTATAACTTAATTTTAAGAGCAATAAAATACATGCAAGGATAGCCAATTTGTTATCACCTTGTCTTTAGTTTGTACATGGAAATTGCAGCTTTAGGGCAGTGACACAAGGCATCTTGCTGCAGAATGAAATGGCATATTTGGGCATTTTCTGGGTCACAGGGAGCACAATTCATTTGAGGACCAAAACGCCCCTTGTTTTGTTGCCTTTAAGCTTAGAGACACAGCATTACAGACACAGCCCCTAGTATTGGGCATATGTTAATTCCCCTGCTTGGTCATCACGCATCATTCAGTATTTACCACCAGGCTGGTAAAATATCGGACAGGTGGCAACTGTGTATGCAAACTGACCATCCATGTAAAAGATCACAGTTTCTAATTTGTAAAGAGGCATATTTGCATTTGTCTATGGAAAATGTTTTTTTGGATAATAGATCCCAACCCTGCTCAAAGAGAATCATGGAATGTATAAAAGACGTCATCAATGGAAATACAATTGAAATATTCCGCATGTATGTTATTGACCGGAAAAAATCCACACGTGCAAACTAGGTGTGTAAAGGAATTTGTGCACATTTTTTTTCCCGTTTACAACTTTTATCACATTTACCCATATGTTGGAATCAAGTACAAAGTACTGTTTTACTATTACAGAGAACAAGGAAATCTTTTTTTAATTAGAATTATTTCCTTATGTGGAGTGGATGAGCGATCGTTCTTACAGGCAATAGTCGCAGGAAAGATAGTCATTCAGCATTAACCTACTACCGATGGTTGGGCGCCATCAAAATTGTCCACCCTGATCGATCGTCGAGATGACCGTTATCCAAGGCTTTTGCCGATAGTGGTCGCCTCGTCAACCCACCATACATGCACAAATTATCAAACCTCGTTTCATACGATAATATGGGTGTATTGCCACCTTAAGACAAGGGGAAGGGAAATCTGAAAGCGTGGTGAAATTATAAAATAATCTTCAAATTCTCTTCTCTGATCTTACTGATAATTTATTTTTTGGTTTAATAATAATTTTTCAATATTATTAATAATGTTAGGAAAAGTAAGAAAAGTCAAGTTGTATACATGTAACATTTTCTTTGAATCTGAAGATGTCTGTTGTGTTTAATAGAACTTTTCTTTATAATATTTAATGAGATATCTCTAGAACACAGAAGTCAAGGTGCTATTTAGAAATGGTGCAGTAGTTTTTAATGTTCAGAACAAGTGACCGTACTTAAATGCATATGGAGCATTTTCATCTACAAAACTTAATGGCCAAAGGTTTCCATAAGCCCTCCTGACATTTGTACTTTGCTTGGCTCTTCTAACAGATGCCGCCTCAGTACGGTCAGCAAGGTGTAAGTGGCTACTGCCAACAAGGCCAACAGCCATATTACAACCAGCAGTCGCAGCCTCAGTATCCGCAGCCCCAGGCTCAGTACCTGTCACAAGCTCAACAACGGTATCCACCCCAACAGGTAAGCAATGACATGCTTATGAAAAAAGGGGCAATACTAAAAACCTGCAAGTGGTTTTAAGTATCAAAAGCAGCTTGGTGCCTTATGGGGTTAAAGGCCAGTACCTGGACATATTTTCCTGCCAACTCAAAGTTTTTTTATGGAGAATTATGAATCATTAAATTACAGATTTAGATTTGATGCCACTTTGCATTTGAGGTTAATTGAAAATTGGTTCATGAAGCTGAAATATCCAATTACATCTTTTAATGAAGGGATGTCACATGTACATCATTGAAGCTGCTGAAAACTTGGGAGTTGATAGATTGATGATTTTTTCTTTTTTAGTTTTACTTATGATTTAATATGAGTAAAATCTTTTGCAAAGATTAATTTATTCTTAAATATGCTTGCATAAAGTGGAACTTGCTCATTATGTTGTAATATAAAGAATAGTGAAATAAAGTTTACAAAGTTTGCTCCCGTTCTAGTTACCTATAGCCACCAGGAGATGTTTGCATTCTGACAGGAGACCAGCTACCTGCTGGTTGGTTGCTCTGCATTAGTAGACCCAATGGAAACAATCCAACTTGTATTACACAAACCCCTCAGAGACCTAACCCTGCAGCATAGCAGAAGGCACACAGATGCAGCACAAGCAAAATTGTAGTGAGAGAGAAATTTTATTAGTTAGTAAATACTGACAACATGCTATTAGTGTTTACTGAGGTGTCAGGCTAAATAAAAGAAATCCATCAGTTTTAACAGTTTCTTAATCATCCTTCTAATACTTCTGTAGAAAAAGGCAAAACACTAGAAATGGTATGAGATACCAAGTTACCTTAAAGGAGAAGGAAAGTCATTTTGGCATTTTACTGCCAATAGATTTGCCACATTAGTGCCACCTAGAACAATATATTTATTCTGCAGAAACCATAAACAGCTTTAGAAGCTTTCTCCTTTTGCTTAAGATTACTATTTTAGGTAGCTTCCTGCCTGCAGTCTAGCTGTTATAGCTGATATCACACATTCCTAAGGGAGGAGGAGGAAGTTCTAAGCGTTTTGGTGGGAGGGGGAGCAGGAGAGAGGAGAGAACTGTGCAGACCCTGGCCCCGGGAATTAAGGCTGTTTCTAAGAGAGGAAGGAAGACACTGGAACATCATGTTTACAAAAAAAAGATACAAGAAATCCTGTTTCTGGACTCAGTGCAGCATTACTGTAAGTGCTTATGGCTGTATTTACATATACCTTTCTGATAAAGATTACTTAGTTTTTACCTTTCCTTCTCCTTTAAGAAGGCCATACACGTTGCAATCTACTGATTTGGCGAGCGGTTAGGCAAAAGCACTGTCGAACCGAGGACCGCATCAATGAGCCAATGTGGTCCTTGATCCGATGGAGAATCAAACCTGATAATTGAGAACTGGCCAATTTTAGGCCAGATGTTGGTTGCGTACGCCCATTCTCTGGAATTACCTCCCCTTACCGGTATGGCAGTCATATTTTTTCAATTATATTTATACCTCCCAAAATTCTTAGATAAACTGAAGGAGTTGATATATATCTTTCAAAATGTGAATGATTCACAGAAACAAATAACCTTCACTGTAGATGCTCTACAGTAAGGCTACTATTACAAATAAGCATTTAACTAGCAGAATAACCTATGCTAGTGTTTTTACTGAATAAAGAAAAAATCTTTATTTAAAGGGTTGTATACACTATAATATACAGTAATTTTGCCTAATTAAAATCATTATTAAGCAACTTTCCAATCATTCACTAAAATTTGCTATGGTTTTAAAGTTATTTACAAATGTACTACTACTGTTGTTCTGATGTTTGAAACACAACAGATCCCCCAAAGAAGCATGTGAGGCGTTTGTGTTTTTAGAGGGTTATAGTTGCAGTGTGTAGGTCTTTAGGGGAATCTAAGTTCCGGGTGCTATAAAATTAGAAAATCTAAAAATATTATTTAAAAAATGGCATCTCACAAAAAAGTCCCTCTAAAATGCTTTCAAGTCAAATTTAAGCAATGAATGCATTGGTGCATGAAAAAGTGGTGGCTTTTGAAAAGCAAATCGATCTCCTTTTTGGGCACGTTAATATGCAATGTCAGGTTGCTTGACGCTCAGTGACAACATGAGGTAGCATCTGTCAACTCTTGTTCATTTCAGTTCTCGTCTGCTGTACGTGGAAAATCCTGCCAGTTACGCACAGTTTTTCTTTCTCATTTGGCATTACAAGAAACGGATGCATTGTGTGCAGTGTGGCCTTGTAATTAGGGTAATGGACTGGGAGCCCTTAAACTCAGGCTCTTCAGCTAGAGTTTTAATTTCAGCAACTCTGAAAACTTACCTATCACTGTGAGTTCCTGCATAAAATCTTCTGGTATTTTGCTCAAGCCCTATTAAGTTATTATACTGTGTGATTAGCTCACATGTTTCAGGTCACAAGTGCTTTTTCAGTCAGGCATAAAAAGTTCTTTCCTGGAAACTCAAGGAACAGTTGTAATAAAATACATATTTGCTCATGAAAAAAGGTATCAAGTGAGTGGGCAAAGCAGATGTAAGCTTGTGGAAGACATTAATACAACAATCATATCATAATCACGTAGCTCATATTTTGTCATAGATGTGAAGTTGTTGGGCAGCATAAACTTTCCTATTGCATTGTTTGCTTGTGTATGAGCTACTGAGTACATTGGTTTCTCAGAAACTGTAATCGTAAGTCGTAAGTCTTGTAATACCCAGTAATAATATACTAAGGGATTTCTCCCTTTCTGTCTGTTCAGTTTTGCAAATTCATGCAAACTGTAATACAGTAAACAAAAATTAATGAAAAGTTGTTTAATCATCATCACTTTCCATCAACTAGAACTGCATGCAGGTATGACACCTAACATTATATTCTTCATAAACCAATATATTTTGCTATTTTGGCTATACATTTAGGTTATAACATTGAAAATGATGAAGAAACGCCCAGAATGTGTTTCTCATCTTGAGAAAGGTCCTCTTAGCTGGACCAAAACGTTGACAATATAATAAACTTAATTTATGGACTTTGTTTTGATTTCTTTGTATGTGTGGATTACTTGGATTGTTACCGACTTCTGGTGTAAATTTCATTTCAATAACCCCATTAGAAATATTAGAAATATATTTACTGAGAAACCATTGACATGTTCAATATTTATTTTCCCTGCTGTATGTATGTATGTATGTATGTATATATATATATATATATAGCAAAAAGGAAGAATGGATGCCGCACTCACAGGTCTTAGTAAAAATAAAGAAAATTTATTGTGTCATATATATATATATAAGAGTTCAGCACTCCCAAAAGCATGAACACCTGACCCGGTTGCTACCAAAAAGGCATTAGCATACACATTCCAAAACAGAGAGGTGCACACCGGGATCCTTTAAAAAATATCTTTATTCATCCATGAAACATTGCAGATTAGGTCAGTGTTTCGGACCTTTCTCAAGACCATATCAAAAGTGATATCAACACATCTATAAACAGATCAAAGACCAAGTTCAGACCCAATGAAATATATCCTCCCAATCACATGTCAAACCATGTGAACGGTTGTAACCCTGCATCGAGGAGAAATAATAACCCTATGATTGACTAGCACCTAGAGCATAGCATAAACATATTTACAATCGAGACAAAACCAGTAATAGTGAAATATACAATGTGTTTAGATACAAAATTGAATATAAAAGTAAAACCAAAGCATATAGCAAATATAAAAGATCAATAATAGTAGCGAACTGATACGTCAATAAGCATTTAACGTTGGTTAAGGAAGCATAGGAATGAACAATATTCATTTAACCCAAACAGAGATAATGTGTTTAGGGTCTTAATCCAAAATCTAAAAATCCAAATCTAAAAGCTTAGATCTGTCACCACCCCTTCTAATCGGGGTAATATGGTCAATCGCTATATAGCGAAAGGTAGGTAACTTGTGTCCATACTCCAGAAAATGCTTGTTTACCGGTTTATTAGTCACACCATCCCTAAACGCTGTACAAATCGTTGAGCGGTGGCAGTCCATTCGCAGCCTCAAGGACTGATCAGTCTTACCTATATAGGAGATACCACACGGACACGTAATCAGGAAAATAACAAATGAAGTAGTGCAGGTAATGTGATGCCTGATTAATAGAGGTTTACCTGTCTGAGGGTGTAGAAAAGACTCACCAGGTGTCATGTATCTGCACGAAGTGCCATTGGGGCATTTGAAACATCCTAACATTAGATAATCACGATCCATACTTCCTCTGATAGCAACCAACTGGATAACTTTGTACTAAAGGATCACATAAATTCCTACCCCTCCTATAACTTACTAGGGGAGATTTTGGTAAAACTTGCTTCAGTTCCTGATTAGCTTGAAGAATATTCCAATTGTTACCAATGTCTTTTCTAATACAGTCGGATCTATAGTACTGAAAACCATGCCCGGGATGGCTCTTAGGGCACTTTGCGCCAACTTGACAACGCTTGCGAGCTGTAATTAAAGCTTGCAAAACTGTTATGAATTATTTATCAAAACTCTACAAAAATGGGAGATGGGTAGTGACTTTTTTAAGGAAGAGGGATGACTGCTTTTAAAGTGCAACAGCACATTTGTATCAGTAGGCTTCCAGAACCACGTATAGCACAATTGGTTCTCCTTAATCCAAAGATCAATGTCAAGAAAATGTAGGCGCTCAATATTAATTTCCGCTGTAACATTAAGGTCCTTCACCATCTCAAGGAACTCTTTTTCCATGCCACACCATAGCAAAAGCATATCGTCTGTGTAGCAACGGAAAAACGTAAGTTTTGTTCCATATTTAGGTGTAATGTGCCGTTGTTCAAAACAATGCATATATAAATTTGCATACGATGGTGCCATGGCCGCCCCTATCGCGTTGCCCAATACCTGCAAGAAAAAATCATGATCAAAGAGAAAATAATTCATAGTTAATGCCAAATCAAGAAGTTCCAAAACAAAAGGTATCTGAGGCCCCTGATAACAATCCATTGTCTCAAGGGTATGACGTACCGCTTCCAGCCCAGCTCCATGAGGGATACATGTATACAAGCTAGTAACGTCCATGCTAGCTAGGAAGAGACATTCACCATCAGAGATAGTGAACTGGTTCAAACATTCCGATAAATGAGGAGTGTCCTTTTAAATAAGTAGGAATTGTCTGTACCGCCAGTTGTAATGAATATACAAACAGAATGTAGAAGAGAATTGTGGCCAGATACAATTGGTCGCCCAGGAGGCTGTATAAGGCTTTTGTGTATCTTGGGCAGAGTATAAAGTACTGGGCACACCGGGTGCTCCTGTTTCAAAACCTCACCAAGTTATTTACTCATAATATTTAGACACTCAGCTGCGTCAAAACATTAAACACTTTGGCCTTGAAAGAAATTATAGGGTCACCTAGTCTGTATACTGTACCAAATGGCCAAATGGGCCAAAATCTCACTTAGATAGTCACTCTAGTCCAGTATAAAGATACTGCCCCCTTTATCAGCAGGGCAAATAACAATACCTTTATCATCCATCAAAGATTTCAATGCCAACCGTTCATTGGATGACAGAATGTCACCACCTTTAACGGGCTTAGGATGGATCATAACATTCCTCTCAACAGTCGATTTGAATAATTTGATAGCCGGATTAGTAACCGGAGGTGTATACAAGCTCTTCAACTTAGGCACAATCGAGACAGGTTGTTGTTATCAGAATTCATAAAATGATGTTTGAGATTTATATTGCGGCACACATTTTAAAGGAGAAGGAAAGGCTAATAAGAGTTAATCTCAAGCTGCAGGCATACCTTCAGTTGTCTCAAGTCTCCCCATATTTCTCCCGTTCAGAAGATCTGAAGCCAAACAGGAAGAGAAAGCGCTGAGCTGTGTAAAGAAAGTTCCCATAATGCCTCACTCCTGCACCGAAACCGAGACCAAGTGTACATGCTCAGTTTGTAAGACTATAGGGCACATTTACTAATCCACGAACGGTCCGAATGTGTTTTTTCCGTAATGATCGGTATTTTTCCGACTTTTACGTCGCCGTTGCAACTTTTTCATATTTTCCACAACTTTTTAGTCGATGTTGCCTTTTTCGTCGCCGTCGCGAAAAAATCGTATTGTTGCGCCGAGTACGAAAGTTTCGGATTCATTCAAGCTTCAGTATCGTGACTTTCCTTGGGCCAGGTTGGAGCTGCAGAGTGCCATTTATTCCTCTGTGAGGCTTCCAAAATCATGCAAAGTCGGAAAGGTTCTTCCGCCGTTTACGATTGTTCAATATGATAAAGTCATTCGGGATTCGAATTTGTGCTTTGGTAAATCAGCCCCTATGAGTTAGCTCCTATGAGTTAGCTTCCTGCAGGTAAGAGCAGAGAGCTGCGTGTCTCTGGCACATGAATTACAGACACAAGAAATCTTTTCACAGAGAACTCAGTGCAGCGTTTCTCTGAGTGCTTATGGCTGTATTTACATAGACCTTTCTGATAAAGCTTCCTTAGTTTTTACCTTTCCTTCTCCTTTAAAGAACTCCCATTGGAATCACCTAAAACGATCCACAGGTACAAAAGATAGGCCCTTTTGCAGAACACTGATTTCACCAGTAGTTAAAGTTTGTTTTGCATCGAATAAGGATTAATTATATCTTAGTTGGGATCAAGTACAAGGTAGTGTTTTATTACTACAGAGAAAAAGGAAATCAATTTTAAAATTCTGAATTATTTAATTAAAATGGATTCTATGGGAGACAGGCTTTCCGTTATTCAGAGCTTTCTGGATAACGGGTTTCCGGGTAACCGATCCCATACCTGTATATTATAACACAAAAAAGCTTGAAAATGATATCCTTATAATCTGTGTTTAGTGATGTCAGTGACAGTGGTGTTATTCCTGTCACATGACTCACTGAAACTTGTAACTTGTGTATTATAATAAATAATGTATGGATATTAGAAGTCACCACAAAGTTTCAGGACCTGTATAAAAGCACTTGGACTCGTGATTTATAATATCCTTAAATTTTTCAGTAGGGGTACAATATTCACTGTATAATATGGGCTTTTAAAATACAATGTCAAAACTGCGTGTTTTAAAGACTACTCATTTTCTATTTGTACTTTTATAAATTACAGAATAGTTGAAAGCGGTCTGCATATTAATTTGTGCAAAACTTTCTACTCATTTTCTAGGTAATTAGGGTAAAATTCAGGTCTAATTAAGAGGTCAGATATGTTTGATGAAAGTAAAAGGATTTTTGTATGTGGACCACTGTCTTTTCCTATCTTTTATTGTTATTTTTTTTTACACATTTTTTAAACTGTTTCTCACTGTTTAAATCACAGAAGGTTAATTAAAACAGCGCCACTCTCTGCATTTCCCGGGGAATATTAACCTTGCAAAGTTTGTGTTAAATCACTGAAGTGATAGAATTGCATTTGCTTGATAAGAATTTGCTGTGAGAGCAAAGACAAGGCCATTTATAGTTCAGTGGCATTAATTGCTTAGCATTTAGATATTAGCACAGGAGTCTATTAATTAACTTGATAATAAAACTATTGGAATGTAGGCCGATGAAATGATTTGGTTTTAGTGGACCCATGGAGCTTGCCAGCGAGAGAGAAATAGATTCCCCTTTTCACTCTTGATCGTAAACTCCCAGAACACATTTTTCTTTTAATGAGACCTGATGCTGGAGATTGTATTGGACCCATGTGACATGCTCACAGAATGTGTTATTTTTTTGCGTGATGCATGAATCAGGTGTCCTTTCTTTCCAAGGCTTAACACATAATGAAAGATAAGGAACTGAACGTTTTTGTATTTTAAGATATCGACATTGCTAGTAAAAGAGGTATGAGAAGTAGAGAAGTATGAGAAGTAGATGGCCTGATTACATTTGGCAATATGGCTAACTAATGTAAGTATGAAGTTGAACCCTAAGCCAATATAAAATTCTAGCAGTTCTCAGTCAGAAACAACATTTAGGTGCAGCACAATACAGTTACTAAAATCAGTTAGTATGTTAGTATCAGTAGGTTTGGGATCCCTTATCTGAAAACCCGATATCCAGAAAGCTCCAAATTATGGAAAGCCTGTCTCCCATAGACTCCATTTTAATCAAATAATTCAGATTTTTAAAATTGATCTCCTTTTTCTCTGTAAAAATAAAACAGTGCTTGTATTTGATCCAAACTTAGATATAATTAATCCTTACTGGATGCAAAATAATCTTATTGAATTTAATTAATGTATTATTGATTTTTTTATAGACTTAAGGTATGGAGATCCAAATTACGGAAAGACCCCTTATCCGGAATACCCTTGGTCCCGAGCATTCTGGATAACGGGTCCTATACCTGTACCAAGGATAGACATACACTCTGAGGGTCTCTCTAACCTTATTCCTTCAACATTATCTGGAAATCCATGTGATCTAACTTCTGCGTAAATCCATGGGATTTAATTTCTCACCCTTTCCTGTCCACAGTCACTCAGGATGGCTGCCCTGTTAAATCCATGCACATTCAGTACCTTGATGTCACATTGGGCCTACTTGATAATCAGGAAAATCCAAGAAGGTGCCTACTAAGTGCTTACCGAATGCTAAAGAATTGTGTCTTTAAACCATTTGGACTGAGTGGAGCTTCTGTAGTACTTGTCAATGTGGTGGCTGCATTGAATATGTGAAATTGTAATTTTCCGGCAGTTTTAGAGTATTTGATTGGGTAAACTTGTAAAAGGGCTATTTCCGGGGAACTTGTGGAAGTCTTGTAGTAGCTGTGAGGTCATTTGAAAGGCTTATTGCCATAGAAGTGATACAGTTGGGCAATGCCACTAAATGTGAAGTAGGGAGCTACATCCATGCCAGCAGTTTGCTGTGTAATTGGCTTTGATTTTGGTAAACTATTGTGGCATCAGATGCCATCTGTATAGGAGCTTAATATGAGTTTATATGTAGTTGGTGCATTTAGTGATTGCTTTAGATGTTGTGAGAGCGCTTTGACTAAATAGTAAATGTTTTTTTTTGTATTTCTTGTGGCTACTTTTCCATGTATAGAAACTTAATGTTAACATGGGCTGTGAGTAATTTGTAACAGTCCGAAAGAAGGTACCTCAACTCTGCAGTAATACTGATATGTTCCTATGGGTTTTCATACATGTCTGTATCTCTCAAAGTAGTTTCTGAGATGTTTTCATTTCTAGAATGCTAATTCCAGGGTTTTGTCTCAATAGCTCTTTCTAAGTACATAGAAGTGCATAGATAGCTAGGGAAACTAACACTCAGAGAGCTGTTGAGCCGAGATAGAACTTTAATATTGTATACATCTAATCCAGCCTGAAACCTCAGTGCTGTAATTACACTTTTCTCACTTTAGTGGCGCATCACAGTATTAATTTACTGTAAGTGCTTCTCCATTGTTTGCAGCAATTAGAAGTGCACCAGTACAACATATGTAAGAAGGCAAGAGAAGGTAATAATTCTACTCCAAGACCTTGTTAATGTTCTGCTATAGATGGAATAGATGGAAGATGGAGTAGAATGTTAAAGCCTTGACAGCAGATGGAGCTTAATAGGAAATTCTTTTGTGCAGATATATTATCTTCAAATCTGTACTTGTAGCCAGCTACTTGTTGTGGGTACAAAACACTAGAAAATACCCTGCCATATACAGTACTTAGAATTGTCTCTGCTAAGACAGAGACAATTATTATTTTGTAGCCATGACGAGTAGCTGGCTACAAGCATTTTTGTGTGTCATTTCTTCAACACTACCATAGACTATTTGTGGGCTAATGCATAAGATGTTTAATCTTCAGTCATTCAACCTTACATCTGGTAGGTTTTACACACTTTCGTCTTATCTTATTGTATCTAAAAACGTGTTTTATCTACCATACTGGTAAAATTTTGAGAATTGATTTTGTCATCATAGTATTGCAGAAATCCCATCTGAGATGTGTGATTTTAGAGACTTTAAATTCCTACTTTCACTAGGAATATTTTTTCATAATCATCTGTCCACAGAATAAGAGGAACTACAAACTTGGTTTCCTGCATACCTATTTATGATATACTGTATGATTTATCTGAATTTGGTGTCAACTTAGGTAAAATAGTTGTAACTATATAATTCAAGAACTGAAGTTTGACTGGCTTTAATATTCCTCAATATTTTCCAGTATGGAAGACCTTTGTGTCAAAGGAAGTAGTCAGTACAGTCCTGAAGAGAGATGAGATCAAAGAATCTGGCATAAGCCTCTCTGGACCAGGGGAGCATGAAACATGCAGCATCACTTTACTATTGTTCTGCTGCTGTATATATTATTTTCTGTGCTTTTTTCCCCACATCACCTTGCTTTTTCTTTACTTTTCACATTTGCTCTTGTTTTGTTTGTTTGTTCCAACCTCATGGGTAGAGTGTTTATTTGCCCCATAGTATTTGATTTGGTGAAATTACCTTGCCAACTAGCACTGCAATTGAACTATCATCTTTAAATTAGACCCTCAGAGTTTTAAACTCTTTTATTGGCCTTGTTCGTTCACTGGCAATGTTTCAAACCTCAAATGCATTTATGAATTATAACTATTTCAGAATTTACTGACAGCTTCATTCTACATTTAAGTAAGCTTCCAGTGCTATTTTCCAATTGCCTTTCTTTTCCTTTTACTCGTTAGAAATGCTTTAGGCTATTTTTTCGCAAGTATTATTTAAAAAAAAAAAAAACAACAAAAAAAAAAACATTCCTTCTAAATGCACACCGTTTTCTTAGCCTCTGGTCACCCATTAAAAAAATCTACTCTTTGGAGCTCTTAGTGCCACTAACTTAACAGAATGCAAGTCATATCATCTGTGTTTTAATCCAATTCTGAGATGACAATTTGAAATAATGTATGGTTTGCTAAAACATTTTCATACAAAATAGGCTTTTTAACAGGGCACAAACTTTGAGTGGCATGGATGTGATGGGCAAATGTATGAAACACACCCAATTTCCTTTTGGTCTTATAAGTGAAACAGCTTTACCTCAAAACGTCACATCTTAGTGAAATGAGAATCTGTCTTCGATTCTTTCTATTTGACATGTTTCAAACAAGGAATTTTTATAATTGTAGCTTTACAAATCTTTAAACATGGCAATATAAATTTAGAATTGGGTAATCAATGGATGTTTTAGTAAAAAAGTTAGAATGGTTACAAGAACTATGAAAAGTTTAGACAAGTAAGCAGCTGTCCAACCAGTTTGGGCTGCAGGGGTCAGTAATCAACCAGCAAGGGCAGCACAAGGGACAATTTTTAACAAAGAAGAATGGTATGGAGTAGCTCAAAGCTAGCATAAAGGCCAGTGTCATAAAAAGAATAAAATCTTAATCGGTTATTTTGAAATAAGTATTATACCAAATCCTAATATTCAGTGCATCCATATTGGCTGGGGAAAAAGGGATAGTTTACATTTATATTATTTTTAGCCAGTAGAATAGCCAGTTTGACTGATCTTCATTTTTTATTTGTTTATTGTTTTTTAATTATTTGCCGCCTTCCTCTGACTGTTACCAGCTTTCAATTGGAGGTCACTGACCCCATCAGCCAAAGAACTATTTCTCTGTGAAGCTGATTTTTAGGTACTATTAAGAGCCAGTCTAAGTGCTCAGCACGTGCCTGAGTTGATGAATTTACAAGTCAGGCTGACATACTAGTGTGCATGCTGCTATAATGCAGCTATTTTTTGTCTTCTGTTTGGCTTCTCTGCTTTTCATTATTCTGTGACTTCTACAATTCTATGGGCTGTCATTGGAAAGTGAGTGACTAAGACCAGTTATACTGCTTCTTTTGCCAGTATAGACATGTGAAATAGCATATTTATTTGGAGCACTTGGAACAAAGTTATATGCATTGCTTCTCTGCAGAAATACAGGGTTTATTTATATGGGTGTGTGCTTAGCTTTGGGTGTATAAGCATGTTACTGTTTTTATACAAACGTAGGCAGAATAGCTACAAAAGGAATAAGAAAGCTTATTATGAAAAACAAATTGTGGGTCAACACTGGGCAAATTTCCATCTAGGCAGTAACTCAAGCAACAAGATGTTTGTTTTCATTGTTCTACCTGCATCTGCCGCAAAAAAGCTAATCACTGATTGGTTGCTATTGGTTACAGTTCAGGTGCAAATTGGCCCATTGTTTATTATAATTTGTGTCATTACAGACTGCATCAGACATCTTTTCAGTTGCTCAGTGATAAACTAGAAAAAAATTATAAAATCTTAGTGCTGCTATCCTGAGTGATCACCAGGAATTTAAAATAAACACCCATGTGGTCATCACAGTAGTTTATCTTCCAATAAAACAACAAGCACACTCAAAATGGTTGGCTTATGAATAAAAGTACTTAAAAGTAATAAAAGAATCATTAACAATATGGAACAAGCTTCTAGTATATATCAGAAATGGAAATAGCGTCAACAAATCATAAACATTGTTATAAGGCTTTGTATTTCACTGAATACATACAGATCTAAACAAATAATCTTTTTTTTTTTTTTTTTTTAATGAAAGTAAACAGAAAGATGAGCACTCCAAGAGTAGTATAAAAATGTGGGTTTATTACACTTTTAAAACACTGACAAGTTTAAAAAAACCTTTTTTTTGCCTCAATTACACATCCTCCATTAAGGATGCTCTATTGAGGCGCGAAGCATGTTGAGGTAGAAGTAGTGGTGAACTAGCGTTATTTATGTTTTACTAATGTAAAAAAATCTGCATTTTTTTTTACTACTACTCTTGGAGCACTGTTTTGTGGAGACTGATTTGGTACGGCGAAAACCTGATTGTGTGTAGCAGAATCTCATGAGTGAAGTCCAGTATATAATCTGCATCGGCCGATGCCTTTTTGTGTTTCTAATGCATATTGTTCATATGAATGTTTAATTTTCTCATAGAATAGATACAACTTGGATAATACTTTACTGCTGTGCCCTATTTTCCTGAATAGTTTCAGTCATGCATTTTAACATTCCAGGTGGTTATGTGTAGCATCTGTTATCTAGAATGCTTGGGACCTGGGGTTTTCTGCATAAGTGATCTTTCTGTAGTTTAGATCTCCCTACCCTAAGGCTGCTGAAAATCACTTAAAAAAAATGGAGATAAAGAAAATAATTTTAAAAATGTTAAAAAACTATTTGCTTATAATGGAGTCTATGAGAGATGGTCATTCCATAATTCAGAACTTTATGGATCACGGTTTTCCAAATAAGGATATCTTATCTGTAGATATCTGTTATAATAAATAATTGTGAAAGAATAATTAAGGACCCATTAGGGTTTGCATGTATTTAATTGGTTTGACTTTTTTATGTAAGTAGTTAAATATAAATAAAGATATACATATAAGTGAGAATTCCCCTTAAAGAATGACAGCAGCACTTCCTCAGACATAATCACAGTAGGTATATCCCTATGCATATCTCTCTTCCACATTTAATGACCTTTTATCTGTATGAAGAAAAGAATTGGTTTGCTGAGCTATGTGTAGGAGGGCCGCAATGTATCTATATTTTAATTAGTTGCATCATGACTGTAAACGTTGCTTTGAAATAACTCGAAAAATAAACAGTGACATGTTTTCGGTTAAGCATTTGTGCCTACTGTGTATGCTGGAACTTAACCTTTCTTATTCAATTAGCTTGCTAGACCTTTGGAGCCTGGTCTCTGTAAATGCCAGCAGCAAATATTATCATGTTTACCTTCCTTTTTTTTCTCTCTTTTTTTTTAATATGTGAAGGAACCTGAATAATATGCTTTGTAATTTTCTCTCTAACAAGTTCTCTCTATTTTATTGTCTACTGTTGTATTTATAATGAAAAAATGTGGGTTATTTTTAGTTTTTCAAACAGCATTTACTATACAACATGGTTTACACAATAAAATAATTGGTAGCAGAATAAGATGTGAACTTTCCAAAGGTCTCAAATACAGAATTGTCTGATCATTAAAACTCCCAGAAGCACTTGTTTTCATTAGTAGGGCTCTTCCAGCTTCCCATTATTTTTTTTTAGTTCTGTCTAAAGCCTTACCAATCCCCTCTCTTGCCTCCAGGAAAAGAAAGAATGACTTACATTTAAGGGTACAGCTGCAACTTGACAGTTTGCAAGTTTTGACTGTTATTAGCCCCTAACTTGAAAATGTCATAATATATCCTATTTTTTTCCCCATTGCTGCATAAAGGGTTTCCAACCCTTTTGGGTAGGAGAAAAGAGTTTTTTTTTGTTTTTTTTTCTCTTTGGCCTCAATAAAGTCCAAGGTCTTGTCAAGGTAATCTTTAGACTGATACAGATATGATGATTTATATTTGAACTTAAGAATATGTCTATGATATAATGCTGTAAAGCGCAGGAATTGAAATGATTTAGGCCTGTGGCACATGGTTTTTGTTTTGACAACCATTGCCATCCACAGAAAAACAGCTACATTTTTTGCACAGTACACCGGTTAGCACTACCAGGGCACTTTCCATTTTATAACATAACAAGTGGTGACAGGCCAGCCACATCCAGCTTGTGCAGTGCTTCTTGCACAGAGCCGATTAATGTTCATGTATGGTTTTTTATTAAATGGTATTAAAAAATCTGAATATAGAAAATTCAGTTGAATAAAAAAACTTTAAAACCATGAATTTACAAACTCGAAAATCTCGAATTGAAATCTCTTGAAGTTTGCCTAGGACTCCCATTGACTTTTACATAAACTTGCAAGCCTTTAGATGCCGAAGTTTTACGTTCAAATTTTCAAATTAATAAATACCAAACATTTGGGTTTTTTTAAACCATAATTCAATATTGGGAGTTTTTGCACAAAAAACTTTGAATCGTGGAAAAATAAAAATCAAATTCAAGCGATGATAAATCACCCCTCTAAGACTCCTGTGCTTGTCAGGTATAAACTATATATATCTACATGACTTTGACCCACAATAGTTTAGCTCATTCTGATTTTAGTAAGGAATGAGGGTTGTCAAGTGAATTAATATTATTTAGCAACTATAGAGTTGATTGAATTATTTTACGCCTGATGTAAGTTATGTGGTCAAAAATCATGTCAACACAAACCCTTCTCGATCAAACATTCAAATGATAAATCTTTCTATATTTCTTTGCATTTTAAGTTTACTTGTTAATGATTAATGTTGTTGGCTTTTTTTTGTTTTAGGAAGTTGCACAGGAAGGTTATGGAAACAGACTCCAGCCTCCTTCAGTGGCTCCAGGGAAAAGCAACAATGAAGACATGAACCTGATGCAGCAAGAAAGGCCATCAAGCTTACCAGTAAGATAAAATTTTCTCATTAATTTTGCTAATGCCTGTCTTGGTATTTACCTTTGAAAAGTGACAAATACAGTCCCTACAATTCACTGAGCACTGGCAGGACATCTGATCCAGTTACTGACACTACTGCATGACTTACATTTTGCAAAGGTAACTGTCAGTGTTGCTTTAAAGGAGAGGGAAAGTTAATTTGGCATTCTACTGTCAATTGATTAGCCACATTAGTGCAAACTAAAATGCTAAATTTATTCAGCAGAAAGCTTTACCATACCAGACCAACGAGTCCTAGGAGCTCCCTCCCTTTGTTTAAGATAGCAGCTACCATTTTAGCTTGGTCTTCAGTAACTTCCTGCTGCTGGTAGCATATATCACACATTTTTATGGGAGGGGGAGCAGGAAAATGGAAAGAGGAGAGAGCTGCTCAGACTCTGGCCCTAGGAATTAAGGATTTTTCTGAGAGAGGAGAGTCTGATAAATGTACATGTGTACACAAAAAAGACAAGAAATCATGTTTCTTTTGATAGAGGACTCTCTATCTAGTGGCTATTCTGTGACTGCTTATGGCTGTATTTACATAGACCTTTCTGATAAAGCTTACTTAGTTTTTACTTTTCCTTCTCCTTTAAGTCTTCAAAGGCATTAAAGACTTATATACAATTTCTTCTGAAATTCTTTAAAGAGTTTGTTTTAACATCTTTTCCTGAAATTGTGTATTGATATGAAAAAATAATTAAATTCAAGGAAAGTCAAAGGGAACCCGTCACTCTAAGAAATAATTCTAAATTCTAATGTGCTACTCAGGCAAAATAAACTTTACTTACACTGTATAAATTATATAAATCTTGTTTTCTTCAGTCTTGGAATTCACAATCACAGCAAGCAGACAGGCACCGTTTTGCGGGCACTGTTATTAAGGCAAGCTTTGTATCGTGCCAAAATCTTGTGTATTAGCCAGAATGGGGGACCCGATGCCCATGCAGAGGATACACAATAATAGACCATGAGGAGGGAGGGGGGATGAGATGAGTGCAATGACATCAAGAAAATGCTGAACTGAAAGTCAAAATAACTGCCTGCCCCTGCCTCTGTGTCTGAGGCATAGAGGTGGGAAAGGCAAAATATGATTGACAACTACATTTTTTAAATGAGTTTCTAACAAGTATGGATGTTTGAATAAAAAATAATTTGTGTTTCATATTTAATTTGAAAAGGACTTTTATTATATAGATTTTTATATAGTCTGGGTGACAGGTTCCCTTTAAGAAGCAGTCATGCATAGAAATAATAGTTAGAATTATTTGAGAAAAAATCCTGCAATATAGCACGTTTAATGTTGGAATGTATTAAAATGTTTTCAAACGGCCATGACAAAGATCACAAACTAAGCCAATTTCCCCATATTTCTCTATTCTTTCTATTTTTCAAGTCAAAGTCTATTTTTTAAGTCAAATATAGATAAGGCTTGTGCATTTTAGTCAAGATTCCTACAAAATAATCATTAGAATCATTTGGTAGTCCCTTGTTATTGCTTTGCCAATTGCTCAATATTAAGAAGGAAATGCCTCCCAGCATTGCAACATATACAGTCCTTACATTAGAAATGAATGCGTGCATGTCAAGTGCCAAATACCCTACAAACACAAATTATGTTATTTCACTGAAAACCAGCAAAAGCCTTTTCCCATAAATGGAAAATGCTCTCAGCTTGAGCTTTCTGTCTGGTGAAAAGGTCAGCAAGAAAAACTAAGAGTACACTGAGTTTTGTCTGAATAGCCTCTGATAACAAAGTGCACATACACTGTGATAATGTTTAGACATTCATCCATCAAAGAAAGCTGTTTTTGTAGATGTAATTTGAACAAACCATTCCTTTTTTATCTGGCTTCAAGCCTCTCTGTTGAAGTATTTGCCCCCACTCCAGGCATTTGTGTCTGCTTCCCCTTCACTTTTTTTGGGTTTCATCTTGCCATTTGTAAACTATTTGAAATATGTTGTTTTCCTTTGTTTGGGTCAAGGAATTTAAGTTAAAAATTACTACTGTGTGATTGAAGCCTTTTAACTCCTCAAGCCCTTCATTTCTAGTGAATAGAGCTACCTTCCTCCATTTTCCAGAACATGTTGAGCATTCATTCTTTTTTTGAGCACAGACTGTAATTTAATGCTGGCAGTATGATGCCCTGCTGCACCTTGATTAAGCCTGAAATAAAGGAAAACATTTAAAAAAACTCAATGAAGGGACTAAGCTTTTTCTGAATGCTTTGCTCAGCGATAAATCTGCTATGCAAAGAAATTGAAAAAATAGATAGATCAAATATATATAAAGCCACACACACAACTTTATGTATATGACAATATTTTCCTGTCTGTCTAAAGTGCCTGTTTATGGACAGAAGTAGTTTGTTTATTTTCACCTATATATCATGTTCTTTATGTTCTCTTTAAATAGTTAATAGTATATGCTGCACTTTTCCCTGATTCTGTCAAAGAGTTTGGCCCTTTATTAAACAGTAGCAGAAGCCACTATTTGAAAGGTTTTGTATTTTAACCATTAAGTGCTGTGTTAATTTATGTGGCAAAAATTGCCTACAGCTAGGTTATGACTATATAGATTAGATCTATACTCCAGAGCAGTCTTAATTTCCTTGGAACAGACAACAGAAAAAGTTGTCTTGTTCAACAAGATGGGATATTCAGCCATCTTTTCAACTTGCCTTGCAATCAAAAGGGCATTAAAAGAAGAAATTGTGAGCACCTTCTTTTTGACAGTCTTTACTGGGTTGTTTTCTGACCAGTGTATTTTATCTTTTGTTAGTCCATCACGACTCCTTGCTGTCCTTAATTTTTTTTTCTTCTTTATCTTTTCTTCTGCACTCTGGCCGAAGCTTTGCCTATCAGTGCAGCTTACACTAAGTTATGGAGGAGAGTGAATCTGCTTCTCTCTGCCTGCTTACCAAAAATATAAATAAAATACACTAAAATGCACTTTCTTAGATTCCTTTGAAACATTTACCCTTAAAAAGTCAGTGCAAGTTACCTGTGGATAAACTCTTGTCTGAATAATATTATTTATATTTTTTTGGAAATTGTTATTGAAGTAACAATAAAAAAAATGGTACACCTGTTTTGTTTTATAAGTGGTAGACGCTGATAACAATTTAGAAACTGGGGTTAAATACTTATTTTGTAATCGATTGTGGAGTGTTTTGCTGCGAGGGCTGTTATCTTTGTTTTGCCTCCTACTATGAACTCTCAGTATTTCTATTTCTTTCCATATTTTGGCTACAGCTGACCTCATGTACCAAGTTATTGTAAAAATATGTGTGATAACTAATACCAAGGGGAACTGAAGCAAAAGAGATCTATTAAACTCTTTAAAGTCAAGCTTTACCCTGTCTTATACTACAGAGGCGATTCAATTTTGCCTTCTGCTAGCTACTGCTGCGATTACATTATGTTAACTTTGTCGTGCAATTTTGATGAGATAAAAGGAGTGTGCCCTAGTTGGAAGAATGGTGTGAATCCGCAGGGTATAGAGCAGGCAGTAGAAAATGGAATATCTTCAACAGTTTTATTTCTTTTTATGACACATACAAGTGGCAAGAACATTAGAGGTTTGAAAAGGCTTATTGTAACATCAATACAATTTTTGTTTTAGAATAATTCCGCTCACTTTATAGCTCTTCTAGCTAAAATATTCCTGTTTCAGTTTGTCGCAGTTCAAAAGTACAGCATTCCTTTCTAAACCTAATGAATATACTGTATGTTTTTTTGTATTTAGCAATGTTCAAAGCCTTGAGAATAACAATATAGTCTCTTTATTGTGCTTTCTTCTATAAAACACAAGTTGAATGCTCAAAGCTTTTAATGTCTGGTGCACCTTTTCCTGAAATTTCTGACTTTATGCTGTTATAGTTATTATTTGTAATAATAAAAGTTCCTTAAATTACACGCATTACCTTTCATTTACTTGATTTGATATTTCTAGTGACAAAACTGTGGAGGCAAGCCTGCCACAAATTAGCCATGTGCTTTTCAATTTCAGGTATTATACTTTGTGGGTGTTGTTCTGCATCTCCTATTTGTAAGATTAATTATGTGGACCTAATACCTTATTCCCCAGCTAGTTTGCTTAGGTGCAGTAACAATAAGATGTTTGCTTTAAAAAAAGTTGACCAGTGAGCCTGTATACTCCCTTTTCACTCACAATAGACATTGGATAAACTTACCTTACATGATCTGGCCTACACAAAGATACCATAGAGTGATATCTAATTAAACCTGGTTTTTGTTCTTCGTTCTCCTATGTTTTACCTACCCTTTCTCCTTTTTTATTTACTATCCCTATAACTGGCAGTCTGCAAAGAATACAAATACACCAGGGCTGGTAAAGCTGGAACCCCAACTTTCTCAAATGTACAGTGGTGTGAAAAACTATTTGCCCCCTTCCTGATTTCTTATTCTTTTGCATGTTTGTCACACTTAAATGTTTCTGCTCATCAAAAACCGTTAACTATTAGTCAAAGATAACATAATTGAACACAAAATGCAGTTTTTAAATGAAGGTTTACGTTATTAAGGGAGAAAAAAAACTCCAAATCTACATGGCCCTGTGTGAAAAAGTGATTGCCCCCCTTGTTAAAAAATAACTTAACTGTGGTTTATCACACCTGAGTTCAATTTCTGTAGTCACCCCCAGGCCTGATTAATGCCACACCTGTCTCAATCAAGAAATCACTTAAATAGGAGCTACCTGACACAGAGAAGTAGACCAAAAGCACCTCAAAAGCTAGACATCATGCCAAGATCCAAAGAAATTCAGGAACATATGAGAACAAAAGTAATTGACATCTATCAGTCTGGTAAAGGTTATAAAGCCATTTCTAAAGCTTTGGGACTCCAGCGAACCACAGTGAGAGCCATTATCCACAAATGGCAAAAACATGGAACAGTGGTGAACCTTCCCAGGAGTGGCCGGCCGACCAAAATTACCCCAAGAGCGCAGAGACAACTCATCCGAGAGGCCACAAAAAAACCCAGGACAACATCTAAAGAACTGCAGGCCTCACTTGCCTCAATTAAGGTCAGTGTTCACGACTCCACCATAAGAAAGAGACTGGGCAAAAACGGCCTGCATGGCAGATTTCCAAGGCGCAAACCACTTTTAAGCAAAAAGAACATTATGGCTCGTCTCAATTTTGCTAAAAAACATCTCAATGATTGCCAAGACTTTTGGGAAAATACCTTGTGGACCGACGAGACAAAAGTTGAACTTTTTGGAAGGTGCGTGTCCCGTTACATCTGGCGTAAAAGTAACACAGCATTTCAGAAAAAGAACATCATACCAACAGTAAAATATGGTGGTGGTAGTGTGATGGTCTGGGGTTGTTTTGCTGCTTCAAAACCTGGAAGGCTTGCTGTGATAGATGGAACCATGAATTCTACTGTCTACCAAAAAATCCTGAAGGAGAATGTCCGGCCATCTGTTCGTCAACTCAAGCTGAAGCGATCTTGGGTGCTGCAGCAGGACAATGACCCAAAACACACCAGCAAATCCACCTCTGAATGGCTGAAGAAAAACAAAATGAAGACTTTGGAGTGGCCTAGTCAAAGTCCTGACCTGAATCCTATTGAGATGTTGTGGCATGACCTTAAAAAGGCGGTTCATGCTAGAAAACCCTCAAATAAAGCTGAATTACAACAAAAAAGATGAGTGGGCCAAAATTCCTCCAGAGCGCTGTAAAAGACTCGTTGCAAGTTATCGCAAACGCTTGATTGCAGTTATTGCTGCTAAGGGTCCTACAATGGCAAAAGTTGGAACAGAGCTCACCTGCACAACTCATTTTTTAAACGGGAACTCCACCCAAACAACAACTAAGCTTTTTGAAAAGTAAACAATTTTAAGCAACTTTGCAGTATACATCAGTTAAAAACATGCAGCATTTTCATTTCATTTTTATTAAAGTAATAGTATGGTTCAGAACACTTACATAAGCCTGGTCCCCTGTTCTCCTGCTGATCTGGCTGACTACTTTAGTAGTAAACTGTCCTGAGCCTACCTTCAGCTTGTATCCTCCATATCCCACAATCCCCTGCACACATGATATCAATAAGAAGCATCACAGTGCAATGCATTGTGGGTTATGTAGTTCCTTCATGCTGGTCTGTAAGCTGCAGTGAAGTTGTTACAATTTGTAACATCAATGTTTTAGTCCCTCCACCCTTGCCAGGATTTCAAATGATGCAGAAGGAGAAAAACTGTTTTGCAGTTGGATTTCATCATATAAACATGGTATCTAATCATACTTTTTGAAGGAGCAGATTACAGTAATAGGTATATTAGGGGTTTCTGTTTTGTGTGGGGCTCTGTAACAAAGTTTGGTTCGGTAGCCGGAGTTTCCCTTTAAGTGATGCTGGACACCTTATGGGGTGCTACCATATAATCCAAGATAGGTCAGAAGGGCACACGCTGTTGTATGGCCAATCTTATTGGTGATAGAGGGAGGGCAGAGCTGTGCATCGGTATCACTGTTTACAAGCATGGACCAATATGACTTCTGCAGTGTGTGCAAAGCTGGAAATAAAATCACTGACACTTAAAAGCTGGCTTTAAAAGATCAAACTATAGAGATCTACTGGGTACAGTTTAAAGGCATTAATAATTACTGTTACAGGACTGCTGAACCTCTATATTTCTTGTTCTGGGGGGTTGAATATTTAATGCAAATGCCACATTTCAGTGTGTACTTGTTTCTTGAAATTTTTTTTCCTAACATACATAACAGTAACATTAACTATGACAATAAAAAAATCAGCAAGGTTCTGAATACTTTTTGCAAGTGTAATTTTAAATTAAGCAGATCTTAGCAGGTAATCTATAACAATCCATAAATGCCAACAATATCAGATAATAGAATTGGAGCAATAAAGATTTTCAAAATAAAGTATTTCACTGAGCTCACTGAATCCTGCATCATCTTAGATTTTTTTTTATTTCACTAACAAAACAATATGGGATATTTTCATGTTTCTCCAACGCTTCCATTCAGTTAATTTGGCCCTGACTAATGCCGAGAAGCTTTCTTTCAGGAGAGAAAGATTCCCTGCAAGCATACCCTTCCCAGAATATTTTTATAATTCATCATCAGCTGACATAGCCGAAGCAGTAATTTTTAACCACTCCCTATAGCTGCTGCTGCTGCAAGGATGAAATTACATCTTTGTCTTTGAAGTCAAGCACACTGTTAGGGTTGCCATGACAACAGGCTGCGTAATAGCCTCTGCTGATGATTGGTATTTAACGCCTGATCACAGTCTCCTATAAGGCTTATTTTGTACAGTGATTTCTGGGCTAATCTTTTTACTAATTTTTTTTTTTTAATCTACTTTTTATATCTTGTTAATTCATGTGAACTGATAAGTGTTCTCTATCTTTCGATCATTAGAAATAGGTTGTTCTGTATATGGGTAGATGTATGTTATATATATATATATATATATATATATATATATATATATATATATAAGGATATACAAATTCTTAGACTGTACCGGAAAGAAAAAAATCACAGGAAGAGCTAATGTGTGACTTTAATAAGTATTGTATGGGCAGCACAATATTTCTGGGTATTAAAAATCAGCATACATCGTGCTTCCTTGGTCATAGTTTCTTTTACATTTTTTATATAGACATTTCACTTTAAGTCAAATATATGTCAAAGTGTTAGCACTGTCAAATGGTTTATTTGTGCCAAAAACAATATACAGGTATGGGACCTATTATTTAAACTGCTGGGAACCTGAGGATTTTTGGTTTTCTGAAAATGGATTCATGAAGCTTAGGATCAACTAACTACATTTTATTATTAAAATTTAACTATTTGTTTAAAACAGACACTATATTAGGTGGTCTTCTCTTAATTTGGAACTTTCTGAATAACTAGTTTCCAGATAAGAGATTCCATACCTGTATAGTAGTAATGTGCGGGTCGAGAAATACTCAACCCAAACCCTACCCAACCCAGCTTCCTATTTAGAGACCCGGAAGAGGAAGCCGCCAGTGTAAGGTTGCGGGTGGGGAGGTTGAGGGGAAGCGTTCCACCCGAACCCACCGCCTGCAATCCACAGTTGATGTAACCCACAGGTCCCGCGGGTATCGGGCCGGCCCCCACACATAACTACTGTCTAGCATTTTGAAGTGATGAACTAATCGAAAAAGACAAACATAAAGCCAAATCCTAGCTTGCTATTAACATCCCACAATTTAACAGTTGAACATCATGTTGCAATATTTTGACCTGAATCAAAGTTATTATTGACAGGTGGGTGCAACCCCAAAAGCACTGCTGATTATGAGGCAGTGTAAAGCACAGACAAATACTTTACAGTTTATGACGCTATTTCATAGCTCCACCAATTTCAACTTTATTTTATATACTAGCTACGCTTTTGTACTCAGAATTTGTTTGTTCTTATTTTTAGGCAAGTTAGACCCTTTAACAAGTGAATTTGCTTAGAAGCATGTGCTGTAATCTCATGGAAGTGACTGCAGGTAAAAGATGAAACTTATTTTCAGCACCATTGTCCTTTCCCTCAGTTACTTTTAAAGTAACGACATTCTTTTAAACATGGCTTACATACTACTTTGTATTAGGTTTGGTGAATATTGTGTTTTGATTAATGATCTTTCACTTGTGTAATGGTACATTAAATAGATTGATGGCTCTTAATGATTTTGTGCTTCAGAGCATCACTCTAGGGATCCATGTGGTCACGCTTTGGATGTGTTGGAGAGTTGACTGACTTAATTCCTGTATTGTACGGATTTTTACTTTACTTTAGAAACTCTTCTCATCAGACTGGAAAGGGATCTGACGCAAGTTCATTGCCCCAAAAATATACTTTCGTTGCTGATGTAGGTATTTTAAAATACGCACAACACCTAAAAACAATAGTCAAAGGGAAGAGACCAACATAGAATACAAGAACTGATACTTAAAGCAATGCTTGTTATCATTGACTCTAGAATCTTATGGGATTCCACATTTTTTTTTTGACTGGTTTGCAAAGAGACTTAATTATAAGTAGCAATTTTGAGTATATTGTCTATTGGAATGGACACCAACATTCAAATGTTCGGTTATTTAGACAGGACTTCCAGATTAAACATTTAACTGAAAACTGATTATTGAGACTTGCATCTCCCCATTGTAAGCATTAGATGTTCTCTTGGTCAGAAATGTATTTAGAAAATATGCATTTAATCCCCACTTATTTGGCCTTTTAATATATATATTTTGAAGAGGCTAAGAATACATGCATTCATAATTTAATGAATGTATTTTTGGTAACTTTTTTATTAAATTAGAACCAATTATTTTGGATCTATTGATTGTGCCTTATAATATAATATTTTATAACCTAATGTTAGAAAATGAAAAAAATAGCTTTACGGCTTCACAGTTCTAAAAGGTTTTTTCTTTAGTTGAAATGGAACCCTGGTGCTACTGCCTGGTTAGGAGATTGCTCCAGGCTTCCCCTGTGTCAATAGACACAGCAGCACCTTTCCTGTAAGAGAAGGCAGAAGAGACTGAGAGGCACCTAGCCCAACAATACGGAAATGATGCAAGTACCTTAATAAAAGTGGTTTTACGCACAACTCATCTGTGGATTGTAAATGAGCCCCTTTGTGTCCACTTGCCTGAATAAGGAAACTTTATTCATAATCCATCTTTAATACTACCCTATGTAAAGCCATTACTTAGATTCCAGGCAAAACGACATTTCATACTTACGCAGAATGACCCAAATAATAACATAATTTTTTCTGTCTAGTAATGCTTAAAAAATGTATCCTGGGGGTTGGAAATTTACTGTTTGTATTATTTTCAGCAATTTATTTTTTGCGGTAAAAAAAAACAATTGCGGGGAAAAAAAAGGCTATTGTGGTTTTAAAACCATGAAAACCATAAGGATAATAAATCTGCCCCTTACTGTTCTTAATTTTAATTAAAAAAAAAGCTGGAAAAATTTGGCCAGTCTCCTGCTCGTCCCTGGTCACACCCTAATCCACACAGGCTTTAAATATACCATGGTCATGCATGCTGGAGTTTATTCTTTCATATTGCGATATCTTCTTCTTGTGTTCTATTTTGCATAAATTTGTTTTCTATCACCAAAACAGCCAAACATTTAAATGGGTAAATACCCTGCATTCTCCTATTATTTAATAATGGAAATCCCAGGAATACCCACATGCATGCAACTGTCATCTGACTGATATGCTACTAAAGCTGCTTGGCCTCTGAAGACCCCATAACTGGTTGGTAAATGAACGTTAAGAATGCTGGTACAGGGGAGCAGAGAGTGCAATGAGTAATAGGTTCTGTTTATGACAGCTCTTTGTTGATTTAAGAGAGAGCACTTACTGAAAGCTAAGCCATTTATATGATTATAAAGAGCACTTGGTTCTCTCCAGTTTGAAATGGAAAAAATAATTTCTAAATAGTTCTCTGTCAAGATGAATATAACACATTTTGTTTCTGATCTGTGTATGCAATCCGGCCTGCTTTTTCTGTGAAGAAAAATTGACAGCCAGTTTAAATGACCCATAGATTAATTGTTTTCTATAGAAGCTTTTCAGTAGGAACTTAATTTTGGTTACATAGAGTCCCAAAAATGTATCCAAAATGCTACATTATTTTTAGCAGCGCTACTTATATTTAACTTTATCATATATATATTATGATTAACAGGTTTTTTCCTGTCCAGTTTGTCTTTAACAGATAGCAAATACAGTGTAAGTTTGGTGCCTAAGGCCATTGTTACATGGGGCTGTTTCAGGGACTATATACAGTGGTGTGAAAAACTATTTGCCCCCTTCCTGATTTCTTATTCTTTTGTATGTTTGTCACACTTAAATGTTTCTGCTCATCAAAAACCGCTAACTATTAGTCAAAGATAACATAATTGAACACAAAATGCAGTTTTTAAATGAAGGTTTACGTTATTAAGGGAGAAAAAAAACTCCAAATCTACATGGCCCTGTGTGAAAAAGTGATTGCCCCCCTTGTTAAAAAATAACTTAACTGTGGTTTATCAATTTCAATTTTCAATTTCAATATCAATTTCTGTAGTCACCCCCAGGCCTGATTACTGCCACACCTGTTTCAATCAAGAAATCACTTAAATAGGAGCTACCTGACACAGAGAAGTAGACCAAAAGCACCTCAAAAGCTAGACATCATGCCAAGATCCAAAGAAATTCAGGAACAAATGAGAACAAAAGTAATTGAGATCTATCAGTCTGGTAAAGGTTATAAAGCCATTTCTAAAGCTTTGGGACTCCAGCGAACCACAGTGAGAGCCATTATCCACAAATGGCAAAAACATGGAACAGTGGGGAACCTTCCCAGGAGTGGCCGGCCGACCAAAATTACCCCAAGAGCGCAGAGACAACTCATCCGAGAGGCCACAAAAGACCCCAGGACAACATCTAAAGAACTGCAGGCCTCACTTGCCTCAATTAAGGTCAGTGTTCACGACTCCACCATAAGAAAGAGACTGGGCAAAAACGGCCTGCATGGCAGATTTCCAATGCGCAAACCACTTTTAAGCAAAAAGAACATTATGGCTCGTCTCAATTTTGCTAAAAAACATCTCAATGATTGCCAAGATCAATATCTTGTGGACAGACGAGACAAAAGTTGAACTTTTTGGAAGGTGCGTGTCCCATTACATCTGGCGTAAAAGTAACACAGCATTTCAGAAAAAGAACATCATACCAACAGTAAAATATGGTGGCGGTAGTGTGATGGTCTGGGGTTGTTTTGCTGCTTCAGGACCTGGAAGGCTTGCTGTGATAGATGGAACCATGAATTCTACTGTCTACCAAAAAATCCTGAAGGAGAATGTCCGGCCATCTGTTCGTCAACTCAAGCTGAAGCGATCTTGGGTGCTGCAGCAGGACAATGACCCAAAACACACCAGCAAACCCACCTCTGAATGGCTGAAGAAAAACAAAATGAAGACTTTGGAGTGGCCTAGTCAAAGTCCTGACCTGAATCCTATTGAGATGTTGTGGCATGACCTTAAAAAGGCGGTTCATGCTAGAAAACCCTCAAATAAAGCTGAATTACAACAATTCTGCAAAGATGAGTGGGCCAAAATTCCTCCAGAGCGCTGTAAAAGACTCATTGCAAGTTATCGCAAACGCTTGATTGCAGTTATTGCTGCTAAGGGTGGCCCAACCAGTTATTAGGTTCAGGGGGCAATTACTTTTTCACACAGGGCCATGTAGGTTTGGATTTTTTTTCTCCCTAAATAATAAAAACCCTCATTTAAAAACTGCATTTTGTGTTTACTTGTGTTATCTTTGACTAATAGTTAAATGTGTTTGATGAGCAGAAACATTTAAGTGTGACAAACATACAAAAGAATAAGAAATCAGGAAGGGGGCAAATAGTTTTTCACACCACTGTATAGGTACCCCAATAAAAGGGTGCTAAAACAACCAAAGACTGGCACTGAGCTTTGCCAGGCAATAGTTGCTTAAAAAATACATTATATTATTTATCCACTCCACTGTACATAGAACAGCAAGCAACAAGGTGATGTAACAGACCATAAATGAATACCAGTGTAAATTGTATACTATTACAAATAGTAATATTATTATTTTAAAATATGAATAATTCTAAGATAAATCTAAAATGTTATAATAGTAATAGTATATCGCTTACAAAATTATCCTTTGTATGGTTATCTACCTACCAAGTGCGGTAGGTTAAAAATAAAAAAAATAAACCCATGTGACATTGCCTTAAGGCACAGTTTTGCTATACTAATTATTAGTTAAAGAGAACCTGTCACCCAGATATAAAAAGCTGTATGATAAGTCCTTTCTATATTATACTTGAAACACCCTTTTTTTCAAATTAAAATGAAAACATCAATACCTGGGACAGGCAATCACTTCCACTTTCCATTCTGCACTTCCTAGATGTCACTGCACTCATCAAATTCCCCCTCTTTCCTTCCCGCCTACAATTGTGTAGCCTGTGCATGGGTATCAGGTCCCCTATTCTGGAGCGACCACAAGATGTTAGGGTTATACAAAACTTAATAAAAGTGTCCACAAAATGGAGCCTGCCTGCTGGGTGTAATAGTGACTGAAGGTAAAACTGAAGGTAAAAAAAAATAAAAACATTAAAATAATTTAAATACTGTAAGTTAAGTTTGTTTTGCTTGACTTGCTTGAATACAATAGAGAAGAATTTGGAATTATTTCTTAAGGTCACAGTTACCCTTTAAATGAAAAAGATTCAATATTGTTAATTTATCTGTTAATAATATAAAAATGACTTATTGTGTTTTGAAATAGGGGACTATGGAAAAAGTCATTGTCACTTTCTTGGATATTGGGTTTCTGGATAACAAATACCTTACCTGTACTGAATGCAGTGACCTTTCTAATGAGTAATTTATAATTTACAGAGTAAAATCATTACATTCTTGTCACAGAATGTCGGATAAGTAGTGTGGTTAGTATTGTGTATTTTGCTGCTTGTTTTCTAAAATAATACTTCACACTGATGTTATATCAGTATTTAACTATTTTTGATTATAATGCTACCTGGCCAGTATTTGGAAATAAATCCCTGTAGTCCATGAATAACACAAACTGCTATATTCATCTTTGTGCGCACACCTGTGAGTACCTTGGCCCATGGGAGATTTCAAGCTTGTAAGTCGCCCAAACACGTGGCTACAAACACCTGGGCTTTTTCTTTTTTTACTTACCCTAATATGAGGCATGAACATGTTGGATATTACCCTCCATTGACACAGTGAGAGTCAGTGAAATGTGATTTCTGGCACATTTTTATGACATAAAGTTTTATATGGAAAGACTTTTCTAATTTTTCATTGTGTACTCTGGAGAAGAAGTGCTTATAAGAGGGCATATTGTAAGGAAGAAAAACATGAATCAACACACTTGTGGGCTTTTGAAAAACTGAAATGAGCAGTTCATTTGGAGAAAATCAAGTTGCAAATTTGAGTTGGCCTGTGGCAGCATGCTGCATTTTCCAGTCGGAGAAGAAATAACTGTGAGCGTAATTAGACCATAGACTGGAGCTATTAAATTAGCTCATAAACATAGATGTCAGAATAAGAAAGATTCAATGTAAGTAATTATTTGGCTTTAATCATGTTTTCCTTTTCTATTAAGACCATAGGAGAACAATTTTTTTTCTTCAGTTGCGGTAGCTGTGTTTGCCTGTGAAACTGGGGGACCGGTTATAATGTGGAGATATGCATTATGGCAGGGATTCTAAACATTTGTTTAGGTTAAATCTAGGGGCAGGGATTGAAATTGATGTTGGTAAAAACACATTTCTAAAACTGTCAGTCACCATATAGTAAAATTTTCACAAATACGCAATTCACAACAGGTATCTAATTTGTCATAATAATTGCACATTTTCAAAAGTGAAAAAAATCTCTCATTATTGGGTTTCCAAAATTTAATTTTTACACTAATAAAAAGTTATTTGTGCGCCAACAATTTTTATGTGTACTGATAAGCCAAATAGTGTAATGGTCATTTTTCTGCCATTTCTGTTGTGCTGACACTAATATTGGTAAAAATGTCATGGATACAATTAATTCTTGAAAAAATTGTGTGATGCACACAGCTTTGCTAACCTACAGTTAGTTATGCACCTTAATTTAATGATAAGTTTCAATTGTAACATAAAATGTCACTTTATTATAAGGGGAACATTTGGATCTTTACTAATTAGCACACACACAGGTCAGTATTGGCTCAGATACAAACATTTTTCAAGATAATTTAAAAATATATATAGTTATAAGATCTGCAACAAGTTGTTTAGTGAAACACTGTGTGACTGCTAAAGCTGGGGATACATGGCTGGATCAGTGTGTGTCCATATTATTATAAAGTGCCAGCACAGCACCAAGGGTTTAAAGAACATTGGTCATTGCTGCTGCCTTCATGTTGTGCAGTGTTCCCCCCCCCTCCATCTAAAGTCTTGTAGCCATAACTGCTTTCTCATAGCAACAGCTTGACATTTGTTTTTTAATTTAGCTTTTAGATTGTTATTCATAAAGCTATTTAGCATAAACATAATTATGCTGATTTGACAAGTCAAGTAGTGAAGTGCTTTCAAGTAATTACAGGTATGTTGCAAAGATTAATTGCAAATTTTACATGTACCTATACTAAGAACACTAGCCACAGTCTGCATCTTTATTATACCCTCGTGGTTTATTCTTTTATACTACAAAACTAGTGGGGAGACACAGTTTTTTTTATTTATTTATTATTATAAATTTTTTTTCAAACTGACCATGAAAATGCTGAACTAGTATTTTCTCTTTGAGGCCCAATATTTCTCCATGCCTCCCCCTATGTTACAGATATATGAAGCAATTTCTTTATCGCAATTTTTGTGACGTTAAATATGCGTATACCCAATAACTTCCTCTATCTTTCTCTATCAAATTTCATTTAATGACTTACCCATGTTGTGATATGTACTTGTGGTTGTAGTTTGTTTTGTCTCTTCATGAAGCAGCATTATGTCTGGTGCTCTTGAGGTTTCTTTGCCTTTATCTCAGCCTACATACAGGTTGTTCTTGCACCCCCTCCGGCAACCCCTTCATTGGAAATCCCCATAGATCCACTATAGTCCCTGACTGTGTTAAAAAACAAGAGGTGGGTGTGTCCTGACAGTCCCAGCCAAAAGAAAAGTAGGAGGAGGATAGCCACAGACCTGCATTCCAGGGTTGCCAGGATGGCGTTTTTTCCTCCCAATTTGGGCTACTAATTTAAAGCCCTGGCAGGATTCCAAAGTGCAAACCCGCCAAGGTACAGTTTTGGGCTATTGTTTGGAGCTTTGGCAGGTTTGTAGTTTGGAAACTAGCCAAAGTTTTTTTTTCCTCCTAGTATGCTTGTTCCATTGCATGCTGGGTAATGTAGTTTGTATCTAACAATTGACCTACAGCTAGGATTAATATAAAACTACAATACCCAGCATGCAATTGGACAGTATAGACAGAGGCTCTGTTTTATATTTAATTTTGCTCTTTTAGACTCAACCTGTATGTTCTGCAACCAGCTCCCTGCTCTATAGGGTATGTGGTTGTACTATTACTTTCTACTGTGATGTGTTTATGCAACATTTGGAATCTATTTCTGTAGTGACTTCCAAGCTGGACTGGGCACAGAGGGAAGGGAATTACCAGTCGTCCCAGTAACTGGAGAGGGGGCACAGGGTATGGGCAGTGATTATATGCTTTAAAAAGCTGGGTTTTCCATATATACTTTTTTTTTTAGAATCTTTTTTCATTGCGCTTTTCATTTCATTTTTCATTGGGCTCTTTTTAGGCTATTTTTGGGCTACTTTCAAAGTGGCTTTTGGCTAGTTTTGGGCTGGTTTTAGATCTGACTTTGGCTAGTTTGGAAAAATAAATTTGGCAACCCTGCTGCATCAACACCCCCGCACAGCCAAGAAGTTCAGGGGGCAGGTAGTGGAACAGATAGGTGGGACAAATAGGGTTTTCTAAGCACAGTCTTTCTGTATTTACAGGAGTGTAATGCACTGGTACATTCTTTAAGGGGATTCACCTTCAGCAAAGGTGATGAGGTAGGCTCTTCCATTGTTTACTGAAATTATGGAAATGAGCAATCGTTGTTGATGAATGTTATTAGCAAAAATGTTTTCATTCAGGCAGATCCTACCATAGGAAGGTGAAAACTCTTTACTGCATTGATAAAAATAAAGGATGTCAGATAGGATCTGTGACCCCTTGGTCTAAATCAGTGATTCTCAACCTTTCTAATGCCGCAACCCTTTAATACAGTTCCTCATTTTGTGGTGACCCCAATCATAAATTTATTCCTAAAACCATTGGAAATATGTGTTTCCCGATGGTCTTAGACGAACCCTGTGAACGTTCGATCCCCAAAGGGGTCCCGACCCACAGGTTGAGAACCGCTGGTCTAAATGTTCTGTCACAAAGAAAGCTAGAATCCAAAAAAATACACCCTGGCTTCCCTATGCTTCCCATGCTAGTGTTAAAAATATTGAAATGTTCTCTTTCACTCACACTTCACTCACTCACACTCACACTGTTCTTTACTAAACATTGCACATTGTTTTCAAGCACAGTATTTGTATATGACATTTCCTACTTATGTTATTATGGTATTGCCCTGTAATATACAAGTATAGTGTAGATTTTTTTTTAATTCTATTTGATGCACATACATATAGCAGCCAGTACAAAGATAGCAGCCTTTTTATTTTAGGCCTGTAATAGAAAGATGCACAAAACATCTATTAGCAAAGGCAAAATTCTCAGTGTTTCTTTCTGATGGCCACCACTCCCCTGTACACATTATATACACACTAATTAGCCTTTTGTTGAATCCCATGTCAATGTGTGGAGCTTCTTTCTTCACAGAAGAAGGATGAGGCAGCCCTGTTCTTGAGGAACAATGCCAATCAAATCTAATCTGCTGTAATCAAAGCTTTAATTGCTCAGTTGAAGAGGGAGGGAGTTGCAAAGAGGGAGAACAATCTTGGCTATTTTTAAAACGGCAGCAAAGGCAAGTCACACATCATCCTGGAAGAGGTGTCAAATAAGTTGCAGTAAACACCAAAGGAAATGAGGTGCGTTAGTCTTCACATTTAGATGATGTGAGAGGGGAGGCTTGCAGTTGGAAGGCAGAATTATTTGTCACTACGCCACTCATTTCTCATGCCCCTTAACATGGTTGTACAAAATAGGCCTGCTTACAAATAACCAGTATCTTTTCATGTACAAAAAGGAATAGAAATATACTTACAGCTATTGGCTGTAAACATACCATACTTTTACTTTTTTTGCACTTTTTAATTAAGATATTTTAAATGAATTCATGCAAATTTGAACAAAAAATGCTTTTTTGTATTCCAAATTAGATGCACAAACCATCCTAAAACCAATTACTCACCCAGCAGTTTGCAGGAGGGTGATGGGCCTATTACTGCCTAATGTTGTAACCTGCAGGCATGGCCACTCCCCAGCCCAACCCCTTCCTTTTCCACTCCTCCAGATTAGCTCTTCCTGACCTTGACTTCCTGATTTATTTTTTGCTTTTACACTTTCCATCAAGGGACACCAGACATGAGTGGGCCCAGTATGGAATGTTGGCACAGAGTTTTGCATGTCCTGGCGTGTATTCAGAATAGGCATGGCATTTCCAGTACTCTGTGGCCCAAACAGCCCTCTTGCAGGCCCAATAAATAGTGCAGATCTATAGCAACTTACAGAAGCCCCACAGGCATTTGCCAGAACATACAGATTGCCAATTACTTATTTATCATGTGAATAGCAGCCACCCGTTTTTCCCTCTAAGCCATAAACTTGTACACGCACACACAATATCTTTTGGTCTGTACAGAGTAATTTGTGTAAACACACATAATTTAGTACTTATTGTCACCCACCTATGTCACTGTGTGGACTGCTTTTAAAAAAGGTTACATGAAAGGTACAATTTGAACAAGACTGGAGGTGACATTATAGGGAACATTGGTGCTTTCATATTGGTTAATCACACTGGTACATATTTAACATACCCAATGAACACTTATATGAAATAGTGGCATTTAGAGAGCAATAAAACTAGTAAAATGCTTGTTATGCTTTCCAAGTAGTAACATATGAAATAAAGCACCATTTGTGTTATAATCAGTAAAGAAAAAAAAGTAATATTGCTTTTTACATTGTAACCTGGCCATTCTTCTGACCCTTAAATGCATTAGTATATAATATTAGTAGAATGCACGTTATGTCTGCTGGTTTTGTGACCTTTAGAACATGTTACCATAAATAAATGACATCATGTACATAAGCGCTGGGATGGCTGGGTGAGCACCAGAGAGCAATCTAGTTTTGTCTCAACTATGTACGAGTTATTATTTAACAACTAGGGGTCTTTTTCATAGGTCAGCCGCTCTAATTAAAATGTGAATGAGGAGAGGGTATATGTGTACTAACTAAAATGCAGTCTTTAAAGGGGGCCTGTTACCCTAGGAAATTAATTCCTAATTGTTTTGTACTTTGTTTGGCAAGAAAAATAAACTACACTTACGCTACATAAATTATTTAAATCTTGTGTCCTTCAGTCTTGGAATTACACAGTCAAATCAAGCAGGCAGGTACCATTTTGTGGACACTGTTGTTAGAGCAAGCTTTATATCAAGCCAAAATCTTGTTTGTGCCACAATGGGGGACCTGATGCCCATGCACTGAATACGCAATTAGATGGTTAGGAGGGAGGGGGTAAATTACTGCTCAATGGTAAGTGAAAGTAATTCTCTGCCGCTCCTCTATGCCTAAGTCATAGGTGTGGGGCAGTCAATATATGATTGACAGCCAGGATTTTTAAATGCTTTAATAATGCGTATGGATGTGTTCATAAAAAAAGGAATTTGGGTTTCAGAAAAGTTGTGAAAATGAATCATTCAGGAAAGGGAAGGGACATCTGCCATTCACTTCTACAAAATCTCTCAAAATCTTTCAGCTGGCGAATTGTCGGATTCTGATTTTTTAGTTGTTTGGTCGCATAGTAAATTTTAAAAAAGCTGTGACTTTTTTTTTTCTCTACGGCTTTTACCACTAAAAATCCAAATTGGTAAAAAAAATCAGAGCATTATTAATTAGTGTTGGACAGGAAATATAAAGAAGAAATGTAAATTTGGCTCATTTGCTGATCTTCCCATTTTAGCCCAGCTATATTGGAATAATGTGTATGAGTCAAGGCAAAGCTTGATTCACCCATAGCTTTTTCTTTCAAAGGCAGGAATTTATTGTATAAGTATGCAATCTATTATGTGAAAAACTGCAATGCAGGAATCATAGAGATATGCCACTGCTGTGTTACTGGTCATTTGGGGAAAAAAAAATATTCTTTCTTTATGACCAACGTGCAATTTGTAATAAAATAGGGACTAATATACCCTAATGACTTTCACCAATGTGATCGTTATGTGTAAATCCTTTATTATATAATTTTTAGATTTAAAATTTTGACGTGTAAAATGATATTGTGAGATTATGGCTGCAGATTTATCTAGCTCTGAGTGTCACACAACAAACAGCTATCAAGATTCATAATAATGGAAAAAGATTAATACAGTAGTTAACGGAATACTCAGCATCCCCTCATTACTGGCATGCATTCCCTTCCACTGAATTTCATAACAGTATTTCCTTGAACCTTTGTCTTTACTTGTTTAACCTTCTGTTCCATTGCTATTCGTTGTATGTATTATGGGTTCTTGGGGATAAATTGCGTAGGATATTCATTATTTGTTATCTAAAATGTGCAGAATTTTGCAGTGTAATCATGAAGAAAATATCCTACCTGCTGTGTTATATATAACATAGCAGATAGTCCCTGCTGGTTATAAATGATGTGGATCACACATTTGCTGTGAAAGTTTAACAGATATATAGCATGTGGTAAAATAAACAGTTTTGCCCTGATATTACTGCTGCTGTAATATATTCTAGAACTGTCTAATTTAGATTTTTTTTATGTGCCTGAATTCTCTAGAGCTTTTAAAATGTTGCCCACCAGTGTTGCCTCAAAAAGAAGGAAAAACATTTGAACTGGACTTAATATATGGGTAAAGGAGAATGCTAGGTTATGGTCTTATAAAAGCACCTGAACATAGCATATCAAACAGAATGTCTGCAAGCTACATCAGGCAATAGTTACATTGTTTATTTTGGTCAATAAATGACAGTCCATCAAGTTCAACCACTATAAATAAACTTGTAAACATGTATTTATATGTTTATACACATAACTATACAGACCTATCTATACACTCACATATATAAAGCTTTATATACATACCTATATTACCTGTAGATCTTTAGATTATCATAGCCTTGGATAATAGGCTTGTCCAAGAAATCATTCAAGCCACTCTAAAAACATAACCATCATAACAGAAGGGCTTCTATAACCTCACTGCCCTCTCAGTGAAAGGACCATTGTAACCGCTTCAAATAAAAGTTCCTCAAGTCTTAAGGGGGGGGGGTCTCTGGTACTTTCATCTCTTTTTGTGGGAAACGATTCCCCTTTATCTGTCTATAGTATAGTCTAACATACTTTTAAGTATGAGTGGTTATATCCCCAAGCACCCATTCTCCAGAAAACCAACCCCAACTTTGGCCATCTTTCCTCATAGTTCCTCATTGTTGCATCTTTTACTGAGCCAGGGTGGGTGCTACTTGGGCCTCATATGTTTTCTGTGAATTCAGCCATTCCAAAGGGCTGTCCTAGAAGTGTTTTCCATGCAGTTTTACATCTGTGTGCCGCAGCATGAGTAATCAAAAACGTATTAATTATATAAATTATTATAAAGCGTGGTGTTTTTGTACTATACAGTAGAAGATCCCACATTATGTTGTAAGTACTGCCGTGTTTCCATGAGAAGTACAATACATGTTATAGATCTAAGATTACAAGCATGTCCTAATGAATAAAGACAGTAGGATTACTATGGCATTGGACAGCCACAAATAATGAGCTTTCACATGAGAATGCTAGGTGAGGAATTCCCCAGGCATAAACTTGCAACACTTGAGATCCTCTAAGGCAGCATGTAAGCATTAATAGCCTTTACTAATCATGTAGAGATACACATTAACTGTAACAGGTACAAAAACCACTGTAAAATGCATGAACATAAGGGAAAATTACTTATTACAACTGACAGCATTGAGGAAACTGGATTTGCCTTGAGCATGCATCATGTCATTGTGCTTGATAATTCTCATAGCTTGGGACCATAGCAGAAATGCATTAGTGCTGTGTTACAGAGCAGTGACAAGTGGAGCACTCACTTTCCCTTAACATCCCTTTCATCCTTTAACAGAAAGTGTAGTTCAGTGTAACAGGGCACACTGAAATCTAATCGTAAATACGTTTTTTAGAAGGGGTTTAGCATTTTGCAAACCTTTTATTCAGTTTAATAAATTGTTGCTTTATACTTAAAAAAAGGTGAGACAGTATTTCTGTTTTTCGCTTTCTGCGACTTGTGAAAAGCTTTCTAAAATGCTATTTCCTAGCACCCTTTCTTACAATAAATACTATTTATGTTAAATACTTGGCTCAACAATTCACTCTAAGGGCACTCTAAAGAATTGGTACACTGAACTAATTTGAGAGTCGTCTGAATAAGCCAGTATTCCAGTCTGCAGAATTGGGAGAGACAGAATGATATTGCTCCTCATGTGCTTTACTCTATGCTGAACTGTCATAGATATGCACAGAAAATGTAGGGGCTGCTTTATAATTCATATTTTTACAAGCAGATTTTGGAATGTTTTTAGATTTTTTTTCAAACATAAATATTAAATAAGTGTGCTGCTACTAAAATCAGCAAGTTAGACCAAGTGAATTTTGTCAGCGGCTCACAGCAGGATTGCACCGTTTGTAGTTGGAAAAAATGTTTGGTTGAGCAGTTAGCAAATATATACATAGAAAGAAAATAAATAGACTATTTCAGCAACATTTATTAAACACCCCTTTATACAATTTTTTTTTATGATTGGGATCATTTCTATTAAGGTTTTGGTACTGTAATTTTTAGCCACAATTTGATTTTTTTGATCCCTTCATTGACTGTACTGAGTAAGTGCAATTGCAGTAATTAACTGTGCTCATGTCTGTGTTGGTATAAAATCTGATACACAAACAAGCAATGCAAATATGTAATGGTACACACATAAGTAAAACACATCTTTCTTACATGGATCCATACTTAAAGAATGGTGGGCCAAGATGGAAAGCTCTACTTCTCCCTACTACTAACAAGCACCACTTTAGCAACATAGATACATTTGCCTTTATCAAGGGTATAGTATTGTTTGAAATGCATTAATAAAGCATACCGCAATAAAACGTTGATAAAGCAGAAAATAGTGTGGACTCTACATAATTTCTGCATACTTCAACTGCAAACTATAATTCCTTTTTTAATTGGATATTTTATTTTAATTTAGCTGCAATAAAAGGCAACTACAGAAAACAAAAGAAATGTGAAAAAGAGAAATAACAAAAAATAAAATATAAAGTGAGGAAATGTAATCCTTTTTGTCATGGATTGGGCTTGCTTTTTACTTGCATTCTTAAAAAATGCATGGTTGGGCTGCACTGGGTTTGAAAATATTGGTTAATTTTTCTATGACTTGAAGAGGTACCTATCCTAAAATAAAAGCATATGCAAAGTATGGTTAAGTAATTATTGGAACAAATGGATTTTTAAATATTTAAGCAATCATGGTACAGGCATGGGATCCACTGGGATCCATTATCATGAAAGCTCCATATTACAGGAAGGTCATCTGCCATTAACTCCATTTAAAGCAAATAATCATATTTTTTTAAATCTATATTAAAACGGTATCTTGTACACCTGCAGCAGCATGCCGTCCATTTGCTCACCACTGCGCCGTATGTGAGTTTAAATGGATGCGCAAATGCGTACGTGTGGGATGAATAGGGTCAGCCTCAGGGTGCCCCGATAACAAATCCGGTGCTGTTGGGCCCTACAGGATTTACACTATTACATTTATTCAGTGCTGACCAATGAGTATATATTTAGCAAAAGATTGGTGGTAAAAGACTGTGTTCTGTCGGTAAAAACTGGTTAAAATTGTCTTTAATTCTGCATCAGTGAAAATACTTTTTACCCTTTGTGTTATCAATAATTAAGTCAACCAGAACTAGTATTGCTGAAGGATAGTCATTAAAACAAAAGCCTGCATTTAAAATTCAACATGTGCATTTTTTTTTATTATTCTTTGGGGTGTAAAATGTGCTCTCATATTTTTAGTTGCCATTGCAACTGCAATGTTACTTTCATATGGAATTAAGTGTGTCTGTTTCACTTATATAGTTGTCACAGTTGTTAAAACAAAACCTATTCTGTGGTATGTGGCATACAGGCTGCCGAGTAGGCTTCACTTAAGCAGAATGATGGAATTGTTCTTAGTAGCTGGTGTCAACAAAAGTTCAGCCTAGGATAGGCATGGGATGTTTTATCCAACAGCTTGTCATGTAGACCTCCAGTGCACAGCTTGTCTCATTGTTCCACCCCCCTTGCCTTTAAAAAAAAAAAAAAAAAAAAAAACACACACTTCTTGTAGATGAGTTTAAGGGAGGTTGGGAAAAGAGAAGGAGTGTATACAGCAGGCAGCATGAACGCTTAAATAAAAATACATCCAAAGTAGAAAAAAATAAAAACATGAAAAACAGCCGCTATGAAGTGCAAAGCCTGAAACCCTGATCTGTTGTTATATGCTGCAACAGCCATTCAAACCTCACAAGCCATTCATACTTAGGAACAAAGGAAGGAGCTGGGAGCTATCTAAAGGGCTCTGGGATTCTGGTAATGATACAGGTAGGCGGGTCTCTGTAGTCTTGAGTTTCCCCACTCCACAATGAATAATGAAACAGCTGGAAGCTCTGCTGGCAACACATGCTGTTTGGGTGCCTGTGGAAAAAAATCCCGTGCCAACATGTAGCTGTGGATAACAAAAAGCCTATCCGTGCTGTAGAATACACTCTTGTCTACCCCGTGTCCCAACAAGGAGATCCTGAGGAAGAAGGGAAATGGTAAAAGTAAGTTGCACTCTCTTTCATTCCTAAGTGTTCATCTATGTGCAAGTTTCTTGTATATAAACTATATGCTGCAATTGTTACTTACAAATTATTAATTTATTTCTCCCAAAATACCCCCCTGAAATAATAAAGTGTGAATTGCCCTTTTATTTTGTGTTTTTATGTATTTTTGTAATCCAATCAAAGTCTAGCAGTGATATTTGTGGCATCTGTTTTAATACAAGTAGTGATATTTTTTTCAGTTTTTAACTAAGTTGGGAGCAATATTTTTCAGATCATAATTACTTTTTCCTCTCCTTGTTTAAGTGAATTCACCCATTTCCCTTGCAGTCATCACTAGTCTATATATAAGGAGAATATTTATGTAGTACTTTTTATTTTTAGTAGTTTTTTTTAACATTTTAAAAAGTGCAGGATGAATATCAAAAGGAAATGTACATATTCCAAGGAAATGTAACCTTTCCATTATGAAGAATTTTGTTGACAACATCAGGTACATATGTATATATCAATACATTCAGCTTTTTTTGCAAACTGGACTACATTTATAAGCACCACTAATTTCAGGCAGAGCTGTGAGCAGTGCCTTTTGTAAGTTTAATGAAACAGTGGTATTGCCAGTTTCAAAATTATTAGTAGCTGTCTTGTGACGATCAGTCAAACAAGTAAAACATGTCTTGCAACAGCCACAACTAATGTGTAAAGATCTGCTCCATCCAGTCCTCCCCATAATCTTTTGGAATACAAGTAATAAGTTTTCTAAACTGAAAAGACATGTATTTATGTTCATACATATTAGTAGTAGTAGTATTTATATAATGCTAAGATTTTTTGCAGCACTTTACAAAAATTATTCATCATTGTTATCAGTCCCTGCCCCAGTGGAGTTAATACATCCATAGAGGTCCTTATTACAGTCACATACATGTGGTCACTTACATAAAGTGCCAGTTAACATAAAGCCAAAGTGCAGTTTAAATAAACAGCAACAAAGTCTGAGATGATAAATGATGGTTAAGGGGGTTCTTTGTTTGACTGCCTGTAGTTTATACAATTTACTTTTGCCTCAGTTCTTAAAGGAGACATATTGGATTAATGGGAAAACCCCTAATTTTGTAGGCAATTATGAATAATATGGTGCTGGTTTTACTTTGGGCTAAACGATAATCCTATCTGTAAAAATGGCCCCTTTATTGGAGCTCCCTATAGAGCCTATCAGTTCTCTGTCTATGTTTGAAATGAAGGGTGGGCGTGTCCTAATGGTCCCAGCCAGAAGCACAATAGGAGGGGAGAGCCAATTACAGCCTTGCACTCACACAAGCAAAGACAGGCTTCAGTTCCCTATCAGGTCAACCTAGCTGCTGTTTGGTTCCTATCCTACAGAGCCTCCGGCTCCCCTGTACATCCAGAGAATTCAGCCGGCAGGAAGTGGAACAGATGGGCGGGACTACTGGGGTTTTGGTGGAATTTCTTAATAAATCAGTCTAAAATACAACTTTTTTTAAACACAAGCCTACTATATCTAGAGGAATATAATTCACTGGTATATTCTTAATTTTTACAAGATATGTCTCCTTTAAAGTACAAGTAAAGTGTATTTCACTGGGGGGTGCCAAAATGTTAAGCATCCTCCAGTGGAATAGATCGCTAAGCTTTTAAGCTTTTCCTTGGGCTGGTGCTCCTGTTAAAAGAAAACTGCACTGGCCCATGGAAAGCTACCTAACTGCTGCGCCAGCATCTCAATACCTTTGTCCTTCTATACTTTGGAGCATGGTGTTGTGCACAGGAGCACTATCCTGGGGAAAAACAGTCTATTTCACTGGTGCAGTTACTCATGGCAACTAATCAGATCTTTAGTTTAGTAAATGAGTCTGTGTATTTTTTTTTAATATTTCAAGTAGCCCCATGGATAGTAAATTAACCCTGTGCTCTCCTCATGCCTAAAGTATTCATTTTGTGGTACTTTATAGTATGTCAGTGAAATAATTCCTTAGGGCATGGTCAGATGAAACATATCTCTGCTTCTCTCAGCCCTGCGCTTTTCTGTCTGGCTGAGAAAAGCGGATCCGCTTCGGTATGCAGCTCTGTGAGCGTGAACTAGAAGCAATTGCAACAGCCAGAGTGTGCACACACAGAGCGGAGGTTGGCCTGGAAAACACGAAAGCAAACGTTTTCCAGGCCGACTGCCGATCCACACCGCTCTGTGTGCGCACACTCTGGCTGTTGCCATTGCTTCTAGTGCACGCACGCAGAGTGGCGTACCGAAGTGGATCCGTTTCTCTCAGCCAGGCAGAAAAGCACAGGGCTGAGAGAAGCGGAGATACACTTCATCTGACCATGCCCTTACTGTGCAATATAAAACCTACTTTTTTAATGTGTGAGTTGTATATTTTCCCCATTGTGTATATAAAGGCTTGGGTAATAATATAAACATTACAAGCATACTTTTTGTCCACTTTTGTTTGTTTCAATGAACTATTTAGCACTTCTGAAAAATGTGGTACCAAGTTTCCATGTCACGCTGAACAGAAGGCCTGCAGCAGGGCCTTGCCTGCTGTAACAGGAATCTTTTAAAATGGGCATCCATCTGTCAGTGCTGTGTTCTGATAAAGCTTGCAACAGCTGGCTTGGCTCTCTCCTAATCCATTCATCCCATCTACAGATCAGACAGTGGCCTGTGTCTGCTTCTAGGGCCTTGGAGACTTGCCTTTCCCCCCAAGACAAACAAATGTGGGAAAAGATACTTCACAAGATGCAGGCATATAACAATAGCCATGAGATTCATAGCATGGCAGGGTGCTTCAGGTTATTTAGAGTGAAATACAAACTATTGAACCAATTCACTGTCTTTTGGTTCTACATCTGAAAAGCTATTATTGTTTCTAATGTATAAAGCACTAACATTTCCTGCAGTGCTGTACAAAATAGATGAAATAAGCAATAGAATAAACCTAAACAGCCCCTTCCAAGTGGCCCAAGTCTGAAGGGGACCTGTTGCATTTGATTGTGGGCTTCATCAATATTTCTAATTAATTGTATTTTGCTAAAAGAAATGCTCAATTTAGCACCTATAAATGTAATGCATGTGTATTAAACATAGCAATATCCATAACACTTGGAGCTACATAAACCATGAATTTATTTGTATTAAAATACATTTAATTAGGTATCTAAAAAAATGATATATTTGTTAAATACATATATTTATATCCAAGGCAAAGATCCAATAAAAAATTGAGCGTCATCATCATACTGAAAATTTTCTTAAAAATATGTACACTGATGATCTGTATAGTTGTAGCTAAAGTGTTTTGATTTTCAAAAGCTGTGTTGTATTTTCTAAAGTTAATTGTGTTTGAAAGATGTCAAAATGTTGCCTCATTGGGTACTAGTGGGAGGAGACTAGCCTCAATATGTGTGCAAGTGTACCGCTTTGTGGGAACATTGCTGACTAGGTGTCTATAAACCTGTGTTAGTGGGAAACATATGTACAGGCATGTCAACTTTTTTATTTATTTTTTTTTACTTTACTTATGCATTGGTTGCAACAGCCAGTTGTCCACTTTTCTTATTGTAAAGAACTTTACGATACACATGGCCTAAATTTAACCTTAACTTTTTTCAGTTTTCCCGCAATAATGATTGACAGAGAGGTTGTGTAATGAATATGACTGTATGGAGCTGTGTGATTATCAGATTCACTACTGCACAGTGCTCCGGGACATGAAAGATGGAACATTTTGTTGGCTAGAAGGCACTCATGCATGCTAGATGGCTCAACTAGCAATCCATGCTTGTTTAGAGACTGTTTAACAATTTTTTAAGCTGCTTCACCAAGATCTTTCCTTATAAAAAGGTTTAAAAAGGGATCCTGTCACAGTAAATGTTTACATGTATCTGAACACAATGGGTTCTATTGTGTAAAGTAGTTTTTGGGGCAAAGGATTAGATACCTTTTGTGCTTGCATATGGGGATTGACATCTTTGAATGTCTCTATTTAGTTTTTGTCGGGAAATGCTTTTTTTGTCTTCTTTTATGAAAAATGGTCATTCGAGGTACAGGCCTTGATCTGCTGCCATGAAAGTGGTTTTAGAGTTGTCTTGCATCTGCCATCAGTGTGCATGTTGCACCTATTCGTGTGTAGGAGGTGCTAGGTGCATCATGTATCATGGACTACATTACCAAATTTAATGTGCACCATTGTAAAGATATATGTGGATTTCTAATTATTTATGATCACAATCCCTGCTGTCATTACAAAGAATTAGTTGTCGTATGTACCAAGGTGTGTATCTCCTTTTACGCTGCCTGATAGTTAGCAGTAATTTATGCCATGATCGTATACCACTTTTATCAATATTACAGTGGCAAGAAAAGTGTTTGTTTGTGACTGCTGATTTTATGATGTAACGTTTTACTGTGGGTTACACAGTCACCTGAAATCAATATACAAATTTAACAACGTGCTGCATTTTAAATAGAGTTGTCTGTCAATAAGTCAGAAATGTTTTGTGTAGTTGATCTTCATTTTTTGCACTACACAGTTTATAAATAGGCCCCTAAATGTTTTGTGAAAAATATTGGTTCTACCACTATTTTTGTAATAAAGAAAGACATGAAATGAAGTAAAATACTGGCTGCTTAAAACACTGTATGATGACACTTCCCATCATCATATAGTTCTTTTCTGTGCAAAATGTGTTGCCCCTCTCCATCTCCAAGGTCTGTTTGGAACACCTTGAGCAGTAAAGGTTTCAATTACACGTTGTCCCTCTGGGCACAGAACCAAATGCTGCATGTGGCTAAGTATCATAGACTTATAAGCTCGGCAGTGGAGCGAAACGTGCAAAACCAGTCTTTTTTTTCTTCTTTAAACCTCAGATAATTACTTCAGGTTCCTTGCCACTTGGACTTTGAAGGCCAAGGACAGTTAGTGCCATATGCTATAAATTTTATATGTATATAAGTAGTATATGTTGTGGCTATCGCCATTTAACACTTCTGGTTTTATTTGATGCTCTCTTCTCTTAAGAAGCTTGTATTTTTTGTATGTGTGTGTAGTGATTGCTTTTTTTTTGCTTTTTCAAAGAAAACAAAAATGGTATTATTAAAGACAAGACTGAAATGGGCCTACATAAATTATATAGCAAATAGCAGAAAATTAAGGGGGGGATGTTATTTGCCTTTTGTTTACTTGTGTGCAAGATGTTAAATGAGTGCAAATAGTCATTAACATTATTTTTTTGCCCATGTGACATTACTCATTATACTGCATTGGCCTTTATGTCAGTCAGGGCAAAGCTGTTGCAAAAATCCTCACTGAGCCATCATGATTCATGCTAAAGTCATTCTCTGCCTAAAATGTTTCTTCTTTCACAAGCTTTTCTGTTGCCTTTACTTCTCCTTTACTGGTTATGTACCAGTATTATTGTTTATAAGGATCTTAGTGCTTATACGGAATGTTCAGCCATCAAGTTTGGGGTTGCTACTCCATGCTTCAATAAACATTGGGTCACTGCTCTTGCATGAAATCTAGCGTGATGACTCTTATTTATTTTCTTTAGCTTCTAATAACATGTGCTGGTGTGCCCCTGTTATTTTCCCTAAAAAAGTTGGAGCAGCTGAAATGCGGTTTGCTCAGAATATATATAAATATTCTACTTTGCAACACACTGGGGTCCTGAATTTGATTTCAAACAAGGAGCAATTTACTCAGACTTTGAATGTTTTTTCTCCAGGTATTCTCACAGTTGAAAAATATACCACTGGGACAGACACCAATGTGAATGGTGAACAATCTTTGTAAAGTACATTCATATGTCATAACTTATATACATATATACATATAAATAAAGCATAATTATATTTAACTTTCTAATAAGTTAACAATAAAACTACATTTACAATCTTCCGTACATCCAATAAGAATTGGTTATTATGCACTGGGAGTCTTATTTAGCTGCATCCTCTTTACCATACATGGCACTGGAGTAAATGTGGAATTTAAGGGAAATAGAATAAGAATTTCTATTGTTCAAAAACCATACAGTTATATGTAATGAATATTAGTTGAACAGTTGCTTAAAAAATATCAATCTATAACTTATTCATTTATAGGGGAATAATCAAAGGGGAGGGGGGGTACAAAATGTTACGCCCCCAGTGATTATAATGGCTTACCTGACACCCTGGGGCTGTGCTCCTGTTTGCTGAAAACTGCGCCACCTTGAGGCAATTCTGTAGGAGCACCATATCACAACTGTCTTTCTGTTTTTGTATCATTTCTGTAGCACCCCCTCAGTTTGGTACCTTTCCATCTTCTTTAATATAATAACATTATTGGTAAGTGAATGGCAGTCCACCCTTTCAGCTGTAACCCATATATTATGAATATTGGTCGGTTGGAGATTGGGTGATTGCCCCATGTCACCCAGTGCATGATGCCTCAGCCACAGCTGATCTTCACTTCCTGTTTTTCTAATTAATCAGGGTCCCAAACAATCAAAACATTACATACTGTGTATGGTCCGTTAATCAGGTTGTCCATGGGGCCAATTGGTTGGAGAGTAGGCCACCTTAAAGGAGAAGGAAAGTCATTTTGGCATTTTACTGCCAATAGGTTAACCACATTAGTGCCACCTAGAATGCTATATTTATTCTGCAGAAAGCTTTACCATACCTGAGTAAAGAGCCCTAGAAGTGCCGTCCCTTTGTTTAATATTGCAGCTGCCATTTAACTTGGTCTCAGTAGCTTCATGCTTTAGCTCTAGCCTGTTGGTAGCATAGATCACACAATCTGATGGGAGGGGGAGTGAATTATTCTGAATTCTTATGGGAGAGTGAGGAAGTCTGACACAGAAGAACATCTTTACAAAAAAGGAGCCAAGAAATCCTGTGTTTCTTTTGATAGAGGACTCAGTGCAGCTTTTCTGTGAGTGCTAATGGCTGCTTTCTGAAAAAGCTATCTTTAACTATATTTAACTATATTTCTGAAAAATTATGTTTGTGTTGATGCATGGTTTACCACTTCAAATGCAATTAGTGCCCACAATGGTATATCACACACAAATTGTGCCACACGTTTCTTTAATGGGCTCCTGCAGCTCAGGAATTCTGGGAAATAGCACGGTGTAGTTGGTATAAAACTTGAAGGCTTAGGTGCAAATTGCATGTATTAATCAGGGTTTCTGTTTTGCTTCTCTGTGTTGTAATGGTTAATGTTGCTTGGAGTGTTGTTTCCTTTATAAATTGTCTCTTCATCAAAAGAGTACTGCTTTAAATGCCAAGTATTGGCATGTGTAAGAGACAGAAATAGAACATAAATACAGCACATGGTATTTTTGTCCTTTTAAATTAGTTACTCTTTAACCTTTTAAAACCAGGGAAGGAGTATTCTATGATGAGAACATTTTGGCAGCAATCCCAGGCATTCCTTTCCTGCTCCAAAGGACTTGGACTGTGTGGTTCCCATGGGTAGCAAGTGAGGCTGTTCTGCATTCTGAGCTTATGCAAAACAAAACCTCCAAAAGGTGTGTATATGGGGCTGTAGAACACACCCGATAAAAGCTGTTTAATTTAACCCCTTCGAGCTATGGTTTTACAACATTTTCCTTTTTTGTAAAAGTATTACTACCCAGTTTTTTTAATTTATAAATACATCCTGTCAGAATACAAATATTGTTATGCCAAGCCATGTAATATATTCAGGAATACGAAGATGCATATTTAAAGGAACAGTAACACCAAAAAATGAAAGTGTATAAAAGTAATTACAATATAATGTACTGTTGCCCTGCATTGCTACAACTGGGGTGTTTGCCTCAGAAAGACGACTATAGTTTATATAAGTAAGCTGCTGTGTAGCCCTGGGGGCAGCCATTCAAAGGAGAAAAGGCACTTAGCAGATAACAGATAAACCCCCATTATATGGGGCTTATCTACTAGTAATCTGCTATATAACCTGTGCCTTTTCTCCTTTTTTCCAGCTCGAATGGCTGCCCCCATGGCTACACAGCAGCTTATTTATATAGTAGATTTTCTGTAGCAAAAACACCAGTTTTTTGCAGAGCAACAGCACATTATATTTTAATTACTTTAAAACACTTGAATTTTTTGATGTTACTGTTCCTTTAAAATAAAATGTATGCTGCTTATTGCCACTTGGCAAAATCATTTAGGGGCACTGTCTTCAAGAAATTTGTAGAAATGTTCTCCTCATGTTTGGGTGAGTTTTCTTCAACATTCAAGTTTCCCACACTCCTAAAATATGCAGGAAGGTTAACTGCTTATAGATGGGGACCTTAGATTGTAAGCTCCACTGGGGCAGATACTGTTTTTCTCTGTTAATCTCTGTTAAAGGACATGTAAAGCCTACATTTCCCTACAATGTACATCAGTTGGGCACATCTCTCCCACCCAAATGGCATCATGTGTACTGCATATATCCCCTCTGTTGGCCAGCACCATCACATTTTTTTTTTTTAAACAAATAGCAGCATTCACCCGGCAGCCATTTTTCCTCTGACACATCATCAGTTATATTTAAATCTATAAACAGAATACATGCACAGAGACCCTCATTCAGCATAAATTTAATCAAGAATGCAGGCTTACACAGACAAAGCTTTGATAAAAGGTTCTGCTTTGTTTGAGTACTGTAGTAGGAGCAGACAGCTAGAACCAGCAATGCCATCTCTTCATTGGCTGCTAGAATAGAGGGTGTGTTAAGTAATCTGAGCTGAGAAGAACTGAGCATGAGGATAAGAGGATGACGCAGCCTTACTTATTAACGTTTGGACAACCAGAGGCAGGTATTGAAAGATTTGAAAAAGGCTGTTAGCTGATTAATTTTTTGAGTGTGGGGTTTACATGTCCTGTAAATACTTGACATATGTCACAACTATAGAAATAAAACATTTTTTTCTAATAAATGATAAAAAGTTAGCAATGAAACCACATTTCCGATCCTGTGTGTACTTACGGAGCATTGGCTAAGCTGTTAGCAGTAAATAACAAATCAGTGACTTGAGGGGGGACCATATGAAACATACCGTAACTGTTCAATAAGTTTGCTTTTGAACCTGAACTGCTTGCTCACAAACTAACTGAACAGTTATGCTCCACTAAAGTCACTGACTAACCAAGATGTTAGAGAGCTGAAAGCAGGTAGTAGAGTTATGGCCATTATGTTAGTCATCTGCTCACTCCAGCTTTCATAGATTACATTTTTGCCTAATTAACTATATTACAAATAGCAATGAGCGAATCTGTCCCATTTCTCAAAACTACAGAAAAATGTGTGAAACGTGGGTGTTGCACAACTTTTGACGCAAACTATTTTGACACGGCCGTACTCATTTTTACGTGACCATGAAGGTGCAACAAATTTTTTCACTGCGAAGTTTCACAAAACAATTTGCCACTGGGGAAATGCGGAAATTTGCTGTAAATCCATGCCTGGCTAATTAATTTTTTTTTACCCAGTTTCATTTTTACACTGAACTGTTCCTTTAAGTTAATTGAGTCATTAAAATGGTCTCATCTGTAATATATATTTATAAAGCTTTAGTAGTTGTATCCAGAGCTGACATGCCAATTAATTTCCTGCCATTTAAAACCTATAGTATAATTTTGTATTGTGACATAACAAGTGCTGCTTGGTGACCCAGTAATGAAGGGATCCCAGTGTCTGATTCATATCAATATGTGTGACAATATTTACAGTTCTGTAATGTATATTTTTTATGAATAAGTTTGTCTGTGTAGAGTTTTTTTTTATTTACTTGATTAATTTGGAAAGGTGGGCAAAGCAAGGGGACTTTTAGACACTTTTTTTGTTTTTAAATTAAAGTTGGAGAATTTATGTATACCATGCCATTCTTTTCACTTCAGAGTCAGAAGTAGAACCAGGGTCCTTTTATTACACCTGGGCTTTTGAGGTTTAAGAAAAAAGCTTAAATGGTATGTACCTTTAATCCATCTGCTTCTTACACCTTATTCATTCTCACTTAACTAGACAGGCAAAACTGTCATCTTCAGTTTCAAGTAACGCAAGCATCATCACACTTGTTGTTTGGAAACTGGTGTGAAACTGGTTAGACCAGTCCAATAAAGCAGTGGAGTTGGGTTACAGTACTTAGCCATTTCATCCTGTAGACAAAAAACAACTTGTATGCTGGTTCAGGGTAGATTAAAGCATGTGATTTCTTGTAGATGAAACGATGTGGAAATCCAATTCTCCTTGATGTGTCCTTTCTGTTCTTTCCCCTTCATGTATTTTTCTTACCTTCTTGTTTTCTTCTTTCTGTCTTTTTCTCTTCCACAATCTCTTTTTTTCCCCCCTTCGTTTCCTTTCTTTGACAGTGAATAACAGAAGTTCAAAGGTTTTGGGTTTCTTCTTTCAAGCATGGAAACAGACTAAATGAATATGAAAATACGACAGCAGCTATGATTAGGCCCTGTTTTTCCTATAGAAGGGAAAAAACATTAGGAGCAAATTTCCATACTGAGGCATTTTCTTCTCCCCATCAAGGTTTTTTTTTTTCTTCAGTGAATAGTTAAAAAGCATGATATTACAGGGAACTGTATCCACTTACTTCCCATTGTGGATACTTGGAATTGTCACAGATACCCCAGTGTGTGTGATACTTGAAAATATGTACCTTATACCTTATTTGGTTTCATAGTAACTGTTGCTCGGGTATATTAATGGTGGTTCCAGTTGCCAATAATGGGAGTTGATTGTAGACTCTTTTTTGTATTTTGTCTGCTTATTTATTTACTTTGTTTGAGAGCAGTAACAGCAAGTGATTTTGTTTAATCCCCTAGCTTGACAGGAAACTACGTATAGTTGGAAGTGGGCTTTTTCCTGGTGGGGTGAACACAATACCGACCATAGACTTTATACATGCTTTCCCTATTTCCCTTTGTGCTGCACTCAGTCCATTATGTCATTGGCATTTCTATGGAGTTTGGTACATTTATTGTATTAGGGTGGGAAATGTTTGGTGAGCATCTTGTAGAATGTTTCAGGTTCTACAATAGCAGGACCAAACATGACAGATAGGGGTAGCTAATGTTATTGAAAATTTTCATAAATAGACCTCATAGATTGTTATCATAAGAGCAGACTTATGAGTAAAATGCATACGGTGCTGTGGATACATTTTAATTCTGAAGTGTCACATTCTTCTATAAAGGATTACAGTGCTATTCCTCCATTTGTCATGAGGTCCTAAAGATTTTAGCTGAAGGAAGAAACATACAAGAAGAAAATATCAAAGGTCAAGATCCACCTACTGCATACTGGAATTAGCTACACATCATTAAACATTCGGCTGGGGCAGGAGAAACCAAGCTTGTTTGAAGACCTGCTTATGCAGCTTCAATCTTTTTCTTTCTGCAGCCTCTGAACTGCCTGACTTTAAAGCTGAATATCAGATTGTGGAAGTACTTGAGCACTAATAGCAGCGCTTTCAAATAATAAAACCTAAAATGGGAACCAACCCCTTTTAGTAAAATAGCTGTTCTCTGTACAAAGAGGCCACTTTTGAAAATGTGTATCTGAGGGAGCTGAGTAAAAGTGATGTTTAAGGAATGGAGCTTAGCACCTCTGTTTAAATGATAGACAGCTGCAAGACGAGGTAATGATCTGTCTTCACGTTTGATGCTTTCTTTTATCAGTCTAGGGTTTTTTCACTGAGTCAGATCTATTGATTAGCGTTAGTCTACTTCCCAAGCTGCCTGCTTTGCATTGAAATGTCACAGGCTTGGGATCCTTAAATGGTGTGCCAGGAAAGAGCATGACCCCTGGCAAATGCTGCCTGCTAAATTATATGTTTGCCGAGCATTTAGCTAGTGTAATGGGATTGTGGTCCTCTAACTGGTAAGGGAGATCAGCTCCTATCTCACTTTTTGCCAATGCTGAGGGAAAAAATGTCATTATATAAAAGAGTTCAAACAATTGCTCATTATTGGAATTCATTTTTAGGAAGTGTGTAAATGATCCATAGTCTGCCCAATGTACATAGACGGTTGCTTACATAATTCTGATAATTCTGTCTGCTTTATTAACAGATTAAATATATGTTGTGCTAAAATATTCTGATTGCACATGCAGTTAGCCAAAAGCAAAATGTGTTGAGTATTTGTTACCAAATCTTTTATTATTATTATTAAAGCATATTTACCAAGCACCAACCTATCAGAAAAATTAGTTGTACAGTGAAAACTTTTGTGTAACCTGATTTTAAGTTTTCACTTATTTTACACCGTTTTTTTGTGGTCCCACCAATATATAATGCACAATGCGTTTCCCTATTTTACATTTTTCTGGGTTTTACACCACTTTTTTTCTGATACCCTGAAAATGTAAAATAGGGGTTCTAGAATTAGGAGAATCTGTGTATTAAAGGTTTAAAAGCAGGAGGGATTTTGAATTATAGGTTTGTAACTTAATTGCTGTTTGTCTTAATGATTGGTTAGTGTCTACCCATGGTATTCTCTGATTGAAAACTGATGTAACTTCTTGTCATGCCTGCTGCTGTATGTGGTGTGATTGCAAGCAGGCCTACTGGTCCTTCTTTCAGTGGCTTCAAACCAACCAGAACAGTTCTGGTTATGTGGTTTTAAAGAGCCAAAAAGAACTTTACTATAAAATAAATATAGTAAAAGTCTGCTTGGATCAAACAGTGTCATATGACTCCTGCTATACACATAACATTGTCTCTTATTTGAGGAATTGTAGATGAAATTTTCAAACTGACTGCTAAGTGGGCTTTAGGTTGTTGTGTGTTTTATATGAATGTATTGTCTAGCAACACAAAAGCAATTATAGCGTTCAGGGACAAAAGGGTTAAACAAAAATTGTCATATAGCAACAATAAAATTATTCATATCCAGTAAAGTACAAAATCCACAAAGTTTGTACCAGGTCTGATAACCATCTGATAGCCCATCTATAGCAACCAATGAGCAGATAGTGCTAAGTGTGTTAGCTGTTTTGAAATCAATAATCTGTTTGGTTGCCATGGGTTACTGGACCTATTAGAATTAATTGGGTGCAAATAATAAACAATACAAGAAGTAAAGAGGGCCCTGCCTGAAAGAGCTTACAATCTAAAAATAACTTGTTTGGTTTAAGGGTTTTTTTATGGTTATTTTGTGAGCCCACATAGTAATATCATTTTACACTACCTAATAAGGGGCAGCACAACCCCAACTACACTTGACATCCAGTGGCAGTTGGTAATTTGTTAAGCACTCCCCCACCCAGTGACTAAAATCATTGAATTTTAAAAAACATCTGGGAGCAGGAATAATATGGTGGCACTGGCACACTCTGCCAGTACTCTTGGGCAATTTTACATTTTAAAGAAGAGGTCCGCCAGCCCAACGAATAATTGCTTTTTTTTTCCACTAAGGGGTGCTTAAAGTGGACCTGTCACCCAGACATAAAAAGCTGTATAATAAAAGCCCTTTTCAAATTAAACAAGAAACCCAAAATCATTTTTTTATTACCACATCCATACCCATAATAAAAGCATTTAAAAATCCCAGCTGTCAATCATATATTGCCTGCCCCACCTCTATGCCTTAGGCATAGAGGTGGGGCAGAGAGTTACTTTCACTTTCAATTCAGAACTTTTTAGATGTTGCTGCCCTCCTCACATCCCCCCTCCCTCCTCACCATGTAATTGTGTTACCAGTGCATGGATATAGGCATCAGGTCCCCCCATACTGGCACAGAAACAAGATATTGGCAGATTGCAATGCCTGCTTTGATAACAGTGTCCACAAAATGGCGCCTGCCTGCATGCTGCAATAGTGAATTCCAAGGCTGAAGAAAATAAGATTAAAATAATTTATATAGTGTAAGTAAAGTTTATTTTGCTTAACAAACACAATAGAAAACAATTTGGAATTATTTCTTAAGGTGACAGGTCCCCTTTAAGAAACTGGCACCCCACAATGTGTTAAACATCTCCTTTAATTCATTCATTAGAGAAAGGCAGCCTGTGCTTTGAGAAAAGTTTAAATAGTTTTATTCCTCTGTGGCTTAACTAGCTACTGTATGTATTTAAGCATCGTTATCCAAAACACATTATGTAATAAAAGGTTTAATAGCGTTAAATTTACCTTCAGCAACTGCAGCAGGAAGCATTTACTGGTCACCTGTTTTAAAGCAAGTACCTTATTGCTTACTAATCAATGCTATTTACAGTGAAACCTTATTTTTACATCCCCTAATTTTAAAGGAGAAGGAAAGGCTAAGTCACTTGGGGGTGCAAAAATGTTAGGCACCCCCAAGTGACTTAGATCGCTCACCTCATACCCCGGGCTGGTGCCCCTGTACGGAGAGAACAGCACCAGCCTGGGGTAGCAGCGAGCGCTTCCTCCCTCCTATAGCGCCGCGCGTGCATGCGCAGTAGAGTGAAAAGCCGAACTTAAAAAACAAAGTCGGCTTTTTACTCTACTGCGCATGCGCCGGCCGACGGATTTCGCCGGGAGAAGAGAGAGGAAGGAGGAAGCACTTCCTACAGGTACCCTGGGCTGGTGCTTTTTTCTCCTAACAGGGGCACCAGCCCAGGGTACAAGGTAAGCGATCTAAGTCACTTGGGGGTGCTTAACATTTTGGCACCCCCAAGTGACTTAGCCTTTCCTTCTCCTTTAAGTTTTCTCATATTTAACACTGTTTTTTGTGCTCCCACAAATATATAATGCATACTGAGCTTCCCAAATGTTACATTTTCCCGGATTTTAACACCATTTTTTCTGGTCCCCCTTTTTACTGTATTACGTGTATTTGCTAAGTGTGTATTGCTTTGTTAATGACTAACAGAAAACCAAAACAAAGCTTTTCATTGGCTGCTTATGAGCAACATCACAAGTAATGTTTCACTCCACTTTTTACACAGCATGATAAATATACCCGTTACGTATGCACATTGCTTTTCCAACATGTACCGACATCTCTAATGAACAGAAAATGGCAAAAGACTGTTTAGCTTTTGCTAAAATTCGAATGGGGTTTTCAAAGTGTGATTTCATGTCCTACAATATGTAATTAACATGCTGGCATATGCAAAATAAATAAATATGCTTGTTATGTGAGTTCACAGATGCTGCAGTTTTCAGTGCCATACCTGCCAATATTCCCAAATACATATTCAAAACAACCTATCCTGCTCCTTTTCCTCCTCAGAATTTATTTTGGCTGGAAGATTGGACATTTGGAAATCATACTTAGCCATCTGATATAAGGATATCCCTAATAAGGATAACATACTGAACTTTTTATGTGTTAAATTTGTAGCTGCCCATTACCATATTATTGTTTCTCCATAAAGATTAAGATTACATTCTAGCACAATGTTATTACTCCATATTTATCAACATGGAATCTTATACTGATGCCTGGTGATTATTTTTGTTTAAAACGGAACCACTTCACAGCTGGTCATTATGTTTTTCATTTTGATATTAAAAAAGGAAAGCACTTACAATTTGTTGATTGAATAGAAGCAGATAAAGTTTCTGAGTCTCTGTCATTCCATTGGTGTGTGGCCTGTGGGTGAATAAGGCATCGTCGTGTGATTTGGCCATACATGTGGATAACCAAAATACTGATTACATGTTAAGTTAGTAAAGTTTCATATCGGGTTATTGTTGTTTTTCTTGCTGCGTTGTAAGCATTGAGCTTATAAGCAATATAATAAATTAGAGTTCTTAGGCCAGCCAGGCTCATTTTCTGACAAAGCACCATGCATTTCCAGGATCCCAACAGCATCTGAAGCTTTTAAGGTACTTCATAATTCTGATGTGCTTAACTACAAGGCACCGTAAATACGCTACCTGTATTTTATTTTTATTTTGTCGCTAAAGAAAGCAAAGCAATTACTATAAATGTTATAATACAAAATGCACAAAATTTTGAATTGTGAAATAGAAGTCACTATAGCTTATCCTCCAACTGACCAATGTTAAATATGCTTCTAAATATGCAGTATAAAATTTACATTTGCTCTTTATACCGTCCACTTGGCTATGCTATATGCTATATATATTAAATATCAGGCTGGGAAAGGGTTTGGAAAGGATCAGAATCCAGCAGCATCCCCATATATCCCAACATTCCTTATTGCAAAACTATAGCAAATAAGTTTGTGCCTGTAGCTCATCCAGCCACACTCCTTATTCTCTTTCCAGACAGCATAATCCCTTGTGGTGAATGGTGATCTTGAGTTAAGATTCAGAAGGCAGGAATATGGTAGGAAAGACTGGAGAAGTTGAGGGCAAGAGTATGGTGGGAGGATTATATATAGAAGATGCAGCTGCTCCATCCATGGGCATTGAGTAGAGAAGGAGAGATAAAAATACAAGGATAGGTTGTATAACCAACTACTTAAAGCATCTAGATATTGATAAATTAGTAGGAGATGCAACAGATAACTTTTGTGTAAGTTTTGTGATAAAAATAAAAAATAATAAAGCATTAGAAGGACAAGGTAATATAACATGACAAGGAAAGAAGGTAGAATACAGCCTCACTTAATGTGTAAACATGCTGTATAAAGTATTCTTAAGTGATAATTGTAGTATTTTGAGAATGCATTAGTTGTACATTTTTCCAAACATTCTGATCAGGGTTAGAGCTAACAGTTCTTATGCAACTGGAAAATTGCCAGAGCTTGTTTTGAAATATTTTTGAAATTATTTATCTCCCAGTAGACAGACAGCAGCAGATTTTAATCCAGCCTTTTAGAAAAGGTCCATGACAATTATTTTTTTAGTGTCTAGCTATGCTTTACAAGAACCCGTCATACCTGAAATATAACAAGTTGCACCATTTTTGTTGTGTAAAATATTGATATCAGAAAAATGGATGTTGTGTGCACTGCATTCTGAAAGCAATTAAGTATAACACAATTGTCACAGACATAACTATGATGCTTCTGGTTTTATTTGGCACCTCCTTTGTTCTTGATGTGGGAGAAAAGAAAAGAAAAACATTTGTGGACAGTATTGTGTATTTATTGCTACTTGTGTTAATTTGTCTCCTTTATTTCAAAAAGTGATGTTGTTACATTCAGTAACATTCAGTCACAGAATTTACAGATGACATCTGAAACCCACTGTTAAAACACTGTGACCTTTGTGGCTGTAGCACAATTGATGTTTTGATACAGAATCAAAATGCCTTGGCTCATCCAAGAATGCATTCTGGAGCACTTTGTTTGACTACTTCTATTGAATTAAGGTGGCCATACACAGACAGACTTGAGATTAATTTGGCGGCTTATCTGCCCATGTATGGGCACTCCTGACGGGCCTACCGATTGATATCTGGCCTAAAATATATTGATTGGGCAGGCTTGATTTCCTGTCGGATCAGAGACCGCATGAGCTCCTTGATGTGGTCTTTGGTCTGACGGCCCAAATACCCGCCATTTTATTTTGATTGTTTAGCCTGATATCTTCTCCCATGGGCATATCGGGAAAAGATCCACTTGTTTGGGAACCTTTCCAAACGAGTGGATCTTACTTAATATGGCCACCTTTACAGAGAGTGTGGCCAAATGGCAAGTCATGGTTGCTTTAGCCAAACCACTAACATAGCATTTCCATAATAGATACAATTTTGTAAATAGTTTGTTTTATAGAGTATCTTTGCTTTCTCTCACAGTCTGTGGCTGTGTGCCATAGCCTGTTCACACATAACACATGGGGCTCATCTTTCTATCTTTACCACTTGCAATAATGTTTTTATTTTCTTTATTTCTAATTTGTATATCTTGTGTTGTATATGCTCCTCCTATCATTCTCTGTTCCCATGTGACAACAGGAAGTACTTCAGTTTTATTTAGTGACCTCTGTGTTTATAGTTACATTGTTAGTCTTGTAAATATAAGCCTTTTTCGTTTTCATACCCTCAATGGGTAACTAAAGCCTATGATAAATATTATTGTTAGCAGACTGGCCTTTTCCTCTGCTGGCATAGAAAGTCTGACACTGGCCTAAGGCTTTTTTGCCACTCCTAAAACCAGCAGCTCTATAATACAGTACATTTTTGGCCCTCTGGCATTGTGTGGCCAGCCATGGGAAGTGCCACAGTAATCCTATAAATATTTATTATTATTAATAAAATGTTCATTCAGGGTTCTTCAAACCTATATCTTAGTATTATCTTCTATTCATATATTGGTCTAACATTAATGCAGTTATAATCATATAGCATCTTTTCTATTCTGTTTATAAACTATGGTGAGGCAAGAAACGGCACTTAATATGTTGATGGAGCAGAAGAATTATTAACATCTCACTTGCTAAGCTATTTGTATATTGCTACTAATGATTTATGCCAGACTGAACTTATAATATTGAAATCAAAGGGAAATTGACAATTATATAGTTTCTGTAAGGGCTCTGCTTGTAATTTCTTTCATGCGTAAGCTTTCATTATTCTCTGGCTATTTGGTCAAAAACCTTTCTTACCACATCCTGTAGCCATTCTGTAGTGTTACAATAATACATTGGACAAACCATGCATAACCTTAGCCAGAGCACCCCCAAGGTTTTCTGTAAAACATTTCCAATATTGTCTTTCCCTGTGCTACGCTTAATATGGCCCAAAACATTTAGCAGTTCTCTTAAGGTATTACCTGTCATTTGTTAAAGGAAAACTATACCCCTAAACAATGTAGATCTCTATACAAAATATATTACACAAACCAGCTCATATGCAAAACCCTGTATTATCTAAATAAACCATTTTCATAAAAATATACTTTTAGTTAGAATGTCCCATTGGGCACTCCTAAATAGAGAACTTCTATTTTAAGAATTAAGGGCCTTCTTGAACATACGATTTAAGGTGCAGACTTACAAACCATGGCACACATACATGCTAGGCCACATCAGCCAATTAATGGATAGAGTTCTGTCCTTAACTCCCACTCTTTTTCCTGTTACAGTTAGAGCATTTATTTTCTGTCAGGTGATCTCTGAGGGAGCACGCAGCCCATCACAAAATGGTGTCTCAAGGGAAAAGATGTAAAAGGGCAATATTTACTGATATTTTTAGTAGGAATTGAGTTAAAAGTATGAAACCATCCGTTACAGTGATTATACATTAATAATTACTTAAAATACCTGCTAAAAATATAATTTGTGTTTTCATGTTCTTAGAGCCTTCATAACAACTAAATATTACAATTACTAATTTTTTCTTGGTGTTTTGCACGATTTATTGTTCTGTCAGAGGTAACACCCTTTAATATAAGCATTCGTGATGAATCGTAGGGTAAAGTTTGGGAAGATACTTGCTGTTGTGGATGATTTCTTATTTTAGCTCTGAGAAATGTTATTTTATTTTTTTTTCACTTCATACAGCAAAGGTTTTCCATTGTTAAATTTCGTACGGCTGGAGCATCCCTAGAAGGGCCCCATTTTACTGTGCTTGCTCTCTGTGTGCCTGTAAATGTTTCTCTCTCCTCCCCCTTTCTCTTCTTTCCATGCTGGCCTGCATGTCAGCTTCAGAGTTAATCATTCACCAGCGTGACAACTTATCTATTTTTATTGGTTGCCAAGGACTGTTTTGGAAAGGAGGCTGCAATGGGGAAAAAAACATGTGAAAGACAGAGACACTGGGTAAAAACAAACCCCTGAAACAACATTGGTAATAACACTAATAACACTATCATAATAACAGTAATAGACTGTGACAAACCATTTACTGATAATCTATATTCTCCAAAAAAAAAAAAAACACACTTTCAGCTATTCATTATTATTCCCTACTGTTTTTATACAAAAATGTAACAGAGGGCTAAGATGAATATTTGTTTTTGTGTGATTGATTTTATCCCTAGAAAAGCAGTGGAGGTATACAGAGGAGGCAGGTCCTTCTTTTACTCGTAGAAAGTAGTAGAATTATTCCTTTAAAATTATTTGTGTTTTAAGGAGTTTTATTTCACCTTTATTCTTTAGCAGTTTTTCATTTTTATTCTTTATTCCTCCCCCCCCCCCCCCCCCCCAGCCTCATGTCACTTTTATTTTTCTCCCTCCCCCGCAAGTCAACTGTCAGGGGAACAAAAAATCTCTCAGCCTGACTGAGAGTTGGGGGTGGAGGGGGAAAAAAAATCAGCCCAGTTTCCTCAGAAACCGCAGCTGCTGCCTGAGTAGAAAACATGTCAAGCCGGCCCTCCAACATGCACAGATGTGCCTTTGTAAAATCCATATAAATGCGCAGAAGGACACAGTGCTGGGGGCATAAGCCCTCCCCTCAGAGGAAGAGGCCAATGCAAATGGCAGCCTGGAGCTCGCTTCCACCATGCTCTTCACCATACAGCTCTCCTTCTTGATCCCCCTCCCCACCATATTGTGTAAGATGCTGGGAAGAACTGCATCAGTTTTGACACTGCCTCAAACCCACACAGACAATAACTTTCTCTACATGTGTGCCTTCTTGCCACTACATGTAAAAGTGTTTGCATTACAGTGAATATCATTCCCATTTCACAAGGTCTTTCCTTCTATACTGTACCTCTGCAGCTTATTGTGTATACATGCAGCTTATGACATGGTGTTTTGCGGCTTTGTTTTAGTTAGATGGTTGCTCGCATATAAATGCTGTACACCCAATTACTTTATGGGATTTGTGTGTTTCTTTTTCTGTATTTTACAACCCCCCAAGCACATAACTATATAAGTTGTAACTTGCTTTGTATAATTAAAATGAGGAGATGAGAGAGAAGTGAAAGGGGTGGAAATATGAAAGAGGATGAGAGAGAAGTAGAAGGAGGGGGTGTTGTTAAGGAGGTGCAGCAGGGAGAGAGGAAGCTAAGAGGGCAGGAACATGTACTGCTGAAGCAGACAAAACTAGGCCTGGCAGCTCTGGCTGTGGGGGATGGTGGGAAGGCGGCTGCTGCTTGTTACTGGCTGGTTTCTAGGCTCCAGAGCAGCAGTGGGAGCACAGCGCACCATGCCACTTACACAGCACACACTTTGCACCCATTTGTGTAATAGACAAAAACTAGGCTCTTGCACATTGACTTGTGGGAAAACTGACACAGGACTTTTGTGTTCTCCATTTCACATAGCTCACTTATGCATATATGACACGTTTGTTTGGTCTTTTATATCTATGTGCTAAAGAAAAACAATAGGTTCCTAAATAATTGCAAACCACAAGGGAATGACAGTAACACAGTACTAAACTGTGCTACTGTTGAGCAAGCAACACATGTTTGTTACTTCAGGCAGATGCAGGCACTTCATTCAAAGGGGAACACCACCTAATAATGAAATTAAAAAAAAAGTTTTTCATAATGACAGGACATTAAACATTTTCAATGGTTTTAATGTTATTTATAATTGCAACAATGTAGAGGAAGCCAGCCTTCTTCTAGACCTAGGCTGCAGCTCCCACAATGACTTGCACGGTCTGGTTATCAGATTTGTGAAGAAACATGCAAGGCATTATGGGGTCTGGAGTGTTGGCTGGAGGAGACCCTCTGTGTTTTAACTACATGCTGTAGAGAAAAGAAATGGGTAAACCGATACTGCTTTTGATAACATCTACAAAAACATTTAATGTATGTTGTTGCTTAGAATTTATTTAATTACACTAAGCTTTCTTTTTTTATTGTTTGGATGAAGTTTCCCTTTATTATGAAGACATGTCTAACCTAACCTAATCGTTGTTTGCGTACGCTGGTATACCAGAAGCACATAGGTGAATTAAGTCAGCAAAAGAGTTGAGCTTTAAATTGCTTTTTTCCTTTCTGCATGTGCCATTGTGAGAGAACATTAGGTGGCAGTCTATTCCAAGTATGGTTTCATTCTTACTGTACAGACACTGCAGAGCTCTCTGCACTAGGGAAAAGAAACAATATAAGCAATTTGACCACTACATGCAATAGGCCCAAGAAACAGAAACAAATTACTGTAGAGACTGTGTGGCCCAAGATGAGTGAGACTATTTAAAGGAGAAGAAGATGAGTGAGATTAGGCACCCCCCAGTGCCTTTAATTGCTTACCTTTACAGGGCTGGTGGTCCTGTGAGAAGAAAACAGCACCAGCCCGGGGTACCTGCGACTGTCTCCTCTTCCTTCTTCTGCCTTTGTGCCCTTGCGCGTTTAGATTGAGAAGCCGAACTTTAATAAAAGAGTCCGCTTTTTCACTCTATTGCGCTCGCCCCGGAATTCAGAAGACTGAAGAAAGAAAGAAGAGGAAAGCTCACTTGCAGCTACCCTGGGCTGGTGCGGTTTTCTCCTAACAGGAGTATCATCAGCTGCATTATTAAAACTGACTCCCCTACCACCCTAAATCCTTTCTAACGCAATGCAACTACAGTCTAGTGAAAAATATTTGTGCAAATTTTTTTTCCATTTACAACTTTTATTAGATTCTCCCATTCTCCCATAAAACTTGCTGCAGAATAATAGGTAAATGATTCTGACCACAAAAAATACTAACTGAATGGCGTGTGTATGTATATATGTACCCACTGGGTACCATACTGTAGTAGCTACCCTGGAGTTTTTTTGGTGAAATATGCTGAAAGCAAAGGCTGGATATTTATAAACAACATGGCAGCATATAATACAACAAAAATACCATGGTCACTGTTCCATCATTGCAAAGTTTATACTGAAGAGGACTCCAAGCACTTTTTTCCTGTAATATATAAAGTGAACAATATAAAATCCAACACTTGTAACCAAGAGACAACAATCCACCAGACTTTGGTACAGGTGCATGTTTTAATAGTTTTGTGCAAACTGTTATAGCAGTTAATGCTGGCTCTGGTTATGTACTTATGTACAAATCAACTACCCTGAGCCTTTTAACATAGGTAACCAACGTCTGTTAGCTTCCACATTTAATTTTGAGAACAAGCTTTGCAGCACCAGACAGCATCAGTCATCAGTAAAGCTAATTTAAATGTCTTCAGTAAAGAGATGACATTGACTTGAAGGAAGAAGTTCTTGATAGAGGACATGCTTACGCTTTACAAAAATGTTAGAAGACACTATAGTCATATGACAGGGAAGAGGTAATCTCTGTAGACTTGAGGAACAGAATTTTCACCTGATACACAAATCGTTTTTCTCTATGAGGGGCTAAGGTTGTGGAATGCCCTACTGGGTGATGTTGTGATTGCGGATTTTCTTGATGCCTTTAAGAGGGTCTTGTATGTTGCATAGGCAAAATATACAGGGCTACAGTGAATGTAAATATATGTCTGTAAGTGTATACCAGAGCTGTCAACCTGACAGCTTTTTGACCCGGGGGAAATGCGGGTCCCGGAAGTGACTTCACACACTCTTCCATAAGCAGCGCAAGTGTTTTTTCACAGTGAGGGCAGTGAGGTTGTGGAATGTCCTTCCTAGTGTTGTTGCAATGGCAGATTCTGTTAATGTCTTTAAGAGGGGCTTGTATGAGTTTTTGAACAAGCATAGTATCCAAGGCTGTTGTGATACTAAAATCTACAGTTAATATTGATGTTGGTATATATAGTTTATGTATGTGAGTGTATAGATAGGTCAGTATAGGTTTTTTGTGTGCTGGGTTTACTTGGAAGGGTTGAATTTGATGGACTCTTTTTTCAACCCTATGTAAGTGACGTCACATGCATGCGCAAAATCATCACTGAAGCCGAAAAATTCTACATTCACAAATGCATCAAATGTCAAGAACACTTCCTGTGCATGCAAGCCCGAAATTTATCACAGGATTTCATGAGACTTTGGGAAAAATCAGGAGATTGCTGCTGGGGGTAGAGAGAACGGGGGAGAGCCTTCAAAATTGGGTAACTCCTGTAGAAAAAGGAGGGGTTGACATACATCTTTATACATCTCTATACCCATGTTTAGAAATATGGCTGGTTTCTTTCTTAGCCTTTCAGGCTGACCTTTCTTCATTTGAGTGAAAAGGCAGAAACTGAGTAAAAAAATTTGGCAAAGAACATTTCTTACTCTTCTTGAGCAGGCAACCAGATTATTCTTTGGATGACCTTCAGTACCCTGATGCAAAGGCATCTATTTCTTCTTTGTCCTACATTATTACAACTTTATTATAATGAACAGAGGGAGGTCTCAGAATAGGAAGGGTCTAGTGCTTAAAATATGCAAGGGGCATAGGTAGGATTGCCACCTTTTTAAAAGGTACTTACCAGCCAGTGGGGGGGAGGGGTGTCAACGAAAGAGGGCAGTAATGATGAAAGTGGTTAGTGGTATGGCATCACAAATGGCTCAAAGGCGGATTATGGAGAGATTGGGTAAGATTAGGGCAGATCTGAGAGGGATTTTAATTTAAGTGTCAGTCTGTAGTTACCAAGTGAAATGCATCAAGTAAACCAGCATATTGTACATCAATTTTTACCACAGTGTTATGGTATATGAAAATTAAATGTTTTAACTATACACAGTTCTGTGAATCCATTCTTTGCTTAAAAATCTGCCCATAAAAAGAACAGCCAGCGGAGCTGAATGGGCAGAAAGTTTCTTGTCTCTACAGGAGATCCTGAAAAATGCCTGGTGCTTTCCAGCTTCGGAAGTTGGCTGTAATCCCCGCTGTTGTGTGTACTTGCGAGCCGAACTGTGATGCAATTGGCTTAATCATTACTATTATGTGGCATTGCTTGAAATGAATTCAGTCTTGCAATTTGTCATGAAATAAATAGCAGCATGATTTCAAACATGCTTTCTCGTTTCTTAACTGAAAATGGAAAGAACTTTTCCAATGCATAAGTGGTATTTTATTTCTTTCTACTCTGTGCTAGGAATCGTGGATCACTTCTTAGCATCTTACACTATGCTAAATACGACATGCACAAGTGTCAGCATACTAGCCCCATATAGCCTATTTTTTTCCACCTTTCAGTATTACCTATCTCCCACCTCATGTTGTTTAGTAGAAATACTTAAGTGTCCCTACATTTAAAGGGATAAATGAAAAGCCTGAAGGTGATCTAGTTGTAGCTCAATGACAAATTAGAAAGAAATGGCTTTACTGCACTTAAATGTATTTTAATAAATATGACTTGATACAAACGTAAACCTCAGTTTATATGTGTAGTTGAACATTTTGTTCTGCCATCTGCTGGTTGGCTGTGATATTCATGTTAACGGTGACTGCTTATGCTTGGAATTGTGTTTCTGGGATATCTGACTTAAGGACAATTGAATAAATACTCCCCCAGGTATGCAAGTTGCCCAAATATTACCATGTAATTTAGATGATAAATGTATAAAGCAATTGCTGCACTGCTTGAGCTGTTTTATCTATATTATAATGGCATTTAGTCAGTGAGTAGGTTGTTTCGTTTATAACTCTTCCTGTTACACAAACTGGAAACTTGCAAAGCCAGTTGCATATCTGGCATTTTTTGTGTTTACTGATAATACATGTTATACCACTGGCAATTGAGAGAGAATCTGTAATACAATTTTGCACTGGGTTTGGAGGGTCACAGTAATATATAATCAGCTTCATTTTTCAAAATGTAAAAACAAACAAAACTTTAATTAAATTCCTTCACCTTTTTACTTTAAAGCTAAATGCAGGAGCATACAATTTGTGTCCCATGAATGGGAATACATATGTGAGTTAGCAGCTTGCAAGTTGTTATTGATTAGTATGCGTAAAAAAAATATTTGTTGCTAAGACAGCCAAACTGTCATTCAGTCATTATGTTTGCCTTTCATGTTGGTCTGTTTTTAATATGCTTTGAATTCAATTTAAATTAGAACCAAGTAGTACAGATATGGGATTGGTTATCTTGAATGCATGTGAACAATTAAGGGGCTTTCCATCTTTTGTAGCACCTTAGACTTTCCAATATTTTAAACAGATTAGAAGATCAATAGACTGATGCTTAGGGAACAATATAAAGTATTAATTATAAGTACACTTAATTTTACTTAATGTTAAATGACATTGTGGGTTTCTGGCCTTTCTAGTAAGTTGCTCCTTGGTAGTAGATCCCACACTCGTGAAGCAGACAAGCAAAATTATAATACATTTTTTTGTATGCAGATTACAGGGTAATGTTAAAGAGTGAACTGCTGTTACATACCTTCATTTCCAAAAACACACTGTCAGTTGCTGCATATTTTACTGCAATTTCTAGAGGAAATTCAGAAGATCAAGATCTCTGGATAATCTCCTGTGTACTAAATTATATTATACACAAAAATTAAAATGTTCGTGCTTTGAGTTTTTTAAATCACAACTAAACTAATTTCCACTAATGTTAGTCATTTATTAAAAGATCCAAATTGAAAAAGTACAAAAAATGTGGAAAAAAACAAACACACAAAAAAAATATTTGTATTGTGGTACAAATGACAGTGTCAAAAACCTCTAAAACCACGAAGCAAAGAAAAAGCTTCCAATTGTAAAAGGTACATCTGCCATTGACTTCGACATGATCATGACAGGTTTTAGATTTGTATTTTTTGCTTTTAGATTTGTTGCGGTTTTGTCACATAATAAATTGGGAAAAAATTGTGTATTTTTTATGCAATAAAATCTTATTTTGATGCAAAAAAACAAAAAAAAACCCACAAATGGTGAAAAAAAAAATCAAGCATTAGTAACTGCCCCCCTTAAATACTGCAGTTGACTTTACTTGACTTTATGTAGGCTTTATAACTGCTCGTGCTTATATTTGAAAGATTCCCTGATATATATAATATATCACAAAGCACCTTTTATAATTTTATTTAATTAAGTTTTCTTGTATATGTTAGGGTGACCAGATCACTTTTTAAAAAAAATGCCAGCTAAATTTTTTTTAACTGTATCCCTGAATTTTCAAGTGATCTGGTCTCTACCATATGACCTAACTATGCCATCTGTTTAAGCTTTGGCTGTGCAGCTCAGCCCGCAATCCCTGATTTTTACTGAAAAGTCCCTCATGTCCCTTTGATCTCCTGCACTGAAGGCTAGAACAGATTCCTTTCTGAAACTTAATTAAAAAAGTAGACTTTTGGCAGAGAGCCCAGAAAACGTAACAAGCTACACCTGCACTTAGATACAATTTTAACTAATAAGCTAAATAGGTCTCTTGAGGGGGGAACTGAGACTCGCAGCTTAAAGGGCAATTTCACCTTTTTAAGCAAAACTGTAATAACACATAAAACATGACCCCCAAAAGCCCCAGAAATGTGTTCAAACTTTAAATAACTTGCCAAATTTTGTAAAAATGAGAGTGGTATGTAGGGGGGTGTGGTCGCAAAAATGGGCATGGTACTTTATTTTTGTCCCTCTTTCCACTTTTCAATTGTTGGTACCAGTGGTAGCATACCTTCCATCCATAGAAAATACCGCAGGAACATGCATTGACTTTTGCATACAATAAACAGTACACGACTACTTTGATGTCAGTTAGCTAGCCCTAGTCTGCCCTAAACACCTTTGTCATTCAGTTATAGGCCAAACCAATGTTCATTTAGTTTAAAACTGGCCATACATGCACCAATATAATCGTACGAAAGTTTGAGCGAAAAAATTGTTGCTTACATCCAAAAAAATTACGTGCATCAAAAAAATTGTTGCCGGCATTTTGATATCTTTTGAAACGGGACAGATTTGCTCATCACTAATTGTATGTAGTCATCATTGCAGGTTGATAACTTAATATTTGACTTATCTCTGTTGGATAAATCAGAGGACTCGTCAATCAGTTCCGAGAGTCTTTGCTTTATTTTTGTCGGTGACTATAAAGTGCTGGGGCATGGTGTGCCTGAATTATATGCTTATTGCTGATTTTTTTTTTAACTTTTATAGTAACTGTATTCTTGCATTGTACTGGTGTTCAATATTGTTCACATTTTGTAAAATGTATTAAATTGAATTAATTAGCAGTGTTATGTGTATGATAAAGTGGGTGTAACAGATTAACATGTAGGTTGTTTCTGTAAATTTTGCTTGGCCCTTCTATGGTCTTACATTTCAGGATTTGTCTTTTTGTATCTTTCTCCTCTTCCTTATCTTCATCCTTTTTGCATGTGTTTTGATCTTTCTCCCTTTCAGCTGCTCTTACCACTGTTTTCTTCCTAAATTCCTGTCCTCTATCAGTTATATTTGTTTCTTCATGAATCGTCATCATATTTCTAGCTTTCAGCATTTCTATAGCCACCCCCACTTTATCACTGCCTCTTCATCTCTTTCTGCTTGTCTTGTGCAGTGAAGTTGACTATCTCATTGTGTCAGCAGTTTATGTTCTGCATGTCTAATGAAGGTTGTGTTTCAGCCCTGCACTACCGCCTTTTTACACGAACAGAATTTTGATAAATGAGCTTTTGCTTCAGATGAGAGCTCCAAATCTTCAGCTTTGGCTCTTGGGTATCTCTCAGGGGCCAAGCGTGAAACCAGCAAGTGTGAAGGTCCACTTAAGACTGCTTCCCGCAAGCTTCTAAACTTGTTTCCACTGTCAGCTGTAGACATTTTGAGATTTTAGTATTTCTCATATGACAGAAGAGTGAATGAAATAATCAGTAAATGTACTGTAAAAATGTACTTGTTCAAGGTTTTTAATATGTCCTTGTTTGAATATGTTGCTCCTTTCTACCTCTTTTAAAAGCCATATAGTCTATTGACTTAAAAATAAATAATAACAATCACTTGCCAGTACTTAGCTTGAATAGCAGAGCAATATTCAATATTAGTAAAACATTTTTTTAATAAACCAAAATATTTGCTGAAAATGTTCTGCCCTAATTGTAAAAATGTGCAGCTTTGCATTCACAGTAGACATTTTCACAGATATTGTATGATCTTTGTTTTACTTTAGATTTTTATCACTGAAATATTTATTCCCATTGATGTGGTTTTATGTTGTCTTTAGATGTAATCTCTACTCCCAATCAAGTAGTTTAAAAAAAAACAAAAAACAAAGCTAAACCCACAGGTGCACATCCTTGAATCAAAGCAAAAGCATTATTTGAAGCTTTAAAATGGCTGTATAATGCAACATAAATTGATATAGGCCTTTGGTGATACCTACCAAGCCACAGGCGTGGAATCATAATAGTTTGTAGGGGTATATATATATATATATATATATATATATATATATATATATATATATATATAGGGGTCTACCAAGACAAGGACAACAGGATGCAGGGGTGTGGTGCATGTCTTTCCAGTATACCAAACTGTCATTATTAACACAACTAGAAAAAGTTATTGGAACACTCTACAGTCACTGCTGGTGACAAGAAGTTTCCATTTAAATCAGTGGCTATGCTTTCAATTACACACATCTTTAACCATATATATTTGAAAATTACACAACCTAAATAATCCCCTCCAATAAATGCCATGAATTTAACATAAATAATAATTCATAGAGCACATCTAGTATTTTTCCACAAAAAATATCCCCCATAAATAATTTTATATAGCTAGTTGAATAACTTTATGAATAATAAATACATGCAATCAACTGCTTCACAATAATTATTTTATGATGTGAATTCCCCAGTTATTTACATATCTAAACTATACTGAGCTGTGATTTTATATTAAAAAATATGAATTTGGTTAATTTATTTAAAAAATGAATTCAGTCTCAAATTCATAAATGCAGAAGTGAGATAAGGGTGTACCTTTCAGGACAAAGTAGCTCATAAAGCTTAACTGGCATTTCCAAATGCTAGGTTATATCATCTCACAGGGTATTTACAAGCAATACACAACCAATTTCTCCACGAGGTTGGTAATTCCAGCCACAATCAGTTCATGTAGTTTTGGGATCACAGGGAAGAGTAACTAAGACTGGATATTGCAGGTATATTAAGCTTATTTTTTATTTTTTCAAGCCTTTGTCTAACAGTGCCTCCAACTCATTGGAACCTTGGCCTTTAAGGTAGACTCATTTTTTTTTAATATCAAGCTTGTTTCCTGACCTATTTTGCATAGTCCAACTCATTCCAAGTCCAGTCACTACTTTTTCACTCTTACTTATAACACCTTGATATTCACTGTGAAATCTTCACTGGGGCAGGGACTGATCTGACTTGCATATAAAGTTCTTAAAGTGTAGCTTATTATAATAGTGTGCTAAATAGCTAAATTGCTGTGTAATAAATAAAATAAAAGTATTGTTCTTTAATTTAAAATTCATTTTAATGAATTCAAGGTTTTTCCTTTCTTTTAGATAATATGCTGAAAATGTTTCTTTATAGATCTTTTTTTTGGGGAGGGGAGGGGTTGGGTTTTCATAGCCCAGCCCCCATGACAGCAATAGTCTGCCCCTGTGATGTCATGTCTCCACTCAGTGATGTCACGTCCCTGCCCCCCATCTGAAGTTAGAGCAGCCAAATGTGGCAACCCTGTATGGTAATCTAATTTTGGATATATCTCATTCTGTGTAACAAGTCCTTCAAGTAATACTTGTGATCTATTTTAATGCCTCCAACTTTAAGGGGTGTTTTTATTAAGGCTGATGCCCCATGAGGAGATTAGTTGTCCTTAGTAAAATCTCTGCTACCACGGGCAATTAACCTGAAATGCATTTCCACTGGCAATAAAATGAATTGCTGGTGGAAAAGCCTACACACTGCTTCAATTTCCAAAGTCACATGAAGTTTCCTCCTGCACGCAACCTTGTGTGATTCCGGAAAACTAAGTGATGTTTATGTTTATTCACTGGCAAATGACTTAATGGCTGGTGGAAATGCATTTCGGAGAGATTAGTCGCCCGCTGTTGCCCTGATTAACCAGGGGTGACTAATCTCCCAATGGGGCATCAGAGTAACACTGGAGACAAACATGACCAGTGATGTTGTCCATAGCATCCAGTTAGCAATTAGATTTAAATGGTCATCTATAAATTGGAAAAAAGCAAAGATCTTATTGGTTGCTGTAGGCAACATCACTGGTCATGTTTGTCTCAAAACGTTTGTCTCAGCCTTATATATTTTATTTTAATACATGTTATATATATATATATAATGTATAACCAAACTTTTTTGTATTTAAAAAAGTTTTTGTTAATGATTACACTTTCTAAGATTTACAAAAAAAAAAACACTTGCGCCACTAATGATTCTATCTTAACCTTGACAGTTACATATAGGGAAATTTTATTGGCACTCTATTGTTTAAATTTTAGCATGCCAGACACAAGTTCATAGACGCTTATGCACAAATGCAAATATTCATTATAATACATATTCATTACAATAGGCAGATTATAATAAGAATCATGTGATTTAGGGAGGTCAAAGAAACTCTTGAGCAATCTGTAAACTATAAAATCTGTTGGAGGCCTCAGCTTGGACAGCCCTCCTGTAAAATAGGGTTACAAATACTTTTCTTTTTTATGCAATCTGTATATTCTTTAACACATAGGTTGGCCTAAAACATCATGTTCTAAAATATTCTAAATTAGTTATTTTTCTAAAGATTTGATATTATAAACTGCATTGGTGGTAAATACTTGATCATATTTTAAAGCTTGTGTTTTTGTACAGCTTTATAGCTTGTGTAAATTATATTATGACATTGTCTTGTAAATAGCCTACTATTACTCATGGGGGAGCTGTAATATCTTTAATACCTTAAGTAAGCAAAGACAGTATTACTTTTCATATCCTGGTAAACAATATAGTTGAACTGCTTGTCTGAAGTCTCTGTTCAGTTATGTACTTTCCTTATAGGATGTCTGCCAACTGTCGTTTGTTAAGCTCAGGGAGTGCTCTAGCAAATATAAATCAAAACAGCTTCTAGGATTTATATTATAGTTCTCAGAATCCCTTGAATAAATTAGATCTTTAGTTTGGCTGAATAAGGTTTATACTTGTAGCATGCCCATAATACAGATTATTTTCACTGCAGTTATACCCTCTGGATCTGGATATTGGATGTCATTGTAACCTTAGCAACATATTATATTTAGAAGAAAATGATACTCTTTGTTGGCAAAATATTCTTTTGGCTAAGATCTAATACTTTATTTTAACAAATAAATGGGGCATTTTTTTAATTAAAAATGTTATGAAATTTTTGCTTTTTTTGTATGGTTGGATTATGAGAGCATATTTTCATACCTTTTTTGCATTTTCTCTATCTGTGATATCGGTGTAGACATGCAAACCTGTAGTAAACCCTGACCAGTTGTATATTTACTAGTGACACAGAGCCAAATACAGGTATAGGACCCATTATCCAGAATGCTCGGGACCAAGGGTATGCCGGATAAGGGGTCTTTCCATAATTTTGATCTCCATACCTTAAGTCTGCTAAAAAATTAATAAAACATTAATTAAACCCAATAGGATTGTTTTGCATACAATAAGGATTATTTATATCTTAGTTGGGATCAGTTACAAGGTTCTGTTTTATTTCTACATCAAAAAAGGAAATCAGTTTTGAAATTCTGAATTATTTGCTTATAATGGAGTCTATGGGAAACGGGCTTTCCGTAATTCGGAGCTTTCTGGATAACGGGTTTCCGGATAAGGGGTCCGATACCTGTACAATAAAACCTGCAACAAGATAAATGTTATGGATTCAATATTTTATGGGTTTTAACTTAACTGAATTAATCTTGTTTCAGATGTCTGTTATTGGATATTCATTTGGAAAAAAAAATCACTTAGACTAGGGTTGGACTTGTGGCTATCACAGGCAGGTAGATTTATCAGTGTAATTAATACATTAACCACATGTAGATTCCTCAATGTACCTTTATTTTCTTAAAGCAGATTTTGCCAAGTTACACTTCCATATAGTTTTCATATAAAATCTCCACTTTACTTATACAGTGTACAGTAGTTTACCAGTTTTACAGTGGGAAGGATGGCCAAATTTTGATGTACACTCAAACCCCTACCTTTTAATGGTGGTTTTAAAACGGATGTTGGTCAGGCATGAGACCAATATTTTCGGTTTTACCTTAAAGTGCTATGGTGGCTTGGCAATATCATTAACTTGTAACTAAAACCCCTGTTTTTGAAAATGTATGCACTTGCACAGAATAAATTACTAATTAAACATGGGGGTAGGGAATGTACCCTGATAATTCCCCATCCCACGCTTGATGCAAATTTGGCCAGGCCAGTCATACTTTTTTTTATATTTCCTTAAACTTACTTAGCCTTGAAGTGCCCCCACATCCCCATGTTTATCTTGGTGTTTAGGCACAAACATTAAACTGTAAACTAAATTCAGGCCTGACAGGCTCTTGCGGTTTCTTATAAACATGGCAGCTGTTTGTAATGTAAGGCTTTTAAGGAAGTCTGTTTTACTAAAGGTGCACAGATTAGGCATTAGAGCAGAAGATTTAGAATCCTGAGCACAGATTGGCATACACCATTCCACTAATTTTAATGTTTCTGAAAAGCTCTTGTCTTTAGCTTCAAACAGCTGCAAATGTAGGATGGAGTAAAATAGCTTTTTTGATGTAGTTTTGGGAAAGAACTTTTATTAAAGCCAAAACTTTTCCAGAAGCTGCCATCTGGAATGTCGGGGTCAGAGATGAAGATTTTTCTTTGATTTACACCTCTGCTCCTTCCAGACTTTAATTTAAAGCTATTTGCATACATTTGAGTTTCACTATTTAAAAATTATAACTTTCGTTTTTTCTCAAAGGCTAGCTTATCTCAGAAATGCCTCAAACCGAATAGTCAAATTTGTATAACATTTTTCCATTCCTTTTCAATGAGGTTAAACATACCCCATGTTGTGTTGCTTGGCCATGCATTTCTAATAGGTTTTTTTTTTGTTATTCCTGTTACCTTTAAATAAAATTGTTAGGGAATATTCCTTTAGACTTCTATACAACCTCAAATAAAGAAAAATTCCAGTGCAATATAGAGTAGGGTTTAAACTTACCACTGTTGTAGGTGGGCCCGTGTGCACATGCCCTGGACCTTCAGCAAGGAGAGACAGCAAGACCAATGACAATTATTAGCTGGGACTGTTCTGGACCCACAGTAGTAGAAACGTTAAAGCAGTTGTTAATGTTAAAAGAGTTAAACTGGTTGTAGAAAAAGCTACTTGAGATATAAAGTGAACAATCAAGGCAATTTTTGACATGCGCAGGTTTAAGTATTAAAGTCTTCTCTTTTCAGTAATTCAGGAGGTTATATCGCCTCCTGTAGGACCAGGTACCACTTTGTCAATGCCTGTAACATTTAAATAAGAAGGGGATCCATTATTACAGTTCATAAAAGGTCTAGCTGCTGACATTTGGCATTTTTTGTTGGTAATGTTCAAAATATGTTCTCTAATCCTATTTTTAAGTTTTCTGCTAGTTTGACCTGCATATTTTATTTTACACTTTTTCACATTAGGAGATATACTATAATTACTTTTATATGTCTTATTAGTAAGAGTAGAAAAAAAAGTTTGGGTTATTTTTACGTAATTGCTTGTCTGGATTCACATTTATACATATCATAGTAGAAGGCCATGTGTGTTTAGTATTTTTTGTATTACTGAGGCTAGGGGAAATTTGTTTACCTATAGTGTATACTTTTCTCGCCACAGATCTACATTTGTTGTTAAGGATATTTTCATTTTTTAATTTATTTTTAAGAATGGGGTCCAATTGTAAAATAATTTAATTCTTATTTATATTCATCTTTATTTGGGGACTATATGTTACAATGCATGGGAAGGAAAGGATAGGCAATTTACCAGAAAGTACATTGACTTAAATTTGCAATACCAACCATGACAATAGCTGATGATTTACTGGCTAGGTGACAGACTTTAGTGTGCCCAGGGCAATACTTGTCAAATGCCAACAGTGTCTCCAGGGATTCTATAAACAAAGGTGGCACTAATTAGTGCAATAATTCACAGAGCACAGTATTTACAAATAGGTCCCATAGGTTATGTAAGCCAACTAAAGCAATTGTGTAAAAAGTAAAATCCTTAAAATAATTGAAACTGTAATGCGCAATTGTCTATTCCAGTGCTGTCCAACTGGCGGCCCGCGACCCCCCTCTGTGTGGCCCCCCACCTGTCTGGCTGCTTTGATGGCTTACTCTTGTGTAAGCTTTAAATGGTATCAGTACTGTGATTAACTGCCCCCCCTGCATGGTTCTCACCTCAGATTCAGGCTGTAATCAGGCTGTATTGTTTAAATATGTAATCCCCTGTACTGTTCACACCTTTTAATCTCTGCATTGTTTACCCCCTGCAGTGTTCACACCTCAGGCTCAGGCTGTAATCACTCCCATTGTTCCCCTGTTCACACCTCAGGAGCAGTAGAAACCCACAAATAATCCCTGCATACTACAAAAAGAACATATACTGAGGTGGTACTGCAATTAAAAAGTTTTTTAATATATAGTTATTGTGCAGACTGTAGGAGCAGTGCCAGCATTGTGTCACTGTAGGCTGCCTGTGTGTGCACACAGCATAGGGCAAGCAGAGTATGGCACACACAGGCAGGGTAGGGAAGGCAGAGTATGGCACACACAGGCAGAGTAGGGCAGGCAGAGTATGGCACACACAGGCCAAGTTTGGTACAAACCAGCCAAGAATGGCACACACAGTGAAAGTATGGCACGCAGGCAGGGTAGGGCAGGCAGAGTATGGCACACACAGGCAGGGTAGGGAAGGCAGAGTATGGCACACACAGGCAGGGTAGGGCAGGCAGAGTATGGCACACACAGGCCAAGTATGTCACAAACCAGCCAAGAATGGCACACACAGTGAAAGTATGGCACGCAGGCAGGGTAGGGCAGGCAGAGTATGGCACACACAGGCAGGGTAGGGAAGGCAGAGTATGGCACACAGGCAGGGTAGGGCAGGCAGAGTATGGCAGGTTTTTGCTGTACTACAAGCATTAATATGGGTATGATCATGTGATAACATGGGTGTGGTTTCAAGTGGGTGTGGTTTCAAAAAGGGGAGTGGCCAAACTGGCTTCCATTATCGGCCCTCCACCACGTAGATCGGAAAAATTCCGGCCCTCGGTACAACAGAAGTTGGACAGCACTGGTCTATTCTATTCATCACCAAATCACAAAACAAAAAAAATGGTTAACAAAATATGAATCCTTCCTAAATATAATTTATGTATGCCTGTTTAATATATATTTCATATAAGTCATTTTTAATAAAGAGCCAGCCACCTTCATTAATTAAATTGTATAGGGTAGTATATATTTCCTTCAATGGACACTATATTCAAAACCCGGGTTAATTTTGTATGGAATAGAGAAGTTTTGTAAAGATTATACTCTGTATAATTATTATGGAGTCGTCACTTTTTCTGCATGCACTGAGAAGTTATTTCCTGGTAATAATGCAACTTTATTTTCTCCCTTTCAAAGAGAAATAGCCCTATTATGTTTTATGGCTTGCAGTTCAGATATTGATATTACAGCACGAGTTACTGCAGGATCAATAATAATTTGTTAGGAGGATCCAGACATGCTTTGTTTACAGTACCATGGGGTACTAAACAAATATAGAGAACTAACTAAAGTCTTACGTCGGCTTTTGTGTTAAAGCCCTGCACCACTTAAGTGCCTGCGGTGCATTCCATAACTTCCAGTTTCCCCTGGTGTGTCCTTTTCTTGTTCTTCTGGAAGCTCAGGCAGAATGACTGTGTCTGCAACATTGTGGTGTATGAAGGCTGAAATTTTTATCTTTAAGCATGGATAGTATCCCAAACACAAGAGAACATTAACATTAGTACAAAAAGTACAAAAGGTATACATACAGGTATGGGATCCCTTATCCGAAAACTTGTTATCCAGAAAGCTCCAAACTACAAAAAAAATGCCTGTCTCCCATAGACTCCATTTTAATCAAATAATTTAGAATTTTAAAACTAATTACCTTTTTCACTGTAGTAATAAAACAGTACCTTGTAATTGATCATACATATATATAATCTCAAATTTTACTGGCTAACAAATCCTACAGTAATATTTTATCCACACACAATTAGTATATTTATTTACACACCTTTTTAAATGGAGCTGAATATAGGCCTCCCTGGCATTGCTGCCTAAAGTCACAGACAAGAGCAAGTACTGGCTGAACTGCTACTCCATTTTTATTCTGTGAGTTTGCAGGGTTGGTGATTAGAGTGCCTTTTGCCCAATTATGCTGTGATTATTCTGCTGCACTGTAATTGACTAGGGAGATATGCTAATACCTGTCATTTGGGATGATAAAAGATGAGCGGAGGACGCAATGCATTATTTAGCTGGCTGTGTGATAGATGAGGGATGCGCAGAGTGCTTTAATTGCTGAGATGAGAGGTTATGCTCAACTAAAGGATGAATTAGAAATTAGTTTTTTCTTATGGGTTGGGTTAAAAATGAAAATAATGGAAATATGCCTATAGGAACCAGTGGGCACTCTACTGTAGGTTTAAGTGTATATGTCCGTGTTATCTGCTTCAGTGTGATGGTAATGCTTTTGTTCTCATTCATCTGTCTTTTGACTCAGGATGTGTCCCCTTTTGACATCTATATTGTGATACTACAGAGGAGAGGTTGTCCTTTTAAGCAAGCTGACACTGAAACAGTCTTGTTTAGCATAATCTGTTTATGCTTAACTACTACTTATGCATACACTTTATGCTAGAATCTCAAGGCATATGAATAAAAGCAAATTGTCTTCTCCTGTATATTTGAATCTGAATTGCTTTTCATAGTTAAAAATGCAAATAAAACTACAAAATCTTTTGAGCATTTATGCTTATCTGATTTGGAGATCTTCAGTAGGTTATCTAACTTGTGCCTTCCATTTACTTCAGTTCAAATCATCTGATGTTGCTCGCGGAGGCCTAAAAATATCGTAATGTGTGTTTTTAACCACCTATACTAAGAGGTGTTGGGGTTTTCACTAAAATCAATAGGAGGTGACAGAATAGGTTGTTTTCAGCACTACTCCACCATCTGAAATATGCTGAAGGAGAAAATTACCAATTTGTTAACAACCTTAGAGACAGATCACAAAATATTTTGTTTGGAGAAAGGGCAGACATACATCCAAAAGGATGTCACTTTACATGGGAATAATGCAATTTTCATACAAGTTTACTCAAACTCAAAGTTTATCCTTCATTGACATACTGACCAATAAAGTATTTTAAAGCTATGCAGGTTTTTCAAGTGGACAAGGCAGGCACTACTTCTTCAAGAAAATATATCCAGCAGAAGTCATTACAGGGGTTATGTAATAAAGGCACTAGCCAATGCAGTAACCAATAGCAACTCATCAGCGGTCATAGCTCTATCTTCACATGCATGTATAGAACACACACCACCATGGCTGGTATCTTTTATTGCACATTGCATAATAATAATACTTATATGGAGTACATGTAGCTAAAAATAAAAAGGAAAATCAAGATGTGCCACTTATTGAGTACTTGTCCAATTATGAAAATATCTTACAAATGCTGAGATGGGTATGTATTATCTGGCATTTTTGGTAACTCATTTTTCAAATAAGGATTTTTTTTTTTATGTTAATCACCATACCATAAGGCTACTAAGAATCTTTAAGCATTGAAAAAAACAAAAAGAAAACAGTATTGATTTATCACAGGAAAAAAATTACATCTGTCAAAAACATAGGAGACACTATGGGAATTTTGAAGCTTTCTAAATAAGGGGTTTCTGAATAATATTTTCCATACCTGTTAAATGCATATTTTAAAACCTTTTTTTAAAATAACATTTTGAATGCATGTAATCTAAAAATGCATAAAAAGAATTTTATTCTATGATACATCAGCTTTAAAAATCTGCTAGGAATTTTATTGTGACGTTTTAGAATATTTCCCGTTTTGCGTTACAAAACAAGCTGGCAATTTTTTAGCCTTGAGTCTAAGGGCTCTGGCACACAGGCCATTTGCCCTGGGTTCTTCTGAATTGGATCTCTTCTGCGTTCCACTGCAGGAGAGCATAGGACTAAGGCAGCCCATTCTTCCCTATCGGACTGTACTCATTCAGGAGCTTGCAAGCTATGAACATGTAATGCAAGTTTGCTGGTTGGGCAAGGCCAAGCCAACCAGGTTGCCCAGAGCGTTTGGTCAGCTTGGCTCGGCACTGTGCGCAGTAGAGTGAAAGGCCAAACTTTAACCAGAAAGTCAACTTTCTCACTCTATTCTGCATGCGTTGGCCCTAAATATAGACAAGGAAAGAAAAAGGATCACTCAGTTACATGAACCCCGGGCCAGTGCATTTTTCACCTAACAGGAGCACTGACCTGGGGTGTAAGTGATTACAATTACTGGGGGGTGCCTACATTTAGCGCTCCCAGTAATTGTAACTTTCCATCTCCTTTTAGCTGACAGCAAACTACAGTCCCTCCTGGACACATGAGGAGCTGGAGCAGCATAAATAGTATAGTACACCGTCATTATGTATCACCTTCTATGGGGCTCCTATTGTATTCTTAAGGCCATTACAAGAAGCCAGATGTGGGGTGGCCTGGGTTGTGAGGGGGGTTGTGGTATAACTAGTTCATGTTCAGCTGGACACAATCATAAGTTAAAATCTCCATGCCAGGGACAACTCTCTGTGTTTTATTATAACCTGTACAGAGAAGTTTTCGCTAGCATTGGTGTTTACCTCTGCTAAGTAGGATTCTACTGGAAAATGTGTGAGAAATATGACCCTTTAACCTTGCTGTCATTAGCTAGCCTTGTGCTAGTCCTACAAAGTGCAATAAATTGCTCTAGCTGCAGACTAAGTAGAGACATCCAGATAAGCATCTTTCATGATACTACTTCATTCCCTTCAGTCATCTCAGACATAATGTTGCTGTGCATTGCATTAAGCCATACTGTGCTTCAGACACTTCTTTCCACACTTCTGTAACGGTGAATTAGACTCAGGCAACACGATCAACACATTTGCTCAATTATGGTCCTGCATTATTAATTCTAACCAGTTTGAAGCTTCTCAACAACGAAGCGCACTTCTGATTTTTCTGATGTTATCATAGGCCTGCTGTGCTACCATTACAGTCTGCTTAAATTCCTTACCTTTACTCAAAGGTGACCTGCATTAAAAATCCAATTTTCAGCAGTCACATCTTCTGTGTATAAAAGTCTAAGAAAAGAAATCCTATTATCTAGTTTTAGCATCTTAAACTCTTGAGTATTTTTTAGGCTTGTGGCTACTTTGTTGGGGATTAAACTCACACACACTAAAACATTGCATAAAATGTTTTTTACTTTTAATTAAAAAGTCACCGCTATATTATCATATGCTCATTCATTTTATTGTGTAAGTTCATTATTGTGGGCATTTAGTGCCCATCAGAGCAGGTTGCTCTTCATAGTTTTTGCTTGACTATAAAGTATAATCTGCCAATGTTTTACTTGTAAATTTTCCAATCTATTTGGCTCATCTCTCATGCAAGCAATAAACTCTTGTACAAGTTGTGAACTGTTCATTATACATTCATTTGGTTCCTACTGACTCGGAAAACACTTGCTCCAGCGTTATTCATGAGAGTCAGATGTTTAGTCTAAAGTTCTTATAAATTATGAATTGCTGTCTTTTTGTACAAACTAATAGTACCTGCCAGGATTATATGCAAATTGCTAGTGTGCAAAAGGCATGATGTTATGCACAGTGGTTACAAGAGCTACTTCAGGAACAGATTTAATTATAGTTACAGTAATACTTCCATATGCACAGTTATCTGTAAGGTCACTTGATGATGTTTCAGCAAACCCTGTCCCTCCAAGGCTTTAATGCAATCTATGAATTACCAGGCTTGGTGGAGGGAAGGTCCTACAACCGATTTCTATCTAGTATCTTGCACACCATAATAGTCTTTTACAAGTTTAAGCAGAAAAGGTAAGAAGCTGGCCATACATAACCAGCTGATGAGGTCCTTGATCTGACAGGAAAATCAAACCTCCCCTTTTTTTATCTGCCGAATTTCAGAAAGATATTGGTCAGGTAGGCCTGTCTGAGGGGCCCATACACAGGCAGCTAAGCTGCCAAATCGGTCTGAAGGGGACAAATCAGCAGTTTAAATATGCCCAGCAGTGGCCACATTAAGACAGCACCCTTTCATTACATATGTAGGTATGTGCATCATTTTTTCTTATTTAAGTAATGATCACTAGCTTTAAGTCATGTATCTTTTCAAGGAGTTTATACAATTTGGCACTGATTCAATGAGAACTAAACCCTAAAAATGAATATTTCTAGACATGCCATATTTTATAAAATAAACTTGTTGAACCAGCCTAAAGGTTCAACATCTCTATAGTAGTAATAATCCAGTCCTTTAAGTATGGGTCGACCATACTGGGCATACTGGACACTTCTGTCTGCGACACTCACATGCTCAGTGCACTCTAAGCAGCTGTTGAGAAGCTGAGCTTAGGGGTCATCAGAAATTTTCAAGCAAAGAAAATGTTTGTCATATAAGCTGATTCTAACCGGCTGATGATTAAAGTCTAATGCTAATTGCACTGGTTTCAGATAATTACTAATAAGCCTTATATTGTGACATTTATATTTTGTATATACAGTGTATTGTGAGTGGGTCCTTGAGCTCAGTAACTGACAGCTGCCCAGAGCATTTGCTGGGAATCCGCAAAAAATAAGATGGAGGGGCTACTGGGACATCTTTGGGGGCACAGATCTTTCCTGCTAAAGGGCTTTAGGTGCCGTGGGCTGGTACAAAAGCACAAAACATAATTTACAAAATTTCTAGCCTATGTCTTTAGTTAAGGTTTAGTTCTCCTTTAATGTTTCTTTGAGCACACTTTATGTTACCAGTCAAACACAGCTAATATCCTGATTGCGTATCACAAACATGCTTGCTGTTCTCTTCTGTTATTGGCCAGAATCAGAAGCTTCATAGACATTCAGTTTTATTCTGTTAAACTATGTGATAGACCTGAGCTGATAAGTGTCAAGAGATGTTTCCATTATCAGTAACTTAAGCTTTAGGGTTTTTGTCTGTCCTGTGTTTGGGCAAAACAGCAATGGGGGGCTTGTGATGTACATTCATGATATTAGCAGTGTTTGACTGCTAATATCATGGAAGTGAATGAAAAATATAATGTAAATTGCAAAAGTGCTCAAAAGAGAACTCCAAACAATATTACATTAAGTTGTTCCAGAGGTTATATGTCTCCTTTAAACATTTTCTGCTGTTTTTGCCACAAGGTTATTTTATAATGATAAGTTAATATTCTATTACTCAGTATAAGAAATGTTAATTAAAAGCTGTAATGTGTTATGTTTTGGAAAGATCCACTCATTTTGCAAAGAAAACAACTTTCACAGCACATAACCAGGATAGAATTTTGCATTGCAGCCAACAATGGGAAACTGTATCTGACCAGCAAAACTGGAAATAAGTGATAAGCATCTTTAATGTATCTATCAATCATAACAGCAGTTTTATTTCTTGTGTTATTAGCTCCTGAGGCTTGACTGCTGAGTTGAAGATGTAATTTCTTACTGTAGACTTTTCTTACTGTGCGCTTGATGTACTTCTGGGGTGGGAGGTGAAACTGTGCACTTTGTTAGTGATTCTGTTTTTCTGTGCTTTCATAGCAAACGCTATGATGAACGTCATCCACTGGTTACGGTTAGGCACATTCCGATTTATTCATAGCAGATGCAAAACTAAAACTAAGATTAACCAGATTTTGTAATTCATGCATATACTATCAATGTTATCAATATTTGTAGGTACATGTTGTATACACGAGGCATAAATAATACATTTTGTCCTGCTACACTATCGTTTTATTACACAACTTTCTAATTTTGCACTAAAATAATACATTTTAACAGTTGTTGCTGCTGATGATGATGCATGTACTGTATGTATAATATTAGGTGGGCCAAGATTTTTTTCCTGCTAACCAGTGATATGGAATTGTTGTTATATATGCATATATAGACTGAATTTACACATATAATTGATTTTTAAGGGATATATTAGAATATTAAAAACATCTAAAAATGATGTGGTGATGATGTGCAAGATGGAAAATATGGTCCAAAGTATATATATTTGTGTATAACTGTAGGGCAAACTTTTATTCATAATGTATGCATCTGGTATTGCCCAGAATTGTAAAGACCACCAAGTGGCACGTAAAAAGTATCCCAATATTTCTGTAAATTGTATGTCACTTAACGTTTGCTGTTCATATTTCATACATTGCTACTCTTGAAACTGTCATGTACAAGATGTGTATCTCTGTATATGTAAGGCTAGCATCACAATCTGGAAAGCCAAGACTAAAGTGGATTATCAGTTACACCATGTGGGGTCCTAGAGCGAATTAAAAATGTCGTTTTTTTTATAAAATTTTCTAGAAGTCCTAACAATCTGTCATGGCTATAAAGTAGAAGAGAAGTAAAGTCTTATTTTAAATTTATATATGAATTAATATATATCATTTTAATGAGGTTAGTTTGTTTTCTAGGGTTTATGATGTGCACTGTATAGGGCTATTTGTCTAAATAAATCCTTTTTTTTTTTATTGTGTTTGATTAGACTGGGATACAACTGTTGTATCTCTTTGTTTTCTTTTCCCTGTGAATTTATATTAGCTTCAAAATGCTCTCTACACCTTCAAAGTGAATTAGTCCTTCACAGTCAGGCCGTCAGTTGGAAGGATATTGTTCTTGGCAGGGTGCTCTATTTTGTAATTACTAGTTTCCTACATTAATTGCAGTTATTTAGACACCCAGGCAGGGAGAACCTTTGCAGAAAAATGTAATTAGTGGTCAGGAAGTTTTGCACCCTGCATAATGTTTCCTAATGCATTAAGGAATAAAAAAAAACATCATATCATAGTGGGTTAGGTAATAAAAGCCACTAGGGGAGTATGTAATAAAAGGCATTATGTTTACCCAGGAGCAGTAACCCATAGCAACCAATCAACAGGAAGCATTTATTGGTCACCTGTTTAAAAGCAAACATCTTATTGGTTGCTATTGGCTACTGCTCCCAAGCAAACTTAGTGCCTTTTATTACATATGGGGGTAAGTTTGCTCAAGTGCCGTAACCAATAGCAATGAATTAGCAAGTAGCATTAACTGGTCACCTGTTTTAAAGCAAACATTCTATTGGTTATTGCACCTGTGTAAACCAAGAGCTGTTTATTACATGTGGAGGAATATGAGGTTTTACCCTAAATTTAGAATGATTGGACAGATGGAACTCTAGGAACTGCTAAAAAAGATCTGTTTCTTAAGCTTATATACTCTGACTTACTTTCTGATATTTGTTTACATTTTTGGACCCTGAATATATCCAGCTCTACTGTTCTAGAGGTAAAGTTAAATATAGTATTCAGTAAACATACAACAGTTGCGGTACACCATGTTTTATAATTTTGCTAATGTGAATCCTGCTGCAAATCATAGACCCATTCTGATGTTCTGACATATTAAGAGTCAAGCAGAACAAAGTTTGTGTGCATCATGCCTTAGAGCAGCTGCCAATGTCACCTCACGTGCCCCCAATCCCAGGCACAATGCTCACAGCCTTCCCCCACTTGCACCCCTTCCCATTTGTAGCTCCTTCACCTAGTGAATGTGAGACAGATGCTATTAAATTAATTTGAACTGAAACAGTTACCAAATATTAGTAGCCACTTTTCTGGGGAAACTGATTTAAAATAATATACGTGTCCTTGTCAGCCAGACCTGAAAATGTTTGCTGGTCTCAGTCGGCAAAACTGTTAAACTGTGAGAATTAGAGACTTTATATCACCAAGCTTCCAGTCTCTTAAGGCACAATAAGTCAGCTGGAAATGCTATTTGGTAATTGCAGTAATGATGACCCAGCAGTCATTTCCTGGTATAATAGAGCTCTAACACATTTCTTGCCCTCTGTGCAGCCTCATGCATCCTAACAAATTCAAGCTAAAGATTGGGACTCTTTAGGCCATGCCTCAGTTGCCATCGTAATACAATATGGAAGGCTGTACCTTAGTTTACATCAGCTTTAAAGTGGGGTTGCTTAATGTAATGCAGGACATTTACACTGAATGTCTTACACTGAAGTAATTCTTCCCCAGAGGACAACTGTAAATTGCTAGAACATCACACTGCCACCGCATACCAGCTTATATTATAAGAATCCCTAAACATTTGCTCAGAAGCATATAATTGCCCTATGCCCAACCATGTATCTTGTGAAACCAGGTCCATTTCTGAATATATTTTAGTTAATATCTCTGTTTAAAGAGATATGCTGAAATATATTTAGTACAATGTATCTGGTTGAAATGACTATGATTTTTAAGGCATCATTTCACTGTAGTTCTTTGTCCTATAAATATTTGTAGAGCAGATGGCTTCTAGGGCTGTAACTGACACTGTTTAAATTAGTTTCACTTTTTGTAAACATTGTCATTGTGGAGGAAGATTATTTTAAAAATCTGATAAAAAGCTGTCATGCACTAAAATTTGTTATATGTTTGTGAACTCTCAGGCAATGTCTCTACAAAATGTAAAACAAATATGTGTATATATATATATTTGCATGGAAGTTTATGTCTTCATCCAAACTGTAAAATAATATGCTTTCTACAGCAAATCTAAGAGATGCCCAAGGCAAAGTAATTGCCTCTGGCAGCAATAAGAAGATCTAGCAAGTCATCCCTGCTGCGTTTATTTATGACCTTCTGCCTTTGTTAGCTCTTGTGAAATTTTGTTTTCTGACCGTAATGATATCAGAGCAGGTTGGCATGGGGTTTGTTAATTGGTGCTCGTACAGGTTTTTGCTGTTATTGTACTGAAATTAAAGGTTCCTGTTGTTACTGTAAGTCACTCTCTCCTACTTTCACACTTAATAGTTTGATTTGTAATCTAAATTTTTTTCATTTTGTATTGTTATAGTCTTATGAGCCATGTAATCAATATCGTGTCTAGGAAAGGACATGTAATGACTTACAATTGGTAACATTGTCTTTCATGCATTTAAATATCTTTCTTTGAATGACTTCTATATTTGTTTTCTAACATGCACACTGACACAAACACATTACCAATTTGTAGTTAATATTATATCCTGTTTGTATCAGTTGTCCATGTCCTTATTTTGAACCACGTACTAGTAGTACCATGACATACATGTCATTGATGGTTTTCCCTTGTTTTAGTGTTACTTACACATCTGACATGCCTTTTAAGCCCATTCCATTCATATTTTAAAGCAACCTCTTTAGCTCTCTACATTTAAATTGGCCATGTCAAAACGAAATGCCATGTGTAAAACTCAGTGGCTGCTGTATCTAAAGAGCTGCCACACCCATGGTAGAAGAGGCAATAATATAAAATGAAATTGACAAAATATTTGAGTATAATCTAATATATGTAAAACTCAATAGAGCATTGTCATAACTGTTAACTTGATTGCTAAAACATGTATAAATCCCAGAAAACACGAGTCATGGAATGGTATAAAGGTCTGGAGTCACATTTCATTGATATTGTGAGAAAGGCCCTCAGGCCTGCAATGAAGGAGAGAAAACACAGATTTGGTATGTTCTAATTGGCACAAACAAATGCATGTAGTGAAGGTTAGCCTAAATAAAACATTGAATAACCATTGAATAAATGCATTCTGGTTAGGCTAATTGTTTTTGCTTTCTTTCATTCTATTTTCTTTTTTTCTTCATTTATTTCTTAGGTTTGGTTTAGTAAATAACAAGTGGGGATTTGCTGACCTTTAGTTAGATTTTGTGTGCAGACACTGGATTTGTGTCATTAGCAAGGCAACAAATTTATTCTGTGTATTAAGCATGGATTTTATTCAAACATATGTAAATGTAGTTGTTTTTATCTTGGCAAGAAAACTATGGAATTCTGGAAAATAAAAATCTTCAGGGCAAACTGTATTGTGTGAAAGCTACTTTGTAGTAAATAGTGCTTGAAGTCTGAGGGCTGGATTTATGAGAGAGGCCACAAAGGCCCAGGTCTTAAGACAACACGATTTAAGGGACAGCATGCATCCAGCCACATCTGTATTCATTCCGGAGCACTAGGGACTTGGTGCGCATGAGATCTGACAGTTGTGTGACAGTCCCCAGTGCTCTGGGAACTGACGTGGTTATAGATCTTGGGTCTGTTGGATTTATCAACCCTCAGCAGTGCAGAGCCTTACCACCCAACAGATCAGAAAGTTGGTCAACTGTTCAAAAGTAGCTGAACACATTCTGACAAAATGACACAGGTATTAGGTTTGATAACCTTAGTGAAAAACGTTAATTTTTTACAGTCCATAAAGTTTCTTTAAATGGGAACTATATCTAACGAATCATTCTGGATTGGCCATTTTAACATTTTATGGCTACTTTTTTATTGTAATGAATGTTATTTGCATGTAATTTGAATTATATTTTGGGGTGTGTTGTTTCCATAAGGAAAATTCTACATTGATCAAGAGCTGATTACAAAAATATTTACTGGTGGCTGAGAATAACTTTTGGATTCAGATCCATGACAAATAACCTACAATCAATATTTAGAAAGATTATCATTAGTCCATGTCTAACAGGATATGTTATGACTTCCCAGGTGTATTTTTTAGGTTTCTTTTTATAAGTCTAAAAAACAGGCTCAGGCTGTGACATGAATTCATTTTGATAAATTACTTTTAGTAATGGGGCATTTTAATTGCTTATAGGGGCATTTTTAATGATCACTATCTTGTTATGGTGATCAAATTGTCCTTCATCGCCAGAAGCCAATTCTGTTTCACATGAATGGGAAACATGCATTTTATAGCATACAGCTGTATTATAGGAAGCTTTCTCTCAGGAATGCTGTCTGTGCAGTCATCATTTTTGACACTGTTTGCCATCAAGAATAAATCATTTTGCTTTTCCTGTGATAGCTGCAATTCCAGGCAAAGAATCAAATATTCAACCAGAATCTTTTTTTTTAAAGTTTACCATTTAATAATTTTCAGATGCCATTGCTAGCTGAATCAAGTTAATAATAATAAAAATTACGATAATGTAACTAGTATGTATGCAAGTGTATGTGCTAAGTGATAACATGTACTTTTTAATATGATCTTCCAATGGTTCATACTAAACACTTTGTAATAAAAATATAATGTTCATGTAGTACTAGATGAAGCAAAAGGTCTGCTTTGGGTTTTAGCTATCCAATGATCATAATAAACTGAATGTAATTTCACAAGTTTCCAGTGCCTTATACTGGAGATAGCATATCAGGAGAGCATGCATAATGGAAGACTTTCGGTACCAGCTCCTGAAATTCATCTGGATGATATTTTCTAATTTCAGAGGAAGCAGAAAGTCATTAAGCTCATTTGCTGTCTAGACAATGCAGTTCCTTGGCAAAGATTCTTAACATACAGTCCTTGGTGATTTCTTGAGGAACTGGGAAATGGCAGAAAACCACTGCTGTTGCTTTTTGTCTAATTTTTTTAAAGCGTATTTATATACTCTATAATAATAGTGTTCAGAATGTGTTTATGTTTTTTGTTTCTTGCTAATATCTCTTGATTTGAAATTCTTTATGTACAAGTATAGGAAACGGTATTCGAACTATCCTCAACAACTGTAACACCTGTAGTTTCCTAAAAGGAAGTTATTTTTTAGTATGTTATAAAATGTCCTATGCCTAACTACTTTTTAACTGGGCTTCATTTTTATTATATTTTTTATATTATCTGCCTTTCTCTTCTTCTTCCAGCTTTCAAATGAGGGTCACTGACCCTAGCAGCCAAAAGTTATTGCTCTGTGAGTCTGAAGAGTAATTTTAATTGTTACTTTTTATTGCTTTCTGTTAAGGCCCTCTCCTATTCATTTTCTAGTCTCCCATTAAAACCACTGCCTAGTTGCTAGATTTACTTGGTTCATAGCAACTAGAAAGCTTCTGGAATTCCAAACATGATTGTGGTTGTACAAAAAGCTAAATAATTCAAAAACCACCAAACTAAAAAATGAAGACCAGTTGTTAATTGCCTTAAATAGTAGAAAAGAAATGTAAATATACACTGATTATGGGGCCCATTCATTAAACCACGATTCTTGGTTGTTTAAAAGCACGATTGAAAAAAATGATCGCAAATGACGCAAAAAACTTTTTTGGCTTTGAAACTTCAATGCATGATTTTTGAAGCCTTCCATAGGACTCAATGGCACTCTACAGATCCAACCTGGCGAAAAGATAGTCACGATACCAAAGCTTGAATGAATTCTGAAATGGTCGTAGTCTTTGTGAAAACCACAAAAAAGTTGTGCAATTTTAACGATATTATTGTGGTCATTATGAAAAGTTCTATAACTTTTATCAAAATAAAAATTTGTGCTTTAATGACTGGGCCGCCAAAATGTGGTAAGAGACTGTTAAGGAGGTCCCTGTCCCATAGAGCTTACAATCCCATCAGTTAATGCTTTCAATCCATTGTGTTCTGCTTTACTCTTATTTCATTGTGATGCCTGCCCATAGATAGAATCTATAGATAGAATTGAACTGAAAGGGTGATGATTAAGGCTACTGCTACAGGGAGCAGTTTCTCGACGTGTATAAGCCCCCTCTGCTCCAGTCTGCAGAACAATGTGTCTGCACCCAGACATGCTGTGTCGGCATGGGTGAAGACACACACAAGGCAGATTTTGGTTCGAAATTGTGTAAGTATACATTTACTGAACAAAATTCACTCTGTGTGTCTGCACTATAATGCAGGCCAAGAAACCTTCCTGTGTGGCAGTAACGTTTTTATGCATCTCGAAATGCAGCATATACAGTACAGTATCTTTTTCTAATGGAAAAAACATTTATATGCAGGACTGAGGCAGGTACCTGTCCGTGCATATATTTTGTGTGATATGGAAATATTGTGAATGAATATGAGATCGTATATAATTTATGTACATTATGTAATGCTGTTAATCTGGCCTAGTAATCTGGCCAAGTAACCCTGATTTAAAAAAAAAAAAAAAAAAAATTCTATGGCCCCAGTATTTGATGAAGCCGGTTAAATGTTATAGAAACTGTGATAGTACTCACAAAATCTACAACTAATGTATTTTTAAGTGCTGAAATCATAAGCAGTCTTGTGCTTAGGGAGTTTTGTTAGCATTATCATTACTTCCCACAAAGTACTTACTATCATTTTATTGCCCAAACTGTAGAAGATAAACACTTGGAAGCCAGTCTTATGACACTAAAAGTGAGATTAATCATTCATTCATGCTTTCATTTGATGTTTTTGTTAGGTCAGATGTCAAGAAGCTGGCAAATGAACATCACAATATAATAGATGGTTCGAGGGTACCAGTTTCCTTGAGTCACTTGTGTGTCCAGTCATGGGCACTAATGTTTGTATATTAATCTGTGCAAGGTTTATAATTAGTTTCAACCTTCATTTGAAAAGATTGTTCTATTCTTCTGACGGTGACCTGATTCAGTGCTCATGCCAGATAAATCCCAGGGCACTCATGCATGGAGACTGCCAAACAGTGCCGTTTTTGTGATTTCAGCTCTAATCCACCGGCAAATGATCTAATGCTGTTAAACATATTCTATTTAGCTTTTTTTCCCTTTGCGTTACTGCCAGCTTTTTTCCCATTTATTTTGTCGCTTTACCCATTCCATTAAGGACTGAGATGAACATTTTACATCTGTTTGCAAATCTGTTTAGCACTATGGTGGTGTCATTTACACAGTGGCAAAGGCAATATAAGCCAAAACTACTTGCTGCTTTATTTTTTTTTCTCTTTAAATTGTTTTTAGAGTGTTTCCTCAGCAGATAACGCAAGCACAGAGTAATGTCAGGGTGTACTTTTTTTCTTTTTCTTTTTTTAACCATTGAGTACCCTTTGCCATTTGTTCTGAAAACCGTTAACCGCAAAGAAACGCATGGCTAGTGTTTTTCTGTTGCCATAGAAGATTTTGCCTATTTTTTGTCTGCCACATGTTCAATATAATGCCCATTGCTTTCATATTTAAGATCTTTCTTGACTGCTTCTTTTGTTAAGATTAGATATCTATAATTCTAAATTCTAAATTAGATATCTATAATTCTAATATATGCTCTCTTTATAGAAGTAATACTGCATACTTTATAGGGGTAATATTGAAATATCTAATATAGGATATAAAGAGATGCATCATTACTTTTAGGCAAGGACCTCTTAAAAGTAACGAACTAAATGTCTACTAAATACCATCAGATTGTTTCAGATTTTTCCATGCTGGCATGGCTGCTGTAAAATAGCAGATATATGGTAAACTTTGTGCCCATGTCCTAAAATACTTAATTTATGGAATAACATTTTCATACTAATATCCGACATTTGGTATTATGGATTTTAGCATAGGCCGCAATATCATAATATAGATTCTCATGTCTGCCTTGCTAGGGTAAGGAGAAAAATCAACACACACTTTCTCCAAGATCATTTTTTAAGTTGATACAAATGAGAAATATAGAGGCATCATCTTATATTAACAGGGCCAAAGAACTCAGAGTAATATACAAAAAAACACACATAGTTACATAGTTAATTGGGTTGAAAAAAGACCAGAGTCCATCAAGTTCAACCCTTCCAAGTAAACCCAGCACACAAAACCTATACTTACCAATCTATATACTCACATACATAAACTATATATACAAACATTAATACTAACTGTAGATATGACTATCACAATAGCCTTGGATACTATGCTTGTTCATGAACTCATCCAGGGCCCTCTTAAAAGCACTGCCCTCACTGTGAAAAACCACCTACGCTGCTTCAAATGGAAGCTCCGTTTCACACATACTCATCACCCGGTATTTAGATCCTAGCAGTCAAAAATTATTGCTCTGCAGAGTAATATTAATTGTTACTTTATATTGCTTTCTGTGCAGGCTCTCCTATTAATTTTCCAGTCTCCCATTAAAACCACTGCCTAGTTGCTAGATTAACTTGGTCCATAGCAACCAGATAGCTGCTGAATTTCCAAACAGGAGAGTTGTTGTAAAAAAATCTAAATAATTCAGAAACCAAATAAAGTATGTTGGTTGGCCGGCCGGCCGCCCTTGTTATTCAATATACAACTCTCATCCTGGACCTTTTTCTGGCAGTGGTCTAACAGTGGTCTGAGGGGTTTTTGGTCATTAGATTTTTGCTGGTTACTTGGGTGTGAATGTATAATTGACCATATAATTGACTTTATTTATCTTGGTTTAAGAATGCTTTAGTCTTCTTGGTTAACTGTATTACTGTACTTATAAAGCAGACATCATATATCTGATTGTACTTTGAAACAACTAATGAGCTGGTGTCCTGCTGACTGAATTATTCTCCAGAGTAGCATTTGTTATAAGACAGCTTAGTTAGGGAGCTGGATGCACTAAATGGTTGTGCATGATGGTATATATCTTTGTAAGCCATCATCATAATGTCTGTACAGCTTCGTATTTTCCATATGCAACATTTTTTAATTAAAAATCAGGTGCCCTTTAAGGCCACATTCAGTTCCATGCATTTGCCATGAGGGCCAACTGTAGATAATTTTATGTTGTATTTTTTGTATTCTCTTCTGCCTTTGATTTATGTCAATTACTAATAATCTTCCAGTCTGGAAAGCAAACTATTTCCTGTTTGCTTGGGTGACCCTGTAATCCTGATACACAGTACCTAGGCTGAGAGTTGCCCAGTGTGGCCTTATTTGACAAACCTCACTGGTGATGTTGCAACCAATCAGATCTTTGCTTTTGTTTTCTAACGTATAGGTGACCATACAAATCTTATTGCTGATTGGTTGCTATGGGCAATGATAGTGTCATTAAAAAAATAGTGAAGTCATTTGAAGGCTGGTGTAGATTGGCCACTGCAAGGCAGCATATATATATAGCCAGTAGCGCTATGTTGAACAGTTTAGGCTGATGCCACACGGGCGTATTCTCGACAAGCCGAAAACCGCTTGCCGAGAATATGTCCCGCTACTGTAGTTTTCACCTACCTGTGCCTGCACCCGAATGAATGGAATACGCTCAGGTGCAGGCACATGTAGCCACTATCCGCCAAAAAACGCAAGACTTCACATCTTCGGCGGATATCAGCTACATATGCCTGCACCCGAGCATATTCCATTTATTCGGGTGCAGGCACAGGTAGGGGTGTATGGCAATATTTTCGGCAAGCGGAAACAGCACTTGTGGTAGAAAACTACAACTGGCAGCATATATAAGTTAGGACTGGGTAAATAGGCAAGTTAACTCATTTCTGTTTCAATTTGCCTTCATTAAGTTCACAGCAGTGAGCGGAATAGAGTTTTATACATACATGTATACATACATACATGTGGCTTTTGCTGGAGGTGTAACTGACTTAAAGGACATAAACCCTATAAATCTTTACTATGCCTTTAAGTTGGGCACATATTCCCCCTCCAAACTGCATCATTTTCTCTGTCTGATCTCCCTCCGTTAGCCTGAACTGTCCCATTTGCCAGCTTCAAAGATCTGCTTTAACCAGGTGGCCATTTTCTATCTGCTACATCATCACTGACATTTGCATATCCAGACACGCCTGATGACCTTTCTTAGAAGTTTTTTTCTAGTGTAACTTTATTAGCAAACCTCATCATTGATGTACATTCTCTTACCTTGTAAACTGCATTAAATCTTAATGCAGTTTACAAGATCTTTTAATCTATTTTACTCATATCTTGCAATATCATATATGGATGTATACAATTAATTAAATATATTTAATCAATTATATACATATATAATTATAAACATATAATCCCACTCAAACATGTAATCCCACTCACATGCACACCCAGTCACGCATATAATCCCACTCATACATGTAATCCCACTCACATGCACACCCAGTCACGCATATAATCCCACTCATACATGTAATCCCAGTCACATATGCACCTGGTCACACACACAATCCCACTCATACATGTAATCCCAGTCACATATACACCCAGTCACACACATAATCCCACTCATACAGGTAATCCCAGTTACATATGCACCCAGTCACACATATAATCCCACTCATACATGTAATCCCACTCACATGCACACCCAGTCACACATATAATCCCACTCATACATGTAATCCCAGTCACACACACAATCCCACTCATACATGTAATCCCAGTCACATATACACCCGGTCACACACATAATCCCACTCATACAGGTAATCCCAGTCACATATGCACCCAGTCACACATATAAACCTACTCATACATGTAATCCCAGTCACACATGCACCCAGTGACACACATAATCCCAGTCACATATGCAACCAGTCACACATATAATCCAAAATCAGTTCAAATCAGTTAATTATTATAAAGTGAATAATTCATGCATTGGGAAAAAAATATTTGTCAGGCAAGGAAAAATGATTAATGAAGTCTTAATCGAGTATATACATAAAGCAAAGTAGAAGAAGGTAGTAAGACTCTAGTAAGAATAACACAAAATATAGTAAACCAGTAGAAAGTAGAGTAGTAATTAATACTTACATGTTTTGTAAGGTCTGCAGTCCTATCCTGAAATGTTTTTGCTCCCTTTGCTGGACTGACGGAGAGCACTGGGCACAGGAGCGGGGAGATTAGTTTTAAAATTTGCGCATCGCTATGGCAACCAGCAACGCACAAATGTTACTGGCTGCAAGGGGAAGCGGGTGCAGCTGCAAGGGTCACTGATGACACGGCTGACATCACGTGGTCAACCGCGTCATTGATGAGGAAGCTTTCAGCTTCTGCTCATTGCGCATGCGTCTAAAGTCCAGGCTAAAAAGCACATGCGTATACGCCAAACGCCAAAGCACTTTCCAAGGGGAGGGGGTCAGGGCACTCTCTGTGGGCAGTGGTTATGGCCAATTTATGGCAATTCTGCAGGAGAATGCTCCATAATTCAGCGCCCAGAGCCACAGCTATGGGTAAGTAGGAAGTTTTGTCTGTGAGGTTGACATGTCCTTTAAGGTAGCCATACACGGGCCGATTCTAGCTGCCAATATCGGCCCCTTAGACCGATTCGGCCTGTTGATGCGGTCCCCGATCCGACTTCGCCTATTCCCGTCGTTCTAATTCGAATTAGCCTGGATTCGCCCAATATCGCCTACCCGTAGGTGGGGGATATCGGGAGAAGATCAGCTCGCTTGGTGACATCGCCAAGCGAGCGGATCTGAATGGTGTATGGCCACCTTTATGCTATGAGCCTGAGTGCCTAGACACACACTGTTGAAGGCAGTGCCTCGAACTGATTTTTCTGATACAGTTTGTGCAAAGTACTTACCATGTCATGGTATTTGTTTGAGTGAAGAAGTTGTGCAATATTTGCATTTGTGACACAAAAGAAGCCTTGTCACGAAATCAAGATTTTTTTGATCCTTTTGTCCAGTTTATTGAGTTACAGTGATGTCCTTCTATAAATTTGGGTGTAACAAAATTCTGCTTGCTATACATGTTATGCATTGCAGACAGGACTGACTCTGAGGGGCATGTAATGTGTGAGGTAATTGAAATCTGCTCATGATGTAATTGAAGGCTATAGGCAAGAGAAACATTCTTTTGCATATTACTGTTAAATTACATTGTAATTGTGTTTTATGGCTTGTACAATTGATTTTCCCCCTACATTTTATCTTTAACTGGTGTTTTTTTTCCCCTGAATGAGCAAAAATGTCTGTGGGGGGGAGGATAGGGAGCAAAGCTTTCAGGTCAAGAAAAAACCCTTGGCAATTTCACACATCAGCTTGTCAAGACTGTCAAATTAACACAGATGTGAAGTGTAGCCCGCGGCAAACTCGTAAGCATTTTTGCAGCCCATGGCTGTAGCGGCTGTGATGTGTTTTCAGTTACTGCTTGCTGGGGAAAAAGAGATTTGCCGGCTTCATTTTTGGCGAGTCATCTTTTATGCATCCTGCACTGTCAGGTTATTTGGCTGAGAATCTGTGTTTCTCCATGGCAAATCTCCTTCAAGGAAATCCCTCTTTTCCTTGTGTGAATAATAATAATAATCACATTTCAAGGTTAACTGAGGTCAGTCTGTGCTGTAGAACTGGAGAATGCCTGCTGCCTGCCCATGCTGCTTTTCCTCCCCCCAATATGTTTTAGGCTCTACACATTGTGGCTTCACGTGACCTTTCTTGCTTTTATGAATGAATTACCGTACATCAGATTTGTGAGAGGAAATCCCTGCAAGGCTTGCAGTTGCAGACATTCATAGAAGCAGCCAGTCCAACATATGAATCTCAAGGAATTTAGCAAAGCAAGGGACTGAAAAGCCACAGGGGAAACATACAAATCTGTATACATAGTTTTATACAACAAGAATGGTATAAATGTTAGACTGATATAGTGACTGGCTATCTATATAGAAATATTTCAACCAAAGCAAGCTTTAGAGCTTTGTGACCATTAATTAGGCTGATATTTATTAAAAAGAAGCTGAAAGTAGTAAGTGTATGTGTGTTTGTGTTCAAGTTTATGAATAGTTTTTACTCTATGTAAGTCTACCACCGCTTTTATTTATTTGTATTTTTTTATCCAAGAATGTTCTTCATACCTAAATAATGTTTTTGGTTTTTTTTAGCAATGTTCAGTGGCTGTTACCTGAATGCTATTATTTATACTTTTATTTGATATTCTACTGAATGTAATACTTCTGCTTTTGAAGTACTGTACATCCTGGTGGAATGTGATGGTAAATGAAAGATGATTGTCATCTTTACTGTACTGTAGAAAGCACTTGTGGATATAGCATCCATGGATTGAAAGAGCTTTATACGCATCAGGAACAGGCCAGTAAAACTGCTTGGCTGATAATTGTTTACATATGCCAATGCAACCAAATGAGCCAAAAGGATTTACTAGGGTTTCCTCTATTAATCGAATCAGAAAGTGGCTCATTTAAATAGAAACAGTATTACAAATTTACCTGCAAGTACATATTACCTTTTTGTATAGTACATAAACTTGTCTTTATTTTTGTTTAGATATGTTGTGCTTTTTTTTTTTTTTTTGGGGGGGGAGTATGACTAGGTCTGTGTCATTTTTAAAAAAAAAAATGTTTTCAATCTGCAGGACTTATCTGGCTCTATTGACGACTTGCCAACTGGGACAGAAGCAACGCTAAGCTCTGCAGTCAGCGCTTCTGGTTCTACAAGCAGCCAGGGGGAGCAGAGCAATCCTGCACAGTCACCCTTCTCGCCCCATGCCTCACCACATCTCCCAAGCCTCCAGGGTGGGGGGCCATCACCATCTCCTGTGGGTTCACCTGTTGGAAGCAACCAATCACGATCTGGTCCAATATCCCCTGCTAGTATATCTGGTAAGTGCAAGACATTGTATGGTAAATGTATATTTGTTTATTAAATTATGTCTTCAAGCATATCAGTAGTTTGACTGAGCTTTATTTGTTAATGTGATGCTCATAATAACTTGTGTGTAGTATAATAATACTAGTGTTTCTATGGTAGTCTACCCAAAGTCCAGGAATAGGTGGATCAGAGAGCGGTATGTGTTGGGAGTGGTGAGGCTGCTGGTGCCATGAGGCAAGTTGAGAATTTTGCCTCAGGTGCTCGTGGTAAAGAGCCCAAATTTTGAAATCAGAATTTTGGCTCTTCGAGCTCCATTAGCGCAATTTGGTTGCTTTAAATTTTACATAAAAATATCTGGAAAGGGACACAATGCAGGTATTAAAGTACGACATATAGAACTCTTTCCCTGTAGCATACTAAAAGAATGACATACCATGTGTTGGGGGTGGAAAGCATTGTGATAGCATAGATTTATGAGGCCATAAAAATCCCTTGGAGTTCCACATCTGGCCTGTGGACCTTCACTTGGAAATCACTGGTATAAGTGAATGCCATTCCAAAGTAATTCTTGTTTGTTTAATGTTTTAGATATGTAGTGTTGTGGGCTTACAATCTTATTCATTTTTATTTGCTAGGGAAATAAATTAGATTTGTTTTCTTACATTATGTTCTGATGTTTAAAATCTTTCAATGATATGCATATATTTTCAAATGATACATGTGTAGAGCTGACCTTTAGAGTCATGTTGATAGAAACGCTACTCAATAGATAGCAGTTCTGCCTGTCCTACTGCAAAGATGATCTTTTGCCTGCTTGTTTAACTTGCAAGTGGGAGAACAAGCAGTTTTTATTTCATAAAGAAATTAATGCATAAAATGAAGAGGCTTGTTTTGTGCTATAGAAGTAAGACGAACATGCTTTTTTTCTGACTATAGTTCCCCTTTAACTTACAACGTACCTCATAATCTGCATATAATAATTTTAGCACCATCTTGTGAGCCACACAAAAGAGCCCAAAATGCTATTTAGCCCTCTGTGTTAAAGGGGCGAGTTAACTAATATTTGTAGTCTTTCATCCGATTCTAGTAAACACAATGGTTATTTCTTACTTTAAATGAGCACCCTGCATTTAAATTACTAATTGCCCACATTAAATATACATTGTAAATGTGGTCTGATGCTAAGAAACACGGATTGAAGTAGTTGGGTTATTTTTCATTTTCCTTGCACAGTGACTGATTTCATGGAAGGCAAAAGGAGCAAGAGCTGACTTAGCACATCATCAAAATGCACGGCTGCTGCCAGACAACGTAGCTAATGCTAATTTCATTTGTCTTGCTTCCAGTGCCAAATCGTACCAGTTTACTAACAAAGCAAAAATGTAAATAAGCCAAACGGTTTCAAGGCTCTATTTTTCCCTGTCTTCCCTGTTTTTCTGTTTCTATCTGTTTTTATTAACGGAAGCCTTCCGTCAGCGTTTTTTTCCCATACTTCGCCTCAGCAGCTCAGCACCCTTTTAAATATTAAACAGGGCCACAAGGTCACTGAAAGAGAGAGAGATTGCTGAGTGGGCTCTGGGAAGCTTTAAATCACTTTCCTATCCGTGGCTTTGTGTTTTCACCTTTACTGTAAATTTAAAAATATTTGATTAACAAAGAAAATTATACAGTCTTTAAATTTGTCCCAAATAGAAAATATTTTACGTAACCAAAGGTAATCCTCCTTTGCAGTAAACTCTTAAAGGAAAATGAAACATTAAAAGTGAATATGGCTTAAAATTTTGTGTTTTATAAACTTCTAGATATTCAGCATCCCTACAATATTAATGATCCAGGCCTTTAGAATTATGCACAGGAGGCCATTTTGTGTCAGTGACGTTGCACATGCTTATTATGGTTTGAGTGGCTGTTGAGAATCAAAACTTAGGGATCTTTGAAATTCCTGAAGCAGAAAATAAGATTCTCTGGTCATATAACTGAAACTACTGGGCTTATTATTAAATTCTGATGCAAATTCAGGGGCGATTCTACTCCTCATGCCTCACTGAGACAGCATTTCTGATGCCGTGTGCCCTCAACCCCAGATGCTTATCTTTTTAGCATTTGAGCAGGTAGTGGGGACACATAACTTTCTGTTTTCTCCATTAAAAGAGACAGGAGTGCTGCTGGTTACACTGGTTTCTGAGATGCCATGTAATGTGAAGAAGTAGCCTAGCAAATTCTACACATTATGTTTTGGGGTTCTGTACCAGCCCAAGGCAATGAAGATCTGTGCTTCCAAAAATGCCCCCAGTAGCTCCCCATCTTCTTTTCTTTGTGTGCACAGAAGTGAGTGGGTCAGAATAAGTACATATGTTTTTTGTTTTTTTTTTTACACAAAAACACGTTTCGATTACTTTTCATACCTATCTTTACTCGAGTATGTTTAAGCTATTTGGTCTTGGTCATGTTTAACCAATTTTGCTGACCATTACCTTTTACAGAGCAAATCTGTGTTTTAATTAAAAAAGCAGAAATATATTCTGCACTCCACTGACAAAAGTATTTATTAAAGCATAATTTAAAATATACTAACCCCACATTCTGTGGCCTTGGCACTTATTATCCCTTAATAATGCTGTATATATGGAAACATTATATTCAGTGCAATTGCTCACATCTATTTTTAATCAGATTTCTAGGTTCCCACTTAACACCTTGTCTCTGAAGAGACCTACGGTAGTTGGCACCTCAGCTCTTTGTAGCTATTGCCACTTACAAGTAAAAGGGGATTTTGCTACAAAGCTTCCTGAGAACCCTTATTCTAAGTATGCTGTTAAATATTTTTAAGGTTTAAGGAAAGTAGATCAGTATTTGTCAAAGACTAACTTTTTTTTTTCTAATAATGTCCTGCAACTTTAAGATTGTAAGCTCTTGTAAGCAGGGTCCTTGGGCTGAACCCATTATATATGAATGTAAAACGATGATGATGATGACGATGAAACTATTGAGCTGGCCATACACATGTAGATTTGTAAACAATTGCTGTTATGGTACAACCAAACTTATCATGAAGCGATCATTTAAAAGTCCAATTAATTTGTCCATCAATGAAGACAACCATTTCAAGCGATATCGTCAAGTTAAAGCTAGGGAAAATGCCTTGGTCGTTAGGTAAAGTAAAACCTTACGTGTTTGGCAAACTTAAGGCTTGTGCCCAAGTGGTCATAGGGCAGGCTAGCCAGTAACTGTTAGGTAAGGACAAGAAGAGCATTGAAAGAGATACAATCACTTTGTATTTGTCATAAAAAGCATATACATATATAAAAACCCTTATTATGTTTATAAAGTTGTACTTATCTTGGTTAAATGGATTAGCAAGCTTGGTTTGCAGCCTAGCCGTCTATAAACATGCCAGTTTTTCGTGCTTTTTTCCAGCCATATGCACCTTTACATCTGTATCAATGCTTTAGGCTGATGGCACTCTAAAATATGCTGGTGAGGAAGCCATTTCCCATTCACCTGAGTGGAAAAATATCTGACTGTGTATAAACCAAAGCTCACAAAAGCTTTGGGTACATACCTGTACCAAGAAGCATTGTTTTCTTTGTGAGAAGTCACACCGAGTATACTGTGAGTTTTGGTCCAAGAACAGCTGGGCCTCTCTCTGTGTTTAGGTTTTGCTTATGTGTTATGTAAAAATCTATATTTAATTAGGTTGCAATTAGCCTGGCAAAGCTACAGCTAAATAGTCTGATATTCTTTTAAAAAAAAATTGGTATCCCCAGTATTTAGACTGTAAAACCAAAATTAGATCCAAGAGACAAACCGAGTGACTGAATATTACACTTTGTTTCTGGTGTTGTGGCTTTTTGCACAAAATAACACTTTAAATAAGAGGGTTTTTTGTCTTTGATTCTGAATTCCCTTTAAAGATGGGAAACTGACAATTTTTTTTTATATCTTCTGCTGTACAGTGACAAACGCATTTTTTACAGTTCATGGGTTTAACTCTCCATTTTTACACTGTGTAACTGAGCATTTGCTATTCCAGAAAATGGTGTGAGATCACTATGGCAACTTCTATACCAGTAAAACTGCGAAAAAGAACCATTGACAACTGTAATATTGCAGGATTTTCTCTTCGGACATATTACACCATGGAATAATGTTATGTTTTGTCAAGGTGATTGTTTGAATTATTTAGATATTAATTTTTGTGTATAGATAATAATGTTACATATATGGAGGCCCATTTATTGTTTGAACTGCTGGGGAATGGCAGGTAGCCTTTTCTATTCTGTTCTCTGCTCCTGCCTTGCTGCCATTTGGATCTGTGCTGCCTGATAGAGTATTGGTTATTAGCAGAATAAATACACAGTATTACCTACCTGAAATATGCGCTACATATTTTCAGGCTGTGGAGTCAAGCATGTCTGTGTGAGGAAAAAAAAATTATATTTATTTAGGACAGTTCAGATAGAGTTACATAGTAACATAGTAACATAGTAAGTTGGGTTGAAAAAAGACATACGTCCATCACGTTCAACCATAATGCCTATATATAACCTGCCTAACTACTAGTTGATCCAGAGGAAGGCAAAAAACCCCATCTGAAGCCTCTCTAATTTGCCGCAGAGGGGAAAAAATTCCTTCCTGACTCCAAGATGGCAATCGGACCAGTCCCTGTATCAACTTGTACTAAGAGCTATCTCCCATAACCCTGTATTCCCTCACTTGTACTAAGAGCTATCTCCCATAACCCTGTATTCCCTCACTTGTACTAAGAGCTATAACCCTGTATTCCCTCACTTGCTAAGAATCCATCCAGCCCCTTCTTAAAGCTATATAATGTATCTGCCTGTACAACTGATTCGGGGAGGGAATTCCACAACTTCACAGCTCTCACTGTAAAAAATCCTTTCCGAATATTTAAATGGAACCTCCCTTCTTCTAATCGGAGTGGGTGCCCTCGTGTCCGTTGGAAGGACCTACTGGTAAATAAAACATTAGAAAGGTTATTATATGATCCCTTTATATATTTATACATAGTTATCATGTCACCGCTTAAGCGCTTTTCTCCAGTGTAAACAGACCTAACTTGGCCAGTCTTTCCCCATAACTGAGACTTTCCATACCCTTTACCAGCTTAGTTGCCCTTCTCTGGACCCTCTCTAACTCAATAATGTCCCGTTTGAGCACTGGAGACCAAAACTGAATAGCATATTCTAGATGGGGCCTTACCAGCGCTCTGTAAAGGGGAAGAATAACCCCCTTTATTTACAGGGAATACATGGTTCTTGTGTGTTATTTTATTTTTATTCTGATTTTACAGAGATTATACATCATTTGGCTCAGTTCCCTAGCTCAGCAGAGCTTACAGTCCAAATCCCTATCAAATTCACACAAACTATGGTGAATTTAATCAGCAACAAATTAACTAGACATAGAAAAAGCATACAAATTTCCTGTAGATTATGCTCTGACTAGAATCAAACCTAGGCTCCCACTGCTAGCTTAGCAGCAGTGCTAACTATTGTACCACTAGTGCAGGGAGACGTGAATTGAATGTAAATATGAGGCAGTTTTGTATGTTAACCACTAGGAGCACTGATAAATCTTACTGGATAATATGAAGATTGTTTCATCTTATGTTCATCTTTCTATTGCCTGCTTTCAAATAATCTGTCTCTAGCAGTGCCTCAGGCATGCACACATATAATAAGATATGTCTTGTTTTAACACAACATTGCCATTCATTTACTGCAGAGCTGCTGTGTGTTTCTATCTAAATATTCTTAGAAGTGTTTATAATATAAAGAGAACTTGTTCTTTTTAGAACAATTTAATTTCTATGTAGAAACTGCAAATCATCCATGAGCTTAAACACAGCCTGAAATTCTGAGACATTCTTGTGTTGTAGACCATGGTTTAAGATCAAGAATGAAAACATTACTGTAATTAAAAAGCTGCATGATAATCTCGGGTAACTTCATGCATTTATTGGTGTGTGTCCTCTGTATATTTACATAAATGTATATTTATTATTATGAGCATGTATTTATCAAGGGACAGCATATTCTGCAGTGCTGTATAATAGAACTGTGTATGCATCAAACCTTCTAATTACCACAAATGCTGACTGATAAAGGGGATAAAGAGGGCCCTGCTCATTTAGAGCATACAGTCTAAAATAGTAGACTTATCTGTCAGTTGTTGTGTATATCAAGAGTCCCAATTTTTGTCTTAATAAAAAATGCTGTGTATCCTGAAATTAGACAGGGTTAAGTCAGGATGAGGATAGAACAAATTTAGGACGATTTGGCAGATATAAGAAGAAGAGTAAAGTTAGGTAGCTCTTGTCCTTCATGGGACAGCTGTCCAGTGGTCATTCTACTGTAGCTCCCATCACTGGCCCATGCCCTATAGCAGTTAAAACTGTATCAAAGGGAGACTTTGGCACTTAGTAATATGATGGCATTTAATAAAGAATTAAATTTCATTGACAAAATTGGAAAACTGAGTAGTAAAATGGAAAACTAGGTTCACTGTTGAAAAATATAAAGTTATGCACTTTGGTAGAAATAATATAAATGCGAGTTATACACTAAATGGGGAGATCCTTAATTAAGAAGGATCTGGGGTTTTTTGTAGATAGCAATTTGTCTAATTCCATGCAGTGTCATTCTGTGGCTACTAAAGCAAATAAAGTGCTGCCTTACATAGAAAAGGGCATTGACTCAAGGATTAAAAACATCATTTTGCCTCTTTATAGGTCTCTTGGTAAGGCCTATGGGTCCAGCATAGGGCAGGCAGAGTATGGCATACACAGGCAGAGTAGGGCAGGTGGATTGTGGCACACACAGGGAACATAAGGCAGGCAGAGTTTGGCACAAACAGGCTTTGTAGGGCAGGCAAAGTATGGCACACACAGACAGCATAGGGAAGGTAGAGTATGGCACACATGGGCAGCATGGATCTGGCAGAATATGGCACCCACAGGCAGCATTGGGGTTGGCAGGGTATGGCACACACAGGCAGCATAGGGCCAACAGAGTATGGCACACACAAGCATCATAGGGCAGGCAATGTATGGCACACACAAGTAGCATAGGGCAGGCAGAGTATGGCACACACAGGCAGGGTAGAGCAGGTACAGGCAGAGTAGGACAGGAGACAGGGAATCCTATCAGGACCATGCAAGTAACCAACCAGGACCACACTAAGGTGAACAGTACATACTGTACTGTGTACAGTGACACAGTGCCTGGCGGCACTCCTAAATTCTGTCAGGTGTGAACAATCAAGTCAAGTCAAGTCAAGTAGGCTTTTATTGTTATTCCACCCATATGCAGTTCAGTATAGTACAGTTCAGTACAGTTCAGTATAGTTCAGGACAATTGTGAGAAGGTTGTAGATCAGGGTGAATTGTGCATGTGCGTGTTTATTCAGTTCAGTCCTAATGTTATATAGTTTGTGAATGATTCGTGTGTGTGTTTGTAAATACAGAGGCTTACGGACTAAATCTGAGGTGTGAACAATGCAGGGGGCCAGTTAATCTCAGTACTGATTTTTTAATTTAAAGTTTACACAAAGATAACAGGAGTCAGATGCAGGGGGGCTGTGGGCTGAATGCGGCCTGCAGGCCACCAGTTAGGCAGCACTGACCTATAGCAATCAATCAACAACTACCATTTACTAATTACCTGTTTAAAAGCAAGCATCTTATTTGCTAGGGGTTACTGCACTTCAGCAAACTTATTGCCTTTTATTATTTATGGAGATATATATATATTTTTTTTTTCTTGGAAATAATAACCAAGCGTTAAAATTACTATATTTTTATTAATATTGGGTAGTTAGAACAGTACATTCATGTTCATTGTGCGTGTCATAAAAAGGTAATTAAAAGAACAATGAATGTATAATGTATAAACGAATGTATAATGAATGTATAAATGTCCAAACCAATCCCTGCCAAAGTTGTAGGACCCAAATAATCCTTCTAAGCAATGAAAACATAAGAAACTTCAGCGCCAAAGTCAATGGGATAAAACAAGAAGTTTTTGGTTATGTTGTTTTATCCTATAGCCTTTGGTGCTGAAGTTTCTTTTGGTTTCAAGTCTTAAAAGGGGAAAGGTTTCAGTTGTTATAAGTTGTTGGGCCCTGGCAAAGCATTACACAAATGGCTCAGTGACCAAGGATCCTTTGGTTTAGCTGTTTATATATATATATATATATATATAATGTATAACTTTATTTATAAAGTGCTACAAAGAATACGCAGCGAATAAGTGCCAATGGTACGAGAGACAATAGGAAGGAGGTCCCTGCCCCATAGAGCTTACAATCTAGCAACATTTCCATCACAGGTCCTTACTTTGAGCATTCACTCCAACCATTTCTAATTCCTCAAAGCTAAGGGGAATGCCTTAGCTATCCTCACACTGCCAAGAAATGTGCACTGTATCTCAGGACTCTCAGTGCTTATAGTCTGAAGTTTGTACCAGTGTTGTTGGTAGTTGTCATTAGAAAGCAATCTGTGGTGCTCTGTGGTATATTGTTGTTTGTTATATCCATGGCAAAAGGATGTTGATATATGTGTGTGATCTTGTATTTTTTTTTTTTTTGTAGGAAACCAAATGCCCCCACAGCCTCCAGGTAGCCAATCGGAATCCAGTTCACATCCTGCATTGAGCCAGTCGCCAATGCCACAGGATCGGGGTTAGTATGTGAGAATGTGTTATTCAAAATGACTTCCTAGTTATTTAAAAAAACTGCGGTTTCCCAGATATTGTTTAGACTTATTTACACCAAATGGGAAACCTAAGTGTCACTACTAATGTTGCACCTTTATAAATAGGTAATGTATTTTAGACCACATTTAACATTTTTTTTTTAATAATTATGGCCCTATTTCTTTAGAGCTCCTCAAGGTCAATAGCTGGCATGAAGCCATTCCACTATACATGTAAATTGCTACTGTGGCTTCAAGGATTTTGCACTGAACTTCCAAGTGTATCTTGACCTATCATTTCAAAACCATTTCTCTTTTTACATTTGCCTTGTTCTGCTTTCTCCATCTTCCTGCTGTGCTTGATACATGCATCAGTCTATTCAGTATGGGACTTTCCTTGTCTTTTACAGATCTGTTGTGCAGTGTAATAAAGCTGATGAACAATTTATTTATTAGACTGAGCTTACAGGCTAGTGACTTTAATAGAAACACATCAGCACAAGAGTTGTTTTCTTGCCATTCTTCAGACGGCATGCTTTTATTGTTGTTTAAAGCTTTTTGAACAACAACTTTAAATTAGACTTTTTGGTTGCATTCAACCCTTCTCAAAAAATATATATAGTCACCAATTCAGGTATTTCCTTTCCCTGAAGACCATAGTGATTTGAATTTGATTATCAATAAATTGTTATTGTCATAGTTAATGTAATATTTCTATAAATATATACTAATACTCAAGCCAGTCTGTCCACAATGTCCACAATATTACAGTTACAATTAGCTTTGAGGCTAAGCCTTTACCTGTACCAAGTTTAACAGTTGTTCAGTGGGTTTCTACTCTTCATGCAGGCTCCCAGGTTGCAAGCAAGTAATGAAAACCAATAGAGAGTGGGAATCCAAACAGAACAGAGACCAATAATGGTTGAGCAGTAAACATTCAAACCATTGTATACAGTTGCACCATATCTAGACACTTATGCGGGATCCTAGACTATTAGTAGTGAAGTGGTGGGAGTTATAGAGGAATGCTGCAGTAACTAAAATGTAGAAACAGCAACTAAAATGAAATAAATTGCACAAGTACTTGAAATATTCATCTTTCAATGCATAGTGTTTAAAAGCAGGCTATAGCCCATTCTTGGATCTCATGTACTAACCTGGAACTAACAAAGATGAAACTGATTTGGATGTTTCCACCAAATTTTTCCCAATACATGGAATAACTAGTCTTCCAACCTATTTCCTGCATTGTTTTCGTCTTCTATGTGCTTAAGTTGCAAAGTGTGATTGTTCAGCACACATCAGTATTTTTATATTCATATTTTTGTACAGCAAGGAAACAAAATTATTGGAAAATGCATTTACTTTTACTTTAAATACAACATTGGCTGGTAATATTTGTTCTTTTACTGTGTTGATGCTTCTGAAATATTAATCAAGTTTAGAGATATGTTACACTGCTCCCAACACCAGCAGATAGGCAGATACATATATGTCCATTATTATAGCTGTTTCCTGTAGATTTTGTTGTAGAAAAATAGCCCCATTATTTACTTTTGTTTAATTCTCAGTGTTTAATTTTCAGTGTATAGCTGCCAAAACATTTATGTAGGTAGATATTTTTTTTCACTGAAGTGCTTTCAGTCTTATGGGTCTGATTGTATGTTTGATACTGTTTGCATATGCAGACAGTGACAAGGATTTAGGGATTTTTAGCCACTAAATAGAAAAGCCCCTTATTTATAGCCTGGCAAACAAAAATTTGCAACAGAATTGCAACTGATCTGGCCAAATTAGCTGCAAACATAAAAAAGAAGGGGGATTGATCAATGCACATTCCCTGGTCCTCCATTTCAATAGTAATTTAGTAGCTGTGCAAATGCTTAGACAGGTATGGGACCCGTTATCCAGAATGCTCGGGACCTGGGGGTTTTCGGATAAGGGATCTTTCTGTATTTTGGATCTCTTACATTAAGTCTGCTAAAAAAAATTATTTAAACCCAATAGGATTGTTTTGTCCCCAATATGGATTAATTATATCTTAATTGTGATCAAGTACAATGTACTGTTTTATTATTACAGAGAAAAAGGAAACCATTTTTAAAAATGTGAATTATTTGATTAAAATGGAGTCTATGGGAGATGGCCTTTCCGTAATACAGAACTTTCTGGATAGTGGGTTTCCAGATAAGGGGCCCCATACCTGTACTTTGAAAAACAGGTGTTGTTTAGTTGCATGATCGTGTAGATTTATGATCATAAAATTAACAAGCCACCCTACCACATTAACCCCATATAGTGATTCTAACTATTTACCTCCGGTTTTTATTAATAATTATATTCATAGGCTGGCACCGCCCTTGGCATTGGTGTCCGGTACAGCGCTTAATCTTCCCCTGCCATTAGCTTTTATAGGAGAGAGATTTACAAAACGACAGCATTGACAGCTCTTGTGTTTATTTACTACTATACTGCTATAATGTTATACATGTACATACCTATATGTATATTATGTACCCTCCACCTGGCATTAAAGAACTAATAGTAAAACCTACAACCAGTTTAGCCACTGAGCACTGGACAGAAGCAAAATATTGTAATTTATAAATGTTACTTTAAAATTGTGTTAATGCACTTTCATCTATTTATTACTTAAAATTAGGAGTTCTCGCTCATAGAAGGGGCACAGAAATTTGTTATAACAGATATATTTAGTGATTTCATACAGTGCTGGGACCGAGCATAAAGTAAACACGTATTTGTTCTGAATCCTGGCCTGAGAATAATGTCATTGTTTCCAGAAAGGCATGCCAGCTCTCTTTCAGATCCCCTCAGCTGTGCTGACACCATGTAGATGCTTTTAGCACATAACAAGTGATTTTCCATTGTCCCTAGACAACACACTGTTTGAGAAGTTAGTGCTTTTCGGTTTTAAATATCTCAACAGAAGATTGCCTGTCCCACTTCAAACAGCATTCTTCCTTAACACCAGTGCCCATTTCTTAATAAAACAAATGCTAAAGAAAAAAATATTTTGTCATCACTCTGGAATGCTGACCCAGTTTGAAAGGAAGCAACAAAGACAGTCAGTCTCTCATCTGTTCTGTGGTATTCTAATTGGTGTCAAGTTTGTCTGTTACAGTACAGTGTGTGACTAACTAGAGATTCCATTGCAGGAGAGTACTGCCGTTATAGTCCTAAACACTTGTCACAAAACACCTTGTCCAACGCAGCGGGTTAGATTTGATCTGCAGAGCAGATTTGTGTTGTTAGTGGGTATGGTTGATACTTATATTGCTAACAAATTGGACAGGCACTCCAAAAAAATGAAGTAACAACATATATTTATTGAATATTACATGTCCAATAAAAAGCCTGATGCATTCCCTGTTACAGGACATAGGCTACATGTGCACATAACCATCTGGTTATGAAGAAAAAACAATCAATGGAAAAATATGGGAGGGGAAAAAAGGGTTAACAAAACTATTATATATAACAACAATTAAAACAATTTATATCATTAAGTATACAAGAGTATAAACCTCCTTATAATACAGATTTTAAAAATTACATATTTTAAAATTACTTTATTGGGTTTTATATTACTGTGCTATCTTCATTTTCTCATTGATTACACAATCATTTTGTTTTATCCTTAATGACACAATCATTGTTTTAGATAGGATCCTTAATGACTGTGAAAGAATGTTCAGTTTATAAATAAAGCTAGATGTTTAGCTGTTAATCAAGTGCTGCTGCTTTTTGAGAGAAATGAAGGTGACACAACCTTATGAGTAACAGTAAATAAACTGCTTTGTCCAAGCAAAAACACAATTTATATTAACCTGCATTCTATTCATTTATTGCAAAATGTTTTCTGCCATAAATACAATTGTAATAATTTAATTAAGGTGTCCATTTATAGCTGTTGATTGAGACACGCAAATCTGCATCTATAATATTAAAAATATCAGCAGCAAGATTGGGTGTAATGGCACACTAGTTTAAAATACAAGATTTAGATCTCCGCTTAAGATATAAACAACAATTGTTTTTATAGAAGGGAGCATTGTGACATGAAGGCTTAACTGCACTTTAAAGTCAATATAACCCCTACTGTTTAGTCTCTGCTATTCCGAAAGTGGAGAAGAAAATCAGTAGTGGCCATTCACTGATACACCGGACGCAAGAGCACGGGGTCTTTGTCTGCCCCTCATAAATTTGGTGCTCCCAGTCACCGAAGCACACAGACCTGCAGCAATTTTTCTACCTGCAAAGTCCAAAAACTATGGCCGAATGTGACATTTTTTGCATTTTGAACCAATCCTGACCACTTGGTTAATATAACAGGCCCATACTAAATTTTGTGTAAAGTGAGAGATGTTTGGTGCAGACTAGACTTGCAAGAAATATAAGCAACATCTACTGAGATTTGAGGGAATTCACTCTTCAACAAAACCGTAGGGGTCCTTTACGACTACAAATGCAGTTGCAGTCCTGGAAAACTCCCACCAGTCATGTATCGCCAGGGTTCCCTCAGTGCCCTATATCAATGGGCGCAGTGCCTAAAGAATAGTGCCAACACATCACTTGCTTGCTGAGCACCAGGAATGACATCAGCCACATTTGCATCTGATTTGCGGCAAAGTAAAGGGCAATTGCATTAAATTTGATGCATCAGCTGCAATTGTGTAATGTTTAATGCCCCCTGGCATGTGCAACAGTGCTGGAATGCTGCATTATGGTAAAAAAAACACATGCCGAATGCACTGGAAATTGCACCTTGTGCACTGCACTTGCAGTCGCAAATGACCCCTCATAAGTAAACATACACATCTTAACCTCTTTTAGACAGACATAAATAAGAAACTTTGGTGAAATTTTAACAGCTTCTTTTAACAGGTTCATAATGCTGGGAATGGTGATGGAAAGCAAGCTAAAAGCAAACTGTGCTTTTTCATTATAAATGTCATTCAAAGAAAATAGATTAAAAATCTCTCATTTTGATTGCAAAAAGCAGAAGAATGTATAATTTTGTTCATAAACAGAAGCTTTGTATTCATTGTTATGTTACTCAGGCTCTGAATCTGACAGTGTTACTTGTGTAAAGCCTGCCAAGCAATTACATTCTCCTGAATATTACTTAGTTGGTTGCCAGGTCTAAAATTAAAAACAGTAGAAGTTCTGTGCGCTTTTCATTTAATATTTCATCCTAAGTTATATGACACACATGCATAAATACACATTTATGCATAGACACATATATTCATACATGTATATATTTACAAAAGCTTATACACATGCATATATACATATACACACATAAACATGCATACATTTAGTCATATAGCCATTTAGGATATAAGGGAAGTGTAGGGCTTTTATCTGGGTTGTAGACCAGTGAAAACAGGGGAAATTATTTAGAGGCAGTGTTCAAGGTTTTGCAGTTCAAAGAATCAACAAGCTATCATCATGAATCTGTATTAGTTAACATGAGTGGGCCTTTCCATCCAATAAAAACAACAGGAGCCACCGCTTATGTGCTAATTCAGCCAAACTTATCAAACTGCAGGAGACTGCAAAGTACCACACAGTGCAAATTGGAGATTGTTCCTACTGAAGCAAATAATAAAGTAGATGCCAGTGTGGTGTGCATTGCCATTTACTTTATTATTTGGTTTACATTCTGTTTCTGCTTGAAGTAGCAAAGGGAGAATTGCTTTTCCTTTTGCACTTTCTTAGATATCTTAAGACTTGTCCCTGTTTGTTATTGTTACTAGTGAAGTCAGACCCCAGTAAAGTCACCGAACACAAAAACATTCAGATCTGTTCAGAGTTCTTAAGCTGTTTCCAATATATCTGGTGCCATTGAAATGACTGGATGTCAGTGTATTAAGGAACAGATCCGGACACTTTTGTAGAGGGGTGAGACCATAATTAAATGCAGAAACTATATGATTGGGAGATGTCATATAGTGATAAAATACTGTTAAATCAAGAGAGAAGTGTACTTGTCCTGCTGGAAAGCATAAATATTTCAGTAGACCTACACTGAAAATGTTACAATAACAAACTGTTAACCTGCCAGATATAGCAGTATACTTTATATAAATGAGGTATAGAGGATTTATTTAACAGGTTTTAAATTACATTCAGAATACTTAGAAAACAATCATACATTACCTTTCTTTGTCTTATTTGCACTTGCTGGAGGAAGACTGATTTCTGATTGATTGATTGATGCACTGCTGCTATTTTTGGCATGTGCTCCCTAATCTTAACACCTGGTACTACTCAGGGCAAATTTGTTTCTTCTGTGCCATTGATTCCATGAGGCAAGTTAGAAAGAGATACTTACCTCAGTTGTCATTTTACTGCACTGAAACTGTAATTTGTTTTGTTTTTTAACTGGAAATTCAGCCTTTTAGTGTAGAGATCAATCTGTCATTGGGTCTGCTGGTCTTAGTGACCAGGCCTGGCTGCACTCCACATGCATCAATTTGGTTTGGCTGATTGTGGTCATAGGGCCAAACCATTGTTAAGTGAATGGCTCCTTTGGGAGGCAAATACTCTTGTACCATTGGTTTGCAGTTGGTCTATGAAGTATGTGGTCATGCTTCTACTTGGTGCATGAAAAAGCCACAAGCAGATTCCAAAGTAAAAACTGTCATAGTTCGCTACCCCATCCATTCAGATAAAATTGTTGGTAAATACAGATGGTCATATCAAACAGTATGTAATTCTGTTGTCCTTGTAGATTTACTGCACTGTTTAAATGTTTCTAGGATCCAGTTTGTGGTAGACTTGATTTATAAACACATGTGGTGACAAATGTTCGAGAAAATGTAGATGTATTTAACATGCATATTTATGATATCTAATGACTATATTTTAGGCTTTATATCTGCTGTGCAAAGGAACAATCAAATACCGCAGTATGGACCTCAGCATACTGGCCCACCGATGTCGCCTCATCCTCCTCCTCCTGGAGGCCAAATGCATCCTGGTATGGGCAGCTTTCCCCAGAGCAACTCAAGTGGCAGCTATGGGTCTCAGATGGGTCAATATGGACCACAGGGTAAGGTGTAAATGTCAGATTTAACATTGATGCTCAATGACAAAGTGTAATAAATGGGTAATAAGTTTAGTTTATATTAGAATATATATTTTTATTATGTTCAAACTACTTTAATCTTTAAGGCAAGAAACCAGACTTACTCATTCTATAGGTGACTCAAGTGCTTAGCTGAAAAGGTACATTTGAAACAACCTCAGGTCCTGTTTCTTTAAAACAATTAATGATTAATCTGTGATATGCATAAATTATATTAGTTTAGGTTTAATGGTAGAAGGTTTCGTTTTAGGTTTACTGATATATAAATTAAAATTTCCTTAACAAAGGCAGGCTGATAGTAGCATTGAGTAATAGGGGGAAAGCACACTTTTGCAGCCCTGTAATAAAATATGAATATAATTCAACAGATATGGATATGGCAAAGTTCCATTAATTGCTATAAGAAGTCTTTCAAAGTTGGAGTAACTTCAGATCCCATATTTTGTCAACTTTGGGCTAGTCCTGTAAGCAGACACTGGAATCTGAAGTCATCTTGGGTTGAGAGTAAGAGTATTGTGGTATAAATCATACTCACATTGACATCTGCTGTTAATGACAGGGTCAGCTTACAGGGGCTGCCCCCCAGACAGAAGTTCCCCATCTTTTTGCTAGGCAGCAGTTGTCTGGAGAGTAAAAGCTGGAACTACTTTTTTTACTACCTTACACCATCTTTTAGCAGATGTGCGATCCTAAAATCAGTGGGGCTTCTAAGTGCTGATTTTAATCACTGCAATCTTGCTCCACTCATCTATTGCTCCTACAAGTTTGGAACAATTTACCATCTGATTAATTATTGCAGTTGTTTAGTTCTTGTTACAACAAACTGCTAAAACCTACAACAATACATTTCTCTGTGTCTTCTGCAGTGATTGTGATCATTTGAACTGACTAAATAGCAGTCATATATAACAATAGGCACTGCTCCTTTGAAAATAACACACTGGATTTCCCTTTCTTTTAATAGCAAAATGAACTGGGTGGAATAAAACTGACAGCTTTGATTAGAAGTCGCGCATTTTGCCTTGGGTGGTCTAGCTAACTTCAGTAGTAACTTATGAGCAGAAATGAATGTAGGCTACTTGTGCCCTGAAGCTTTTTCTTGAAAAGCTTTGTGTTATATATATATATATATTTTTTTTTTTTTTATTTTAACCTCTTCACTAAAGGTGGAATTGTCTACAGGCTGCAGCTCCTGCATTCCGTTTTCATATGCTATGTTCTTTTTTTTTCTAATTCAACAATAACCACATTTTTAATTTCAGGATTTTTTCTGAGGTGCTCCTCACAAATGGAAAAAAAGGATGGGGATAAGCCTATTTCATATTACAGCTGACTTATTAACACCATGGAAAATTGCATTACCAGACAACCTCAGATAGCATTTGGCAATGCAGAGCCATAGTTTAGTTTAGTTTAGTTTTAAAAGGAATAAATTAAGTTGTCAGTAGGCCCCACATTTTTTTCAAACTAAAAGTACTTTTAAGGCCCAGTTTCTTGTTGTTTGCTTCTTGAGTTTAGATCTTTGCCAGTGACATAAATGCCAGCCAGTCATTTGCAGTGAAATTATTTATAGGTTTTTTGTTTTTTTTTTGTATTAAAGGCAATTATTCAAGGTCACCATCTTACACTGGAGTCCAAAACACAAGCTACAGTGGTCCTGGCCCAGGCATCAATATGAATGCCAACAGCCAGATACATGGACAAGGGCCAAGTGGATCTATGAGTATGGGCAGGATGCCTGGGAATGCAATGCAGAACAGGACATATGCCACGAATATGGGTAACTTGCCCCCCAACTCTTCCAGCATGTCGCAGCAAGGAACTCCAGGAATGGGACCACCAATGCCAACTGTGAATCGTAAGGCACAGGAAGCGGCTGCGGCTGTGATGCAGGCTGCCGCAAATTCTGCCCAAAACAGGTTTGTTTCATTGATAGTATATTAAATAGCACTGAGTAATAAGAAGTGTCTTGTAACCAATCCAATAAGAATAGTTGTAGAGTGTGACACTCTCATATATTTTTGTTATCAACTAAGCAAGCAAGTTACCAAAAATTTACATTAATGCAGAGCACCTTAAAAATGAATTAAAAATAGCTCAGAAACGAAAGGGGAAAAACTTGTCACTGTCCCCACAAATAGCACAACATATATACAAGGGAATAAACCTAGGCATTGGTAACTAGAAAGTGCCTACAAAAAATGACATAATACATACAGGAATGCAGTAGTCAATACAATCATTTAATTGTGGTCACTCGCTGGTTATAGTTAATAACAGTTGCCATTGGTCACCAGCTATAATCTATGATAGACACATGATATAGATCACTACTAGCAAAAATGTGCATGCTTTTATACAATAACAGATTATTATTTAAATGTTCCTACCTGGTTTGAATTCCATAAATAGTACCATTATTTTACGGTCCTTCAAAGCTGGCATCACCATTTCAAGTCAATAGAAAACATTTTGGAAGATTTTGGCACAATAAGTGATGTAGCTGAATGCATCAATTAATGTAGAATTTTAACTGCTGGCTGCTTTTATGCCAGAATTTACACTTGGTATTACTGTCATATAAATATGCTTACTTTAAAACAGTTACCCTAACCCCTGCGCTTCTTAACCATCGGCTGACTTGCCCTGAGGTTGGGCAAGGAGCTTAAAGGCCCAACCCCTATCTCTTCACCTGATATAAAAGATGATGTCAGGGAGGGGGAGGGCTGTGGTAACGCCACATACAGTACTGTGCAATGGTGACCCTACCCAACCTGCACCTCTTTTACTGACCTCTTTTAGGAAGCCTTGGTCCTTGAATATACTAGCCGTTTAGGTGGCATCCTTGGTGTTTGCAATAAGGGAACAATGTATAGTTATATACAAATGACTTCATGTACAAACAAAAATTTCCATTTTAGGTCCTTTAGCTTTTGAATCCACATAAACGTATGTTTTTTGACAGTCAGTATTAGGTAGTTTCAGCAAACTAGCTGGTCTGTGCTTTACAGTTTATATAATCTATATTTTCTACCAGGATACTGCTATGTTTACGTCATTAGTGCATAGTATATGTATATTGTATCTACACGTATACAAATGAGTGAGAGCTGAAATATTATTTCCTTTATATAAAGCTGGGCACAAATACTGATAAAATTAGACACTTTTATCAGTTTGACTTAAACTAGTTTTCATTCTGATTTTTCTGCCTGTCTGCTAAGGTGATTCCAACTAAATATGCTGGTAAATATGCTCAGATGAAGATTGAAGGGGGAGTGTAATTACATATCAGCTGAGCATATTTACTGACTTTACTGCCTGATCCAGTCATTCAGGTGACTGCCAAAGGCCTGGCATGGATCCTGTATCAACCCTTCAGCTCACAACATGTGTTGCCAAAAAGGTAATCTATTATGCAACCACGCTGGTGCCAGCCTCTAAGCATTCCCTTAGCAGCATCCTCTTATGCCTCAAAACATGATGTTATATTTATGGTATTCTTTTATCAACAATGGGCAAATTTGCCCTATTATGGGAAGTGATATGGCAGTTCTCTTTCATATATATACTTTTGAATTAGCTGGCAGACCCCTAATTGATTTCTTTTATTAATTTCCAGAAAAACAGAAAGGTAACTTGTACTTACAAATAGTTTACCTCTAAATGCCTTAGTGAGCAACTCTCCCACTGTGCTGGAAAGCAGGATCTGTAACAGTCCTAGAATGAGGTCTTCATGAGACTCAATGTGGAAAATTAGGACATTACATTGAATATATATATAAACAATTCAGTTTCTGCCGATGAGACTAATATTTAGTGCAAGAAAACGGTCACATGCTTATGTTGTAGGCGAATTGTATCCAATAATGTAAAATAGTAAGTAAAAGAATAGTGTAGCTTCAGGCTTCAATGACTAAATTAACTGTATATTTATAAGCAGTGCACCTTGGTATCCCCATGGGGTCTGTGTGTGTTTGCTATAAATCTACCCTGTGTAAGCATGGATGTTGATACTAAGGCATAAATTACAGGGCTGCGGGGTACATCTGTCTGAAACATGAACAACGAAAAGGTGACAATAGCAGATGCAGCACACTTTTATTATTTTACTGGGCATTATTTTAATTAGTTATGTAACTTGGAAATGTAGAATATGCCTTTCCATAGCTGTATTTGAATTATCTCCTGCTTATTTAGTTAAAATCCAAAGTAGCCTGTTCTTTTATCCTGCTTTAGGCCACCATACATTAGGTCACCTACTTATCCCAGCCAGTCTGGGGCTGGCGGACGCCCCATGTTTTCTTCACAGCATCCCAACTATGGCAACGCTCAGGTTTCAATGATGCATCAGACTGATCAGTACGGGTAGGTAGCAATGAAATGTGGACTTGGATCCTTGAGCATTTTGTAACCAGCTTATCCCTCTGCAATTAACTGTTTGTGAACTTGGCATATGGCTGTTAACAGAATGGGCTGCTTTATTGCCTGCTGCTGGCACTTGTACATTTGAATGGTGTTGCCTTCATCACAGTGCTTATTTGATGCTGTGTGCTGTTACTAACCTATGTGGAGAGAACTGCATGCCTATTAAGGCACTGTCATTTTGTGCTGCATGGCTTCTGGTGCTTCTGCCATTCATCCCCGTACGAGGGGTAACAATAATCTTTTTAGGAAAAATATTATTCTTCAGTTTTTTGTATTTTTATTTAGTTGTTTTTATTTGGACATGTACTGTGTGACATATATGGTTTATATTGTATTGTTCCATTTTATCTGTGTTAAGTGTCCGTCTGCTCACAACAGTATTAAAAGAATCTCACAGTTTGATGGTGGAATTTCTGTTCTATCACCTGCTGTACTGTATTAAGTGATAACTAATCCTTTATATATTTATTGAAGAATTACTCTTTATTTGATGTCTTTAAAAGACAGAAAAAAATAATATTGAACTATTTATTATAAAGCTATTTTTGCTATTTTTAAAACCAGAGTTGATTAACTTGTCTGGTGTTTAATTTAGTATGGCCATACACAAAAAGATCCAGCCTTACCAAATGAGCAGTTCTTTTTCCAATTTGGCCACCTACCTACTTGCTGAGCCAAATTAGGTTGATCCAGTTACATGATAGTTATATGATCGGATCATGATGAAAAGACTTTTGCAGGCCTGTCAGGAGAGGGCGGTGTCAACCATTATCTACTGTTGAGCAAAAACAAGCCACTTTGCAGTGTATTTTCTTTATTTTTATAGTTTGTAAGAAAAAAAAATATTTTCTCTAATAGGAAACAAGAAAGCACCCCAATCCTTTTGCTAGTGAGGGTTGATGGCCCTCCTTTTTGCTGAGCAGTGTGGCAGCTAGTTAATTTTTAGCTAGTTTAATTTTTTAACTAGTATTATACCTTCAAGCAGAATTATATTCAATATTATTATAATAAAAAAGTTACACATTGGGTAGAAACCCCCATGTGTTTGCACAAATCTTAATTGAGAGAGTAACAAAAAAAGGCTTATTTTGTCATTCAGAAATAAAGCATTATTTACCTGCCCCTGTCACATTCACACAACATAATAGGGTCAGTTTCATCAGAAGCCGATTAAACTGTCTGTAAATCTGAGGAAACCCTTGTAGGTGTAGGTAAAGCATTCATACTCCGTGTATGTCGTATCCAGGGCAGATTCCTACTGCCAATTTCTCCTTGTTCGTTTTTTTTTAATTCTTAGTTCTGTATGCTAAAATATAAAATCAGTTTGAGCTCTCTGATTATAAAAATAAAAAGCAGGATATTAGTGATTTTGATTGTATTTACCTTCAGTTTCTTGAAGTCTATCTAAATAGTGACCCTATTTCAAAGGCTTCTGTAGCTTTAAGAACGATTACTGTCAAAGCACAATATCAGATTAAGGTTATTCCTGTCAGTTATTATTTCCCTTTGTTTCCAATTGCCCTGCTTTGTCTAGAGTCTTATGAAAATTGTAATTTCAGTCTTGATTACACTGCCATTTCCTAGGTTGTTTTACCACAAATTTCCTTCTTTCCTTTAATAGGTCAGAACATACAGATGTTTGTCCCTTCAGTTAATGAGTTTGGTTTACCAGTTGCCCTACTGTTCTGTTCTTTTACCCTGCAGTCTTTTGTGAAATTGTATTAGTAGTGAGAACTTGGTCTGAAACAAACTTGTACGTTAGACTTAGAGAAGAAAATCAGAGGAAAAACAACTTGAGGTTTTAAACTTCAAAGCATGAGAAATTATTCATGTATAAAATATATATTTATAAGTATATAAAGCAAACCATAGAAGATGTTCTTTAAAATTAAATTTTTAAACAGTACACTTCTATTTTGTGGTGCTTTACAGGGATTTTTTTTTAATCTATTTGAAAAAAATCTGTTGGTTTTTATATTTGTGACCTTCTCTGATCAGCAAAATATCACTTAAATGTGAACCCTGGAAGACAGCCATCTGCAAGGTTTTAAGAAAGTTTTTATTAGGGCTAGAAATCTCATTTAATGGATGTGCTAAAGTTGGTGTCTCAGAGCTACTGCTCTTCTTTTTACCTTTTATATTCTGCAGACCCAGACAATCTTATGGTTACGCAAGGACACAGTTTGTTCCCATCTAAAATTCTTATGACCACGTCGTGCCAGCTTAAGATTTTTGTTGCTCTTTGTATTAGAAGACATTATTCTTTTATTTTTTATTTCAAGATTTTTGGTTGTCTTGTTCTGTGGTTTCCATTAGCCATGAACTGTACATTTACTTTATATTTTTCTTTTAAATCTTTTTTTTTTTTTTTTTTTTTTTTTTCCCACGGGTTACGTCATGTGAATTTTTCAAGCCATGATAATTTTTTTTCATTAAGGGATTCTGTCATGATTTTTATGGTGTACTTTTTATTTCTCATTACACCGTTTATATAGAAAATAATTCACTCTACCATTTAAAATGTTATTCTTGAACCAACAAATGGATCTTTTTTTAGCTGTAATATTGGTGTGTAGGCAGCCATCTTGGTGCATTGTGCCTGAGTCTGAGCTTTCAGAAGGAGCCAACGCTACACATTAGAACTGCTTTCAAATAACCTGTTTCTCCTTCCCCCATGTAACTGGAGGAGTATCAAGCCGGACTTGGATTTCTTTCTATTGAGTGCTATTCTGATATCTACTGGGAGCTGCTATCTTGCTCCCTTCCCATTTTTTTACTGATCGGCTGCTGGGGGAAAAGGGAGGGGGAGTGATATCACTCCAACTTGCAGCGAAGCAGTAACGTGTAACCGAAGTATATCAGAGCACAAATCACATGGCTGGGGCAACCTGGGAAATGAAGAATAGGGCTAGCCCCATGTAATATTTCAAAATTAAATGTAAAAAAAATCTATTTGTGTTTTTGAAAAATGTATTTCAATGCAGGATTCTGCTGGAGAAGCTTTATTAACTGATGCATTTGGAAAAACACATGACATTATTCCTTTAACACCCCCTGCTCTTCTGATTAAAATCAGTTTTTTTTAGCCTTTGAGGGTAAACAGGAGTTTATCTTAAACCCTTTGGACAAGAAGAATAAGACACTGCAGTAATTCAGGCATTGTAAAGCTTTTTTGCCATAATGCTGTAATATTTCTGTAGGTTTCTTCATGCTTTGACCTCAATATATTTTGCTGTACTACATGAAAATATGCTTCTGTTTGAGATGTATAAATGCACAGCCCTACAGAGAAATATTTATATAAAACAAAGGTCAAAATTCAGGGTCAGTTTTTCATAATTTTAATAGAAAGTGGTCTGAGGTGTGCATGTTCTATTCCAGTGCTGTCCAACTGGCGGCCCGCGACCCCCCTCTGTGTGGCCCCCCACCTGTCTGGCTGCTTTGATGGCTTACTCTTGTGTAAGCTTTAAATGGTATCAGTACTGAGATTAAATGGCCCCCTGCATGGTTCTCACCTTAGAATCAGGCTGTAATCAGGCTGTATTGTTTAAATATGTAATTCCTTGTGTTGTTCACACCTTTTAATCTCTGCATTGTTCACCCCCTGCAGTGTTCACACCTCAGGCTCAGGCTGTAATCACCCATATTGTTCCCCTGTTCACACCTCAGGAGCAGTAGAAACCCACAAATAATCCCTGCACACTACAAAAAGAACATATACTGAGGTGGTACTGCAATTAAAAAGTTTTTTAATATATAGTTATTGTGCAGACTGTTGGAGCAGTGCCAGCATTGTGTCACTGTAGGCTGCCTGTGTGTGCCATACACACAGTCATCATAGGGCAAGCAGAGTATGGCACACACAGGCAGGGTAGGGAAGGCAGAGTATGGCACACACAGGCAGAGTATGGCACACACAGGCCAAGTATGGCACAAACCAGCCAAGTATGGCACAGACAGACAGGGTAGGGAAGGCAGAGTATGGCACATACAGGCAGGGTAGGGAAGGCAGAGTATGGCACACACAGGCAGGGTAGGGAAGGCAGAGTATGGCACACACAGGCAGGGTAGGGCAGGCAGAGTATGGCAGGTTTTTGCTGTACTACAACCATTAATATGGGTACGGTCATGTGATAACATGGGTGTGGTTTCAAGTGGGTGCGGTTTCAAAAAGGGAAGTGGTCAAAACTGGCTTCCATTATCGGCCCTCCACCACGTAGGTCGGAAAAATTCCGGCCCTCGGTACAACAGAAGTTGGACAGCACTGTTCTATTCAATACACACCAGTGTTTAGCTGGGGATTTGGGATTATTTGTTCCAAACTGTTTTTCTAAAGACCAAACAAAAAATGAACACCCCACAATTTTGACACCTTCTTTCAATTTTGTTCTGTAGGCTGGAATTGTATAAATTTCTTTTTTTACCGCTTTGAAAGCATGTTTTATTTTTACTGTAGCATAACGTGCCTTTTCCAAATAGTAAAGAGAAAAAAATCTGTTTGCTGTTTAAAAGTCTTTCTACACCAATCTTTTAAGGAAAAGGCCAGATAAAGGAGAAACATAAATGAGGCCAAATGGCGTTTAAAAGCTTGTAAAGAATTTTCATTTTTAGCAGAAATTGTAGAAACACATGCAGCTTGAATATAAGGAGGTAATTAAACGATCGGTAACATCAAGAAATGAGACGTTGCTTTTAATTTTCAAGAAAACTTTAAAATGTTAAAAGGAATGTTAATACATAATCTACATTTTACAGATGTAAGACAGTGTTTTTTTAGCTAACGTAGGGAGCACATTAAGTAGTAGAGTGAAAGACTTTCTATTTTGTTGCCTCAGCATCAGTATAATCTTTGAAGATTTCTATTGCATTCATTTTGAACTAGGTCATGTGTAGTATGGCCAATATGATAAAAATCTAAAATGATGTCTTTGTCATAGCAAAATTGATTTCTCATTGCTTTGGTTTAACATTTAGCATCTTACAGATATATAATTGTAAATAATGTATGAATATAAATTAAGTAAAACATAAAAATCTGGTATGTAATGATATTTAAGCTGTAGTTTAAATAATTGGTTTTTTTTTGTAAACTAAAAGGATCTTATTAGATACAGTGTGTAGTCAAATTAAAACTATAACCATTGTTGACCCATCTTGCTGGGGCTGGAACTGCTGGTGTCATCGAAGGGATAAAAGGAATGTAGTCACCTCTTGTTTCTTGGGTTCATAGTGAAGTCAAGACAGGCTAGAATGATAGTAGGGAGGTGCTTCTTTTCCAGTTGGGGGAAATGGGTCTGTTGCAGCAGAAACTAACGTGAAATGTGGAAACAAGAATTTTTAAAAATATACATTTCTTTAAAATATAATCTACAGTGTCTTCTCAGAAGAATGGTTCTTAGGCAACCAAAGCCTTTTACAACTTGTGAACAGGGAATTAATAGCAGTCTCCTACTGCAAACTTGAACTGGAAAGATTCTGCAAAGAAAAATAACTAAATTACTATATTAGCAGATCCTAATCTGTCTGTTAAACCCATCGTAAACATCTGTAAATATATTTGTGTATAAACATGAATTATGGCCTTTAATTGTTGCCTCATGCACATACATTGCATAGCCTCGCACTTCAGTACTTCCGATAGCAGTTGCACTGAGCATTAGGAATCAAGTTAACTGCAAGTTTGGTCACTTTAATAATTGCATATATTTCTATGGCACCGAATGGAAATCCAGTATGATTTAAACTCAATATGACCAAAATGATTCCCTCTTTTTATTGAAAAAGTAAGTGTAAAATCAGGTCTGGTCTGTATGAGATTTGCCCATAAGGCATCTGCTGTAGCATATGTATGCCTGCAGTTCATGAACCCTTATGGTTTTCTCTGCTACTTCTATATTTTTTTTAAAAAGTATATTTTAAACCAAACTTATGCTTACTTAAATTGATTCTACTGGACTTAAGGTATCCATAAACATGGGTATAATGGGAGATGAGGAGACCAATGTTTGTAAAAGCCTTGGATATCACCATAAAGTTAATGCTGAATCGTTAGATAGGGGTAAAGAATTCCTTTGTTTCTACCTACAGTTTGTTTTTTTTTTTTATTTGGTTTAGTTTATTTTTTTTCTCCTGTAATTTACAGTAGGTTTTTTTTTCATAATTTCAACATACAATTTTCTCTTCTTGCTGTTATTGTGACAGGTACTCCAAACATTTCTGGTTGTATCGCCATTTGTTAAACATTATGTGACAGCTGCTGAACCTCTTATAGCAATGGTGATTAGCGCCTTTTATCAATCTAACTTCAGGGATGTTGTTTTGACTTTAACATGATCACTTTTTGCCCACGCATTTCTCTGCCTCCTCAGAATAAAATAAAAATAAATGCAAAAGGAAGTAAATGTTTAATTAGTTAACCACATGTAATCCTGAAACTTTCCAAATGGAAAAATAGAAGTATGTTTGGCATAATGAAAATTACTCTACTTTTTTTCCCTATTTACACAGGCAAAGCGGGTTTCCTGGCATGAACCAGAGTGGGCTTATGGGGTCAAATTCTGCATATAACCAGTCAATGAGTAATAATTCTGGCATGATGAATTCCCAACAATCCCCATATAATATGATGAACAGTTCCACAGGTAACAATGCAATTCTTGCTCTATTTCTTCTTCTTCTTGTCTTTATTTGGTAGGCCTCAACTGCTTATTTCGATAAGGGGGGGGAATTATGGTTAAAGACTATGGCTAGCACACATACATTTTCTCATATCTCATATTTTCTCAAGTAAACAGGAGAAATAGTTTCTCGTTTAAATAGAAGCATGCTCATGCTCCCAGACACAGCCATATATATATATATATATATTATATATATATATATATATATATATAATATATATATATATATATATACTACAAAAAATAAATAGATGCCGCATTCACAGGTCTGATGCCGCATTCACAGGTCTTAATGAAAAATAAATGATGATTCAAACGCCCAGGGTACTGGCACAAAATAGTAGCAGTATAGAGGCAGAGAGCCGCACACACCGGGACTTAGCAAAAAAGTAAGAAGTTTATTTGAAAAGAAAATCCAACGTTGGATTTTCTTTTCAAATAAACTTCATATTTTTTTTGCAAAGTCCCAGTGTATATATGTATATATATATATATGTATATGTATGTTATACTGCATATTACTATGTTGTTCTAGCATGTTTTAATTATAACTGGTGTTGTCTACCTTAAGCAAAACATAATTTGATTTATTCCCAATTACAGTAATATGAAATACCAAAAGACAATGTTTAGTTTATAAAAAAAGAAAATAATTTCTTCTTTCTGCTTCACAAGGATATTTAGTTTATTTTGACAAAACTGTACTACATTGGTTTGATTTGATTGATCAACCTGCTGTTAATACAGATAACCTGTAAATCTTGCTCTTATGGGTGTGTTTGAGAATTTTAGGAATGAAACTTGGCTTTCATCCCTGGATTTTCTCTGCTAAACATATGGCAGTGTAATAAATTACTTTGATTTATAAGTGTGTGATGATGATATATGACTCACTCAACACCCATTTTCTCATCCTCGCTTTTATTTTTACCACTCATTCCTTTTGTTGGTTTATATATTAATATTTGTATGAAGGAGCTCTAAACTTGTATTCTCTTTGCAAAATTGTTACAGTGGTAAAAAGGTTTCCTGTTGTGTTACTGAGTTAGTATCTTACAAAACTTTTTTGTATACCCATAACAAAGGTACTGCTTTTCTCCCTGGTTAAGGTACTAAACTGTTTAGGCCCGTTATTTTGGGCAAAGATTTGCTAACATGGTATATTAACACACCACTGTAACCATACCAATTAACTGGTTAAAGTTCCAGGGAGTTACAAAATATTAATTAGGCACACAGCCCTCATTCAGTCAATTCAGTCATTGGGGGTCATTTATAAACACAGGGCAATTTTGCACCTGGGCAGTAACTCATATAAATGAGCCCTACTGTTTTGCTATAAGAGACCTGCCCTATAGTTTAATTAGAGCCAGCTTAAATAACCGATTCCAGTGCAAACAATATCTAATAAAATAACTGACTCTGGCACAAATCCTTTTTATTTAGAGAAAAAGGATTTCTGCCAAAGCTGGTTATTTTGGAAGAGTGCACTTTAATACGTGTTCTAGGCAAAGGGTGCAACCCTCCAAAGGAATTATTCGAACTGTCCATCGAAACCTTGCATGAAGAGAAATTGAAGAGCAAGCATTAATTATTTCATAATTAATTATATTTAGAAAGTTTCTTATTTCCTTATGATGAAACATTTTCATGATAAATCCCCCTTAAAGCTGCATGTGTTGTAGAAACGACATGAGACTGAATGCAGGGAGAAAGTTATGGTATTTTGGAGGCTGTTCAGAGTCTTCTTAGAGTTTATCAAGTAAAAGGCTTACTTATCCTTTAAGCATATTCAAGCTCACTGTACTCTTTAATTGAACAGTTATAATTTTAGAAGGTAAATATCTGTTTGTGTGCACCCTTTTTATTACTACAAGGCTGCACAGCATGTCAGAAAGAGAAGACCAGGGGAGAGATTCAAGAAAGACAGTTTAATTCATATTGTGAATTTCACATATAATGCTCATCTTTTATCAACTCTACATTTACTAATCCACGAACGTCCGAAAAGCGTCCGAATGCGTCTTTTTCGTAATGATCGGTATTTTGCGACTTTTTTGCGAATTGTTGCAAATTTTTCGAGCGCTCAATACGCGGCAATTCGCAAAAGTCGTAATGGCTATGCAAAAGTCGCAACAATTCACGAAAGTCATAATGGCTATGAAAAAGTTGCGACAATTCGCGCAAGTCGTAACAGCTACGAAAAAGTCGTGACAGTGATGAAAAAAATCGCAAAAAATACGAAAAAGTCGCAAAATGTTTGTTTCCAATCCGATTTTTTCCCATTCGGGATTCGGATTTGTGGATTAGTAAATCAGCCCCTAAGTCTCTTACATTATCACAAAATATTCTAAAATCTAATTTATGTGCTTGGTGAAGTTTCTTAAGAATATTCTTGTCACCCTTTGAGAAATATAAAATTTGCTCATCAGACAATGGTGCAGTCACACCAAAACTGACTGACCAGAATAGGAAATTAGGCAATTTAGTGTTTTTACTCAGTGTGTGTTATCATTGGCTGACATGGAAACCCATAGACCTGCACATCTGGTACATAGACTTTGCCCATCCACATATGTGACAATATTACACTAATGCCTGCCTGCTGATCATCCTGCTGGAAATCCTGACAGCTTCACTGTCTTTATTTTAGCTGTCTCTTTGTACTGTGGGATTTTGTTTTCTGCTGATCACAACATGGTCTCCTTTGAGATAATGCTGCAGAGACAGCGCTATAAGGGAGTAACTAAAACGCTCAATTTTAGACGTGCAGACTTTGCCAGTATAAGGGCATCTCTGCAATGTGTCAACTGGGAAAGGCTTTTCATGGGGTTAGACACAGAAGGAAAATGGAACATCTTTAAAACATTGCTTTGTAGGTATACGCAACAGTATATCCCCCTAGTAAGCAAGGAGAGGCATCGCAAAGCAAAACCTTTATGGCTGAATAAAAGTGTTATTGTCGAGGTTGGTAAGAAAAAACGTGCTTTTAGGGCATTCAAGTTAGCTGGGACAGCAGAAACTTTCATCAGGTACAAGGAAGCAAATAAAGCATGCAAAAAAGCTATCAGGCAAGCTAAAATAGAGATGGAAAGGGATATTGCTGCTAGGAGTAAAAAGAATCCAAAATTATTTTTTAATTATGTGAATAGTAAAAAAATGAAGCAAGAAGGGGTGGGAACTTTATTATCACGGGGGGGTACGTTGGTTGATGAAAACGGGGAAAAAGCTGAAATTTTGAACTCTTATTTTTCATCTGTCTATACATCTGAGGAGCCAGATAATGAAGGCTTCCCTTGTAATATGCCCAGTGCTAGTAATTTAGCTACTGACGCATGGGTCACTCGGGAGGAAATTCAAAAGAGACTTGAACATGTAAAGGTAAACAAAGGTCCAGGGCCGGATGGGATTCATCCCAGGGTATTAAATGAGCTGAGCGCTGTGATTGCCAAACCTCTTCACTTAATTTTTCAGGATTCATTGAGGTCTGGCATGGTGCCTAGAGACTGGCGGATTGCTAATGTGGTGCCGTTATTTAAAAAGGGATCCCGTTCTCAGCCTGAAAACTATAGGCCTGTTAGTCTGACATCAGTAGTAGGAAAACTTTTGGAAGGGGTAATAAGGGATAGGGTACTTGAATACATTGCAGTTCACAATACTATTAGTTTGTGCCAGCATGGTTTTATGCGTAACAGATCTTGCCAGACTAATTTAGTTGCCTTTTATGAGGAGGTGAGTAGGAACCTTGATGCTGGAATGGCAGTTGATGTCATCTACTTGGACTTTGCTAAAGCGTTTGATACAGTACCTCACAGAAGGTTAATGATCAAATTAAGGAATATTGGCCTAGAACATAATATTTGTAATTGGATAGAGAACTGGCTGAAGGATAGAGTACAAAGAGTGGTTGTAAATGGAACATTTTCTAATTGGACCAGTGTGGTTAGTGGAGTACCGCAGGGGTCAGTCCTTGGGCCTTTGCTGTTTAACTTGTTTATTAATGACCTGGAGGTGGGCATAGACAGTATTGTTTCTATTTTTGCTGATGACACTAAATTGTGCAAAACTATAAGTTCCATGCAGGATGCTGCCGCTTTGCAGAGCGATTTGACAAAATTAGATAACTGGGCAGCAAACTGGAAAATGAGGTTCAATGTTGATAAGTGCAAAGTTATGCACTTTGGTAGAAATAATATAAACGCAAACTATCTACTGAATGGTAGTGTGTTGGGGGTATCCTTAATGGAGAAGGATCTAGGGGTTTTTGTTGATAACAAGTTGTCTAATTCCAGGCAGTGTCATTCTGTGGCTACTAAAGCAAATAAAGTGCTGTCTTGTATAAAAAAGGGCATTGACTCAAGGGATGAGAACATAATTTTGCCCCTTTATAGGTCCCTGGTAAGGCCTCACCTTGAGTATGCAGTGCAGTTTTGGGCTCCAGTCCTTAAGAAGGATATTAATGAGCTGGAGAGAGTGCAGAGACGTGCAACTAAACTGGTTAAGGGGATGGAAGATTTAAACTATGAGGTGAGACTGTCGAGGTTGGGGTTGTTTTCTCTGGAAAAGAGGCGCTTGCGAGGGGACATGATTACTCTGTACAAGTACATTAGAGGGGATTATAGGCAGTTGGGGGATGTTCTTTTTTCCCATAAAAACAATCAACGCACCAGAGGTCACCCCTTTAGATTAGAGGAACGGAGCTTCCATTTGAAGCAGCGTAGGTGGTTTTTCACGGTGAGGGCAGTGAGGTTGTGGAATGCCCTTCCTAGTGATGTGGTAATGGCAGATTCTGTTAATGCCTTTAAGAGGGGCCTGGATGAGTTCTTGATCAATCAGAATATCCAAGGCTATTGTGATACTAATATCTACAGTTAGTACTAGTGGTTGTATTTATAGTTTATGTATGTGAGTATAGATTGGTAGGTGTGGGTTAGGTGTGCTGGGTTTACTTGGATGGGTTGAACTTGATGGACACAGGTCTTTTTTCAACCCTATGTAACTATGTAACTATGTAACTATGATTACTAGAAAAATGATTAAAAAATAAATAAATTGCTAATTAAAAAGAAAAAACAAAATATTGGAATATTTTTATATTTTCCATGTGCCTGTTGGCAGCCAATGCAAAAACCAGAGTTTAACTAAAGTCCTTTGATCTCCTATTTCTGCCTTTAGCTACTGATCTGCTTTAATTGAAGACTGACTTTGTTTAATTGTTTTCCTTTCTTTTTTGCTAGTTTTGTGATTCTATTTAATGGAAAAATACCTTGTGGCACCTGTTCCACCTGTCCAAATGTAGATCTACTCATGTACCCATGCGAGAATTAGTATAAAATCTGGGTTGTGAATACCATGTCCCATCTTTTGTATTATTTACTTACTGCGTTGTACTGCTGTAAAGTCTTTTCACACATTATTTTTACCGCAGAATAGAGTTGTCACTGTTTTTACAAAATGTTTTTATAAAAAGTGTACATCATTTACTACAGGGTTATGCCTGAATATTTAATGGCAAAGGGGATAATATTCAGTAAGAGCCAGAAAGGAACATGTCATTATTCTCTCTATATGCAGTTTTTAATGTAAATGTCATGCGCACCAATACATCTACAAAATCTAGTGACTCAGTATTTCTACATGATTTTTGACCATGACTGGATTAAATGTTTTTCATGGTAATAGTGTAAAAATGAAAAGCTTTAAGTTGGCTTGAACAGTTAACCACAGAAGCCAAACAAAGTGTAAAAATATAATATCTACCAATAAGCTTTAGATTTTTTTTTTTTTGTAAATGCTTGTTTGCATTTTGTGGCCAAAATCCACTTTGTGTGTGCAGTGATAGGCTGGTTCCACTTCTAACAATTTGCACACACTGGATGCTTTCCGTCTGTTACATAGGACTTTTTCATGAAATGTCATACCTTGACATTGTTAACAGCTGTTTATCAAACAAACAGACTAATTACGAAAGTTCTATAAGGCTGGAATTGGCTGAAGTATTTCCAGCCAATTGGAAACTCATACTGCCCCAACTCAAAATGGAGACTAAAGGTGCAACATAACGGGACCAGCATGATAATGCTGTTCTTCTCTGAGGTGAAGGAGTCAAAAATGGATTAAGGATTAATTTAAAAAAAAAAAAATTGGAATTTTATATCTGTATAACTTTGGTTTAGTGCAACAGACTTTTAAAATGGAAAATGATAAAATAAGTACCACAAATGGAATCATATTAATTTTAGTAATCGTTAAACTGTTTAATTGTAATGTTCATTGTATACTATTTTATTATAATTTGATATATTATATTATTGTAGTCACCAGACAATAGAATGTACATAAGGATAGTTTAGTAGATATGATATCTCACATCAATAAGCTTAAATTGTTTTCCTACCCAGTGAACAGCAAATAATTGTAAATGTACATAGCACAATGGTGTATAGATGGTAATTTGGCAGACATGGGCTCTTCTGAACCTGCAGCGATGCTACAGATATTAACAAATTAGCACTGTACTGCTTGCCAGCTTATTCACAAGAGTCCTGCACATGCTCTCATTGCTGTAATTAAAACTAATTATTTTTAAAAACAAAGAAATACATGAATATGTGCTGTATTACTTTATAGAAGGCAATCTGTGTAGTAATGTTCAATTATTTTTCGATTTGGCTTCCTGAGATGCCTTTTTTCTGATCTGTAAAAAGCTCAAAAGCTTTTGCTCTGTCAATATAGGTATTATCAGCTCATATTGGATAATCCCTGCATTTTTATGTATTTATAATATAAATATATATGTAATAACATGGCAACTTTTAGTTTTTTGAACATTAAATAGAGTGTACTAAAGTCATATCCATATCCCCAACATTCATATGCCTGTGACTTGCCCTGTCAATTGCTGTTCATTGATGAATTGTGCTAAGTATGTTTTCTTTCCAAAGTCCACAGGTTGTTAGCTAATGTGATGCCACAGCACTCATTTGCTGGAGCACCACAATGTGGTAAATTTCCCAACAGTTCTAAGTGTTAATTTACTAGCTTTAGGCACAAAACTGGGCCATTAAACTTAATTGTCAAAAGACATTTACTTACTTGTGCTTAACTATAATAGCATTATGCGATTTGGTGCGTTAGTTAAAGGGCCCAGGGCTCTTTGGTGCAAGGAAGGTTGTGTAAATGCATGCCTGTGTCCTTACAATTTGCCACCTGTTTTTTGGTCAAGTTTATTAAGCATTTATATAGCGCCAATGTTCTCTTGTAGTCTCTTGTATGTTCTCTGTAGTAATTTGTTGAAGCACCACTGAGACCTTATTATTGCTATTCCTTTTTTATTTTTTAGGTCACCTTGGTCTTGTTGACATGATAAATACTGGAGAATCTAAGATGGCATCAACTCTCAAACTTGATGGTAAAGCAGATTCACCTGCTCCACCTGAAACTAAGTCAAAGGTATTTCCAACTGCATGTGGTGTTATGGCCAAGCAGTGTCAGCCATATTGTCTTTCATCGTCTGATTCTAGCCAGCCTTCTTTGGTTTGTTTCCTGCACGCCTCTTCCATCCTATTTGTTTTGCGGGTCTGTACATGTCTATACTCCATAAACCTAAACATTACTAGTCTAAATGCATTTAACTTTAGAGAATACAGTAGAGATATTTGAGCTTGGGGATATCCAGTGTGGGGTTGGGGAAAGACTTTTGTGCCTGGTTTTCAAACTGCAGCCATTTACCCCTTCTTGCCTTCAGTTCAAGCTTCTGTTGTTGGCCGTCTATACAGCACCTCCATCATAGGCATACTTAGTATTTTGCTTTGCGTCTTACATGAGGCATAAGGCGAGTGGCTTTACTTGTTATTGTTTCATTAGGGTGCAGTCCATGCTTAAGCATTTCATGTTTGCTTGAAATAAACATGGTGACCTATTTCCTTTTTACCAAGCAAATGGCAGACTTGCCAAATGCACTAATATCTAACGATCAAATTAACAATTTTGAGTTAATGCATTTTATATGCTTGCCTTTTTACCTGTTTCTCTCCATACATGCAACTATACTGCACTGCCACTTGATTATATTACATTTCAGTAAAGTTTGCCCTATTCTTGTCATATTTTGTTTTGTATTCTTCTACCGCAGGATAGCTACAGTTCACAGGGTAATTCTCAGCCCCCAACCCCAGGCCTCCTGACAGTCCCTTCCCCATTGTCCCCAAGCTCTGCTAGCATCTCCTCCTTTCATGGAGATGAAAGTGATAGCATTAGCAGCCCAGGCTGGCCAAAGACTCCATCAAGCCCTGTAAGTGGCCATGTTATGTTTATTCAATATTTTAAATAGATTTTAATTATTGTTTGCATGCTGTTGGCTAAACAGTAGTTATCTGTTTTGTTATTGTTTTATGTTGTTTTTCTTTAATTTCAATTTATGGCACTTACACTTGTTGCACACCCACTCGTATTCCAAATCTTCCAAATCTACTATGCTTAATGAATCTACATAAGCTGATACCTGTGTTGCGGACTATGTCACAATGGGCTGACCAGAAAACCTAATGTCAAGGTGTACTACTATCGACCTACAAAATGAATAGTGCTAACCAGAACTGACCAGTTGACCGTTTGCTGGAAGTGACATCCTCTAATAGATTTCCATGGAGCTCTGCTATAAATTGTGTGACTCTCCTTAACTTATCAAATTAAATGACACGACGACTATCAACATTAAATGACACAGAGATTCCCAGCATTTAAAGACACAAAAACTTCCAGTATTAAATGACACAGAGACACCCAGAGTTTAAAGACACATAGATGTTGGACAGGCAAATGGTCACTCCCTTCAAAGCTACTTTCCTCCTTGCTGCTGGGTTCTGGACATTCATGGGGGTAAGCTGTACTGTGATTAGAAAAATTTACAGGGGGATTCAAAAGAAGTACACTTAATTTCTGTGAAACAGAGTCATACCAGGACCTTGTAACATGAAGGAAAATGGCAGCTAAAATCCTGCTGCGTGGGCCAGTAAGAAAGGTTTTACTCTCCTCCTGGCATGCAAGTCCAATTCTGCGTGACAGAATACAGTTTTCTTATCTTGCTGGTATGGCGTGCTTGTAGATTTTTGTTTTTTTTAAGATCAAATAACCACTTACTACATAATGACACATTTAATGTGGAGGATTACCAGTATATAAAAATCTAATTAAGTCATGTTGTTTACAAAGCCTATAAAGAAATCTCAGTGTTGTCAGAGCTTAGTGTGCTTATATATGATGGTTCAAAAAAGTTTCCTGGGTCTGCATAAGCAAACATTCTTACCCAGAGCCATGTACAGTTTTTTTTTTATAATTACCTAAGTAATGAATTAAAGAAAAAGGAAATGTAATGTATTATCACCCATATATTGTGCACAGCAGCCCCCCAACCTATGACCTGAGTCAGTAAATGTAATTTTTCCTGCTCTGGTACTGATACATTCTTCTAATCTAATGCTGTTGGTCTGGGAATGCAATGTTCCACTATCTTTCCTGTACTGGTGTGATGGAGGCTGCTGTCTGGACTGCTCATGTGCACCTTAGGAGTGCCTTGTAATGTGCTGAGCATGTCTGTAGCTATGTTCGCTCCAGATAGCTCAGTTCCCTCCCTGAACTGACCTACTAGAGTTTTTCAGACTCTGGCAGCCCATTGGCCTTTCTTGGCAATCTGAAATACATCTTCTAATGTCTTCTTTTACAGCGCTTATAAATGATTTGGGGTGATATCATTCCATAATGTTGCAGAACTGAACAATACTGCAGCATTACCGTATGTTGTTTAGAAAATGTCCAACTTTCTCTACAGACGTGAGACATTTCCAGCCTTTGATTATCTAATTTTCTAAACTGTTTTGCTCCATTTTTCTACTTTAAACTTTCCCACAAGCTGCAGCCTGAAGGAAGAAATCTGACCACACCACCAGAAGAATCTTCTTTTTAAGTGGAGACTTTTAACATTACAGTTTTTCAGAGTTCAATTTGTATCTTGCAAGGTTAATTATTTACTGTAGTAAAAGCACACCTTACCACACAGGATTAAATGAGGAGCTAGTAGTCAGTGATGCAATAGCTTTTTTTTTATAGACAACATTCCAGATTCTTACTTGCTGTACCTTGCTTTTATTATTTTGACCAACTTTACCTAATTTCATAAAAGCACCTGTTTTTTTTAAAGAAATCTTGATATGCTTAATCAGTTGATAGATGATTTTGTATTTGCTTTAAGATTTGTATTCTTTGTTATTTGTTTCTTTATTATGTGGGCAAAGGAATATCTTTACTTTCTGAAAAATATCATCTCAATTTCCTTATTCTTGCATAAAAGTGATCCAGTTACCTAGTCCTGCAGCCTTTACTTACAGGCACCCTCATGCTGTTGATTTGACCCAAAAGATAATCTGATATTTTATCTGTATATCACAACCATCTTTTTTGTGTCTTTCTTATGTTATATATAATTTACATTAAGCACCACAAAGCTTTGCTTGCAAAGGCAAACTTGATAAAATAACGTTTGTACTGTCTGTAGTTATATAAGGTATGCACAGGGTTTTCTGAAGCTATGTAAAACAATTGACCATATGGCATCCATGTAGAACCATTGATGATGATAATTAATTAAATTTTAAAAACAAGAATTGTATAGACAGTGCCAATAACCCTTTCAAACACCATGAATTGCACTTGTAATGAAAATGAAGGTCGTGGTTCAGAAAATTTATAGACCAATTTTTAATGTAATAGGTGAAATATGAATTCATTAACCAGTCTGAGAAACGCCATATTAAGGTGTGTGCCTAGATATTCGTATTAAGTTATCTGCGACTATGTTAATATTCTGTCCCTCTTTTGTATGCTGCAGAAAGCAAGTTCTTCAACAACCACTGGAGAAAAAATCACAAAACTTTATGAATTAGGAAATGAGCCAGAGAGGAAGATGTGGGTGGATCGGTACTTGACCTTCATGGAGGAACGAGGCACTCCTGTTGCAAATCTGCCTGCAGTTGGAAAAAAACCTCTTGACCTTGTCAGGCTGTACTTTTGTGTTAAAGAGATTGGCGGTTTAGCTCAGGTAATACAACTTAATTGATGATTATTGTAATGGCATAATGCTTTGTCTGCCACTTACAGGTATGTGAATTTACCAGTTTCTTAAATCATGGAACAAACTGAATAGGAGAATCACTTGAGGTGTATTAAAATGGTCCACTTAATTTAAACGCCTGTTTTCCAGCTTGTGAGGAATATTTTTTTTCAGAAATATGTATCAACTACATATAGAATACATGAACATAAATATACAAATGTGCACATTCATAATTTACATCACCAATTGCTCATGTGGTTACGCAAAAAGAATACTAGCATCCTACTTTTATAGCATTTTTCTACAATTTACCACGGTTATTGCTGTAAACTCTATGGCACTGTTATTAAGTAATTAATTGTAAGAATTCAGATTCATTTCATATGAGTCTACATTTGGCAGGGGTATTGCTGAGTTGAGAATCTTACCTTAGGCAGTAATGCCCTGCAGGTTTCCAGGGGACACAAAAAAACAGCTCTTCTAGTACAGAGCGGCTCAGGGACCAGAATCACTCTGTTGGCAAACATAAGGGATAATAAAAGTTGTTAACCAAAAAATAATTTGCATAAATAAGAAAAATCCTCATTCCACAATGTAATAAACTTCATTAGACCTCTATTACATTGTGGGATAAATATAAAGGCCTACTTACAGGCAGTGTATCCTTGGTGCAAACAAAATAATCACAATAATTCCCAGGTTCACAAAAGCTATAGTAAATTTGTGCAAAGAAAAAATTTATTTACGCAAAGGAATAATTATTCACGTTGAGAATAATTTCACGTTAATGACATTCCCCATGTCTTCATTTCTGAAAATACTACTGTACCTGCTCTTGTGGCATCCATTTAAATATACTTGTATTCATTTTTACACCGCTAGGTGCTTCACATACATCACGATACTCCAAAATGAATTATTTTACATTATCTCATAATCCCTGAAAAAAAGAAAAAAAAATCAGTGGCTTTGCTGAGAAATTCCCCTGGGTGTCTGTATGAAGTGTTAACCCAGTCATAAGCAGCACAGCAGATCGTTTCCACTACAGAGACATCGGCATCCTGGCACATACACCCTTGGAGCTTTCTGAAAATAAACATATTTTCTTTCCGCATTTACAGCTCCCACAATAATACTAAATTGTGGAATAACACAGTTGCTCTTATTTTTATTGTTTTTTAAATGAGTTCTTAGCAGCAAGGCCTGTTTTAATTGAATCAGGAGCGCGTGAGCGTTTCCATGCTCTTGTACTTTACTGGGATGCAAATTGCTGGCTCCATGCATGTCTCTAATGTAAAGTGCTCAGCATTAGGGGATGCAGCATTCACAAGCCTCAGATGCCTTTTTTTATATTTATTTATTTATTTGCTATCAGCAGGTTCTTTAATAGCTTTATAACTGCAAGTGTGCGGCAGTGCGCCCCCTGAGTGGGAGTAATGAGCGTTAGTTAAAAGAGGCATATTAAGAAAATATAGGGAGATAAACCACAGAATAACCTATATGCTTTCTTCCTTACCCCCTCTGCTGATTACAGAACCATGTGCTTAACCGCAATAATGTTCTTTTTATTGTAGGTTAATAAAAACAAGAAGTGGCGAGAGCTGTCAAGCAATCTGAATGTTGGCACCTCTAGCAGTGCAGCCAGCTCCTTGAAAAAGCAGTACATACAGTATCTGTTTGCCTTTGAATGCAAGATTGAGAGAGGGGAGGAGCCACCTCCAGAGATTTTCAATCCTGGAGAGTCAAAGAAGCAGCCTAAGATTCAGCCGCCATCTCCTGGTAAGCAAAAGGAATGCATCCAGTTCTACCTCAAGTGCCACAGCAGCAGCTGAAATCATGTCCAGTTATAATTCCCATGAAACCTCTACCCACCCCATGACAGGAATATATGGCTGGGCATTTTTTGAAAAACAAAACATTTTTTTAGCAAGAAAACAACAAAAATGTAGTCTGGTTCAGTTATCTTGAGCGTAAAAGCTGTTCATTGTCCCACTTCTTCTCAATTCATGTGTTTTATGGAGGATTTTAGGAATTAATTGGTACAATCAGATGCCAATTAAAGGTCTGTTCAGGGATCCACTGTAAGCAAGGAATTTACTGCATAAATCAGCACAGTTTCTTGATGAAATTGATATGCTAAATGCATCTAAATGATTATGGTTCACTTCAGTGTGAAGTTATTAACATGGATATGGACAACAGACTGATGATCGATTGGATCATGGCGTGGAAGTGCTTTTGCTGTTCCATTTTGTCTTGGGCCATGACCATACCTTTATTTTCATTCCACCACTATCCCTCTAAGCTGTGCTCTTGTTTACACACAAAGTCTGACCTGTGCACTTGTTTACACACAAATTCTGACCTGTGCACACACAACATAATATTGAGCTGACAGAAAATGTTAAATTAAAAAATGAAAAAAAAAAAAAAAATTTCTAAAAAAGCGTGAGCGATAGCTCCTATGTTCTACAGCCTACAAATAGTTTGCCTGAATATGGTTTCATCTATAGTGTGTCATCTTCAGAGCTATGTCTGGCAACCCACACATCGAATGATGCTCATCCTGGTTTGGTGAGTATTTATAAGTTTAAGATTTTAGTGCACTTATAAAAAAAAAAAAAAAGTTATATTTATTCACAATCCTAAAAGGCACATCGCTGAGGGGATGATCAAAAGATAAAACACTTAAAAAGCCTAAAGTACCAATCTAGGACACTAAAGTAAGCAGGGTGTAGCTTCAAGATTATCTATTTCACATTTGCAACCACTTACTTCTGAGAGAGTATTAGTTGTGCACCAACACAGCTTCTACGTACAATGCTACTTTACCTATAATGTAATATGCAACTCAATAGAGCACTCAAAAGTGTGATACTGTATGTTTAAAAAGGTCTACTTATTCATCTCCCACTGCCAAGATATCTGCAGGTTAGGCCTGACCAATTAAACAACAAAGCACAGCACCCTAGCCCCAATTCGCTGCCCCACACCTTTCAGACCCACCCACCTACTGTTAATCCATGTGCCCATGCCTAACCCAGTTCAATTTCAGCAGTGTATAAATGAAGACGAAATCGCGATTTTGCAAGCTGAAATGAATTTGGGAGAGCATTTAAACGGATTCTGTCATGATTTTTATGGTACTATTCATATATTATATATTATTTTTTTTAGTTGTAATATTGGTGTGTAGGCTGAGTCTGAGCTTTCAGAAGGAGCCAGCTCTACACATTAGAACTGCTTTCAGATAACCTTTTGTTTCTTCTATTCCCATGTAACTGGGGGAGCTGCAAGCCGGACTTGGATTTCTTACTATTGAGTGCTGTTCTGATATCTACCACTTTTAGCAATACAGGTGCCAGGGAGCTGCTATCTTGCTACCTTCCTATTGTTCTGCTGATTGGCTGCTGGGGGGAGGGGGTGATATCACTCCAACTTGCAGCTCAGCAGTAAAGTGTGACTGAAATTTATCAGAGCACATCGTTGTGGCACTCTGGGAAATGAAGAATATGGCTAGACTTATGTGAAATTAAAAATAAAAAAATCTTTGTGTTTTTGAAAAACGAATTTCAATGCAGGATTCTGTTGGAGAAGCTCTATTAACTGATGTTTTCCCATGACAGCGATCCTTTAATGCTATTAGACACCACTGCATTTGGAAACCCCACTATGGACACTCAGAAGGCAGGGTGTGACGTAGATGCACAGTTTCTACATTTACTAATTTACAGATCCTCACCGCTTATCTGTATTCCATACAAATGGGTCCATGTCAAAAACCCAGTAAATCTTTCCATTTTTACATTTGCAAAGTTGCCATAGCATTTTCCTACATAAATAATAGCCTCGCTTCAGAGATATAAGCCCAGTCATCAAAGCGAATTCCACTGAGTAGGCTTTCAGAAAAGGGAATAAAAGAGACCAATCCAAGCACAGCTGAGAGCCTGGCCCTAATCAGCAAGCTTACAAAAACCATTAATCTTTGCAGGCATGAAACGGGCTGATTTTGCTATTATTAGCTGACAGGTGATGTCACAGAATCTGTCCAGAAGCCAACAGGGAATCCCCACAGAGGAGGGAGGGGGTTGTTCATGGGCTTCCCTGCTTTAGTAAACAAAGATGTCCTCATTCTGACCTCTGCTCAGAGCAAAACTAGTGACGTGTTTGGGCGCTTGCAATTTCCTCCCACCCCACCCTATCCCTCTACCTCAGCCAGAATTAGGCCAGTAGGTTCATGCTGTGTAAATTATCTTCCCAGCGTGGTGCTGGCTGCTCACTCTGAGAAATGCACTGCACTTAACCTCTAATAACCTCTCCTTTGTTTACTTTATAGTGTGCGCCTCAGACTGCAGCCAGTAGGTATGCATATCATCTCTTGCCAGATATTAACCTACTGTCTGGGAGACTGCCTTGTCTTTTCTCAGTCCCTGGCAAATCACTGGCTCATGCAAATGGATATTATGCCCCATTTTTCTACAACAATTTGGGGTTTTTTTTTAGTCTCATGTGACTAATTAAAAATCATTTTTTCTAGACTGGTGTAGCATTACAAAATAACATCCTGGCAGTTGTCATGATACGACTATCCCTAGTGTGTGTGTGAATGTGATTGGGACTTTAGACTGTAAGCTCCACTGGGGCAGGTACTGTTGTGAATGATGTATAAACTTGGTAAAGATACGGAATATGACATTGCTGTATTAAAAAAACCCTAGCATTGCCATCTCTCAGTAAGACCAACCTTTTTCAGTACTGTTTATAGTCTAGGAACCATAGCTGCAACTGCAGTAGCTTAACGGCAAGGAAAACCGTGTCCCGAGTCCCCGGGTGGCAATAAGGATTTTTTGGGCGAGTGCAAAAAAAATTCTTCATTCGTATAAATTTTTTAAAACCATGTGCTCTTTTTTAAAAAAACCTTTTTGGCGGGTGTTCACTCAAAAACTCTTTATGCACACCCAGGCCCAGATTTCTCCGTGGTCCACCCCAAGGTCGCTCACCCCTCCACCACGCCCACTGCACGCGCTCCCCCTCCTCTTGAATCTCTTGTTCCCCCTCGCTTTTGCATTCCCCCCCATGCGCTTGTTCGCACCACCTGCCTTATTGATTGCTGCACCCCAATGAATAAAATCACTTTTTTTAGTTGCAAACTGCCCTTCCTTTTATGGGAATGTACTCTGTTAACTGTCTGACCCATTACATTTGTGTCCCTGGACACATTTGATCATGATTTTATTGTGGCATTTCTTGTATGCTGAGAATTTTCTGTTAAAGCTTCTTGTTAGTGCAGGCACACGCAGGCCCTGTGGTGCATTAGCCTTACACACAAGCCCTGAGGATGCCCACTAAATGGAGTTGTGTAATGCCCACTTAATGGAGTTGAGTACTAATCACTTTTTGTTTTCTTCTTGTTCAGCTAACTCAGGCTCGCTTCAAGGTCCTCATACACCCCAGTCCACTGGCAGCAACTCCATGGCAGAAATGTCACTTGAACTAAAGCCTCCAACACCAGCCTCGACTCCACACGGCCAACTGCAGCCCATGCCAGGGGGAAGGTATGTTCTTAAAATGCATTTCATTCTTGTCACCGTGGGCTTTCATACCTGCAGCAGGATTCAACTATACAGTACCATCACTAACTTAAAAGATATTGGAAGTTGTGGTTCAGCAACTGCTTGGATGGCAAAGTTTCCCATATTTTTTTCCCTCGCCAACTTAAAAATAAGGGTCAGTGTTCCCTCTTCCCTAACTCACACATGGAATTGGGACCCAACACAATATTGTATTTAATCTCCGCCAGATATTCAACCAGTGGAACTTTATCTGTTGAACTTTGTACACCCTAGCAAAATGTTCTCAATAAATGATGACATTTAGAAGGGGCCGTAAGTTTTACTTTCTTACATTTTTGTCTATAACCAACAATCATCAGATAATTGGTTTACATAACCATCAATGACTATCGATTCTTTTGCTGAACCCATTACAATACATACAATTTAAATGCAGAAAACCTATAATGAATAAGCATGCAAACCAAATATTTGCCTTATCACAGTACCACATAACCCTCCCACAGTCCCCATATCCAAAGCATGTCAGTAATTGCTGGGAGTTTTTCATCCGTCATTTCATTACTTTACCACTGAATAGTTACTATAGCTCGGTAGAGTAATAGGAATAGGAACAAAGGCAAAACTTCATATTCCTTTATAAACTATAGTAATCCCCTTACAAAAAGATTTTAGTGTCCCTAACAAGTGAGTAACAAAAAGCCTACAAGTGATGTTCTCTTTATACAGTAGTAGTTAGGATTATCATACGTTAAGTCTACTAAAAAATCATTTAAACATTAAATCAATCCAATTGGATTATGTTGCCTTCAGTAAGGATTAATTATATCTTAGTTGGAATCACGTATAAGGTACTGTTATATTATTACAGAGAAAAAAAAAAAAATTCAAAATATTAGATTATAATGGAGTCTATGGGGGATGGGCTTTCTGGATAATGGGTTTCTGTATAACAGATCCCATACCTGTACTAGTTATCCATACCCCTCCCGGTTTTTATAGCGCATCCCACTGACCCGGATAGTTCAATGAATGTCCCGCATTTCCGTAATAGATTACGGATATGTGGGACATTCATTGAACTATCCAGCACAGCGGGATACGCTGGCTGGAGCTGGGCGCTACGGCTTCGTCAGCTGCTTTACTTCTTATGCTGCTCCTTGTGCAGTGCGATAGGCCTTTTTATAAGGTTGCACCCCGTGCGTACGTGTGATGTCATTACGCACGGGGCACAACCTTATAAATGGCCTGTCACCGCCGCATAAGAAGCAAAGCAGCAGAAGAAGCCGGAGCGCCTATGGGGGGCACCTGTCTATGGGGGCACTGTGTATGGGGGGTACAGTTTATGGGGGCATTGTGTATGGGGGGTACGGTCTATGGGGTCAATTGGGGGCGCTTTTTATAGGGGGTACTGTCTATGGTGGCACTTTTTATAGGGGGTACTGTCTATGGGGGGTACTGTCTATGGGGGGCACTGTATGGGGGGCACTGTCTATGGGAGCACTGTGTATAGGGAGCACTGTCTTTGGGGCACTTTCTATGGGGGGCACTGTGTATGGAGAGTACTGTCTTTGGGGCACCATGTATGGGGGGCACTGTGTATGGGGGGTACTGTCTATGGGGGGTACTGTCTATTGGGCCATTGGGGGTACTGTGTGTGGGGGGCAAAAGTGGTACATAGTTATAACTCACTTATAACTGAATGCCTTCTCTCTATATTTGTATTTAATATGTATGATCCTGCCATTTCAACTGTATAAAAGTATTTTTTTTTAAATGGGGTGTGGTAATTGGGGCATGGCCACAAAAGTGGCCATGGTCAAAAAAATTGGCATGCTGCGCGCGAGCCAAATCGTTTTGTCCCTCTTTTCATTTTTCAAATGTTGGGAAGTATGGTAATCGTGGTTCAGAAAGTCCCATTGATGTGTCTTTGCATTTGTGTATTGTTGCTTTTTTTTCACATGACATTTTATGGTTTCTTGCAGGAATAGTGCTGTGAGTGTACAGGACCCCTTCTCTGATACAAGTGATTCATCTTTTCAAAAGCGTAATTCCATGACCCCTAATGTCCCCTACCAGCAAGGCATGAATTTACCAGACATGATGGGAAGAATGCCATTTGAGCCCAACAAAGATCCATTTGGTGGAATGAGGAAAGGTATGTGTTCTGTTACTTCATATTGGAATCAGGCCTGGACTGGCAATCTGTGGATTCCGGCAAATACAAGAGGGGCTGCAGTAACATACCTTAGTCACTATTCTGGGGGCTGTTTTGGGCCTATTTCGAATCCTAGTGTGGGCCTGATCGCAATAGTTCTATATTTCTATTCTATCCAGCACTGCATCCAGGGGTTCGCTTTCACTGAAAATTCATAAAATACATTGAAGTCAATGGATGTTTTTTTGTGCAACTTTTTCCAAACTGTGCAACTTACAATACATTTGAGTGTATGGGTGTTTTTTAACAGTAAAACCTGGTGAAACATTCTGTCCTTACACTTCGTGTAAATAAAGTTTACAGCCCAATTTTTTAGTCTTTGTATCCAAGGGTGTAAGAGATTGGGATGAAATGAAAAATGAGAATTTCACTTACCTCTTATCGTAAATTCCATTTCTTCTAGTCCCGACATGTCAGTACGCATGGGCAGTATTGCCCCCACAGCTAGGAGGTAGGACCTATATACCAAAGCCAATCAAAATTAGCCCTTACCTATAAGACCATGCGACTTCCTCCTCACCACTGTTATACATTTGCCAAGCAATGCAAGAAGCAAATAATTGGGATGGGAAACCCCGTACTGACATGTCGGGACTAGAAGAAATGGAATTTACGATAAGAGGTAAGTGAAATTCTCATTTTCTTCTTCATCCCTTCCATGTCAGTACGCATGGGATCTACCAAGCCATGCCCCTAAAATATAAGGGGTGGGAACAATAATATCAACAGATGCTAAAAACAAACCAAGCATCACAAGAAAAAACTGACCATTCCCGGCTACAAGAATCCTCTCAGGGACCAGAGGAATTACCACACTACGGTTGCCATAAACATCCAAGCCCGGCTCGGGAGGATCCTCTGCCAACAAGAAGAAAATGGTCACAATCATAACTCTGACACTGGGCAGTTCACTGGTGTTACCAGCCCCGCAGCAACCGACCAGTTAACCACAACTCTGATGCATTATCCACTAGAGCGGCCTCTATGCCCCCGATCCTTAGCACTAACATGGGGCCCTATAAAAATAATTGTGACACACAAGCATCTAGCTCCAAAGCACACCGGTATCAGCTTAAATTGGTGTTGACAGCCGTCAAACTCAACAACCCCCAGATCAGCCAAAGATAATCCAAGCACAGACCTGAAGCAACGAACAGTGAAAGGGCACACTCACTAGCCATCAAGCCCCCCTATGGCACAAACAAGCTAGGGACTCCAGCCTGTAACAGAGCATGACAGGCTGAAACCCAACTTCCTACCACTCACTGTAGCTACCAATCTTGAGAGGCTACCTAACGAGAAATGTTAGGGCCAGGTTTAGGAACTGTACACGACCTGCAGATGGAAGATCAGCTAACCAGTAAAACATGACTGGAATCAACTGGAAATCATGCATGGAACGACTGGTGCACAGCCAGCCCATACTCAATGTACCATCTAGCCACCCTGCATGAAAGTCAGAAGCGCCATATACTATGCATGCTAAACAACCAGCGGACAAACCAACACCCTGCCAGAAAGCAGCGGTGGACATGTCAAGCAAAGCACTGGAGAACACGCCAGCTGCCATCCCTGCATGCAAGAGCCCAGAGTGAAAGACAGCTAACACACAAGCAATAGCAAAAAGCTAGCGCGCTGTGCTAGCAATACATGACTCTGCAACCACTGATGGACTGTTCAGATACTGTAACTGCAAAGAAACCGCTCCCCAAACTAGCCACTGCTAGTAAGGAGTGGAATACAAGGTGAAAAACAAGCACCCACACATGCCAAGAAAGCAGCTAAGGTAGACAGCCACAAGCGCCAAGGCACACCATGACATGAACCAAAGACCATATCAAAGGCAGTCAACCACATGCCTACACCAAGGACCACAGCATGACTGGCAACCATATACGCCAAGGACTAAGCCAAGGCCAGCAGCCACCTGCGCCAAGGATCACACCAAAACTGGCAGCCTCATAAACAATTGCCAGCATCCTATGAGCCTAAGTTCCTAACCAGGGCCAGTCTCCCTGAGAGCCAAAGGACAGAAAACAGGGCAAGTTTGCAAGCAAACCAAGGCTAAAACCGGGGTCAAATGAGCCACAAACCAGGACCAAAGGCCAAAACTGGAGTCAATCGCCAAGCAAGCCAAAGGCCAGAACTAGAGCCAACGGCCAAGCAAGCCAAAGGCCAGAACCAGAGCCAACGGCCAAGCAAGCCAAAGGCCAGAGCCAACAGCCAAGCAAGCCAAAGGCCAAAACCAATGGGCAAGCAAGCCAAAAAGTCAAAACTGGAGCCAATGGCCAAAACCTGAGCCAATGGCCAAGCAAGCTGAAGGCCAAAAAAAGAGCCAAAAGGCCAATCAAGCCAAAGGTCAAAACCTGAGCCAAAAGGCCAGAACCAGAGCCAAAAGACCAAGCAAGCTAAAGGCCAGAGCCAAGCGGCCAAGCAAGCCAAAGGCCAGAGCCAAGCAGCCAAGCAAGCCAAAGGCCAGAGCCAAGCAGCCAAGCAAGCCAAAGGCCAGAGCCAAGCAAGCCAAAGGCCAGAATTAGAGCCAATGGCCAAGCAAGCCAAAGACCAGAACCGGGCCAACGGTCACACCAGCCAAAGGCCAAAACCAATGGGTAAGTGAGCCAAAAGGTCAAAACTGGAGCCAATGGCCAAAACCAGAGTCAATGGCCAAGCAAACTAAGGCCCAAAACAGAGCCAAAAGGCTGAAACCAGAGCCAAAGGTCTGAACCAATGGACAAGCAAGTCAAAGACTAAAATAATGTCCAAGCGAGCCAAAGGTCAAAACTGGAACCAATGGGCAAGCAAGCCAGAAGACAGAACCAGTGGCCAAGTGAGCTAAAAGCCAGAATGGAAGAAGCAGCCAAGTGAGTCAAGGCCAGAACCAAGGCCAGAGACCAAGCAAAGAAAACGGCCAAACCAAGGACCAGTGGCCACTCAAGCCAACAAGGACCAGCAGGCAAGCAAGCCAGAGTCCAAAACAAGGACCAGCAGGCAAGCCTATAGCAAAAATTCTGCTGCCAGGGGTGAGAGGCAGTAGCAAAGCAAGCCAAAGGCCATAACCCGGAACCACAGCCAAGGGCAACAAAAGCCATAAACAGACCCAACAGCCAAGCAAGCCAAAGACCGTAATCTGGGCCAACAGGCACACAAGGCAAAGTCCATGACAAGGACCGGCAGTCAAGCAAGCCACGGCTATAGCAGAAAGTCTGAGCCAGGGGTCAGAGGCAGTAGACAGATGAGCCGGAGCCCATAAGCAGGAACTGCAGCCAAGTAAGGCAAAGGCCATAGACAGAACCAACGGCCAAGCAAACCAAAAACCATAATCACGGCCAGGGTCAACAGGCACACAAGGCAAAGCCCAAAACAAGGAACATCAGTCATGCAAGCCAGAGACATAGCAAAAAACTGGCTAACAGGGACCAAGAACAGCGGTCACGCTGACCAAAGGCCATAACCAGGACAACGACCAACAGGCACGTAAGCAAAGGTCATAGCACAAGCCGGCAGTCATGCAAAATGACAGTCACATAGCAATCAAACATTTACTAATGTTGGCTCCTATCATGCTAGCAGACAGAAATATACCTGAAAACACACCAGAAAGAAAAAAGGAGTTGTTGAACTACAACTCTGTTCATACCTGGTAGGAAAAAACTGCATTTTAAGCCAAAGACCCAACCAGGGCCTGCAGAAATAAAATAAGCAGGAAAAGGTACAACACTGCCATAGCAGAAACCCCAGTTAAACCAGGAAGCCCCTGATGAAATAAGAGCTGCTATACCTGCTGTGTCTGCACAGTAGATTTGACTCACAAGGAATTCTACATATATGAAATAGCAATAGCAAGGAGCCCAAGAAGCATACAAGCACCTAACAAGATAAACACTGGCTTGTAGGTAAAAGGCAAACTCCAGTCAGAACCCTGGAGAAAGGTTGGTTATAACGTTCAGACTCCCTGCGAGAAAAGGAGATACCATACTGCTACAGCAGTGCAACTCCCAGCCAGTCTGGATGTACCCAGTGTAATAATGAGCCCCAATACCTGCAGAGTTTGCATGGCAGACTCGACTCACCAGGAAAGGCTAACAATATGAAACAGCAATAGCAAAGAGGCCTAGAAGCACACAAACACCTTACAGGATAAAATTGGCTTGTAGGCAAAATGCAAACTCCAATCAGAACCGTGGCTGGTTATAAGGTGCAGACTCCCTGTAAGAAAAGGAGATACCATACTGCTACAGCAGTGCAACTCCTAGAACAGTCTTGGAAGCACCTGGTGTAAATGAGCACCCATACCTGCACACATACCTGCTGTGTCTGCACAGAGGACTCAGGCTTACAGTAAAAACACTAAAGATATCAATAGCAAAGTTCCCTAAAGGAGCACTTACACCTTACCAGATAGCAGTGAGTAGTCAGCACAATGGCAACTCCCACAAAAACCCAGACAGCCTTCAGCTGAGGGACATAATTAGCTCGTTATGCAGGCTTCTCAGTGCACTGAGCATTTCAAACATACAGTGGAAACTGAAGATTCATACTTAAGATTCAGGCTTAGTTATCACTAGCCCATATCCATACCCATGGCCCTTTAGTCCGATATCAGTCTTCAAAGGCTCAAAACACCATAGGAAAAAGGAGACTCAATTGATCACAGGCAGGAATGTGGAAATACCCACGCCTGTATACTTTCCCACTAAGCAGCTGTTCGCATACTGTGCATACATGGGAATAGAGCAGGGGGCTATTTTAGCACAAGGCTAGGACCATGGGTATGCCCACACCTGCATTTCTTCCCAATAGGTGAAAGTTTGATTACTTTACTTATTGGGGCATCAGGTAAAATCTTCTCCATTACCTGGGAATCATCCCTCTATGTATACACAGAGGTAAAAAATAAAATAAATAAATAAAATGACAAAAACAAAAGAAAAATCAAACTGTGAAATCACAAAATGGTGAGGAGAGAGATCCTACCTCCTGTTCAGTAGGACAAAAAATAACAGTGGTGAGGAGGAAGTCACATGGTCTTATAGGTAAGGGCTAATTTTGATTGGCTTTGGTATATAGGTCCTACCTCCTAGCTGTGGGGGCAATACTGCCCATGCGTACTGACATGGAAGGGACGAAGAAGAAATTGCCTTTGGAGTTTCAATTGCATCCTTTTTTTAGTTTTCTGATTTAAGCAGGGGCTTTCCTTTCCTCTGTGAACGCTGAAACTGTGAAGCTTGTTTAGTTTAAGAGATATTGATACCTAAACTGAAACTTTTTAAAATATTTTATAACATTGTCTTTGCATGAGCTTTATATCTATGCCAAAAAAGTACTTACTGATGCTTTTACATTACCTATCTGATCCCCCATGTTCCTCTAAGGGGACTGCCATATTTGTGCTGCAGGAGTCAGGTTTAGGACTTGAAAAGTCTTTTTTTCGTGTCAGTATCACTTTAGGAAGAATAGGTTGCGTTTGTTTCTGCACTTCCCTGCAGTAGAATGCAGCGCAGGGGAATGCAGAAGCAAACACTTCTCACTACAAGCCTTAAGGATGTAAAAGAAGATTATCACACCTCCTTAAGCTTAAAATGCTGCTTTTAATCAATGTTATAACATTTGATAGGGAGCATGAGTGAGTAATCAGCAAGTGTTGATTGAGCACATGGCTTTCCTAATTTACTTGAGGTGCAACAATCAAAATGTGTACTTGAGTTCCTTAGAAAGCACATCTTTTCATCATGTCTCTTAGCTTGAAAGGGAGGGCAGCCATTAAGGATGTGTGTAATAGTCAAATTCAATTCAGAAAAGAACTGTAAAACCAAGGAATTCTATAGCTATTTTACTATTTTGTTGAGAAGTGTGAACTGTAGCTGTACATGAATTGAATCTATTATCCCGAATGCTTAGCACCTAGGTTTTTCAAAACATTTGTGTTTTGTCATGTATAACCGTAGCTAAAATGACTGCCTTTAACTATTTTAGCATTTATTTTTTTATATATATACCTAACTTACATCATGAAACAGGTGAACTTAAATAATTTTATCCAATATCTGGTTCAGTCTGCCCTTATGGTAGCATAGCAAGAAAGTGTGGGTAGCTTATTAAAGGATTAGTGATAAAACTTCCTACTAAATGTGGAATGGTGTGACTGTAACTTTAACTTTAACTGGGAAGGAAACTTACCCATACTTAATACTAAAAGAAAGCCCATGACTGACCCAACTTAAACCGCTATAATATTAAATGCATTAAATGTTTTGTTTTTTTAATGGAATAAAGTAAATGAAGCTGTGTATGACATGTGATATTTGCTTAATATAAATGCACTTGGTCCAAAATCCACATGCACCTCACATTCACATCACATGAATATGCTTTGTAAAAAACAGAGATCATCCGTTGCCATTTTTATGCGTTTTTTTTGTTACTGCTAGAATTTACTTTACTTGCTTGTATTTGATCACTGTTTTGTTTTTTTTTTAACACATTTTAAAAATAGGCCCCTTAATTTTCATGTTTCGATCTCCTTGGTTGGAGATTGGGTTTTAGGGGGAAATGAGCAGGGATTAAATACCCCCTACAAACCAATGGGGTTGGTGAAAGCTGAGAATGGAGAGGTTTATTTCAGCTAGTAGTTTAATTGGGGGGGTTGGTTACCTCTGGAATGGTGGTGGAAGTTCATTGGGGGGCAGGAGAGACACAGCAGCCAAGTGGTTAAAAGCTGGCACAGAGCACAGGTGCTAACTTTCTTGTCTGCTAGCTCTTTTAGGAGGAGCAATCCATGTTTGTGTGCCCCCCTTGTATAGATGGATAGATAGATGTATTTAAAAAATATTGGTTTTGTTGCAGCTTGCTAGAGGAAAGGTAAAAAATAAAAGGGTGTACATTAAAAAAAATCTGACATTTAGGGCTCTTACACATGAGCGCTTGTCCTATTCTTTCTTATCGGCCTGTACTGACACAGGCGCAGTCAGTTCTACATGTGACCAGCGATTGGATGTGCCTGTGTCAGTACGGGCTGATAAGAAAAATGGGTCTTCATTGCTTCCTGTGCTCCCTTTCAGTGGAACATAGGAGAAATCCACTGCAGGAGAATGCAGGGCAAGATGCTTGTGAGTAAGGTGGCCTGCTGAGTGTAGCAGGGGCTAGGCTGTTCTGTAAGAAAAAATGAAAGCATACTAAATGCTATGTTTAAGTTGATACAGTGTTTGAGTAAATAAAGCAAGTTGTGGCTGTGCACCACTTATGGGGTCTGGCTCAATTTTTCGTAATGCTGTCAGCTTGGTCATTGTGACCTACCAACCCCATGTAGTGATGTAAATCAACATTTACGTTTGGCTTGCTTGTTTTAATCCTCTTTGAAGACCTGAGCCTGTAAATATAGGTATTTTACTCAGATTTCATGTATCTTGACATTACAAGGTTACAAGGGTGCAATCCAGTATTTTCTTAGTATCTGCGGACAGAAGGCATCTTTGATTAAAAAGTGCAGCGAACGAAACTGAAACTCTCTTTTTAACTCTACGTGTTCCTTCTGTGATCTTGTACACATTTGAACACATTGGGTTTTTTTTGCTCTCTAGAACTCAGCTTTTTCAGCTGTCGTGTTCATGGCTTGGTTATTAAGAAACTTTATGTGCAACTGATTTTCTTTTTTCCAGGGTAAATTGGAAAATGTTTCAGGTTTTTTTCTTTCCATATTTTATTATTTTAGTACCTGGAAGCAGTGAGCATTTTATGGCTCCTGGCCAGATGCCCAGCAGCAACATGCAGGATATGTACAACCAGACTCCCTCTGGAGTTATGTCCAATATAGGAATGAGTCAGCGGCAGCAATTCTCTTATGGGCCTGGAGGCTATGACAGGAGGTGAGTACAATGTAACAGTCACACTACAAAGCAAGGCTTACCTGTTATCATCACTTGCCTACTCTGTAATGCAGTAATATAGCTAATCAGTTGTGGAAAAAAGTTTTCCATCTGGGAATCCATGAATATATATATTTTTTTTGTAGATTAATGTCAGGTATATTTGATTTTCCTAAGGATCTAGTTAACAAATCTACTTCTATGTTTATTGTTTTTTCACATGTATCATGTTGATTTATCATTTCAAAGACAAATAAGATAACCATAAAATTTGCAACTGATATGGTTTCACTGCAAGTAAAGGTGATGGGGAGATTTGTCGCCTGCAGTTAAATCTGGGCTACGACAGGCAACAAATCTCTCCTAAATGCTTTCCTACCAGTGATGAAGTGAATCGCTGGTGGCAAAACATATGCAGTACTTCACTTTCCAAAGTGCTTGAAGTTTTCTCGTGAGAGACAGACAGGATTTCGGCACGGAGCTGCATACTCGGGCAGTTCTGAGCTGAAAACCCACTCCCTTTGTCTGCACCCGGTCGATGCAATGGCTCTGGGTACAGGCACCACTTTAAAGGGGTGGTTCAGGATAACTTATAGAATGGCCTATTGTTAGCAACTTTTTAGTTGGTCTTTATTTTTTTTTCAGTGTTATTGTAACTTTTTAGTACTTATCTTTCTATTTAGGACCTCCTCTATTTATTTTGTTTCTTACTGACAGGATATGCCCCTTTTCAGCATATGCTCAGTCAATAGAGCTTGTGCTGAACATACTTTTTGCTAACTATTGTTTTAAGTAAGAAATGTCTATGGTTTCTGTGTTTTCTGTAACTAAACAAGAATATGAATCCAGTTTCACTTTAGAACTGCCTGTCCCACAGAACCTGAGGATCTGATAAAACTAATTACCAGTTCACAGAGAAGCCCCTGATAATGAGTTCACCCTGCTGCTTAGAGAAGGAAGAGTTTGTTTGTTCAAAGGTAGACAGGGAGCTCTGAACAAATTGTCCTGTGTATAAAGTAAGGGAATGGGGAGGGGGTAAGGTCAGTGAAAATGGCACAACTTTCAAATTTGTACTTTATAATAGAATAAAATAGGAGAAAAAATAATTATTTTAAATTAACTGTAAGCAGAATGTAATTTCAACACAACTTTTCTTTCTGGTGCTCATTTTTAAAGTTTTTATGTTTATACTGTCCCTTTAATGAATCATATGTGGCCTCTTAAGTATCTTCCCAAATGTATTGTTCACCTTTTAGATCTGAATATGGAATGGGTGCTGAAGGGAGTATGGGGCCACCAGGTCAGAACAGCATGGCACCTTCAAACAGTGATCCGGGCATGTATTCCCCAAATCGCTATCATGGACAGCAAAGGTGAACAGTCTTTTTTTTAATTCAGAGATGGCCACTAAAATCTTCTCTTTTAAAGGAGAACTAAACCCTAAAATAAATATGCCATATTTTATATACTGAACATATTGCACCAGCCTAAAGGCTCAGCATCTCTGTATCAGTAATGATTCAGTACTTCAAAATTATCACAGGGGGCCACCATACTGGAATCTGTTAGAAGTGTCAGCGACACTCACATGCTTAGTGTGCTCTGGGCAGCTGTTGAGAAGCTAAGCTTAGGAACTGTTGCAAATTAACAAGCAGAAAATGTGGTTTGTCTGTCAAAATTTGGTGTAAAATAAATAGTGTAATGCATAAATAAAGGCCCATAGTATGTTCTGTTGGTTAGATTTATAGCAACTAAGCAAAGTTCTAACATATCATTTATATGGAGATCTCAGATCGGTTTGGTTATATGTGGCATTACTGTTACCATTGTGTGACAAGCCAAATGAGCTACCAAATAGGAAATGTTTGTGTTCCCATGCTTATTTTGCTGTAGAAGAAACACATTATTTTTTTTTTTTTGTGTTGACAGGTCAACCTCTGTTCAGTATTTTCAGTACTACCCTTTGTGTTTTAACTGGGACATAACTTCGTGTTAGGGGTTCTCTCAAATTATCAAGCAGAAAATGAGGTTGGCCTGTCATATAAGCTGATTATTAAATTCTAATGCTAATTGCACTGGTTTCTGAGCTGTAATGTAATGAGAACCAAAATGAATAACTAATCAGCCTTATATTGTCATATATGACATATATAACTTATATAACGTCATGCCCCAAGTATATATACGCATACATGTGTACATACATACATGTACACATTTCCATTCATGAACACTTTCAGCTTGCCATTACACTAATGACACCAGATCACTCATTTTGGTCACACAACAACACTCCTTTCCTTCTAGCTTTTTGCAGAAGGGCTCTTAAAATGAAGGAATATTGTGGGCAGCCAGCAGACAAAGGCTAGGCTGAACTCCAGTATGAGTGAGTAACAGCATTCTAGTAGCTCTAAAATATAAGCCAGGAGAAAATACAGTAATAGTGCATTTACCTCACAATACAAGTATGGAACCTGTTATCCAGAATGCTTGTGACCTGGGGTGTTCCAGAGAAGGGATCTTTCTATAATTTGGATCTCCATATCTTTGTCAGCAAAAAAATGATCTAAATAATAATTTAAATTAACCCAATAAGATTGTAATGCCACCAATAAGGATTAATTATATCTTAGTTAGGATCAAGTACAAGGTATTGTTTTATTATTACAGAGAAATAATACCTGTATTTCTGTTAGACAAATAAAAAGGTGAAATCATTTGTCATATCCATCTTGATATGCAACACATTGCTTGTCACATTTTTAGTGCCCCTTAGCCCAGTGTGATCTGCTGCCCCTCCTGCTTGCCACCTTTGCATCTCATTCCTCTTGCATATATGTGAATATAAAACAGCTCCAGGATGTTCTTTCTTGGATAGTCTGGCCTGTGCCTATGTTGCCATCCCATAAATCCCGCCTTCAGTGCTGTTATTTTTGCAACCATAATATGTAATCTGTGCATTTCAGTTTCACTTTGTAAACTGGTGTTTAATGTAATAAACATACTTTCAATGTTCTTTTTTTAGACATGAACCTTATGGACAGCAGTATTCTGGACAAGGACCACCTTCTGGACAACCACCATATGCAGGACACCAGCCAGGAATGTACCCCCAGCAACAGGTAAGTTCTAGAATGGTGTGTAGTCAACAGCACCAAGATTTTTGTTTTCATTTTTTGTTGAATATCTGTATTGCAGATGGAGTTTTAATTTCCAAAGGTTTGTTTTAACTGCTAGTTTAGTTCTGATTGGGAACCTCTGTCCTAATTTAATATTTATAAAATGTAATCCTTTGTTTTGTAAATTACAATTTCAGAACTACAAGAGACATATGGATAGCATGTATGTTCCTCAAGCCAAGCGTCATGAAGGCGATATGTACAATATGCAGTATGGCAGCCAGCAACAAGATATGTATAATCAGTATGGAAATTCATATTCTGGCCAAGAAAGGCGTCCCGTACAAGGACAGTATCCATATCCATACAACAGAGAGAGAATGCAAGGTCCAGGACAAATGCAACAACACAGCATGGGGTCTCAGCTTATGGGAGGATCCATGCAGTCCTCAGCAAGTGAAGGTGCTCAACAAAATATGTGGACATCACGAAATGACATGCCTTATTCATACCAAGTTAGGCAAGGCCCCGCAAGCACAACACAGACAGGGTCATACTCAGCCATGAATCGATCTGATGAAATGATGGGTCCTGACCAAAGAATGAATCATGACAACCAGTGGTCATCCCATGGCAATCAACGGCAGCCTTCATATATGTCTCCCACTGCAGCTATGCAGCCAATCACAAGAGCTCCTCCATCATCTTATCAGACCCCTCCATCGATGCCAAATCATATTTCCAGAGCTCCCAGTCCAGCATCTTTTCAGCGCTCCCTGGAGAATCGTATGTCGCCTAGCAAGTCTCCTTTTCTGCCTTCCATGAAGATGCAAAAGGCTTTGCCAACAACCACAACATCACAAAGCACGGTGACTTCTCCTCAGGTTCCAGTTAGGCGAGAAATTACTTTTCCTCCGGGATCAGTGGAGGCCACTCAGCCAATCTTGAAACCGAGAAGAAAACTCACAGCAAAAGATATTGGTACGCTGAAATTTTGTATACATCAGTCAAGCAGAGTCAAACTATCCTGTGCTATTCCTGATAAGTATTTACAAATCTTACAGATTTGTGTTTTATATAATTCATTGCATTAGAGTTCATTACAGATGCCCATTGGCTGCTACTAGTAAATGATGTGATTTTAAGGGCTAGTGTAGTACAAAAGAATACAATTCTTCCCTTTTGCATATAATCAGTTCAGCAGTGCTCTCTCCTTTCTGCTCCCCTATGAAAACAGTAATCCTATAAATATAATTTTGTGCCATAGTGACATATGGCAGGAATAAAAAATAACCAAATTTGTGCTTTAACCAAATTTATGTGCTTTATTTTGATTAACAGTATTTTTGATTGCATTTTCTGTAAAGGTATAGAACTACAAAAATATTGAGAAATAATACAAATGCTCATTGCCAATTGATAATGCTCATTGTTACAGCTATACCCCACAAATACATTGTTGTTGCTGAAATCTATGAAAAAAAGTTTCAAAAAATAATTGAAAACCAGAAAATTACCAGTAGTAATTTGCATCCATAGTATTAAAGGAAAAGCTTAACTAAAGAAGTAGGGCAGAAATGTTGAACATTATGTTTGGGACTGCTGTACCAGCCCAAGGAAACCACAGCCCTTTAGCAGGAAAGATCTTTGCCTCAAAATATGCCCCAGTAGCCCCCCATCTTCTTTTCTGCTAATTCACTGCACATGTTCTGTGCTGCTCTCTGTTACCTGAGCTTAGGGACCGACTCACAATATATTGTATATACAGAATGTAAATGTCACAGCTCTGAAACCAGTGCACTTAGAATTATAATTTAATAATTATCTCTGTAGAATCAGCTTATATGAACAGCTTAGCTTCTCAAGAGCTGCACACTGAGCTATATGAGTGTCACTGACACTTCTAACAGAATCCAAGATAGGGTGCTTCTGTGACAACATTGTAGACCCGGATCATTTCTGCTATAGACATGCTGAACCTTTAGGCTGGTGCAGTAAGTTCAGTATATAAAATATGGCATTTCTAGCCATATTTATTTTTAAGGTTTAGTTCTATTTTAAAAGGAAATTAACATCACTACATAATTGAAAATGAATGAATTGTTCTTCAGGGCTGGACTGCCATAGTTTTAGAGAATCTTTTTTGCACAAGTAATAATTGTATTATGTTGAAGGTTTAATAGGATAGTTACTATACTTGCCCTCTTGCCATTATCACTATTTATCTAATAGACCCATAGAAATTGTATCAGTCAATACTGAAGTGCATACTTGGGGTAATGGCAGAGTTAAAAAGTTATAACATATTTGCTTGTGTATTTGTTTTTGGATTATTTAGTGACACCTGAGGCTTGGAGAGTGATGATGTCACTGAAGTCTGGCCTGTTGGCTGAAAGTACCTGGGCTTTAGATACTATCAATATCCTGCTATATGATGACAGCACGGTTGCCACTTTTAACCTGTCTCAGGTAGGTTGATATGTCAATCAGACCTATGAATTTCTAATTCTAGGGAATCTGCATCTTCAAATCGGCTTACACAGATAACCGTTTACACTAGACTGTAGTCTAGTCAATAGTTTGTGTTGTTTAGAAATTAAAGGAGAAGGAAGGACATTTTTGCATTCAATTGCCCATAGATTAGCCAACAGTGCACGCTAGAACGCTCTATTTATTCTTCAGAAAGCTTTACTATACCTGAGTAAACAGCCCTAGCAGCTCCTTCTGTTTGTTTAAGATAGCATGGTCTCAGTAACTTCCGTGCTACATCTCTAGCTGCTGGTAGCTCAGATTACAGCACAAATGGGTGGGGGAGAGAGAGCTAAGGTGGGAGGGGGAGAAGGCAGAGGAGCGAGGAGCAGACTTGTGCCATGCCCTGAAGGATTTTTCTGAGCTCACAGAAGATCATATTAATTCACACCATTTACTCCATGGTATGTTCTTTAAAATGAGATGTGTTTTTGTGTAAGTTTTGTAATTATTTTTGTGTAGCTGACTATAAAATCTGAATTCAGGGTTCTTAAAATAACTATTTAGTCTAGATATAGTGTATATGTCTGAAATCCTTCACTGAAAATTAATTTCCACCAGATTTGCAAGAAGGCATTTCCATATATTTATCAACTTTTCTGTAAACAAAATTTTTTTAAACTTTATCCTTAACCTTGGTTATCTCTGGCTTTATGCAAGTACATTAAAAATCACGCTGAATGAATTTAGTAGTGAATTAAGTAATTGTTTTTATGCATTGAGAGTACCTATACTAAAGATTATGTTAACTTCTGATGTTGTGATTTAAAATTAAGTTGTGAGTTCTGTTGTGTATATGAGTTTTTCTTTCTCAGAAAATTTTATGACATTTGAATATTTATGGAAATATTCACCATTTAAATATATTTCTTTGTAGCTGCCTGGATTTTTGGAACTCTTGGTGGAATACTTTAGAAAATGCCTAATTGACATCTTTGGGATTCTGAAGGAATATGAAGTGGGTGAAGCAGTTCAGAAAGCTCTTTCACCAACCACAGAAGATACTTATTCTGCAATGGAGGAGGAGGTTTCACTTGAATATTCAGATACAGAGGAAGAAGATGATGATGAATATGATAAAGAAGAAGATGATAACCTCAAAATAGAGGAAAAGGGCTTTTCCTACCAAAATTCGGAATTACTCACCGATTCAAGTGAGAGACCCAAACAGGCCAGTAAATTTGACAAATTGCCAATTAAGGTTGTAAAAAAGAGCAATCTTTTTGTCATTGATAGATCTGACAGACTTGGTCGTGTTCAGGAATTTAATAGTGGCCTGCTTCATTGGCAGCTTGGTGGGGGTGATACCACTGAGCACATTCAAACTCACTTTGAAAGCAAAATGGAAATTCCCAGTCATAGGAGGACTCCGCAATCTAGCAATTCCCCAGTCAAGAAGAAAAAAGGCCATGAGGATATAGCTGTAGCAGAATATGAAGAGCAACCAGAGAAAAGCATAACAGCGACCATTGATGATGTTCTTTCTGCAAGGCCAGGGGCACTTCCTGAAGATTCCAAAAATGATTTTTTACAGACAGAAAGTGGCAAGCTTTCCTTAGGAATTCATCAAGCCAAACAACATAGGAATATTACATTATTAGAAGATGAACCAAGAAGCAGAGATGAAATTCCTTTGTGTACAATAGCTGTATGGAAAGACTCTTTGGCCAAACGCTGTATATGTGTTTCAAACATTATCCGTAGTTTATCATTTGTGCCTGGTAATGACACAGAGATGTCAAAACACCCAGGTTTGGTGTTGATCCTTGGGAAGCTAATACTTCTTCATCATGAGCATCCAGAGAGAAAGCGAGCGCCGCAAACATATGAGAAAGATGGAGAAGACAACAACAAAGGGGTATTATGTACCAAGGATGAATGGTGGTGGGATTGTCTCGAGGTTCTGAGGGAAAATACTTTGGTCACATTAGCCAATATCTCTGGACAGCTAGATTTGTCTGCTTACACAGAAAGTATCTGTTTGCCAATTTTAGATGGCATGCTACACTGGTTGGTGTGTCCATCTGCGGAGGCACAGGATCCTTTCCCGACTGTGGGGCCCATTTCTTTCCTTTCCCCTCAGAGACTTGTGCTGGAAACATTGTGTAAACTTAGTATACAGGACAACAATGTGGATCTTATATTAGCTACTCCACCATTCAGCCGCCAAGAGAAATTGTATGCAACTCTTGTTAGGTATGTTGGGGATCGCAAAAACCCAGTTTGTCGTGAAATGTCTGTGGCGCTGCTGTCAAACCTTGCTCAGGGGGACACATTGGTAGCAAGGGCCATAGCTGTTCAGAAAGGAAGCATTGGGAACTTAATAAGCTTCCTGGAAGATGGAGTCACTATGGCCCAATACCAGCAGAGCCAGCATAACCTCATGCACATGCAGCCTCCACATCTGGAGCCACCTAGTGCGGATATGATGTGTAGGGCTGCCAAGGCTTTACTGGCAATGGCCAAAGTGGAAGAAAATCAATCTGAATTCCTTTTACAGGAAGGCCGACTGCTAGATATATCTATATCAGCTGTTCTGAACACTGTTGTTGCCTCTGTTATTTGTGATGTACTCTTTCAAATAGGGCAGTTATGACACAAGTGGGAAGCCAAGCATGTGTGAGAAGAAAGTAGGAAGTCACATATAACTGGCTATTTTTCTGTTACTTTTATCGACTTTAGAAAGAAGAAAGAAAAACTTTGCAAGAAAGATACCAGAACAAGTCTTTGCTCCTTATATCCAGTTACAATTTACAAATTTTGGGAACTCTAAGGAATGGTTAATGAGCTGTTGAAATAAATATTTTCTGTTTGTTGCATACAGTCATTTTCTTTTGTTTTTGCAATCAAAAGTCGGTTGCTTCGTTCCAGTTTATCTTTGTTATTTTATTTGGTTGTTTCATGTTTTTTAGGGACAAATTAATATCCTTGTGCAAGTTTTATATTATTATCTAGCACCACTACAATGGCAATTTCATTTCCACTTTTTGTTTCCACTTTCAAGATAAATATATATATATATATTTTTGTTTTTGTTTCGCACACTTTTCTCAAAAAAAAGTTACAGCACTGAACCCAAACTTGTGTGCAATAGGACTTAGTGATATTGTCAGCATATTCAGAGATGGGGTGTCAGTGAAAATATACTGTTTATATCCTATGGAGATGGTTATATTGTCATAGGTACAGGATGAATACAGAGCAGTGGGTAATGACTAAAAACAAAAAAAGAAAAAAAAAACCTGAACATTTAAAATACATAAAATAAGTTAACAAGTACGCACCAGTTCTACCATGTTTGGTATTTGTTTGACCTTCCACAGTATGAGAGTCTCTACATATTTCATAATAGGTTTTTTTTTCTATTTTTTTCTACTGCCCACGGGCTGTGATGTATATACAAAATGTAAAGGTCTAAATATTTTCATTTGTTTTTAATTTTATAGAATGTTTAGTTTTTTCTCCCCATGATGTGGTTACAGTGAGTTACCAATTTTTCCACACTTTTTTTTGTTTGTTTGTTTTGATGACTTATTATTCATCATCTCCACTGGCCATTTTTCCACCCAAAAGGGTCAAGTTTCTGTATGTATAAATTCATGCTCTATTTCGGATCAGCAGCGGGACACTTTGCTTTCTGGTCACAATGTGGAATTAGTTGCTTGCCAACTGAATTAGACAATGGTTATATTATACAGATAAAAGTGAAATCAATATTATGGATGAAGCAACAAAATTTCTGGGGGTTTTTCAGTGATAAAATTCAACATATTTGTATTTCAAGGAACTGTAGTTAAAAAAAAAAAAATGAAAAAAAACTTGTAAATTCCTCCTTTTCCTCTGGCTTAATGAATATCATTTATTCAGTATAAAATCTTTATACTATATGTTCCACATGTTAAGAATAAATGTACATTAAATCTTGTTAAGCACTGTGCTGGGTGTTTTTTAATATTTTTTGTTGATTGATGTTGCAATATAATATTTCAAATTGAACTCACTAAAAGAATATTTCCTTTGACATCCTTACCTTCTCTGCAGTCCAGCCAGGAATACAGGTGCTGGTCTTTATGCACAGTACCAGGTCAACAAAGGTTTTATGCAGGGCCTGTGTGAAGAATATGTGGACCTTCTAGGCCCAGTCCATCATTCTAGTGTTAGTCAATGGGAATCAACACATATATATTACCTTCAAAATGCTACAATATAAATGCTGTAACGATACAACCATCATGTTACTGATTTGTTTTTGTGTTAGTTGTATATGTTTCCCAGTAACCCTCCTATAAACTGTGCCAGTGCTGTCCAACTTTTGTGGTACAAAGGGCCGTAATTTTTTTAGTCTCCATGGCAGAGGGCTGATAATGGAAGCCAGTTTTGACCACTCCCTTAAATCACACCCACTTCAAGCCACACCCATTTTATCACAAGAGCTTTTAAGACCATACTCGCATAAATGGTGGTAGCACACAAAAATAAATAAATATATATATAGCTGTAGCTCCCACCCTTCCCAGCTGCAGTTAGGTGATCCCAGTGGAGCCAATAAAAGGGCAACCATATGGGGGTTTTAACCTTGAAAGCAAGTAAGTTGCAGGTAAAACTTAGTCCCTTGGCTAAATGTATATTGAAGCAGTAGAATTCTTAATGAATCGCTTAAGTCAGTGTAGGACTGGCCAGAAGGGATGACTTTGACGCAGTTGGCCAGCTTGAAGTATATTGCAATATATGGACAAACAATCCCTGTTTTGCTTAAAGGGGAGGGCATTTCTTAGTAGCTTAATGCACAGAATGTCTTAATGTCCTATATATATTGATAATGGGTGAGTTCAGAGGATCTCTTGTTGTTGTTTGTATATATATATATATATATATATATATATATATATATATAGTGCTCACTGTATGGATAGCACTCTTCACTCATGTGAAAGAAGTTTATTTTGTTGTTTAAATCCAAATGGCTTCTCCTCTCCTGTGGATAGCACAGCAACCTCAAGCACTTAATTACACACCTTAGTGGGGGGGATTCTGAGCTTTTAGTGGTGGGACCCCCTAACAACAACTATTTCCAAATGCTAACAACCCTCAGAACAAACCCCTGCCAGGTTCCCCCTCCACAGGCAACGTAGGGCAGGCAAAGTATGGCCCACAGCAAGGGTCCGGTAGGCAGAGTATGGCACACATAGGTAGGGCAGGCAGAGTATGGCACACTCAGACAAGGTAGGGCAGGCAGAGTATGGCACACACAGACAAGGTAGGGCAGGCAGAGTATGGCAAACACAGGCAGCATAGGGCAGGTAGAGTATGGCAAACACAGGCAGCATAGGGCAGGTAGAGTATGGCAAACACAGGCAGCATAGGGAGGTAGAGTATGGCACACACAGGCAGAATTGTACAGTGACACAGCCGAACAGTTGGGGGCCACACAAGGGGGACTGCTGGCTGCCAGTTGGGCAGCAGTAAACTATGCAATTTCTAGAAACAATTTTTGCATTTTTTAGCGGTTATAGTCTGTTCATTTTATTTAATTTATCACAGTTTCATCTAGTGCCAAGTACATTATCATGAAATAAGTGAACAGATGATTTTAAAATACCTTAGATTTGTTTAATGTTCCAAGGATTATTGTTAACATTGCAAGCAGACATTTTGATGTCTAAAATGTCCCACAGAATTGACAATCATGGCATTAAAGTGAGATTACATTGCTGGCAACTTGCTAGATCTAGGAACTAGAACTGTAAACAGAAGGGCAGTTAGTGGTGGTGGTTAGGTTGCCATTTGTTTATTTTTTATTTTTTTAGAAGGTGGTGCATTTAATTTTCTTCATTCATTAACCTGTAACCCAGAAAATGGCATTTAAAGTGCTGGCACTTTAGTGTCAGTGCTGTAAATTTTATGAGGTTCATAACATCATTTACTCTTAGATTCTTTTTTCTACGTATGTTTTTGCTCAGGGTTATTTGGCTCAGGGTTTATTGTTAAATTAGAGATCTTGATGACAAGAAAGTATTTTTCAACTAAGGTTTCTTATTGCGTTTTCCGTTAATATTTCTTAAAGGGACACTGTCAGAAACAAATTTATTTTTTTTGTTGGAAAGTCTATGGTTTAAAGGGATATTGTCATGTTTTTTTATGGTTTAATTTTTATTTCTAAATTACACTGTTTACATAGCAAATATTTCACTCTAGCATTTAAAATTCTTGAACCAACAAATGTATTTTTTTAGCTGTAATATTGGTGTGTAGGCAGCCATCTCAGTGCATTGTGCCTGAGTCTGAGCTTTTTACTGGGAGTTGCTATCTTGCTACCTTCCCATTGTTCTGCTGATTGGCTGCTGGATGGCATGATATCACTCCAAGTGTGACTGAAGTCAGAGCACAGGTCACATGGCTGTGGCTCCCTAGGAAATGAAGAATATGGCTAGCCCCATGTGAAATTTCAAAATTAAATATAAACAAACGTTTTGAGCTTTTGAAAAATGGATTTCAATGCAGGATTCTGCTGGAGAAGCTCTATTAACTGATGGGTTTTGTCCCATGACAGTATTCTTTTAATGAATTATAGAAATTCATTTACTTGTGACAAAGTTATTGTTCTTTACATGTATGTATATTTTCATACTCTCCTCTAGTGTTGTGACTCTTAGAGCAAATCTTACAAAAGTATTTGATGTACTGTAAATAGCAAAGATTAGCATAGCTCTGACAGTGATAGTCATGAAACACTTGGAACAATCCCATGGTAGCTTGCTTTGTTAAAATATGTCTTTATTTAGCTTTACAATAAGAACAAATTATAAACCCTGGATTTCAGGATATGTAAGTGGATCTTGCATTTCACAGTTTCCATGGAGTAGGAAAAAGGGTTAGGGAGAAATGGGGGTAGTGTTATCATAGGGTATGGGTCTGGCACCTCTGATCACCAGGTCTGCTATGTGGTTGTCATTCTAGGTTGGTCTTGATTTCAGGTGGGTGTTGACAGATATTCATTCCCCTCCCTTTCCCCCCCCCTAGCAGCCAATCAGCAGAACAATGGGAAGGAAGCAAGATAGCAGCTCCCAGTAGTTATGAGAACAGCACTCACTGAAAGCAGTTCTAATGTGTAGTGCTGGCTTCTTCTGAAAGCTCAGACTCAGGCTCAATGCACTGAGATGGCTGCCTACACACCAATATTACAACTAAAAAATTATATATATATATATATATATTAGTTGGTTCAAGAAAAAAATTAAATGGCTGAGTGAATTATAGGCTATGTAAATAGTGTAACTGAGAAATAAAAAGTACTCCATAAAGACTGTGACAGAATCCCTTTTGAATCTGACAGAGTAAGAATCTGATAGACTATAGGGGTGGATGAGGATTTCCACCAATTGGCAATAAGGAAGTCAACTGTAAATAGGAGATGGTGGTAACTTGCTTTGTTAGTGCCAGAGTCACCCACAGGCAAAGAGTTTGAAGACTTTTAAAGAGTATTTAAAATAATTGCATATTTTTAAAACAAAAATGTGTACATTTGTAGGCAATACACAATATGTGAAACCAATGACAAGACCAGGTAAGCCAAACAAATAAAGGGTGTTTATTGCTTTGCTTAGTATACTCACTGTAACACTGTATAATGTGCTTATTTGTAAGCTTACCAACTAGCATAGGGATGCTGTCTCCTGAGTATCTGCTTATCTGTTTGGCTCATAATTAAAAATCCTGAGTTTCTACTTTTATTGGTGTAAAGAATGATGCAACATTGCCAGAGACCTTCGCACTTAATAAATATTTGTATAACGAGTTAACATTTGCCAGTAATTCTAGCTTAACTGCTAATAGCATTTATGTTTCCTTATATGTGTGATATGAATCTATTTCTTAAGCAAATTTGACCAATTACAGTTTTCATATATAAATTCAGTGACACCATTTTCCCAGCACAAAATGCAGCACAGGATCAATGTACAGTTCCTGGATATTTCAGTGGAATATGGGTCTTAGGGGTTTAATATTTTGCAGGACCCATTTGCAATTAATACTGGCAAAGGTATAGTAAGATAAATAAATAAAAAATGAATAACAATATCCAATATCAAAACCAAAGTACTTAAAAGGTGTAAATTATAATTTGAGCATAGGGTGCCACCCGGCCAGTATTTTACCAGCCTAGCTGCTAAATCACCTGCCAGGCCAGTATTACAATCTTACCAGCCTAGCTGCTAAATCACCTGCCAGGCCAGTATTACAATCTTACCAGCCTAGCTGCTAAATCACCTGCCAGGGCCAGTATTACAATCTTACCAGCCTAGCTGCTAAATCACCTGCCAGGGCCAGTATTACAATCGTACCAGCCTAGCTGCTAAATCACCTGCCAGGGCCAGTATTACAATCTTACCAGCCTAGCTGCTAAATCACCTGCCAGGGCCAGTATTACAATCGTACCAGCCTAGCTGCTAAATCACCTGCCAGGGCCAGTATTACAATCGTACCAGCCTAGCTGCTAAATCACCTGCCAGGCCAGTATTACAATCTTACCAGCCTAACTGCTAAATCACCTGCCAGGGCCAGTATTACAATTGTACCAGCCTAGCTGCTAAATCACCTGCCAGGGCCAGTATTACAAATTTACCAGCAATGTAGTTACCAGTAAATTTGTAATATTCTTACATTTAGCCCCTGACCCATCCACCAAAGCCTTCAACCTGCCCCAGTCTTACCCTTTCCCTTCCCTGATGTCCCTTAGATACTCCCTCTAGCTGTTATCTTTTTGATATCACCCCCCCCCCCCCCCCCCCCCCGTCACACTCTATTTACATAATGGCCTGCCCTCTTCTGTCACTGCCCCTGGCCAGCCGATAAGAATTTTAAAAGGCGGCAACCCTAAATGTGCATGCCTGTCATATGCATTCAGTTTGGTCATTATACTGTAGCAGTTGTAAGAAAGCTACAACTTAGACCAACAATCAGTTCCTTCACCTCCATGGAGAAAAGGCCAACCCACTCCTATCCTAGTTCATGTGGAAACACTATATCAGGGATCCCCAACCAGTGGCGCGGGGGCAACATGTTGCTCACCAACCCCTTGGATGTTGCTCTCAGTGCCCCCAAACCAGGTAGTTATTTTTGAATTCCTGTTTAGGTTGAATAAAAACAAGATTTACTACCAAATAAAGCCCCCTGTAAGCTGATAGGGTGCATAGAGGCTACCTAATAGCCAATCACAGCCCTTATTTGGCACCTCATGTAGGATGAATAATGACAAACTATTTATACATAGGTTGTACAACAATAGTCACATTTGACAGTTTGTCCTTCAAAAAGATAAGAAATGAAGAAAATAGAATACTTACAGAGAAACATAAGCAATTCTTACTGCTATAAACTGAAAAATCTTTTCTTCTACAGACAGTCTCACCTTCTACATTGTTCTGTGGGGGTGGGGCTATACCTTAGTCACACTTTAAGAGAGCTCACTATATAGGCCCAAATTCTGCCTTTGCATTGTTCTCACACACCTTTTGGAACAAACTCTTACAACTTAGTTGCTTGTATCCCTTTATCTTGGAGGCATTAATATAATCATTCCCTTCAACCCTGGCATTGAGCTTAGATGACCACCAGGGCCCCAAAACTTTTCACAGTTGGTCAAGAGGGGACTGCAGTTTTAGTTTTGAAAAGTGGGTGGAGCCACCAATAGCCAATCATATTTTACCTATTAACTTTCAATCCAACCTGCTGCCATTCTCACAGTATTAACACCAGGGTCCCCAAACTTTTCACAGTTGGTCACTAGGGGACTGCAGTTTTGGTTTTGAAAAAGTGGGTGGAGCCACCAAAAGCCAATCAGATTTCACCTATTGAATTTTACTGGTTTGATGCCAGGGTTCCCAAACTTTGCACAGTCAGTCACTGGGTGACTATGTTCTCAAGGTTAGAAAAAGTAGGCGGGGCCAACAAAAGCCAATCAATTTCTTTCATTGTTTTCAGTGGGGAAATTTAAACTGCTGCCATTCTTACATGTTTAACGTCAGGGTCCCCAAACTTTGTACAGTTTGTCACTGGGTGACTATGTTACAAGTTTAGAAAAGTGGGCAAGGCCAAAGACAGCCAATCAGATTTCACCTTTAGACTTCATGTTTAAATTGAAACTGCTGCCATTCTTTAAATATTAACACTAAGGTCCCCAAACTTTGCAGAGTTAGTCACTGGATGACTATCTATTCAGGGTTAGAACAAGTGGGTGGAGCCACCAACAGCCAATCCATTTCCACCCATTAAATTTCATTGGTTTATATTTAAACTGATGTCATTATTTAAGTATTAATGCCAGGGTTGTTAAACTTTCCAAAGTTACTCACTGGGTATTTGCCGTTTAAAGTTAGAAAAAAAGTGGGCGGGCCACCAACAGCCAATCACATTTACTTTCAATGGTGAAGTATAAAATGTTGTCAGTCCCACAATTTTTATGCCTCAGTCCCCAAAATGTTGCAAAGTTGGTCACTGGGGGACTGCAGTTCAAAAATAGGAAAAGTGGGTTGGGCCACTTAACAGCCAATCAGATTTCATCCATTGAATTGTATTGGTTTAAATTTAAAATGCTGCCATTCTCACACTATTTATGCCAGGGTGCCACTGTTTGTCACTGGGTGACTTCGACTCAAGGTTATAGAAAGTGGGTGGGGCCACCAACCACCAATCCAAATTCACCTATTGACTTATTAGTTTAAATTTAAACTGCTGCCATTCTTTAACTATTAATCCTACGGTCCCTAAACTTTGCAGACTTCACTGGGTAACTGCAGTTCCAGGTTAGAAAAAGTGGGCGGAGCCGCCAATCAGATGTCACTCGTTGACTTTCAGTGGGAAAATTTAAGTTGCTGCCATTCAGACACTATTAAAACCAGGGTCCCCAAACTTCTAACTGTGGCCCAAGATTAGAAAAAGTGGGCAGAGCCAACAACAGATCAGATTTCATTCAGTGACTTCACATTTTTCAACCCAACATGAAGTTTCTTTTCAAACTTCCCTTTCTAGTTCCAAACTTGTGCTCTGTCGCCCCTATAACTGTAGAATATGTTTCAAAACTTTTTGGTTTCCTTACATATTGCTTGCTGCCCTCTAGGTCTGTTTATTTTGCTCATATTGAAAAAGAATTGTATATATGTGTATGCTGGCCCTTTTAAATTGATTTTTGTATCTGATATAAGAGAGTATTACCTTACATGTCTGTTGTCCCTTATTTGCTCTATTTCCTCCCTGTTCCAGTTTATCAAGTCATATAATGTCCTACATTAAAAGAGACACATAACCTCTGACAAATCTTCAAAAAAAAAGCTAACCCATGTATATATATTACAGGGCCCCTGAAAAGGACCACCCCGTACAAGCCACACCGCAATACGCCCGCATTGCTCACACCTTTAAAAAACACTTAGCAGCAAAGCAGCATTGGCCAGTTTCCTTGTTCTGTAATGTAATGTAATATTTTACATGAAGTATTTTTTTTTGATGATCATCTTTTTGATAAAGTTGTCAAACATTGCTAGTATCATTAAAGGAACAGTAACACCAAAAAATGAATGTGTATAAAAGTAACTAAAATATAATGTGCTGCTGCCCTGCACTGGTAAAAGTTGTGTGTTTACTTCAAAAAGACTACTATAATTTATATAAATAAGCTGCTATGTAGCCATGGAGGCAGCCATTCAAAGGAGAAAAGGCACAGGCACATAGCAGATAACAGATAAAACACTATTGTATTCTACAGAACTTATCTGTTATCTGCTATGTAATCTGTGCCTTTTCTCCTTTTTTCCAGCTTGAATGGCTGCCCCCGGGGCTACACAGCAGCTTATTATATAAATTATAGTAGTGTTACTGTAGCAAACACACCAGTTTTACCAGTGCAGGGCAACAGTGCATTATATTTTTATTACTTTAAAGCTCTTTCATTTTTTGGTGTTACTGTTCCTTTAACTTGTAGGAGCACAACGCCCTGCTTGTCTCTCTAGGTGTGGGCTGGGCAGAACAAAAGTTACTGCTACTGGAAGCATCTTCTGTGGCTTCTCTGCTCAGTTCTGTTGCTCAGCTGCATATTTGGGCAATTTAAAAGCACTGCGCCCTTAAAAGATAAAAAGCTCCTTGTGTTGCAATACTAATTAATACTAATCGGTTCCAGTACACAACTTTTATAAAAAATTCTGCAATATGTATCTACACTAACAATGTGTCATGCATCGTGTGGAATTTAAGTAGAGAGATGATTTTGCTGCCAAACATTTCTATGGAGTGATAAATGGCATTTAACTATCTGGCAGTCTTATGAAAATGTCTGGGTTTTGCATATGCCATGAGAACATTATCTGCCTGATGCTCATTTAATCCCACAAAGACATGCTTTCATTTTATTCCCCTTTAATTTCTGATTTTTCTGCATAATAAACCTTTATTCTGCCTTTGCTTGGAAATCCCCAAAGTAGGCTTGAGAAAGGGCTGGAGCCCGAAATGTTGCCTGTTCTGATGGCACAATAAACACTTTTACAAATGATCAGGCTGCAATGAAAGGGAGGTTAAGGAATTAGGATCACCAGGAAGCTGCTGGATGTTTTCCTGGCCCAGGCAGAGCAGCCATTAACCAGTTCAAAATCCAGCAGATCTTAACTTTGTCCCCCTCCTCACTAGTTACATTCCAGGCACCAAAATACTGTACACCATTGCTTTTAGGTGTGCAGGAACAGATCGGCCTTTGGGAACTGCAGGAACAGAAACTGTACTGGAGATAAGCCAGGCTGCTGAAAGGGCCGCAGGCATAGTAACCCTCTTGGGTGCCCGGGTTTCAGATGGGGTCACGTGCAGATGCCCGGGTCTTAAGCAGGCCCACAAGCAGCGCCATTGTGGTTTCTTTGTGGAGGAAAGATAACGGTGTCAGGAAAGTATGGGAAACTCTACCTCTTGCAGATGCACACAGCCATTTACTAGGAAATGCCAAAGAGTGCTTCTGAGCATCGTGTCCAGCACCAGTGCCTCCCACTGGCAGACCCATCTGTATTATCCATATTTATCCTCATCTATCATATGTCTGGCTTGGCACGGTTTAGTGTTATCGTAAACATGAGAACCTTAAAGGGTTTGTTCATCTTTAAATTAACTTTAAGTATGTAGACATTGGTCATCTGAGACAATTTGCAACTGTTTTTTTTTTTTTTATTTTTTTTTTAGTTATTTAGCCTTCTGTTCAACAGCTCCCCAGTTTGGAATTTTAGCAGCTTTACGGTTGCTAGGGTCTTATTTACCCTAGCAACCAGACAGTGGTTTGAAGGAGAGACTAAAATATGAATAGAAGAGGGACTGAATAGAAAGTTAAATAATAAAAGGTAAAAATAACCATCAAATTGAAGCCTTGAGAACAATAGTTTATGGCTACCAGGGTCGGGGGCCTGCATTGAAAGCTGGAAAGAGGCAAGAAGAAGGTTAATTGAAAATTGATAAAAAAATTGCAAACTTGCTAGGGATAGGACATGTCCATATCAGTTTACATAATTGGTTGACACTAAGGGGCTGATTTACTAACCCACGAATCCGACCCGAATTGGAAAAGTTCCGACTTGAAAACGAACATTTTGCGACTTTTTCGTATGTTTTGCGATTTTTTCGGATTCTGTACGAATTTTTCGTTACCAATACGATTTTTGCGTAAAAACGCGAGTTTTTCGTATCCATTACGAAAGTTGCGTAAAAAGTTGCGCATTTTGCGTAGCGTTAAAACTTACGCGAAAAGTTGCGCATTTTTCGTAGCGTTAAAACTTAACGCTACGAAAAATGCGCAACTTTTCGCGTAAGTTTTAACGCTACGCAAAATGCGCAACTTTTTACGCAACTTTCGTAATGGATACGAAAAACTCGCGTTTTTACGCAAAAATCGTATTGGTAACGAAAAATTCGTACAGAATCCGAAAAAATCGCAAAACATACGAAAAAGTCGCAAAATGTTCGTTTTCAAGTCGGAACTTTTCCAATTCGGGTCGGATTCGTGGGTTAGTAAATCAGCCCCTTAGTGTCAACCAATTATGTAAACTGATATGGACATGTCCTATCCCTAGCAAGTTTGCAATTTTTTTATCAATTTTCAATTAACCTTCTTCTTTTACGCAACTTTCGTAATGGATAGGAAAACTCGCGTTTTTACGCAAAAATAGTATTGGATCCGAAAAATTCGTAAAGAATCCGAAAAAATCGCAAAACATACGAAAAAATCGCAAAGTACCGATCATTACGAAAAAAACGCAATCGGACTCCATTCGACCCGTTCGTGGGTAAGTAAATCAGCCCCTAAAGGTTGGAGAACTATGATAGGAACATAACTGTTACCTCTGGGCATGCACCTGATGTCTCCATGTCTGCAATAGGGCATGAAATCCTGAATGAAGATGCCTAAATCTACAAAGAAGTGAATTGGATTTGTGTACAGCAAACTAAACATATTCCCCAAGAAACCACTGTCAACTTCTTGGGAGGGGCAACACGCAGCCCAGCAAAGCAGATAACCAGCCCTGCCTACTGAGTGAGTTTCTAATTTGGAACTACTGCATGGGGAGAAGATAGAGTTTGTTTATTCTCTATTTTGATTCCACATAAATGCAAATAATGTATGCAGTACTTAAATAGTACACTACTCAGAATATATTGGTTATTTTATTTCTCTGCTCAATACTTCTATTACTATTACATTTCTTGTGAGAAATTCTGTGAACTAGTAAAGTTGTGTTACCTATGAGTTCCAACTGAAGTGGAGCACTTTTGATTAAGAGATCTGTATGTATGCAACATTATTATATTATGTACAATGTGTTAATTCACTTTTAGTATTAAAAATCCATCATATTATTAACTTTGTCTCAATAACCAAAGCTTTTAGTTTATGAAGTTTAGTTTATCTGTTTATTAATATATACAGCCATTAAGTTTCAACAAATCAGCAAAATTTGTGCTTCTAATAAATATTCCCTGCAAGGTTTTCTGGGATTTGTTTGAGAATTCATAAACAAGCATTCACCTAGCAAAGGCACGAGGGACAGAAGGTCAAATCTAATAAAACAATCTTTATAAACTAATAGTTAGATGCAATTCTGCTCAGCAGGGAGACCACTTCAGAGAAATAAGCACTTCTTGGTTTACATCTTGCAATGCAGCGAGAACCCCATAAAAAGCATAAGCGTTAAATTACTAGCTATTGATTCACTCATACCTTCAGGGCTGATGTTGCCCTTTTTAAGGACTGTGGACCTTGGAGATTTCAGACTGTAAATGAATAATCACTGTGTGAGAGCACGGTGTTATATTACAAAATATTGTGTTACCTGTGTGGGCAGAGAACCTAGAAACACTGGATGCTTGTACAGGTATGGGATCTGTTATCCAGAAAGTTCAGAATTACGGAAAGTCCATATTCCATAGACTCCTGTATAAGCAAATAATTCTAATTTTTGAAAATGATTCCCTTTTTCTCTGTAATTGTAAAACAGTACCTTGTTCCTGATCCTAAGATATCATTAATCCTTATTGGAGGCAAAGCAATCCTAGTAGGTTTATCTAATATTTATATGATTTTTTAGCAGACTTAAGGTATGGAGATCCAAATTACGGAAATATCCCTAATCTGGAAAACTCCAGGTCCCGAGCATTTTGGGAAAACAGGTCCCATACCTGGAACCACTGTATCTTAAAGTGTCATTCCCCAACCTGGGCGGGTGCGTGTGTCGGTGAGCGGGTGGCAGGGCGGGCGCACACGTGTCTGTGAGCGGGTGGGAGGGCAGATAATCCAGTTTCCCTGGTACCTATACATCTCCCCACCCCTGCATAATAACAATAGGGGCTGGGGTGGGTGCGTTGGCTGCGTGGGTCGGCCGGTGGGTGTGTGCGTTGGCTGCGTGGGTCGGCCGGTGGGTGTGTGCGTTGGCTGCGTGGGTCGGCCGGTGGGTGTGTGCGTTGGCTGCGTGGGTCGGCCGGTGGGTGTGTGCGTTGGCTGCGTGGGTCGGCCGGTGGGTGTGTGCGTTGGCTGCGTGGGTCGGCCGGTGGGTGTGTGCGTTGGCTGCGTGGGTCGGCCGGTGGGTGTGTGCGTTGGCTGCGTGGGTCGGCCGGTGGGTGTGTGCGTTGGCTGCGTGGGTCGGCCGGTGGGTGTGTGCGCCGGTGGGTGGTTTTGTGCACCGGTGAGAGCTAAGATTATACATAGGGGTCATTTATTACAAGGGCCAGTGCAGTGAGATGCCCCTTTGTCCATGCCTTTAAATACCTTATATTATAATGTAGACATTGATATTTTGAGATCTGTAATTGGTCTTTATTTAACTTTTTGCTCTGCAGCTCTTCAGTTTGGTATTTCAGCAGACATCTGGTTGCTAGGGTCTTTTTTACCCTAGCTAACAAGCAGTGATTTGAACAAGAGGCAGGAATATAAATAGGATAGGGCCTGCATACAAATATTAGTATTAAAAGGTAACAATAACAATAAAATTTTAGCCTTACAGAAAAATTGTTTTTGGCTGCCGGGGTCAGTGACCCCCATTTGAAACGCACGTATAAGCAATACTTTTCACAAGCATGCATTAGGGGGTCAAAAACTAATGACTGCAGCCGTCTGCTTATATTGCCCACTAGCAAAGTTGCAGCATTGGATCCACTACTGGTCAGAAATGCTCACATTGTTACCAATTAAGCCATGCATGTGGCTGGCCAAATTGTACTGATTATTCAGCATGTTGGCCAGTCCTTATGCAGTGGTTGCTGGTGTGATTGCGTTTGATATACCAAATTGCTTAATAAGGGATCAGCACAATGGCCCATAATCATACAGCCTGGATACAAATCAAACTGTGTAAAGAAGTAGTTGATGGGGTTCTCTCATTGCAATCCAATTGCCCCATCTGCACAAACATGAAATTTCCCATTGTAGGTAACAGGCAGCATGTTTCTCATTCACCGGAATGTACTATTGGCCTATGGCAGTGCTGTCCAACTGGCGACCTGCAGGCTGCGGCCCCACCTGTCTGGCTGCTGTACTGCTTACTTTTGTGTAAGCTTCAAATGGTATGAGTGATGAGATTAAGTGGCCCCTGCATAGTTCACCTGTTCATACCTCAAACAGACTGTAGGATCAGTGCCAGCATTGTGTCACTGTATGCAGTGCCTGTCCTATGCTGCCAGTGTGTATGGCACACACAGGCAGCATAGGGCAGAGTATCATAGGCAGATTTTCAATAAGGCTTGGGGAGGCTAAGCCTCCCCAAACCTGCTTTGCCACCTTAAAACCTGGCTCCGTTTCTGCACTGTCCTGAAAATCTTCTCCGGGTTCTGCAGAAATCAGCTGTGCTCTGATTGGATCTTTCTTCTTGTGGATTATCCAATCAGAGCACAGCTTTCTTGACAGGCAGTAAAATTGACCAATCAAGGCGCAGATGCAGACAGGGATCGGGAGATTTTGCAAACTGGAGGCAAGTGCAGAATTGAAGACTAAAAAAAGAAGAATCTGCAGGCTGGAAACTTTACCCAAGAACCAACTTTGAACTTTTGCTGCAGTTTTCATCCCACAGGTACTATACCCAGGCACTATACCCAGGTACTATACCCAGGCACTATACATAGGCACTATACCCAGGCACTATACCCAGGCACTATACCCAGGTACTATACCCAGGCACTATACCCAGGCACTATACATAGGCACTATACCCAGGCACTATACCCAGGTACTATACCCAGGCACTATACCCAGGCACTATACATAGGCACTATACCCAGGCACTATACCCAGGCACTATACCCAGGCACTATACCCAGGCACTATACCCAGGCACTATACCCAGGTACTATACCCAGGCACTATACCCAGGCACTATACCCAGGCACTATACCCAGGCACTATACCCAGGCACTATACACAGGCACTATACATAGGCACTATACCCAGGCACTATACCCAGGCACTATACATAGGCACTATACCCAGGCACTATACCCAGGCACTATACCCAGGCACTATACTATACTGTATATGTTCTAAAGACTGACCCACTAGCTGAAATTAAATTGTTTTTTGTCACCTCACATCTATAATATCCCTATCCCCTACCCTAACAGATGGAGGGTAAGTTAACTTTTCCCCCTGACAAAGCTCATTGTGCTTTTATATATTAGATTGGTTTTTTGCACTTTTTATTTTTCTTTTACTTTTGTCATTGTTTTTTTCATTTCTAGTTAGTTACAGTGGAGCCAATGTTGTGTATCAGTGCCAGTGTTATAGTGCCAGGGCCTGAATATCTGCCATCAGTACCCATTGCTCCTCATGGCATATAATGTGCTGGTTTTGTATATAAAGACTGCGTCTCACTGCATATAATGTGCTGGTTTTGTATATATAGACTGTGTTTTATATAAGTTTTTGAATAATTTGCCTTTCGCTTCTGCCTCTTTCCAGCTTTCAAATGAGGGTCACTGACCAAAAAGTATTGCTCTGTGAAGCTACAGTTTTATTTTTCCATGCAGCCCCTTAACTATTCATATTCCCATCTCTTGTTTAAACCACTACCTGGTAAATAAGACCCTAGCAACCAGATAGCTGCTGAAATACCAAATGGAGAGCTGCTGAACAATAAGCTAAATAACCGAAAAACACAGGAAGTACTCACCTCCATGCCCCCCAAGCAAGGTACTATCCTAGTGGTTATATTGTGATGTATGTTCCACTGTACAAAACAGATGTGTAATAAATCCAATAATTGTTTTCCTGCAGACTGTAAAGCCCCCTCCACACTTGTGTGCCATGAATGAGCAATATAGTGCTACCTTGAGAACTGAAGTGCTAAACTCAAGCTACAGACCCTTTAGGGACTATGTATGCAAGGTAGTCTGTAAGGTAGTGGTTTCGAAATAGATGATATAGCCCCCATGTGAGTGCAGGGCTTGGAGTAGTGACAGTCAGGTCTCTAAATGCCAGTTAAGGTGAGAGTTGGGCTATTTGCTCTCCTACATACACCTGAAAGCCCAGCTTGGTTGTAATTAAGGTTGAGATTTAGGGTGAAAACTTTGCTTTTCTAGAGATTCTTGGAACTGTGGCCGAAGGACTGATACGCCAATATTGTCCTATATCTGCCTTGTGACTTGTTATAAGCTAAGGGGGGCTGTCTGAAAACTGTTGGACGGTGGCAGATAGGGAAAAAAAAAATATATATATATATTTCCGTATACTACATTTGAGCATATTTGTTAGATGTGGTTTTGAACCCTAATTTAGGATATACTTTGAAGTTATATTTCTTTTGGATTGTAGCACAGACTTAAAAGGCAGTTATTTCTCTTTTAAAGATCTAGTAGAGTTTTTAAATTTGATGTGTGTTTTTTTTTTAAAGAACATGAGGTAAGGGCATATGGCTATCATCTAATTTAAAAGGTTTAGTGTCTGGATTTCACAGGAAAAGCAAAAAGAATTAGTGACAAAGGACAACCTTCCTTGCTCTCTAGAGAAACACAGACAATGCAGACTTGGAGAGCCTTGATCAAAGACCATATACAGTAACTTTAGCCCACCATGTCTATATCCATAGGTGAAGTAGAAAGAAATAGGAGAATGTATAAAAAGACTAAACACTAGTCAACAACAATAATAATAATAATAATAATAATAATGTATAACAATACCCTTACAGAATGACCCATTATTAGATATAAAGCTAAATTTATATTAACAGTCAGTGAAATATATCTCTTCACATTATGTACTGTCAGTAATGAAACCTGGCACGTTTGGTTTCTTCTTACTATTTTATTGTTTACTAAAATCAATAAACGTAAGTCAAAAAAGTCATAAGCAATAAAGGATAGATACAACATATTGATATCCAATTAATTGTGCTAAACTCAGAACTCAGCCTCAGAGGAGACTAGTTAAGTGCAAACAGAATGTCATGGAGGAACAAAAGGTGTACACTCTGTTGCATGTACTGTTCTGGATGTGAATATAGAGCTGTAACATAGTTAATGTCTTGTGCAATGCTGGTATTATGGTTCACAATGGACTCACTGCTTAATAATAGTTGTACTCCAATGTACCCCAATTTAGGGCTGGATTCACTGTTACTGTGCTGGAATGTAATTGTTACAAGGGCATTTTTTTTTATCATGGCATGACATAGTGGTAGTACAGATCCAAAAAGCAGCATTTACCAGGCACCTGGTCCAGATTAGGTAGGATATATTCTACACATGACTTGGGCCCAGTTGGACTGTCCAGGGTGAAATAATATGTCAGCCATAGAACTAAGTACACAAGATACGTGGGCTAAGCAGGTAATGGATGATCAGATAAAGTGCATAGGTTGGCAAGACTTGTTAGGTATGAACTTGTATGTGAGAGTTTTTGACCACAAATAATTTTTCATAGCTACTGCTTCTTCAGAGAATTTAAGAAAATAATTGTTTACAGTAGGTTTATAAGAGTGAAAGGTAATGTTCAAATGTAGATGGTTCATGGTCCTCTAATGGAATCTCTACCTGCTGGCAGCGAACCTTACCAGATCTTGCATAATCTGAACTACTGTTATTGTGAAGCCTTATTGCATTATTCTGGAATATAAGGGATTCTACCCTGATAGGTTCCATGTTTTGCCTCCAGTATTCCATGTAATGTTCTGTATTTGGCAGTGAAGGAAAACTGCTCACAGTTTTGACATCGATATTATATTTATTAGTAATTATGATTGCTACAGAAATGTAAAAAAGGGGCAGTAGTGGGGGCATCAAAAGGAAATGTTGCAAAATTCTGTATGAAGGTTTTCTGCCTTTTTAGATGCACCTTTTAGGTAGATTTAGAAATTATTTTTGAGACCGTTGGATGATCCCGTGTCCACTCCAGTGGCACCAGTTGCAGAAAATTAGGAACTCTGACAAGATGGAAAAACCAATATTTCTTTTACAGAGTAAGAAGCACTACATGTACAGGTATAAGGGGGAGATTTATGAACGTTTGAGGTTGATTTTTTTTCATGATTCAAGGTTTTTTGCGCAAAAAACCCTCAAATTCTAATTATGGTTCAAAAACTTAAATGTCTGGTATTTGTTAAGTGCAAAAACCCCCAAAAACTTGCATTTAAAAAATTGCCATCTGAAAGTATGTGAGTGTCTGTAGAAGTCAATGAGAGTTTTCCTAGGCAAAGCCATATTTCAATTTGAGATATCTGAGTTTTTAAGAGTTTTTCCTTATTAATAAATAAGCGAGCATTTGATATGTGAGTTTATTTGATTTAGAAAAACTTGAAAACTGCCCATTACAGTTATCAAATATGATTTAAATATTAAATAATCCAATAGGATTGTTTTGCCACCAATATGGATTCATGCACATAGTTAGGATCATGTACAAGCTACTATTTTATTAATAAAGAGAATGAATAAAAATGTATTACAAAATGTAATTATTTGCTTAAAATGTACTGTATGGTAGATGGCTTCCTGTAACAGGAATCTCTCTGGAGAATGGGTTTCCCGATGCAAGATCCCATAGACCGATCACTGGCCCATGACTAACAATTGAATCAGCCTGGTTTGGCCCTGCATGTGGGGGCAAATTGAGCCCAAAGGTTTTGGTGACCTCTCCCCTGTGGGGGGATGTGTGGGGCCCCTGCGGTAGCAACCCTGGTGGGCCCTGCATCCCCCCACCCTGATAGGACAACAAGGGAAAATACAAACTCTTTTCTCTTTTACTTTGACACTGGTCAGCCATCTTTTTATAAATATACTTTTTAGCATACATAAATGTATTTATATGTATATCATTTTTTATTATCTGTGTAAGCCCATAAACTGTAGTCTTTATTCATTTTATTCCAGCGCCAAACAGAAGAAACACAGAGCTCTCCTCACACCCAATCCATAGAATAAACTCTGTGTATGTAAAACTGTATTTAACAATGTATGTACTTGAACATAGAGTCTGTTCATAAATCTTGGTAAAAAAAAAAAAAGCTTTGCTGTTATACAGAAGACAAAGAAAATATCTTGTGTGCAAATATAACTGACTGTTCCTTTTGTATCTCCTACATCTTTGTCTCCTGTATCGGCAAAGCCATGGCATTGGTAGGACTGCTGGGAAAGCAAAATAAAGCACTCCATCCCCTGTCTTAAGCACCTGAAATTGTGGGTAGGAATTGAATTTCAATCCCAATCAAAGGAACTGTCAGGCTAATGGATTAGTTTAGTAATGAGAAATGAGGCCATTTAGCTTCTTTAGCGCAACGAGCAGAGCTGGGCTTGTGGAGCCAGACAAGGATATTCAATTAAAAGGCCTGTGTAAAATTCAGTAATGTGTATCCTGCGTGTAGCTCATAATGAACAATGTCAGCTGGTTGGAAAATACATCCAATCTCTAAAGTGATCCAAAAGCATCCCGGAATCTAGGGTAAAATACAGATGTGAGCAGCAATGTTGTGGTTTAACTCTCTAGACTCCAAGAAAAAAAAAAACATGTACAATGGCAAAATACATTCCTGGAAGAGAGAAGATCTGCAAAAAAAATCTGTTTTCCAGTACAGGTATGGGATCACTTATCCGTAAACGTGTTATCCAGAAAGCTGGATTATTTTTTTTTAATTATTTCCTTTTTTCTATAACAGTACCTTGTACTTTATTGAAACTAAGATATAATTAATCCTTATTGGAGAAAAATTTTAATGTTAAAGTGTTTTTTTTTATTTATTTATTTAATTAAAGTATTAGATAGACATTACAGAAAGATCCATTATCCAGAAAACCCCAGGTCACAGAACTGAGATCCTTGGGCTTTTGGGCTCATTTAGTCAAGATTTGCCCCGGACAGTAACCTATAGCAACCAATCAGTGATTAGTTAGGCTGACAGTTGCAAAAAGAATAATAATAAGCAAGAATTTGACTGGTTTCCATGGGTTACTGAATTAGTGAAAATTACCTCAAAATAAAAGGCACAATGCAATGCCCATTTGTAAAAATTAATTTTGCAGGCTGTGCCCTCCAAGGTGCTTAAACCAAAGCCAACTTAGCAAAATATATGTACAGGTATGGGATCCGTTATAAAGAAACCTGTTATCCAGAAAGATCCGAATTACGGAAAGCCTGCCTCCCATAGACTCCATTTTAATCAAATAAATCAGATTTTTAAAATAGATTTCCTTTTTCTCTGTAAAAATGAAACGTACCTTGTATTTGATCCCAAGAAAGTTATAATTAATCCTAATTGGATGCAAAATAATCCTATTGGGTTAAATTCATGTTTTATTGATTTTTTAGTAGACTTAATGTATGGAGATCCAAATTACATAAAGACCCCTTATCCGGAATACCCTTGGTCCTGAGCATCCTGGATAATGGGTCCTATACCTGTATTCTAATCTGTGCTGTTTACCAGTGTGCTGGAACTTGATGTTACTGAAAGCCTAAACAAAATCTTTAGGGTCTCCAGTTTTACATTGTAAACTTCAAGAAAGACCCCCATTTCTCTCATATCTTCTTGCATTATTTTGCAGCCCTTCATCATTCATTTTTCTAGGTCTTATGTCTTTTTTTAATACTGTAAAGCAGTGCTGTCCAACTTCTGTGGTACCGAGGGCCAGAATTTTTCCGGCCTACATGGTGGAGGTCCAATAATGGAAGCTACTTTTGACCACTCCCCCTTTTTAAACCACACCACGCAGGGCAAGCAGAGTATGGCACACACAGGCAGGGTATGGAAGGCAGAGTATGGCACACACAGGCAGGGTAGGGAAGGCAGAGAATGGCACACACAGGCAGCATAAGGCAGCCAGAGTATGGCACACAAAGGCAGCGTAGGGCAGGCAGAGTATGGCACACACAGGCAGGGTAGGGCAGGCAGAGTATGGCACACACAGGCAGGGTAGGGCAGCCAGAGTATGGCACACACAGGCAGGCTAGGGCAGCCAGAGTATGGCACACACAGGCAGCATAGGGCAGGCAGAGTATGGCACACACAGGCAGGGTAGGGCAGGCAGAGTATGGCACACACAGGCAGGGTAGGGAAGGCAGAGTATGGCACACACAGGCAGGGTAGGGCAGGCAGAGTATGGCACACACAGGCAGGGTAGGGCAGGCAGAGTATGGCACACACAGGCAGCGTAGGGCAGGCAGAGTATGGCACACACAGGCAGGGTAGGGCAGGCAGAGTATGGCACACACAGGCAGCATAGGGCAGGCAGAGTATGGCACACACAGGCAGGCTAGGGCAGCCAGAGTATGGCACACACAGGCAGCATAGGGCAGGCAGAGTATGGCACACACAGGCAGGGTAGGGCAGGCAGAGTATGGCACACACAGGCAGGGTAGGGAAGGCAGAGTATGGCACACACAGGCAGGGTAGGGCAGGCAGAGTATGGCACACACAGGCAGGGTAGGGCAGGCAGAGTATGGCACACACAGGCAGCATAGGGCAGGCAGAGTATGGCACACACAGGCAGGGTAGGGCAGGCAGAGTATGGCACACACAGGCAGCATAGGGCAGGCAGAGTATGGCACACACAGGCAGGCTAGGGCAGCCAGAGTATGGCACACACAGGCAGCATAGGGCAGGCAGAGTATGGCACACACAGGCAGGGTAGGGCAGGCAGAGTATGGCACACACAGGCAGGGTAGGGAAGGCAGAGTATGGCACACACAGGCAGGGTAGGGCAGGCAGAGTATGGCACACATAGGCAGGGTAGGGCAGGCAGAGTTTGGCACACACAGGCAGCGTAGGGCAGGCAGGGTATGGCACACACAGGCAGGGTAGGGCAGGCAGAGTATGGCACACACAGGCAGGGTAGGGCAGGCAGAGTATGGCACACACTGGCAGGGTAGGGCAGGCAAGGTATGGCACACACAGGCAGGGTAGGGCAGCCAGAGTATGAAACACACAGGCAGCATAGGGCAGGCAGAGTATGGCACACACAGGCAGCATAGGGCAGGCAGAGTATGGCACACACAGGCAGCATACTGTGACACAATGCTTTAACTGCTCCTACAGTCTGCAAAATAACTACTGTATATATGAAAAAACTTTTTAATTGCAGTACCATCTCAGTATATGTTCTTTTTATAGTGTGCAGGGTTTATTTGTGGGTTACTACCGCTCCTACAGGTGTGAGGAGTGAACAATGTGGATGATTACAGTCTGAGCCTGAGGTGTGAGCAGTGCAGGGGGTGAACAATGTAGGGATTAAAAGGTGTGAACAACACAGGGAATTACATTTGTAAACAATACAGCCTGATTACAGCCTGAATCTGAGGTGTGTATATATATTAGTAGGAAAACCTCTTTTACGGGCAACCTAACAACATCATATCCAAGTACCTAAGAGGCAGTAAGCCTAGTGTGTTACAGAGATCTAGGGTGTGTTATTACTTATTTTTAACTTTCCTTCTTTTCTTTTGCTAAATAATAGTTTTAAATTATTTTAATTTGGTCAGAATTAAAAGTTACATTTTAAGATTGATAGGTGTGCCTTAAATTTGTGTGTCTTTGAATTTTTAGTTTATATGAATGTGAGGTGTGAGCCACGCAGGGGGCCAGTTAATCTCAGTACTGATACCATTTAAAGCTTACTCAAATGTAAGCCATCAAAGCAGCCAGACAGGTGGGGGGCCACACAGAGGGGGTCACAGGTCGCCAGTTGGCCAGCACTGCTGTAAAGCAATGCATAATTTGCTGGTGTTCTATAAATAGCTGTTAATCTCTTTTTACACCTCCATCTGACTGTTTTACTTTTTGCTCTTCTCCTTCTTGTTATCAGTTCTCTACTCCTTAAATACCTCTCATTCCTTCTTTCCACCTTTAATGCAGGTTGCTTAGGGGAACCAGATAAAAAGTTAGCTTCATTACCAAATACTTAGGATTAAGTATGCATCAGTCATAAAGGCTTGCGCACCAGACCTGACGTTATACAAGGTGTAATAACTAAAGTCGTAATGGGCATGATTACATACTGTACCTTTATGTACAAAATATGTAAATCATGTACTTTTTATTAAATATAAAATAAAACTTCTTAAAGCTTTCACTTTTGTCTTGGTTTGATTTCAAGACCATTGAGCAAGCCTACATGACTGGCAAATTTTCTTTCCAAGCTACAGGTTCTGCACCAAGGCCATGTTGGTTTTTACCAGTGAGCGATTCCTTATATTGGTGCTCTAATTAATATTGTGTAGGGACCCATAGGGTTAAATGGCCCCTATGGCTTTAAATCCCTACAGGTTCAATTCCCTTAGCTGCTGGGCAGAAGGGAATGTATCTAAGAAAGTTCATTAACATATGTGTGCTATAGGTTAGAAGGTATGGTGACCACTTCCTGCCTGACTTTGGTATAGTGCTGGGAGAGGAGTGGCACCTTCCTGTTTGTTTGTTTCCACCTTAGGGACAAGGTGGATGTGTGCTGTGAGCCCAGGGCATGGGCCCAAGCCCAGTGAAGTCGGGGAACAGGGCCCCGTGAATGAGGCATTAGATAGTGGCAGGTGTAGCTCCCTTTATAGTACACTCTAGGGGGCTGATTTACTTACCCACGAACGGGTCGAATGGAGTCCGATTGCGTTTTTTTCGTAATGATCGGTACTTTGCGATTTTTTCGTATGTTTTGCGATTTTTTCGGATTCTTTACGAATTTTTCGTTACCAATACGATTTTTGCGTAAAAACGCGAGTTTTCCTATCCATTACGAAAGTTGCGTAAAAAGTTGCGCATTTTGCGTAGCGTTAAAACTTACGCGAAAAGTTGCGCATTTTTCGTAGCGTTAAAACTTACGCGAAAAGTTGCGCATTTTTCGTAGCGTTAAGTTTTAACGCTACGAAAAATGCGCAACTTTTCGCGTAAGTTTTAACGCTACGAAAAATGCGCAACTTTTTACGCAACTTTCGTAATGGATACGAAAAACTCGCGTTTTTACGCAAAAATCGTATTGGTAACGAAAAATTCGTACAGAATCCGAAAAAATCGCAAAACATACGAAAAAGTCGCAAAATGTTCGTTTTCAAGTCGGAACTTTTCCAATTCGGGTCGGATTCGTGGGTTAGTAAATCAGCCCCTAGGAGTGTAAGGCAGTTAGGGTTGAGCTAGACTGAGCAGTACTGAGCTCCTGCATAGGACTTGAAGTTTTGGAGATATCTCTCCCAGGCCACATTGCCTGTAGTGTAGGGATCCAAGTGAATAGGGAATCAGGATAGAGAATTCCCTGAGGGACCCACTACGGGGTGTGTCACAGAGGTGAAGGGAGGTTCCTGCCAAGTCTGCCCGCAGGGGAGTGTCAGTCTGTATTGCACTCTTTATGTGTTGCCTGTACCACTGGCCTCTGAAGCTGTATTGTGAGTAAACCCTGTGGATGTTCAATAAACACTTATTATTTTGCCAGACTATGAGGAGGTGAGTAGGAACCTCGATGCTGGAATGGCAGTTGATGTCATCTACTTGGACTTTGCTAAAGCGTTTGATACAGTACCTCACAGAAGGTTAATGATCAAATTAAGGAATATTGGCCTAGAACATAATATTTGTAATTGGATAGAGAACTGGCTGAAGGATAGATTACAAAGAGTGGTGGTAAATGGAACATTTTCTAATTGGGCCAGTGTGGTTAGTGGAGTACCGCAGGGGTCAGTCCTTTGCTTTTTAACTTGTTTATTAATGACCTGGAGGTGGGCATAGACAGTACTGTTTCTATTTTTGCTGATGACACAAAATTATAAGTTCCATGCAGGATGCTGCCGCTTTGCAGAGAGATTTGACAAAATTGGAAAACTGGGCAGCAAACTGGAAAATGAGGTTCAATGTTGAAGTGCAAAGTTATGCATTTTGGTAGAAATAATATAAACGCGAACTATCTACTGAATGGTAGTGTGTTGGGGGTTTCCTTAATGGAGAAGGATCTAGGGGTTTTTGTAGATAACAAGTTGTCTAATGCCAGGCAGTGTCATTCTGTGGCTACTAAAGCAAATAAAGTGCTGTCTTGTATAAAAAAGGGCATTGACTCAAGGGATGAGAACATAATTTTGCCCCTTTATAGGTCCCTGGTAAGGCCTCACCTTGAGTATGCAGTGCAGTTTTGGGCTCCAGTCCTTAAGAAGGATATTAATGAGCTGGAGAAAGTACAGAGACGTGCAACTAAACTGGTAAAGGGGATGGAAGATTTAAACTATGAGGTTAGACTATCGAGGTTGGGGTTGTTTTCTCTGGAAAAGAGGCGCTTGCGAGGGGACATGATTACTCTGTACAAGTACATTAGAGGGGATTATAGGCAGATAGGGGGTGTTCTTTTTTCCCATAAAAACAATCAACGCACCAGAAGTCACCCCTTTAGATTAGAGGAACAGAGCTTCCATTTGAAGCAGCGTAGGTGGTTTTTCACGGTGAGGGCAGTGAGGCTGTGGAATGCCCTTCCTAGAGATGTGGTAATGGCAGATTCTGTTAATGCCTTTAAGAGGGGCCTGGATGAGTTTTTGAACAAGCAGAATATCCAAGGCTATTGTGATACTTATATCTACAGTTAGAATTAGTGGTTGTATATATAGTTTATGTATGTGAGTGTATAGATTGGTAGGTGTGGGTTGTGTGTGCTGGGTTTACTTGGATGGGTTGAACTTGATGGACTCTGGTCTTTTTTCAACCCTATGTAACTATGTAACTATTTGCAAGAACCTCTGGCGCCCTCTGTTTTCATTTTTCTGCATAACAGAAAGGCCCATTCTGGGTAAGAGAGTACAGTGTAACCCATGTTCTCCTGGTACTAGTCCGGGAAGGCAGCTATTGAGCTGAGATAGAGGTTACAATTGCTTGCTAACTTCTGCAACAGACTCAGCCCACTGCACCCAGTCACAGCTTAATACTGGGGAGTAATCACTGTTCCCAGTACAGTATTGGGTATATGTGATAGACTCGGGATACTAGGGCTTGGACTTCTTTCCCAGGCTGAGAAATGTACCTTTGCATAGGATTAAGTATGCACTTTATTTTAATTAATATTATGTATGTAGGAGGGTAAAGGTTTTGCAAAACTAAAACTGTATGCTCAGCTGGGGATGATGTATAATCTGTGAAACATGATGTAGAATATGTTGGTGATAGAAATAATAATAATTAGAAAATCCTAATGGTGAAAACTGAGAGACCAGCCTTTAGCTAACAGTGTTCCCATTTATTGTGTCTTGTAATGCAGGGATCCCCAACCGCCGGGCTGCGGACCAGTTCTGGGCCGCAGCGCACCCCCCCCCAGCGCGTTGCATGTATTATGCGCTGTGCCCCGCCCCCCTCCCCTCTGCCTCCAGTCCGTGGAAAAAATTTTTTGCCTCCTACTGGGCCGTGGTGCTAAAAAGGTTGGGGACCCCTGTTGTAATGGGTACGAAATGCTTCAACATAACACTCTGTAGCTGATGCAGAACAGACTGTAAGCCATAAAGCACATACCTTCTGTAACCCACTGAATTCAAACCAGTGACTTATCTTTACCAGAATTATACACTCTGCTACACACATGCATAAAATAATTACACAGCCTTAAAGTATGTGGGATTTAAATTGAATATTATTATGTTAATGTGGCAATGTTTAGTGCACTTCAATTACAATTTATTTACAGTTTTATGACTGTGCGCTAGAGGTTCTCATGACTAAAGAGGCACTGTATTTACCGATCAATGCATATTGTTATACCACTGCATTATGGGACTATTGGCTGGTTGTCGTGGGATCATTTCATTTGACTGAATGACTTCAGCACTTTTGAATACTGAGGTTCTATATTTTTGCCTTTTTTTGTTTGTTTGATGCCAGTGGTTATTGTAAGGTACATTTACTACATTTTTTTGTACTTGAACAACAGGGATATGCAACCTGTGGGCTATTTGCCTGCTGCTGAACCATAACTTCCAGCATGCCTTGGTTAATAATAGAATTGATTTCTTCCTGTAAGGTTGAAGTGACAGCTGGCTCACGTTGGGGATTTTATTTGCATTGACCTGAATCAACTAGGGGATTTTGGAAAGGTTGAATTTACTGATAAGTATTATTTTTCAAACCTTTTCTTATTCCTGGTACAGATTTCTGCTAATTTCTTACAGCAAAATATATTGTATTATACAGTAAATAGACTGAATTCTTTTTAAGGCAGTATGCAACTGAACAAACAAAAGAGTGCCATTCAATAGCAGACATAATTTGTAACTTTGTGACCCATTAATACACCTAAGTGGCATGCACCCTGCATAACTGAAGTTCTACCAATGTTCTGTTATCTTTATTGGGGGAAATGGGAATCATATAGATAAAGGAATGGGATTCTTTATCCAGAAACCCGTTATCCAGAAAGCTCTGAATTAAGGGCCATCTCCCATATGGCCAATTATAAGCAAATAAATCTAATAGTTCAATGATTTCCTTTTTCTTTGTAATAATAAAACAGTACCCTGTACTTTATCGTAACTAAGCTGCATGAAACCATATTGGTGGCAACAAAATCCTATTGGGTTTATTTAACGTTTAAATTATTTTTAGCAGACTTAAGGTATGGAGATCCAAATTACAGAAAGATCCCCCCAGGTTCCACACATTTTGGATAATAGATCCTATGCCTGTATTGAATTTTGTGCTGTGGCATCCGTGTTCTGTAATGTAAATTGTAATATGAATAGCTTTTATATGTTGAAATGTTTATATGTATCATTTAAAGTACAATTATGCTCCACAGTTAAAGTAAAGAGCTCTGGTATGATCACAAATCATTATTTTGCTCAGGCTGCAGGTATCCATGCACTAATATGCTGGACTGTACATAACAGTAAATGATATGCTGAAATGAAAATGCCTTTTGGGATTAGTTATTTGACTGTTTTGCTTAACAATTTCCCAGTAAGCGGTGCTCACAAATCTAAACACGAGGATCCAAGGACTGTGTCTAATTTCCTGGCTCCTATGGTTTATTATTTCTTTGCCTTTGCTAATGAAAGCCAACCACTTGCACAAAATGAGCTTGCCGGACACTGGCGTGATTTAAGTTAAAAATGTAGCTGTGTTTAATAAAATTGAAGCAGAAGACAGAATAGTGCTTACTGTGAAGTATTTGCTCCCTGCTTGTGGAAACCAATGAAAGGTATTTTTCTAATAACAGTTTTTTTTAATCCTAATATTTATAATGCTCATGTGGTGCTTTCTCATGTTCCCATTCTGTTTACATCATTAACCCTGTTTTTTTTGTTTTTTTTTAAACCGTTACTGATAAAAGATCTCTTATCCAGAATGTCTGGGATTTTCTGGATAAGGGAACATTCTGTAAATTGGATCACGATGCCTTAAGTCTGCTAAAAATTATGTAAACATTAAATGCAGCACCGCCTCAGGGGTCCTAGTCGCCTGAAGCGGTCAAGTTGATGTCGCCCCCCCCCTTGTTCCCCTGGGGCTGTTTCACATCAGAGGGGGGTCCGCATTGCTAGTGTAGAGAGCGCAATAGCATACTCTGCACTAGGTGAGACAAAATTCCACTTTAAAAATTGGAATTTCTGCTCTATGAGCAGCTTTTTGCCACCCCTCAATGTCAGACTGGGATGCCAGGGGGCCACCAGAAAACCTTACACTGTGGGCCCAGTATCTAAACAATTTTTCCTTCTCTCTTCACTCACATTCTTTATTCTCTTAATCACTTTTCAATACATATTATTATTCCTTTCATACATATTACAATATTATTCGAGTTCTCTATTCCTCCTTCTATTTATTTTCTTTATTCACATATAGAAATGAGGAATGACCATGGTATAGGCATACAAAAAAAATGGCTGGGTGAGCAGGAGGGCCCATTAACACCTGGGCCCACTGGGAGTTTTCCTGGTATCCTGGTAGTCCAGTCCAACACTGCCGCCCCTGGTAACTCTCTGGGCGCTGCCGCCTGAGGCAAGTTTCTCAACTCACCTCATGGCAGCAGCGCCCCTGATTAAATATACTCTATGGGAGAAATTCTGAGCTTTCTGGACAATGGGCTTCCAGATAAGGGATTGTAAGACTATTTTGGCTATGTAGGGGTTAAACCAGGCTAGTAGTTATATGGAGAGCATGTGTTACATGCAACTCCCTTTCTTAGGATGGGCCTTCGCTTAGGTGGAAGAGACCTTACCAGGAGCTGAGGGTGTAATTGAACTACAATTCACTGTAGCTGTGTAGTGCAGTTGGTAAGAATGGACGCCAGAAAGGTTCTTGCTGATGAACTAGTAACAAATTTATTGTCAGAGACAAAGATGGTAAGCAGGGTTATCAGATACTCACAATGCATGCAGATATAGAGGGTAGATGACAATATCCCTTTAAGACAAGACAAAGGAGGGTACACACTGGTTTATCCCACCTCTTGGTAGAGTCTGGGCAGGGTAAATGCACCTGTCAGCTAAATAACCCTTTGGAGGTAGGTTTGGATAGATACCTTGTTCCTCAGGTTGATAACCCCTAGCTTGAGAGTCCTCCGTGTGAGTAGGGATCAGGGTTTATTCTAACCTGTCTCCTATCTCTACTCTGTGGCCCTATTGCTGAGGCAACAGATGGAAAGCTACTTCCAGAACACTAATTCTCCTTGATGGGGCTATTAGAGCTGCTTTTGCTTGCTAGTTACTAACTATCTCACTTCTCCTAGAGAGTGCTATTACAAAACTGCTATGCTTAAACCTCATTCACGGGGCCCTGTCCCTGACTTCTCCAGATGGTATAGTGGTCTCTGGAATAGTGTGGCATTACTGGGGCCTGTTGCTGCACCCAGGCTCAAAGGGAGCTGTGCTTAGGTAGCAGATAGGCAGCCAAAGAGGAAGTCACACCTCCTTGCTAGACACTATATCAGTCTGCAAGGGGGTGTACAACCATAACAATCAATAAGGTATAAGGCATAGTGCAAACTAGATACATGGGACTCTGCCCAGTAACAGTAATAGAAAGAACTAGTAGGGGATTAAAGCCATAGGAGTGTTAAACTACAGGATCCTATACCTGTATTGTGCTTTAAACACTATGTCAAGGACAGAATTACAATTCCATGCAAGGAAAGACTGCTCCAGCAACTAAAAAATACTGTGTGCCATGGGCCTAAAGCTAATGCCAGACAATGTATTTTCTCCTTTAATGGAAACCACACAAGACAACATGTGTTACTCCCTATAACGTATAATGGAAATAGGGAAATAGTCTGTCACAGCTGACACAGGTTGCATTTGGCAAAAAAATAAATAAATAATAATAATCGAACAAATGTTCACTGTTAACTGTTCCACTGGTGACAGGTTTACATTATCCTCAAAGGGGAGTGCCACAGCACTTGTGGGCATTTCTCTCATAGAAGAGTAACTGCCACATTTGATAATAACCTTGTAATGTAACAAACTGTCTAGTAAACAACTATTCCTGGATAAAAATTGTAGAGCAGATCAATATATGTATTGTTCCACAACCCTGACTGAAGTGTATTTGTTTTTCTGCTCTGTATACTGATATCTTTAATCTGTTAAGTAAATACAGACCCCTCTTTCCCGTTCACGATTCCAATAATTGCTTTTTGACGAAGCATTGAGACAAATGAGCCCTGAAGCTACTGCCACCCTGCCCCACTCTAAAAATGGAAGACACAATGACTCGACTGGCAGTAGATACAATAACCCCATACACATAAATATGGAAATTAAATGACTTACTGCTGTCCAGCAGCCACTGAGTGATTAGCTTTCACTGGGCCGTGTGTAACCTTGGATTTGACCGTAAACTACTTTTTAATATCACTTAGAGCAGGAGGTGTTTGCAGGCTCCTCAGTTTTGGCCTGAGAAATGAATTCGAGTACATGAATAACCTTGTGTATTTTGGCTAATAACCATATTAAAGGGAGCATGGAAAGCCTTATTCATCTACTTGTATCTTTATTTATTCATAGCAGTGGGGGGCATAATTTGAGGCTTAAATTGTATATTACTTATGCAAAGCCAAGCTTTTAGAAAGGTATTGACTCCATCCAGGTTGTGCCGCACACCAATAGAATTGGCTTTAAATAAAGACAGTAAGTTTTTTGATTTGTACCCAGACCCAAGTCAATATCTTCCTGAAACTTGGCTCAACATAACTTGTCATCTCTATGCTTCCTTCCTGGCCCCTGTGCCCTTAGCCCTCTGTCCAACTCCTTTCCCCATCTTCTTTCCCAATCTACTTCTACCTCTAGGATGTGCCCTTACTTGGACTGCATTAGGCAGCACATCACTGCTGAGATCAGGAGGGCCTTGTATGATTATTGGATGGCCAGAGACTTCTTGACAATCACTAAAAGATGGTGGTTGACATGGAGGGCCGAGTTCCAGAAGAAACAGAAAGATGCCAAAGCCTACCTGGAGTACCTCTACAAAAAAACTAGAGGGGAACAGGGCGATACTCCTGAAGAACCACCAACAGATACCCGGGTGAAGTATATAAACCACCCTCCTCTCACTTTCTTCTTTATATGCTGTTTTCTCAAAGGAATAGATTTCTTCAATTCATACTATTTTTTATGGAAAGAGTAAGGGGCTGATGCCATAGAAACCAATGGGAAGTGAATTTTTATCATTCTGCAAATAGAACAGCAGTTTATCCCCTTTTAAAGCCAGGAATTGAGATTGTGCAAATGGCTTTTGTCCTCATAAAGTTGAGGGAAAAGGTACAACCATGCTTAGTCAAAATTTTTATTTTGCTCAGCTGCCCAATGTGATTAATGTGCCCCTAAGTGTTTCAACAGGAATATCACATGCTAAGATAAAAATATGTGGTTTGATGTTAAAGTTATTATGTTTGGTTGTTGCAGACGGCCCTCAGAACTGAAATCACAGCAACAAGCATCCTCAGTAAGTTCAGGTGCACCTCAGTCTAGGTACCTTTAGTTTAACAACCAACCAACCTCCTATTACATCTAACTGCATTCCTTTTCATCCCATTCCTCAGACTGCAGAAGCCGGGGTCTGCAGGCTGCCTGGGGTCCAATGGAATGGAGCATTCACCGTAAAGGGGCTCATGTGCATGGTACTATATTCCCTTCTGTTTCTCTTCCAGCCACCGCAGTTTCATCAGAAGTGCCTCCCCCTTTATCCTTAATATGGTTTTATACACAAGAGCTCCTTAAGCTACTTGGTAAACCCTTCATTCGTTTTCACTCCATCCCTCAGACTGCAGAATCTGGGGTCTGCAGGCTGCCAGGGGCCCAATGGAATGTAACAGAATGCAGCACTAACCTTGCACTTAATTACCTGTGAGTGACACACACCAGTCCTCCTGTGGGTATGGCTGCTCCACCAAACATTCACACACTGGGCTAACAGACTGAGATTCTATTTATAATGGTCATTCATGGGATCCTCCCACCATTCCCCATCATTGTATGATGACCATATGCCCCTTGCCCCATGCTGGCACCTCCAGGCATGAAAAAACTGGGGGAAAGATAAAATATTTTATAAAATAAACGAGAATTTAATATGATACTGAGACTTGAACACAGAAGGTTAAAATGCAATATTAATAAACACAATATTAATATTTAAAACAATATTAATTGGGCAAATAAGAAAGTGCCTTTGGGTACAAAGCCTAAAACTATCTCTGTAGGGTTACTATGCAGCCATTTCTCCTGGATATACAGAATATTGGTAGGTAAGCAATAAGGCACAGAGCTCATACATGTTCCCCCTACTGAAGGGAAGGGAAATCCTTCTAATTTGTGACACATAACTTTTCTCTATGGGGCAGATTTATCAAAGTACGATTTTCGTACCTTTAAAAAGCATGATACAAAAAAATTGAATTAAATAGTATGAAAAATTTGTATCTTGAAATATGAAAAAATTATATCTTATCATATAATGTGAAAGTACAATTTTTTCATATCTGAATGATCGTAAAGTGCAGAAAAATCTTTCTGACTTTGATCCTTCATGCACAGAAGGATCAAAGTCAGAAAGATTTTCCTGCACTTTACGATCCTTGAAATATGAAGCCTCCCATAGCTCCAACAGCTCCAACCTGGCCAAAGGAAAGTCACAATATCAAAGCTTGAATGAATCCAAAACGTTCGTACTCGACACAACAATACGATTTTGTCGCAAAGTACGGAAAAAACGCGCAAATGTATGGAAAAGCCGCAGACAATACGCAAAAGTTGAAATAGAAATTTTTTGTATTCGGACCTGTCCTACCAATGAATATCTGTTCTATAGAATAAACAGCTCAGAGCATAGCATGTGTATGCCAGAAGTGCCAAGACTTTAGGAAAATGAGGCCTACCAGTTATTTAAGTTATTGCATCAGGATCTATCCCATCACATGGTACCCAGAAATGATCTAATGGAGTTCTGAGTGGGCAGTGCTGGGCTGCTGAGATCTACTGGCCACCCAAATACAGCACTGACCCTAGGTTCTGGAGTTCACGATGATCACAAATACCAGACTTTTATTTTAAAAAAAATAAACAAAAGAAAATGTATTTCTAAAAACCGAAGGTGGTTGATTTTTAAGTCTTCCAGCTGACTGAAATGAGGGTTCTGCCATTTCTAGATGATTTTTCAGTCAAACGTTATAGCAGTTTGATGGTGGGCCCTGGGCAATGGGCCCTGGTCCTGTATTTTTTTAACTTTCATTTTAATTAGTTATTCTATGATCAGAACAACCCACCCTTACATACACCCTACCCAGGCACAACCCAACTCTTACATACACCGTAACTCGGCACAACCCACCCTTACAAGATACCCTGCCCTGGAACAACCCACCCTTGCATACACCCTACTCCAGCACAACCCACCCTTACAGACACCCTGCCCTGGAACAACCCACCCTTACATACACCCTACTCCAGCACAACCCATCCTTACAGATACCCTGCCCTGGAACAACCCACCCTTACAAATACCCTGCCCTCGCACAACCCACTCTTATAGACACCCCACCCCAGCACAACCCAATCAGTCAACACAGCCTGCACCGCCATACTGTACCCCCAGAGAGGCCTCCCCTATCCTGCATTTACTAACTAGCTGGCAAGTGTTGTTTCTGTGCCCACAGTTAATCCCACATTTACCAGTTAAATTTACCACTTTAGTTGCATGTCTCTGCACTCATTAGCTCATTATACAGAGAATTCTCTGTATCACTCATGTGTTATTAGGGATAATGTGCCCCCTACTGAAAATGGACATTAGAAGTCACTGAGAAGTTCTGTAACCATATAAAGGGACAAGACTGCAGGCTTTATGAGTTATGAGTCCAGCAACCAGTTGCATGACTACCAGGGGAGCAGCGTGTGTGACTGCCCCAGCTCCCCCCCCCCATAGGTCCCATTGGACACAATGTGCATGCAACATGGAGGCCAATTTAACCTAGCAACCATGCAGTGTTTTACAGAGTGCTTACAGAGCAACAGGGGAAGGGGGGCTAGGAGCAGTACTGCCTCTGGGCATGTGGCCCCCTAGTTATGCCAGTGGCAGCAACATTTATTTTTCCCTCTTCTATAAACTCTTCTTCATCCTGGCCAATAGGGCAAAAAATGCAGTTCTTTTTACATTTTATTGAATGCTAAAATGATATAGAATTACACCTCCAATATATACAAGACAAGACAATGAAGAGACGGGGCAGACAGGGGAAAACTCCACTCACCACCAATGAATTAAACAACTCAAGGTAAATTTTACTTCCCCCAATGAACTGCCTGACTTATTAGCACATTTATTATTCATTTTAACTATTTATATGAACTGATTATTATAGTGAAACCTCAGCTGTTTATTTTGGAAGCTATTTACTGAATTTTATTAATGTCTCCTACATGAACGTTCAGCAGTGGAATGAGTGGTTAATGGGCCCCTATGCTTACGCAATTTCCGTAACTTGTGCAAACACGTTATCTTAAACACTGTACGTGTAAACTCCACTGACCACCAATTAAAAGACTGACTTATTTCCACATTATTTTGACTATATTTTTACTATTTTTATGAACTACTGCGGACTATATATTGGGGTCCTAAACTTCTGCAGTTTATGTAACATGCATAAACTTAAATAGCTTTCATATCAAGCAATGACAGCGCAGAGCAGGGGCAGGAAGGAGATTAAACTTAGGGCAAACTCCAGACTTAATTAGCACATGAATTAAACTCTTCCTATGAACTGCTTTTTATAGGGTACATCAGCTGTTTATAAGGCTAATGCTACATGAAGCATATGACGCATATTTTCGGCAAGCCAAAAAACACTCCATAATCTCCTACCTGTGCCTGCCCCTGAATGAATTGAATACGCTCAGGTGCAGGCACATGTAGGCGATATCCGCATAAAAACACGAGACTTTGCATTTTCTCACCCTACATGTGCCTGCACTCAGGTGTATTCAATTCATTTGGGTGCAGGCACAGGTAGGGGGAGTTTCAAGCTTATGGTGCGTATTCTTGGCAAGTGTTTTTCGGCTTTGTGTGGCATGACCCCTAGGCACACACACAAGGGGTGTGGCCAACATTTTGGTACTGTACACTTGTGTTCACAGGGGGCCCCATAAATTGTACGGGTCTCCAAAGTATCTAAAGGCGGCCCTATTTGCCACACACTTGGAGGAAGGCTCCTGGGTACCTGGAAATGAGATATTGTTAGAAATAGGCTGGAATACAAGTATATGCCTGGCCAGGAACAGCAATTGTTCCTTCGAGTTCTACAAGAAAGCAGGCAGAAGGAGAAAACAAAGGTACAAAGTGATGGAAAAATAGACCAATGGCACCATCTAATGGTAGTTTCTTGAACTGAAAGTGAAAATACTTGCTTTACTGTGGCAATACTGTGGCAATACTAAATTTACAAACCATATTTTACAGGCACATAATATGTGTGCCCCACTGAGCCTGTGATTGCCCAGGTCCTTACAGACCTGACACACAAATCAGATGACTCTAAACAGAAGTTCAGTGTGCCGCTTCAGCACCAACTTCTTTCTATTAACCCCTGCGTCCCAGTGATTTTAGAACACATCAAAAAGTTACTGCACATCCTGTAATGCCTGTGTATAAAGTATGTATGTGTCCTACCAACACAAATAAACTCTTTCATGGCAACATTACAAATTGTAGTGTCGGACTCTGTGCAGTCGGGGCATGTACCCTGTTCCCCTTTGAGTCATTTATGTTTACAGACCTATGTTTTACAAACCTAATTCATGTTCAAAAGGCTTTCTTAGGTTTTCAATGTCTGCAAATATACCTTCTAATGCTGTCAAGTGTTTCTCCAGCTGTCATTTTTTTTAAAATTTTTAATTTTACAATTTTAAAAAATAAAGACTAATACAATAACATGTACAATGAAGAAAGGAAAGAACGAAGGGTAAAAAGGAATAGCAGGAATTGTTATGTTTTTTAAGCTTAAAGAGGTTGTTCCCCTTTGAGTTAGTTTTTAGAATGATTTAGAGAGTAATATTCTGATACAATTTGCAACTGGTCTTCATTTCTTATTATTTGTTTTTTTTTCATTATTAAGCTTTTTGTTCAGCAGCTCTTAGTCTGGAATAATGACAGCTATGTGGTTGCTAGGGTCCAATTTAACCTAGCAACCAGGCAGTGGTTTAAAAGAGAGAAAAAGTAAAAAAAAAAGGAAGGCAAATAATTAAAGAACTATGAAAAATAATGACAACCAGTTGAAACATTGCTAATAATAGGTCATTTTATTACATACTAAAAGTTAGCTTAAAGATTAACTGGTAGACACGGCAAGCTATTTAACTTTAAATAAAGAGTTCCTGGTTTTATAGGTTTTTGGAGACCTTTTGTTAAATTTTTAAACAACTTTTCATATGATCCATTTTTATTTACTTCATTGATAACATCCTTGATTTAATGTTGGGAAGCTGTAGTTGTTTCCAATATCTTGCCAGTAATATTTTACTTGCTATAAGAATGTGCATAAGGACAGTTTTTTTTTTGTTCCAGAGTCTTATATTGGGGTAAAAGTCCAAGTAATGCTCTTCATCTGGACTCAGCTGCCATTTTTACCTGGCAATTGATAGATAACAAGATAAGTATGATCTGCTTATCCTCTATAATACCAGGTGCTATGACGCTGTAGGAGCATACGAGTGATGCACAGAACCAGTGTTTGTGTGTAAGATGCAGCAGGAGCAGAGACGACATGAGGCGGGATCAGAACACGTACTTACATGTTGCTGCCTCTCTGATGCCATCCCCTGTAGGCTAAATAGGACACAAAAATCCTATAGCTACTGCTTTAGAGAAGAACTTTCTGATAGCAGCACCAAGCTATAAAAGGTGGTGGTTGCTACACTGTTGACCTCCCGTCTTAAAGCCCACCAGTCCTGAGGAGTGAGACGAGGTGTGCTGCCTCTCTGTGGAATGAGCTGGTGTTATCCCTCTTGTAAATTGAGGTCTAGATGTGCATTGGATATGCTATGTTCCATAGTAAACCTGACAGGAGTGGCTAGAGTGTTCCATATAAAGATTGGTAAATGATGGCTCTACATTTGAACCCATAGCCATACCAGAGATCTGCAGGTAAAAGGTTCCTTCAAATGTAAACTTGTTGTATGACAACTGCAGGGAACCATTGTGATATTTGGATAGTGCATCCCTGTATACCATCATGATGGGGTATGATAATGTACAGGCTGCCAGTTCATGGTGTATTAGTCACGATAATAACGTATTGGCAATCCGAAAGTCATAAAATTTTTGTACTAAACGATTGTAAACAGCGGCAGAAACTTTCCGAATTTTTCGCGCAAGCGTACGAAAGGTTCGCGCAAGTGCGAAAAAACGCTCCGAGAACTCCATTTCCATGATGTGTTATGCCTGGCAGTAAGGGTTAAATGGGCTGTTGTACCTACTGCAGGCTTGGGATGGTCGGTCACCTCTGTATTTGCGTGAGCCCTGGGATCCCCCCAATGTTGCAGGTGGTCTCTAAGTGTGGTATATCTGAACAATAAGACAAGTGGAATATTATAAACCAGCAAATATGCCCCAGAAGACAGCTAATTAAGCCAGGCCGTGTCTACAAGTAAGGTCTCTTTGAACCAAAAGCACTGGTGGGGCACGTCTGGTGCCCCTGGTCCGTTGAGGGGTTTGGGTAGTACTCTATTCATTAAATGTATGTATAACTTTATTTATAAAGCGCTACAAGGATACACAGCGATGTACAGTCTTACAATATACACAACTACACACAGGGTGGACAAGTGTTATAATAAATACAATATATAAGTATAAATACACAGAGAATAAGTGCCATGGTTTGTGACAGTAGATATGAGGTCCCTGCCCCATAGAGCTTACAATCTAAGCATGGATACTTAACAAAAAGAGGAGACATCTGGGAATTGTAGTATGTGCTTTGAACATACAAGTTGCCATGGCAGCAGGTTTCTTGTTTAGTATAATAGCAGAGTTTTTCATATTTTTTTTTCTTTATTTACCTGTATAACTTTATTGAAAACTTTTAAATTGTGTCAAGCTTTTTGGCACTTTTTTGGGTTTATTAGGGTGGGGGATGTGGTTTCTCATTGTCTGTAGATACAAAGGTCACACTGCAGCGACACAGTAGCGAAAAATTGGATTTAAAATAAATTAGACTCATGAGTGCAGAAAAAAAAAATATATATATATATATGTCAAAATTAGCAGTTTCCTTTAGTTGTATGCTGTGTGCCAAAATATATTTTGGGCTAAATTATATGTGGACACAAACCTTTTTGTGAGTGCAATACAAAAAAACTGAGCATGTAAAGCAGGTTTGTGTTCTCGAAAGTATTCAAAATGTCAAATGTTATCACAGAAACCACAAATATCAACTTTATTAGAGCACAAAAAATTAAAATATTTAAATTTGGCAATAAAAGGCCGCCCTTTAGCCTAGGCAGCCAAGCCAGCCACCTTGCCACTGCATTGTAACCCCCCCCCCCCCGCACATGCAAGTGTGCATGCACACTAATGTCATGCGGGGGGAGGGTTGGTGTGAATGCCATGTAATGGCAAGTTGCGGGGCAAGGGAGCACGGACCAGGGGTAGGCAGAGTTACCTGCCTGGCACCAACAAGCATTGTGGTGCCATGCCTCTTCTGGCTACCCCTAGTTCCTGAGCCCTGTGCTCTACAAGATTCTGATTTTTGTTCTAACCTCCACTCCGATTCCCAAGTATGGCTTCTGTTTACTCACTATTTACCCAAACAGGCAGCACAGATACCTGAGGGCACAGCTATGAACCGGTGAGACTTTTTTTGGTAAAGAGCTAGCTGGACTAGTGTGGAGTAGAACAGCGTGTCAAAGTGTGCTTTGATGTCCTGCCGACTCATAGTTGCACGCTTTGCAAGAAAAGTCCCACTAGCTTGTGGTGTTGCCCTCTGGTACCTATACTTTCTAGGGAGGATTGAGAAAGTCATTTTATTCTGATCAGCCTAAAATAAGAGTGTGTACGTCTATGACTAATTGCAGAGTACTGCGAAACATTAGCCATGTCTTGATAGGATTAATTGGGATTTCAAAAAGTGCTAAGAAAGTCTTCTGCTTTTTATACAATGGAGCTGCAGCTCTATACTTAAAATTGGGATTTCTGGTGGTATGGAATGCCTAGACTAGCCTTTTTATTATCAGACAGTGACACATTAGACACTGACAAATGGAAAATAAAAAACAAAAACAAGTGATAGTGTGGTCATTGACAAACTTGGATTTTCAACACTTAATGCCAAGCCCCTTTGTTTTTTAACAGGAGATCAGCACAACATTATTTTTGCATTATACTTACAATCATAGCACCTCAGAAATCTTTTTGGTTTATAACCACAAGAAATAAATTATTTAAGAAGAGTTTTGGACCCAAGAAGCCTTTTTTTTCCCCAAGCAACATCCCTGACCATATAACTTTGAGTGGGACACACTACCAAACAGAAAAACAGTTGTGTGATTGTGTTACATGAAATCCTATTGTCTGATGCTTTTTATTGCAGTATACAGGATATCACTGATGCAAAAGTAAACTACAGGGACCACTTCCCATTCCTATGTAGTCTGATCACTTATCCCACTGGCTCCTACATATGTATATTTGTATTTATAAAGAGCTACTGTGCTAATACCATAAGTCTGGACGGGAGGGTGGTGACATTTCAGGGCGGGTCAGTGATGTCAGGGGTGGGACAGTGATATTTTAAAAGGTGTGTCGGTGATGTCAGGGGCTGGGCTATGGTGCAGGGATTAGCTAATCTCCAATTGCTGCATCATAGCTCTTGGACAGTACTTCAGAGTCCAGTCTGTATTTCCCTAATTTGGAAATACGGACAGGCAGTTTTCACCCATACAGCCCTTCCAAAAACTGGTCCAGGTGAAAACCAGATATGCCAACCCTAGTTGCAAGCTTTAGGGCAATGGCAGACTGAGCATTCTGCTGCCTATGTTAAATCATGATTCACCAGCTGCAGTGCTACATATTTTCATACTATTGTACCATTTATACAGTTCTTATTGGAAGCAGAACACAAGCAAAATTAAAATGTATAATGTACTTTTTTATATTGGGTTTTAATAAAAAAAAAAAAAAAATTATATATATATTTATTAGACCCAAAATAGAAATGCCGTATTTAGAAAACAGAAACCAAGTTATAGCAGACGCCTTGATGCTAAGAGACAACAGTTACCTAATATAGGTGCATATTCCAAATTCTGTATCTGACAAGACACAACATTTGCCTCCTCTGTACCATTCATTCTCTGACACTTTGTTACAGATGAAGCAAAGTCCTCTTTGGGGTTAGCGTTCCAGGAGTTGCAGGAATCACTTGGATTTCAAAATATCTTCAAAGCTAAAGTCAGAAGTAGCCTGCTCTGGGCCTTTAGACACAGATGGAAATATGCTTTGCATTTTCTCTCTGAATTCTTTAAGCTGAGGATAGACAATTAATACAAAATCAATAATGCAGATTAATGGTGGAAATACAATTATATATACATAAAAACATAGGCATCTGTGTGCTTTTATCAAATAATACCCCAGTTCTGCCAGAAAGACTGATGAAAGTAACAATGATATGGAATTCACATCTGTATTCTTTTGTTTGCTGGGGAGCAACACAAAAAAAAAAGCTGGAAACCAGCTAATCTTATTCCATTACATAGAGATCCTAAAATGGACTTAGTAAAATTAGTGGCACCATTTAGAAAATGTCAGAAATATTTGGAATTCAAACAGATGATTCTTCTTTCATTTATAAGTAAATTCACATGTGAGGGGGTGCACGTAGCTGCTATAAGAAGAACACAGTCAGCCAGATGGAATAGGACTAAAAAGCAAGTATGGGCAGTCTGTAATGCAACATATTGGGCTTTCTCCACAGGCCTGACGTATTTTCAACCTAAGAGCTGCAGCGATAAGCTGAACATCCATTAAGACCGGAAGAGTGAAGGTTATGGGCTTACAAGCTTTCCCACCTCACAATGTAACATTAAGCATAGAAATGAATCACAGAGTGTATTTTTTCATCAGACATTATGTGGATATAGCTTTTCGTGTGTATAGTAAATATCTTGCTGAAAGACAACTATCCCATTGCAGTTTTTATAATAGCAAATATTATACCCTTACTGAAAACCCTGCTCTACTTAATTTTAAAGCGGAAACGAAGAATTGTTTAGGGCTGCCTTTAAAGTCCTTCAGGGTTTACCTTAAAATGCCTATGGGAAGTGCTGTCAGACCGCAGGCACAGGCGTTGTGTGAAGATGGCACACATAGCTAGGCATATCAGGCTGCTTACTGCTTACATAACTGCATCTGACAGCTACTGGCACGCAAAATTTTGATGCCATTTGATCATTGTGAGAAAAAAGTTTATTGCTGCCCAATTCATTCTGAAGCACAAATAGGGAATCCAACACATCCTGTGAACTTTCTTATATTAATATATTAAGTATATTATGATACAAAAAATGCCCTCCCCATTAAACAAAACAGAGATTGTGTTTCCATATTTTGCAATGGATTCAAGCTGGAACACTACATCAAAGTCATCCCATTGGCAATATACAGTATAGCAAACAATCCCTGTTTTGTCTGAAGGGAAGAGTATTTTTAGTAGCTTTATGTACAGAATGTCTTAATTTCCTTGATTGATATCTGGTGGAGTGCAGAGGATTTCTAGTCTGAACCAGGAGCGCTACTGCAATGAGGAGAGCTGAGGAACTCGCCTCAGACTTCCAGCACACGTGCCTCAGACAGCAGCACCCCTGAAGTTACCAAAAAAATGTAAACACTGAAATTTAGTGCAGAGAAATATACTGTGCTCTCTTCTGCATTAGCCATGCGGACCCCCCAGGGGACGGCATCAGGGGCCAAAAAGCCCCTGGTCTGAACTGTATAAATTTCATGGTCACACCCTTAAAATTGTATAGTTGTCAGTAAAACTTTTCCTTTTCTTATAGTTTATGCAGGAGAAGTTGTTGGCTCCATGTTGTAGCTCCTAGGATTCCAGATTCTGACAAGTGATCCCTTTTTTGTTCATGTAGAGAAACATGTCAGGATCGCTTGTAATGAAGCATCCCGCTCTTAAAATTTTGACAAAGCTGCATCTATATCAGACCCCCAACCCTGCAGTACTAACTCCCACACACTTCAAACCAGGATTCAGCAGTCTGAACTGGAGAGGCAATTCTGTTACTTATGCTAGGCTTGGGGTGGCACAGTCCTTCCATAGACAGGAGTACTGTTTTCTACTAAAAGGAGACATATTGGATAAATGGAAAAGACCCTAATTTTGTAGGCAATTATGAATAATATATGGTGCTGGTTTCACTTTTGGCTAAAAATTAACCCAATCTGTAAAAATTGCCCCTTTACTGGAGCTTCCTATGGATCCTATCAGTTCTCGGTCCCTGTTTCAAATGAAGGGTGGGCGTGTCCTGACGGTCCCTGCCAGAAGCACAGTAGGAGGGGAGAGCCAATCAAGCCTTGCACTCACACAAGCAAAGACAGGCTTCAGTTCCCTTTCAGGTCAGCCTAGCTGCTGATTGGTTCCTATCTTATAGTGCAGTGTACTGAGAGCCGTTGTTCTATATCTAGAGGAGTGTAATTCACTGGTACAGGCTTAATTTGTATATGATATGTCTCCTTTGAACCTATAACAGTAAAGTGTTATACTGTGCTAGCCATTGAAAAGATGCCAAAAATATATGGTTAGGTGATACATTTGGCTGAGTAAGTAACAATTTTAAGTATTACAACTCTTCTTCAAGCTTAAAGATGCTACATTTTATAATCCAGCTAAAAAAGGCTGAATCTTGGCCAAATCCCAAATCCTGGATTCGGTGCTTCCCTAATTTTGGTGCTACATATTATATTCTTATCAAATAAAGGAACATGACGGTATTTTAATGAATTATCAAACTGCAGAGTACTGGCCCCAAAACTAAAAAAATAAGAGTAAAAGTAAAAATAAAGATAAAAAGTATCTTTAAAAGGAAGAAGGAAAGTTAGTCACTGGGGAGTGCCAAAGTGTTAGGCACCCCCCCCCACCCCTAGTGACTGTAATCACTTATCTGAAAACCCCCGTCTGGTGCTCCTGTTAGAAGAAAACAGCACCAGCCAGGGTATACGCAAGCGAGCGATCCTCTTCTGCCTTTGGTCTTCACGAGAAAAAAAAAAATCAGTCTTTTTGGCTCAGCTGCGCAAGTGCAGGCCCTGGGATAGCTGTGAAAGGAAGGAGAAGGAAGAGAATCGCTCGCCTGGTTATCTCCTATGGGGGTGCCAAGCTTTTGGCACCCCCTAGTGATTTAGCCTTTCCTTCACCTTAAAGCATCATTCTAAGCATGTTTTATCACAGGAGGAGCTTAGTAGAAAATGATAAATATATCTCACATAAGCAGTTCTTTGGAAAGCCTAATAGAGTGAGATTTATTAAAGGAAGTGCTGGCTCAAACTCTGCACTGCTTGGTTAATAGTATATTTACACAGCTGCCCCTAGTTATCCCTTTAATTGGTCAGATGTGAGTGGAGCAGTTATTTGCTCTCTTGGGCTGTCTATATAAATCATTAGAGCTCACAGAAAACCTGGATAACATTCAGCTGAAAAATTCCAAATATCCAAAGGAGAGAATATACATCTTCCACTAAACTGTAAACATACAGGCAACACTGAAAGGGGTTTTACCTGAACTGAAAATATCAGTGGCGTCAGTGGATATATAAAACATACTTTATAACTATCTGTATGGCTGCAATTCACATACCATATACTGGAATGTAATGTGTTTCTACTTTACTTCAAAGGATGCTTTGATGCTGGGGGATTTGAAGTCAAACAATCGGCTGCTGCCCATGTGTGTCTCCCTATGGAATTCATGCAGTTTAACTGTAAACACACATTGACAGAATGGGCAGTGGAATTCCAAGTTTGCCCTGGGACTATATTTTAGGTACATAAAGGAGCAGGGTTAAAACCATACACTTATGTGTAAGACAGTCTGAGACAATTTACCACTGGTCTTCACTTTTAATTTTTTGTTGTTTTACCGGTTATTTAGCTTTTTCTTTTGCACCTCTCATGTTTAAACTTCAGCTGCTATCTGGTTACTAGGGTCCTGTTTACCTTGGTGACCATGCAGGGGACTGAATGAGAAACGTGAATATGAATAGGAGAGGGACTCACAGAGCAATAGTAGCCTCACAGAGCAATAGTTCTTTGGCTGCCGGGGTCAGTGACCCCCATTTTAAAGATAAAAGTGACCCCCATTTTAAAGTGTAAAGCAACTGGACTTTTCAGAGTTTTCTTAAAAACTTTCACTCATCCGAGTGGCTTCTTCAGTTCAAATGACTGGTTGGAAATTCCCCGGCAATTAAACCCTTGAGGGTAGTACAGTTACAGGCATCCAATCATAATGGTTCCATTGAACTTACTCAGTTAGGTGTTGACTGATACGGACAGGTGTAAAAAGGTATGATCCAGTCACAATGGTACCATGATTCTTATTGATGCAGTTGTCAATCCTTCAAAATACACAAAGTGTGAACTATTGTGAAACTGCTGTAAGGATTTCAAAGTGGCATTGTATGTTGATGACAAGCGGTGTGGCAGGCCCCCTCCTCTTTTCAGAGATAGTTTTTCCAGGCTGGCATAAATGGCCTCTTTTACACCTCTTTCAAACTATCTGTCCTCTTGGTCCAAAATATACACGTTACTGTCCTCAAAACAGTGTCTTTTTTCCTTGAAGTGTAGCTAGACTGCGGAGTCTTGTCCTGAGGAGTTTGCCCTCCTATGTTGGACCATTCACTTACAGAGAGGTTGTTTTGTCTCTCCATTTGTTTAAATTTGTGAAATGTCATGTTATTTGTTGGCGCTATATAAATAAATGCTGATTATTGGTAAAAATGTGTGTGAATTTAGCAGATGTGGAAGAAAATTGGAAGAACTGATTCAATTCCTGCAAAACCATCAGCAAGAGCAAAGACAGTAGTACTGCATCCAAAGGTACCAAATCAGAACTAGGGTTCGTGTTAATAATCAGCTTAATTAACTCAATAATTAGAAATACTATTCAGGGAAAGTGCAGAGCTGTGTCTAAGGGCTCACACTCACAAGCATTTTTTAATGTGTTAAACGCATGCTGAGCGCAAAATGCTTTTATATGTGTTTTTTTAAATGCAGCCAAGTGCGTTTTTGTCAGTTCCAAATGCAACCCTCTATTTTACTGAATTATGAATGCATGTCAAGTGGCAGAAAATGCAGCATGTTGTGACTAAAAAAATGAAACGCAAGTGCAGAAAAATGCAACTCTTAACGTTCGTGAGTGCATCCACGCCCAATATAATGGAAACAATTAGCGAATCTATTTACTTGTGCGTGCTCAAACCTGCATCTTAAATGTGCTTCAAATGCATAAAAAAAAAAACCTTTTATGAGCCCTAAGTCTTCCCTGCTTATTGAGCCTGATCCACACTATATTGACTGTTCAATTAAAACCTCAATTTTAATTTTATATTCTTATCCGCAAAATTTAAATTAGCTCTGTATATTCTGCTTTCAGATATAGCAATTGTTTTTAGTAACCCCAGGGGGACAAAGGAGCCTTAAAATTTATAGCAAACACAAGATGACATCTCAGCAAGATTGTTTCTGAGGACGGTATGCCCAGTGGAGATATCAGAACCCTAACAATGCTTTGACTTATCTGAATGTAAACTACTTCTCAGCAACTAGCTATAGCCTGAAAAGAGGTCAGACTGTATATATAGAAATACTCCTGTTTAAGATTATGACCCAAATGTACTAATTATATGCTACAGATGAAACTGAAAATCATATTCCTACACAGGTATGGGATCCCTTATCTAGAAACCCGATATCCAGAAAGCTCCGAATTACGGAAGGCCTGTCTCCCATAGACCCCATTTTAATCAAATAATTCAGGATTTTTAAAATTGATTTCCTTTCTCACTGTAAAAGTAAAACAGCGCTTTGTATTTGATCCCAACTAAGATATAATTAATCCTTACTGGATGTAAAATAATCCTATTGGGTTTGATTAATGTTTTATTAATTTCTTACCGGTAGTAGACTTAAGGTATGAAGATACAAAAGAGAAAGAAAGAATGAAAGGTATATGCCAGAAAAATTATGCTTATGTACCAGATGGGGTAAAAAAAAGGCCCTCAGCCAAAAAACTGAAGCACACACGGTTACTTTTAGAAAGTATGGGGACCATGGCTGATACAAAAGGGCTCCGGTCTAGACTAAGAATGGAAAGAAATGTGGTTGGGAAAAGGTTAATAATGGTGGTGAATTTTTTATTGCATACATACTGCATAATGTGTGCTAGTCTCAAAGCTCTTAAGAGCATGTGAGGCACAAATCTTTACTGCAAAAGGGCTGTAATAAGATGTATGCTTGCTTCCCTAATTTTTTTGTTAAGCTTTACTTTTCCTTTAAGAAAAAGCCCCAACATCTGCAGCTAAGTGCTGGTTACACATGTGATGATAAAATAAAAACAAATAAGTCATGCAGTTTCTCATAAATCAAAAACAAGTAAACATGTATACATCTACAAATATTTGCTCCAGGGAGCATTTTTGCAGTAAACAGGGCCTTCTTTTATAAAACTACAAAACTTCTTCCATTTAATAAAAGTATAATACATTTAAAAGAAAAGCAGAATGATGTAGTAAGATGATTTCTAAAAAATGACAGTTATGTACTTTGGTAGAAATAATATAAACGCGAGCTACCTACTAAATGGTAGTTTGTTGGGGGGATCCTTAATGAAGAAGGATCTGGGGGTTTTTGTAGATAAGTTGTCTAATTCTAGGCAGTGTCATTCAGTGACTTAAGGGACGAAAACATAATTTTGCCCCTTTATAGGTCCCTGGTAAGGCCTCACCTTGAGTATGCAGTGCAGTTTTGGGCTCCAGTCCTTAAGAAGGATATTAATGAGCTGGAGAGAGTGGAGAGACGCGCCACTAAACTGGTATGGAGGATGGAAGATTTAAGCTATGAGGTTAGACTGTCAAGTTTGGGGTTGTTTTCTCTGGAAAAAAAGGCGCTTGCAAGGGGACATGATTACTCTGTACAAGTACATTAGAGGGGATTATAGGCAGATAGGGGGTGTTTTTTTCCCATAAAAATGATCAGCGCACCAGAGGCCACCTCTTTAGATTAGAGGAACGGATCATCCTTGTGTGGGCAGGGCTCTATTCACCTCTTGTATCGGTTATTGATTGCTTTATATGTTACTCTGTATGTCCAATGTATGAAACCTACTTATTGTACAGCGCTGTGGAATATGTTGGCGCTTTAACAAATGCAAATGTTAATAATAATAATAATAATAAGCAGCGTAGGTGGTTTTTCACGGTGAGGGCAGTGAGGCTGTGCAATGCCCTTCCTAGTGATGTTGTAATGGCAGATTCTGTTAATGGCTTTAAGAGGGGCCTGGATGAGTTCTTGAGCAAGCATAATATCCAAGGCTGTTGTGATACTAATATCTACAGTTAGGATTGATGTTGGTATGTATAATTTATGTATGTGAATGTATAGATAAGTCAGTATAGGTTTGTGCGTGCTGGGTTTACTTGGAAGGGTTGAACTTGATGGACTCTTGCTGGTCTTTTTTTAACCCTATGTAACTATGCTCAGAGGTACAGCTCCCTAAGGTGACCATACATGGGTAAATTTAAGCTGCTTATTCAAGTCCTTCAGACTTAATAGTAAGTATAGTATAGTAATAGCAAATAGTTACAAGTTATAAGCGAATGTTTTTGCCAGGCACGGTTTCTGGCACGGTTTTCGCAAAACCGCTACTGCAGTCATACAGTGCCTGCATTTTGCGAGTTTTTTAGCAGTTTTGTAATTTTTTTGACAAAGCAAAATGGACAGATTTGCTCACCCCCTTTTTTTTTGATGATCTTTAAATGGCTCTAGACAAATAGTGTGTGAGATGAAATTTAAGTCATGTGTCAGCTGACCACCTCTTGAACACGCATCTTTAATTTAACATCCAGAGAACTGCCTCCCTCTGAAAGAACAGCGTGACTTCTACAGTGATTACGTTGGAAATTTTATTTCCTCATCCTTCAGCCATGCTTGATTAACCCTGAGATGGTCACCTTGAACTACTGCAGGATTTCTGTTGTGTTTTTTATGAATGCAACGGTTTGTCAGTTACCATTAATGAAGACAATTTAGAAGTGATTAAGTATCTTCTGGGCCTGGGCTTTTCACAGCAATGGGGGTAGCAGAGTATATCATATATTATAATGAATCAGCTGGGTAATTTAATTGCAAGTTCATTTAAAGACTCTCTGCCTATTGTTATACTTATCCTGCTAACAGGAACTGGATCTATTACCTGGAAACCCATCTTCCAGAAAGTTCCAAAATATGACAACGACACACAAGGTGCTTTGGCGTCATTTTCACAGAGATTGCTAAAAGTGGCTTACGCAGTGGTTCCAAAAAGCAAAAGCATTTTTGGGTAAAGCATTTTAAGACCCAAGGGAGAGGTGATTTCCTGCAGAAGACCAAACACCCTGTGCGTCACTGAATTTATAGGGGACCTGTCACTCAAAGAAACAATTCCAATTGTTTTCTATTGCGTTTGTCAAGCAAAATAAACTTTACTTGAACAATATGAATTATTTAAATCTTGTTTCCTTCAGTCTTGGAATTCACAATCACAGCAGGCAGGTGCCATTTTGTAAACTATGTTATTAAGGAAAGCTTTGCATCCTGTCAAAATCTTATGTGCAAAAATGTGGGGCCTGATGCCCATACCCATGCACTGGCTACACAATTAGATGGTTAGGAGGGAGCGGAAAAGTGAGGAGTGTAGTGACATTTAGGAAGTGCTGAATGGAAACTCCTCTGCGGGGCAGGCAATATATGATTGACAGCTGGGATTTTTAAATGCCTTTAAAATGGGTATGGATGTGTAAATAAAAAAGGAATTTGGGTTTCATGTTTAATTTGAAAATTATTTTTAATATACAGCTTTTTATGTCAGGGTGACAGGTCACCTTTAATGTCCCATTGAAACGCCTTAAGCAGTATAGCACCGCATTAGAGAAAGGCAAAAAATTTGGAAAACTGCTGGCCCCAATAATTCTAGATAATAGGTCTTAATAGGTCTATAATTATATTAGCAGGCGAGTATGAGATGAGCAAGAAAGTACTGCATCTCTGCATAGTTTTGTCCTCTTGGTAGATCCAAAGAATAAACTCTAATTTATTGTAATATAAACTCAGTTTTCAGGGTCAACTATACACCAAGGGACCCTTACACTTACTGGTAAAATGTAAGTCAAGCAATTTTAATGTTATTGCTAGGGATGCACCAAATCCACTTTTTCGGATTCGGCCGAACCCCTGAATCCTTTGTAAAGGATTTGGGCGAATATTGAACCAAATCTTAATTAGCATAAGCTAATTAGGCTCTGGAAAGGTTACATTTTCAACTTCTATGTTTACGTGACAAAAAGTCACATGATTTTTAGGATTCGATTTGGCAAGGACTGTGGATTCGCCCGAATCCTGGCAAAATACCGAACTGAATCCTGGATTCAGTGCATCCCTAGTTATTACAAGTGCCTGTTTCCACTATACAATAAGTCAGAAGTTGCATTATATCTCTTCAATTTCCAAATACTTGGGCTGACATATTTCCATAACATTTTTACTGAACCTTCTGTTAAATTTACATTCTTGTTTTGTGTGCACTATTATCAGAAAGGTCTATGTAAATACAGCTATGAACACGGAGGGAGCTTCTAGGGCTCTTTACACAGGTATGGTAAAGCTTTCTGCAGTGTTCTAGGTGGCACTTATGTGGATGCTGGGGTTCCTGTATAAGGGATCTTTCTGTAATTTGGTCTTTAAAAAAAAAAAAAAAAAACATGTAAACATTAAGTAAACATTAAGTAAACCTAATAGGGTTATTTTGCTACCAATATGGATTAATTATATCATAGTTAGTCAAACAATTAGACCACAAATACAGCACCAATTGGACTTTTCTGTTTTATACTGGGAAGATGGTAAAGTTCAGTCTGTACCAGTCTAATACTTGTGAAACGTGTAGATGCTAACCTGAATCCATCCGACCCGTGGGTCCCCCCCAGTTTCATACCGTCCCGCACACTATCCCACAGGTGGACTTTTTATTCAGAGAATGTAGGTATGCCATCCCTTAACCAGAAACCTGTTATCCAGAAAGCTTGGAAATATGGGAATGCCATCTCCCATAGAGATTGAATCATTTGAATCATATTTTAGTTTTTAAAAAAGATTTCTTTTTCTCTATAATAATAATGCAGTATGTTGTACTTGATACCAACTAAAATATAATTAATCCTTATTAAAGGAAAACCAATCCTACTGGGTGTTTTAAATTATTTTGAATAACAGGTCCCATACCTGTATAAACCATGGAAATTTATAAGCAACATATATTATGTTAGATGCTGGTAACAATAGGTATACATTTTAAAATAATAGGCTACTTACACTGTGCACTCCAAGTGCTTTCCATACTGCAAAACTGATTAATCCCACACCGCACCAAGCATAAAGAGACCCCCATCCCAAAGCTCGCAGAGCAAGTGAAGAGCCACTTTCTGGCAACGTAGCTGTTGCAGCGACACCCTGGAAATAGAAGGTAAAAAATGTTAACTATTAATAAACTAGAATACTGGTACGGCTCTGTTTGTATAAGGGACTGGTTAATGTACCATTTACAATTAAAATTATGTATACATAACTTAGTTTCATGAAAGGGAAGTTCACCTTTGGATTATAGTATTGTGTACAGTGACAGTTCTGAGACAACTTGAAATTGGCCTTCATTTTAGGCTGATGGCCCAGAGGGAGATTAGATGCCCGCAGTTAAATCTCAGCATCCACAAAGTTTCCTCCTGCAGCAAGCTTTGTGCAACTTTCCACTGGTGATTTACTTTATTACTGATGGAAAGCCATTTTGGGGAGATTATTTGCCTACTAGACTTTGAGGCAGTAGCATATGTTATAAAAAAAAATGTATGAGCACAGGCGTTACCAGTTTGCGCACATAGAAATATTTATTCACAGCACAGAAAACAAGGTCTTTGCCAAATTGGTGGTTCTGTCTTCAAGGCTATAGTTGAGGTAACTAAGGCTAGCTTGAGAACAGAATGCATCCGAGTCAGGGGGGCCTGTGGGTAAATCTGCACACACAGAATGTATTCCTTATCACTCCCAGTGGTATTAAAGCAGGTGCTTATTTTTTAATTCATGGCAAATTTTGGTTGCATAAAAACCCAGCAGTAGGCTGCCAGTCCAAATATGGACTACTAAATACCCAATCACAGACCTTTTTGGGGGCACCCAGGTACATTTTTCATGCTTGTCTTTCTTCCCAACTTTTTTTTTTTAAATGTGGCTGATGCATTAATGCGGGTTGGGGATCCCTCATTTAGTGAGATCACCAACTGAAAAAATCTTTACCCATGCTTAGCCAAATTAGCCCGTGATCATATAATAAAAGGGCCCCTCCTGCCACAAGCCAAGGTGAGAAACTTGCTTCAGGTGGCAGTGAGCAGCCAGTTACCAGGAAGGCGAAAAGCTATTTTCTAGTATTTAAAATGGCTCTTCTAGCGGAGAGTAATAGCACTCTGCAGTAGTGGCAAAGCAGAATGGAGCCATAGTGATGCTTATGTAGGGAACCATAGAGTTAATGTGCCCCTATGGCTTTAAACTCTACCTTTCCTTTTCTCCTTGTGACTAGGCAAGGCTTAATGTATCTAGTTGGTATTTACATATGCCTTATTATTGGCCCAATGCTAGACGACACCTTACCACACTTTAATATAGTGTTAGGAAAGGGGTGGATCTTTCTTCTTGGTCTGCAGCATTTGATCTGTGTGGATGCTCCTTGAAGCCTGGGATCCACACCAGCCCAGAAGTGTTAGGTCCTAAGTGGACAATTACCCTTAGGGAAGTCGGGGACAGGGACCCCGTGAACGAGGAAAAGCTAGAACAGGTTAGATCAACTTAAAGCACTTTCTAGGAAAGTAAGAAAGTCTTAGGGACACAGAAGTGCCAGGGATTAGGCCAGTCTTTAACCCTGCCCAGCCTCTTGATGAGAAGGGATAAACCGGTGGACTTGTCTCCTGTCACTCTGTTGGTTGTCTTTCCCTGCCCAACCTCTTTATGAGAAGGGATAAACCAGTGGACACCATACTTCAACTGCTTAATCTGCATTACCATCCATTGTACTGCTGAATGCCTGTCTACCTCATAGGAGTGCGAGTATCTTAATCCTGCACTTATATGCTTTGTCTTGGACAATAAATAGTTATCAGTTGTTTCACAAGAGCTCCTGGCATCAATTCCATTATTTATCTGAGCTTTGCACTACACAGTGGCAGCGGGAGATGCAGTCATACAACACCCTCCATAAGCATCTTCCATATAGCGAAGGCCCATCCTGCTGAAGCACAATTTGACTTTATCAGCCAAATAAGGGTTACACACTTAGCAATGGCACAGCACTGCCATGCTTACTAATCGGTGGAGAGCCACAGCATTATCTAAAGAAATTTTCTTCTGTATGTGAAATACATCATATGCACACAGTTATACTGCTTTCCATTCCCTTATATTAATGATTCCAATTAAAAGAAGCATGCTAATCGCTAGCCCTCGACAAGGTGTTAATTGTTATTTATTCTGTTGCTGAGGGCTGGTAAGTGGCAACAGTCTCATCTGGGGTTGGGGTTTTTTTAGTACTCTAGGTGATCAACAAATTGCCAACTATTCAGTTACTAGAAGACTTGAAATACATTAAATACTGAGAAATTATCTATGTCCTCTTATGGATACAGCCAGCTATGGTATTGCCTTCAGAAATGCAGTAAGGGAATTCCAGGTGACACACTGGTTAGCGGCTAGTTGCTATTAATTGCTTGCCTACAACCATTAGGTTGCAATACCTGGCAATCCAGGCACTCACTGTAACAATCTCCAAATTAGTTACCCTTGTAGAAGGCTTAATTTAAAAGAAGTCTTGGTTTTTACAATGAATAAGCCCTATTTCTAGTGCGAACTGCTTGTGAACTTCCAAGTCAAAACATCTCAGTTTATTCAGCAGAAGAAGCAGGGTCATAATTAGAGAGGAAGCTGTGACTGTTGGAGGGGGTGGCACTAACAGATGAGCAGTATATGTTGTTGAAAAACAAAATCTCTTATTCCAAAAGACCAGGGCCAAGACAGACTACAATTACACTACTCCTGTCCTGTCATGTCTAAAGGTCTCCATGAAATGAGATATGTTACAATACCTCTGCCTATGGTCACATCATTCTACCCACATTAACTACAGGCTCCAGAAAGGGGCAGATACCCAGCAATAAACAACCATTTTGTTCCTCTTCTATCCTTGCAATTCCCTTTATTTTGCATTTTAATACCTGGTATAAAGCATGGTCTTGGTTTTGCCAAAAATGAAACTGTTTCCAAGTGATAGTGTAAAGCAAAAAATAGCAAAGAAAGGTCAAAAGTTACTGGGAAACAGCACTGACTGCTTTATCATATGATTACAATTACACAACCTTCAAACAGGCCTCCGGGAATTAATACTGCTATATTGGTAAGGAATTTGCCAACATGAATATTTAGAAAGAAGGAGCTCATTGTTAGAATTCTAGAAGTCTTTGTACAGCTAAAACACATGCAATATATTCCTATAATAGCCATTCTGAAAAGACTGAATTTAACATAATATGAAATATACAAATTAGATGATTATATAAAGTGGTAGTATACAGACACCTTTTTTTGCTAAAAAAAATTATTTTGCCTTTTCTTTTCATAAAAAAAATCAGATTTCGCTGTTTAGCTCAAGTTCAAGTCAAAGTTTTCTTTATATTAAAAAGTAGACAAATTATATTTAGCACAAGTATTAACTGGACATGAAGGTATCTTGCGCTTTAATGGATACTCAACACAATTTTAAGCTGATCAACTGGCAAAATCAACAAATGTGTGTGTCCAACAAAATTCAATCACGGGGGTTACCTAACATTGTAATCACTTACCTGAATACCTTGGGCTAGTGCGGACACACGCACAGAAGCACTTACCTGGGGATGTTCCCCTGTGGTTTATTACAGTAGTTAAAAGAGGAAACACAAAGTTTCAGGGGCATGCCCCTTCATCATGTGTTCTGTTTGTGCATGGACATTGTGAAGGGTGCTGTTCTCTCAATACAGTACTACAGCACTGGCTAGCCATGACAGGGTGTGCCTGCGGTCATTTCATATTGCGATCCTCATCTTCTTTCTTTAAAATCCTAGGTCCGACACATGAGCAGTACTGTGTATGCACATCCGCGCAAAGACAGGAGGAGCAGAAAGATGATTGCTCACACAAAAGTACCCCAGACCAGTGCAGTTTTCTGCTAACAGGAGCACTGACCCAGTGCATCAGTTAAGTAATTATTTATATGTGCATACCTTTGCACACAGTTGTAAAATATAGCGATATTATAAGTTGTAAGGAGTTTATATATAAAAGCAGGAAGTTGAAGGCCAATTGCTTTTATACAGGTCATGGAACTCCAAGGTGACTAATATCCTCATATTTTACAACAGGGGGTACTTTATTTATTATAGTACACAAGTTTCAGTGAGTCATGTGACAAATTATATCACTAAGCACCGATTATAAGGATATAATTTACAGGATATTCATGGCACTTGTGTATTATTATAGGTATATAGCGCATGAGGTTTAACACTATACACATGCACCATTCCCACATCACATTGCAAGTTGTGGTCTGTGCTAGATTCAAAGATGTTAACCACAGGGATAAGGCCTTGATACTCTAGGCCAGTGCTGTCCCACCTATTAAATGAGCGCTCTTTTTTTTTTTAAGAAAAAAACACTAACAGACCCCTAACAATTTAAACAGCAGATATAAAAATAGCATCGCAAAGATATGGTCAGCTTACAATTCCAGCCCAATTATTATTGGAGACTGCTATACAGAGAAACTACTTAAGTTTAAATTTTCAAGATAGGTAGGGAGTAGCAACATGTATTACAACATCTCTTAATGTCAGCAGTCTAGCAGTAGGTCAGGCAAAAATGTGTGAACGCACTGCAGTTTGCATGCAAACCTGGGATTCAGGTTTCTTCCTGTACTTGCAGCTTGTATATGAGAAATATATATAACCTGCGGAAGCCATATCTTCCCAGTGAGCTATTTATACCACAGAAATCATTTTAAATAAGAGTTTCCCATCGAGTGCCATGATTGCAGAGGAACGCAAGATGATATATCCAGGACCCCAAAGGATTCTCCTTCACACATGCTGCATCTCCTAAAGAAACAGATATTCTAGTACATATATACATAGATCTCACAGACTAACAGAATCATCGTATTTGAAGTAGAATCTTACCCCCTAATTAGGTGGGTCCAGGTGCTCATGCCCCAGACCATCAGCTTGGGGAGTCATGCAGCTTCAAGCTGCTTTTTTGAAAACTTTACTGACGCAAAAGGGATCCCAGATGTGCCTGCCTGTTTCTTCTAGTATGATTCAACAGATATTCTAGCCCTAATCTCCACACTCCCAGAGCAGTCAAACTACTACCTGGTGTGGTAGTACCCTTCCGGAATTACCAGGAAGGATAACAAGCACAGAATATTTAAACACTACACCAGGAGCAGGGCTGTGGAGTCGGAGTTGAAGTCGGAGTCGAGGAGTCGGAGGCAATTTTGGGTACCTGGAGTTGGAGTCGAAGTCGGCAAAAAATGAACTGACTCCGACTCCTACTAAATTTAAATGGGAATAAAAAAAAAAAAAAAAAAAAAAAAAGCAAGTTTAAATGTCCCAATTCACAAACAGTCATAATTAATTACTTCTCTGCTATAAGAATAAAGCCCAATGCACACAGTGCATAAACAAACACGTTGAGTGACCATGAAGCATGCTTTTCATTAACTGTATGAATGTATAAATACATTAGCATATTAAAAACAGAGGAGTCGGAAGTATCAGAAATTGAGGAGTCGGAGAATTTATCTACCGACTCCACAGCCCTGACCAGGAGTCCACAAACTTTTTAAACAGGGGACCAGTTTACAGTCCCTCACACTGTTGGGTGGGGGGCGGACTATATTCCTTAAACTACGGCCCACTCTCGCTGCCTGCTCCCCGATGTGGGGTCAAACTATGGCCCGCTCCTGCGTCCCCTCTCCCTGCTCCCCGTTCTGTCCTCTTTCTCCCAGCTCCCCCACTCTGTCCTCCCTCTCCAAGCTCCCCCACTCCCCGCTGCCAAGCGTGTGGACGCAGCAGGGGCCAGGTAAATTACCTTGGGGAGCCGTATTTTGAGGATGCCTGCACTACACTGTCTAGAGAATGTAAAGTATAAAACAGACGAAATTTCCAACCATCATATTTGGGGGAAGATGGATTATTGCAGGGCCAGAACGAATGCAGCTTCTCAATGAAGTTTTCAGATCTAACATGCTACATATAGTTTGCATGCAAACAGTGTCCAGAGAAAGGTGGGACAGATCTCAGGATGCCCTAAAATGCTTTATTTTTTGCCATGAAGTAAGTAAACATACAATAGTAAGAGATATCAAAGTTGAGATACTGGAAGATAAATAGAATTTCTCAGGGCCTGACTCAAAACCCGGAAAGGGACAACACTCAAGTCTACAGTCTAGAATTACCACCAGGGTGCCTCTGTGACGATAGGCGCACTTTTTCACAATTCACCCTACACACTGGGTGGGATTAAATATGCACAAGTACAAGAAGCAGGTCATTCAGAATTACAAACTACTCACTACTCCTTACTGATGCAAGGAATAGTGGAGCTCTGTGGGCTCTGTTGCATCTAAAGAGCTGCAATTTTTCAACTCTTCATGTGTATTCTATCACTTGCATCCAGGGAGTGGATTTTGGGCCAAAAATGCATGTGTGCATTTTCCAGCTGAAATCCACTGTGTGTGTGTAGTGACAATGAAAGTAAACAACAAGAGATTTAGGTGGCATTAGACAGGAACTGGCATTTCTCCTCCACCACAAAAATTCCAGTGGAAAATATACCACATGTCTAAGAAAATAAATTTTTATAATAAAATATTATGCTTTGTAAATTTTAAAAAGTACATAGGGGCCGATTTGTTTTTTTTCTGGCCTTGAAAGTCGTATAAACGCGACATGGTATAAATTCAAATTAAACTCAATCATTGTTGTAGTTATAAAATGGCACGGCAATGCTTGAATTGTACAAAAATTTTGAGTTTACATTCGAAAGTCCTGAATTTTTTGAGCCTAAAGTATAGTTTAAACTCAAAAAATTTTAGTTTAAACGGATGTTCGTTTATAATAATGTTTACTGGGTGAAATAGAAAACAATGATGGGGTTAACTTACCCTTGAAAATATGTAAAAAAGAAACAATGGGGGGGTTCATTTCTTCTTAAAACTGGGTGAAACAGAAACCAATGAGGGGATTAACTTCTCCTTGAAAATGTGTCAAGGACAGGCTGTCATTGACTATTCTATTTCTCAACTATTCTAACCCTCCATAGGACTCTACAGATCAAACCTGCCAAATTTTTTTTTTTTTAGAAAAAAAGTTTACTAAAGATTAATAAATCACGAATTATGGGAGTTACTTTAGAAAAACTCAAATTGTTTGAGAAACAATATCAGAAAAATTGAGTACTGGCAAAAACCCATTTGTAAACCTCGAAAATATAAGTAAAAAAGAAATCAACTTTTTCTCAGAATTGCTTAGTAAATGTGCCCCTAAGTAAACATATTTAGGTCAATTTCATTTCTGAGTGTTTCACAGTCTAACCTACTGTTCCCTCATGAAACTGGGTCTGCTTGTGATATAAAAATTAGACTGCAAGCTTCACAAAGGCACAGACTAATATAAATTGCTGAACATTCTTTGAAAACATAGCAATATATGTAAGCTTTATATAAAGAAATTAATGGCACATAGGGTATTTTGCCCCCAAAACTACCTATTCACTGCAGCACACATGAATCATGTCTAAACCATTTGAATTGTGTAAAGTGTGAAAATGTAGACTTCTGCATTTTAGCGAAATTACACTATTCAAGTGGTTTGTATTCACCAACTCCTGTGTCCTGCAAAGATATTTTTGGATATCTTGATGCCTACAAGAAGCGTGATTTCCCATGAGCAACAAAATGCCCTGTGCACGATCCCTCTTTAAGCCCCTACTTCAATATGTTTTAAGCAACCAAATCTGGCAACGCACATAAAAGCTAAACTACACAGATTTTGATCAGATTTTGTGGGTCAGATTTGATATGACCCCCAAAATCTTGTCATGTAACAGGGGAGGTTTTGTAGGATCCTACAACACCTTATCCCTATAGCTGTAATGTAAGTCGGATGGAATGCATCTATATCTGACAATCGTATCTATAAGAGAAAAAAATTCTTTCAGACACCATAAATGTGGCCATACAATGTAAATTCCCCTTGTTTGGCGAGGTTCCAAGCGACCAGATCTTCTCCCGATACATACGGGTGGCAGGGAGGCCTGTTGGTGGTGCCCATACATGGGCAGATAAGCTGCCCAGTTGGTCTAAAGGACTGATACTGGCCCATGTATGGCCACCTTAAGTTGAATGCAGATGCGGCATGCAGCATTCCTTTCTGAAAGACACATCGTATCAAATGGCAAAGCTTCCACGTAGTTTACACAGATTTTTTAATTTGTGTCATTATGTTTTAGACCATCTAACTATGACGCATTCTATCGACAGACACTATCCTACAAAATCTCCTGTGTAGTTTAGCTCTAATAAGCAAAGGGCTTGAGTACATACCAGAATTGCCATTTACCAAATATTAACATCAGCAAAACAGCTTCATTTCAAAGGGTAATATACTGCTTTTCTAAACATAATATGAAATGTATTAACTCTGACCTTATTAAACCAATTTGGACTCCTCTTTTTTGCAAGAGACAGTGTTGTGCCAAAACCAGCAAGCATTCCTGCAGTTGCAACCATGCCGAGGAAAATCCCACCTGTTAAAAATAAAAATGACAAAAAGCCAATTAAAGGGGATGTAAAAGTAAAAAAACAATATTGCATGTACTGATTGTAAACCTAAAAAGAAGCATATTTGCAATGTACTTAAATTAAAAAATTTTTGCTGTTTCTTTAAAATAACCAATTCTGTGCTTAAACTGTGTACAGGAATCCTTTAATGGCCGGCCAGAGCAGTTTTCTTTCTAGTCTGGCCTGCTGGAGGAGGATTCCTGTACACAGCTTAGGGTTGCCACCTGTCCGGTTTTAAACCAGACAGCCTGGTTTTTAGATGAGCTGCCTGGTTCAAACTGCCTGTTGGGTTTTCAGATGTCTGAAACCCAGGCTGCCCCCGGATTGATGTGAAATACGGCCAATTACAGGCTGCTACGTAATATCCCGCCACTTCACATCATTGACATGCCCCCTTACATCACCATGCCCACCTCCTGATGTCACTGCCCTGGTCCCATCTGGGTATATCTAAAGAGAAAGGTGGTAACCCTAACACAGCTTCAAGGGAGAAGAGATGAAAAGTAAAGTCAGTTACACAAAATTCGGTTATTTTAAGGAAACAGTACAAAATTTCTAATTGAAGCACATTGCAAATATGCTTCATTTTAGGTTTACAATCAGTACATGCAATATTATTTTTTGCCTTTACATCCTCTTTAATACTCACAGTTCTAAAGCATCAAAAATTATTAAAATGTTACAACAATTATCAGAACAGTAAAGATAATGTTCAGGGTAAAGATAAATGTCTCTATTTTGCAAACCTACAGCTATAGATAGAGTGGTGGATAGACCATTCAAATAATGTGCAATATGAACTCTAGTCAGGACAGAGGATTCCTTGACAATAGGAATAATAACTGTTAATAGAATATTTACTGCTATTACTAGAAGTGGAGAAATACCAGAAGCACAAAACAGCGAGGGTTGGTTTATTAGTTAGCAGCCCACAGTGCTAACAAAGCTATTGCCTTTCACTCTTGAAAAGATGTGTGTGTCTGGATAATAAATCCACATTTAATTTCAACTGTATCTACCAGCATTAGTCAGCTAGTATTTTTTTTTCCAAATCTTGAGTTTTTCTTGTATTTGCTGCAGAACAAAAGAAGTATTTTTATTCACAAGGGTGGTTTTAATAATGTCTTATAGTGATTCATTATAAGAACATTTTTCTGCTGTGAAGAAAACTTTTTAACTGATATTTTAATATAATGTTAATAGGTGGATACATTTGTTTTTCTCCTTATAGTCCAATCAAAATCCAAAAATACTCTTGTCATTCTAAACCCAAGATAAACTACAGAAGTGAATATATTCAGGATCCTGGAGCTAGTTAAAATTGTTCTTGCTGATGGTTATTTAAATAGATACTCTCATCAAGTTTTCTGAAGGCCAAGCACTTTTCTCCTGTTCAGTTCTCGACTTTTAGAGGCAGATTTATTAAAATGTGATTTTAGAGCTTAATATATACAAACTTACCCACACTGTATTCATTCTTTTGGGATTTTGAGAAGCACTTCTCAAAGTCCCATAGGAATGAATAGAATGTGTTTGAATTTTTATGTATTAAGCTCTAAACACACATTTTGATAAATATGCCCCTTTATGTTTCTAGACCCTAATCTCTAATGGGTCTTTATCTGTATACAAAATGATATTGAAAACAGTATTGATTAAACTTTGTATAGTGAACTGTATGTCTGTCTTGGTTGTACTCATTCAACCCTTCCATCATTCATTAGTGTTCTGTTATTTTAGAAAGGTCACAAACAGGGATCCTGGTAAAAAAATAAAATACATTGGGGTTGATTCACTAAAGGTCATTAAAACGAGCGCTATTTATAGCATGTGTTAAAAATGTTATCGCTTCTTATTTTTTGCGACTTAATGCACAATTCACTAAAAGGATACTTGCTTTAATTTAGACGCGTTATTTAAGTCGTGATAAGCGTTTTTCTTGCGTTAATTCCCGCTGCTTGCTATATTAGCGCACGATTTAACGCGCGTAACCATTGCGTTCATAACACTACTTTTGTGAAAATGACTATTTCCCTGAAAACTGGAGGCTGCATCACTCTAGGGCCAACACATCCCACTGCAAAGTCCATGTTGTGTTGCCAAAAGCTCACCAACCACAATTTTCTTTAAGTGCCGCCTGCCCCAAGTAGGTGTTAATATTCGCACAGACTAATGCGATATTTAGCGCGTTTAACGCTTTATATGTGTTTGTGAATCATGCGTTATTATTATTTCTACGCGCAAATTAACGCATTGCAGTAGTGCGATATTTAACGCATGCGAAATTACTTTGACGAATCAGCCGTTATTTATCACATCAATTTTAACGCAAAAAAACATGCGATAACGCTTATCGACCTTTAGTGAATCAACCCCATTATATATATATATATACACCGTATTTTCCGGCGTATAAGACGACTTTTTAACCCAGAAAAATTAGGTTAAAGTCGGGGGTCGTCTTATACGCCGGGTACTTGCTTGCAGGGCCCCCCAGCGTCCTCCACCACCCCTCCCGCTCGCCTGCTGCTTCCTCCAGCTGCTTTGGTTGCGCCCCGTACGCGCTGACGTGACGCGTATGCACAGGGCGCAACCAATAAAATTAACCGCTGACCACCAATGAGCCTGTAACGCTTTAAAGGGGTCAGCGGTTAATTTTATTGGTTGCGCCCTATGCATACGCGTCACGTCAGCGCGCACGGGGCGCAACCTAAGCAGCCGGAGGAAGCACCAGACGAGCGTGAGGGGTGGTGGATAAAGCCGTTCCTTCAAAACTGGATGAAGCAGGGGTGGTGGAGGACACTTGGGGGAACTGAAGTATGTGGGGGAGCTGAAGTATGTGGGGGAGCTGAAGTATGTGGGGGAGCTGAAGTATGTGGGGGAGCTGAAGTATGTGGGGGAGCTGAAGTATGTGGGGGAGCTGAAGTATGTGGGGGAGCTGAAGTATGTGGGGGAGCTGAAGTATGTGGGGGAGCTGAAGTATGTGGGGGAGGATGTGGGGGAGCTGAAGTATGTGGGGGAGGATGTGGGGGAGCTGAAATATGTGGGGGAGCTGAAATATGTGGGGGAGCTGAAATATGTGGGGAAGCTGAAGTATGTGGGGGAGGATGTGGGGGAGCTGAAGTATGTGGGGGAGCTGAAGTATGTGGGGGAGCTGAAGTATGTGGGGGAGCTGAAGTATGTGGGGGAGCTGAAGTATGTGGGGGAGCTGAAGTATGTGGGGGAGCTGAAGTATGTGGGGGAGGATGTTGGGGGGAACTGGAGCATGTTGGGGAGGACGAGCTTTAGGACGCTGCGGGGGGGAGATTGAGGATTTTAACTGCAAAAGTTGGGGGTCGTCTTATACGCCCAGTCGTCTTGTACGCCGGAAAATACGGTATATATAAAATATGGTGCAATTCTGTGCTCCTCTCCTGCACTTCTAGTGACAGCAGTCCTATCCCTAGAACAAATAATGTCTACAGGTGATAGATTTTTGCCAACACCTTTATACCTCTGAGCAGTTAAAGCAGGGACATTTCTCCACAAAAAAACTAACACAAGTTATGACTCTGTTATAATTACTTACAGGTAACACAAATCTGCCAGGCAAAGAAATGCAAAAAGTTAAACTGCGCAAAACACGGATGAATTGGGATTCTGGGGTGCACTTTAATAAACGTGTATGCAAAAGACATCTCTTGTGATTAAGCAGGCTGGACAGAAGCTTCAGAAAAAAGGTTCTTTGCAAAGTGCCCAGTAAGCAGGAAGGGAAAGAGCAATGTATTGACCCCTGTACAATCCCCTTACCTTTAATAAGAAACAATTTCTCTCCCGCCCTGCCCGGGCCAGTCTCACTAGCCAGGCTCTGTGCGTTTAGCGCTCCCTGTGTCCCCATAACCAGCGCACAGAAAGTTACTGACAGCGGGCAGCGTGCACACAGCACTCTATGACCCAAACAAACGTAACTCCGCCTCTTCCTGCTTCTGATAAGAAATGCTTCCGGGAGGCAATTCCGTGTAGCGCTGGATGCGATTCTGACTGAAATGGTGGATGATTCTAGCTTAGAGAACGTCTTAATGTATCGGATATGCAGCAACTTCTTTTCACCCCATGCTATTTCAATTGTGTGGCTCTGCCTGGGCAGCCCAAAAAACAAAGTGCCCAATAAAGTTCATCATCAGTTTTGGTTGGGAAGCAAATTTAGGATATTAATTTCTTATGGAAAGTTTCCATTAATTCTGGGCATGAGCCAGAACGAACTGAACAATACAAAGGCCAGCATAACATTTACTTTAAATAGTCTGACAAGCAAGCATACCACTGCTGGTAACACCACATACACATTTTAAGGCAACTGTCTAAAACTGCAGTTGCCTGTGAAGTTGACATAGTAATTATTTTATGGATTGTCTAAGCATATACCCTTTTTTACAGATGCCTGCTGTGATCCCTCGGGATGTATGCAGGCACAGATCCTGGAAACTCAATAAAATAAAATTGCAAAGTTTGAAGTCCTGCTGCTGAGCCTTTTTTTGTTCCTATTTAATTTCTTTTTCTTGCATATTTATCTCCAGTGTTAGCAAACAAGCACCTTAGTCTAAGGCAGGGATCCCTGACCTTTTATGCCTGTGAGCCACATTTCAATGAAAAAAGTGTTGGGGAGCAACACAAGCATGAAAAATGTTCCTGGGGTGCCAATAAGAGCTAAACCAAAACTAGTCTCCTTACCAGAAATTCAAAAATAAGCACCTTCTTTGAGGCCACGGGGAGCAACATCCAAAAATTGGGGGGCAACATGTTGCCTCCGAGCCACTGGTTGGGGAACACTAGTCTAAGGCATGGGTACACAGAGCATTTTCTCCTCTCAGTGCTCTTTCTGCAGGCTGAGAGTAAATGATTAGTTGTTGTAGGTGATAAGTGTAGCAAAATCATGGAAAAAACACGCAATGTGTATCCCAATTATAAAAAAAATAAGTATATTAAAAGGCACCTCAGAGTTCCATGACCTGTAAGGACATGAAATTATCCAGAGTGCAATCACTGCCAGCCAGTTATAGTTTTGTATAGTTCCACTATAGACTCTCCAAGGGGGTTCAGAATTCCTACAATTTTCCTGTTTTTTCCTTTTCTCTTTTTCTATTGTGTTGAGCATTATTTTTTTAACTTAAAGGTCGGCTATAGAAGATATGGACTGGTCTGTATGGATATTGCCCCAACTATGACACAACAGCTACCTTCCCTACTCCTCTATTCCACCTGCAAAGACACATACACTGCACTGCAACCCTGGGTACATGCTCAGAAAAAATATCACATTACACTGCCTTATATATAAGAAATAAGGTTTTGACTATTGTTTGGTTCCAAACTTCCTATGCTAAAGAAGTACATTATTCATTAGTCAATAAGTTATGTTACATCATAAAGCTCTATTTATACACATACATTTTACAGGTCACTGTAGACCTTGTGCATATACATTAATACGCATAACAAATGGATCAGATATATTAAAGTCATGTTAATATAGCAATATATTTATGTTTCAGAATTTTTTACTGATTATTTGTATCTTTGTAACTTTTGGAGAAATATCTTTTCTCCATTAGTGGAACAAGATCCAGAAAACTTTGAAAAATGAAGCAACGCATGTGCCTTCCCACTGGCAATAAAGTGAATCGCTGGTGGGAAGGCACACGCGTTGCTTCATTTTTCAAGTTTAGGAAGTTTGTAACTTTGGGATATTATCTCTTATCTTATCTTATCTGAATGGAAACACATTTCATGAAACTTCTAAAAACAAAACAACACGTGTGCCTTCCCACGGTGATTAACTTTATTGCTGGCGGGAAGGCATTTTTGGGAGATTATTCTCCTGCATTAACCGAGATTTAATTGAAGGCAACAAGCTCCCTGTGTGCCCCTGCCCTAAGGGTGATGTCACACATGGAGATTAGTTATCCATGATAAATCTACTCTTCTACGGGGACCTATAAACACCTAAGAAAGCTAAGACTCTCAAATCATAGGCAAAAAAAAAAAGGTTTTACTTGGTCTGGGAAAACTCATACAATTAAAATGAATATACTCCTGAAATATATCTATTTATTCTCCACGCTCCCTATCCAGATCCCCAAGCTATGAACCATACTTGATTTATACACAAGCAAGGTAATCCACCGAAAATCAAGAAAAATACCTTTGTTACTCCTAAAACGACTATGTTAGGGCTCAAGAGGCATCAGAAAAATAATAAATCCCTAATCAGTATGAGTTGTGGAAATAATTGTAGGGACCTATAGGGTTAACAATTTCTATAGCTTTGAAACCTGCACTTCCTTATTTCACTGGTACTGGACAGATGCCTATGTATCTATTTTGCCCTTTTGCCTTATGACCACTTCCTGCACACTGTAATATAATATTTAGCAGGGGGTGGAGCTTTCTCTTTAGCTTTTCTCTCTTGGCCCAGGTGGATGTGCTCAAGGGAGTCTGGGATCAACACAGCCCAGAAGCATCTAGCCCTAGAGGAGGTCAATATCTCTAGTCTAGAGGAATAGTAACAGCAGTTTAACTTTGTTATACCACTTTCTACGAAAGTGAGTCAGTCAGTTTTATTTTGTAAGAGCAGCTCTTTTGTGCTCCAACCAGGAGAGACAGCGGGAGTAGTCTCCTAAACAGGCTCTGCTTTCTTAGTAACAGGACCGCAGTAGTGACTAGGGTATCAGGCTTAGATAAAATCACTATTTTATACCTAGCAGTGGAAGGTGTAGTTTAACAACACCTTCCTTACTTCAATACAAATGGCAGGCACTCACAGATCCCACGAGCAGGCAAAAGTAGATAAAATCAAAGAAGCTTTATTGTATATACACACGCTTCCACATAATGAAGATGCATCCAGAGTCCATTGCATCCCATGTTCTACTAACCTAACTAGCTGGAAGGGTTACATACTTGTAGTATGATGAATTGTTCAGCTAATGAAAGTACCAGCATAGACCAGGTGTGTATGCAAACTTAATAGTGTGCTACATATACCTTGTAAACCACTTAGGTTTTTATTTTCTTTTGTTTAACAGGACTCAATATTTGCTTTGTTTCTTTTCAGTTAACCAAAGTTTTGGTTATTGTGTGTTACTGCCTTTTCAAATGATTAAGGTATAACGATATTATATAAAAATAAAAAAAATTTACGATGCTTATGTCTTTGAGAATGAGATCATTACTGTAATTGTTAACACTGCAAAAAAAAAAACTAAAAAGATGACTAATTTTCTTAGCTGGGGGCCCTAGTTTGCGCAAAACCTCTTTCCTGCTGAGCAAATATTGAGAGCAGAGATGGTGGAGGGCATGGCGGTTAACCAACAGAAAAGATGGGTATTTTTTTTTTTGTTCGATAACAGAAGTAGGAGGTGTGAACACAGAAGAGACAAGTTGAGAGCTAACCTGCTACGACATTCTATCACACTATGTAACGCTGAGTTACGCCGGCTCGCCACGCCCACAAGGCGGGGACGTTGTGCGTCACTGATAGTCGTGACGCTAGTCTCGCGTGAGGAGACGTGGCGTTGGGGTTTTGTGTAAGACTAGGAACCTACTGGGAGCCTGCTGCGGACTGCTTTTGGGGAGGTGTAAGTAGCGCTCCGGGACTGTGAGATGTTTTAGGAACGGCTGGTCTGTTGGGCAGTATATGCACTTCTTTGGGTTACTGGGACCCCGGGTGTCTCTGAGCTGCAGACTTCGGAAGGGAGGGCGGATGCTTGGGTGACTGCATGTTATTTCCTCTACACAGCTTTCCGTACAGCTTGTCTTGTTGTCACAGAAGTTATAGTGCCGGTGGGGAAGTCACTTTCTGAAGTCTGCAGCTCACTCATAGTAGGGCCCCCTGAAGTCGGAGTAGGTGCACCGCAGCCGGGCCCCCTTTAAGTCCCAAAACCCTCGGGTCCGGCACAACTGCAACCCTCCCGATGGCGGCCTTTTATTCTGGGTTTGCTTTAAGGTAGAGTGGAAATGGGGGCACACTTAACAGGGACCCTTAAGGAAAAATGCTGACAATTTTACAGGACGTAACCGACGTATAATACTGTATATCAGTTATTTCACTGTATGCTCTAACCTGTTTTTCAGCTTGTTATTGAACTGGAGAGCTGGAGAGTCACCGGTGACCAGCCCCCCTGATATATATATATAAATATAGTATGAAAAAGTTTTTATTTTAATTTCCCAACGTTTCTATCACATTATGTGGCCTTTTCAAGGGAGTACAAACACAACAAACAGTGAAGTGCACTGTGGATGCTAGGAGTTGTAACTCAACTGTAGATGGAGGGTCACCATTCATGTTAAGTTGTAAAGCTTTCAAAATGTTGATTCAGATTTGGAATCTGTTCAGCTAAACACTTGCATTCTGCTTTAGATTGTTTGTAATCTTTGCCTTTGCAAATGGCATAAAGACAGCAAAAAGAGGAAACAGCTAAGGTGATTTCTGTTGGTAAACATAAACTTTGACAAATACATTTTCTTAGACATAATTCTTTGCAGTTGTTTTGTCATTACATTTCAGCTGTTAAAAAAATGTTACCATTTACTCCCTATTAAATACATTTTCTCTTATTTTTCTAGGGTAAGAGATGTATGCATATGATGAGAATGGCTGCTGGATTGATTTTTATCTCCTGGAAACCTGCCAAGTAAATTGCAGAGGGATCGGTTACAAATCCTAAAAAAATAAATATTTTGCTTATCGATTATTAGGAATCATTTTCATGGCTGAATTACTTGTTTTGGAAATTTAGAGAAATATGCTGGTGATGTAAAAGGAACATGGACTATTGTAATGGCAACTGCTTTGGTTGGATTCTGTTCATGCTGGATTGTCTCTGCTGCTTCCTGTAACATGTAATCATTTGGTGTTCCGTTCAAAGAAAGGAAACGGGAGACTTCAAAAAACCTTTAATGTGCCTAATGTAAAGAAATATGTTGGTTTAGGATTTAGCCATTTTTTGTGTGTTTGAAAAACAGTTGGGGGTTTTTTTTTTTAAAGTTTTGTTGATAGCAAAGGATTTTCTTCAAGTATCCTTCTGTTGTTGCTATCCTCATTTATTATTAATTTTTTCATATCGGTGATAAGTTACCTTGCAGCGCTACTTTAATAAAGGAAACCACTATTTTTAAAGATGCGTGTATACAAGATATTAGTCATTGCATATCCATTACTACACTTTTCTCGTATTGTCCGTTTTATCATTTTATGGTGATACTGGAAACTGTGGAGGGTGCATCAAGATATTTGCAGTAAACATACGGTGGAGTCCATAAGAATTTTTTTCCTGCTCATATGAATGCCACAACAAATGACCATTGCCATCAAACTTTGACATGCAGAGAAAAAACCACACTGGAAATTGACTATTCACAGTTCAGCATCTTTCCTCCATAGCCTGTGTATATTTTTGTTTTTTCCTTTTTGTTACTTGCAGATATCTACAAAGCCAACCATTTATAATTTTTAAGCTGGGTATCTAGCCCCAAGGGACCTATTCATTACAAGGAAGAACACATAAACATGTTAACACAAGATCTTTGTAAACTAAAAGCAAGGCCTACGTGTTCTTATTTCATTTGATGCAACCTTGCTTTTCATTTTTATTAATGAACAATTTAAAAGCTGCAGAAAGACTTTGAGTTGCATTTATTTGAAGAAGTTGTGTTGTGTTTTTTTGCCCCTGCCAAAACATTTTGTTTATACATAGAATTAAAGCGGAAACACATTCTCTGTAACTGAAGACTTAAGGAAGTGGGCCAATGAAAGAGTGTGGATATAGTGAAATAAACACTCGTGGTACGTCCCCCATGGAGTCTCCTCACATAAAGAAGAAAGCTACTGTACGGAGAAAATGGGAAGTTTTCCCTGGGAGGAACAAGTTTTATTGTGATGGTCGGGTTATGATGGCCAGACAGACAGGAGTCTTCTACCTCACACTGATTCTTATCCTGGTCACCAGTGGTCTCTTCTTTGCATTTGAGTAAGTTGCCTTTTACCTACCATTCTTTAATTGCTTTATGATGTTATACATGCCCTACAAATTGCTTGTTTAGTTAGAAATGTTTTGTGTTTATACAGTGTCGATCACTTCCACAAGTACTGCTGATCAAAACACTGAATATGTTTTGTTATTTTGTATTGGGAAGAGTTTGTGTAGAGTTGTTGTTTCCAAAAGTTTGTTGTGCTCAAGTGAGAATTTATTTTACAAATAGGCAAAAACAGGGGTTGCAGTGGCATTTATAGGGTGGGTGTTGAGAGGAAACTGTTGTGAGTGAATACAGAATTTAAACTCTGAGACTTACACATTTAGCATGTTGATAAGGGAAAAATGAATGTGCATGGGAGGTCATAAATAAAGCACCATACACCTTTTCTATGTAGGGTCATCCAAGTTATGATGCACAGTATTTAGTAGTGATAAGTCTACAGCAACTAGAATTGGAGTTATCCCATACAGTTCTTTAGTTCAGCTGAGTGGTAGGGAATTTCCTGTTATTTTAAACCATAAGAACAATAACAAACAAAGTGCTTTTTCAATGTAACAGTTAATAGGGTGGTCCCCCAAATACTCAGCGATTCTTGGTGGAGTTCTTTGAAACCAAATCTTCAGTATAGTAGAAACTGTGTGATCGTGTGCTGCCTCCTCATAAGAACAACCCTCCCTTTTTAGATGGGTCTCAGATGTGTGTAATCGTGTTGATGGAAGCGCATGGAATTAGAGAAAAACAAAAGCAAAACTAGTGCAATACGTACAAAACTTTCTTTGTGACTAAAACGCTAGAAGATTTTTAGCGTTCTAATTTGGTGCAAAATGTGCAAATATATTAAGTGAATCGAACAATCAAAAGTGCTTATATATCAGCCCAATGCAGTGTATCACACCCACACGATGTGTCCAAAGTAAATGCTCACCAGATTTGATTAAAATAAGAGCATGTAGAGAAGTCAATTCGGCTATTGATTGCAGTGCATCCTTAGTCCTCAGAGTATATGGAATGAAGAGGAATCGAAAATAGTATAAAATCGTTTAATATATACAATAAAGCCCCTGCACAATGCAGGCTACTTACAGTGTGAAGCAGTATATCAGACACAACAAAAATCCCAACGCGTTTCGTGTGCTCACGGCACGCTTCCTCAGGAGCAAAAAGTGCTTTTTCAATAATGGGTAATCGCCTCTCCCATGGATGACAAAGCATCCAGGTGGCAGCAGCCCCAGAATTGCCACTGGTAATGGAAAGCATTGTCCTAAGGAGTTTCATCCCCTGTGTTGGAATAAAAGAATTACCCTCCTATGTTGAAAACATTGTGATGGGATTGTGTTTAAGCTGCCAGGGAATACGCATTTGGGTGAGCCACTTTGAGGTTTAGACTTTTCACTACTTGAATCCTGTACCTTATACATTACTGTACATTATTATTTTGAATCTAGAAAGTTGACTATAACAGGAACATAAGATCAAGTAATATATTAAAAAGGGCATACAGTAGAGGAAGTATAGTGGAATTGTGTCAGATGAGTGAGAAAATAAAGACGTATAATGAAAGCCAGTGGGGCATAGCAGAGGTTCTAGGCAAGGATACACTACAGACACATCCTAGTGCAAGGCTAGATTGCAGTTGTAAATTACAGCCATTTCCACCATCTTCTCCTCCTTTAGAGATCTTGTGACAGAAATAGCTCTCTTCAAATTTTAATAATCTGGTTATACCCAGTGACCTGTAAGCGATGTCAATAAGTGACATTTCTGACAGTATTTCTGCTCTTAAGTTCTTTATTTAGCCACATATTGGTTAACCCTTTACTTGTCCCCATATCAGAATACAAATTTTTAGTTTACTCTTCATGATTCTCATCCAGCTATTCTTTGCATGGGGTATACCTATAGCAGTGATCCCCAACCAGTGGCTTGTGAGCAACCAATCTCTTGTTGCTCCCAGTGTCCCCAAAACAGGTGTTAATATTTAATTTCCGGCTTGGGGGCAAGTTTTGGTTGCATAAAAACAAGATGTACAACCAAATAAAGCCTCCCGTAAACTGATATGCATAGAAGCTACTAAATAACTAATCACAGCCCTTATTTGGCACCCCATATTTTTTTATTTTTGTGTTGCTCCCCAAGTCTTTTTACATTTGACTGTGGCTCACAAGTAAGAAAGGTTTGGGATCCGTGACCTATAGGGTATACCTTTGCTAATGTAGACTTATGCAGACTCGCTGTACAGACTGCGATTGTCAGGGACTTGCCCCTGGTATGAAGAATGCCATTTAGAGGCATCATTCTGTGTGCAGATTTTTCCTGAAAAAAAAATATCGCCCAAATTGGATTCAGTGCATACAGGAAGCATGCACGTGCTAGAATAGTGCTTTTAGAATAGTAAATAAGTCTTTAGGCTAACTTTTGTACTCTTATTTCCATAAATACAGTTTGACTATATTCTATATGGATATGCACTGAATTTAAGTTTCACATCTAGTCATAGCCTACCTTTTCCTGTTTGTTTCATCCATAGTTTATTCAGTTTTTTAAGGATATCTTTGTTCTCAAAACCCGAAAATAATAACAATAAAAACATATACAGCATCTTTTTGTGAGGAATGCAATTTTATTAACTATGTTACTTGCTGTAGGATTACCGGATCACTGAAAATTTAAAGGACATGTATTACACACATTCACTAAGGCTCTGTACAGATTAATTTGGTTTAAATGCAGTCATTGTATCCCTGCTGATTTTATTTCTGTGGTTGAAGTTTATTCGTCTGATAATTTAGTAGTCATGCCTCATGTGGCTATCAGAACCAAAGAAAAGTAAGGAAGAACTCTTAAGGCTTAGCCAAGCTGTGTCCTAAAATGTTTAAATCCTAAACTTATTGTAATTACTTTCAGGATCATTGCACCCTACCTAGCTTTGCAATTTCTGATTTGGGATGTTCAGCTGCAGCAAAGACCCAAAGTGCTTATACATACACTTCTTTGTTATTATCTATAGCAGCTCCTGATGCTTTGTTCCCACTGCCTATGCTTAGTGTGCAAAAGAAAAAGCATTGTCCCAACAGGCTATGGCATTACTTGTTTATTCTTTCCCTACACAGCATGGAGGGGCATATCTACAGTCTGCAGTGCTGGGTATGTCTACCCTTCTGCCACCTCAATAAAGTTTTATGCCTATTTTTTTAAAACATTTAAAAATCTCATTTTAAACTGTCAGTAGGTTGTCTACATGAAACCTTTAACCTGATTTATACCAGTGCTCGACATTCTTTTTACAGTTATTTCATCTTGTCCGATTTCATATTGCCTTGTAAATAACTGTTTTTAAACAATACAGTGTAAAGAATTGAATTGCTAGGATTTCCTTTTTTTATTTCTAATTCTGAATATTGGGTTTCCTGATAACAAATCCCATGCCATATTACGAACTTATACTTGTGAACAGTCTAGGTGCAGTTATCATTAAATAACACAGGTTATTCTGAATGTTTGGCCTCATTAATTGATCGTTGCACATTCTCATTACCCCAACACATTCAGTTATTACAACCTAACCAGTTTTATGCTCTTGCAAACAGGGAAATTATTAAAATCCCAGGTTGCATAATTTTCCTTGCTGTGCTGCCAGAAAAATTTGGCTGTTGTCGGTAGAAGATGGTTAAGTGGGTTACTTGAAAATAGCATGCTACATCTTTATTCAACCCTCACAGTCAGAATCTCTAGCTCTAAAGTCCAGTCGACTGAAATTGAATTCAACTGATAAAGATGTCCATTTTTTTTTTTTTTTTTGCTGCTCTTTCTTAATTGACTGGTGTCCTACTTTATCCAGCTGGTGGTGTTTGACTGTTCACTAGCAGAAATTTTCAGTTGGGATTATATATTTTAAATGGTTGTAAGTGCCATGCAGCACTTTCTAATCCATTAAGTTACATATGATTCATAAAAGCATATGTCTTCCATTCTGTTGCCATGGTAGCCTGGTTGAATTGGGATATTGTAAACTATTCGCAGGGGTTTGAAAATGAAATGTCAAATCTGACGATACTTTTTATGTACCTTTTTTGTGTTTTCAATATTTTGTAAAAGAACTTGACAAAAATGAAAGTGCCCAGTGACCTTTTTTATTTTTTGCTTCATGCTCAAAGCAATATCTGTAAGATGTTTAGATACATCTTTTTTGTTTTCTAGACATCTGTGCTCCAGTATTCTCTGCAGTATGTAAGAAGTCATTGTACCATCAAATTTTAGCAGCAAAATTTTGCATAGTACAGAGGAAAACCTACATTGAAAGAAACTGCAAGTCTGTACCATTATAGACATTAGGAAAACCTATATAGGAGTCTCTGCTGTAGAATAGTAACATTTACAGCTCTGTTTAGCTAGACATGCTCCCAATGACATTACACAATACCTCCTGACTGCTAGACTATGCATTATTCTGACTTCTTGTAATAGGTTTATAAATGCAGTAGAAGCTGTGTGACGTGGTAAGAGGCTCTGTGCCACCCTGTCACAGAGACAGTGGCCTCTTAGGGCTTTGACATGAGGAGATTACTGGGCTGCAACAAATCTCAATCTCAATCACCTCCGAATGCCTTCCCACCAGCTTTAATGTAAATTGCTGGTGAAAGAATATATGCATTGAAGTTGCCTTGTGAAAAAATTTCAGGCGACTGTATATTTAGAGAGTAAGAGAGTATCAATAATGTACCCCCCCCCCCAATTATATACATATAAGGATATTATTAAGTCACTGTGGCGTTCCATAACCGTATAAAAGCACAAGGAAAAAGGCCAATACCTTTTATACAGGTCATGGAACCCCAAGATATGGGGGGATTAACTTCATATTTAACAGGGGGAGCATTATTTACTATAATACACAACTGTCTGTGAGTCATGTGCCAGAAATTGCAACAGCACAAGGGAAGAAAGGCTGCACTCCTTCACCCATAAAAACATTCCTTTTTAATTTGTTAAAATCATGGGTGACAACTATAATGCAAACAGCATTTTGGGTAAAAACCCTTAAAGGAAAACTATACCCTTCAGAATGAATTATTAACAAACACTGATGGGGCTGTGTGCTCCCTCAGAGATCACATGACAAGAAATAATGCAGCTCTAACTGTAACAGGAAGAAGTGTGGAAGCAAAAGGCAGAACTCTGTCCATTGATTGGCTGATATGGCCTACCATGCACTGCGAATCCTATGATCCCAGGAGGCCCTTAATTCTTAAAATAGAAAAATGGCCTTTCTTCCCTTGTGCTGTTGCAGTTTATGCAGCGTTGGAGCACTTCACTTATTTGGTAAGAACCCATCTCCAGTCTTTTTTCTTTTCCCTGGTCTATGTGAAGGCACTATTTTTCTTATGTTTTATGTGACCAAAATGACATCACTAAGCACCAATCATAACTGACATCACTAAGCACTGTATAAAAGGATATATTTTACAGGATATTCAAACATTTATAACAGTCCCTAGTAACAATCCTTTTGGGTTTGTTTAATGTTTAAATTATTTTTTTGGACTTAATGTGTTTTGATTCAAATTACAGAAAAATCCAAGAGCCCAAGCATTCTGAATAACAAGTCCCATACTTGTATGTGTGTGAATATATAGTATAGTGAATAAAGTACCCCTTATTGTGAAATATGAGGATATTATAAGCCACTGAGGAGACCCATGACCATATAAAAGCATGGTGCTGAAGGCCAAGTGCTTTTATACAGGGCATGGAACGCCTAGGTGACTTGTAATATCCTCATTTCACAACAGGGGTACTTTATTATAATGCACAAGTTTCAGTGAGCCATGTGACAGAAATCACAAAGCATCAATTATAACTGATGACTACTTACCACTGCTTATAGGGATATCATTTACAAGGATATTCATGGCTCTTGTGTATTTTATATTTTTATGTGTGTGAATAATGTATCCTTTATTGTACAATATAAGGATATTATAAGGCACTGAGGCATAGTGAGAGAGTCAACATATATGTGTGTGTGTCCTGAGGAGAAGAGCAGAGAGGGATGTAGACGATAGTTATAACCAGACAACATGCTGACCTGAGGATATACACTGCTCAAAAAAAAAAAAAAAAAAAGGGAACACTTAAACAACACAATGTAACTCCAAGTCAATCACACTTCTGTGAAATCAAACTGTCCACTTAGGTAGCAACAATCAATTTCACATGCTGTTGTGCAAATGGAATAGACAACAGGTGAAAATTATAGGCAATTAGCAAGACATCCCCAATAAAGGAGTGGTTCTGCAGGTGGTGACCACAGACCACTTCTCGGTTCCAAATGTAGAAGTAGAAAAAGCTAGCACCGTCCACACTAACCATACACGTTCAAAAAATAACTGTCTATACTCTCACATTGAGATTAGATGGAATAGAATCCCCTACTCTGCTAAACAGTGACTTTAGATTATAGGGAAACCCGATCTGAGTTCTCCTTATATGGCAACATTTTCGTAACAATTGTTGCAGGTTTATCACAATCTCTCCCTGACTGCCTTCACAGGGCTGTTTAAGCAGAGAATTTCGATACAAAAGTTATCTTTCAAACTGCAACAATTTAGCGAATTTAATCAGACAGGTTTACTCTGAGCAGCCTCACACTACCTCATAGTTCTTATTGTTATTGAACATCACCCCAGGCGATTTTTAATGGGGATTTCTTTAAGATATACTTCACCTTTTAAGTTTGATTAATAAAGGTTAAGTTTTAATTTCCTATCCTATTTTGATCAAGTGAATTACCTGTTAATAATCATTACCTTTTCCTGGGATTAACGGTGCAAAGCTCTGAAGTCTATACAGGGACCACCTGCTAGCGTGTCTCCCTGTTTTTCTCTTTTTCTTTACACTTCTCAGTTCCTATGCTTTCTGGCTGATGTTTTGGTCACTTTTGAATGTTGGTGATGCCTTCACTCTAGTGGTAGCATGATATGGAGTCTACAACTCGCACAAATGGCTCAGGTAGTGCAGCTCATCCAGGATGGCACATCAGTGCGAGCTGTGGCAAGAAGGTTTGCTGTGTCTGTCAGTGTAGTGTCCAGAGCATGGAAGCGCTACCAGGAGACAGGCCAGTACATCAGGAGGCCGTAGGAGGGCAACAAACCAGCAGCAGGACCGCTACCTCCACCTTTGTGCAAGGAGGAACAGGAGGAGCACTGCCAGAGCCCTGCAAAATGACCTCCAGTGGGCCACAAATGTGCATGTGTCTACTCAAACAGTCAGAAACAGACTCTATGAGGGCCCCACGTCCACAGATGGGGGTTGTGCTTACAGCTCAACAGCGTGCAGGACGCTTGGCATTTGCCAGAGAACACCAAGATTGGCAAATTCGCCACTGGCGCCCTGTGCTCTTCACAGATGAAAGCAAGTTCACACTGAGCACATGTGACAGACGTCTGGAGTCTGGAGACACGCCGTTGATAACGTTCTGTGGCCTGCAACATCCTCCAGCATGACCGGTTTGGCAGTGGGTCAGTAATGGTGTGGCATTCTTTGGGGGACTGCACAGCCCTCCATGTTCTTGCCAGAGGTAGCCTGACTGCCATTAGGTACCGAGATGAGATCCTCAGACCCCTTGTGAGACCATATGCTGGTGCGGTTGGCCCTGGGGTCCTCCTAATGCAAGACAATGTTAGACCTCATGTGGCTGGAGTGTGTCAGAAGTTCCTGCAAGAAGAAGGCATTGATGCTATGGACTGGCCCGCCCGTTCCCCAGACCAGAATCCAATTGAGGACATCTGAGACATCATGTCTCGCTCCATCCACCAACGCCACGTTGCACCACAGACTGTCCAGGAGTTGGTGGATGCTTTAGTCCATGTCTGGGAGGAGATCCCTCAGGAGGCCATCCGCCACCTCATCAGGAGCATGCCCAGGCATTGTAGGGAGGTCATACAGGCTCGTGGAGGCCACACACACACACTACTGAGCCGCATTTTGACTTGTTTTAAGGACAAAAGTTGGATCAGCCTGTGGTGTTTTTTCCACTTTAATTTTGAGTGTGACTCCAAATCCTGACCTCCTTGGGTTGATAAATTTGATTTCCGTTGATAATTTTTGTGTTATTTTGTTGTTGGCACATTCAACTATGTAAAGAACGAAGTATTTAATAAGAATATTTCATTAATTCAGATCTAGGATTTCTTATTTTTGTGTTCCCTTTATTTTTTTGAACAGTATATATGTATGTATGTGTATGTATATATGTGTGTATGCATGCGGAAGCCGCACTTGCAGGACTTATGAAAAATGAAAAGTTTGCTTTATTGCCAATTGATGCCAGGGCCAGACGAATCACCGACCTGTGATTATTCATTCTTGTACGAAAAGCTGTGATGCATTTACCGATATAGTAAAGGCCACAAGGCACATAATGCAGTATATCACATATTCCGAAATACATGTCAGTCTATGTCTAATCAGATACTTTTTCCCGGAGTGTGGATGAGCAAACGTCACTCCGGTGATCAGACAACCACAAGTTTTGCAATTACCACATGGATAGCAACCAGGTTTACTCTTCCTTAGCCATGTGTCTGGTATCTCTGGTTTTAAATCTGTCACCATAAGTATGTCACGAAGTGAACGTCCACGTCGATATGCACACACTGGATGTGGCATGTTAGTAAATAATAATAATTGTCAATTCAGCATTCAAAAAGTCAGTAGAGTATCCCCTCTCAAGAAATCTGTCCCGCATCTCATTAGCTTGTTGAAGTGCGATTACGGGATCCGTATTGATCCTGGATACTCTCAAGAATTGAGTGTAAGGAATATATTTAATCACCATAGGTGGAGGGAAGGAGAGAGAGAGAGATCTTCCATTTTTGCGCTCCCAGGCGATCTGTGATTCTATCAGACGTGAGTGCCTGTTGCTTGGACTTCTGTTTTTATATATATATATATATATATATGTGTGTGTGTATTATCAACAGAGCGGCCATACCACAGTAGAATAAGTTGCTACGCGAAACCAATTTTAGATCATAGCATAATTTTGAGCCTTTTAAAGGGCTTCATACATTTTTGTCCTTTAAACGACTTTGTTCAGTGTGTGTTTTCTACCTATCATTTTCATTTTTAAAAATCCATATTCAGGTTTATAGATGAGTTTATTATACAGGGGTTTAACTGGAAAATTAAGTGCTCTCAGCTTTGTTTGCTGTTCTGCAAATAACAAAAATCATGTATTTTCATTTTTATGTACAGTGAGGAACATAAGTATTTGAACACCCTGCGATTTTGCAAGTTCTCCCACTTGGAAATCATGGAGGGGTCTGAAATTCACATTGTAGGTGCATTCCCACTGTGAGAGAAAGCATTTAAAAAAACATTCAGGAAATCACATTGTATGATTTTTAAAGAATTTATTTGTATTGCACTGCTGCACATAAATATTTGAACAACTGGCCATCAGCAAGAATTCTGGCTCTCAAAGACCTGTTACTCTGCCTTTTAAAGTCCACCTCTACTCCACTCATTAATCTAAATTAGTAGCACCTGTCTGAGCTATTTAAAGACACCTGTCCACCCCACAGTCAGTCAGACTCTCAACTACCACCATAAGCAAGACCAAAGAGCTGTCAAAAGACACCAGAGACAAAAGTGTGGACCTCCACAAGGCTGGAAAGGACTATGGGGCAATTGCCAAGCAGCTTGGTGAAAATAGATCAACTGTTGGAGCAATTGTTAGAAAATGGAAGAGGCTAAAGACGACTATAAGCCTCCCTAGGACTGGGGCTCCATGCAAGATCTCACCTCGTGGGGTATCACTGATAAGAAAGGTGAGGAATCAGCCCAGAACTACAAGGGAGGAGCTGGTCAATGACATGAACAGAGCTGGGACCACAGTTTCAAAGGTCACTGTCGGTAGAACACTACACCGTCATAGTTTCAAATCATGCATTGCACGGAATGCTCCCCTGCTCAAGTCATCACATGTCCAAGCCCGTCTGAAGTTTGCCAATGACCATCTGGATGATCCAAAGGAGGCATGGGAGAAAGTCATGTGGTCAGATGAGACCAAAGTAGAATTTTTTTGGTCTAAACTTCACTCGCTGTGTTTGGAGGAAAAATAAGGATAAGTTGCATCCCATGAACACCATCCCTACAGCATGGGGGTGGTAACATCATGCTTTGGGGGTGCTTTTCTGCAAAGGGGACAGGATGACTGCACTGTATTAAGGAGAGGATGAATGGGGCCATGTATTGTAAGATTTTGAGCAACAATCGCCTTCCCTCAGTCAGAGCATTGAAGATGGGTCATGGCTGGGTCTCCCAATATGACCATGACCTGAAGCATACAGCCAGGATAACCAAGGAGTGGCTCTGTAAGAGGCATATCAAGGTTCTGGAGTGGCCTAGCCAGTCTCCAGACTTAAATTCAATAGAAAATCTTTGGAGGGAGCTGAAACCTTGCTCAGCAACAGCCTTGAAACCTGACAGATCTAGAGGAGATCTGTGTGGAGGAGTGGGCCAAAAGCCCTGTTGCAGTGTGTGCAAACCTGGTCAAGAACTACAGGAAATGTTTGACCTCTGTAATTGCAAACAAAGGCTTCTGTACCAAATATTAACACTGATTTTCTCAGGTGTTCAAATACTTATGTGCAGCAGTGCAATACAAATACATTCTTTAAAAATCATACAATGTGATTTCCTGAATTTTTTTTTAATGCTGTCTCTCACAGTGGGAATGCAACTACAATGTGAATTTCAGACCCCTCAATGATTTCTAAGCGGGAGAACTTGCAAAATTGCAGGGTGTTCAAATATTTGTTCCCCACTGTATTGGTTTTTAAATATCATCTTAATTATATTTAGCAAAAGCTCCATTCATTGAGCTTACGGTGAACTTGAAGGAATATTTCTATTTTAATATAATTAATTAGTAGAGTGACCCAAATAGCAAAGCTAAGACTCAGAAAGCAACACCACATGTTAAAAATGTGTAATTTTTAGTAGCGGAAAACTCTCAATCTTCATGCAGCAGCAGAAACGGATTGCTAGTAGTCATGAGTGAATCTGTCCAGTTCCGCTGGAAAGTTCTCGAAATGCATTGAAATCAAAGGGGCTGATTTACTTACCCACGAACGGGTCGAATGGAGTCCGATTGCGTTTTTTTCGTAATGATCGGTATTTTGCGATTTTTTCGTATGTTTTGCGATTTTTTCGGATTCTTTACGAATTTTTCGTTACCAAAAAAAAAATTCGTAAAGAATCCGAAAAAATCGCAAAACATACGAAAAAGTCGCAAAATGTTCGTTTTCAAGTCGGAACTTTTCCAATTCGGGTCGGATTCGTGGGTTAGTAAATCAGCCCCATAGTGTCAATATTTTTTTTTTTTTACGTGGCAGGGTTTTTTTTTAATGTAACGAATGACAATTTTTTTTCTTATGTGTACAACTTTTTTCACACTTCAAATGCATTATAGTCAATGGTTATTTTATCTCTGTTGCACTGCACGTCAATTTTTTCTTACACGTGAAACTTTTTTTTTTTTTTCGCATGAAATGTGGAATTTTACCACAAATCCATGCCTGGCACAAAAATTTGCATGGTAATTTCGTATGAGCTTGCCTTAAAGATATAGGAGGGACTACAATGGCATATATTACCCTTTAAAACTGCATCCATATGTTAGAGAACTTATTGCATGATTCATTGCTCTTATGTGTCCACAGCAGTTACTTATTAGGCATGCAGCTTGTGGATTTTATTTATTTTTAAAAATAGATATGGAGCTGCTTAGCACTGAACAGGGCATTCAACTGTCTTCTGATAGAAGGCTTAAAAAAAGATTTTTTTTTTGTGTGGTGACTGTCTATACTACATTTTGTGCATGTGGCGTGTGCCATGGAAAACAGTACAATTCATTTTCATTCTGCATCAGTTTTAGTGTGGTATATGCCCAGAGTATAGTAAAAACATCTGTAATGCATTGCTGCTGGTGAGCGTAGATAAATACAAAGTTATAATTGTTTGGTACTCTCCAGAGACTATAAAAACAAACTGACCAGTACTGCAGAGTAGGCCACTGATATCTTCCCTGCTCCCAGCTATCCCCTCCGCTGGATGGGTTCATGCACAGTACAGAGCTTCTTTGGTGATTGCTGTACTGCACTTGTGCCCCACTTAAATCAGCAATGGGGATACCTGTGAGCAGGGAAGAAAATGGCAGCTGCACACTCTGAGGGAAAATGAACCTTTGATCCCGCACCACAAGTTAGTAAATAGTCAGTTGGAATGGCCTAACAATGTGGCACCACCCAAGCGATTTTACATTTTTGTTCTCTCTTAAAATAACGCTTCAATTTGCATAATAAGTAATAATTGCCATCCTAGCAAAATTGGGACAGCGCATTCTCAACCACCTCATGCATAGTTGATCATTTTAAATTAATATTCTTCACATGCATAAGGAAATTTGTGTTTTTTTTTTTTTTTTTTTAAATCCCCAAAATAATGTTGCAAGATTAATGAAGTAAATTTAGGTCACTTATGTGATGTGGCTCATAAAAAATGCAAGCCAGAACCTGACTTCTGTATTATCACATTGTAGAAAATGGAAATTACTTTCAGGGAAAACTGGTGCTGGAATATGCATCTAAAATATAGGTCAGTTTTACTCAGTTAATTGTACATGACTTCATACTCATATTTATTTCAGTAGTATTTATTTTGGCTGTATAAGATTAAAATGTTTTGTATAGTTACGTTATAATTATTTGTAGCCTAAGATGACTGTTACTGTTGAACATTAACTTTTTTTTTTTGGATAAATTAAAACTTTTCCAAAATGAGGTGAAACAGTTTTTCCTATGCAACGTTATACATCAGGGCTGTCCAACTGGCGGCCCGCGACCCCCCTCTGTGTGGCCCCCCACCTGTCTGGCTGCTTTGATGGTTTCCCTTTGTGTAAGCTTTAAATGGTATCAGGGCTGTCGAACTGGCCCCCTTCATGGTTCACACCTCAGATTCAGGCTGTAATCCCCCTGTATTGTTTAAACATGTAATCCCCTGGGTTGTTCACACCTTTTAATCCCTACATTGTTCACCCCCTGCAATGTTGACACCTCAGGCTCAGGCTGAAATCACCCACATTGTTCACCTGTTCACACCTCAGACAGTAGACTGTAGGAGCAGTAGAAACCCACAAATAAACCCTGCACACTACAAAAAACATATACTGAGGTGGTACTGCAATTAAAAAGTTTTTTTAATATATAGTTATTGTACAGACTGTAGGAGCAGTGCCAGCATGCAGGCAGGGTAGGGCAGGCTGAGTATGGCACACACATCCAGCATAGGGCAGGCAGAGTATGGCACACACATCCAGCATAGGGCAGGCAGAGTATGGCACACACAGGCAGCATAGGGCAGGCAGAGTATGGCACACACAGGTAGCATAGGCCAGGCAGAGTATGGCACACACAGGTAGCATAGGGCAGGCAGAGTATGGCAAACACAGGCAAGGTAGGGAAGGCAGAGTATGGCAGGTTTTTGCTGTACTGCCACCATTAATATGGGTATGGTCATGTGATAACATGGGTGTGGTTTCAAGTGGGTGTGGTTTAAAAAATGGGAGTGGTCAAAACTGGCTTCCGTTATTGGCCCTCCACCATGTAGGACGGAAAAATTCCGGCCCTCGGCACCACAGTAGTTGGACAGCACTGTTACACATTATGAAGCTAAACCCAACACTTTTTCCTCTCATCACAGTATCTCTTTAACTGAAAATAGCTATTTTTGTTAAGTCAAAGTTTATCGTGTTTGCTTTTCTTTCAGTTGTCCATATTTGGCTGTGAAGATTACACCTGCAATTCCTGTTATAGGTGGGATACTTGTCTTTTTTGTAATGGGGACCTTGCTGAGGACCAGTTTCAGTGACCCTGGGGTTCTTCCCCGTGCCACCCCAGATGAAGCTGCAGATTTGGAAAGACAAATAGGTAACAATATAATTGGCTTAATGTATGCATACAGTGCTTGTAAAGGTATCCAGTCACATGACCAATTCATTCATGCTACTATCATACACTTCAGTTTTGTTCTATGATATTTGTATTTGCAGATTGCTCAAAATTAGTATTTTTAGTGCGACTTTATATTATGTGAGAAAAAACAGAAATGCCGTTTATGCAGGTATGGGACCTCTTGTGCAGAATGCTTGGGATCTCGGAGTTTTCGGATAAGTTATCGTTCTGTAATCTGGATCTTCATACCTTAAGTCTACTAAAAAAAAAAGCTATTAAAGATTATTAGCTTTAATAAGCTTTATCAGAAAGGTCTATGTAAATACAGCCATAAGCACTTAAATAATGCTGCCTTTATCAAAAGAAACAGGATTTCTTGTCTCTTTTCTTGTAAAGGTGTTCCAATGTCTGACTTCCTCTCTCAGAAACAGCCGTAATTCCTGGGACCAGATTTTGGGCAGTGCTCTCCTCCCCCCCTCCCCTCTCCTGCTTCCCCCCCCCCCCCCCCACCAGAATGCTAAGAACTCCCTCCCCCCCTCCTATAGGAATGTGTAATCTCAGATATAACGGCTAGAGACTGCAGGAAGGAAGCTACCTAAAATGGCAGCTGCTATCTTAAGCAAAAGGAGAAACCTTCTAAAGTTGTTTATGGTTAATGGTTTCTGCAGAATAAATATATTGTTCTAAGTGGCACTAATGTGGCAAATCTATTGGCAGTAAAATACTCCTTTAAGCCCAATAGGGTTGTTTTGCTTTTGGGAAGAATTTATTATATCTTAGCTGGTATCAACTACAAGGTACTATTTTATTAAAACAGAGAAAAAGGTAATCATTTTTATTCATTTTAATTATTTTATTATTTGAGATGGCCTTCTGGTCCTTCCCATCATTCAGAGCTCTCTGAACAACTGGTTACAGGAAAATAGATCACATTCCTGTATAAAGTATTAGCTTTCCCACTTCAACATTTAGTACAAACTAATTTTAAAGTAATAATTACCTTCTTTAATATTACCTTTCTTTTTGTAGTTCAGTCTCATTGCTTTCATATGAATTTCCCTTTTTATATCCAGGAAATTTCAGTGAGCACAGAAAACTGTAATTTATATGTATTAAAGACCAATCTTTTTTGTGAGTATATGTATAAAATATGTTTAGTCAGAAACGTCTTTTGTTATTTTGCTTATGGGGTTCTAAATATGGCTATGCTGACTTTGCATGTCACTTACAGAGAAGAATATTAAAGTGATGCCTAAATTTATGCTCATTGAACAGAAACAGCCTTTCTTGTTTATCTTCCAAATACGTGAAAATTGAATTTGTTTTGTATTCCTGTTAATTTTTAATGTGCCTCTTTTCTCTTCATGATCTGTTTAAAATTGCCCTAAAACATGAAACAAGTATGTACCACTTAAAGGAGAACTAAAGCTTTACTAAAGAAGTAAGGCAGAAATGTTGTACCAGCCCAAGGCAACCACAGCCCTTTAGCAGGAAGATCTGTGCCTCTAAAGATGCCCCAGTAGCCCCCCATCTTCTTTTCTGCTGCTTCACTGCACATGTTCTGTGCTGCTGTTACTTACCTGAGCTTAGGGACCAGCTCACAGTATACTGTATATAAAGAATAGAAATGTCACGATAAAAGGCTGATAAATAATACAGATTATTAGTGCATGGTAGCTCTGAAACAAGTGCAATTAACATCAGAGATTAATAATCAGTCCTGTAGCATTACCTTCTATGACTGACAGCTCAATTTTTGCTTGATAATTTGCAACAACCCCTAAGTTGAGCTTCTTAACAGCTGCCCATTAGTGATGTGCGGGTTGGGCTGATAGCCGCAGGTCAGGTGGGTTTGGGCCAACCTCAGCACATCAGTTGAGGGTTGCTGGTGGGTTCGGGTTGAGCTCTTCTGCTCACCCTCCCTGCCCATGATCTAACACTGCCAGCTTACTTTTCTGGCTCTCTAATTTATAGGCGTGCATACGACATGCCCAGTTGCGTTTGTAACAGCATTGTGTTGCAGGTCTGTAAATAGAGGGGAGAAGTCGAGTAGGGTTGGGAGCAGGCAGGTTAGTTTTGGGTGCAGTTTGAGTATTTCTCGACTCGCACATAACTACTGCCCAGAGCACACTGAGCATATGAGTTTCATAGACACTGTTAACTGATTTAAGTATGGTGACAATTTTGAAGTACTGGATCATTACTAATACAGAAATACTGAGCCTTTATGCTTGTGCAATAAGTTCATCATATAAAATGGCATTTTTAGTCAAATTCATTTTTAGGGTTTAATTACCTTTAAAGTGGCTCTGACACTAAAAAACTACTCTTTAAAATCTGAATCTACATAAAAAAATTCACTATAGGTCATGTTGATAATTTTTTGCTTAAAGGGCTGCTTTTGTAAGTAATTGGTACTTGAAGTCCTTAAACCTGACTGTTTTTCCCAACCTTTCCGTCCCTTCTCAACCCGTCAGTTATAGCTTCTAATGCTAACGGCCTACTACTGCTAAACAAATATGGCAGCCCCCCACCCCCTCATAGAGGAACATGGGGGATCAGATAGGTAATGTAAAAGCATCGGGCAAATACTTTTATGGCAAATTATAAAGCTCATGCAAAGACAGTGTTATAATTTATTTAAAAAACAGTTTTATTTCAGGTGTCAGTTTCTTTAAAAATAGTTTCCATGTTACATTTACCTGTAACTAGTTTCATTTCCAGTCATCTTCCTTGGGGGTGCGGAAGCATTCATGCACACTTGCTAGACTGTGCTAACAAAAGGAGCTGTTTTTTTTTAATAGAAACTGTGTGCTGAGACTTGTGTGTCAGATTGACAGTGTTTGTTTTCAGCCATAAATCTGACATGCTGAGTGACAAGTGCAAAACATTTTAGGCTACTCACCCCTTTAACACACAATTTAGCCATAATAATTGCTGCAGAAACTTGATAATTGACATATTAACCACAGATGTAAGATCAATATAGATTTACAATATTTGTTGCTGCATGTCTATTTATCCATACTTAACTTCATTTGTAATTTGTACACTCTACTATGATATTTAAAAGTTTTACTTTATTAAATGAGAAAAATGTAAGTAAAATTCTCAAACTTTGCCAAAGATAAATGATTGGGGATTTAAGAAAAATTTGGGAAGTTCCTTTGCAGTAAGAAAGTGTAATTTTGCTCTGTATACATGGGCATTTTGCACTATAAATATTTATTCACATGCTGGTGAAGCTGTGTTAAAGCTGCATCCCAGTAGATTGATATTTTTTTATGCCTCCAAGAGGGTATTTATATCCCTGAAATTTATTTATTTCTGTATGCAGGCAGGAATCATCCATTAAGTGTACTTTGACATTTGACATTTTGACATCTATACATCCACACTTATACATACATGCTTAAACCTGTCTAGTTTGCATTTAAATATATCTACAGCAACTAACCCTTGCTAGTTATGTTCCTGTACTGTTAATAGCATTTTTATTCCACCTTTACACAGTGCTGTGCAATGTATGGTTATTAAATATAGTAATCATCATACTAATTGGAATTATTTATTTATTTTTTTTAATTGCACACTGATGTTTTTTTAGAGTGAGAAGAAACCATGACAGTCTGTCTCTCTCATTTCCCCCACTCCACTTGTCATTCAAACCCTCCTCCTTTCACGTGGACTGTGAGCTGCCCACGATGGAAAGCAAAAGCATTTCCAAATCCAATAATCAATCATTACAACATGCATGTACAGATTGACTGATTAAGGGGAGCGGGAAATGTCTGTTGGGGTCAGGGGTGGTTGGTTTTGACGAAGTGAGAATTGTCTGTGTGAAGTAAAAGGTAGAAAAAATGTTTGTGTGTCAATGGGGCACAATATGCACAGTTCACGACAGAACAATACAGGTTCCTTAAAGGGACACTGACATGATTTTTATGGTGTACTTTTTATTTCTAAATTGCACTGTTAACATAGCAAATAATTCACTCTACCAATTAAAATTTTATTCTTGAACCAACAAATGTATTTATTTTTAGCTGTAATATTGGTGTGTAGGCAGCCATCCCAGTGCATTGTGCCTGAGTCTGAGCTTTCAGAAGAAGCCAGTGCTACACATTAGAACTGCTTTTAGGTCCAAAGGGATTCTGGGAACAAATTCCTTAAGGCTCTTAGAAAAATCCCATTTACATGGGTTTATCCTATAGGCTAAAGCTTACCCACTGGGTTTTAAAGCAGCCAGGATAATAGCTGATCAGATTCCCAACTACAGACCGGTTTCGCCCTTCTTGGGGCTCATCAGTGTAGCGCAGGGTTTTCTGATCAGCTTAGGTAGATTTAGGTAACTCCCATGTAACTTGTCGGGTAAATTAGGGGAGCTGCAAGCTATTGCATGTATTGAAAATTATGATTTAATAGGTATCACTGAGACCTGGTGGGATGATAAATGCGACTGGGCTGCGAATTTAAATGGTTATACACTTTTTAGGAGGGACAGAGAGATTAAAAAGGGTGGAGGGGTTTGTCTTTACGTAAAGTCAGATTTAAAGCCATGTAATAAAGACATTACCAATGAAAACGTTGAATCTCTTTGGGTAGAAATTTCAGTAGGGCTGAAGGTCACAAAGAAAATGAACATTGGTGTATGCTATAAACCACCCCGTATAGATGAGGGGGATGAGGCCCAGCTATTGTTGCAAATGGAGGAGGCTTCAAAACTGGGTCAAGTTGTTGTTATGGGGGACTTTAATTATCCGGACATTGACTGGAGTAATGGGGTGGCTAAGTCAGAAAAAGCTAGTAGGTTTGTAAATATGCTAAATGACAACTTTTTATTTCAGGCGGTTCAAGAACCCACTAGGAATGACTCTATTTTGGACCTGGTGATTTCTAATAATAATGAACTCATCTCTAACATTTGTGTGGGTGAGCATTTGGGGAACAGTGATCACAACATGGTCTCCTTTGAGATAGCGCTGTCGCTGCAGCATTATCTCACAGGAGACCAAAGGAGTAACTAAAACGCTCAATTTTAGACGTGCAGACTTTGCCAGTATAAGGGCATCTCTGCAATGTGTCAACTGGGAAAGGCTTTTCATGGGGTTAGACACAGAAGGAAAATGGAACATCTTTAAAACATTGCTTTGTAGGTATAGACAACAGTATATCCCCCTTGTAAGCAAGGAGAGGCATCGCAAAGCAAAACCTTTATGGCTGAATAAAAGTGTTATTGTCGAGGTTGGTAAGAAAAAACGTGCTTTTAGGGCATTCAAGTTAGCTGGGACAGCAGAAACTTTCATCAGGTACAAGGAAGCAAATAAAGCATGCAAAAAAGCTATCAAGCAAGCTAAAATAGAAATGGAAAGGGATAGTGCAGCTAGGAGTAATAAGAATCCAAAATTATTTTTTAATTATGTGAATAGTAAAAAAATGAAGCAAGAAGGGGTGGGAACTTTATTATCACGGGGGGGTAAGTTGGTTGATGAGAACGGGGAAAAAGCTGAAATTTTGAACTCTTATTTTTCATCTGTCTATACATCTGAGGAGCCAGATAATGAAGGCTTCCCTTGTAATATGCCCAGTTCTAGTAATTTAGCTACTGACGCATGGGTCACTCGGGAGGAAATTCAAAAGAGACTTGAACATGTAAAGGTAAACAAAGGTCCAGGGCCGGATGGGATTCATCCCAGGGTATTAAATGAGCTGAGCGCTGTGATTGCCAAACCTCTTCACTTAATTTTTCAGGATTCGTTGAGGTCTGGCATGATGCCGAGAGACTGGCGGATTGCTAATGTGGTGCCATTATTTAAAAAGGGATCCCGTTCTCAGCCTGAAAACTATAGGCCTGTTAGTCTGACATCAGTAGTAGGAAAACTTTTGGAAGGGGTAATAAGGGATAGGGTACTTGAATACATTGCAGTTCACAATACTATTAGTTTGTGCCAGCATGGTTTTATGCGTAACAGATCTTGCCAGACTAATTTAGTCGCCTTTTATGAGGAGGTGAGTAGAAAGTAGGAACCTTGATGCTGGAATGGCAGTTGATGTCATCTACTTGGACTTTGCTAAAGCATTTGATACAGTACCTCACAGAAGGTTAATGATCAAATTAAGGAATATTGGCCTAGAACATAATATTTGTAATTGGATAGAGAACTGGCTGAAGGATAGAGTACAAAGAGTGGTTGTAAATGGAACATTTTCTAATTGGACCAGTGTGGTTAGTGGAGTACCGCAGGGGTCAGTCCTTGGTCCTTTGCTTTTTAACTTGTTTATTAATGACCTGGAGGTGGGCATAGACAGTACTGTTTCTATTTTTGCTGATGACACAAAATTGTGCAAAACTATAAGTTCCATGCAGGATGCTGCCGCTTTGCAGAGCGATTTGACAAAATTAGATAACTGGGCAGCAAACTGGAAAATGAGGTTCAATGTTGATAAGTGCAAAGTTATGCACTTTGGTAGAAATAATATAAACGCAAACTATCTACTGAATGGTAGTGTGTTGGGGGTATCCTTAATGGAGAAGGATCTAGGGGTTTTTGTTGATAACAAGTTGTCTAATGCCAAGCAGTGTCATTCTGTGGCTACTAAAGCAAATAAAGTGCTGTCTTGTATAAAAAAGGGCATTGACTCAAGGGATGAGAACATAATTTTGCCCCTTTATAGGTCCCTGGTAAGGCCTCACCTTGAGTATGCAGTGCAGTTTTGGGCTCCAGTCCTTAAGAGGGATATTAATGAGCTGGAGAAAGTGCAGAGACGTGCAACTAAACTGGTTAAGGGGATGGAAGATTTAAACTATTAGGTGAGACTGTAGAGGTTGAGGTTGTTTTCTCTGGAAAAGAGGCGCTTGCGAGGGGACATGATTACTCTGTACAAGTACATTAGAGGGGATTATAGGCAGTTGGGGGATGTTCTTTTTTCCCATAAATACAATCAACGCACCAGAGGTCACCCCTTTAGATTAGAGGAACGGAGCTTCCATTTGAAGCAGCGTAGGTGGTTTTTCACGGTGAGGGCAGTGAGGTTGTGGAATGCCCTTCCTAGTGATGTGGTAATGGCAGATTCTGTTAATGCCTTTAAGAGGGGCCTGGATGAGTTCTTGATCAATCAGAATATCCAAGGCTATTGTGATACTAATATCTACAGTTAGTACTAGTGGTTGTATTTATAGTTTATGTATGCGAGTGTATAGATTGGTAGGTGTGGGTTAGGTGTGCTGGGTTTACTTGGATGGGTTGAACTTGATGGACACTGGTCTTTTTTCAACCCTATGTAACTATGTAACTGGAAGAGTCCCAAGCCAGACTTGGATTTCTTACTATTTTAGTTAAGTCTACTGGGATCTACTATCTTGCTACCTTTCCATTGTTCTGCTGAAAAAGGATTTCAATGCAGGATTCTGCTGGAGAAGCTCTATTAACTGATGCATTTTGAAAATAAATAAATAAATAAATTCCCCATGACAGTATTCTTTTTAAGGGTTATAAAAAAAAAAGTTGAAAACTACAGAAAAAAACTGTTCTGTTTTGCATGTTTGCATTTGTATATTTTTGCGTTTAAAATACTGTGTGCTGTATCTATTTGTTTTTTCTTTTTTGTCACTACTCTGTGACATTCTTTTTTTTACTAATTGCACCAGATTTGAAGGGTTGTGCTGCAATATATCCTTTTTAGAGGTACATGTATGGGACCTGTTTTCCAGAATGCTCAGGACCCCTGATGAAGAGGCACTCCCCCAAAATGTTGTGCTTGTTTTATGAGGCAATAAATGTAGGGGACTAGTTTTCTATTGCATCTGACTTGGAGTGCCGGTATCTTGATATTTTTTTTTTTATTTTACTTCACTAAGGCTGTCCCCCCAGAGGATCAAGAACTAGGCTACAAGTGTTCTAGAGGCCCGGGGGTGCCTGTTCTGTGGTCGGTTTAAAAAGACACCACTCTTAAAAATTATTACCGTATATACTCGAGTATAAGCCGATCCGAATATAAGCCGAGGTACCTAATTTTACCTAAGAAAACTGGAAAAACTTATTGACTCGAGTATAAGCCTAGGGTGGGAAATGCAGCTGCTACTGCTAAGTTTCAATAATCAAATTATTTAATAAAAGGACACTCAGCGTGACCCCCTGTGAATTCTACATAAATGTATGTTGGCAGCTGCAGATTAAGAGCAATCCAATCCAATGTGATTATTTCTTTATGCCTTTATATACACATCACTGGTGTATGAACACTGGATGAATTAAGCTGTGTCTGTTCAGAATTTACAGCAGTAAAAATAATGGCATCCGTTCAACACACCTGCACATTAGCTTGTGCCTGAGTAGCAAGGGCAGAGTAGTAAGGGCAGTACCGGATTATTTTATCTTGTGGTTTTTTGTTATATGGACATGCTCTCTGGACTCGCCCAATGCTCCCTACAAAGACGGAACACGCTAAGGTTAATTTAGAAACCAGCGATTTAAATAGTAAATCGCTGGTTTGCAATTGCGTTGGCGGTCTGCTCATTTGCAACTCATTTTCCAGTGCACTGGAGTGAGAGCTCACTGAAGACTATTCTGTATCTTTTCTTGGGAAACAATAAGCAGCACTTCCCATACAGAATCATAAGGGAGAGCATACCCCTACTGACATGCACAGCGAGTGACTGTTCGTAAAAGGATAACAGCAAGTGTTCTCTATAGACAGAGACAGTGCACTACTTCATCACAGCATGGTATGGTAGCCATCTCATTGTCTCCTGCTTCTACGGAATAAGGGGGAATACACGTCGTGCCGCACTCAACATGCGTGCTTGTGCGACGGATGCGCCTGTAGGACACTGAATCCGGCACTGCCCAGACTACTTGACTCAAGTATAAGCCAAGGATTGCTTTTTTCGCACATTTTGAGTGCTGGAAAACTCTGCTTATACTCGAGTATATACGGTATTTTCCGAAAGAGTCACTGCAGTATAAACTATTGCTGGTTGACCTGTCTCCAACATTAACCCATGTCCAGTAAAAGATATATTGCTGGTTCCATTGCATTTTTTTTTACTCTGAACTAAACCCTTGGCATGAAACTGAATGACAACTGAATGTGACAACGTGCATTTTTATTTTGTGTGTCTCAAATTTGAATATGCAAATTAAAATTTGGATTCAATTTCAAAGTGACCAAATCTTCTCTGGAGGACTCTCCATTCGGCTCCTTGATGCTGTCCCCGAACCCACCGGCAGCTATACCCGTCGTTCTAGGGCCAAATGACCGAATTAGCCCGGTATCACCCACCCAGTGTATGGCCACCTTAAGCCCTCTTCAGTGCTCCATATTCCCCCTTACTTTAATGATTTGGTAGATTGTTAAAGTGAGGAGGGATAAGGACTAAGAATTCATCCAGGGTTGACATATATCTTGCACTCTCAACGTTAAATCAGCCACATGTATCTAAATGAAAGTGAGCCTTTCATTTGTTGGATAAATGATCTTGCTTTGTCTTTTGGGATCCCTAGAGTTCCTAAAGTTCCCATAGTGCCCTGCACACTTCTGTGGTTATTTTTTTTTAAAGGTCTGTTATTATTATTAACATTTATTTATAAAGCGCCAACATATTCCGCAGCGCTGTACAATAAGTGGGTTTCATACATTGGAAATACAGAGGAACATATAAAGCAATCAATGACCGATACAAGAGATGAAGAGGGCCCTGCCCAAAAGAGCTTACAAGTTAAAGATGTACTGCATCCTAAACAATTTATTTTTCTTAAACTTTATTCATGCCTGGATTTTGTTACTCCAGACCTGTGCAGTTTACTATTGCAAAAGAGAATAGCTTAGTTCCTTTCACGCTGACAATGTATCCAGTGTTAAAGGTGATATAAAGATCCCTGTGCTGTGTGTGCTTCTATAATACTGTAATGCAAGCTCTACTCATAAGACCTACTAATACTGCTGATGTTGTAGGTTAAAAAAGGGTTGCCTTCACAAATGATCTCTTGTCCTGAGCATTTTATGAAAGCTCAGTGTTTTTCACAGCAAAAAAACTCAATGAAAGGCAGCTTTTTAACCCACTTTGTCAGCAGTGTTACTGGGTCTTGTGTAAAGAACCTTTATTGCTTTATGTTAGAGCATACATGGAACAAACCACATTCTGTGTACTCTTATCAGAGTAGCCCTCTAGGCACTTTCAGTATGAAAATTAAAAAATGTTAGATAAAGAAATATTTTGCTAATTATAACATCAATAGTCTTTTTAGGTGTCATCCATATCTGTATTTAATAGGGATGGGCCAAATCCAGGATTCAGTTTGGGATTTTTTTTTTTTTTTTTTTTAGCAGGATATTGATATGGCTGAATTCATGGTCCTAGCTGAACCGAATCTCTAAACTCATGTGACTTTGTTACATGAACACGGAAACCGAATTTTTTTCACTGCGTGCTTTGTGCACGTTTCTTTTTGGCCCTTCTGTGTCTTAATTTGCATATGCAAATTAGGATTCAGATTTGGTTCAGTACTCAGCCAAATCTTTCATGAAGGATTTGGGGTTCCGCCGAATCCCGAAATAGTGGATTTAGTGCATCCCTAAGCTCCAGTTGCAGTTGTTTAACAAAATCTTATGCAACTCAGTTTTGATTTTTGACAATTACATTATTGCATGCAGTTTTACATACAAGTATGGGACCCCTTATCTGGAAACCCGCTATCCAGAAACTTCCAAATTACGGAAAGGCCATCTCGAAATTATTTCGTTTTTCTCTAATACTAAAACAGTACCTTGTACTTGATCCCAACTAAGAGATAATTAATCTTTATTGCAGGCAAAACAATCCTATTGGGTTTAAATAATTATTTATTAGTAGACTTAAGGCATGGAGATCCAAATTATGGAAAGACCCCCTATACGGAATTCCCCGGGTCCCAAGCATTCTGGATAATTGGTCCTGTACCTGTACTATGCAGTGAATGTAACTTAATAGGTTGTTTATGCATCTTATCACATTCTACTAAGGTGCTGCAAAGGAATACAATGCCAAGTCAAGTGGAATGCAGGCTGACAACTAAATTAAGCAACCGAGATCACGGAGGTGCTTCCCAAAAAATACCCCCTTTCATTTTTGGGTTTTCTTGTCCTTTTAAAGTCCCTCGGTGCCAGATAATAAAAACGTGGTATTCTTTATCTACAAAGTTCACTTGTTTTGATTTTAGAAAACACGATGTTTGAATTTAATAATAATTACGTATATAAAATATACTGGTATGGGACCTGTTTTCCAGAATGCTCGAGACCTGGTGTTTTCCAGATAAGGGATCTTTCTGTAATTTGGATCAACATAACTTAAATCTGCTAAAATCAATTAAATATTGAATAAACCCAATAGGATTGTTTTGCCTCTAATAAGGATCAATTATATCCTAGTTAGAATCAACTACAAGGTTCTGTTTTATAATTACAGAGAAAAAGGAAATCATTATAAAAATTAGAATTATTTGCTTATAATGGAGTCTATGAGAGATGGCCTTTCTGTAATTCAGAACTTTCTGGATAACGGGTTCCCGGATAAGGGATATCATACCTGTAATTAATATTTTAAGTTTTTAACTCATGTCACAGATGTAGTTGGGTTTATACAGTGACACTGTTTTATGCTATTTTATAAACTGAACTCTTTTGTGACCCTTGATGATTCATGCCCTGCACACAGCAGTTCTCCATGTTCTGAACTTTTAAGGCCACTTTTAAACATTACTGAAATCACATGGCACTCACTGTGCTGCTGTTGCAGTAAGCTGGAGGTTAGAAGTTAAAAATGTCATAGAAGCTGGTGCTGCGGGGCTGATTGTTTATGCAGAATGCATTGGTTTCTATGTTGGCATGTAATGTATATTATGACTCACTTCCTGAGTAGCACAGAGTACGTTCTGTGGATTATCAGGAAAGAAGATGGAGACCTACTGTGGCCATCTTTGAAGGCTCATATCTGAGCTGCTTTGATAGCCCTGAGATGGAATAGTAGCCTTAGGGGCACATTCAGGAAAACACGAGTTTGAATCCCGAATTGGATAAATTCAGATTGGATACGATAATTTCTTAAGATCGCAAATATCACAAATATGATTAAGAAAAAGTCATATTAGTCACAATAATATCGTATTGGCGATCTGAAAGTCACAAAATTGTCATACCGATCAATCGTAAAATGCAGGAAAACTTTTCCAACTTTTATCCTTCTGTGCATGATTTTTGAAGCCTCCCATAGGAATCAATGGCACTGTGCAGTTCCAACCTGGCCCAAGGAAAGTCACAATACCAAAGCTGAAACTTTCGTACTCGGCGCGACAATACGATTTCGTCGCACAAATTTTTTCGCAAAATACCAAAAAAGTTGCGAAAAAGTCGCCGAAAATATGCTCGGAGCGTTCGTGGATTAGTAAATCTCCCTCTAAGTGTATGTTTCATATCCTAATTTCTTTGTTGAATTTTAGTTTTCCTTTAACCCTTTCACTGCCAGCCGTTTTGGTGAAAGCGGAACTTGTATTGCCAGACAGTTTTTTAACATTTTGCACTTTAAGAGCCTTTCTTTGGGGGGACTTTTAGTTTACCCAGGAAAACAATATATTGTTTTCCAACAACAAGAATATCCAATTCTGTAACAAGATATAGGCTTCTAAATGTCTAAAAATGAAAAGAAAAAACAACACACATACTAGAAACAAAAATTATTTTATGCCCAAATATACAACTGATTTGGAAAGTCCCATGTCTCCTGAACGTGCCAATACCAACTATATATAGTTTTATGGAGATTTCTCACTTGTATAGGTCAAAAACTCCCAGCAGTACACTACTAAATTTCCAAAGCACTGCTTCAGAAAGCTGCATACTTTAGATTTCAAGGCCAAAAATTCCACTAACAGAAGGTTTATCCCAGAAAATTGTACATTTTTGGAAAGAACAGATTCTGGGGAATCCAGAATAAGGCACAAATGTCTGTCTCCAAACTATCAAGTCGCAATGCTTTCCTAAAGTTATTGGTTTTTATCAAAATTTGTGATTTTTTTAAAAAAAATCTCTTCAAAGCTTCCAGTCTATAGTATCTTATCTCCTACAGGTCATAAACTAACCAAATAAAACACCCTAAATATGAATGCCAGGGGTCCACTGAATAGTTTGATGCCCAATATGTATAGGTTTATCTAAGTATGTGGCATGTAGGGGCCCCAATGTGAACATAACCCCATATGATCTATCATTTCTGTCATTTCAGCTCCTGCAAAATCAACACATTTACATAATTATATGTGGGATAACACTATATAATATATATATATCTATATTGTATGTATAAAATAAGGAGAGAGTGAGTGATGAGTTCTTTTGTTATAGATGTCGCCAACGGCTCTACTTCAGGTGGTTATCGGCCTCCTCCTCGAACAAAAGAAGTGGTCATCAATGGACAGACTGTGAAACTAAAATACTGTTTTACCTGCAAAATATTCCGCCCACCTCGTGCCTCTCACTGCAGTTTGTGTGATAACTGTGTAGGTAAGTAAAACATTATTTTGTTGGGGTAGTTGTTACTTTTATGGGCAGGTACACATCGTACTTGAAAAAGATTCTTTGCATGTCTCTGCATAAAATAGGTAGTGTAGTATAAGTAGACTGAAATTGAATTAAACCGTTTTCTGCCTGTGCTTTAGTTGGAGTTAAGGGATTAGTCTCTAGATTAGAGAGTGCCTAACAAAATGTTCGACTCCCACCGATTTGTCCATTAAAGCACACAAAGAAATCAACCGGGGACTGCCTTTCCATCTCAACAGTGGTCTCCTTAACAGCTACAGTCTGCATCACTACAACAACTATATTTTCCCATCTCTGTGGTCAGTTATGGGCTGCTTAACAAGTGTATTCACTTGCCCAATCCCCCCCCCCCCCCAAATTAATCTGCTAAACATTACAAGCACAAATACAAACTTTATTTTTTGTTGATAATGTCCATTTCTATAGTGAGGCTTCTGTTTCTTTGGTGTTAATCAAAATTAATTTGATTTCTTCTTTCTGTTCTATTGGGGGTAGCTCAACTGGTGTTAAAAGGAATACTGCCATGGGAAAACGTGTTTTTTTTTTCAAAATAAATTATTAAAGCTTCTCCAGCAGCATCATACATTGAAATCTGTTTTTCACAAATAGATTTTTTTATATTTAGTTGAAATTTCTCATGGCGATAGCCATATTCTTCATTTCCCAGGGTGCCACAGCCATGTGACCTGTGCTCTAATAAACTTTACTGCTGAGCTGCAAGTTGGAGTGATATCATTCCCCGCCAGCAGCCGATCAGCAGAACAATGGGAAGGTAGCAAGATAGCAGCTCCCAGTAGATATGAGAATAGCACTCAATAGTAAGAAATCCAAGTCCAGCTTGGAACTCCTACAGTTACATGGGAGTAGGAGAAACAATAGGTTACCTGAAAGCAGTTCTAAATGTGTAGCACTGGCTCCTTTTGAAAGCTCAGACTCAGGCACAATTCACTGAGACGGCTGCCTACACACTAGTGAGTTAAGAGTTAATTACAGTTCTTACCTTAAATTAACACTATGTTCCAAAATTTCTCTTACTGATACAACCTTTATTTTGCAATTTTCAATCATTGTTAAAAAATGCAATATAGACATTTTTCTGTTTGAAATGTACTAAATTGGGTGATTGCAAAATGTGAATTTGCATTTGCTATGTTGTATTCTTTGTCTTTTTGTTTAATTTGATCTTAAGATTTGTCAATGGTGTGTCTGAAGAAAACTAGAAATGTTTGAGCTGTGTATGCCCTCAGTGGTATCAACTCTTGTCCTCCTAATCATGACATTACACTCAATATTAGAAGGCAGAATTAGATAACTGCAAAGTATGCTAAATTCTAGCACCATATTATGTTGGAATGATATGCTTGTGTGTTTTTCCTCTTGGTTCCACCCACACTCAAAAAACATACAGGCAGGTTAACTAGCTTTTGATAAAACTGACCATAGGGTGTAAATGTGATAGGATCTTAGACTGCCACCTCCCCTGTGACATGGCCTGATGTGCATGATGTGTAATCTACTATAGAATATAGTTACTGTATATAAATAAAGAATAGCAATGTCACCCATGACATTTTGGTCCCCCACCTTTGCATGGCTTATGTAACATATTCATAAAGCTTAATCATGCCAAAATGAGAAATGGCATATTTTAATATGATTATGTGAACAGGTGGGCCTCCAGTATTATTATGAGGGGATTATAATACAAGGCTCTTTTGGGTCCAATCTCCCCTTGTGAGTGTTTCTTTATAATGACCTAGGAAGCGGTAATTGATTAAAGATGTTTGAAAACTCATAGGCCTGAAATGCTCCAGGTATATACAGGTATCCAGTAAACATTCAGTGGCAAATCTCCTTACATGGTTTTCAGAAATCCCTTTCCCTCCTTTACACATAAACATGACAAACTACTTCACAAGGTTTCCTGAAATAGACATTAGTTATATTGAACAGGTATCTATGTGCAGTAGACAGCTTTTTGACCATCTTTAGAGTAAGAGAGAAAAGGAGAGTTCAGAAAAGAAAAGGGGTCGGAGCTTCATGTGACTAGGAAGTAGCTAAGAGATCTGAAGTTGAGCTGCTTGCGTTACAGAATCTGCATGAGACATGCAGGGATAAAGGTATGGTATTCTGGGGACTGAATATAGTCTTTTAAGGGGCTTTTATGTTAAAAGGCCAGTGGTTCTGTGGGGCTGAAAGTCAGTTTTGACCACACCCTTTTTAAAACCACATCCACTTTAAACCATACCAATATCAACACAAACATTTTTAAGAACATATCCACATTAATTGTGGTAACACAACAAAAAGACAAATGGTTGATGCTAACTGCAGGGTTGTCATCTTTACGGATATGTGTAAATTAATTTAGTCATGTTAAGCTATACCCTTAAATCCATATGGCTCCTTCTCTGTGGATAGCAAAGCAACCCCGCAACACATAATTCTACACCTTAGGGACCCCCTAACAACTATTTCCAAGTGCTAACAAACTCACAGAAGAGACCCCCTCCAGGTTCACTTCCCATAGGCAGCATGGGGCAGGCAGAGTATGGCACACACAGGCAGCATAGGTCAGGCAGAGTATGGCATACACAGGCAGCATAGGGCAGGCAGAGTATGGCACACACAGGCAGCATAGGTCAGGCAGAGTATGGCACACACAGGCAGCATAGGGCAGGCAGAGTATGGCATACACAGGCAGCATAGGGCAGGCAGAGTATGGCACACACAGGTAGAATAGGGCAGGCAGAGTATGGCACGCAGGCAGTGTATGGCACACACAGGCAAGGTAGGGCAGGCAGAGTACAGCGCACGCAGGGAATGTAGGGCAGGCAGAGTATGACACACAAGCAAGGTAGGGCAGGCAGAGTACGGCACACACACAGGCAAGGTAGGGCAGGCAGAGTATAGAACAGACACAGGCAGCATAGATCTGAGGTATGAACAATGCAGGGGCTTTACAGGTGTGAACAATACAGGGTCTTATAGACTGAATCTGAGGTGTGAACAATCTAGGGGGGGGGGCAGTTAATCTCAGTACTGATACCATTTAAGATTTACACAAAGTTAAGCAGTCACAGCAGCCATACAGATAGGGGGTCCGCTAGATGGACAGCACTGTTTTAGGCTAAATACTGTATGAAACAGTACAGTCATGTAAAAAGGTATTTACCCCATATAAAGTTGTCTTTTTCCATATACAGGTATGGGATCCCTTATCCGGAAACCTGTTATCCAGAAAGCTCAGAATTACGGAAAGCCTGACTCCCATAGACTCCATTTTAGTCAAATAATTCAGAATTTTAAAACTGTAGTAATAAAACAGTACCTTGTAATTGATCCCATCTAAGATATAAATAATCCTTATTGGATGCAAAAACAATCCTATTTTTAGGTTTAATTAATGTTTTATTGATTTTTTTAGTAGACTTAAGGTGTGGAGATCCAAATTATGGAAAGACCCCTTATCAGGAATACCCTTGGTCCCGAGCATTCTGGATAAGGGGTCCTATACCTGTATTTAAAAAAAGACTTCATATGGGGTAACTACCTTTTCACATGACTGTACTGTTTCATGCAGTATTTAGCCTAAAGCAGTGCTGTCCATCTGACAGACCCCAGATTTGCTGGCTGCTGTAAATGCTTACCTTTGTGAAATTTTAAATGGTATAAGTACTGATACCATTCATTCCACGGAAAATTAACAGATGTGGCATTTCTTTCTGGGAAAAGTACATCCTTGGCTCTGATATGTAGCATTACCCCCTTTGGCAGAAATAACCTTTACCAGGCATTTCTTAAAACTGTCTACCAGTGTTTAACATTGACTAGGAGACCATTTTCTTCCCACAAAATCTCGATGTGATTTAGATCCAAACTTTTACTTTGCCTTTCATTTTAGCCTTAATCTTTTCTTAAGCACAGTACAATAAAAAATATATATTCTATTATGGCGGGCTGTCCAGGCTCTGATGCAGCAAAAGCAGCTCTAACCCATTTCCACCACTAAGCTTTTCAGTTGGTATCAGGTTCTAGTGAAATGCTGCGAAACATGTCTACTGGTGCTGTGGCCTTATAGCTGTCGTAAGTCTGTGCTCTGGACAAATGAGACAATTTTCCCAGAAGCCTAGAGGTTCATGGGCAAACTTAATCATGCCCTGATGTTGTTTTTCACTGGACAGCAAAGGTTTCCTCCTGGCGCACCACTCATGTACTTTGATGTTGGTACTGGCAAGGAATACCTGTTAAGGTGGCCATTCTCATTAAGATTTTTCTCTCCCTAACGACCAACAAACCTGTCCAATTATCGTAAGGTTAGAAGGCACCAAACACATCTAGAGCTTTTTCATCTGACATCAGTCAGAAAATCAATTGGGCAGGCTTGAAAATCTTCGTCGTTAGCAATGAAATTTGCCCATTGCCCAGTTGTTTGCAGGACCAAGTGGGTAGCTTGATACCTTTAACTAGATGATATCCCTTGAACTGGTAATTTTCGGTAATGGACAAATCATACTTTTAAACATAAGCTTGGCCCTGTGATAACTGAAAGATCTTTTAAAAATCTTAATGTGTATGGCCAGATTTAGTCTTGTGAGAAAATCCTGGTGTTCTTAGAGACTTCTTTCAGCCTTTTGTGTTCTGCTCTTGACCTGAACTTAATGGTACTGCCTTGCCAAGTTGGCAAATCTAATTTTTAAATATTTGAGTACTGATAAATGCAGGGGTGTATCTAACTTTTAATTGCACATTGGATTACAAAATGTAATTGGTGCATGATATTTGTTATATCACTTTTATCAGTATTATTGAAATAAAGGTCAAATTCCATGGGGTGTACTTTTGTTTTTTATCTATCTAGGTGGTTGTGAGAATAAAATTGCTTGCATGTGTTTCATGCCATTGCAATGAAATTTTTACATTTTTTTTTAATCGTTCTTTCTGTCACTTTGCTTATATCTAAAATGCCAAAGAATAACTTTGAATGACAGTTTATATTTGTAGTGCTAAAGCCTTCACTGGATGCCTTGAGAAAAATAGATTAGTATATACTGCATGCAGAAATAGTATTTGGCTACCATTTTCATCTTGTCATGATTTATTTGTCATATTAGATGGATTATTTTGATTAATTCTGTACCATATATTTTTGTTTGTTTTGCTTCTCATTTCAGAGCGCTTTGATCACCACTGTCCCTGGGTGGGAAACTGCGTGGGGAAAAGAAACTACAGATTTTTTTATATGTTCATTTTATCGCTGTCCTTTCTGACAGTGTTTATATTTGCATTTGTTATAACACACGTCATTCTTCGTAAGTATGCAGATGGCAAATTTTGTATTGGCTTGATAGTCCGTTTTGGTTTGTTCTACATTCTGGAAAGTTCATACTCATTTAAAACTTAATTTAGTCCCTTATTACAGGTACAGATGTATTATAATTGTAGATGTAAAATTCTCTCCAGTGTTTACTGCTCTGAATCTGCAGTTTTCATATAGCTGTGTGCTGAGACTGTACCAGAATCGTTACATACTAAAAAGCTAAAGAATAGTTTGTTAAAAGTGAATAAAAATCTTTTGAAAATTTTAAAATGATATAGCAAGTTTTAGTTGGCAAGAAAGGATACGGGACCTATAATCTTGATTGCATGCAGTCTGGGGTTTTGCATATATGGTGCCTTTAATTAGGAGTACAGTTCCTCAAGGAAAATAAAAATATTTAAGCAAACCCAATAGGACTGTTTTTGCAGTATGGATTTATGCTAGTTTTGTTGGTAAAGGTACAGGTATCGGACCCATTATCCAGAAAGTTCATCTCCCATAGATTCCACTTTAATCAAATAATTCACATTTTTAAAAATGGTAGCTTGTATTTGATCCCAACTAAGATATAAGTAATCCTATTTATTTACTGTTTAAATAATTTTATTAGCAGACTTAAGGTAGGACATCCGAATTATGAAAAGACGTATTTCCAGATAATAGATGCATACCTTTCTTTACTGCATGTATTTATACCATTTTAGCTGTCTGTACTTGCCTGATAACACATCTGAATCTTCAGTAATTCTTTACCAGGCTGGGGAAGTTAGAAAAATAAAATGCATTCTACAATCCTATGCATTTGTTTATTCTATATCTTTCTTCCCTGTGTAAACAGATCATTGGCCAGCAGGTTTGCTCCATAAGGCTTATGGCACACTGGTTTATTTCAGCTGGTTGAAAGCACCCAACTCGGCTACTGCTGCCTATAATTCACTTGAATAGAAAATGTGGTTGCTGGTACTTCCACTTTTCAGCCCCAAAATGCTCTAGTCTGTCTATTACATGTGAATTGTGTTTAGCCAAATAAAGCTCGTCTTGGTTTGCTACACAGCTACAAAGTAGATTCTAGAAAATTGCAGTCTGTCATTTTTGGGATGAAAAGGGAAGAAGGGCCTGTCATCACTCTGTGTGTGTCTGATACCACAGAGAGGTCTGTTTTGTTCTCAACTGTTTTCTGCCGGATGGTGGCAGACAAAACACATTGTGTGTCTTACCCATCTAAATTTAGAGCACCAGTCTCAACCAACTTCCCACCCTTTCCACATAGATTAAAAAAGCAAGGCCATACAAACATTATTCAGAAGCATGGAGAGCGAAAGGTTTTTATTTTAATTTTTCAGGAGAAAAATTAAAGGATAAGGAACAGGAAAAAAATAATGCTCAAAGGAGGAGAATAAACGGAATTACAAGAGTTATATTTTGTGAACATATTATTTGCTACTATGGTATAGAAATCCATTATAAACATAAACTTTTATTAAACAAGTAGAACTTTTAAGGCAAACTTTAGAAAATGTTTCTGTGCATTACCAAGGTAATATAATGTGTAGCTGGTAAATATGGGCGACACTGCTAGTAACAGAATAGTGGGAAATGGCACCATTCCCTGAGAGTTTGCATATGTGAGTAAAATTGGCCATATAAGGCCCAGCACAGGTTGCTGTTCCTGACCAGTTATTAACCCCAAAGTAAAACACATTTAAATATATTATAACCATAAGTTGTATTATTTATTATATAGTTACATATTTATCTCATGATGCATCTAATGACATTTTTTTTATAGGTTCACAGCAAAGTGGATTTCTCAATGCCTTAAAGGACAGTCCTGCAAGATATCCTTTAACGTAAATTGGCTGAATTTATCGATATTTGATTTTATAATTTAGATTATTATAACTTCGCAGGAAGGGTACAAACATTCTCACATTAACTGCTGCTCTTTTTGAAGTCTTTATAAATGATCCCCACTTCAAACACTAGGAAATTTTTGCACATGGTCAGAAAACCATAGCAACCAATCAGTAATTAGCTATTTCCAGAGAAATAAAACCCTGGATTGGTTGCCATGTGTCCAGGTGCAAATGTGCCCAGTGTTTTATGAATGAACCACAGTATGTTCAAATTTTCGTTGCTGTTTTCTATTTAGTTTGCACATTGCCTAACTCTTGCACTGTATTGTTTGTCTGTTTGAGCACACTACAATACACAAGCTATCTCTTAGAATATATGTAGCCTTCTTAATAAAAGCTATACAGTCCTAACTATATTGTTCTGTATGCTTGCCATTGTTACATGGACTGCAACCTGACTAATTGATTCTGTTCTTGTTGTAAAACTACTTCCTGATATAAAATACTGGCGATAAAAGCTTTCTTTAAGCAGACATTCATGTGCTTCATGCTGCCTTCCATAGAATGGTTATAAAACCAAAAGGAATTATGAAGCAGATAGATGCAAACCATAATATAAAAAAATGGATATTTCCTAATAAAAACAATAGTTAAAAAGTATGTTTAGCACAAACCCTACTCATTGAATATCAAAAACGCGGGTATTCTTTTAGAGGAGAATCATACTAAATATCTACTTAGGTAAACTTTATTATAAGTCAGCAGTGGGCATGAAGTCTTAAGAAAATGTTATACGTGATATACCACTATTAAATAATTTATTAATCTATCATTTGAATAAAGCCCACTTTACATTGCAGGCATACTTTTGGCTTCCAATAATTTATTCTCATACAACATTCACACCAGGTGAGTGGTTATAGGTTTTAATTTATATTCTTATTTTAGGGCCTAGGCATTATATTAAATATTAAAAAAAAAAATATTTTAAATTCAACAGCAATTGATATGTTGTATTACTAGCTTCATAAATTTTCCTTTACAAGCTACACTGTTCTGGAAGCAGTGGTTTGTTTTTTTTCGGTTTGGTCAATCGTTGGACTTTCAGGTTTCCATACATACTTAATCAGCTCAAATCAAACTACAAATGAAGATGTAAGTATATCATTTTACGTTTTATACATTTTACATTTTATACATTTTAATAAATCTGCCCCTTACTGTTTATGTATTTTATGTGTCTTTATGTCAAAAAGCTACCTAGTTATTTTGTTACCCTGTGTTAAAGTGTCAAAGGCAGAAAAAATGCCAGACTCTTTTAAGTCAATACCTCAAAGGCCTGTATCAACTTTGTTGCCGGAAGTATCAAGTACTCAAAGTTTATCTTTTAAAGGCCAAAAATAAGGCCACCCTAAAGTATCAACAGATTACAGCCAAAACCTTATTAAACAAATAAGAGCCTTGCTGGTCTGTGTTTTAGATGTCAATATGTATGGAATAAGTTGTAGATCCCTTAAATAAATAAATAAAAATAATAAGATAATTAGAAATAATAAGATATGTAAGAAAATATATGTAAGTACAGATGATTTATTGACTGTTGGGCTAGTGGTTTGGGAGATAGGTACAAACATATTACAAACCTTTTCAGGGAAAGTGTAAAAACTAGATAACCAATTTCCTCTGATATTAATTCCTTATATTTCTATATGTATATGGGATGTGTCTTACCTAACTCTCCCCACCTGGTGTGTCTGGTCTATAGCTAAGCCGTAATAAGCTTCTGAGTCAGTGTGTCACTTGCTCAAATTGCTCTTTAGGGATTTATACAGGCCTTCAGTTCTCCTTCTAAATTTATAAATCATTCACTTCACAGCAAAATATGTCTGGGTTGTAGTGAACTAGCAAATACTGGTATTGGATCCCTTTTCCAAAAACCTGTCATCCAGGAAGCCCCAAATTATGGGAAAACCATCTCCCATTGCCTATTTACCAGTTACAATAAAATAGTACTTGATGGTAACTAAGCTGCATGAATCCATACCGGAGGCAAAACAATCCTATTTATTCAATGTTACATAAAGATTTCTTATCTAGAAAACCCAAGGTCCCAAGCATTCTGGATAATAGATCCTTTACCTGTAAAAACAAAAGTGTTAATGTAGGGTTCTGTCATTGCTGCTGTGGGTTGTTGGGATTTTCGTTCCAATTCACTGACTGTATTGTCTAATTTATTTCGTTTACTTCTTTGTTAGGCTTATTACTTCCTTGTTTTGAAATCTGCTTGTTTGTCTAGTAAATAGTCGTGTGTTATTTTTCCAGTCAGCTTTAGTTACCCCTAGGTGACTAACTCATCTGCAACTCCCCACACCCTTCTCTGGCTCTGCAATTTTATTGCAGATATACTTACTATACCACCTAATGAGGTACCCTATTCTGCTGCCAGTGAGTGAAACTACACTTCCTGAACCCTGCTGAGTTTGTACTAAGGAATCCTATTTCTCACAGAAACTGCCAGAATCGTTTCTGATTGACAATGAGGCCATGTTTGACTTTCACCATTGTTACTGGAGGCTGCATTGACATTCTATTCATATTTATGCCAACAGCAGTGGTGACTGGTATAAGGCACTGTAGATTATAAAGTATGATTTACTCCCTACTGTAATTTCTAAGGCTTGAAGTCACTTCGGAGTTCTATGATCTTTATAAAAGCATATGGTAGTGTGCTTTTATATGGTTGTGGAACTCAACAACTTATAATACCCTTATAAATTACAGTAGGGGGTACATTATCAATATAATTATCTTATCATCCCATAGAAGACAAACTGAATTACCTAAGGCTTCTTATTTTAACTGTAAGATCTCCTTGTTGCTAAAATAAACACTATTACAAAATCTACAAATGCTACAAACACTATTACAAAATCTACAAATGCTGCAAACACTATTAGAGTACTATTTCTATTTTTGCTGATGACACTAAATTGTGCAAAACTATAAGTTCCATGCAGGATGCTGCCGCTTTGCAGAGCGATTTGACAAGTGCAAAGTTATGCACTTTGGTAGAAATAATATAAACGCAAACTATCTACTGAATGGTAGTGTGTTGGGGGTATCCTTAATGAAGAAGGATCTAGGGGTTTTTGTAGATCACAAGTTGTTCAATTCCAGGCAGTGTCATTCTGTGGCTACTACAGCAAATAAAGTGCTGTCTTGTATAAAAAAGGGCATTGACTCAAGGGATGAGAACATAATTTTGCCTCTTTATAGGTCCCTGGTAAGGCCTCACCTTGAGTATGCGGTGCAGTTTTGGGCTCCAGTCCTTAAGAAGGATATTAATGAGCTAGAGAGATTGCAGAGACGTGCAACTAAACTGGTAAAGGGGATGGAAGATTTAAGCTATGAGGTTAGACTATCGAGGTTGGGGTTGTTTTCTCTGGAAAAGAGGCGCTTGCGAGGGGACATGATTACTCTGTACAAGTACATTAGAGGGAATTATAGGCAGTTGGCGGATGTTCTTTTTTCCCATAAAAACAATCAGCGCACCAGAGGTCACCCCTATAGATTAGAGGAACAGAGCTTCCATTTGAAGCAGCGTAGGTGGTTTTTCACTGTGAGGGCAGTGAGGCTGTGGAATGCCCTTCCTAGTGATGTGGTAATGGCAGACTCTGTTAATGCCTTTAAGAGGGGCCTGGATGAGTTTTTGAACAAGCAGAATATCCAAGGCTATTGTGATACTAATATCTACAGTTAGTATTACTGGTTGTATATATAGTTTGTATGCGAGTGTATATATTGGTTAGTATAGGTTGTGTGCTGGGTTTACTTGGATGGGTTGAACTTGATGGACAATGGTCTTTTTTCAACCCTATGTAACTATTACAAAATCTACAAATGCTACAAAAATTTGTATGTTTTTGATGAAAATATTTTATATAAGTGTTAATATTGTCTCTTACCGTGCCTGTCATAGATTAAAGGATCCTGGTCCAGTAAAAGAGGCAAAGAAAACTATAACCCATATAGCTATGGCAACATTTTTAAGAACTGCTGTGCTGCTCTTTGTGGACCAGTGAATCCAAGGTGAGTCTCCTAGAAAACATTTTATTCACAGATTTGTTCTTGATTTATTCTTAATACATAATTATAAAGAGCTAACATATTTTGCAGTTATGTACAGTATATAAATGTAGCATACAGATTACTCGCAAACACAGACTGATACAAAATATAAAATTGACCTGCTTACTATGCAGAATAAGAAGAGGGTGTCAGACACAAGATTTATGCATGGACAAGATCAGGATTTGGCAAAGTAAGAAATGTGGTATTTAGGTTTTACGCTCAGCAAGTAACAGTGGTTTTTATTTCAACATAAAAAAATGCAAAGCTAGTTAATGGTAGGTTTTGCTAAATAAATGTGTTATTTATGTTTACAAAATGACATAGAAGACCTTGTAAAACTGACAAGTGAGTTAATGTTTGTGTATAAAAATATGACTTACTGTGACAAATATTCATAATGTTTTTCCATACTTGTTTAGCTTAATTGATAGAAGAGGGTTTGTGCCAGCTGATATGCCACAGGCAGTTTCCCCATCCAATGGACTGACCATGTATGGATCTACCCAGTCTCAAAGCAATATGGTAAGAACAGGTTCCTGGCTTTCCTTTTTATTTTTTTTAAAAGGTGTTTATCTTCTTTTTCCAATTACACACAAACATTAACTGCATAAAGTACAAATAATAACCATTTGCAGTCTAAATACAAGGTACAATACTGATATTTCGTAATATAATTCTAATGTTTTAATAATTGCATATCAGTAGTTCGTTCACAGTTTATTAGTGGTTTGGACTCATCAACCTTCAATGTATGGCATTTACCACTTTTGCATAATAGGCATTGCCCTTTAGGGCTCATTAACTGGGGGGGTACCTCTGGTAGATTTAGAGTAGGGTTAGCATCTAACCAGGTAGTCCAAATTCTGTCCAATTTCAATGGGATGCCTCTTGCTACATATGTTAATTTAATCAGTGGTACTGTTTTATTCACCATTGCTATTCACTCTGCTATTGTGGGTGAAATAGAGTAGTTTTTTTGCATAGAACAATGTTGCCCTCATTAGATTTCTGGAGTGATTCCGTGGAATCAGTTCATCTACTAGGCCTAGGAGGCATACTTTTGGGGTTTTTACTCTAGGTAGTGCTAGCTGTTCATCTAAATATTTCATAATTCTGGACCAATTGTTGGCTATATGTATACAGTCCCATACTCTTTTTATTTAATATTTTACTTTGCATTAAAGCAACTGAATTTAAAGAGTAAAAATTAAAAAAAATCTCGAATTGGGAAAATCGCTTAGATTGTGCCTAGGAAAGTTCCCATTCTACATGAAAGTTTTACATTGGAGTTTTTTTAAAAATAATGTTTGTTCTTAATAAATAATAAACATTCGAGTTCTGGCCCTAATTCAAATTCATGATTTTAGCACAAAAAAAAATTTCAGTTCAAACACTAAATGCAATAAATCAGTGGTTCTCAAACTTGCTAATGCCTGGACCCTTTAATACAGTTCCTCATATTGTGGTGACCCCCAACCATAAAATTATTCCTAAGACCATCAGAAATATGTGTTTTTCCAATAGTCTTTGGCGACCCCTATGAAAGGTGAAAAGGTTGAGAACCGCTGCAATAGATGGTGTGAGGCTTGGTTAGAATATAGAATGAGAATTGTTTTTAGGGCAGGAGCCAGAGGTGCTGTAACAACTGTATTGCAGGAAAGGGGTTACACCTGAATTGAATGTTTAATTGCATTTTTTAAATTTTTTATAGAATTTTTTTTTTAGAAAAAGCTGCTATGCATATATTTCTGTGATATCTTAGTGTTTCAGCTAAATATTGCACTGCATGCACTTTCTCCAGGAACGCTAACCGTCATACCCAAACTGGACTAAAATGATAAAGCAAATTAAATAATACATCTATATGTTATAACTAAAATATCCTCTTCCAATATATTATTTCAGAATGTACTATCCATTTACCCTACATTGTTATGCACAAATGTAAATCCTGCTGGGGTAATGCAAAATGCTGCATTTGGGTGCACAACTCTTTACATGAGATAAGGTGGTAATTATGGAATATTTTGATATTTGGAGGAATTATGTGAATATATTTATAAAGGTTGCATAACTCCCAGGCAAGTTCTATTGTCTTTATTAAAGTTTGTAGGGGATGCATCATCAAACCCTCAGTCCTGTGGGTCTGAGTTGTAGTGGGTGCACCTATGGGTGTGTGTGGTGAGGAGCCCCTGATTTTCATAGTTATGGACCAGTTCCAATTCCCTTCTCTGTGCAACCAGTTATCTTCCTTTCCCTTCTCTTCTCCTCTTTTCATCATTTTTCCATTGGCCTGTGGAGGTGAGATGTGGCAGGTTGCTACTAGTGGATGGTTGGGCAGGTGCAGTGAGGGTGGTTCTTAAGCGCCTTGTGGATGGTTATGGACAGGTGGGATAGGCAGCAGCCTCTGGCTGGTTTTGTGACACACGCAGATTAGAATGTGTACCTCTTTTAACTTTTAGAAACAACAAGTTCTGACGTTGGAATGCATTGTTAAGTTAATTTACAGATTGTCCCATAGGGAAATGGCTAAACAGTAGACTTTATAGTTAATAATGTACTTATATTGTGAAATATAAGGATTTAGTCACAAGGAGTTCTTTGACCATGATGTACCCAGGCCAAGGCGACTTCTATTACCCTCATTTTTTACAGCAGGGGGCTTTTTTATAATACGCAAATTTCAATGAGTTGTGCCAAAAATTACATCACTAAGCATCAATTATAACTCATTTATAGGGATATTATTTACAGGATACTCATGGCCTTTGTTCAATATATAAATATTCAAATTACAAATTGTTTTGCAGCCAACAATTCTAAGTGCCAAGTGGAAACTGTCCTGATACATTTTCTGTTAGGGCAAAGCTACAAATATGTAATCTTATGGTGCCTGTGTTGAGAAAGGTGACGATATTCAAAGTGTATATATTCAGAGAATGAAGTCCTAGAGACTATATTTACAGTGGCTTGCAAAAGTATTTGGCCCCCTTGAAGTTTTCCACATTTTGTCACATTACAGCCACAAACATGAATCAATTTTATTGGAATTCCACGTGAAAGACCAATACAAAGTGGTGTACACGTGAGAAGTGAAACTAAATCATACATGATTCCAAACATTTTTTACAAATAAATAACTGCAAAGTGGGGTGTGCGTAATTATTCAGCCCCCTGAGTCAATACTTTGTAGAACCACCTTTTGCTGCAATTACAGCTGCCAGTCTTTAGGGTATGTCTCTACCAGCTTTGCACATCTAGAGACTGAAATCCTTGCCCATTCTTCTTTGCAAAACAGCTCCAGCTCAGTCAGATTAGATGGACAGCGTTTGTGAACAGCAGTTTTCAGATCTTGCCACAGATTCTCGATTGGATTTAGATCTGGACTTTGACTGGGCCATTCTAACACATGGATATGTTTTGTTTTAAACCATTCCATTGTTGCCCTGGCTTTATGTTTAGGGTCGTTGTCCTGCTGGAAGGTGAACCTCCGCCCCAGTCTCAAGTCTTTTGCAGACTCCAAGAGGTTTTCTTCCAAGATTGCCCTGTATTTGGCTTCATCCATCTTCCCATCAACTCTGACCAGCTTCCCTGTCCCTGCTGAAGAGAAGCCCCCCCAGAGCATGATGCTGCCACCACCATATTTGACAGTGGGGATGGTGTGTTCAGAGTGATGTGCAGTGTTAGTTTCCCGCCACACATAGCGTTTTGCATTTTGGCCAAAAAGTTCCATTTTGGTCTCATCTGACCAGAGCACCTTCTTCCACATGTTTGCTGTGTCCCCCACATGGCTTGTGGCAAACTGCAAATGGGACTTCTTATGGTTTTCTGTTAACAATGGCTTTCTTCTTGCCACTCTTCCATAAAGGCCAACTTTGTGCAGTGCACGACTAATAGTTGTCCTATGGACAGATTCCCCCACCTGAGCTGTAGATCTCTGCAGCTCCCCCAGAGTCACCATGGGCCTCTTGGCTGCATTTCTGATCAGCGCTCTCCTTGTTCGGCCTGTGAGTTTAGGTGGACGGCCTTGTCTTGGTAGGTTTACAGTAGTGCCATACTCCTTCCATTTCTGAATGATCGCTTGAACAGTGCTCCGTAGGATGTTCAAGGCTTTGGAAATCTTTTTGTAGCCTAAGCCTGCTTTAAATTTTTCAATAACTTTATCCCTGACCTGTCTGGTGTGTTCTTTGGACTTCATGGTGTTGTTGCTCCCAATATTCTCTTAGACAACCTCTGAGGCCGTCACAGAGCAGCTGTATTTGTACTGACATTAGATTACACACAGGTGCACTCTATTTAGTCATTAGCACTCATCAGGCAATGTCTATGGGCAACTGACTGCACTCAGACCAAAGGGGGCTGAATAATTACGCACACCCCACTTTGCAGTTATTTATTTGTAAAAAAATGTTTGAAATCATGTATGATTTTCGTTCAACTTCTCACGTGTACACCACTTTGTATTGGTCTTTCACGTGGAATTCCAATAAAATTGATTCATGTTTGTGGCTGTAATGTGACAAAATGTGGAAAAGTTCAAGGGGGCCGAATACTTTTGCAAGCCACTGTAGTTTACAGAGCTAAAAGTATAGATGTTTTTTTAGAACCCTCGACAACAATATCAATGAGTTTGAAACATGAAAGGGTAATTTTTGGCCTGCATTCTCGGAACATTCAGTAACAATGCTTGGATTCAGTAGAAGGAAAGGTCGAAGCAGAAATATAGCTCATACTGTATAAAGACTGCAGACTGTTACTACTGGGCATTAAAACAGAACAGGGATTGCAGACAGGTCTCACTGAATATTGTCTCTGAAGACTTGCTCTTTTTCTATAAATACATTGAAACACTGTAAACTTTTTTTTTTTTTTTTTACTTAACTGTATTCAGTAAAGCCATTTATTTCATTTTTTTAGTGACTAGTTTTGCAATGGTAATTTATATGCGTTTAATAAACCATATGTTCATGCTAATATAATTTATTGGTGCATGCCAAACATTGTGATGCTTTTGGCCTGTTTCAAAAACCTTACTATATACAGATCTATTAGCCATAATGCAAAGTACCTTGTTCCTGGTCCTGTGTCCAGAATCTAATAAATTGAAACAGAAAGAACAGGTTACTCTTTATGAAAGACATTAGACAGGATTTTGTTAAGGCAGCAAGCAATTTTTTGGGCCAATGTACTTCTTTAACGCATTGCATTCTTTCAGTCTGAGTCAGGTTTTGCTTCTTACTGGCTTATGAATGTTGATTCTGGGTTCATAGACTATAAGCTGTGTGTGGCAGGGCCTGTGTAAATGTGCTGTTTTAATGTAAAAATAAAGGCTTAAAGACAAAAACTAGCACAGCTCCGATTGTCAGTCATGCTTTGACTGAATTGATCTGGGGTGTATATTTGTTTTCTTCCAGAATGGTCAAATATGTGTTTGCAGTTAAATTGTGTGCTAGCCATATTCTTCCTTTCCCAGGGTGCCACAGCCATGTGACTTGTTCTCTGATAAACATTAGTCAAACTTTCCTGCTGAGCTGCAAGTTGGGGTGCTATCACCCGCCCCCCCAGCGGCCGATCAGCAGAACAAATGGGAAGGGAGCAAGATAGCATCTCCCACTAGATATCAGAATAGCACTCAATAGTAAGAAATCCAAATCCAGCTTGGGACTCCTTCAGTTACATGGGGGTAGGAGAAATAATAGCTTATCTGAAAGGTGTGTAGCGCTGGCTCCTTCTGAAAGCTCAGACTCTGGCACAATGCACTGGGATGGCTGCCTACACACCAATAATACAACTAAAAAACATTTGTTGGCTTAAGAATAAAATGTTAAATGATAGAGTGAATTATTTGCTATGTACACAGTATAATTTAAAATTACACCATAAAACATCAACATGGGTTTTTAATATTAGTTACAAGGCATTGCCTTATTATTCAAGAACTGTTGAAACCATATAGGAATAGCGTTCCTGATCCTCAGGGGGCCATTGGTTTCTGGATAATAGAACTAATATCTGTGTCCGAGTTATTGCTTAACATGGAAAAGCATTTGTTACTCTGTCATGTTTTACCTGTCAAGTGTAGTTAAAGCCTGTTCCATCTGTATTTAATTATTACTGGTACTTTGTGGAAGTGACTATACAAAGAAATGACATGCCTGAAAAGCTGTACTTTTAGATTCAGTAAAGTATATTTCTAACTTTTCTGTATTTTCTCTTCATCTTCACCCCTTTTTTTAATTTAATTGTCCTCATTCCCATCCTTGTTTTGTTTGAATACACTTTGGTTTTATATTTGTTATTCCGTACCCTTCCATTCTGCAGTGTGACCAAGACCAGTGCATTCAGAGCACCAAATTCGTTTTGCAGGCCGCAGCTACACCACTTCTTCAGAATGAGCCCTCTGTTACCAGCGACGAACTGCCACTGCCTGGAAAGACTTCCATACATGCACCGTGTACCTCTTTAGCACTTGGGCAGCCAACACCACCCTCCTCGATGCCAAATCTTAATTCAGAATCCATTTTAACAGACATGATACCATTGAAAGAGGACCTTGGAAACCATCAGTTTCTAACACCAGATGAGGCGCCTTCACCTCCGGGAATGCTGCCAGTAAACAGCCCAGTGACTCACAGCCATACCATGCATGTCCTAAATCTGGTCAGTCAAGACTCTTTGCATGAAGATTCCGTGCGTGGTCTTGTAAAACTCAGCTCTGTCTGATCAACTGTGATTCTACCAATTATCAGAATGAATACACATCTTTTAATCCCTGTGATATGCTTGCACTGTGTTATGAGAAATGTGCATTGTACAGTGACACTCCGTTTACAATGGCTAAGCTCTGAGGCCAGTGCAGAAAGTTTTGTTGGTGATCTCCCCCCCCACAGTTGTCTGCCTCAGTTAAGAAATCTTTGTTTTCCAGACGCGTTCTTACTGGTCATCCATGATTGTACAGCCTCTTTAAGAAATGTGGTCTGTGTAAAAGTCAAAAAGGACTTGGAGTAGTTTGTTACAATACAATACGCTTTAAAAGAAAAACAGTTGGATGTACTGACTTGCACAAGAGCAAATCCAGGAAATCTGAAGGCAATTTGAGGATTGCTAGTTGTTTGGCCAGAATACTAGGACTTCCATACTTATAGTAGCCTAACATACTGTACAATGAAAGCTGCACAAGAGATAGAGAGATCTTTGCTAGTCTTTTCTAACATTTTAAAGCAAAAGTCATTCAGTATATTTACTAATTTGTGTTTCTAAAGCTGCAGATACACTGCCCTCTGAGATGCTGTTTTATGGCGTGTTAATCTTGGAAAACACACACTGCTTTTTTGTAATTGGTGTTAAAATAAATACCAAACACCAAACTGAAAAAATGAAACTATTTTATTACTTTGTTATAATATGGTCAGTTGAGCTACAAACAAGGGCTGATACTGAATGGTTGACTCATTTCTTTGCACATTATAATTCCATGACATTTTCCCATGTGCTGGAGTATCTGGTGGACATCCAATAAATATACATTGCTTTCTTATGGGTCTCTGCTTAGTTGAACTGGAATCGTTACTAGAAGAAGCTGTTTTGTCAGGACATTTAGTTTATTTCATTCTGTTGAATTTTTCAACAGCAAACTTTTGAAGTTGATATTTCCAGACATTCAAGCCTAAGGTGTATAACTATTGGCCCTGCATCTATAGTAAGCAAAAACTCTCAGCATTCCTAGTCATGCATTTCATGACTGCCATAAAGAGTGGGAAAACAAAAATGTTTGGTTCCTTTATATAAAGATTTTTCTTGGAGCCACATTGTTTCTTGTTTTTATTTGTTGGTCTCAAAGACCTGTAGGTGAGTGGAACCTCTGTGAAGCACAGACCCCACTAAAACACAATTGACTATCCACTCAAATAGGTAAGTAATATAGCCCTGCTTGACTTCCACCTAATAGCTGCTGATTGATGGTTTTCCCATCAGTAGCTCTGGAGATAATGACTTTGTTATAAATAGGGACACGTTTGTCCATGCTGTAGTGCACCCTGAACTCATTATTTGACAGTAGAACTTGCAAATTTTAAACATATTCAAATGATCAGTGCTTTTAAATCAAAAACATATCTAGTTTGAGGAGTCTTTGCTTAAACAAACTACTAAGAACAAACTAAGTGCTTATTATTTTCCTGGTTTTATTTTTTGTTTACATGTGGTGTGATGCAGCTCGTGTAAAAGTTTTAGGTTTAAAATCGCCAAAAGTACATGGTGCCATTACACAATGGTATTTACATTGTCCAGAGATGCCTTTTTTCAGCATCTGGTCTCTGATATTTAGTGGTACTGCATAACAAACCAGTCGAAAGCCCAAAATGTGGTTACTTTTTTTTGTTCTGGTCTCACTGACACCAGGCTTAAGGTATGGTACCTATTGCCTTTCATAGAATTTTTTAGGCATAATCACAAGCTTTTTGTATTTTCAATATAGTATTTATTGCTTGTAGTTACTCGTATTTTTTCTTTAGGCTGCAATAAAACAGCTGCTGACAAAACTGAATGTAAAATAAACTATTTAGTGAAACAAAAGAAATTTCCTGCAACAGGCAGCCCATTATCATCCTTCAGTCATTTTAATCAGCTTTGGAAAAGCTGTACACATTGTTTTATTTAAAAATATTAATACCACCCCTTTAAAGGAATACTGTCATGGGAAAACGTTTTTTTTTTTTTTTTTTATTAACCCATCAGTTAATAAAGCAGAGTCCCTCCCAGCAGCCGATCAGCAGAACAATGGGAAGGTAACTACCATTAAAAAGAAAAAAAATAAACAAATTCAGGATGTCCCTTAGTATGCAGATTTAACCTTTAAACTAAATAGTTGTATAAAAAATGTAATGCTTCCCAATGCACTAAACCAAAAAACTTATAATATATTAATTAGGGCCCTTCAGGGTATGTGCTAAATTGGCAGAAACGTAATATATTGTCACCGCAGTAGTGCAAATTGAAATTGGTAACAAAAAATTACAATTTAGGCTTTACAAAGCTCTTTAAAGGAGAATGCAAGTCAAAATTTAAAAAGCATACTGCCCAATAGTCCTCCTATTGTTTAGTAAAAACGCCACACTTTTGGCTCACCTAATCAAATATTTACTCAGTCACACTTACTTCACATTTTCTAGAACAGGCAGCCATCTCTAAAAAGGTATTCTCCCTTCCTTTCCCTCCTTGCTTCATACTGCACATGTGTTTCATTCCCTCCCCCCCTCCCCTCTGCCAGATCCACTTCTGATTGGCTGGTGGGCATGTGTAGCTCAGAACAGCAGACAGGATCAAGTTACACACATGCTCAGAGAATAGGAAGGCTGCCGCTGGCACCTACAGGAAGGACAGAGATATTTCAGTGATGTCACTGTAGTCTTCACACTGCTGTAGGCTGCCAGCACCATATCTCAGAGAATCAAGCAGGGATCTGGGAATTTAGATATGCAGTAAGTACTTAAAAAGAATGCCTTTAGACTTAATTTTAATTTATATTTACCTTTCATTGTCCTTTAATGTGCTGTGTCATAAAAATGTGGAAAAGACTTTCCCACAACTCATTAAGCCTTGCATTTCTCTGACTGTAATGTCCTATCATGTGGCTTAATGGCTTAATAATTCGGTGGGGTGTTCCAATTTAGCACTGCTATTGGGCAGTAAAACCCCATGGCACAGACCAGAGACAATTAGATACTTATCACAGGAAAGTCTTAATAAATGTGAAAATTTAAGTTTGAGGTTAAATGTGTTTTGAAGTAACTTGTTCCTTCTACTTTAAAGACAAGACTAGAGCAAGTTCTTTTCATGGATGCCTGCGATGTGGAGCATGTAATGGGTGTACCCTGTCTTTCCATGATTAACAGACTTGTTAAGGCAAACTTGATCAGCTGCTTTTCTTAAGTCTTTCCATAAATCCATAGACAGTGGTGAATCCCTGCTCCTTTTGTGAGATGCTTTGGGTTCCTTTTTATTTAGTCACCCCAGGATCCACATCCAGGGATAGTCAGGTCAATAGACAGGTCTCGGCTGGTGGATCCTTTCTGCTGGCAGATCTCTAGCTAAGACTTGTGGCTTGAAACCAGTATGTTGGTACCATCCAGGAGATCCATCAGTCTAAGTCTAACAGAATTGAGTTCTGCAGCTCCTCTTTGCAGATTATTGTGGGAAAGCACTGTGTGGATACTGGGCCAATCACAAACCACAAACCTTTACTGGAAAGAGTAAAGTTATTTAGAATATTGGTAAACTGTGATTGGACTACATTTGATCAACCACAGATTAATGTTATTTATTATGGATATATTCTTGCCGTAGTGCATTTTGATGGTTGTTCTGAATAGATCAGTTGAATTGTTTCATAATGATCATTAGCAAATATTCTGCATAGTCATGCTCTAACTTACAAGTATGTTTTGAAATATTGTGTTTTAAAGATATAGCATCTTTATGCAATGAAAATGTACGCACAGCATTTGTCAAGAATTGCAGGGGTTACACACCCAAAATAACATTGTGCTAAATCAAAGAATATATTTTAAACTGCTTTTACAATTTTTTATTTATTTATTTTTTTTTTTTTTTACAAAATTTCAGTAGTTTTTAAGGAGACGAAAAGTCTAATTACTGGGATGCCAAATATAAGTCACTCCCCAGTGATTATAATCACTTACCTGCTACCCCGGCCGGTGCTTTTGTTAGGAAACTGCATTGATCCCGGGTACTTCTGGAAAGCACTGCATGGCGACCATTTCTTTTTCCTTCTTTACAACCTGGTGCGATTGTGCAGTAGAGTAAAAAGTTGAATTTTAAGCAAAATGTTGGCTTTTACCCTCTCCTGCGCATGTGTCTGCCTGGGGCCATTATAGAATGAAGAAGTGGAAGAAGATGATCGCTCCATGGTGCTCTGTCAGAAGAACCTCGGGCTGTTATTTTGCTAACAGGAGCACCGGCCCAGGGCCTAACATTTGGAACACCCAAGTGATTTCATCTTTCCTTCTCCTTATTTTAATACGTCATTGCTATTGATAGTTGTGTGGCTGTGTCCATTGTTTTAACACGAGCATTGCTGAAAAAGTCTAATTCATGTATATTGGAAAGCTGGCTGGAATTTTATTTTTCAAAAAATTGTATTATTACAATATTATTGTAATATTATTATAAAACACATTTAAGTAAATGTCCAGTTATTTCCATTTATAATTAACAATTTTATTTTTTAGCCGTAAAGCATTCTAAACTGTCAAAGATTTCTTCTTTGGGATTGTCTAATAATTTTTCACTTATTTGTTACAAGCCTAGTCCATATATAGCTGCCTTTAATCTGATCCTCCTGTCTCTGTAAAAACAACACTCTTTTCTCCCTTCACCTGTTTTACTATATAAAACAGAACAGACACTATGGGGCTGATTTACTAATCCACGAATCCGAATAAGAAAAATTCGGATTGGAAAACGAACATTTTGCGACTTTTTCGTATATTTTGCGATTTTTTTCGTCGCCGTTACGACTTTTTCGTAAATTGTCGCGACTTTTTCATAACCATTATGACTTGCGCGAATTGTCGCGACTTTTTCATAGCCATTACAAATTTCATGAATTGTCGCGACTTTTTCATAGCCATTATGACTTTCGTGAATTGTCGCAACTTTTTCATAGCGATTACGACTCGCGAATTGTTGCAACTTTTTCGTATTGAGCGCTCAAAAATTTCGTGACAATTTGCAAAAAAGTCGCAAAATACCGATCATTACGAAAAAAACGCATTTGGACGCTTTTCAGACGTTCATGGATTAGTAAATGTGCCCCTAGAAGTCCTTCACCACTACATTTTTTTACATTTTCCTTTATGGTAGTAATATTGACACATTACCTGTTTATTATGCAGCCAAGTGATCTGACAGCTACAAGTCAAGTGCTTTGGACTCTAAAGTGGCAGTTATGGCTTGGCTTCATGCTTACCAGGGTGGGGAATAGATCCCCAACCAGTGGTTCGTGAGTAACATGTTGCTCCCCAACCTCTTGGATGTTGCTCCCAGTGGCTTTAAAGCAGGTGCTTATGTTTACATTTCTGGATTGGAGGAAAGTTCTGGTTGCATAAAAACCAGTTGTACTGCCAAACAGAGTCTCATTTAGGCTGCCAGTTCACATAGAAGCTACCAAACAGCCAATCACAGCCCTTATTTGGCACCCCTGGGAACTCTATTTATGCTTGTGTTGCTCCCCAACACTTTTTACATTTGAGCGTGGCTCACGGGTGCAAAAGGTTGGATCTCTGAGTTAGAGTATAAGCCATACACATGAACTTATCATTAAAGGGTAGTTAATGCCCTGGAAAAGTCTTGTGTATGCCTGCCACCCAGGGCTTGCTGGAAGATGTTTGCACCAATGCATGATCCTAAGAGATGACTTTGGTGGGGCTCCTTATTGTACCTTATTCTGCATAACGTTACTCTATACAGCAGTGGTCCCCAACCTTTTGTGCCAAGGACTGGTGGGAAGCGGGTAAAAATTTCCACGGACTGGAGGGTGGGTGGGCTGGGTTGCACACACGCTTTTATATGCGCATATTCAGTGCGACCAGGAACAGAGGCGGCCCACTACAAAGCAGCCCGCGGACCAGCGGTTGGGGACCCCTCTACAGGGTCCTGTGTAAATGTATTTTTATTTCAGGTGACAAAACAAAGTACAGGTATGGGATCTGTTACAGGGAAACCTGTTATCCAGAAAGCTCTGCATTACGGGAAGGCCGACTCCATTTGAATCAAATATATCATAAAAATGTTTTTTTTATTCTATAATAATAAAGCAGTACCTTGCACTTGATCCCAACTAAGATATTATCAATCCTTGCTGTTTGCAAAACATTCCTATTGGGTTTGTTTAATGTTTACATTTTTTTTTTTTTTTTAGTAGACTTTAGTATGGAGTTTCAAATTAAAGAAAGAAAGACCCCTTATCTAGAAAACGCTAGAGCCCAAGCATTCTGGATAACAGGTCCTATACCTGTACTAATGTCTCAGAGCTTTAATAGCCCTTTAATCAATCTAGGACCATATACAACTATAGTTGTGTTCAGAATAATAGCAGTCCGACAACACTAACCTGATCAGTCACTGGTTTTGGTAAAAATATTATTTCTACATGGCAAATAATTTACTAGTAGATGTAGTAGAGAAAGTAGAAGAAAATATACATACATACATGCTGCTGATTCTGTGCAATTGAATCATTAAATTGATTCCGTTATACAGATTATTGTTCAAAATAATAGCAGTGTGGAGTTTAATTAGTGAGGTAATTCTGTGAAAAACATGTGTCAATTCCAGCCCTTATTTAAGGAAGGAAGGCAGCGAATGTTGTGCGTGCTAGTTATAGAGCGTTTCTCTCTGCAAATCTGAATAAAATGGCTTGTTCCAGATATTGTTCAGAAGAACATCGTTGATTGGAGAGGGGAAAACATATAAAGAAGTGCAGAAAATGATAGGCTGCTCCGCTAAAATGCTTTAAAAATGGTAACCAAAACCTGAAAGACATGGAAGAAAATGGAAAAAAAGAAAGTTACCTGTGAGTACTGTTATATTTAGAAGACGCCTATGTGAAGCCAAGCTATCTGCAAGAAGCCCCCACAAAGTCCCATTGTTGAAAAAACCGTGATGAAGAGGTTACAGTTTGCCAAAGAACACAGTGACTGGCCTATAGAGAAATGGCACAACATTTTGTGGAGTGATTGTTCTTTTTGGGTCTAGAGGCTGCAGACAGTTTGTCAGATGACCCCCAAACACTGAATTAAAGCCACAGTACACTGTGAAGACAATGAAGCATAGTGGTGCAAGCAGCATGATATGGGGTTTTTTTTCCTCATACTATGGTGTTGCACTTATTTATCGCATATCATGGATCAGTTGGAATACATGAAAATACTTGGAAGAGGTCATGTTGCCTTATGCTGAAGAGGAAATGCCCTTGAAATGGGTGTCTCAACAAGACAACGACCCCAAACACACCAGCAAATGAGCAACATCTTGGTTTCATACCAACCAGATTGATGTAATGGAGTAGCCAGCCCAATCCCCAGACCAATAGAAAACTTGAGGGATGGCATTAAAGTGCTGTTTCTAAAACCAAGAAATGCAGAAGAACTGAGGAATGTAGTCCAATCATTCTCTGCTGGAATTCCTGCTCACAGGTGCCAGAAGTTGGTCGACTCCATGCAACAGATGGGCAGTAGTTCTCAGAAACTGTGGTTCTACAACTAAATATTAGTTCAGTGATTCAAAGGAATGCAAAACAATTGTCAGTTTATACAGTGAATGTTTGTAAAGAAGAATGCAAACATTACTATTTTTTGGAACAGCCCAATATTCCCTTTTCTTCACTTTCTGTAAAGGAATAACACAAATGTGACAAATGTTTCTTTGTTTTGATTTGGAATAGAATGTGCAGTGTTCCCAATGCATTTGTGTGTATGGAAATAAAAGCTATTATAAGGATTTTGAGCTTTATTCACTTTTGTAATCACACTGCTGTTACTCTGAACACAACTGTATAAAGTCAGTGTAATCATTGTAGAGAGAATGGATCAGTACATGGCACAGAATACCAGAAAGGCAAAGACAAATTACAAACATAATTCTCATTTGCTGGGACTGTATTGGCAAATATAGCTTTACTTGCCCACAGAAATAAGAATATACATTGACAAAAATAACATTTAGTACAGGTATCGGACCCCTTATCCGGAAACCCGTTATCCAGAAAGCTCCGAATTACGGAATGCCCGTCTCCCATAGACTCCATTTTAATCAAATAATTCAGAATTTTAAAACTGATTTCCTTTTTCTATGTAGAAATAAAACAGAACCTTGTAATTGATTTTAACTAAGATATAATTAATCCTTATTGGATGCAAAACAATCCTATTGGGTTTAATTAATGTTTTATTGATTTTTTAGTAGACTTAAGGTATTGAGATCCAAATTACGGAAAGACCCCTTATCCGGAATACCCTTGGTCCCGAGCATTCTGGATAATGGGTCCTATACCTGTAGTAGAAAAATATATCTTATATAGATATAATATAACTTATAATATTACTAATGATCATTTTGTACAATTAATGCATTTTCAGGGCCAGATCCACGAGACTCCTGTTTTGTTGGAGAACTATTGAAACATTGCTGGAGTATAATGAAGAGTGCCAAACCAACTTGGGAAGTGCAACTTTAAGAAATGCCAATGTATATAGTATACTGTAAATTCAAAATGCAATATATATAAGGTTTACTTTACTTTCTATTGTTTCCTAGTATATTTTGTAATTGTTTGTAAGATGCAACCAAATAAATATAATTTTTGTGCTGAATTTCTGTTAATGCAATCATGCCATGAGATGTTATAAATATTTTAAGCTTTCTTTACAAAGATATTCCATCTGGATTCAGACAGCCTTTAACACTGAGTTAATATTACCTTAGGCCAAGCACGGGTGACCAAGTTGCCCAGCTTAAGGTGGCCATACACGTACCAATAATGATCTTTCCTGTAACCATTAGTCCCAGGAAAGATTGTTTGTTCCCTCCATTGACGTTCAGGGCTGAATCATCAGATATGGAGGTAGAAACAATAGGGATTCTACTCCACCTGACAATTCAGCCCTAAACGCAGATTTTGCTCAGGCGCTATTAGGGCTGAATAAGAATCTTTCCACGAGACGACCGATATCTAAAGCTTTTGTGATATGGGTTGTCTCCATCCGCCATGCATGCACCGAATATTGTACGAAACGAGGTTTCATACGATAATAACAGTGCGTGTATGGCCGGCTTTAGAACTCCGATAGCCCCAATCAGTACTGTACTGGTCCAAAGCGGAGTTTGTAGGAGCTTAGCTGCAAGAAAGCCCTATGATATCAGTTGTGACAAGCTTGGGTGTAGCAGTTGGCTGGCAATTAAAAATCTATTGATATTTGAAATTAAGGATCAAAAGCAAACGAACTGAGCAGCTATGTCCATGTCACCCCACTTCTACTCACTGCCTGACTAACAGGCTAGAGAGCTGTAAAGGAGGCAGTTAGGTTGTGGTTATTACATTAGACATTGGTTCACTCCAGCCTTTATAGATTACATCTTGGGCTAACTATATTAAAAACATTTTTAGTTAGTACAGCCTATCTATTTACAGTGTTTTATTTTTACTCTTCTGTGTCTTGTCTTTGTCCATTTTTAGCTTCCATCACTTGACCCATGAAAAGAGAGATTAGTTAGTTCCATTGATCTGCTTTGTTTAACCATTTGCCACAGATCGTAACATTTGCTATCTGAACAGTTTAAATTATACATTTTGATGCCATAACTTATTTATAGATCAGTGCTTTATGTTGGGCCTTTGTGTACTTAAGGCTTTTGTGAACTAAAGCTTAACAAAGATGTAGGGTAGAGATGCTACATATTATGTTTTGGGCTTCTATACCAGCCCAAGTGACCACAGCTCTTTAGCAGGGAAGTCAGTGCCCCAGTAGCTCCCCAACTTCTTTTCTGCTGATTCACTGCAAATGCTCTGTGGTGCTGTCAGTTACTGAGCTTAAGTCACAGGGATTCTGGGAACAAATTCCTTAAGGCTCTTAGAAAAATCCCATTTACATGGGTTTATCCTATAGGCAAAAGCTTACCCACTGGGTTTTTAAAGCAAAAGCACTACACTGATCGGGAAGTGGTTGGAGGCAGCAGCAGCAGACTTACAATTAGTAAATCTGTTTAACCCACAGGTGTGATACTTTTCTGGCTATTATCTCAAGCAAAGTTCTTTCACTGCCATCTCAGGAAAACACAACCCCCTTGAGAGTATTAGTATGCGAGTACTTGTGCATGAAGTAAGACAATAGTAGTATGAGTGTGAGCATGAGAGTATGTGAATATGAGAGTGAGTGTAAGTAAGGGTGTGTCACAATAGTAAGAGTATGCATATCTAAACATTAGCGCGTAAGTATGAGAGCATTATAGTACATGATTATGAGAGCAGGTCATATTAGAATATGTGATTATGAGAGTATAAGTGAGTAAATATGTGAGTATGAGAATATGGGTATGCAGTTATGATCATGGAAGTAAGATAGTTTAAGTGTAGGAATATGGCAGTATGGGAGTGTGAGTATGTAAGCCTTAGACTAGAGCATGAGTATGAGAGTAGAGTTTGTAAACGTATGGATGAGAGTATGACAGTATGAGTAGATGTGTGTGAGTATGGGAGAGTATGTGTATGTGGGTAAGAGCGTATGTGAGAATGAAAGTATGAGTAGGTGAGTATGTGAAAATAAGAGTGTTTGAGTATAAGTAAGTGAGTGTATTCATGTGAGCATTTGTCAGAGTATGAGTATGTATGAGAATGTGTATGTGATTATAAGAGAATGAGATTATGTGGGAAAAGGTTTCTGTATATGTGAGAATGAGAATTTGACCATAATAGTATACAAGTATGTAAATAATAGTATGAGTATGTCACTATGAGAGTATGGTTGAGAGTATGGGAACATATGAGTGTCAGTATGTGAGTACAAATATGAGAATGTATCAAAATGAGCAGTGTCGGACTGGGACCCCAGGGACCCACCAGAAAACCTTAGACAATAGGCCCACTCTCAAAACTATTTTTCCTCTTTTCCTCACCCAACCTCTTTATTCTTCTAGTCTCTCTTATTTACATGCTAACATCTATTCTTCCATCGATTTTTCCTCTTTCTTCCCATTCAGAAACAGGGAATGCCCATGAAACAAGCCAAATGTTCAGGAGCAGGAGGGCCCACTGACCCCTGGGCCCACCGGGAGTTTTCCTGGTATCCTGGTGGGCCAGTCCGACACTGAAAATGAGAGTTTGAGTATGTGATTATAATAATGTGGGTATAATAGAGTGTAAAAGCTTGAGAACATGAGTTTCAGTGTATGTAACAGTATGAGTATGTAAGTGAGTATTATGAGTAGAAGTATGAGAAACAGAAGTGAGTATGAGGGTATGATCATCAGAGTATATTAAAGTATCATACCCTCAAACTCACATGCTCACAAACATACTCATGCTTCATACTCACATACAGACTCTGATACTCATTCATATTCAGACTCTTGTACATACATACTTGCTCACACATATTTTCATTCTCATACTAAAATACTCTCATATACTTTTCCCTACCTTGAGTCTACTACAAATCATAAAAACATGAAATAAGCCCATTAGGATGGTTTTGCTTCCATTAAGGATTAATTATATTTTAGATGGGATCAAGTACAAGGTACTGTTTTATTATTAAAGAAATAGGTTTTAAAATGTTGAATTATTTGATTCAAATCGAGTCATTGGGAGATGGTGAATATAATGCGTAACAGATGGCACACGTAGTAAACAAATGTGCTTGTGAGTGTGTGGAGATCTCAGTAAAATGTAAGATTCACAAGCTCATTTGCTTACTATGTGTGCCATCTGTTACGCATTATATTCATGATTTGGAGCTCCTGAGCAAACGGAGTATACAGATTGTGCATCAGACTGTTCCACTGGTTAATTATAGCACAAGATTTTGAATTATAATGAGAATTAATCTATGGGAGATGGCCTTCCCATAATTCAAAGCTTTCTGGATAACAGATCCCATACAGGTATTATTACAAGTATGGGATTTATTATCCAGAAAGCTTTGAATTATACATTCCTTAATGTCATCATTGGGAGCAGATCTATCAAAAGCACTATTGGGCCTCATATCAATATACCATTAGTCCCCATATCAGCAGGGTTATCCTCAGCCAGTGATAAAGATGAGATGGTCGAATAAGTTCTTGTACAGGCATTACCCATTCCCACACAGCAATATTCCCATTACCAACTCCTAGGCTTTTATACTTCCATGCTCTCATACCACCTTGTGCTTACACACTTACCGGTATGCTCTTATACTTCCATATGCTTATAGTTTCTTACTTCAAGGCTCTCAGATTACAATGCTGCAGTACTCATATACGCCCATACTCTCCTACTCCCATTCATACTATAACCCTCTTACCCTTCCCTACCCTCATATTCCTTTACTGTTACACTACAATACTCACACAAGTCCCTTGCACTTATATGCCTATACTCTCCTAATCCCATAATTCTTCACTCCCATTCGCCCATATGCTCCTACTCTAATACTTTCTTACTCTCATCCTGCCTTACTTTCATACTTCCATAAGTGGCTTGTACCAAAATGGGTGTCACAATACCAATACATTTTTAATGAATATGCAGTTTCTAAATGCATCTGATCACTGATCTGTACTGTAACCCTACCGACACCAATAGCTGCTCACATGCAAGGCCATGACACTGTAATGAGAATGTTGCTTGTGGAAAAATTGAGCATGGTGAGAAACAAATTGCTTTTGTAATCACATACTGCCCTGTGTCTTTGGATAACAAAAGACCGCTGTGCAGTTATGGCACTGCCCATACTCCCTTACTGTCATACTCAAATGTTCTACTCTACATGGAGTAAGTTTAATTTCTCTGTTTAAATTAAATAAAGATACTTGTTGCCTATTGTTTTAATTGGAAAATTATGTTTAGCAGAAAACCAGAAAAATACTGCCCTTGGAAAAATTACATTTATTTACACTGTGTAAAAACAAAAAAGTGCCCCTAAAGTGAATGATGAAAATACTGAAAAATTGCTTCCAATTTAACAGTTGAGGATTCAAATTATCTATCTATTTTATACATATAATATATATATATATTAGTTTATGGTTGAAAATATACACAACAGATCTTCATATTTTATGTTTTATTATTTAAAGAATGGTCTTAGTAACTGCACAACAGCCATTTTCACTTTCGGAAGAGAGATGCCTATAAGAATGCTAGATTAAGAAATATAAATGATGGTGGTTTCAAGCTTTGAAACCGTGAAATCGTACTTTTAGCCAAACTCCTGATTAAGTCACTCAGAACAATTTCCAGTAAACTCTTTCTTTAAAGTTCCAGTACCAGACGGTTGATGAATGCTCTCACATTGAAATTCTAACAAATTCCATTCACCTGAAATGCAGGTTTCTTGTGGCTGCATCGACTGAGGATGAGTTTGAGGAAAATAACTACTCTGAGTATTTTCATTATTATCTGCATTGGAATGCTCAGAATGTATTTGTAGAGACACATTTTCTTCAGTATTTGTATTACTATTGTTAGATGCATCACGAAGCAAGAGATTACTGTTACTGTGTAAAACTTCAAGGTGAAAAGCAGCAGGAGCAGACTTTTTTCTGCGTGGGGGAACCTTTGGAATAAAAGAGGGTTCTTGCACTGGAATAACTTGAGCTGTTGAAGAGATCTCATCACTTAGTTTCCGTTGAGGAATCTTTGCAACCTGGGATGGTGGCAGTGTTCTTGGTTTAGGTACAGGACGTACATTTTGGACATTATTAGAGTCCATGGATTCAGCTATTTGAGCGCTTGTAACATTCTGGTGCAACACATCAAACTGAGGCTTTACTTTAGGCGCTATCTGTGATGGGCCATCTTGAAAGTTCATTAAGTCAAGATAAGAATCCAAGTTTGGTAAAAGGACAGATTGATTAGAATTTCCAACATCATTGATGTTTAAACCAAGTAACAAATCTGCCACAGTGGCCAGCTGTGTGGAGGATGCAGAATCCAAAGTGCTGTTGTTATTTTTTTCCCCATCATCCTTACATATTTCTGATTTGGTTGGTATAACAGCACTGTGTGACTTTTCAGGATCTGCAGAAGTCAAATGAACCTCTAGTTTTGGTATGGGCGGTACAGCTGGGGGCATGCTGGTATGTTCAAATACATCAACATGAGGCTGTGGCTTAGCAGGAACGCCACACACCGGGTCTTGTTCATTTGCCTTTTGCTTTAGATGAAAAGACTGGGGAAAAAAGAAGACAAAAAAAGAATAATGATCAAAATACTTCCTAACATTAACTGTACAGAGACAGGGACGTGCCAAATTGAGGCTACTCTTTGCAATATTTGGAAGTGGTCAAATGCTTTAAGTCAGAGGATTTAGCCAAATTCTCAATTATTCAAAAGCACCAAACTCTTAGGCTAATGCCAGGGCCGGTCTTACCAACTGCGGGGCCCCCTTAGTACATTGTGAATTATGTTGCCATAGTTTTATAGTTTTTCAGGCTGTTCCTGCTGAATTGTGCTTAATACAGGCACACCTCCCAATATTTAAAAAATGTGAACAGGGACAAAAACCTCTGGTGCGTACAGCGTGGTGAAATTTTTTTTTGCCATGCCCATGGAAAGAATGCAATTTGCCCTTCAGTGTACTCCCACTCCCAGACTCACCCAACACTAGCAGAACAGAGCAGCACTGAGCAGCGTTCATGTAGCCATCATATGGAGCAAACTTAGGGGGCTGTTCCTGCTGAATTGTGCTGCTTTTAATCAAGGAGAATGGGAAATGGCTCATACAAGGCACTATAAGCAGCAATATAGCATAATCACTGGAAAATTCCTACTTCCACATTTTCCTGCAGAAACGGTGCTACGTGTGCCATTGTCCTTACCAACTTATAGATCCATTCATCAGATGAGAATGCCAAATAAGGGGCCCCGCGCTGCACTAAAAAACAGGAGCTTTCACTCCCCCTTCCCTTCCACCCACAGACATTTATACCCCGCTGTGCACGGACTTCTAGTTACATTTACCTCTTATCTCATCAACACGAGAGGAGAACTCCTTCACAGGGGGCTGTGCGCGCGTGGTCTGCCTTAACATGGTGAGCGCAGAGGTTCAAAGTTCATGCCCTGTGTCCAATCGCATTGCAGCACAGCCCCCTGTGAAGGAGTTTGTGCGGGTGGAAGGGAGTAAAATCTACTCTTTTTCAATTGAGCGCGGGGCCCGATTGGGCGCAATCAGTACAATCGGCCAGGGGTGGGTCAAGCTGATCGGGCGCCCTAGGCAACCCGGTAGGCCACCACGCCCCTCCCCCCACCCCGTGCTTTGGCGCATGCGCAGTCGCGCGGGAGGGGGGTGCGCAATGTGATGGGTCATTGCCCCCACCACTAATGACAAGCGGCGGGGGCAATGGCAAAGAAGGAGGACTAGGGGTAGGCAGGAGAGGCTCCTGCCTGGCACCCCCTAATCGTTGCGCCCTAGGCAGCTGCCTCTTCTGCCTACCCCTAGTTCCGGCCCTGCAATTGGCCTAGGACCGGCCCATACACGTAGTGTATGTAGCATAAAATCGCTTGCCGAGAATACACTCCATACGCTTAAAAATCCTGCTACCTGTGCCTGCACCCAAATGCATTAAATACGCTTGGGTGCAGGCACATGTAGGCAATATCTGCCGAAAATGCAAAGTCTTGCGTTTTTTGGCAGATTTCGGCTCCATGTGCCTGCACCCAAGTGTATTCCAGGCTTTCGGTTGCAGGCACAAGGTAGGCAGATTTTACAGTAGTGGAGCGTTAGCCTTAGTACACCTGCAATGCCAAGCATTTCCTACTGAGGGGATCAGAGGAACTTTTCACCAGGCTGATATCCACTCAGCTGTTAAGCTCCCGTTGTGACTTTTCATTTGACTTTAAAGGATATGTAAACCTTAAAAATTGCTCAGGGTGCTTTTTTTAGCACGTGCAATTTACATTCATTTATGTTTTCTGTTTCAAAGCTATTAAACAGTTTATTAACGTCTAACATAATATTCTTTGTAATCTGGTAATCTGTGGATTCTAGTAAATACCAGAGTTTCTATAAAATGCCATAGTCACTATTTAGTGGGCTGTTTGGGCCTCTTAGGCCCTGGCATTTCAAGTACAGAGAGACCCAAACAGCCGCACATAGGCCCAATATATAGTGACTGTCTATGGCATATTACAACAGCCCCTCTGGCATTTTCAAGAATCCACAGATTGCCAGTGCAGGCCTGTCTCTGCTCCAATGGAAATCAATCTTACATGTGCGTTAGACACCTCTTTGACCATCTCCACAGTCAGAGAGAGAAGAAGAGTTTAGAAAAGAGAAGGGGGCGGAGCATCATGTGGCTAGGAAGTAGTTAAGAGTGCTAAAACTGAGCTGTTTGTGATGCAGAATCTGCATGAGAATGAGTGCAGGAAAAGAGGTTTGCTATTTTGGGGGACTGTATAGTCATTTTAGAGAATTAAAAAAAAAAAAGGTTGCCTTTTTAACAAAAAATAAATTCATACAGTAGCTTCCTACTTTACGGCAACAGCTGGAGGAATATGACAATATTCTATCTGCGTTTTGTAGGCCTATAAAAAGCAGGCAGAAAGAAGTGGAGCCAATGCTTAATAGGACTTCGACCTTACAGTCTGAGTCAGTGGTGTGGACAATGCAGGGGCCAATTAAATAAAATACCTTTTAACGTATTCAAGCTTTAATGTGGGGGTCACACAAGGTAGACCCGTGGGCCAACAACTGGACAGCACTGATCCAGAGGAAGGTAAAAAAAATCCTTATTGGGCAGAGAGTACATTCCCCTTTTCGCTCCGTAACTGTATTCGGGGGGCGCAGATCCCTGTGCTCCTTACAGAGTGCAGAGACCCATGGAAATTCATTTTTGCTCCCTGCTTATATTCATTACGTTTGTGCTTGTTAATTTCTGTTTATACATAATGCACAAACTTGCAGTTTATTGCACATACTATTTGCAGTCCCATCAGATATATATACGCTTGAATAGTGATGTCAGAGACCCATCACTGACACTACTTTGATGCCCCTTTTACAAATAGTTATTGTCCAACATGTCCTCTGTATATTGTATAGAATAAATTACCCTCACTCTGTGTTATAAACATATTGTCACATTTCTTCAACAAACACAGCTTACATCTTTGTAGGCATATAATCCCATGCATCACTAAAAAAACAAAACATTTCTTTTATTGTACTAAACATGCTTACAGGTTCAGGCTTTGCTTCAGATTTTTGTATGGGAACAGGCTTCATACTGGGAACCATTGGTGGCGGCCTTTGTGGCACCAGAGCTGGCTCTGTGGCTGGGACATTCTTCTGTGTTGAATTCAAAGAAACAGACTTTGGTTTTTCTTTCAAGCTACTGTTTTGCGGACGTACACCAGTTTGGCCCACTTGTTGTTTTTCTGAAACATATTGAAAAACCTGATGTAAATGAACATGTAGCGTTTTACAAAAACTCTTGTTTTAAAATGAATAACTAATGAATGGATGAAGAGCATACAATTATAAAATGAATTCCATAAAGTAATAACACAAAATACAGTATTTAATACAGCAACAGATTTTCACCTTTTTAAAGCAAATATTCTCTTTCCCTTCCTTCTTACTATGTAAGCTTAAAAGATTTAAACAAATTACATTATAGTGATTTATTGGCTCTCAGCAGCAAATATTTCCCATTGCTCTATAACTTCAGCAATTGGTTTCAGGTTCAAAAAGCAAAACGTTATGTTCTCCTTTATTACCTGGGGAAACACAGCTGCACACCCAGGCTCCTACACAATTTGAATCCAGGGCACAGCCCAGTGAGATCGCACCCCACCAACTTATAGTAAAGGCTAAATTAGGACTGGCAGAAGAGGATACAATGATGCTGGGATATCCTCTGCAGAGACGTGTGCATAATGAGTGAATTTACTGGCTCGCTTAGTATGCACATGTGAAGGAAGATCAGGGGATTCATCCCTTAATCCTATGACACATAATTAATGTACATAGTGAGAAATCTGGGACAGTTGTCATTATACGCATGCTTAGAATCCCAACATGGCTGCCCAAGCCAGGAGCTCCTCCCTGTGCAGGGGGCATTGCACTCAATAGGAGCATTTTCTGGCCCAAGTATTGTTTCCCAAGTACTGCTTCCCACAGTATTATTAGCCCGCACCTCTAGTGGGGGAAACAATTTCACTATAATAGGTGCCTTTTAACATAGTTTATAACTGTTCTCACCTTTGCTGTTATCCATTAGCCATCGTATAGCTTCTTCTGCCTCCTGGGTTGTAGTTGCCTTAATCTGTTTCACATTATACGGTTTGCTGATGCCAGACATTCCTGAAGACTATATCAGAAATAATCCAACAATTACTATAAATCATATAAATTATTTTGAACTCAGTCACTATGAGTAAAGATGTAGCAGTGTATATCAGCGCATTAGTACCCATACCCCTAACACCTTCAGCATGCCATGCAATAGGGGTCATTTACAATGGACCTTGCAGTGTACATAGCCCTCCAATCAAGTGCTGCCTGTGTTATGCAGCGCTCAATCCAAGAAGTGTGGGGGGAGGCAGGTAGGGTTTCTCCACCAGCCCCCTAACGTGTGTGTTATTCAGATGGACAAGTTAAGGAGCATCAGGAGGAGCAAGCCTGCTTTGAAGCCCCGTCAAACCTGCCCTGCCAACCTGACAAATCCAGCGTGAAGGGCGAAGCCCTACTTTTCCCTGGACGTGAGTGCTTCTTAAGTGAGCACCAAGGGCTGCGCCACTGGGGTATGGTAAATGACCCCTTATGTATGCTAGGTGACAGCTTGAGCACAGTGGCGTAACTAACCATACAAAGTACCACATTGATTGAGGGGAGGGACACATAATTCACACCACATTAAACACTTAACCATCTGAAAGAATGGCATTTCCATGTCAGTCCAGTCACAAATAAATGTTGCAGATGTAGCTATTCTATCTACAATATTTTGTGGCTAGAATCTAATAGTACAGGTATGGGATCCTTTATCCGGAAACCCGTTATCCAGAAAGCTCCGAATTACGGACAGCCCTTCTCCCATAGACTCCATTTTAATCAAATGATTCATAATTTTAAAAATTGATTTCCTTTTTCTCTGTATCAAAATTTCACTCTGACTGCTGTACGCTTCAGTTTCACTCAGTGATAATTATGCCCCCTTATCCCATTATTTTAGTAGGCAATGGTTGGTGATTTCAGGCAGGCAACAAAATCTCAGCAAATACTTGTAAATTTTGCCGACCCTGCCAGGTTAATTGTGTTATTGCTTGAAAATGTTCACTGTTGCATGTCTGAGCAATGACGTAATTACACTGGCAGAGCAATTACAAGGTACATATGCATATATTTTACAGAGTTCGATGATTTAGTATTACACAAATGTAGGCACACATCCGATTCACAAAAAGAAAAAAATGGCAGATTACAGCTTGTAATGCCAAAAGGCAGCAATACAGAATTGCATCTGCTTTGCCATAGTAAACAAATAAGTCAAGGGTAAAGGTGATGTCACAACAGTTTCCTTACTATTAAAGGTGCAGGAAAGTTACACTCGCTGGGGGTGCCAAAAGAAGCAGGAAGAGGATTGCTCCCAGGTGTAACCCCGGGTCAGTGCAGTTTTCTGCTAACAAGAGCAACGGCCCAGGGTATCCGGTAAGTGAATACAATCACTCAGAGGGGCCTAATTTTTGGCAACCCCCTTCCCCCCCAGTCTTTCTTTAATTTGGAGCAATTGCATAGTAGGTTTTCATTTCTAAATAATAGATGCCATACATTATGACTTACTGGATATTGTGGTGCTCCAGAAAGGGGTTTAGCAATTTGCACAACTGAAGATTGGTGAGTGCTCTCTGTTAAAAGCAAAAGACTTGTTTTAGTATTAATGTGTATCAATTCATGCCTCAATTGGGTTAATATAAATGTGCAAAATATCAAACATATTAAGGTGCATTTCACTAGTCTGTCCACTTGGTGTCGCTCACATAGCTATTTAAAAAAAAAAGTGACCGTGCATTCTATCATGTTGCTATATCAAACATATTCTAGATGCAGGAAAAGGTGATGTACCGTGTTAGCCAGTCAAAAATGTTTACAGGGTAACCCTTTTGAAATAAAAAAATAACAAAAGTGATATAAAGGTGATACCTTTATTGGCTAACTAAGATAACCATAGCAAGCTTGAAAAAGGAACTAAAATGTTCTGAAAGCTTGCTATGGTTATCTTAGTTAGCCAATAAAGATATTCTAGCAACCCTGCATTTCACTATTTTGTCCACTTGGTGTCACTCACATATTCATGCAAAAAAAGACTGCATTCTATCATGTTGCTATATCAAACATACCCTATTAACCCTACCCTATTAACAGTGCATTTTACCACACTAAGATACTCTAGTCTTTTATATATTATAAAAACTTTCAATAGTAAAAACTATATTAAAAATTAAATAAACCTCAATAAAAATGTATATTTGACATTTTTGAAAATGTATATTTGACAATTTAGTCAAAATTAAATCTCTTCATTATACCTGTGCCACCGACATCATCCAGAGTTCAACTTGAATGGACAAATATCTAGTAGTCAGCAGAGTTATAAAGTGACAATGTTACACCTTATCAGAAAGTGCCAAAGCCAATACATGGTTTCTTAATCAATAAAGTAATATGCTTGATATGCAGCCTTACTTGGAGGTGGTGGTCTCTGTGGAGGTCTCTGTGGCGGTGGGCGTGAGGCATGAGGGACTGATAAAGACCTACTTGGCGACCGAGAGCGAAACTCTCCAACAGCCTCCAGCTCTTTCTTTAGGGCCATCAAATCTGCATCATCTAAATAACAGTAAAGAACCTGTTATGGCTCAGTTCAACATCTGGCTACTGTTTTGTTTCATTCATTCTTGGTAACTCCTGCCACGCTGCTGATTCTGAAATTGGGCAAGCTGTCAGAGTCAGCCCCTACAACACAAATCTTGATGTTGTTATTATTAATAACATGTATTTACTATGTGCCAAGATATTCCACAGCACTTCACAATAAATAGGTGTATACAAAGAACATACAGATTGCATACAAAAAGTAAAACAATTCATTGGATGACTGTCACCTAACGAGTCAAAGAAGGTAATAAGCCAGTGTCTCTCCTGACAATCATTTGTATGGTTTACTCTTAAATTCTGATCAACTTGGCAGTAAGTTTAGTTACAGAAAAACGGTTACGTTATCAAATGGGTAGATGAGAAAACTGAAGTTGTTCAATAAATCGTTTCTACCACGTGTATATTTTACAAATGTAGGAAACTAAGTTTTACCTTTGAATGAATGTGGTTTCTTTGAATTCACCTGGGGAGCTCTGACTGCACAGGCTACTGAATCATCGGCAGGCCTATCACAGACAGCTCCCGGCTTGTTGGTCTCCAGATGTTGCGGCATCAAGTCATCTGCATCATCATCCAATATATCACCTAGGGACAGCATTAGTTAACAGTTAATGCAAGAAAGCCACATAATAGCTCATCAAATAGCTGTATCCCATATTGATACCTTTTTTATTATTTTCATACAGGATTAGGCATGTTAGTCAGAAAAAGCAAAACAGGAAACACATTACTAAGAATAATAATAGCAAACAGGCTATTAATAAATGTAAATATCCTTTGCACATTTACATGTCAATTTGACACCATGGACACTCAGGAAACCAATTTTTTGATAAAAGGATATTTACTCTTTATGGCATATGGTGCATGAGACAGATAATATGCTAACAAACTGCTTAATGTTAACACTACGTTTACTTCGCTGAAAGCTGTAATTTAATTTTAAATGCACATATTGCTGCTGTTGCAGCCTGTTTTTCCCTAAAAACTCAACTTGACATATTGTATAGTACTGAGAGTACCGCTAAACCAAAACTAAACCAAATTTTTAAATCATGTGACTTAAGTGTTTAAATAGTTAAGTCCCATAATATCTGTTTAAATTATATAACTTTTTTTATTTTATTCAAATTCCAATTTACAAATTAGGATTTTATTTAGAATTATCATTAACTGCTTATAACATGATGATAAATGTGCCAAAAGCATCCCATGACCCATTAATGTAAAGTATCCTAATGACCACCTTGAATTTTGGGTTTGTCATGTAATGTGAACAGATGCATTCTGGGGTTTAGCTTCAGGGCAAACAACAACAGCTAAAACCTACAGCTAAACCTGCAATTCTTGGCATTATGAAATAAGACACAAGTTTGCAGGGGTGCAAAAAACCTACAGCAACCAATCAGCAGGTATCATTTACTGGTCACCTGTTGAAAAGCAAACATCTTATTATTTGTCATGGATTATTGTACCATGGCAAACATAGTTCCTTTTATTACTGTTTTGTACATTTATACTGACAATGGGGGTCATTTATCAACACTTGGCAATTTAAAAAGTGGGCAGTAACCCATAGCAAACAATTTAATTGTTGCATTCATTGTTCTACCTGCAGCTGGCTAAAAAGAAAAACGATCACTGGTTGCTATGGGTTACTGCCCACTGGGAAATTAGCCCAATGTTGACAAATGAGCCCCACTGAGTCAGAGAAGACCTTTACTATATTTCTGGACATATAGCACCTACTGGGCCTTCTGTCTCTATATTCACACCCCTTTTCTATATATGATGATAACACAGGACATTTTTTATCCAAAGTATTCCATATACTATTCCTAAAGTGAATGGGGAAAATATTGTATTTTGTTCATCACCGTCACAGCATTTTGCCATTTCACATGAATTGCAAATTTAATCCTTTTAATTAATCTTGTTCACAGCCGTAAATTAGTCTTTTGGTAATTCTAAAGACTGTCAGTATAAAGGAAAAGATTTTAATATTAAAAAGGTAATAAAAACAAACAAACAAACCCACTGCTCATTATACTGACCTTCTGATTCATAATCCAAACTGGTGAAATCAAAGTTCTCTTCGAGTAAGCAGGAGTTGGCATTTGGTGACATGGGTGCTATGCTATCTCTGTTTCGAGCAATTTCTTCATGCAGACCCTTGAGCCAGTCCTCTGTTTTAGGCCTTATTTTTATAGTTTTGCCATTTACCTAAAATAATAACAATATATAAAATATATAACAGCTCAGATAATGAAGCATTTTGAGTGACACAATTAGCCGCACGTTGCAAAGTTCTAAAGATACAGCTTATTTGGCCTATAATTTCAGCAAAATAGTAGTCACAAGAGGGTGTTGTGTTTGTGATTTGAAACAAATGGGCAAAGTCCTTATGGCGTTATTTCTAGTGCCTGGTGTGAAAATAACGTCTGCACCTAGTTATTTAGGTGCAAGTATAGTTGCATCTGTTTTGTGGTCATAAATCAGACCTAATGAACACATAATGAATAAATAAAGTTTCACCAAGCCTTGCCAGTATTAACAACATTTTTCAACCCAAAATCTATTCCAATTACATAATAAATGTGATTATATTACTGCTTATCTACAAACTCTACTGCTCGACAGCCTTCTGAAACTGTTGGGGGGTTTATGCTCTGCTTCAGTAGGCACTACAGTAGGCATACACTCTGCACCGTTGGTGAGCTTCGGAAAGTGGGGGGGGGGGGGGGCTCTGATGGTGCTAAGTAATCCTGTAACCCTGCATAAGAGATGAGAGGCCACTGAAATTTTCCTTGCCTTTTGGAAAATATACTGTAAATTTATAAAGCATACCTGCATTTCATTAGATCAGGATTTACACATTTAAACTCATTTGCCATACTTTCAATGTACTAAAATAAGTGAAATTAATTTTACCTTTAAGCCATCCAAATCAAGAACATTTAAAGCTGTCCTACTATCTTCAAATGTGACAATCATTTGCCCTCTGATAAGCCTTGAAAAGAAACAGACTTACATAAATTAATATCCATAGTATATGACAAGTACACTTAACGGTGCAGACACATGGAGCTACCTTTAGCAGCTACTTGTCATGGCTACTAAATGCCAGAAAATATCCTGCCATAGACAATACTGAGAATTGCCTCTGCTAAAACACACGTAGAGACAGTTATCAGTAAATGATCTGCATTGTCTGTTTTAGTATCTGTGACAAGTGGCTGCTACTAGTAGCTCTGTGTGTCTTCCAGATAACTGATCCCATACCTGTATGGGTATTGTGGTTTTTCCAGTCTGTGGCATTAGATATATTTGTGTAGAAAAAAAAGACTAATTTCTGAAAGTTCATCAAAATAAAATATTTATGAAAGGAGTTCTGCAATGTTTATGTTTTTGATAATTACTTAAAGGCAGCCTGCTGGGCCATTAAAGTGGTCACACACAACTATGCAGAGAGTGGAACTGGAACACTGCGCAACATTATAGCTTATGTCATCCTGCCCTGACAGTTCCGTTTAGAATTTAGTTAAACGACAGAAACCAGTAAACCATACATTGAGTTGCTAATCTGGAGAAACGTCAGCATGATATTATGCTAGGTCATTTCAGTGTATAACTACAGTAGAACCCTCATTTAGCATTTTTCAAAAAGAAGACAAATAATTCCAAAACTATAAAACAAAATAATAAAGACCAATTGAAAAGATGCTTAGAATTGGCCATTTTATAACATACTGAAAGTTAACTTAAAGGGGACTCCCCCATTTAATGTCACACTATGGGGGGGATCATGTGCAAGACCTATCGGAAAGTAAAGCAATAAGTGATGTGGAAGCTGTATGAGGTGCAGACAGAATGGAACTATTTCCAGACAGAACCTTGGCAAAATATGTATCTGGCTATTATTTTAAACCTCTTAACTCCACTAATAAAAATATTAACAGACAAAAAGACTGTTGTTTTGGGGAATGTCAGAACAAAAATTTGGTATAAAATCTGGGAAAACATGATGTAAATCAGACACAAGCACCCATTAAAATGCATTACAAATTGGTGGGACCACAAGAAAACAGTGTAAAATGCAGGGAAACTTAAAATCATGGCATATAAAATCGAAGATTCACTGGATGTGGTTTACAGTTTTCAAGTTTGATTTTCTGACAATGCAAACTTACCTTACAAGGATAACATTGCCATAGGTCTGAAATGTTTTCACAAGTTCTGTGCTTATATCTTCTGGGAAGTCAGCTTTCTCTTCAGCTGTTGGAAACAGGATACGAACTTCAACGGTGGCATCAAGAGGGCCCTGAGAGGAAGTTATCTCTTGAAAAACTCTCTCCCTGGAAGTCACATCAACTTCCTGAACTTCCACTTCCACCATAGCCAGCACAGGCCTGTGGGTTTAAGCAAATATATTTCTATGAGGTACAGTGTTTATATATAAAAAATCAAATGAACAGGAATAGACATAGAATAAAAAATATACATGATATCTGGCATCAAGCGTGTATACCAGGGCTGTGGAGTCGGAGGCAATTTTGGGTACCTGGAGTCTGAGTCGGCAAAAAATGAACCGACTCCGACTCCTACTAAATTTAAATGGGAATAAAAAAAAAAAAAAAATAAAGCAAGTTTAAATGTCCCAATTCACAAACAGTCATAATTAATTACTTTTCTGCTATAAGAATAAAGCCCAATGCACACAGTGCATAAACGAACATGTAGAGTGACCATGAAGCATGCTTTTCATTGACTGTATGCTTCACTAAATGGGACGTAACGCACAGTTAAGGTTCGGCAGCTCCACTGCGTCGTGTTCCTCTGTTAATGGGAACACAATGCCCACTGGGAACCCAGCCTAACTCTCACTGATAACTAATTAAGTAAAAAAAATTTGCAGGACTAGAAATACTTGTATACGTGAAGGGAATGGATAGTCAATAGTTTAAAGGAACAGTAACACCAAAAAATGAAAGTGTATAAAAGTAACTAAAATATAATGTGCTGCTGCCCTGCACTGTGTGTTTGCTTCAGAAAATCTACTATAATTTATATAAATAAGCTGCTGTGTAGTATGGGGGCAGCCGTTCCTGCACTGGTACAGCTGGGGTGTTTGCTACAGAAACCCTACTATAATTTATATAAATAAGCTGCTGTGTAGCCCCGGGGGCAGCCATTCCTGCACTGGTACAGCTGGGGTGTTTGCTACAGAAACCCTACTATAGTTTATATAAATACCCCGCTGTGTAGCCCCGGGGCAGCCGTTCCTGCACTGGTACAGCTGGGGTGTTTGCTACAGAAACCCTACTATAATTTATATAAATAAGCTGCTGTGTAGCCCCAGGGGCAGCCATTCCTGCACTGGTACAGCTGGGGTGTTTGCTACAGAAACCCTACTATAATTTATATAAATAAGCTGCTGTGTAGCCCCAGGGGCAGCCATTCCTGCACTGGTACAGCTGGGGTGTTTGCTACAGAAACCCTACTATAGTTTATATAAATACCCTGCTGTGTAGCCCCGGGGGCAGCCATTCCTGCACTGGTACAGCTGGGGTGTTTGCTACAGAAACCCTACTATAGTTTATATAAATACCCCGCTGTGTAGCCCCGGGGGCAGCCGTTCCAGCACTGGTACAGCCGGGGTGTTTGCTACAGAAACCCTACTATAGTTTATATAAATACCCTGCTGTGTAGCCCCGGGGGCAGCCATTCCTGCACCGGTACAGCCGGGGTGTTTGCTACAGAAACCATACTATAGTTTATATAAATACCCCGCTGTGTAGCCCCAGGGGCAGCCGTTCCAGCACTGGTACAGCCGGGGTGTTTGCTACAGAAACCCTACTATAGTTTATATAAATACCCTGCTGTGTAGCCCCGGGGGCAGGCGTTCCTGCACCGGTACAGCCGGGGTGTTTGCTACAGAAACCCTACTATAGTTTATATAAATACCCCGCTGTGTAGCCCCGGGGGCAGCCATTCAAAGGCACAGGCACATAGCAGATAACAGATAAAACACCATTGTATTCTACAGAACTTGTCTGTTATCTGCTATGTAACCTGTGCCTTTTCTCCTTTTTTCCAGCTTGAATGGCTGCCCCCGTGGCTACACAGCAGCTTATTATATAAATTATAGTAGTGTTACTGTAGCAAACACACCAGTTTTACCAGTGCAGGGCAACAATGCATTATATTTTTATTACTTTAAAGCTCTTTTATTTTTTGGTGTTACTGTTCCTTTAAGACTGAAGCTTTAAAACATTTGAAAAACTGCTGTAATTCAGCTGTAATGTTAGCTTAAACTTTAAACATGACTATGGGATTCTAGGGAAATCATTAGAAGTAGGAGTATAGATAAAATTTCTATCAGATTATTATCAGTTCAGTTGTGTTTTAAGTGCCCCTTCCCCCCTGCCCCTTCCTGGATGTATAAAATACATTAGCATATTAAAAACAGAGGAGTCGGAGTCGGAGAATTTATCTACCGACTCCACAGCCCTGGTGTATACCAGCCTCATAGAGATGACATAATACTGCAGGTTTAAAAACCTATTGGATGAGGACCACATGTTGATGCAGTCTTCATCCCACATGTCTTTATAGCCCCTGATGTATGATCCAGTCGTTGACCCTACCACAATAATGGCCAAATTGGGCCAAGATACATGACATTCCTCATGGCCAGCTTTAGTGTAAGGACTGTTGCCATAATATACAAACTGTTATAATATGTGTGCTTTTATTATATATACCATAAAGCATGATACTGCAATACTATGTATGGCATGATTCTATAATATACACACAGGCAGTAAAATGCATAAAGTATCAGTGAAATATATCATCTTATCATTTGGCCTTCCAATTCTACTGGTACTGTGGCTCAGAATACTGCATTTTTACCTTTTTTATTGGTAACTGCTGCACTATTTAATCCAATTACTTTTTTTCCCCAATATTGCATGTCCCTTAGGGTAATGTCCCACTGGGAGATAAGTTGCCTGTGCGACTTCGGAAAACGGAAGCGTTGTGAAGGCCTTTCCACCGGTGATTCCCTTTCTTGCTGGTGGAAAGTATGTTTTCAAGGAGATTAGTCACCCACAATACATCTCTGCTACCACGGGTGACTGATCTCCCTGTGGGACATTACCCTTATTACTCTGCTCCACCCCCCCATTGCAAACTCCTCTAAACATACTTACTTCTTCCTTATTTTATATCTAATGCTTAAAGCAGGCACTTATTTCTTGGCCCATTTTTTAATAAAGTTAGCCTGACACACAATGAGTTACAGTACCTGTGATCAGAATACGGAAGTTCTGCTCTGCCATAGTACATAAGAGCACCCGGAGTCCATGTGTGTTTTATTTTAGTACTGAAATCCAGATCACTGTCTAGAAGATTAATGTCTCTTGCTACGCATGGGTTTTGAATACATGCAAAAGAAGATGTGGAGAAGAACTATTAATACACATTACATTAATCACTGTGCAAGTAACAGTCATATTGCATTATCTGGCACAACAATACATTTACATTTACAAACATTTAGTAAGTTAGTAAGTTTATACATTACTGAAAGCATTACTTAATTTATTAGCTTTTTAATTAATAGCTTTTACTTTCTTTTGCTTTAATATGATAAAAACCAGAATGCTGAATGAAAAAGCAATGAATTGCCTCTATGTTTACACCTTGATGTTCTATTTTACAAAATTTGAAGGCATCCCAATCTTGCTTGCAGCATTGCTGGGGTAGGGACTATCCTTTTAAACCTTTTCAGCAACTACAGGAAGCGCTGGGCACTCCAGTCAGAGTTTGAAAGCTGCATCCCCCAGCCCCTCATGTCAGCAGAAATCTCCTGAGAGCATGCTGTTTATTTGTTCAGACAAAAGGAGTCAGTCACATTACCTTGGGGCAAAAGTGATAGAGTGCTAAGGGATGTAAGAGCGTTTTCTAACCTGTGCGTCTTACTGACATTGAAGCTAGGGGACAGGAAGGGGAGAGGGAAAGAACGCCTACATGCTTCCCCAACCTGCCGCTCACGAAGACAGGGCTGACACACAAAGTCAGAGCTGCATTCATGGGAGCCATTTTGGAGCACAGAGACTTGCAGCAATTGAGGCCTTTTTATGCACTTTTCTCACTGTTATCAGCAAATAACCCCATTTTTCACTTTGAACTCCCACCCCGACTAACACAGTGGAAACACAGAATGCATTGAAGCAACTTACATTGGAACTGTTGTTAATTATGAGATTGGAAATAAGGAACTTTTCAAATATAATAATTTAAAAATGATGTACCATTTCTAAAATAATCCAGTTTCTCTACACTATATCCCTCTCAGCATCTGTCTCACTACATGCAGCTTTGTGGCAAAGTTAATTATTTTGAAAGACAGGTATCTATAATACATTGTCTAGGCAAAGGGAGAGCACACTAATGTATCTGAACTCAAATCAAAATCTGACCAAGACTTCTGCATGAAGACATTAAGATAGTGAAGAAAAAATAACGATATTTTATAAACAGTACAGAACTTTTAATTGATCCTATTTAGTTACTTTCATATTTATCTTTATGTCATGAAGTTTAAATTTAATTTTCACAGTATTTGCCTATTATCCTTTGAAGGGGCCGTTCATCTTTAATTAATTTTAGTATCATGTACACATTTATATTCTTAGACAATTTGCAAATATTTAATTTTAAAATATAAAAAAATGAAACAAAAATCTTCAGTGAGGGAAACCATTTTGGCATTTTATTGCCAATAGATTAGTTACAATAGTGCAAGCTAGAACACTATATTTATTCTGCAGAATGCTTTCCCATACTTGAGTAAACAGCCCAAGATAGCAGCTGCCATTTTAGCTTGGTCTCAGTAGCTTCTGTGCTGTAGCTTCTAGCTGCTAGTAGCTCAGATTACAGCACAGTTGGAAGGGGGAGAGAGTCAAGATGGGAGGAGGAGATATGAGGGAGGCGCAAACTGTGCAGGCTTGTGCCATGCCCTGAGGGATTTTTATGACAGCAGGAAGTCTGACACATATTATCGTGTATACATAATAAAAGAAAGGAAATGTGGTGTTTCTTTTCACTGAGGACTCTGAAAAACAGCAGATCTGTAAGTGTTTTTGGCTGTATTTACATAGACCTATCTGATAAACCTTACTTAGTGTTTACGTTTCCTTCTCCTTTAAGCAGCACATCCTTAATGTTACACCATTTAGTGATGGGCTGTGTGCTCCTTCAGAGATCACATCAGTGTCGGACTGGGCCACCGGGAGAAATCCGAAGGCGGTATGGGGCCCACCAAAGCGACAGCGTCAAGGGTGGTAGGGGGCCCAGCAAGGCGACTATGTCATTTTCCTTCCTTTCTTCTGGCCCTCTGCTGCCTGCACAACCATTCTGCTTGGCCCCTGCCGACATCACTTTTATTTTGCTTGCTTCCCCCACCGCTCTCCTTATCACCCTGCTGGGCCCCCGCTGCCCTTTCTATCACCCTGCAGACCTTCTACTTGTAAAGTGGGTCAGGTAATGTTTTTAATATATTAATTTTTCTTGCTCCTACTGGCATGTGGGGTTAATTTGTTTATTTCCATTTTCTGAAGTGATCTGGCTTGTGTGGGGTTAATATGGTCATTACTAACATGGCTAAGATTAAGTTTCTCATTGTTTATATCTTACTGGCATATTTGGGGTTAATATGATCATTGCCAATTTCTTACTGGCTTGTCTGTGATTAATATGTTTAATAGCAATTTCTTACTAGTATGTGTGGGGTTAACTTGCTCATTGTCCATTTCTTACTGGCATTTCTGCAGTGATTTTATTTGCATGTGTGGGTCATTATGCCTACAGGGTGTGGCAAAGAGCCTAAACATGTTGGCAACATGTTAAGCACAGTGCATTTTTTTGAGGTCCCAAGCTCACTTTAGGCCCCATATTATGGTGAGACAGCCCTGTTGTGTATATAAATAGTGTGGGTTGGGTGGCAACAGCAGTAGTTGCGGCAGCTGCACTTGTGTTTGGTGGGCCCCTGGAGTGAGATTTTCTGGTGGGCCCCAGGTACCCCAGTCTGACGCTGGATCACATGTCCAGAAATAATGCAGCTCTAAATGTAACAGGAAGTAGTTTGAGAGGAAAAGGCAGAACTCTGTCCATTAAAGGAGAAGGAAAGGTTAAGTCACTTGGGGGTGCCAAAATGTTAGGCACCCCCAAGTGACTTAGAACGCCTACCTTGTACCCCGGGCTGGTGCCCCTGTACGGAGAGAACAGCACCAGCCCGGGGCACCTGTAGACACCGCTTCCTCCTTCCTTTGCGCGCTGCTGCCGAAATCCGTGGGCCGGCGCATGCGCAGTAGAGTGAAAAGCCGACTTTAATGTTTAAGTTCGGCTTTTCACTCTACTGCGCATGCGCGCGCTAGCGAGGAGGAAGCAGGTAGCGCCGGCAGCTGCCCCGGGCTGGTGCTGTTTTCTCCGTACAGGGGCACCAGCCCGGGGTACAAGGTAGGTCATGTAAGTCACTTGGGGGTGCCTAACATTTTGGCACCCCCAAGTGACTTAGCCTTTCCTTCTCCTTTAATTGGCTGAGTGGCCTAGCATGTATGTATGCCTTGGCTTGTTTGTGTGCACTGTGAATCCTATGACCCAGGTGGGCCTTAATTCTTAAAATGGCAATTTTCTATTTAGAAGTACCCAATAGCAAATACTACTAAAAAATTATATTTTTATGAAAATGGTTTATTTAGATGAAGCAGGGTTTGTTTATGCAGTATATTTTTAAAGCAACCTATATTGTTTGGGGAAATAGTTTTACGGTAATTAAATAAGTTATTTGGGGACAGCTATATAAAGTTCAAACTAACTGGTATTCATTATTTATGTTGATGTGGGATAACAGTGTAAAATAAGGGATAAGCACCCAAAATGCGGGAAAGCAAAATAGAGAAATGTAAAATAAAGCTCTGACAGTACTTATTGTTGAAAAATACATTGCATTGTGTCAGGTTTTGAGATTTGACTGCTGAAGATCTCATTGTGATTGGTATTACCCAGAGAATACCACTGCTTATAAGTGGTTACAAAACTATGGGTCTGGCTCTTGCCGGGGTCTCAAAGTGAAACACAGGGTGGCATAAGTCTGAGGCCACATTGCTTAATACTTATTTACTGTCCTAAATATTTAGATTATGGTAAAGTGACTGAAATTGTTTTCATAAACTTTAAACATTGTTTTAGGTTAAAGTGGCAAATTTAGACAAAAGCAAAGTGACAATACCTGATTTCTCAAATGGCCATTTCTTTCTCCACCAAAGAACTCTGTCTGTCCAGGCTGGTGTGCGACACTTTTCACTTGTGTCATATGCTTCTGAGCCAATGTCATACTTGTACGTAGGTCCAAAGTGAATGGTTCCCTCATAGAAGTCTTTAAAGATCTAAAGGAAAACTACTTATTCAAATATTGCAATATTACACAATATAAGTGGTTTACTGCAAAAGGTGTTTTAATACAAAGAAGTCTCTTTTTTTAACACAGTTACCTAACATATTTGAGGAGATATACTATCTGGGAGATATACTATAGTTGTGCCTTGTATATACAGGCATAGGATTCGTTATCCAGAATGCTCGGGACCAAAAAAAAAAAAAAAAAAAAAAAAAAATGAAGCAAGAAGGGGTGGGAACTTTATTATCACGGGGGGGTAAGTTGGTTGATGAGAACGGGGAAAAAGCTGAAATTTTGAACTCTTATTTTTCATCTGTCTATACATCTGAGGAGCCAGATAATGAAGGCTTCCCTTGTAATATGCCCAGCTCTAGTAATTTAGCTACTGGCACGTGGGTCACTCGGGAGGAAATTCAAAAGAGACTTGAACATGTAAAGGTAAACAAAGGTCCAGGGCCGGATGGGATTCATCCCAGGGTATTAAATGAGCTGAGCGCTGTGATTGCCAAACCTCTTCACTTAATTTTTCAGGATTCATTGAGGTCTGGCATGGTGCCAAGAGACTGGCGGATTGCTAATGTGGTGCCGTTATTTAAAAAGGGATCCCGTTCTCAGCCTGAAAACTATAGGCCTGTTAGTCTGACATCAGTAGTAGGAAAACTTTTGGAAGGGGTATTAAGGGATAGGGTACTTGAATACATTGCAGTTCACAATACTATTAGTTTGTGCCAGCATGGTTTTATGCATAACAGATCTTGCCAGACTAATTTAGTTGCCTTTTATGAGGAGGTGAGCAGGAACCTTGATGCTGGAATGGCAGTTGATGTCATCTACTTGGACTTTGCTAAAGCGTTTGATACAGTACCTCACAGAAGGTTAATGATCAAATTAAGGAATATTGGCCTAGAACATAATATTTGTAATTGGATAGAGAACTGGCTGAAGGATAGAGTACAAAGAGTGGTGGTAAATGGAACATTTTCTAATTGGACCAGTGTGGTTAGTGGAGTACCGCAGGGGTCAGTCCTTGGGCCTTTGCTTTTTAACTTGTTTATTAATGACCTGGAGGAGGGCATAGACAGTACTGTTTCTATTTTTGCTGATGACACTAAATTGTGCAAAACTATAAGTTCCATGCAGGATGCTGCCGCTTTGCAGAGCGATTTGACAAAATTAGATAACTGGGCAGCAAACTGGAAAATGAGGTTCAATGTTGATAAGTGCAAAGTTATGCACTTTGGTAGAAATAATATAAACGCAAACTATCTACTGAATGGTAGTGTGTTGGGGGTATCCTTAATGGAGAAGGATCTAGGGGTTTTTGTTGATAACAAGTTGTCTAATGCCAGGCAGTGTCATTCTGTGGCTACTAAAGCAAATAAAGTGCTGTCTTGTATAAAAAAGGGCATTGACTCAAGGGATGAGAACATAATTTTGCCCCTTTATAGGTCCCTGGTAAGGCCTCACCTTGAGTATGCAGTGCAGTTTTGGGCTCCAGTCCTTAAGAAGGATATTAATGAGCTGGAGAGAGTGCAGAGACGTGCAACTAAACTGGTTAAGGGGATGGAAGATTTAAACTATGAGGTGAGACTGTCGAGGTTGGGGTTGTTTTCTCTGGAAAAGAGGCGCTTGCGAGGGGACATGATTACTCTGTACAAGTACATTAGAGGGGATTATAGGCAGTTGGGGGATGTTCTTTTTTCCCATAAAAACAATCAACGCACCAGAGGTCACCCCTTTAGATTAGAGGAAAGGAGCTTCCATTTGAAGCAGCGTAGGTGGTTTTTCACGGTGAGGGCAGTGAGGTTGTGGAATGCCCTTCCTAGTGATGTGGTAATGGCAGGTTCTGTTAATGCCTTTAAGAGGGGCCTGGATGAGTTCTTGATCAATCAGAATATCCAAGGCTATTGTGATACTAATATCTACAGTTAGTACTAGTGGTTGTATTTATAGTTCATGTATGTGAGTGTATAGATTGGTAGGTGTGGGTTAGGTGTGCTGGTTTTACTTGGATGGGTTGAACTTGATGGACACTGGTCTTTTTTCAACCCTATGTAACTATGTAACTATGTGCCCACACTAGACACAGAACTGTGGGATCATGTCATGCTTTAAACCAGGGATCCCCAACTTTTTTTTACTTGTGAGCCACACTAGATGTAAAATGTATTGGTGAGCTACACAAGCATGCAAAAGATCTTTGGGGATGGCAAATAAGCACTGTGGCTGGCTATTTGGTAGCCCCATGTAGACTGCTAGCCTGCAAGAGGCTCTGGTTAAAGTAAAACTGTGTCTCTGTTCTTCCAAAACTTGCCTCCAAGCCAGAAATGTAAAAATGGGCACCTTCTTTGAGGCCACTGGGAGCAACATCAAAGGGGTGATGAGCAATATGTTTCTCACGAGCCACTTGTTGGGGATCACTGCTTTAAAGGCATGATCAGTAGCAGAGATAAACTGATTCATCTGAAAAACCTTCACAGAATTTACCTCACCCCATAACAGACTTCACAGAATAAACCCCAATATAGAACAGGTCTGTCCTAGGTGTTCTGCCCTAGTGGCAGACTTCATTCATATGGTGTGGACTTGTCCGCCAGTACAATCCTTCTGGCAACAAGCTGTTCAAACAAAGATGGCACTGATAATACCAGTGGACCTTATGAACCTTTATGAATCGTGTGGAAAAGGTAACCACTAGAAGGGCACAGTGTACACTTTTGTTGATTCTTTTTATGTGTGCAAAAAAAGCTATTGCCCTCAACTGGAAAATATACACTGGCCCAACAATCCGATTCTGTCAGGTCTCCTCCTCAAAGCAATACCTCTTTATAAACTAACTTATATGGTTGGATGACAACAGGTGAGGGAAATCCCCAGCCATGTGCTAGGTGTCATATTAATCTGTCCATTTCGGTGTTCGTAAACCCAGTACCTTTGAACTCCTCCATTTTTCCATGAAAAAAATCCTTTCATCACCCAAAAACACTCCCTAAAAGGTACTCATCACACAACAGCGCATTATAAAGAAACGTTTCCAAGTCTGACTATCCCCTAGTAATAAGGTACTGTACTACCAAAAAATGCACACTGTCTAGTTTATTGCCGACTTTGGGTTTTTTTTTTCAAAACTGTACAACCAACATTGAAAGCTTTTGTACCACTGTAACTATAATTTCTGTACATCTCAGAATTGTGAAAAGAAATTCTTTACAGGCAAGTATATGTCTTACTCTCTTTTTATAAACATAACAACCTTCTTTGCACACAAAAAGCCCTACATTTCTACCTAGCTTTAAGATGAATAAAAGCATGCTTAAACAAACCAACAATTCTACCACTCAATCAACATGTTGATCTAATAATACATAACCCATCGCATGTCAAGTCAGAAACAATAAAGGTCTCTTCATTCAGTCCCCCCTCATATAAAATTACCTCTTAAGTGCTGTTATGATGGTAATGAATGCTTTTGTAACACATCGTGACTACTTTAAGACATGCTGTGAAAATGCCACACCTATTATCTTATAATGCATCTGTATTATTTCCCAGCTGATTCAGCTAGAGCTTGCAATGTAAGAAAATGTTTCTTCTATATATAACTCTATATAGTTACATAACTACATAATGAATTAGGATTACATTTAAATCAAGTTCACCCCTTTAAACATGATCTCCCAGCTAATCCAGATAAAGGCAAAGAAAACCCCAGCTATACAGCCTTATAACAGTAACAAAAAAAATCCTTCTTTACACAAAGTTGGCAGTCTGAATGCTCTCAGGGTAAGGGTGAAGACACACAGAGCTACTAGTAGTAGCTTCTTGTAATGGCTACAAAAATAGACAATGCCGATTATTTACTGTAATTACTGTAATTCTTACTACGTGTGTTTTAGCTGAGGCAATTCTCAGTACTGTTTATGGCAGGGTATTTTCTGGCGTTCAGTAGCCCTGACAAGTAGCTGCTACTAAATAGCTCTGTGTGTTTTCGCCCCAAGAGGAGACACAAAGAAAACAGTTTGTGGTTGGTATGGTACAAGTAAAAATGGTAAAAATATATTAATCACTTGAAGTCAAGAAAAGTGATTTCATACCTAAGGGACCATTTACTGACAGTGGGGCAGAGTTTCATGTTTTTCGTAGTTTGTATCCTGCGTCACAACCTTGCACTACAAGGGGCAGGTGGGGTGGAATTCATCCCCTTGCCTGCCTCCTCTACTTGTGCCCTAATCCAGATATGGAAGTTTGAGAGTGCAAGTGGGTGCAGGATGCTAAAGAGCCCTGTATTCACCACCAGTCCTATGTTAGGAGGTTAAGGGTAAGGCTGCCTTGTGCCTGCCAGGGCTGTGCTCTGCACCACAAATCAGATTTTAAATAGAAAATAAATAGATTTTAAACACCAGGCATGGAGTGCAGCAAGTTCCACTAATGCTTATGGGGTGAGCACAAAGGGGAGCAATTTACACCCCCTTTGTCTTCTAGCAAAGTCAGAAGTGCAGAGAATATAAACAATCAGACAAACACTGCTTTTAATAGCAATTACATTTACACTTCGCTTAACTTTACAACCCATTGGCATTATGTAATTTAACATATATTGGAAAGTTGTTAAGAATTACATTTTCTTTCATTGTGCAAAAAATAGTTTTAGACTGGAGGAACCCTTTAAATGACCCCTCTTGCCTTCTTTCCCACCATTCCCAGTATATGTGCTAGCATTCTCTGAACTTCTTAAGAGTTACAGCAAAGTGTATTAATACCAGGTATAGTCTATTTCCTCTTCTAAAAATTTCATTCTAGAATATGTTAAACACCTATATTTTCATTCTCCTCCTAAAGCATTGTTTCTTATAAATACAGAAGTTTTTTTGTTACCATTTTGCATTGTGAGTCAGCAAGTCATATAATTGTGATACGTGTAGCAATAATATTAAGATGATTTAGAGTGCCACATGGAAAAAAAACAGATTTAAGCTGTTTCTAGGTTTAAAAATTCACCTTATACAATTACAAAAACTAGCCACTGGCCTTTAGGTGTGACACTTAAAAATTATCCTATCAACATCTGCTGATAATGTCTGAAAGCATATTTGTAAACAAAATAAGCATAAATTGTACTTTCCACCTACTTTGCTTGCAGACTTTTGAAGTTGAAGTTGATCATATTCTAGGAGCTTTTTCCAGTCCTGGCGTCTAATGTAATAAAACACTTCATCATATGGGAGGTCCAGGCGGTAATTGAAATCACCACACCAGAAGACATAGTCATGGGAAAAGACATTTCTTCCCTAAAAAAGACAAATACAAAATAAATATTATAATTAATTATAATTAACTTAGGGGTTAAAAACTACATAAAGATCCACATACTGTTTAGGGTAGGGGTCGGAGACCCCTTTTAGTACTGAAAAAGTTCTTCGTATAAAATACAATAGAAACTTTAATAAGGTAAATAATTAATTATATATTAGTTCTTTGGTTGAGAAGCCGACGTTCAAGCCCAGGCTAGGTTTAAAAAGGTTAGGAAATCCTGAAGAAATATCCTATTAAGAAGGGATCCCTTCCATTCAAGGTGGTTTTTGACACACTGGGAAAGAGATGCACAAAAATACTAATCCATCCACAAATTCCAATATCTAATAGGGATAATATTGTGTAGTGCAGGGATATATAAGACAAAATAAATACCAGGACTGTTTACAGCTGTATTTAGAACCCGGGGGGGAGCTTAAGACCTTTCTTCTAAGTGCCAGACCACCATCGTCAATACTGGTTTTCCACACATCCCCTGCACAGAAGTTGGGCACATCTGCAGTCAAGCAGCTGGAAAATATGTTCTACACTGCACAATCCCTTCTCCAAGTTGCAAAGGAAAGGCAGAAGAAAATGGTGGCGCTACTACAAAGAAAATACCTTAGACTGGTGCATTTTTAGAAGAGGAGCTCTAAGCCCAGAGTAAAAGTTTAGTGATGGGAATTACTGGGGAAGCTTAACAAATTAGAAAATTAGTTTTATGTTTACTGCTCCTTTAAATGCATCAGTGCATCACTGCACAGCACATATTTTTGTTTATCTGTGTCCATTATTTTCTCAGTTGCTTAGCCGGCTTAGCCAAAATGAACCTGTGTGAAAAGAACAAATAATAATGACAGATATCAATTACCATAGGGAAGCTTAATTTCTGAGTGATCTCCTTGTAGTCTTCATTGCGTTCTTTTACTTGGTTCTGCCCTGCAGTAAAGTGACTGCAGATAAAGCAGAAGCTTGTGCTGTAGAACTGGAAGCGAATAGCCACTGCTCCTTTGTTCCCAGTTTTACCCCCCAGCCCTGTTTTTACAGTGTCTGTTGCCACATCTCTGTGAAAACATCAATAAAATAGGGTGCATAAGGCATTGTATTAAAAAGTATAGCAAAGCAGAAGTAATTCCTACCTCACAGCACGTTTATCAGAAGAATTCAACTGGTACAAAGAACATCGCTATGATGGGACATAGACAGTGGAAACATGGACCAGTTCAGTAATCCACAGCATTCATAAAAATGTGTTTTGATTAGTCAATTGCTATGAATGAATGCACTTTGCCTTTTTGGGCACATTGTCTACAAGGCTCTTGCCCTTAACATGGTAAAAAATACAAAAATAAAATAAAAAAACAACAAAATAGAAAATAAAAATGTGTAAAGGTTTATATGGGTTCTCTATAAAAAAAAAAAACGCTTTTTTTTAGCACAGTGTATATGAATTCTAAACATCTTTCAACTATACAGTCATTACAAATATTCTGTTCTTTTACAGTTATAAGTAAGTAATTGCTACATCTGTTTAGCTGTTTACACTCTCTGCACTCCTGGCTCTGACTCCTGAAATTATGTTGCAAGCCAGCTGACATAACGCTGATTAAACCATCCTGGAGGAGGATAATTGAATCTTGTTAACATTGTCTTAAAAGTTAAACCCAGACAACAGAGAGGGATAATCAAACACTGCTTTCAACTGCAATTACATTTTCAAATAAGGCTAGGGGGCAGTTTCTCTGCATGCTTATAATCACAGGCCAAGCAACTGCCCCTCCGCTCCTATCTCCTCTTCGTTGTGTCTGCACCCAGAGCCACTGCGTCAGTCTGGTTGCAGACAAATTAAGTGGATTTTGCCACAGAAACGTGAGTAAGCATTTTTGTGCTGAAATCTGCTCTGTGCCTGCACCCAGGCCGACTTAGTGACTTTGGGTGCAGACACAAGGAAGAGTGGATAGGAGCAGAGGAGCAATGTTATGTGTGGCAGTAGCCTAACTGTAAATCCATGTATAACAAAAAAAAGCTGCTTAAAATGATAATTTTTTTCATTCTGCAAAAAAAAAAAAAAAAAACATTTTTATTTTTAATTCATTTATTTATTTTAGGTGGAGGACATGTTTAATACATATGGCCTCTAGTATGATGTATTCTAAGATCGCTTGCAATTAGGCTTCTTTTTTTCCTTGACATATGTACACTTTTTGTTTTGCATCCTAAAGGTGGCCATACACGCACCGATAATATCGCGCGAAACCTCGTTTCGTACGATATTCGGTGCGTGTATGGTATGTCGGCGAGTCGACCGATCGCTGCTGATATCGGCCGACTCGCCGATCGGACCAGTTTGAAAATTTTGATCGGACACCATAGAAGGCGCCTGACCAAAATCTCCCTTCAGCGCTGAATTGGCAGAAGGAGGTAGAAATCCTATTGTTTCTACCTCCTTACCTGTCGATTCAGCCCTGAATGGTGTGTGGCGGACTTGACGATGTTTCGTGCGACCATCGTCAGATCGCCACGTGTATGGCCAGCTTAAGGCTTTGAATATCGACTGTTATCTAGTTGCTAGTGCGCAACCTAACAACAAAGCAGTAGTCTTGAGGTCTGAATAAAAGAGCAGTAAGAGAGGGAATGAAAAGAAAGACGAGCAATTACATTTTAGAACAGTGGGCCAATTACACTAGCATTTTTGAAGGCATATTTATATTAAAATGATGATGTCATACAATGAAGTTTATGGAGCCCTAGCACAAACTGGGGTCATAGAAATCCTTTGCAGGGCCACATCTGGCCCCCAGTCCTGCTGTTGGACAGCCCTGTTTTAGAATATTAAAAGTTCAAGTTCAAAACCCTTTATTATTTCCCCAGACAACCATATAACATTTTGAAAATCAGGTTATAAACAGGCATAATAGAAACCACAATAAATACATACTAAAGAACTGCTTAGAATTGCTTAATCTATAACATACTAAAAGTTACTATAAAGGTTAATATTTGCTTTAGGGAATAATAAAATCATTTTAAAATCAGACTGGATTTAGCATCAAAATAACCACAATTACATGAGATTCAGTTAAACGTAATACATAATACATTTTTATGGGGTCATAATATTGAGTAAACAATTATCTACAGATATTTCTTGCTAAATATACAATACCGGCTCATGTGCTGCACATTAAACTTAACAAGTATTTGACTATTTTTATGACAATCCAACTGGATCACTGTGTATGGCAGCTCAGGAACATATAAAAGAAAGCTACACCACATATGTTATAAAATATAATTATAAATGCAGTGCATTCTTTTTTCCTGCAAAACATTCTGCTTCTTTAAATTCTCATTAAAAATACTTGATAAGCCATTTATAGTCTTTAAAACACTGATGTTGCTTTTAATGTAGTTTCTATAGCATTCCTACTGGAAAGGTTATAGTCAAGAATTGCTTTCAGGTTTAAGATATGCAGGATTAAACCACACCATTTTCATTTGAACAATGAACCTGCAACATAAGAAAATTAAAAGCAAAAAACTTCAGACAAACTTACCTAATAAAGGGCATGTGGTAAGGTCTTACAAAAACAAAGAGACAAACTCCAACAAGCTGCCCTGAAGTCAATAGTATGTAGCGATGAGACCTTGACAGAGCCTTCTGAATTTGTTCAGCCCACACTTTCCGATTAGTTGTGCTGCAAGTATAATGTAATTTGTACTAAAACCTTTTCACCCAAAAAATATTTTACTAGAATGAATGCTGAAATATGTTCCCACAAACTAATAAACTATTCTCATCTGGTACAGCTAATAACTATTGCTATTAGACTTGCACTCAGATCACAAGTTGTAAAGATAAAAAAGCTCACAAAATATTATATATTGTCCATAAAAATAAAGATAGAAAATACCAATTTTTTAAACATACAGTTTTGTGGGGTGGGGTTAATATTTAACTACTGGGAACGCTGAAGGATTCCCCAAGTTGAATTATAATAACTCTGCCCCATAATGCCAAGTATCCAGAAAAGGAATCTAATTTTTAATCAGTATCAACTTATATAAAACTTCTTCATGGTGGCAGAACAATTATTGTATTTCCTTTATATTACACATCCCAATTTATTTATATATTGCATTTATAACAGGAAATGCTAGTTTCAATTTACTGCAGGAAGTAACTTAAGCTGACCTTGCACTGACAATATTTCCTGCGCTGAGTTCAACCATTTCCTCAAACCCAACAGCAAAAATATCTGGCGGGTTGCTCTCATCATCTATAAGAAAGAGAACAATGAATGCACCTTACTGAACAAAATTAAATAATAATATTCAACAATACTGACTGTGTATAATGAGAAAGAAACCCTTATGTATATGTATATATGCCAGTATGTTGTATTTACAGGTTTGCAGTTCAGTCTTACTTACCCTAAAAACTTAAATATGGCTACACACTGTGATCACAAAGCAGTTATACTGTGCCTGTCTATAAATACAATTTGAAAAAAAACAGTTACTTATTTTAGTTGGGTGATATGGACCCCCAATGCAATGTTTGGTCAGGGCTAATCTTCTAGTTCCAGTTTATACCAACACCCACCGCTATGATTTAGAGCTATGGTGCAGTAAAGAACTTTTCATCACCTGCAGATACATCATTGGCTATATTTACTTCTTTTATATGGAAAAGAACATAAGGATCATTTACGAATGACATCGGACACAAGCACTAGAGCATTAAGAGGTGCAAAATCACACCCTTAGGGGCACATTTACTAATCCACGAACGTCCGAAAAGCGTCCGAATGCGTTTTTTCGTAATGATCGGTATTTTGCGACATTTTCGAGCGCTCAATACGAAAAAGTCGCGACAATTCGCGAAAGTCGTAATGGCTATGAAAAAGTTGCGACAATTCTCGCAAGTCGTAACGGCTATGAAAAAGTCGCAAAATGTTCATTTTCCAATCCAAATTTTTCCCATTCGGATTCGTGGATTAGTAAATCAGCCCCTTAGTATTCATTCTCCCTACATTTGCATCCGGATCTTAACTGCACTCTGCAGAACATAGCACCATCACTTGCCTACATGCCTTCTTGTGCCCACTCCTCATAATTACAGAGCTGTATTCGATGGGTAAATGCAGGTACTTTTGTTCCTTCATGAAGTGAAGGCTTGCCTGCATTGCATACCTTATTATTTCTCTGGTTTTATCATTACAGCAATGTATACTTTTATGAATAGTTTTAATTGTTTGGGCACTTTTAATACTCACCCTGAAAATCTGGAGTTCCAGAGAGCTTTGGGGAGTCCAGAAGCCAGTCTGTGAGTTCACTAGTGCTAAGGATTTTACTGCGAAACTGCTTTCCCCCATTTACATTCCATGTGCCCATAGCAACACGAGTTCTTTTATAATTAGTGAATTCCAACTGTCGTTCAGATATAGACTTTAAAACACTGGGGATTACTAAAAGACAAATAAAAACAGTTGATCAGGTCTATTTCAGTAGGATGCAACTGTGCAAGAACAAGTTGGCATAAAAGTCAAAATTTCCTCACACCATTTCCAATTATAATTCTGGTGAATATATTGCCATGAACTGAATTAACACTGTTAAGTTCCACTAAGGTAAAGGGTACATCCCCACTATTGTACATGATGGGCGTTTCTCCAATCTTAAAAAAAGATCAGGTATGGGGACTATTATCCAATATCTTGTTATCCTGGATAATCCCATGATGTCCTTTTTGGGCAAATAACATACTGTATCTGATTTTCTATTTATCTGTAATAACACAATACCTGATACAAGACAATACAGTCATTTTTATAGAAAAGGATTGTAAAATAGATTGGTGGTTCTCAAAAAAATATTTCTTGTGGCTACCAGTCGTTGGAAAAATTCCAGCCACTTGTGCCACCACCAGAAAGATGTATTCATGTTCCGCCAAATACAGCCAAATACTTCTATAGTTAAGAGATTGACCTGTGTCATTATGTGTCCATTAAATATCATGCCACAATAGTTAGTTTCATAAGCTTTTATTATTTCATTACTACATTATTAATACTTGGTAGAGCCACCTTTGGCCACAATTACAGCTGTAAGTCTTTTTGAGGTAAGTCTTTTCAAGTTTTGCACATTTGGATCATGCAGTTTAGCAATAATCTTAAAACTTTGTAAAATATTTTTCCACTTCAACATTGTGGCCTTTTTTGTGTAGATCAGTTACAAGAAGTGATGAGGAAATTTTTTCAACAGGCAATGGATTTGAAGCGAATTTCTGCATTTCGCCATTTTTTTAAATATTAAATGCTTCATTTAAGAGCAGTAACATAAATAATGACATGCAGTCTCTCTATACTCTACTCTTTTAAGGGGGTTGGGTCTCTCTTACCACATTTAAAGAGAAACTAAAGCCCATAAATAAAAATTTAGCAGTAATTTTAACCACAGCAAAAGTAGAAAAAAATGCAGTCTGGTGCCCCTCCCCTTTAGCTATATGTACAGCGCCTCTAAAGATGACATGTAAGGGTATAAGGTTGTATCGAAAATATAACCTACCTAGGAGTGCAGAGCTATCCATTAGCATTCGTCCTTTGTCTGCATATTGCTCATTGAAGAAGTCTCCCATAAGCATTAAATCAATAGCTTCTTGCTTTGCTCCATCAAAGAAATTTGTTTGTATGGTTCTAGAAACTGTTCGCGCTCCATCTTTCAGCTTTCCAACCTAAATCATTAATATAATAAAAAGGATCAATATTTGCCTGTAGAAAATGTCAGACAGTCAAGCAAACTGAAAACAGAGTTCTGTACCTTAGCCTTGCCTTCAAGGGCTCTGCTTCCTGTAAATATCATGCTCATGTTATGGCCATTAGCGGTCCACATGGATTTGTAGGATTCTTCAAATCTTTCCATAACAGACTTCATATCAACTAATCCAAGACTTTCCAGCTGAGTACGTAAAACCTATAGATATAGAGCCAGTAAAAGTTTATCAGGTTTTGTTTTTTTTTTCATTTTGGTGGCTTATTGATGTTAATGATTACTTTTGCAAATACATTCAGACCCCTAAGCAATTCTCTAATTTTCCTAAATAGCAGTTCCTACACTGATAATTTGTTCTCTGTGACATTTTTAATTAAAGATCTGAACACAAAAAAATTGCTTTTTTTTTTTCTTTGGTGACTTTTATTTTATGTAGTAAATCTTGAAATATTTCTATGCTCTGTGCAAAAGTGTTTCATACCCAAACTGTCATAATGTTTGTATCAAGGTTAATATACACTGATTTCCATGTTATTTACGCTGCTGGGTAGGCTTGGTAAGAGACGTACCTCAAGTGCAATATAAGACTGGACACTATTTGTGCGATGCAAACAGTCCAAGCAGTTTATTCGGAAAGTGCCTTTTTGAAGACTGTAGAGAGAAAATACACAATGCAAAAAATCTGAATCTCCCCAGCAACCACAGTCATAGGGGCACATTTACTAATCCACGAACGTCCGAAAAGCGTCCGAATGTGTTTTTTTCGTAATGATCGGTACTTTGCGACTTTTTCGCAAATTGTCGCGATTAACTCTCAATACGAAAGTTGCGTCAATTCACGAAAGTTATAATGGCAATGAAAAAGTCGCGACAATTCTCCAAAGGCATAATGGCAAGAAAAAGTCGCGACAATTCGCGCAAGTCGTACCGGTTACAAAAAAGGCGCGACAATTTACGGGAAAATCGTAACGGCGACGAAAAAGTCGCAAAATGTTCGTTTTCCAATCCGAATTTTTCTCATTCGGATTCGTGGATTAGTAAATCAGCCCCAAAGACTGAGTTTTATATCATACATCTAAAACACACATTTATTAAAATATTTTCTTTTACAATCATCAAATCATTGTTGCAGTAAAAAAAAAAAAATGCAGCCACTGGCACACGCGAAGCCATGAAATATATACTTGGCAAAACCAGCAGGATTTTTTGTTCTGGAAAAAAGTACTGTGCTATATTTTATATTATATTATATATATATATATATATATATAAATATAAATATATATATATAAAACAGTCCACCCGACAGCACCACACTCCAAAATCCGCTGCTCTGCAGCTGCCTCTGTGCACGGAATATCATATAAGTATCAAAATCTTTGTATTTCAAAAAATCTCGTGTATTATAATTGCATGTACAACCGACGTTTCGTCCCTTTTGGGACCTTTTACACAGACTGAGCATTGCTTCTGTTCAGATGACATAATCCATACAGACATTTCACTTTTAACTATTATATAAAACTGACCGTGGAGTTAAGTGGTCGCCTCTAGTAAATACTCCAAACTCCTCCAAATCCAGTTTTAACTGTGGTTTCAACAGATTCTCCAACTTCTCTATTTTTCCACCTTTCACAATCTGATGGTAGTCAAAGTTAATCATTGGCACATCATCTGCATGTAATGATGCCCACAGTAGTTTCTAAAAACAGGAAGGCAACATACAAACACACTTAAATTATACAGAATGCTTGTTAAAATGAATTTTGGGGCCCTATTTACTAATGTTAGGGGGGGGAAAGCTTTTTTGGAATCTTGATGTGCTGTAATGTTACCATATATAAAACATATATTGTTCATTTACTAATTATTATGGCTATTGCCTCCCCTATTGTTATGCCAATGGCTTTAACAGAAAATATTTTGTGAACTATACATTAATAATTATACTGAATGAAACAGCAGAAATGGATATTACCTTAAAAGCACGACTTAAAACCTCCTCTCCTCCTTTGCTTCGTAAGAGATTAACAAGCACTTGTTTGCCATACTGCTCTTTCAACAGCATCATATGCCTGTTAAAATGTTTTTTTTTTGTTAATCGAGACACATGTGGATCACAGACAATGTTATATAAAAGTACATTTCATATACAAAGCTCACAAGTTTCAGTGCTCACTTTACACCACAGGGCATATTTCCTCCTAAAATCAGTCCCATCCCCCACTTCCAAAGAAGCTGCACTACCCACACAACACTTCCAAACATCTGTTCAGTTCCCTTGCCAGATTCTTCAATATGATTTCTTTTAGGGTATTTTTTTACATCAGTTAAAAATTATGAGGCTGAGACTTCCATCGAGTTCAACCTTTTATGTCTACATGACCTCTGTTTTTCTTTCTTCAAGGGAGGTTTTTGCCAGGTTGAGCACCCAATCGGCTTATCTATGCCTTTCCCTATACCCCTGGTTATATTCCAATTAGTCTGGGTGTATTCCCTTCAGAAAGGTTCGGTCCCCTTTCCCGACCCTGCTTTACTTACTTAATATTCAGAATAGAAAGCCAAAATAACTGTTTGAATTTTTAAGGCTTTTTAAGCTGTGTTAAACAATATGAAATAAATTGTATGGCCATTGCTCAATGTAACAACATGTTTTGTAAAAAATAAATAAATACTGCATAAAAAAATCTTTTAATACTTTGAAAAGAAACCATGCAATGCAAAATAGACCTTATAAAATTCTACCTGTCAAATGCTGGGGCATTGGCCTCAAGTCCTCTGGTAAGTTTAAGATGGTGAGAGCCAACCTTAGAAAACAAGACAAGAACATTATTTGGCATCAATCTAGAAAATTGTTAAAAAAAATAATACTCAATTTCATTGGGCAATTTTTCTCTTTCTTTACAATTTCTGGCAATAACAGTCTAGATATCCCTAGCAAAACTGTTCAATGTGGGCATATACTTTTAAACATCTAAGTCACAGCCACAGCCTTTTGCCATTTATTTCTGAAGATAAAAGCGACATTATTGCACATTTATCTGCAAATGTAATTATTAAAAAAAGAACAGAAACGTGTGACTGATTGTGGTGTTGCCAAACATTTACATATTTTTTAAACCGGTGATATTGTGAGAAATACTGCAGTGTCAGAACACATTACCTGAATTAGACAGCGTATAGTGGAGAATGAGCTAATCCTCACTTATTACTCTCCCAGTATATAATGAGGTGAAACTGAACTGGCCTTCCACTCAAACTTGTCCATAGTACCATAGTAATTTCTGAAACTACCAGCACTATTATTTTCACAAACTAAACTGTAATATGGTGCATCTTTGGATGAAGGATGGTAGAAAAACCATCTGCTAGTTTTAGTTGTTTTTCCTTTAAATTGATTATCTAATCATGAGCTGCTAATGTGAAAATCTGAAGTTATACTCGGTGTTGCAGACCTCCTGAGTCTGTCTATATTTGACTATTGTCCAGAACACAGATAAATACAGTTTTATAAAATCTTGATATATTAGTAAACCAGAAATAACTAAATGCTGGAGTGAGGCAGTCATATGAAGGCATCCTTTACTTCTGCTAACCAGAGATCTTAATGAATTGTGGCTAATATACTGCAATTTTGTTATGTATGTAAAAGGTTAATTCATTTTAAATGCAACCTAGGGGCAGATTTATCAAAATGTGAACTCTAACTTCATCCATGGATAAATAGGCTTCTAAAAATCCCATAGGAATGGATAAATTGTCGGTGAGTTTTTATGTTTTAAGGGCTCTGGCACACGGGGGAGATTAGTCGCCCGCGAAATCGCCGAAAAAGCCTTGCGAGTATTTTTCGGCGATTTCGGGAAATCGCGCCGCCGCGTGTGCCATCCCGCCGGCGACTTACATGTTCACCGGTGGGATGGCAAAGGAAGGCAACTCGGGGAGATTAGTCACCCGCGAACAGTGAGTTTTGTTGCGGGCGACTAATTTCCCCGTGTGCCAGAGCCCTAACCTCTAAACTCAAATTTTGATAAATCTGCCCCCTAGAGTTACTTTCTTTAAAGAAAAAGTGAATATATTTTCAGGACCCCATTAATGTTTAAGAATGGCAGATACTTTCTAGAAATTTGTTGCATGCTCTAGCATTTGCTTTTACTAGAACCAGGCACACCAGTGAATATAAAAATGACCACAGACCAAACTTCTCCACCAAACTAGCATAAAGCATTTAGTCAGTTAGTGTTCACCAGGCATACACCATACCTAGACTAGTCCCTGACAGATAGTAAAGCATGAGTTATCAGATAGCCTATTCCCTCTCCAAGGGTGGCAACCGTTATACCAATCCAACTGGTCCTTAGCTTTGTGCATGGTGATGGTAGGTTTGTCTGTGGCTGCTAGCCCATGGAACCCCATCTTGTGAAACTCCCAATGAATAGTTATTGTGCTAATGTTGCATCCAAAGACAGCATGAAATTTGTCAATAAGTGTTCCATCTTATGAAGGAAAAGTTTTTACATAGCTCATGCTTTAGCACTAAGCTTTCCACTTTGATGAGCCTGTATGGCTTAAAGGAACAGTAACACCAAAAAATGAAAGTGTATAAAAGTAACTAAAATATAATGTGCTGCTGCCCTGCACTGGTACAGCTGGGGTGTTTACTTCAGAAAGTCTACTATAATTTATATAAATAAGCTGCTATGTAGCCATGGAGGCAGAGGAGAAAAGGCACAGGCGCATAGGAGATAACAGATAAAACACTATTGTATTCTACAGAACTTATCTGTTATCTGCTATGTAACCTGTGCCTTTTCTCCTTTTTTCCAGCTTGAATGGCTGCCACCGTGGCTACACAGCAGCTTATTATATAAATTATAGTAGTGTTACTGTAGCAAACACACCAGTTTTACCAGTGCAGGGCAACAATGCATTATATTTTTATTACTTTAAAGCTCTTTCATTTTTTGGTGTTACTGTTCCTTTAACAATGGACTTCTGTTGTTTCTGCACATATTCACTTCCCAATGATTACAGTTACAATTACAATTACAGTTCTGGGTAGAAATCTAAAGAACTAACTTGATGGTAAGCTGGCATCCTATGATAATACCATCATGACAGTAAATGAGCTCTTAAGTTTAACACATTCTTTTTGCTGAAGACTCCTTGTAATACACCTATGTCAGCAATGAGTGTTGTTTAAATATTCATATCCAGTAATCAGAAGGCATGGCTAAATCATTCTGGCCATATAGTGTACAGGTTACTATTTCATATTAAAGTATCTTTTATAAAACAAGTTTACAAGTACAGTAAGGCATTACAATGTCCTGTGTTGCATGTTTGAATTTCAGATTGCTCACAGACTATCTGGCAGCTACAGCATCTGGAAAATATTTATAGAAGGATTTGGCTTGATGCTAAGCTTCTTACAGCATGCAGCATAAACATTGTGTATTAAGACTATCTATGTCATGCAATGGATTGATGATTTGTTTAGATTTTTAGCACTGCATTTATACATTGTATATGTGGGTGAGAAGGCGAAACCTAGCTAAATGGATTACTGTTGTAATGCTATTGTGATATCTTCCTGTATTCTGACATTAGCTCTCTGCAACAGATCATTAGTTACTTCCCAAATAGCTTACACTCAGTGCCAGGTTGAGCAGTAAATGACAGCTTCAGAGGTTATAATAAAAGTTGCACAACTAGCCCTAGGTCTAGTTACCAAAAGTTGTTTCTTGCTCATTGGCTGATAAAGTTCATACCTAGCTGATAATTTGCACTTTTTGTTACATTGCTACAATACGGTTTAATTTCCTCCTTGGCTAGCTATATAGTAAGCAAAAGAAAAGAATATCAACATATCATCATATAAATATTTTTGCTATATATTTATTTTAAATGTGCATATGAATGCATATGCAGCTAATTATTTTGCCAAGCAAAAGTTAAATAAGTAACTAAGCATTTGAACAAAAGCAATCAGCAGGAATGGAAAATGTGGTGTGAACTGCTAAATTTAGATTTACTGGACAGATAGCGCCTATTCTGTTTGTCAGGTGAGTTTCTGCCTCAGCAGTGACTGTTTGGGGTCATCAGGGATGGGGTCAGACGAGTGGTGGGGACCCCTGCAGGGGGGGGTGTGAAGGCCACGGTGGGGGCCCATTGGAGGGGTGCAGGGACCCCTGGGACATTGCACCCCCAATCCGAACCCGAGTGCAACCATTAGAAAACGGCAATATTTCTGTTGTTTAGAGGTTTTGCCCCCTTTACCACCAGCATACAGTATCAAATAGTAATAAGTTGATGATATTTACTAATGCATTAAAAAGGTTACCTGCAGCCCTGGTTGTTCCCAAAACATTGGAACGGAGCCTCTGATTTGAACAAAGGAGGAAACGTCATCATCCACGTATACAGTCTGCAAATAACAGAAATTACATTGCATTATTATATGTCCTGTAACATCTTCACCATATTATACTGTATTAACAAAATTATTAGACAGACCTAATTTTTTTTATAGTTCAGAGATCTTTAATTAAATAAAATGGATTGTTCTGCATGCACATTAAGGAGGATTAGTGCAAGTATAATAAGGATCTAATTATCTACCTCATAAGGACCAAACATGGAGTAACAATAAGTTCCCTGATTGGCCTGATTAGCGCAAGAAATATTTATTAAGCTCATGTTGAAAAGACGAGACAAGCATTAATAACTCATCTAACAGTCATGCCGAAATAAAACAAGCAACATCCAAGGGATTGGTGAGCAACGTGTTGCTTGTGAGTCACTGGTTGGGGATCACTGCCAGAACTCATGCGATCATAAATAGTTCCCTGCACAATTTTCTGGGTCATTACATAAACTCTTAACCAAAACTGTACATCGTGTTTAATGTGTGGGTCAAATAATGCTCGGCAGAACTTTAATCCCTTGAATCAAAATGCTGCTAGCAAGGTAAAACAAAGTTAAGGGTTTTCAGAAACAGGCATTATAATAATGTTTATTTATTAACAAGAAAAGCATTTAAAGTAAGATGATCAAGCTTACCGCATATTTTGTAGCAGTTGTCACATGATTTATATATTACAGAATAGTCCTATTTGATAATTATTCTCCGAGAAAGCCAAAGAACATACATACACAATACTTGCTAAGTCTATTTCTAAGCTTGCTTTACAACTGTCTTCTCTTTAAAAGGAGGACTAAACCCTAAAAATGAATGACTATTTTACTATACTACACTAGCCTTATTTCTTATCTCAATAGCAGTAATTATCCAGGATTTCACACTTGTCACAGGGGATCACCATCTTGGAAAGTGTCTGGGACACTCACATGCTCAGTGAGCTCTGGGCAGCTGTTGAGAAGCTAAGCTTAGGGGTTGTCGCAAATTATCAAGCAGAAAATGAGGTTATATATACTGATGCTACAGAGCTGATTATTAAATTCTAAAGCTAATTACACTGGTCTCTGAGCTGCCATGTAATAATTATCTGTATTATTTACTAATCAGCCTTATATTGTGACATTTATATTCTGTATATGCAGTATATTGTGAGTTGGTCTCTAAACTGACAGCAGCACAGAGCATGTGCAGTAAATCAGCAGAACAGAAGATGGGGAGCTACTGGGGCATCTTTAGAGGCACAGATCTTCCCTGCTAAAGGGCTGTGGTTGCCTTGGGCTGGTACAGAATCCAAAAACATAATTTACACATTTCTAGCCTATCTTTCTCTTCAGCCCCTCTACTATTCATATATCAGTCACTCTCTAAAACCACTCCCTGGGTACCAAGGTAAATTTGGACTCTAGCAACCAGAAAACTGCTAAAATTCCAGCACCCTCTATGACATACTAAAAGTTAACTCAAAGGTGAACAAACTCTTTAACCCTTTCCCTGCCAAGCACGTAGCTCCTACATAAAAAGACGTTAGGCGCCAAGCACGTAGGAGCTACAGTTTCTTTATCTTGCGCTTGTTCTCTGCGCTCGGCGCTTAATCAGAGTGCAGAGAATGAGCGCAAGGCCCCCTAGAGAATGAGCAGAGGGGGGTAACTAGTGGCCCCTGGTGCGCAATCACCCAGGGGCCCCATAAGAAAAGCCAGCACATTCTACATGTGTGGCTTTTTCTGCTCTCTCCCTCCCTTCCTGCACTTCCCCCCCCCCTTACTCACACACATACATTTTTGGGGGGGGTTTCACACATTCACAGCACTCACAAGCACACTCACACACATGCACACAAAACAGATTTTGCCATGTGTACACACACTTATTTAATTTTGTAAATTTTTTTTTCTTTTTTATCGCATTGTTTTTATTCTTGCCTGAAAAAAAATGTTTTATTGCCATTGCGGATATCGTATTTGCTAACCGCACTGCGCAATACCTTTTGTGTATTATTTTGGTGTTTTTATAACATTTTCTGTGATTTTGGTGCATTTCTAGTCATTTTATTGCATTTTTAGCCATTTTATTGCATTTTTCAGTAGTGCATAGTTGTTGTTCGCTTGACTTTGTCTGTAAAACTAATTTGCCCAAGCCAAAATACTCAAACTGTGATTCTGACTGCAGATATCACTAGAAAAAAAAAAACATTGATTTTAGTTTTTTTGGGGGGGGGATTTTAACAATTTTATTGCTTTTTATATTGTTCTTTGTTACTTGTCTTGCACATGGACTTTTTGTCTGCTGTATTTTAATTTGGCTTCCTCTGTACCCCACGTAGTTTGGTAAATCTATGCATATTGGGCATCAAACTGTTCAGTAGGCTATTGGCGTTCATATTTAGATTGTTTTATGTTGATACGTTACAAATTGTGGGGGTACATAATGAGGTAAAATGCAAGCTTTGTGACGATTTTCAGAAATGTCATATGTCGTTCTGCTTAGCATAGCTTTGTAGTTTGGCAGTTTGCAGTAGAAAGATGTTTTACCCATTTTTGTCAGAATGTGTACTTTCGGAAAATCTATGGTTTTCTAGGGTCTCCGTAGGGGGTCTTATGGCACATACCGGGTGCAAAAATTGCACTAGCCGGAGCGTCATGTGAAAATTCATATGCCCTATTTTTATTGGGGTGCCCCTGTACTCTGCATAGTTTGGTAAATCTATGCATATCGGGCATCAATCTGTTCAGTAGGCCTCTGGGGTTCCTATTTGGGGTGATTTTCCTTTGTATGCAAGAAATTGTGTGAGATAAATGCGGCAATTTACAACATTTTTAGGCAATTTTCTGATATGTCATAGAAACCACTAACTTTAGGAAAGCTTTGCAGATTGGTACTTTGGTGTAGAAAGGACTCTTTACCCATGTTGGATTTGTCAAAATGTGTACTTTTCAAAAATAAATGGTTTTCAGGGGTCACCCTACATTGCTGCAGTTTCTCTCCCACATAAAACTGCCATGTGTTTATGAATAAGTTAAAGGTAAGCCATGAAATTTGTGTGCACAAGGTATATTTTGGGGTCTCTAAGTACCATGTGCTTTGATAAACCTATGTACAGTGGGCAGTGGGGTTCATATTTAGGGTGTTTTATCTTGGTACCTAATGACCTATAGAAAATAAGATGCTGCATATTGGAAGTTTTGAGGTGATTTTTGGAAATGTCATAAAATCTGCAAACTTAGGAAACCTTTGTGGCTTGGTACTTTGGAGTAGAAAGACATGGGTACCCATTTTAGATTTCGGGGAATGTGTACTTTCCAAAAATATATGACTTTTTGGGGTGAGTGTACTTTTTACTAGCTTTATCCTACATATAATGATGTAAATGTGTTTGCAGAAGCTTAAATGACAGAAATGATAGATTATATGGGGGTATGTTCATAATGGGGCCCCTACATGCCACATACTTAGGTAAACCTATACATATTGGGCATCAAACTGTTCAGTGGAGCCCTGGCGTTCAAATTCAGGGTGTTTTATCTTGGTACCTAATGTTATGTGGGAGATAAGATGCTGCAAACTGGAAGCTTTGAGAGAATTTTTGGAAATGTTATCAAAAAATGCCAGCTTTAGGAAAGTCTATGAAGATTTTCATTCATCCAGGTCATGGTATATCTAGTATAAATAAATTTGAAGCAACTGGACTTGTTTAGTAATCATTGAAGACGTTTCACTACTCATCCGAGCAGCTTCTTCAGTTCAACTGACTGGTATGGGAAGTCCTCAGCATATATACTCTTCCACTAATCCAATCACAATGGCACTATGTAACTCTTCAGAAAGGTGACATCTGAAACTCACAGAGGTGTGAATGCTGTGGAGTTACTTTGAAAGGATTACCCAAGTATCATGCAACTCTTCAAACAGGTGTTACTTGTTAGAGTTGCATGAATGGATGTGTGAAGAGTTCTGAAACTGCCGGGGTACAGATGTTAGAACAGCATTGTATGTAGCAGACAGATGGTGTCGAAGTCCCCCGCCTCTGTTAAGGGATGGTTTCTCCACTTTGACATGAATGGCCTCTTTTACACCTCTTTCAAACCAGCGGTCTTCTTTGTCCAAAATTTGGACATTGCTATTTTCAAAGGAGTGTCCCTTGTCTTTTAGGTGTAGAAAGACAGCAGAGTCCTGGCCTGTAGTGTTCGCCCTCCTATGCTGAGCCATTCGCTTAGAGAGCAGTTGCTTTGTCTCACCAATGTAAAGGTCTGTGCACTCCTCGCTACACTGGACTGCGTATACAACATTGCTTTGTTTTTCCTTTGGTGTTGGATCCTTTGGGTGTACAAGTTTTTGTCTCAGTGTGTTGCTAGGTTTGCTAGGTATCCTTTCAAAGTAACTCCACAGCATTCACACCTCTGTGAGTTTCAGATGTCACCTTTCTGAAGAGTTACATAGTGCCATTGTGATTGGATTAGTGGAAGAGTATATATGCTGAGGACTTCCCATACCAGTCAGTTGAACTGAAGAAGCTGCTCGGATGAGTAGTGAAATGTCTTCAATGATTACTAAACAAGTCCAGTTGCTTCAAATTTATTTATACTAGATAGCTTTAGGAAAGCTTTGCGGCATGGTACTTTGGAGTAGAAAGACATGGGTACCCATTTTGAATTCAGGGGAATGTGTACTTTCCAAAAATATATGGCTTTCTGGGGTGAGTGTAGTTTTTGTAGCTTTATCCTACATAAAATTATGTAAATGTGTTGATTTTGCAGAAGCTGGAATGACAGAAATGACAGTACATATGGGGGTATGTTCACATTGGGGCCCCTACATGCCACATACTTAGGTAAACCTATGCATATTGGGCATCAAACTGTTCAGTGGACCCCTGGCGTTCATATTTAGGGTGTTTTATATGGTTACTTTATGACCTGTAGGAGATGAGATACTATAGACTGGAAGCTTTGAAGTAATTTTTAAGAAATTTCACAAATGTTGATAACAACCAATAACTTTAGGAAAGCATTGTAACTTGGTAGTTTGGAGTAGACAGACAGTTGTACCTATTCTGGATTCCACAGAATCCTTTCTTTCTAAAAATGTATAATTTTCTGGGATAAACCTTCTGTTAGTGGAAGTTTTGGCCTTGAAATCTAAAGTATGCAGCTTTCTGGAGCAGTGCTTTTGAAATTTGGTAGTGTACTGCTGGGAGTTTTTGACCTATACAAGTGGGACTTTCCAAATCAGTTATATTTTCATGCATAAAATAATTTTTGTTTCTGGTGTATGTGTTTATATTATGGAAAATATTTTTTTTTTTCATTTTTTAGACATTTAGAAGCCTATATCTTCTTACAAAATTAGAATTACACAAAAATTCTACCATATTTTGAAAGCTTAGGTTGTCCTGAAAAAAACGATATATAGTTTTCCTGGGTAAACTAAAAGTCCCCCCGAGGAAAAGCCCCTAAAGTGAAACAGTGCAAAATGTTCAAAGACTGTCTGGCAGTCTTAGTTCCACTTTGTTAAAAACGGCTGGAAGTAAAAGGGTTAAGGCAGTTTATTTAACACAAAGGGGGGGGCAATTTAACATGAAAAACATATCTAAAAAAAAAAAATCCTGCCCACAGGGCACTACCTTCACACATTTGATGAGTTCCCCACATGGGGCCCCTTGTGAACTATCAGTAAGAAAACACAAATGTCTGGGGTCTTGGTTTCTTGGTCAACCGATCCCTCTGCTTGTTACAGTGGCAGCCAGCACCCCAGCACCTCCGGGAGTTCTTTACACAGGCTTTCCTGCTCTGTGCCCTGCCAGAGACCTTCCTAATATTCTCTCTTCAATTAAATACCTTTCCACATGACAGCCTCCTGTGGAAAGTGAGCTGGACCACTGGAATGGATTATCTGGCCTGCCTGTTCCTTTCAGAATACTATAGCTTCCAGGCCAGACAGAAAAATCCTTTAAACAGATAAAACATTTTCTGTTTAGCAACAACCCCCTTGAAGCTTACATCTCCCACTATGTGGAACTTAAATGAAATGTACCATTTGACATATTTCTCTTATAAATCTCTCATACTATATAAATAATGTCCTCTGATAAACTTTCACCTGGACTGCTTTGTGTGTGTGTCCTCATCATGGGAGGTTTTCAAGGGCACTTAAATGGCTATTAGTACTAAAAGTAAAAATATTTTATAAGAGTTTGTAGATTATATCTGCCTATCCACCCACCAAAAAGAATATTTCATAGTTTTGGCATACAAACCTAGAAGTTACCATTATTGAAGTAAAAGTACCAAGATGCTGACATGCTTACCTGATCACTTCATATTATGTCATACACTATATGATAAAGACATTGTACACATTTTTCTCATCAGTGGTAGTACCTGCTCTGTTTCAACAAAGTTAGACACATGTCCATCATCATCAACTCCACGGATATGGAATCTGGCACCAGCCCGCGCACAGCTTATCCGTGAGATAAGGCAAGCCTTTGCTTTTCGATGGGAGGCATATACAGTACGGATTTCTACTCCCCCACAAATAACTTTCAAGAGCCAGTCAGCACAGCTAACCTGATAGTGTTTCAAAGGCACATGCAGCAATCTGTTCCTGTAAGAAGAAACATAGAATATAAGCTTCTGTTATGGCTTGCTGTTGAACATTTACCTAGAAGGTAAATATTACCGATTACGTAAATATACAGATTCAGCCACAGATATATAAAATGCAAGGGCACTGTGACATTCAAGGCAAAATGCTATTTATCCCATTATACCTGTAAAAATTAATACAATGTGCCCTGCTTATAGGTATAGTTTCCATATTTTTTTCCTGTAAGGGTACATAATTACTCATGGAGCAATTCCGCCCATTTTGTGAACATCTCTGTGTTCAGGTCAATAAATGCTTGGGACTGTTTCAAATAGTTATGAACGACAATTGCCTGGGATTGTACACATGTAATAAAGGTTTTTACGTACTTTACCACCTCATTTACCATGGTTGGCTTGTCACTTCTGCACTGACAGGCTGTTTCTTTTTTATTATGGCCACATACCGATCATTACGAAAAAAATGCAATCGGACGCATTCGGCCCGTTCGTGGGTTAGTAAATGTGCCCCCTAGGGTCCTGCCCCAACTGGCTTGGAGGGTGCCGAGAATCACTTTGAGTAAAACAATCAAATTATGTAATCAAGCAAAACTATGTACAAAGGCATTTTTTAAATACTCGAGCAGGTCAGATAATTAGAAAATACACACAGAAACTGTCAAAAAGAACCTTGCATTAGCCCTTATACAGGGGCAGAACCTGCAGAGCCCCAGAAGAGTAGAGGGCACAGTAAGGCCCTAATTATTGACCATTTTTAATAATAATCTTAATGGAATAGGTCAACATTTTGGGGCCCTATATGCAATTTGATGTGGGGCCCAGTTACACCCCTGCCCTTAGTTGGCTTGCGAGGCAACTTTAGGCAACCGTAGTGATGCATATACCAATTTACATTCTTGCCGGTGGGATGGCATGTCGGGGAGATTAGTCGCCTGCAATACTGAAGATTTATCATGGGCGACTTATCTCCCCATGTGCCACTGCCCTAAGTCCCTTTCATCTTCAGCTTCCTAGCAGATGCTCAAAGGTTTTGTGACAAAATAGACTAATACTTGGAGCTATTCATGATTCCATGCTCCTTGACTAAAGCACCAGTTCCAGCTAATAAACAGCAGCCTCATAGCATGGTGCTGCCCCCACCATGCTTCACTGTGGGTATGGTGATCTTGTGATGATGAACTGTGTTATTTTTGTACCAAACATAACTTTTGGAATCATGGCCAAATAGTTCAACCTTGATCTCATCAGACCAGAATATATTTTTCCACATGGTTGTGTTTAGCTGGGATGCTTGGATGTTTTTCTTTGTCAGCAATGGCTTATGTCTTGCTACCCTACCCCCATCTTTGACTAGATGGCAATTTTGCAATAATGGTGGAATAAGTTCTGACAGAATTTTTCTTGGGTTCTTTTTTTATCAAAAAACAAAATCTAGTGATTAAAGCTTTCATTCTCCTTTACAGGGTCTGACAATATTCCTTTATGTCTAAAAATATATACAATGTACATGCTTCATGTCTGATTAGTAGTCCAACACAGTTGGCCCTTCTCCTACAGATGTACAGCTTGCTTAATTTCCCACATCCCTTGCCCTTTAGACTAGCAGTTAGATCTTGACCATGTCAATTGACCTCGGTCTTTCTGGCCCCTGCTCCAGCAAAACACTCAATTACTATTGTTTGCCATGCAGGTCATCCTATCTAGGTAATAAATACATAAAAAAAGAATTTTGAGTCATTGCTTCAAGAGACAGTACACAAAATTAAGAAATATGTGTGGTTTCCGTTATTTCTGTCACTTCCTGATCCCAGAAAACCTTAATGTTCTGATAACGAGCTGCTTAAAGGCTGCTGCTTAGAGACAGCAATCCTGTTTATAAAGGAAGGGGTAGCTAAAGCTGGACCGCATGCAATTATATCATTTAAATTGTTTCATACAATTTTCAGACCGTGTGGGCTCCAAATTATCGTTCCGACAATTTTCGTACCATGGCGATCGGTCATTTAGTCGATCAGACAGGTTAGAAAATGTTGGTCAGATAACATACCTCCTATCCAAATTTTTGCAGGACAGTCCCGATTTTAAAAGCTCAGGCCGCAGTCCCAGATTCTTAAGTCCCTCATTTCGTACAAATTGTGTCTGCCAACTATTTAATGTTCAGAACATTCACTGATTTGTTATTTTTAGGGCTTTATCCTACAATTTCAGTCTGAATGTGAATTTTAGATTGTTGCATTAAAACGTACGCTCGATATCCGAACGTTCGTCGGAAGACAAATAAAATCTGAACGTTGATGGCCATTTTAAGGTCAGTGAAAATAGTCCAACTTTCAAAGTATTAATTTATAATGGCAAAAAAAAAGTAAAGTATGATTTTGTTGTAAATTAAAAAAAAAAAAAATGTAATTTCAAAACAAATCCTATTTACTGGGGCAGATTTATCAAAACAAGAGTTCAAATCCCGAATGGGAAAAATTCGGATTGGAATGAAAATTTCTGAAGATCGCAAATATCACGAAAATGCTTCCGAAAAAATCGTATTAGTCACGATAATAGCGTATTGGCTGTCCGAAAGTCACAAAATTTTCATACGGAACAAAACCGTTTTTTTTTCGCGCTAAGAATACGAAAAAGTCGCGCAAGTGTCGGAAAAGTTCTGCAAGCGTCGAAAAAGTTGCGGAAAATACGATTGGACCGATCGAGCAAACGGTCGGAGCATTCGTGGGTAAGTAAATGTGCCCCACTATTACTATTTGCAAATCCTCCCTTCTGGGGCAAATTAAGGAGTTTTACAGGGGATACCAATACACACAGCACAATTTATCGGAGAGCATTTGTCTGAAAATCTAAGGATATATATTAGAAAGTCAATATTTTAAAATGTAAAAATATATACATACTTGGAGCACCTTACATTTCACAAGTGCATGACTAGAAGCATCTGATAAAGCCCTTGTTTTACACTAAGGGGCTGATTTACTAACCCACGAATGCGAATCCGAATTGGAAAAATTCCGATTGGAAAACGAACATTTTGCGACTTTTTCGTATTTTTTGCGATTTTTTTTGGCGCCTTTACGACTTTTCGGAAATTATCGCGACTTTTTCGTTACCAATACGATTTGCGCGAAAAAACACGAGTTTTTCGTAGCCATTCCGAAAGTTGCGATTTTTTCGTAGCGTTAAAACTTGCCCAAAAAGTTGCGCTTTTTTCGTAGCGTTAAAACTTAAAAGGCGCGACGTTTTGCGCAAGTTTTAACACTACGAAAAAATTGCAACTTTTTGCGCAAGTTTTAACGCTACGAAAAAATCGCAACTTTCGGAATGGCTACGAAAAACTCGCGTTTTTCCGCAAAAATCGTATTGGTAACGAAAAAGTCGCGATAATTTTCCGAAAAAATCGCAAAATACCGATCATTATGAAAAAAACGCAATCGGACGCATTCGGCCCGTTCGTGAGTAAGTAAATGGGCCCCCAAGAGTTGAAATTTAGTTATTTAATCAGCATATTCCTTAACCATTAACAATTGATTGTACTATTAAGTTACCCATCATGTTTTCGTTCAGATGACAAGTTAGCGGTTTTCTTTTTACTTTGGCTAGGATTGCATACTGTTTCACTCAATATTTAATGGCACTTTCTAAACCCTGTTATATACAGTAGTAAGGGGTATGGTGGATCATTATTTAGTTCCCTTCTTTGAAGAGACACTGGCATAGCTTAATTACCCACATCCCCTTCTTTTCAAAACCCTAAGAATATAGATTGCCATGCTATTTTTTTGCCAAAATGAGCTGTAAATTATATTGAGTTAAATTGTTCTTCTTGGCTGTGTGTGCAAAAAAATTATTTTGTGTGCGCTGTACCTGTACAAAATGATGTGTTTTCACACAAAATGCTTTGTGCATACCACAATTTAATGTGTGCGTTGGTCTAAAAATTTGTGTGCGTGCACACAAGCGCACAGTTTAGAGGGAGTTATTCCTGATAATATTTGGCTACCCCATTAATCATTCACAAAACACTATAAAATCCTTTGCTGCTCCCCACCTGTTAGTCACTGATGGTCCAGTATGGGTCTGTATGTGAGTGTATAGATAGGTCAGTGTGGGTCTGTATGTGAGTGTATAGATAGGTCAGTGTGGGTCTGTATGTGAGTGGATAGGTCAGTATGGGTCTGTATGTGAGTGTACAGATAGGTCAGTATGGGTCTGTATGTAAGTGGATAGATAGGTCAGTATGGGTCTGTATGTGAGGGGATAGATAGGTCAGTGTGGGTCTGTATGTGAGTGTATAGATAGGTCAGTGTGGGTCTGTATGTGAGTGGATAGGTCAGTATGGGTCTGTATGTGAGTGTACAGATAGGTCAGTATGGGTCTGTATGTAAGTGGATAGATAGGTCAGTATGGGTCTGTATGTGAGGGGATAGATAGGTCAGTGTGGGTCTGTATGTGAGTGTATAGATAGGTCAGTATGGGTCTGTATGTGAGTGTATAGATAGGTCAGTATGGGTCTGTATGTGAGTGGATAGATAGGTCAGTATGGGTCTGTATGTGAGTGGATAGATTCGCAAGTATAGGTTTGTGGGTGCTGGGTTTACTTGGAAAGGGTTGAACTTGATGGGCTCTTTTTCAACCCTATGTAACTATGTAACATACATTTATACACATTCACACAATTTTAGAGGTGCGATATGCTTCTGTTTGAGGCTTCAAAGGATATTCTGTGCAGTGTAATAAAAGGCATCATGTTTGCCCCAGTCTAGTAACCCACAGTAACCCATAAAATGTTTTATTTTCAAGCAAGTGACCTCTAAATTCTAGCTTCTGATTGGCTTATATACACTGTGTTCTTATACTTACCAAAAGAACCAATTTCCAGATTCACAACTGCTGTTAACAGCTTGTTTTTGGGCCCGATGGGTAAGGTCAAAATTTGATCCAGCATTTGGCCATGAGAAATAAAACATCCCTGAATTGAGTATTTTCCTGAGAGCTGTGACACGCTCCTCTTCTTTGGTCTCTTCCTGAAGAGGACAGAAGTCTGTAGCTGTGATTTTATAAACTTCAGCATCCAAAATTCTTCCAACCGAGGAGCATCCACTTACTAATATAAGGAAGTTTAAAGGAATGTTCCCTAGAAAATGTTTAAGAGTTTTTATGAATAAGCAAATATAGATAGAAAAAGCAACAAATACAGCCAAACAGCTTGTCATTCAAAGACAAAATGGCTCAAAATACTGCATCAACATGTGTTTTGCCTATAGGGCACTGCGCAAACAGGGAATTGTGCCACTAACAAGCACAGCTCTTTGTGTTTTTCAGATTGTGCAGAAAAGAGTTGTTCCAACTGTGAGGGTCACTGGCACATGGGTGGGATGTGGGTATCCCCAAAATGTCACTTCCTTATGTGGTGTTCGGAAGGAACACTAGGGGCGGCATATACATTGAGTAAACTTTAAGTGCAGAACTCACTTGCACCCAGGTCTGTCATTACAAACACTAGGGCCTTGTAAAAGTTATTTATATGACTGCTTGTATTCAAGGTTTGCTGATAAGCTACTTGAGGGTGCAGGCACAATTTAAAGCGTTTTAGAGTGAAGGGGCTGATTCTCAGCCCCGTGTGACATAGGCCTTAAGTCTATCATTCAGATTGGCTGCCTGCTGGGCAGTATTTGATCTAGGGTCCTTATTGTATGAAAACTGTATATGTGAATTTTGAGGGTTGGCACTAAACCCATAAAATTGTGACTATAGTAGTTACAAACCTGTTAAAGCCCTCTATCTTGCCATATTTACTGTGTGTATGTGTGTGTGTAGCCAGGCCAATGCCATGCGCTTGCAGACAAGGGACAGTTCAGCGTGAATCACATTTTCTTCACTGCTATACCTACGCCAGCAGAGAAAGTGCGTCATGCCCTGTAAACAGTTTTTTTTTTTATTACTAGTACCCACCCAAAAGCACAAAACATTTACAGGATACTTCTCACTAATACTTACCTGATTTTAGACAAAGCTCCCCTAGGCAGCCATAAGCATCTTGAAGTCTCTCATATTGTCCTCTAATAACCTCTCTTTCATCAGGTGCTGCAAAAAAGAAAAACAAAACGTGATTTTCATAATGTTATATTTACAATATATCAGTATGTATTAACTGTCCCATTATTTCATATTATATTCTCACTCATCTCTCAACCATTCTGTTATTTGAGTTTACAACCCTGTTACTCTGTCTATATTGTTTTCTAAAGAGATGTTATAACACAAAACTTACTACAGATAGAGGATCCATTTTCCACAAACCCCTTATGCACAAAGCTCACAATTAGCTCATATCTTATAGACTTTAATTAAATTTCAAATTTTAAAACATATTTCCTTATCCTCTGTAATAATAAAACAGTACCGTACATTGTACTTGATGCCAACAAAGATAAAATGAATCCTTATTGGAGCAATAACAAAATCCTATTGTGTATAGACTTAATACATGGAGATCCAATTAACAGAAAGACCTCTTATCCAGAAAACCTCAGGTCCGGAGCATTCTGGATAACTGGTTCCATACCTGTACTTTTTGGGATTTGCCTACCTATTTATGCAGAGTCAAAAAGAAAGTCACTGAATGTTGCTTGGCAGCACAATTTAATAATCTGGTACAGAAAAGGTACTTTAAGACTATAGGAACATTGCTATTAGAGTCAAGAGGGAAAAAGGTGAATACATGGTGATGACTCTGATGTGAAACTATTTATGTGAAGAGGAATATAGAGTCTATAGTCTCTACACCCTATGGCTGTCTAATCCACATTGCAAGAAGAAGGAAACATATATAACTTGTGTATAGTCTTACAAGCCTATCATTACAGCCAATCTATTATACATAATGCAAGATAACCAGTGCATACATTAACAGTTGCCATATTTAATATTTATGAGCACAGAAAGTTTCTTGTAATTAACTGCAAATATTCTAACAATCAGTACTTGTGGTAAACATACAGTATTTGTCATAATGCTAACATTCAAGATGGAAAGCTGGTACTGCTTAATTTTGAAAGGTAACACAATCTTAGTTTTTTACACAAATTGAACTGAAAGCAGTTTAAATTTTAATAGGTTGTTTAAACTTTATCTATAGATGTTGTATTTATACCGTTTTGTATTGTCTACAGTAAAAAGACAGTCAGAATATGCTAGATTATTAGTGACAGGTTTATAACAAAATAAATTGCAAGCAATCAATATTCTAGTTTACAAGCCCAAAAGCCAGAGAGAATTAAAAATACTAAGCAAATAAAGAGTAATATTACTTATTTTATTTTAAGTTTTGAAGCCCCAAATATGACTGAAACTTCCACCAAATATGTGTGTGGTTTGCACATATGTCTTAATGCTGGCTCTCATATGTCTAAGGCGCTAAGTTATTTGTCACATTTTGGATGTGTAATAAAATCTCACTAATTTTATCTAATAACATAATTCATATATGTTTTTAATCAAATATTTGCAGGAAACAAGCAAAATAGGTCACATGGTTAGTTTTTGCTCAAAGCATATGCTGTAATTTACAGAACATTTTTTGAACTCCTTCAAGTCAAAAGCATTACATTTTAAAGCAGGGCACAGAGGGGCAGTTATGTATAATTTATACCCGATGACTATGGAACAATAGACAAACATTTTGGAAATCCAGTTTATACAGCTATATGGCAGCAAGTTCCAGTCTTTCATCAACAATGCTGAGACCCTATGAACTGTCTCAGTGACAGCAGGGGTACCCCACAATTAAAATGTACGAAGTAGACTTAGGTGCCAACAGGCATACTTTCTCTATTTGATTTTAATATCCGCAAGAGCATATTAACCATAAAACTACTCCTGATCTAGAATCACTGCAGCACTGCCAAAATCAGATACTTGATCAGGTTTCTAAACTGACCTCACTCTCCAGGAATGCCAATAAGTCAGTAGCAGAAGCAACTGAGCAAGATGACTACAAAATGAATCATTCAGAAAACAATAGTTTCACGAACAGCTACTTTGTCATGCAGAAAAAAATGCAGACTCTTTCAAACAACAGCATTGTGTGGATATTAGGTACCTAGAGGTCGGACACTATGAGGGTAATGTAATAAAATTTATGAATGTAATGTATGAGGGTATGTAATAAAAGGAACCAAGGTTGTCCAGGAGCAGTAACCTATAGCAACCAATAAGCAAACAGCATTTCCTGGTCACCTGTTTTAAAGCAAACATCTTATTGGTTGCTAATGGTTACTTCTCCTGTGCCTTTTATTACATATGGGCACTAGAAGAGCCAGCCAAAATTCCAATTTAAAAATCAAAATGTTGGCTCTTGAAGTTACCGGGAGTGTTTTCTTTTTTTATGCCCTTGGTAACTTGAGGGGGCTGTTGCCTGAGGCACGTTTGTCAACTCATGGGAACAGCGCCCCTGGGTTTGCAGCCTGCGTTATTCCTGATCAAATTCAGTGGAATCACTGAAGTAGTATCAACATTTTGTCACTTTGCAGTTGTTCTGGAGACTTTGGAATGCTCACAGAGGTAGCTAGAATCTCAGTCATGAAGCATGACAGAAATGCAGCTTTGTGAGAAACAAATAATTTAGGTTATGGTCAGAAATGGGAGAAAGTTCAGGATTACGGAAAGGCCATCTCCCATAGACTCCACTGTAATCAAATAATTCACATTTTTAAAAATGATTTCATTTTTCTCTGTAATAATAAAACAGTAGCTTGTACCTGATCCCAACTAAGATATAATTAATCCTTACTGGAGCCTAAACAATCCTGTTGGGTTTAATTAATGTTTAAATAATTTTATTAGCAGACTTAAGGTAGGAGATCTGAATTACAGAAAGACCCCTTATCCAGAAAACCCCAGATCCTGAAAATTCTGGATAACAGGTCCTATAACTGTATCTGCAGAAACATCAAAGAGGCAAGGTGATTGTTTTTTTTCCCCTAAACGTGTTTTACAAAAAAATAAAAACCTAAGCAACTAAAACCTGCTGAATAAAGAAACCACCTAAGGGTTTAGTAGCCCAGTCACGTGGTTTCAGTAGCCAAATGCTAGAGCCTGAGAAGGGGTGAGCATTTTTAAAAGAAAAATAACACAAAAATATGAGTGTATAAAAGTAATTAGAATATAATGTACTGCTGCCCTGCACTGGTACATCTGGTGTTCTTGCCCCATAAATTTATATAAATAAAGCTGCTGTGTAGCCACGAGGGCAGCCATTCAAAGGAGAAAAGGCACAGGCACATAGCAGATAACAGATAAAAAAAACCATTGTATTCTACAGAGGTTATCCGTTATCTGCATGGGCGTCCACAGAAGGGAGCAAGAGGGGGCACTTGCCCCCCCCCTGGAAAAGTAGCAAAAAAAACCTCAGTCGGACTTCTGACTTGCCGGCTGCAGCATCTCCCCGGCACTTCCCACTTGTGACGTCAGAGGCAGCGCCACCTGATAGCAGCGCCACCTACGGCCGGCAGACAGTCCAGCGGCAGCTGTCTGAGGAGGGTCTATAGGCGCTTACATGGCACAGGGTTATGTTGGGTTTGAGTGCAGCTGCTCAACCCTCATAAAATAAACCACTGTCTCCTGTGAATGTTTCCCGCACCGATGTTGTTTCCATACAGGTTGGAACTGGCCAGTGAGTCCAAACACAGGACTGTAATTTTAGAGGCGATCCCGGGATATTATTAGTTATATTACATATGTGCAACACTATATACTGTTCTACTCCAGTTGCCCTCTGTCTACATGTACATGTGCAGCACTATCGCTGCTCCTATCCATTTGCCCCGCTAAGAGAGAGCCTGCCCACCCCAAGCATTCCTACACATACACACTCCCATGCCTCCCCCCCAAATCCCAAACAAATGAAAGGGTGCATCACACCGGCCGCTCCCTGAAGCCCTTTCTGTAGCTCCTGTAGCCTCCTCTGTATGACCCTCACACCCACCCCAGTTCCGTAAGCGCAGCTCCACTCGCAGCCCCTCTATCTGTACACATCTGCACCGTCCATGCCCCCTATTACTACAACCTTCACCTCAACTCCTCTCCCAGTTTCTCATGTGGCACTGTGAGGAGGCGGGCTTTTCCCTAGCAGGTACAGGCGCTGGACACGCCCCTAAGTGACTTCAAACTGTCCCCGCCCACATTCTGGTCACGTGACTGTGACATCACGACCTCCTGAAAGCCGCTCCAGTCTGGCACCCAGTGAGAGTTTACATCATGTATATGTGTATATATATATTTGTCTGTTGCAGGATGATGCTAGCTTACTTGCCCCCCCTTGGAAAATTTTCTGCGGACGCCCATGGTTATCTGTTAAGTTGCCTGTGCCTTTCTTCATTTTTCCAGCTTGAATGGCTGCCCCTGTGGCAACACAGCAATTTATTTATATAACCTATAGTAGTGTTACTGTAGCAAACACACAACGTTTTACCAGTGCAGGGCAACAGTACATTATATTTTAATTGGTGTTACTGTTCCTTTAAATCAGCCCCCTAATGTGTTTATTGGTACTATGAATAAAACACATCATAATCAGCTATTCCACCTGTCCTAGCATTATTCATAAAAAACTGATGGTTTTAGGACCGCACACAATGCACAAACTAGAAGTGCCTTAATTTATGACAATAGCCTAAGAGGATTACATTAACCTGCATGTTTTGAACTGGTTCTAACTGTAACAGAAAGAAATGTGGGAGTAAATGACACATCTTTGTCCATTTGTAACCTAATATAACCTATATATGTATGTGCTACCCTTGGTTTGAGTGTGAGCACAGTGCATCATACCAGAGGACAGACTTGAGTAGTCAAAATGCCAGTTTTTCTATATAGAAGAGTGTTTGTTAATGAAAATGTGTATTTATATAAAACAGTATTTTACACACTGGCTGTTTTATGTGATATATTTTTATTGAGACCAGCATTTTTCAACATATCTATTAAAGTCATGGGAAGTTTCCTCCTGCAGGCAACTTTGGTGACTTTGAAAAATTAAGCAACGCGTATGCCTTTCCACCAGCTATTCATTTTATTACTGGTGGAAAGGCATTTTGGGGAGATTAGCTGCCCACAGTAGTAGAGATTTATCATGGGCAACTAATCTTCCCATGGGACATAAGCCTAAAATAGTTTTTCATTTTACGCATGCAAAAAAGCACACAAAGTTTACTCACCGCAAATGTCACCTTACTGCTTACCTTCCATGGGTAAACTGGTATGGTATTTGTTTCTTACTTTGCATGATAAACATTTGAACTAAAATAACTTTTTTCATTTACATGCTATGCAAACTATGCAAACACAATGGAGCCCAACTGACATCCTACTGGTACTACTGAAAGCATTTAGTTACAATGGACGGAGGCGGCACACACTGCTTGGAGCTGACAAGATGCAGATGTTAATAGTTCTGACTCACGATCACTAGGTTTTAGAGAGGAGGGGTTATTATCCATCTGGAGAACACACAATCCACCAAGTTATCACAACAAAAAACCTTCCAAAAAGATTTAGGAGACAGCTTTAAAAACCAGACACTACAGCATGGAAAACCCCAAGACTGAATCTCATGATTCCTGTTCTTGGCACCCTGTCAGCCAAGGTCTGCTCCCACTAAGAAGAATCTGCAAAACAATTGTAGCTCTTTGTTTGAAAGGCCCATCACATGTTGACAAATAATGTCTGGATTAAAATATTAAAGGCAATAGAAACCAGGCTTGTCAGTGCCATTACAATGCATATAAAACACAAATCCACAAGCACAGAGATGCAAGAACTTGAACTAGACCTGTGAGATGAACTATCCACGTAATATGCGTCACACAAAACATACCAGCTGTTCTAAGGCTGGATTCTGAAAGTAAAATAAAGTCTATAACTCACTACCCACTGAAGCAGCTGCAGCAGCTACAAGTTTTACAACTTAGAAATTGAAGGCAACCAGAGCACAAATTTTAACTCACACTGCTATTGAGAAACATCCTGGACAAGCACAGATACTGTCAGGGCACATTGGGAGCTGACATGCGACACCACAAGTATAGATATTGGTTGTACCTAGATTGATATCTATTTGTACATGTTCTTCCTGTTTAAGATACATCAATTAATGATGGGTGTAACTGGCAGGTAAAGTGTATATCACATATATTGCTGTATGTATCAAAGTGCTTTAACCAACTGCAAAACAACCCTGACGAAAAGTCTTTGCCCCTCCTATTTAACTACTGACTCATTCTTCCTTGAAGATAAAAAACAGACTTTACAGTGTTATTTGTGAGAATTATTTACATACTTTGGCTTCCATTACTTAGCTATAACTCATATTTTGCCTGTTACTGTATTTCAACGCTATTTCTGATGCATACGTTTGTTTTTTTCACTCATTTATGTTTAACTCTGCCCATTTATACTGACTTTATTGTGCAATAACCCTTGTCTATTTTTTTGGAGACTGCAAAAGCCAACACTATACAGTTTATATGAATTCATAATAAGTTGTATTAGTAAATAAATTACAGATGTATTGATGTATTATCAAATGTAATTATTGCTGATTAGTTAATATTAGCTATTATTTTCATTTTTATTACTTAATATGAAAAATCACTAATAATACACTAATTTAACATAATGCCCCTCTGCATGTGGTGATCGTGTCAATTCTGGTATAACTAGGCGATAATTCCTGTGCTAGACTTTGGTAAACCTTGCAAAACAGCTTACAGAAGTGATTTTTCATTAGGTCATTAGGGCTTATTTATGACCCACAGTGCAGTTGGAGTCAAGCTAGAAATGGCCTTAAGGTGGTGGTAGCTCCACGGCTCCCACTGTGGCTAGTGTAAAATAGTGAGACAAAATTGCCTCTAAAGAATCAGGCACAGATTTGGAAATTACAAAACGCCAAAATTTAACCAGACAATTGTTTTTTGATACAGCAAAATGTTTATTTGCACATGATTTAATACAATGGACACGGTTGCATCGAAGGTAACTCCTTCTCTGGCAGACGCAATGAAAATAGGAATGATAATTGAAAAAATGCTAGATTGGACACTGATCACACTGGACCCCAGACACACAAGTGACACATGCCTTGCCTGCTGACTGTGCTGTGGCTCCTGGTGGGAGTAGTCCTCACATCACATTAATATGCCACTGGCAATTACTACTCTTTATCTTAAAACCAATATCCAAAGGCTCTGAATTATGAGAGGTCAATTTTAAGCAAATAATTTGAATTGCTATCAATTAGTTCCTTGTTCTCTGTAATGAAGCAGTACCTTGTACTTAAAGGTAACAAAGCTGCATAAATCCAGATTGGCGTCAGAATTGTCCTATTGGTTTTATTTAATGTTTAAATGTTTAATCTGTCTGAGGTGTGAACAGGTAAACAATGTGGGGTCTTACAGTCTGAGCCTGAGGTGTGAACAGGTAAGGGCTGTGACAGACGGGGAGATTAGTCGCCACGCGACTAAAGCTGGCCATACACGTGGCGATCTCACGATGTTTCGTACGACCGTCGGTCGCACGAAACATCGTCAGATCCGCCACACACCATTCAGGGCTGAATCGGCAGGTAAGGAGGTAGAAACAATAGGATTTCTACCTCCTTCTGCCGATTCAGCTCTGAAGGGAGAATTTTGGTCAGGCGCCTTCTATGGCGCCCGATCAAAATTTTCTAACTTGGCCGATCGGCGAGCCGACCGATTTCAGCAGCTTCCTGCGATATCGGTCGGCTCGCTGACATGCCATACACGCACCGATTATCGTACGAAACGAGGTTTCGTACGATAATATCGGTGCGTGTATGGCCACCTTTAGGCAACTTAGGCAATTTCGGCAAAATGCTGTGCTGCGTATGCCATCCCACCAGCGATTTACATACGAGCCGGTGGGATGGCATTTCGGGGAGATTAGTCTCCCGCGTCAAGAGAGATTTGTTGTGTGGCGACTAATCTCCCCGTCTGTCACAGCCGTAAAGGTGTGAACAGTACAGGCGATAACATTTTTAAACAATACAGGCGTTTACAGCCTGAATCTGGTGTGAGCAATGCAGGGGGCCAGGGGGGGGGCTACACAGGGGGTCCGCGTGCCCCAGTTGGACAGCACTGACTTAAGGTATAGAGATCCAAATTACAGGAAAACTTTAGCAAATAAGTCTAATTTTTAATTCTAATTTCTAATGATTTCCTTTTTTCTCTGTAATAATAATAGTACATTATACTCAAAGTTAACTATGCTGCATGAATTCATAATTGTGGCAAAACAATCCTATTGGGGCAGGGGCTGTTTTTTTTTTTTTTTTGTTTGTTTCTATTGTTTCCCCCAACTAGAATTCAGGCTCTATCAGCCCACACCTCTGGTGGGGGATGCAATTTCATGCGGATAGGTGCTCTTTAAGGTATGGTGATCCAAATTATGGAAAGATCCCTTATCCAGAAACCCCCAATCATTCTGGATAATAAATCCTATACCTGTACTATACAGTGGTGTGAAAAACTATTTGCCCCCTTCCTGATTTCTTATTCTTTTGCATGTTTGTCACACAAAATGTTTCTGATCATCAAACACATTTAACTATTAGTCAAAGATAACACAAGTAAACACAAAATGCAGTTTTTAAATGAGGGTTTTTATTATTTAGGGAGAAAAAAAATCCAAACCTACATGGCCCTGTGTGAAAAAGTAATTGCCCCCTGAACCTAATAACTGGTTGGGCCACCCTTAGCAGCAATAACTGCAATCAAGCGTTTGCGATAACTTGCAACGAGTCTTTTACAGCGCTCTGGAGGAATTTTGGCCCACTCATCTTTGCAGAATTGTTGTAATTCAGCTTTATTTGAGGGTTTTCTAGCATGAACCGCCTTTTTAAGGTCATGCCACAACATCTCAATAGGATTCAGGTCAGGACTTTGACTAGGCCACTCCAAAGTCTTCATTTTGTTTTTCTTCAGCCATTCAGAGGTGGATTTGCTGGTTTGTTTTGGGTCGTTGTCCTGCTGCAGCACCCAAGATCGCTTCAGCTTGAGTTGACGAACAGATGGCCGGACATTCTCCTTCAGGATTTTTTGGTAGACAGTAGAATTCATGGTTCCATCTATCACAGCAAGCCTTCCAGGTCCTGAAGCAGCAAAACAACCCCAGACCATCACACTACCGCCACCATATTTTACTGTTGGTATGATGTTCTTTTTCTGAAGTGCTGTGTTACTTTTACGCCAGATGTAACGGGACACGCACCTTCCAAAAAGTTCAACTTTTGTCTCGTCGGTCCACAAGATATTTTCCCAAAAGTCTTGGCAATCATTGAGATGTTTTTTAGCAAAATTGAGACGAGCCATAATGTTCTTTTTGCTTAAAAGTGGTTTGTGCCTTGGAAATCTGCCATGCAGGCCGTTTTTGCCCAGTCTCTTTCTTATGGTGGAGTCGTGAACACTGACCTTAATTGAGGCAAGTGAGGCCTGCAGTTCTTTAGATGTTGTCCTGGGGTCTTTTGTGGCCTCTCGGATGAGTTGTCTCTGCGCTCTTGGGGTAATTTTGGTCGGCCGGCCACTCCTGGGAAGGCTCACCACTGTTCCATGTTTTTGCCATTTGTGGATAATGGCTCTCACTGTGGTTCGCTGGAGTCCCAAAGCTTTAGAAATGGCTTTATAACCTTTACCAGACTGATAGATCTCAATTACTTTTGTTCTCATTTGTTCCTGAATTTCTTTGGATCTTGGCATGATGTCTAGCTTTTGAGGTGCTTTTGGGCTACTTCTCTGTGTCAGGTAGCTCCTATTTAAGTGATTTCTTGATTGAAACAGGTGTGGCAGTAATCAGGCCTGGGGGTGACTACAGAAATTGATATTGAAATTGAAAATTGAAATTGATAAACCACAGTTAAGTTATTTTTTAACAAGGGGGGCAATAACTTTTTTCACACAGGGCCATGTAGATTTGGAGTTTTTTTTCTCCCTTAATAACGTAAACCTTCATTTAAAAACTGCATTTTGTGTTCAATTATGTTATCTTTGACTAATAGTTAACGGTTTTTGATGAGCAGAAACATTTAAGTGTGACAAACATGCAAAAGAATAAGAAATCAGGAAGGGGGCAAATAGTTTTTCACACCACTGTAATTCTTTCTGCTTAAAATGCTGCTTTTATCACCACAGGTCACGTCCACTGGATTAATTCCCATTACATGCTTTATATTCCTGAAAGGGGTGATTCACCTTTAAGGTAACTTTTAGTATGTTATAGAATGGCCTATTTTAAACAACTTATCAATTAGTCTTCATTATTTATTCGTTATAGCTTTTGAATTATTTGCCTTCTTCTTCCAACTCTTTGCAGCTTTAAAATAAGGGTCACTGACCCCAGCAGCCAAAACACTTTTGCTCTGTGATGATACAGTTTTATTGTTACTTTTTGTAACTTTCTTTTCTTTTCAGGCCCTCTACATATCATATAACTGTCTCTAAGAGAACTTTGACCCTAGCAACCAAAAAACTGCAGAAACTCCAGACTGGAGAGCTTCTGAACTGAAAACAAAATAATTACAAATAAAAAAAAATGAAGACCAATTGCAAATTGTATTACTCTCTACATTATACTAAAAGTGAACTCAAAGGTAAACAACTTTAATGTTGGTTCTAATTTTTGAGTTCCAGTATCCTATATGCAGACCAACATTTCTTCCATTCCACCTTTACCTCATAAGATTACAGATATAAAACATTCATCCTGCTACACTTAGAGGTGTGTTCAGGAAAGCAAACACACACAGTAAGAACATGCTAACTAGCTTTAAGGTCATTCTGTAACTAGAAATTCACCAAAGGGATAATTTGGCCACGTTTTGAGGAATTCAGATTTGACTTTAAAATCACTTTACAACTTTTTAAAAATATGTACATTAGTGTCAACCTGTCATCAGGGCCCCCCTTAGCTCATGACACGGAAACAGATATAGGAAAATATTGTTTTACTAGTCGTTTAGACATAGTTCCAAGAATATCTACAGTAAGCCAGCAAACAGGTACCCCACCCTAATCTCACCCAGGCTGACCTCAAGCTTTCAGGTGTATACAAGAGAGCATTCTCCCTAGCTCTTAACGCAACTGGCCCACCAGCTGAGCCCCCGTCACTGCTGCAGGCTTCTATGTGGGCCAGCTCAAAGGTTTAAGGAACACTGCTTTATGGAGTCCTCAAAAATGGTCCCCACAGTTCAAGTAGAACATGTTTTATACCACAGAAATGACAATGAGGGAAGAGTAGCGAAACATAAATCTCTTTGTGACTAGGCCGCAGAATGTAACAAGCACACTTTAAATGAATACAATCAGGGCTATTTTATTAAATAGGTTATTGCCCAGGGCACACAATCAGACTTTCATCTGCTTTAAGTTATGACTGAAGCAACCCCTCAATTTAATCAGCTGGAAGAGCTCAACATAACCATTTATTCTACTTTCTATTAGAACAAAAGTTCCTAAAGGATACATTCTTAATAAAAAGCTGGTATTTCTAATTACAGTTTAACTTTTCCCACACGGTTGGCACAGGCCGGCATACCTGGACCTCATGTCTATTTCAGTTTTTTTTCTGTATTTCCTACCTTAGACCAATGCCACACGTAGTGTATTCCCGGCAGGCCAAAAAATGCTTGCATAAGATTAAAAATCATTCTATTAGTGCTTGCACCCGAAAGCATTGAATATGCTCAGGTGCAGGCACATGTAGCCGATATCTGCCAAAAAACATGAGACTTTGCATTTTCAGCAGATATCGTCTATGTGTGCCTGCACCTGGGCGTATTCAGTGCTATCAGGTGCAGCCACAGGTAGGAGGCTTTTTAAGCATATGTAGTGTATTCTCAGCAAGCGGTTTTCGGCTTGACGAAAGTACGCTACGTGTGGAATTAGCCTTAAGTTCCCCTGCTTGAGCAGTTGTGGGGCCCTGCCAAGGAGATCTTTGCCCTGGGCCCACAGGTACTTTAAAGGAGCCTAAATACAGTAAACTTAGCACAGAACACCATCCCTGTCATCCCAGGGTGACAGTAAAAACTAAAGAAGGATAAGCACTAATGCAGCCCGGTTCATTAGCTCTTGTTATGAAATGTATGTTTATTAAACAAGTTCCTTTGAAAGTTGTCCGTGTAAAAAAAAGTCCTGCAAAAAATTAGTAATAATCTAGGGCAAGCAGATCACTTAAAAATTCAGGGTCATGTCTAATAAATAGATGTTGCAGGTAGCACTGATTGCATTTAAAATAAACTGCTAGATGGATTTTTTTTAGACATGTCCCTAAATTTGCAAGTGATCTGGCCACTGTACATTACAAATTCAACCAAGTTTAAATACTCTAAAGGTGGCCATACACGCACCGATAATATTGTACGAAACCTCGTTTCCTACAATATTCGGTGCGTGTATGGTATGTCGGCGAGTCGACCAATATCGCAGGAAGCTGCTGATATCGGCCGACTCACCGATCGGACCAGTTGGAAAATTTTGATTGGGCGCCATAGAAGGTGCGTGATCAAAATCTCCCTTCAGCGCTGAATCGGCAGAAGGAGGTAGAAATCCTATTGTTTCTACCTCCTTACCTGCCGATTCAGCCCTGAATGGTGTGTGGCACATCTGACGATGTTTCGTGCGACCGATGGTCGCACGAAACATCGTCAGATCGCCACGTGTATGGCCAGCTTTAGGGCGAAGACACACAGAGCTGTAGCAGCTACTTATTGCTACTAAAAAAAGACAATGCTGATCATTAACTGATAATTGTCCCTGTGTGGGTTTTAGCAGAGGCAATTCTCACTATTGTCTATGGCAGGGTATTTTCTGGAGTTTAGTAGCCTTGAAAAAGTAGCTGCTACTAGTAGCCCAGTGTGTCTTCACCCTAACTGCCAGTGAAATGTACACAGAACAGAATCAACTTTCCATTAGCACACACCCTATCCTGGCATTCTCCATTTGCATAATACAGATGATATTGCCTAGACCTGTAAGATTGCAAATAATAGTGATTATTAAAAATGGGTTTTAAGGCTGGAGACAATAGAGAAAATATGCATAAAGGGCACAGAAAGTATTGCGCATGGATGGAATTGCAAATGAAATGCTTGCCCAGTAATTCAGCCTTCCAGCTGCTGAACCCCCAGTATCTTTGCACACTTGGGGCTGCTCTGTGTGGGGAGGAGAAGTTTTAGGCAGCTGGAGGGGTGTAGGGTAGGCAGCCATGCCAGTGCCAGTGTGTGCCAGCTGTTACTTACTGAGGGTGGCCACTGTGCCCGATTCGAAGAGCAAACAGTCCTCCCTGTTGCGGGACTCCAGCAGGACACTGTAAGGGGCAGGCTCATGCCTGACGTGCACTTTCAGCGCTTTACTCAGAGCCATTGTTCCGTGTGGGGCGCAGAGTGGGGCACAAACACATGTTCCAGTACAGCTGGCAGACACCACACAGTCGAGTTAGGGCCCCGAATGGCAGGGCCCCTTGGAACAAGATAGCATTCCTCATACAGGTACGGCAGGGAGGGAGAGGTAACTGGCCGGGGTTCCCCAGAGCCCAGCAGAGACTCGCTTTATAGGCAAGCCCGGGCCATTAGCCACATCTTCTGTCTGTGTAGCCGGAGACTATTGGAGGTGAGAGCCCAGCGCCCTGCACCTCAGCGGCTCTGCCAGGGATCACCTGCTTCTTAATCTGGATCAAACCTTAATCGCAGCACTTCCCGGTCCCGTCTGCATCCGCCGCAGCCGGGGAGAGAGCGCTCATTGCACGCAGTGCAGCAGGCTGAGTCAGGCGCAGCGCGGAGCTGTCAGACTGGAAGGACAGGGATGGAGCCATACACATTATATATATATGTAAATCCTACGGTCACATCACTTGCTTTCCCTCCTTATAGTTGTTGACGATCTTCAGGCTGCAAAGTTTCTGTTGCGATTGTGTTTCTTTTCCTGGACTCTTTTTCCCTTTGGGACTTTATAGAGTTCTCTTCTGGTGCCTGCAGGGAGTTTACTTTCTTCCTACTTAGCGCGCCCCTCCTTCCCTGTTGGGCAGGTAGAGCTCTTTGGCGCCCCCTAGTGCCTGCAATGTAGAACTCAATGGAAAAAGAACCAGTTTGTCTTGTTCCCTTCGCTCCTCCTTCTTATGGCAAATACTTCAGTTTGGCTTGAACTTACGCCACCACGGGTCATCCACCGAATTCATTTCACCTCATCTTCTGTCAGGCGGATCTATCAGTCTGTTAACAATTATTTTTGGAAAAAAAAAGTTTTCTTATGTTTCAGTTTTTCTGTTTCATGTTGTGTTTCCTGGCTCTAACCATGGTCCCTCCAGAATTCTCTACATATATTTGCCACATTTCATACTGCCCAACATTTGAAAAAAGCACAGATGGACAAAAAGAAATGCTGCATGTAGCCACCAAACGTTCTCGCCCAGTTTGAACACATTTCTGTGGGTTTTTGGGTCTTGTTTTATGCGTGATTACAGTTTTGCTAAAAAAAAAAAAAAAAAAGGTGAAATTGCCCTTTAAGCTGGAGTCTCAGTTCTCCCACAAGAGAACAATTTTGGCATATTAGTTACAATTGTATCTAAGTGCAGGTGTGGCTTGTTACCTTTTCTGGGCTTTCTGCCAAAAGTTACTTTTTAAATTAAGTTTGAGAAACATTGTATCTTTGAGGGACTTTTCAGTAAGAATCCAGGACTGTGGGTTGAGCTGTCAAAATTGTGACTGTCCCACAAAAATCGGGACAGTTGGGAGGTATGAATTATTTAAGTTCCAGGCTAAATACAGGCAAAATATACCCTTCTTATAAGCTGGGTAATTAGTTATCTCACATCCCCTTTATATAGCTGCAATGTTTGTTTAAATTTATTGTGAGGCACTGCGTAATTTGCTGGCGCTATATGAATAAATGATGATGATGATGGTACGTATAAGGTTGCCACCTTTTGTGGAAGAAAATACCAGCTTTCCTATATATTTACCTTTTTTTCCCTATTAATAACCTTGAGATCCAGCATGATTTTTACTGGCCAGCAGGTAAAAGGCAACCCTAGGTACGGAAATAGGATCTATTTTCTAGATAACTTGGGGCCTGGCGTTTACCAGGTAAGGGATCTTTAAGTAATGTGAAGCGCCACTAAACAAGGTATTAAAAACAAAGACACTGGGAAAAGTGGCATTCCCATATTTTGGAGCTTTCTGAATAACAGGTTTTGAAATGATAGGTCCTATACCAGGGGAAAAAATATTTTATTGAATTAACTGGGGTTTACCTAACATATTTTAACCCCCAGAAAATTAGGCTTTCCTTGTTCATTAAGGGAACGTTAAACGATAAACCTACCTTATAAGGCACAGCTTACACATTTAGAACAATACAAAGTTTGGGCCGCATATAATTGGCAAAATAGAAAGCTTTTTTTCCAAATAGCACCTCTGCCATAAATACGAATGCTCAAGCAAAAATGCACGAGTTGGGAAAGAAGAAACATAGAGGTGTTGCTGCAAGGTTGGGTTTTATTAATACAACATGTGATAAAGGGCTGTGGTGCGTAAAACATGTTGGGGGGAATTCACAAAAGTAGAGATGGCCCTTTTTTGGAGTAAAAGGGCACTGCATAAAAACCTGGTGGGTCCTAGTCCTGTTGGGCCCTTTTTCACAGGGTATGTTGTTGGTTTGCCAGATGCTGTTGACCAGTAATCAGTGGGATAGTAGAGAAGTAGTGCAGTGGCAGAGTAGCGCAGGGGGTGGTCTCTTGATTCACTTTTTCCCATGAACAATATATTTAAACCTTTAAAACTTGTAAAACATGATGTATAGTGTTCATAGACAAACTACAATTACCCTAATTTAGATGCCCCTAAAGTGAAATGACAAATGGCAAAATGTTTCCAATCCTGTTAGGAAAATCCTTATCCAAAGGCTCATGTAGATGTGGGACTGGGTTTGACGGCACATGGACAGATTTAATAAGAGCTAAAGACAAATTCATAAAAGATTGTTGGTAAAATGACATCTAAAATACAAAATCTGAAAACTGTCTAAAAAGCAAATTCATAAAAGTGGAGACAGGTGTGAATAAGGTGGAAAATCTGACAAATCTATCTACAATTTTATTTTGTCTCAATAGCACCATTTCTGTGAACCCCCCCACCGTTGTGTAAATAAAACTCATTGTCTGCTTTGGCGTTTTTCAGGCCAACCTCTGATCCGCTCTGCTCTGTGTGCCCACACAGGTTACTGTAGTTTCTAGTGCAGGCTCACAGTGCCAGGCAAGCAGATACGCTTCTCTCAGCCTGACTAAAAACCACAGGGCTGAGAGAAGCGGATATAGGCACCGTGTGAATTTTCACAAAAAGGCTGGCACAACTCCAGATCACCACCAATACAAAGTTGAGAATATTTAGTTAATATGCTTTACACAATTACACATAAATAGCCTAAAGGTGGCCATACACGCTTGGCGAGGTCATCAGCCGAGCTGATCTTCTCCCGATATCCCCACCTACGAGTGGGTGATATCAGACTAATTTGGACGTTTGGCCCTGGGGCCCAACAATCAAATTAGAACGACGGGTATAGGTGTCTGTTGGTCCGGGGACTGCATCAACGACCCAATGCAGCCCCCGATCCGACTAAAGAAATCAAGGGCCAGATGTCAGTTAGTGCCCATACAAAGGCCGATAATCAAGAATTGGCCTGTGTATGGCCACCTTTACGCGTTTCGTGCCTCACAGGGCACTTAATCATAGGCCTGAGCCCATTGCTGAATGTCTAGGGCTTGAGTGCCTGGACCCACCGTAAACTGTTAACAGATGTCTATATATGTCTATAACTGTTTTTTTATGAAAATCAAATACCGTATATACTCGAGTATAAGCCGAGTTTTTCAGCAACAAAAATGTGCTGAAAAAGTAACCCTCGGCTTATACTCGAGTATATGGATTTAAAGATGTAACTCGCTGGCATTCCTTGCACGCACCCCCACACGCACGCACAGCCACGGGGGGGGGGTGGTATACGATATAACGATCTGTTATAGTCTTCTTTTTTGTCTACCCCTGTCTCATCTGCTTATTGTTTTACCCTCTCCCTTCTCCCTGTAACTTTTTTGTTTATTTTGTATATTTACACTGTGACACATGGCTCTTGCTCTTTTATCATTTTTCAACTCTTGCAGGCATTGAGTGACCTTAATTATGCTGGAATTATGGGCAAATATGCTACATCATTTCTCCATTGCCTATTTGTCTGCCTCTTTCACCCTGGCTCTCTGATTTGCATGTCCCCTTACACACATCATTTTCCCTCACCCTCACTTTCTTGCATTTTCCCACTGTCCCCTCTTTTTATGTTTCTATGGAAATGACTCACCATTTGTCCAATGTCAAAGCTGAAGCGGGGCCATAAACAATTTGACCAATGAGCTTCTTTTTGGGTAGTTCACTGTATGCTAGTGTAGGGGATCAGAGAACCCTGTCCCCTGTTTCTCAGTCTGTGATCTCATCCAGCCTAGCTACAGCCTGGGGAGGGATCCGGTTGGCTGGCTGCCCCAGTGCACGTCTGGGAAAGGTGTGCCTAAGCTTTGGAGCCAAAAATCTAGGGGCGGGCCCAGCAGCTTATAAAGGGAGCCCCTGCTGTTGTTTGCCAGAGTTGAAAGAGATACAGAGTGAGCAGCCAGATAAAGTATTGTGTGTTAGACTTGAAAGGATAAAAGTCTGCTGGGCTGCCAGGAAGGAATCAGTCCTCTGTGTTATCTCTTAGTGTGTATCCCCTGAGGAACAGGTATTGCTCGGTTACCTGCTACGTGGGAGCAGCCACCCTTTTCAACGGGGAAGGTACTCTGGGGCAGGTAGCGCTACCTGGGGGGAATTAAGAGCTCTTTGGGAAGGGACTGAACTGATTAAAGGGTTGGGGGTTTATCCGGATCAAAGTTGGGGCTGGGCAAAGTACAGAGACTGTGCCAGCCGTGGATAGCCCACACAAGTTCCCCAGGATAAGAGTATCAGTCATTCCTAAAACTGTTCTACTTCTATTCAAAGTTATATAAAGTTTGATATTGCTGCAACCTGTGTGTTATTATTTCCTAGTGGAAATCCCCTAGAGGTGTGTTCCTCAGTGTCCACTAGGTGGAGGCACTGCGCTGTTCCCAGTTCCCAGTATCAATATTCTTTGAGAACACACATCTCCTGAAAAATACAGCCCATATTAAGTGAATGTGCCAAGAAAGGGTTACACTAGGCTGTGAACTATCCAAAAATATATAAAGTAAATTATTTATAAACACTGGGCAAATTTTTACCTGAGCAGGCCTAGGGGCGCACGTTATCAAATCCGCTCTTTACAAAATGACATTGCCAAGTCCAACTGATTGTAGCCCCTACAGCCCCTTGACTTTGATATTAATTGAAAAGTAAGGGGCTATCCCTTACCAAGAGAGGAAAGGAGATTTAATCAACAAAGAAGGTTTTAACAATAAAGTAAATTAAGTTATGAATGGGCCATCTATGCATAATGGTAGTGGGTGAGTTTGTAAATGAATTTCAATATAAGATTTGGTTAAAGTGGGGAAGGTGCGCCTGATTATTGATACAAGAATGAGTTTCATTATTATTCAAAGAATAAATAATGGGAGAATGTGCTGATTTGTGAATAAACTGCCTAATTCCTCAGCAAACAGGCAAACTAGATTTGTAAATAAAATGGTTTGAACAGCACAAATAGGAAAATGATGTTTTGCTTATTTGGGTTGCTCAAGTCTTCTTTGCTTATCACAATTATTTTGGAACATTCAGTGTGGTCATCTGGTTATTTCAAGTGAAGAATAAAATTTTATTACAACAAAATAAGAAAATAAGGTAAACAGTGTTTGATTAGCAATAATTGTTTGAAATTATGTTTTTTTAATGTTTGTCTCATACAGTTTTTTTCTGCTCATAATAAATTCTTCAGCAGGTTTATCTGGTCTTTTCTAATTAAGAAACAAGAATGAATTCAGTGAAATCAAACTTTCCTCAGCTTTGAGAAATGCCTAAATATATAGATAGCACTATCCTTTCAAAAGTAAAAGTATCCTTTTACTTTTGAAACAATATGCGCTAAAGGGTCCCCCACCATCCATCCCCCACCACCCATCCAACCCCTTCCCCCGAGCGTGCGTAAATAAAACTTACCTTCAGCGCGTCGGGTAGAGGGAGACCGGCAGCTTGAGGGAGCGCCTGGTGGCGATTGGATTTGGGCCAGAGAGGCCCACCAGTGGTGGGGCCTACCAGGTTATTTTTTGGTGCCCCGGCAGCCCAGTCTGACCCTGGTCCCAATCGTACCTGTTTTCTTCATAGCTCCATTTAGCTTTTTGTTCAGCAGCTCTCCAGTGATTTGAAGAAAGACATGAATATAAGTAGAGGAGGGCCTAAATAAAAGGATAAGTAATAGAAAGGAACAATAACAATAAAACTGTAGCCTCACACTGCAATAGTTTTTTGGCTACCAGGGTCAGTGACCCCCATTTGAAAGCAGGAAAGAGTCAGAAGAAGAAGGCAAATATTAAAAATTGAAAAGTTGCTAAGAATAGGTCATTCTATAGCATATTAATGTTAATCTGAAAGTGAACCACTCCTTTAAAATAATTTAGAAAGGTGTCAACCCTACTTCTATTGAACGCATAATGTTGGGGGGTGGGGGGAGTAGCACAGGTTGCTGACAATGCAAAGGGAGGGGCCTCGATGGAAATTTTTTCTAGTGGGGGGCGGGGGCTGCCTGGCTTTCTCTAGATATGCCAGTGGTGAACATAGTGCAAAATAATTCCTTATTTATTAGCAGTTGCAGGATAAATCAGTACATAATTACTATAAACACTACACCATTTTTTCTCCAGTTTTCCTAGCTGTATTCATTTAAAGGCTATGAGAAGGTCTGGTGCAGAAATCCTACGGCTAACTGGTTTTGCTTTTGATTTGAATAGTAGGGAGCTATAAGGTAGGTGTAGAACACTGATCTCAAACCCATTTTAAGTGGGTTGGATTATATTACAGGTATATATAGATTGCTGTTTGTTTAAAGGCTAATGTAAATGCAACAAAATTGGAAAAAACACATTTAGTGATTATAGTGCTTTCTAGTCCCTAGACTGCCATCATGTGGCTAGAAATATCAGCAGCACAATGGCTGATCCAGGCCAAACTTTAATGAAAATTTTGGACAAAATTCATGTTTTATGCTCATAATGCAATGTTTTTTCCCACAATTCCAGTGTAATTCTGGCTACATGCATATTTCTGATAGATGTAATACATATGGTGCTCGGTTTTGCTTTTCTGAGATGATGCAAGCTGTAACTAAAGTGCACTGCTGCTATTTGAGGATAAAGGTAATATCAAGACTCTACAGGGTGAGACTCTATGCAAGTGCAGTGTGCAAAGTGCCATTTTTGGATATAATTTGTAATGTTTTTTTCCCACAAACTCAGAGTAATTGCAAACACACGTATATATTTTTACAAACTGGGTGCAATCGCTCTCAGAATTGTTGGAGTGCATCATTTTCACCACTCTGCATTTAAATGATGTCCATATGATGCTTAAAGGAGAAGGAAAGGCTAGTAAAGAGTTAATCTCAAGCTGCAGGCAAACCTTTAGTTGTCTCAATAGTGCCCTTAAGTCTCCCCATATTTCGCCTGTTCAGAAGATCTGAAGCCAAACAGGAAGAAAAAACGCTGAGCTGTGTAAAGAAAGTTCCCATAATGCCTCGCTCCTGCACAGACACTGGGACCAAATGAACATGCTCAGTTTGTAAGACTATGAGTCTGCTTCCTGCTGATTGGCTCAGATCCACATTCCTAAGGGGGGGGGGGAGTGAGTTCTTAGCATTCTTGAGGGAGGGGGGAGAGGAAAACAGACACAACTAATCTTTTGACAGAGAAGTCAGTGCAGCGTTTCTGTGAGTGCTTATGGCTGTATTTACATAGACCTTTCTGATAAAGCTTACCGTATATACTCGAGTATAAGGTACCTAATTTTACCTAAGAAAACTGGAAAAACGTATTGACTCGAGTATAAGCCTAGGGTGGGAAATGCAGCTGCTACTGCTAAGTTGTTGTTTTTTTTTTGTCAGGCAAGTTTGGGAAGGCAACCTTCACAATTACAGTTCAAGCATTTAAAATGGTTTTAAATTATAATTAGAAAAACAGAGAGCATGATAGTTACCTCAAAACAGGTAACAGGAACAATAAAGTACCTTGTTTGAGAATTATAAATACTGTAAAGTATTGGCAGCAGAGTTTAAAAATGGGTGCGAATAAAGTTGAGGCCTAGGTGACGTCAAGGTATCAGTATCACCTTTGGAAAACTATTACTCAGAGTCCTCAGATCATCAAGCAGCTGCAAATGCTCCAATGCTAGTACACAGCACGTATATTCACCATGCAGCTATTCAGCTGTTGTTGACTACAACCCCCAGAATACCAGCCCTTAAAGCTTTCAGTTGATGAGGGCTACATCCCCACAAAAAAAAACGAAATATTGGGCTGTACTTACCTGCCCTCTTCTCTCTGTATAACACAAGGTCTGGTACATCAAATAAAGGAGCAGCCTGATCACCCAGGCAGCTGAAAAGCAATTCCATCGAGCCTCATAAATCCAATATACTCGAGTATAAGCCGAGGGTTACTTTTTCAGCACATTTTTGGGGCTGAAAAACTCAGCTTATACTCGAGTATATACGGTACTTAATTTTTACCTTTCCTTCGCATTTATTGGCGCAGCTCGCAGTGGGAAATGTGGAATTAACCTGAAGGTGGCAATAGTTCCAGTGCTCCCCTGCGTAGGTGCATTTGCATGTGATTCATTACAAAAGACTAGGCAGGTGCAATGGCACAAGGTCAAAGAGCGTGTATCTTCAAGGAATGTTGTTCAGTCCATTTTTGTTAGACCACACGTGTGGCTGTGTTCATAAATGAGTCCTTGTATGCCAGGTCCACTTACACTGTGCCCCCTACCAGATGCCTTTGCCACTTCCTAAGTGAATCCTTATGGGACAAAGAGCACCTGTAGAGATAGCTAAAGGGGGCAGTCTTTCACCCTCAATATTAGGTTTGCCATCTTTCTTCAGTTTTAATACCAGCCCTTTGGGATGGGGGATGAGCACTGACTTCACTTTGGGTTATGAAATGGGCAGGCAAGGAGGGGGAAATGGGTGGACTGGGTGGAGAAATAGGTGGGGCAGAGGTGGACATCGAATTTATTGCCATGTAGGGCATCAGGGAAGGGATCTATAAGAAGGCTTGTTGCCCTTACAAACTTACCAATAAATTTGTAATACCAGCCCTAGCTGGCGCTTTGCTGGCTAGCAGTCAAACACCAGCTGATCACCAGCAATCCCACTGATCGTGCTGTTTTGGAGGATGATAAATGCAACTTCTTAAAGCGATCAAATTAATCTGAGCCTGTCTTTAATGGGCAACTTATTTCCTTCCAATACAATTTAATCTATGAAAGTATTTAAACAGAGTGTATATATATATATATATATATATATATATATATATATATATATATATATATACAGTATATATATATCTTCCAACAAGGGATCAGCTCACACAGGACTTATGTGAAATAAAAAGATTATTTATTCAAACAAGGAACTGACTTTTTTGCTGTTGCACCAGCCTTTCTGGTGCAAAGTGGGAGTGGACTAGAGGGGGGGAGATGGAGTAGAGCAATGAGTGTGTGATTTCTCAGATTCCTCTGATCCTTTTGATTCCTCTGTATATCTCTGGAACTGCTCATGTCAATATATGTATAAATCAGATCTTTATCATGGTTTGGAAGAATAAACCTGATCAAAATGGTGATTTTACCTACATTTCTGTATCTCTTCCAAACCATCCCCATACCACCTAAACCAAACTTTTTCCAAACAGTCAACCAACTAATTACCCAATTTGTCTGGGGACACAAACACCCCCGCTTAAAGAAACAAATATTATACAAACGAAAAAACAAAGGGGGAACAGGCCTACCCGACCTACAAACATACTGGCAAGCTACCGTATGCAACCGAGTTATAGACACTTTCCACCACAGGTATCAAAAAGATTGGATCCAGATAGAACAGCACCTGACCCACACACCCATTTCAGCTATGCCCTGGATAAAACCACAAGACAGACAACACACCAACACCCTTCCAATCATACTAAAACACACACTCACATCTTGGGACAAACATATCAGACAATACCCACTCTCCCATAGACACGGACCCATGACACCCCTGATAGGCAACCCAGCATTCCCACCGGGACTTCTTAGCCGAGGTTTTTTATCTCGAAGGAAAACTGAGAACCTACCCTTTACACAAGTACGCACCTCCACGGGACTGCTCCCACTAGACAAAATCGTAGGAAACTCAACACAGAGCTTTTTACAAAAGTTTGCTTATCACCAGTTAACACACTGGCTACAAACCCACCCGGAGAGAGGAAAGCTGCTCGGGGAATCAACTCCCTTTGATGATTTATGCTTAGCTAAAGACCCCCCACGCCACACCATCTCCCAAATATACCCCAACTTAATAGAACTAAAGTACAATAAGCCACCTCACTTTATAAAACACTGGGAAGGAGACCTTAATCAGACCATTCCAGAAAAGGATTGGGAAGATTGCTTTGCTCTAACACACACAATGGCAACAGCATGTAAAGCACAAGAAACAAACTATAAAATCATATCTAGATGGTACAAATGCCCGGCCACTTTACACACCATGTTCCCAAACGTTTCAGACAAGTGTTGGCGTTGCAATATCCAGAGAGGTGATATGAAACATATATGGTGGGACTGCCCCAACCTACAACCATTCTGGATCCGTGTATTCCAAACCATCTCTAAAGTGCTATGCCTAGACCTCCAACCCGACCCAGCCCTAGCACTACTCTCTAAACCTCCTGCCAACAAACAAATTTCTATTAAGCATAAGGGTTTCCTAGCCTTCCCATTAACGGCAGCTAGAACAGTCATACCCAGGCTCTGGAAGAATACCAAACCCCCAACGATTGGTGACTGGGCGATTGAGCTCAACCATATTATGAGAATGGAAGAAATGTTAGCACACACCATTAAAGCACGTGAAAACTTCACTAAAACTTGGACAACTTGGATTCTCTACAAAGAATCCCCAGAATATGGTCAACTACTAACAACCAGCAACCCAATCCAGACCCAGGTCTAAGCCCTTAGAAAAACATGGGTAAAACCAATACCCTGGTGTGCCACAACACAAAATAAATGCACATACCCCTGCCAGAACATAAGACTATACCAAAAGTACAGGTATAAGTTACCATTGTAATGCTCTGCTCTGCCCAACTTGTACCCCCCTTCCTCTTAGGGGAAAACATAACAGAAAACAAACAACTACCCTCTACGGGATATGGTCTTAAGTACAGTAAATCATTACAAAAAACAAAAAACAAAACAAAAAACGCAATGATGTAACTATATAAACTGTGATAACTGCAACAGACAACCCTATTGTGTATGTTACCCCTTTTTCTTTGTAATTATTTGAAAAATGAAAATAAAGAATATATAAAAAAAAAATCAGATCTTTATGTTGGGAGGGACCCTGAAATCTCCACCTCACTATATCTTTGTATTCCTTTGTCAACTTGATGTATGGCTGAATGAGTCAGGGCATGTCCCAGTATTTGATATTTGTTTGTATTTATGGCAAATGTGGTGAGAACCTGTCATTTCTTTGTTGAGCCTACTAAAAAAAAGGAAGCAGAATTGATGTCTTCCTTTGGATTTAAATAAGGGTACTTTTTGCTGTAAATCTTAGAAGAGATCTCCAACACTTCTGATGTGACATAGTTTTTTCTATAGAGTGGAGGATTGTACAGTATAATTGAATCACAGTTGTACCCTCCAACCAGTGGAGAAAAATTATCTGTGAAAAAACAGACAGCATTGGACTGGGGTACTGGGGGTCCACTGGAGAACCTGACCCCAAGGGCCCACCACCTCAGCTGTCCCCTACATCCTGGCCATTACCATTATTTTAGGTGAAAAGCAAAACTAAAACATGGTCATTTTCAAATGATGAATTTTCTTATCACTAGCCAGGAATATTGTGGACACCTTTTGTAATTTTGCTTAAAAGGAGTTCAGATAGAGTACACCGGAAAGCCTACTCCTAAAAGGAAAGCCTTTTATAATGAGGGACTGCTGGTTATCATAATGTAAAAAAGTCAAGATATGGGTCCCTTATTGCCAACAGGAGCCAAAACTAATATTCAAATTACCCCAATGTAGGTAAGACAATAACATACTGTAACTGGTTATGGCCTAAAATCACCTGATTTTTACTTTTCAGATTTTGTAAAGTAAGTAATCTAGAATCAGGGTTGGATCACAGTTGCCCGGGAGGCTTGCAAGACATTAGTATCTAATATTCAACTTTGTCGGCAAAACCTACACATTTTATTTACTTAAACTTCCCAGCTATGGGTTACTGCAATTCTGCTTGGTGTTAGTAAATGAGAAAAGCTTCCGGTTAGCAGTAATGCATCAGATAACCTGTACCTGTTTAAGGGGGTATAAATGGCCAGATATGGAGAGATGGAGTACAGCAATGAGTGTGTGAGCCATTCTGCCCCTTGTAAGAGCATTTCCTTGCCTCATGGCTTAAATACTCCACATACAAGTGTCATTGAACAGACTGACCTGGACTAGTGAACAAACTTATACATGCCAGGCACCTGCAGAGAGTAGAAAAGGGCACCTCAGTAACAAAATCTGCAGTAAATATGGCTTGGTTATTATTTATTAGTGGGTACAGCTAAATAGTGCAACAGCTAATACAGGTATAGGATCTGTCATGCAAAATGTGGGGTTTTTCCAGATAATGGATCTTTCCATAGTTTGGATCACCATACCTTAAGCCTGCTTAAAATCATTCAAACATGAAATAAACCCAGTAGAATTGTTTTGCCACTGGCATGAATTTATTCAGGTTAATTGGCATCAAGTACAAGATACAAGGTACAAGGTACAAGCTACTTTTGCAAATGGAGGAGGCTTCAAAATTGGGTCAAGTTGTTATTATGGGGGACTTTAATTATCCGGACATTGACTGGAGTAATGGGGTGGCTAAGTCAGAAAAAGTAGTAGGTTTGTAAACATGCTAAATGACAACTTTTTATTTCAGGTGGTTCAAGAACCTACTAGGAATGATTCTATTTTGGATCTGGTAATATCTAATAATACTGAACTTATCTCTAACATTTGTGTGGGTGAGCATTTGGGAAACAGTGATCACAACATGGTCTCCTTTGAGATAATCCTGCAGAGACAGCTCTATAAGGGAGTAACTAAAACGCTCAATTTTAGACGTGCAGACTTTGCCAGTATAAGGGCATCTCTGCAATGTGTCAACTGGGAAAGGCTTTTCATGGGGTTGGACACAGAAGGAAAATGGAACATCTTTAAAACATTGCTTTGCAGGTATACACAACAGTGTATTCCCCTTGTAAGCAAGGAGAGGCATCGCAAAGCAAAACCTTTATGGCTGAATAAAAGAGTTAGGGTCAAGGTTGGTAAGAAAAAACGTGCTTTTAAAGCATTCAAGTTAGCTGGGACAGCGGAAACTTTCATCAGGTACAAGGAAGCAAATAAAGCATGCAAAAAAGCTATCAGGCAAGCTAAAATAGAGATGGAAAGGGATATTGCAGCTAGGAGTAAAAAGAATCCAAAATTATTTTTTAATTATGTGAATAGTAAAAAAAATGAAGCAAGAATGTGAATAGTAAAAAAATGAAGCAAGAAGGGGTGGGAACTTTATTATCACGGGGGGGTAAGTTGGTTGATGAGAACGGGGAAAAAGCAGAAATTTTGAACTCTTATTTTTCATCTGTCTATACATCTGAGGAGCCAGCTAATGAAGGCTTCCCTTTTAATATACCCAGTTCTAGTAATTTAGCTACTGACGCGTGGGTCACTCAGGAGGAAATTCAAAAGAGACTTGAACATGTAAAGGTAAAAAAAGGTCCAGGACCGGATGGGATTCATCCCAGGGTATTAAATGAGCTGAGCGCTGTGATTGCCAAGCCTCTTCACATAATTTTTCAGGATTCGTTGAGGTCTGGCATGGTGCCAAGAGACTGGCGAATTGCTAATGTGGTGCCGTTATTTAAAAAGGGATCTCGTTCTCAGCCTGAAAACTATAGGCCTGTTAGTCTGACATCAGTAGTAGGAAAGCTTCTGGAAGGGGTAATAAGGGATAGAATAGTTGAATACATTGCAGTTCACAATACTATTAGTTTGTGCCAGCATGGTTTTATGCGTAACAGATCTTGCCAGACTAATTTAGTTGCCTTTTATGAGGAGGTGAGCAGGAACCTTGATGCTGGAATGGCAGTTGATTTCATCTACTTAGATTTTGCTAAAGCGTTTGATACAGTACCTCACAGAAGGTTAATGATCAAATTGAGGAATATTGGGCTAGAACATAATATTTGTAATTGGATAGAGAACTGGCTGAAGGATAGTACAAAGAGTGGTGATAAATGGAACATTTTCTAATTGGACCAGTGTGGTTAGTGGAGTACCGCAGGGGTCAGTCCTTGGTCCTTTGCTTTTTAACTTGTTTATTAATGACCTGGAGGTGGGCATAGAGAGTACTGTTTCTATTTTTGCTGATGACACTAAATTGTGCAAAACTATAAGTTCCATGCAGGATGCTGCCGCTTTGCAGAGCGATTTGACAAAATTGGAAAACTGGGCAGCAAACTGGAAAATGAGGTTCAATGTTGACAAGTGCAAAGTTATGCACTTTGGTAGAAATAATATAAACATGAACTATCTACTGAATGGTATTGTGTTGGGGGTATCCTTAATGGAGAAGGATCTTGGGGTTTTTGTAGATCACAAGTTGTCTAATTCCAGGCAGTGTCATTCTGTGGCTACTAAAGCAAATAAAGTGCTGTCTTGTATAAAAAAGGGCATTGACTCAAGGGATGAAAACATATTTTTGCCGCTTTATAGGTCCCTGGTAAGGCCTCACCTTGAGTATGCGATGCAGTTTTGGGCTCCAGTCCTTAAGAAGGATATTAATGAGCTGGAGAGAGTGCAGAGATGTGCAACTAAACTGGTTAAGGGGATGGAAGATTTAAACTATGAGGTTAGACTGTCAAGGTTGGGGTTGTTTTCTCTGGAAAAGAGGCGCTTGCGAGGGGACATGATTACTCTGTACAAGTACATTAGAGGGGATTATAGGCAAATGGGGGATGTTCTTTTTTCCCATAAAAACAATCAGCGCACCAGAGGTCACCCCTTTAGATTAGAGGAACAGAGCTTCCATTTGAAGCAGCGTAGGTGGTTTTTCACAGTGAGGGCAGTGAGGCTGTGGAATGCCCTTCCTAGTGATGTGGTAATGGCAGATTCTGTTAATGCCTTTAAGAGGGGCCTGGATGAGTTCTTGAACAAGCAGAATATCCAAGGCTATTGTAATACTAATATCTACAGTTAGTATTACTGGTTGTATATATAGTTTATGTATGTGAGTGTATAGATTGGTTAGTATAGGTTGTGTGCTGGGTTTACTCGGATGGGTTGAACTTGATGGACACTGGTCTTTTTTCAACCCTATGTAACTATGTAACTATGTATACATGTTTTTATTGCTACAGAGAAAAGGGAAATCATTTTTAAAAATCAGATTTATTTACTTAAAATGGACTTTATGGATAATGGGTTTCAATATAAAAGGTCCTATATGATGATTGCAGGTGTCTACACTCTGCACTATGTTTGCTTCTGTTTGCTCACATTTGGCATTTGCTAATGGGCACAATGACATTAAGTACTAAATTATTTAGCTGTAAGCATTAAGTACTTGTTAACTACTACAGAGGGCTGTACAGCCACTCCCAGTGGCTAAAATAAAACAAACGTTGGGGGGAAAAGTAAGGAATCCGTTGTCCTCTCTGGTCTTCCAGAACACTCAAATGATGCAAAAATCTGTTGCTGGGCAGGCCTTCATTGGCTAAGCAAAACTTAGTCCTTCAGTTAGTTTTGGGCAGATAGCAAGTATTGAGTATGGCATGGGAAGGGTTTCGTGTGCCAGGTCAGTGGCACTGTAGGTCCCAGGTCAAGAACATTATTCTTTCAAAATAGGTACTTTCGGCTCCCTTCTCACCTTTCACACTCATCTGACATCACTTCCATGTTTATGATGATGTTGCTTTTGTGTTTTAAGGCACGTGGCGGATAGAGGGTCATGTTGGAGTTAAATCTATTCTAGGCAGGTCAGGCAGCACATGTGGAAAAGTTTAACTCTGATGCGGAGACACAGGTAAGAGAGGGAAAGTGAGAAGTCAGGGATGGCTGATTTCCACTGTACTCAGTGCACTTGTGGCATAGTAGGGAATACCTACAGAGCATCCCACCAACTCATGCTGTAGGCTGTAGTTGCCTAATTAAGCCCCAAACCTGCTTCCACCAGAAAAACAATTAGAAAAGTGTATTTTAGCAGCAATCTGCAGTTCCTTTAAGTCCCCTGTCTGTACCCAGGTAAATTTTCCTTATTTTGTGTCTTCAACTGCAAAAGGTAACCTCAGTAGGTAGCAATACAGCCATCCCAGCTCTTAAACAGTAAACTGTTATAACTATATCTATGATACAAGCACTTACTGTAACACACCTGAAAGCTGCACGTGGATTAGTAACACTATCAGTGTTGGACTGGGGGATCCGGAGCCACCGGGGCTGCCACCACAGTCACAACCACCTCTATCCCCACCTGATGCGCACCTTCTAACCACCAGGGGTGGGGGTGGACTGCTCAAAGTTCCAGCTGGGGAGTGGGAATGGGTCAGAGGGGCCAGGGCCCACCAAGTTTTTTTTTCCTGGTGTCCTCCCAGATGGTCCCTACACATCATCCTCCCACCACCTTGAACATATGCAGCCCTTTGGTTATCTTATACACTATATACAGGGTTAAGGCATCAAACATATGACAGACTTCACTGGCTTAATGGTATAGTTACCTCTTACTAGTAAACTATGCATGTATCCTAATTTGAAAATGTTCCTACTAACTAATAAATCCACGTAGGGCTCTCACATACTTAATAGTAACTCCTTCCTGTATAAAGAAGGGATAAATAGCAGAAACATAGAGAGAAAAGCACTACTGGTCTCTTAAAATGTATGTTATAAGCAGTAAGTAGACACCTTCCTGAAGCAAAGGATATGACTTATACAAGAAAAGAAACTGTACCACAATGCCAATATGTAATTTGACTACTGTGCTGCAAATATGCAGGCATGGGGCATGTGCTTTTACCATTAACACATATGGCATAGCAGGGAATATAATTCAGCCTATTAAAGGGGCACTCTTACACAGAAAGTGCTTAGAACTGTTTTTTTTCCAACTGTTTTCCATTTAAGTTTAAAATTTAGTTTTCCTCTCTGGTGTTTCAGATTAGCAGCTCAGTAGAAACAATGAATAAACACTACTTTGTTGCTTTAAGCAAGCCCCGAGAATGTGTTTTTTGTGTGCTTTACTATGTTAATAACCTTGCACCCAGGCAACACCACTTTGTTACTTTTGTGGGTCAGCACCATGCCAATATCTGGGAAACTATATATATGATATGCCAAGACAGAGAGAAGAAAATGCAATTTTTTTTTCCCCTAAAAACCTTTTAAAAAAAGCTATACTACCTTTCTCAAGCAATACAGATAAACTGAACTAGAGTAAGAATAAAACATGAATAGGGTTATGCAATAAAAGGCACTAAGTTTGCTCAGGTGCACCTGTTTAAAGTCATGGCCATCTTACTGGTTGCTATAGGTTACTGCACCTACGTAATATCTTTTATTACATATACGAGTTAGAGATACAATCTGAATGAACTAAACAAGTGTTGTAAATGCTAAATGAAGACAGACTGAGTTAACATATGATGGCAGGCAAAAAAATCAGTAAGTTTAAGGTGTGGAGCTGAATTATTAACAATGAGAACATTTGAACTAGTTTAGCAATCCAGAGCAACCAAGCTGATTTTGCTTTTGTCATTCTTCCTGTAGTTGCCCGAACAAAGCTAGTCACTGACCAGGTGCAGATATGCCAACTGTCCGTTAATAAGGCCAAAAAAAAAAAAAACAGATCCAAATCACCGGTAATCTGAAAACAGATGTGAGACATTTAAAAGGATATATGTCAACTTATATATGTTATGTCAACTTTTTATGATATATATATATATATATACAGATTGCCAATAAGCTGCACACCATAAAAATAGACGATACCTGGGTGCCCGTGCAGAGTCAGATATCCAGGGATGGGGTGACGGCACTCTCAGGAATTTACACAAAGAAGTCTTTGAAGTTTGCAAAAAATGTGAAGCTCTATTCAATCCAACGTTTCAGTTCCAAAAGGGAACTTTCATCAGGGATAGCAAATTCCTGAGAGTGCCATCACCCCATCCCTGGATATCTGACTCTGCACGGGCACCCAGGTATATATATATATATGTGTGTGTGTGTGTGTAAAAAATGCTGATGCACACCAGGAAAATTTTATCAAAAAAAAGATACTTAGTTTATTTAGATCGACGTTTCGGTCCTCACCTCACTTTTTTTTGATAAAATTTTCCTGGTGTGCATCAGCATTTTTTACATATTTGCATTGTTTATCTGATTTGCACCCAGGTTGTTATCCTTATAAGTGTGTGCCTCAGCCTTTTTCTATATATATATATATATATATATATATATTTATTGATACATGGATTTTCAATGCAAATCCACCCCTGGCAAAATAATTTGCATATAGCTACTGAAGATATCTGCCTTCTTGGCCTGTGTATAACACCAGTGAGGCATTAGCCTATGAGTCTCCTGCACATTAAGGCAATGGCAAATCAGTGCTGTACCTTACACTGTCATAGCCAATGCCAATCTAAGGCTATGGCACCCAATAAGGCCTATTTATCAAATATAAAATTTTTGGAAAACTGTGGAATAAACTTGAATGCAAAATCACATTCAACTCATCATTTTCAATTAGTCTATCAACTAAAAAAATCTCAACTTTAAAGAAATCGCTTACATTTTGCCTAGGTCTCCACTAACTGCAACTTTTTGCTAAAAGATTTTTGGAGCTTTATTAATCTTGAGTTCCAGCAGTGCTGCTCCAAATGACGGGAACTGCATTCATCTGACCACAACAGTAAGTCCTTTGAGTAGCCCTTTAAGACATTTTAACAAGATTCCAGCGTGCCATTACTCTGGAAGGCTAATTTTCTATAAAAATACATTTCAGTAAGACATTCCTTTCTGTGCCTCTATGATATACTCAAAATGGTTTTAAATGTAACTAGTAAAAGTCTTTAGAGAAACCCCCTGGATGATAATTAAAAATAATAGTTATATTTCTTAACAGCAATGCAAACCTTCTACATTACAGTAAGTTACTGGCTCATGCTTTTCAAATGAAATAACAGTAAGTAATCACATGCACCAGACTGAGTTCTCTTAAGGGCTCTGGCACACGGGGAGATTAGTCGCCCGCGTCAAAACTCCCTGTTCGCGGGCGACTAATCTCCCCGAGTTGCCATCACCTGCCATGCCACCGGCGAAAATGTAAGTCGCCGGTGGGATGGCACACGCGGCGGCGCGATTTCGGGAAATCGCCGAAAAAGCCTCGCGAGGCAACTGATTCATGATCACTTCAAAGCATATAACATCCTTTCATTACCTTAACTATAAACATGTTTAAAAAGCAAGCAGAGAAAAAGCAAGCCCATGGCCTTTTAAAACTACAAGGCAGAAAAGGTAGTAGAATAGAAAAGGAGGATCTGGATGCAACAAATAAAAGGAAAGGTGTCTATCCCTTATATCAGGGATCCCCAACCTTTTTGACCTGTGAGCCACATTTAAATGTAAATTGAGTTGGGGAGCAACACAAGCATTTAAAAAGTTCCTGGGGTGCCAAATAAGGGCTGTGATTGGCTATTTGGTAAGCCCTATGTCAACTGGCAGCTTATAGAAGGCTCTGTTTGGCAATACACCGGGTTTATATACAACCAAAACTTGACACCAAGCCCAGAATTAAAAAACAAGCACCTCCTTTAGGGCCACTGGGAGCAACATCCAAAGGGTTGGTGAGCAACATGTTGCTCACGAGCCACTGGTTGGGGATCACTGCCTTATATGATCTTGTAGTCTTGGTGGGCTCATAGTACAGAGCTCCCCAGAATACATTTCTGAATCTTTAAAGAGGAAGGTTATATTTTACTATTATATATATGTGATATCTGTAGATCTGTTACCTTTCTATTTTGTTTCTCTCATCTGGGTGCATAGGTTAGAGGACAGCAAACTGTGAGGCTAGAATTCTATTGCTGTTATAATTATATATTAGTTATGTTTTTGTCCTAGCCAACTCTAGTCTTCTAAAAAAAATTTATGTAACTCTGTTGATTTCTAGATAACCCACATGGCAGTTTATATTAAAAACAAATGCAACTGATCATCATACGCATTTTAATTTGAATATAAAGTTTTCTTTAATCTCTCTATGTGATTTTTTGCAGCTAATAAGCCCTTTACACATATGTGCAATGGCTTAATTCCCCGGACATTTTCAAGTATATTGCCCGAGCCTTCAGCGCACCCACAAATCCAGATGGTTGCCATTTCAAATTCAAAATTATCCAGTCTTGAATCACCTTGTTTGCCATTGCTCTAATCTAACTAGCCTTAATATAGCTCTACTTAGCTAGCCAGATTTGCAGGCAGACATACCTTGCCACAGCCATGACATTCTCAATGCAAGAGAAATTGCAAGCAGGGAATGAATATACAGAACATAAATATTGCAGGATATTTCATGGATATTCCCTCCTTCAATAAAATAGAGGCCCTGCCAATAATGGCTGCACATTTTGAAGGAGCTCCACCATTTCACTATGATGGCATCAAGATTAAAACATTTATTTAGCATAGTAGAACTGGTCGAACAAATTAAATAAAAGCAAACAAGCAAGAATACAGCAAATACATAATTTAAAAGTATGAAACATAAAATGTTATTGCAATGTACATTTTCTTTTTAAACAAAGGCAGATAGGTTTACCAAAGTGTTTATGATAGTTCCCTTTAAACATTCATTCTAAAAATATGATTTCAAAGTCAATACCCTCCATGGTATAAGATTTCAGATTATATATATAAGTAAGGGAATTATTTCATTAATCTATAAATAATTGTGGGAATCTGTATTAGTTTTGGCAATTATATCCACAGTTAGGACTAAATAATGAACAGATTACATGTTGTTCACAAAGCAAAGTGGCACACCTGGCACTTTAAATTCATGGACTGAACATTTTGACAGGACTGTTCTGTTCGGCAAGCTAAAATTAAGATAGTTAAATAATGAATGCTTGATTGTTTAGCTCATCCAGCAAAATGTTTTAACTTAAAACACTCTCTAGTCTGGTTTTTACCCACATCACAGCTGATATAGACTTGTTAGGGTTGTTGGCAGCAGATGAACAGATAAAGGTTGCCAATGCCTTTAAGGCAGTTGTTGTGTGTATGATTAATGCCATATAATAAAACATTCATATTAAAATGGCAGCTGTTATCTTTGAGCAGTGATGCTTCTGCAGGAGGAGAACTATAAAAGCTGTGTGCATAGTAACTTAAGCCATATAATATTAAGTATAATTTCTATATTAAGTTTAGGAGCCTAGCCCTCCTAGCTTTTATAGTTAAGGTACTTGTTTGATTAATAAATACCGTATATACTCGAGTATAAGCCGATCCGAATATAAGCCGAGGTACCTAATTTTACCTAAGAAAACTGGAAAAACTTATTGACTCGAGTATAAGCCTAGGGCGGGAAATGCAGCAGCTACTGCTAAGTTTTAATAATAAAACTGAATACCAATAAAATTACATTAATTGAGGCATCAGTGGGGTATATGTTTTTCAATATTTATTTCAAAGAAAAACAGTAAACTAGCTCTGTAAGCGCAGAAGAGGGTCAACAAAAACAATATGAGTACTACCCCACACTCATTGCACATTGGCAAACTGGCAGCAGACCCAGCCCTGGAGGGATGTAAGGGGAAATAAGTATTGCTAGTGGGAGCCTAGGCCAGGGCACTGGAGGGTCTGGTTGCGGGGGGCCTAATTTGCACACAAAGGAGAGAGGGTGCTAGTCTAGAGGGACCCATGGCACCCGACTCGAGTATAAGCCGAGGGTGACTTTTTCAGCACATTTTGGGTGCTGAAAAACTAGGCTTATACTCGAGTATATACAGTAAGTTCTTAATTTGCTATTAAAAGGTAAGCTGTTAAGAGTCAGAACTAATGGTTGCCATATCACTCAATCTCCCACCAAGATCTGTAACAGAAGTCTGTTCTCCCATAGTGGGAATGGCCAATCAATTAGGCATGTGCACAGCAGAGGCAATATAATACATGCAAGGCTCCATTCAGGGTTTCAAGCAGAAAATTCACTCAGACACTCTGGGATGGGAAATTCTGCTTATGAAACACGTTACTTCTTTATAGTTAGGCAACAAAACTATATTTGTGATGCAAATATATCTGTATTTAGAGTAGAATATATATTTCAGCAGAACATTTCATTATGATAAACAATTTTGCAGCGTTGTTTATGTGCCAAAAGACAATTATGCAAATTGTGTCTTCATACATTTAGGAAGGCTGGAAGGCAACAATATTTATCTTTTAGTTTACTGTTGTATTAGGTAAAGGTGGCATTATGTGGTGAATGTATAGTTCTTTTTTACTATTTATCTCAAGATTTCAGGGTTGTGCCACATGGGGCTGATTCTCAGAGATACAGTGCCTGTATACAGGCCCAATAAACAAGCACAGGCCAGTGGAAAGGCTGATTCTCAGGCTGCATTTATAAACAGACTGAGAATCAGCCCCACATGGCACTATCCTCAGATTTGCTATAGTCTCAGGCTTGCTGATAAGCTCCCATAGTCCCTTTATTGTATTGGAATCCTCCTAGGCAAATGGCACGTGTAGCGCTTTTCAGCCAGAGTACTTTTTTTGTACATAAAAGTACTCACAACAAAGTCAATGGAAGCTGCAGAAAATGCCCATGGGTGATTTTCAGAGAGCCAATGTGTGACATTAACGTGGGCTGTGGTTTGCCAACAAAAGAAGCAAATGTTTTACACATGGAAATTACAGTAAACTCCTTAAAGGGCCAGTGACAAAAATTTTTTGTTTATATACATTTAAACATTCTATACTGTTACCTTACACATAAAAGGTGTATTTGGGTCAGTCTTAACTGAACCAGTTACATTAGGCACTTTCTATATTCGATTGCTGTGAGAGTGGGCCATTAATGCCAGGCTCTGATGAGCCTAAGGAAGCCCTGTTGGACACTGCTGGGGAAGATCTAGCAAAGTTCATTTGTAACCAATGTTAAAGGCCATTCTAAGTCCAATAGACCTGCAGGACCCATTTTGCACTAAGGGTAAAGACATGTCTTACAGAATACAATGATTTATTTAGTAAGTGAGCAGAACTCAATCTTTCACAAACTTCTATAAACCAATTCATCGACAGCTTAAATGAAGCAAACTTAATGCTGAGAATATTGTATTTGCATTAACCAGAGAGATGGGATATGATCTCAAAATGTGTAAATAGTTACTGGCCCTTTTTTGAAGTTTTTGTAAAATTATGCCAGCAGATGTCTTCTTATGCATTAAACACAATTCTGTGGGACTTATTTAGGGTATAGCGGCCCTTTAAAATAAGCGTTATTTTTATTTTCCTTTTCTAGGAAAATTAATTCACAATTTAAAATGTCAAAAATGCTAATATACAAGGTGGTCCTTAATGAAAATTAGAAAGTTTATGCCTTACAGCCTTTTTAAAGCTTTAGTTTTACTTTTTTGTAAAACAATATATAAAAATAAATGTGCAACGTAAAAATACAGTGCCCTGGAGTCTATATGAAATATATGAGGTTGGCTGCTTCAATCCTGCGAGCACCAGGTGTTTTGCTTAGTGTAGTGTTGATGTGAGAATTTAGCAAGGCTAAACATACAAGCATGTTATATGGTAAACCTCTTAGCTTTACCTATGAATAGCATGTACATTCTAATAACATAACACAACTTGGCACTGGTCTTCTGGGAAACCCGATTCCAGGAGAGCATGTGGTTTATTACACACATTGCACAGGGTATACATGTGCCCTTATTTATATATTTCTTGATTACTCATCATGCCCTTTTAACCACTGCATTTTAGCTTCACCCAGCTGAATAACAATGTACCCTGTATTAGAACCAATGGATACTAAAATTGTGCAGCCCTTTACTCATTACATGTACTCTATGTATTTATAAAATGTATGAAGGCTTCAGATCCTGTTTTCAGTTCATAAAGTTTTAAAAGGCATTTTGGATGTTAAGAAAAAGGTCACTAAGTCGCAAATCTAGTACCAGCTTCCATAAAAAGAAATGTTGATTTTTTTTGCCCTGAGTAATAAAATGAGCATAATTTAACAGAGGCAAACAAAGCTGTAACAATGCTGTGTAATAGCGAAAATGTAAGATCTGTACAGTTCATTTCACAAGGCTTGTGGTACAATTGCATCTCATTTGGCAAAGTCTGTTTATCTAGTTTAAGCTATTCTTATGAATATAGATGTTTTATTAGAGACATATGTTGTACAAACCTGTGTATGCCTATATGAGATCACTTTAAAATGCATTTAGTGTTAAAGAACACTGTGAATTTACATTTTTTTTAAGTGTATCCAATTTGATGTGTATCCAATTTGAATGCATAGAAATAAACACCCACTGAACAACCCATCTGCACACAGTGGGTCCACCAAATGCAAAGGAGATTTGGGACAGGAGACAAGTGTTTTTGCATGGAATAGCTCTGAAATAATGTCACTCCCTTTGCATTGAACACTATAAGGCAGAAGGCATGGGGTGAACCAAGTCTAATGTTTTTTCTAAACTAATATAAATTTGTTAAGCTGCGACATTAAAGTGCCCCGAGAAATGCAACTGCACCTTTAAAACTGAAACATTTAGTGTAAAGGTGCGTTGTAAACACATTGGCTGGAATTGCACAATGTAATGGATTTCTCTTAGAAGCAGTGTCCAGAGGGATATCTCAAAAATTCATCAAGTGCACTTCAAAATTTTAAATTCGGTCCATTTCAACTATTTATTTCACATCACCGGGAATTGACTAAGGGCTTGCTTCAGCTTTTCTGCAATCTAGAAATAGAGAATATAGAACAGGTTAGTAGTTGTAACAAAGAGGATGTAAACCTAAAAAGAATATTTTGCCTACTGAGAAAATGTAATTTTGAGTAATTAATTCGTATGCAGTAAAAAAATAAAGTAACTTAAAATAAGCTGCTCAAGAATGAAGAAAACAGCAGCACTCCGGTTGTTTTGAAAAATGTGAATCTTTACTAAGTGCCAAAGGCTGCTTGCATGATCAATGCAATGATGAACAATGATGCACAGAAACAGTATGACCAAGTACCGCTCCCATATTCTTTTTAACATGGTACTAAAGTCACAAACCCTGCAGTGCAATGTGCACTAATGGGTCTCCCTATGGAAGACAATAGCATGCTGAACTAGTTAGCAAGTCACATACTGTTGCCAAAGGTCTAAAGCCACATACACCCTAACTCCTTTTGAGTTGGGTAATATAGGTGCATCATTATCTGTGACCACACCCCCACTCCAACATTGTGTGTTTGCTGGAGCTGGCAGGGATGTACAGAGGTGACACCACCCCCTACATACAAAGAAAGGTAAAAGGCTGTCCTGTGATTATGAATTTGGTGCTGTTTTTATATTGATTTATATTATAAACGTTAAACAAGTGTATCCATGCTACATCTAATATGGCTGTGTTTGATTTCAATAAGACAATCAACTAACAAAAACTAATGACCCCAAAAGCATTTAAAACAATAAATCATATTACAGGAGTAATTAATTATTTTTATTTTCTTTGAAAAACCAAAATAGAAAAGGTTTTTGAGAATGTTATTTGAGAAACTACTGGAAAACTTACTGTTTCGTAAAACTGTATCTGTTGTTCTAGATACAGCCGAATTACACTGTTGTAATCATATATTCGATTGGAGTGAAAGTGATTCATTTCAGCTGTTGGTGTAAAAGAGCACAGAGTGTTACAAATAAATGATAAAGCATACAGGACTAATTTTCAGAATAACTGTTAGACACTTTACCTTGAAGTGCATATGACATAACGCTTACTCGCTTCATCATGTTTACTTTGTCTTGCTGTGTAATTTTACTTGTGGCCACCAATTTATCACTTTCCTTTACCTTCTCTAGGGCTCCCTGTTTAAGAAGTAGAAAGCAGTATAAAATATACAAAAATTCATTTAATTCAAGCTCCTTGAAATGTTAGCTATTCAGGTCAGGAACCTATCACAATGTGTCATTAAATATCAACCATGTCTTTTCTATTGCAGTGAACAGTCTGCCAATGTCTAACTGACAAACAAAACCAATAAAAATTGTCAGTGTAAAAAAAAATAAAATATCTGCCATGGGCATGGGGCAGACTCCATGGTTCAACATACAGTCAAAAAGAAATGAAAAAGTTTGGGAACCCCTCTTAATTCTTTGGAGTTTTGTTTATCATTGGCTGAGCTTTCAACGTAGCAACTTCCTTTAATATATAACATGCCTTATGGAAACAGTAGTATTTCAGCAGTGACAAAAAGTTTATTGGATTAACAGAAACTATGCATCATAACAAAATTAGACAGGTGCATACATTTGGGCACCCCAACAGAAATATTACATCAATACTTAGTTTAGCCTATTTTTGCAAATGTAACAGCCTCTAGACGCCTCCTATAGCCTTTGATGAGTATCTGGATTCTGGATGGCGGTATTACTGACCATTCGCCCATACAAAATCTCTCCAGTTCAGTTAAATTTGATGGCTGCCAAGCAAGGACAGCCTGCTTCAAATCATCCCATAGATTTTTGATGATATTCAAGTTGGGGGACTGTGATGGCCATTCTAGAATATTGTACTTCTCCCTCTGCATAAATACCTTTGTAGATTTTCAACTGTGTTTACGGTCATTGTCTTGTTGGAATATCCAACCCCTGCGTAACTTCAACTTTGTGACTGATGCTTGAACATTATCCTGAAGAATTTGTTGATATTGGGTTGAATTCATCTGACCCTCGACTTTAACAAGGGCCTCAGTCCCTCAACTAGCCACACAGCCCCACAGCCCCACAGCATGATGGAACCTCCACCAAATTTGAAAGTATGTAGCAGATGTTTTTCTTGGAATGCAGTGTTTTTCTTCTGCCATGGAATGCGCTTTTTGTTATGACCAAATAACTCAATTTTTGTCTCATCAGTCCAAAGCACTTTGTTCCAAAAGGACTGTGGCTTGTCTAAATGAGCTTTTGCATACAACATGCGACTGTTGGTTGTGTGAGCGCAGAAAGGGCTTCTTTCTCATCACCATACAGATATGCCATACAGATGTTCTCTGTGCAAATTGCTCTGAATTGTAGAACGATTTACAGATACACCATCTGCAGAAAGATGTTCTTGCAGGTCTTTGGAGGTAATCTTTGGGTTGTCTGTAACCATTTTCACAATCCTCCGCATATGCCACTCCTGTATTTTTCTAGGCCTGGCAGACCCAGGTTCTACAGCAACTGTGCCTGTGGCCTTCCATTTCCTGATTACATTCTTAACAGTTGAAACTGACAAACCTCTAAGATAGCTTTTTGTAGCCTTTCTCTAAACCATGATAATGAACAATCTTTGTTTTCAAATCTTTTGAGAGTTGCTTTGAGGATCCCATGCTGTCACTCTTCCGTCAAACAAAAGCACAACTTTCAATTGGCCACCTTAAATACTTTTTCTCATGATTGGACACACCTGCCTATAAAGTTCAAGGCTTAACAAGCTAATCCAACCAATTTGGTGTTGCCAGTAATCAGTATTGAGCAGTTACATGCATGCAAAATTAGAAGGGTACCCAAATTTTTTACACAGCCAGTTTTTCACATTTGATTTTACATAGTTACATAGTTACATAGTTACATAGGGTTGAAAAAAGACCATTGTCCATCAAGTTCAACCCATCCGAGTAAACCCAGCACACAACCTATACTAACCAATCTATACACTCACATACATAAACTATATATATACAACCAGTAATACTAACTGTAGATATTAGTATCACAATAGCCTTGGATATTCTGCTTGTTCAAAAACTCATCCAGGCCCCTCTTAAAGGCATTAACAGAGTCTGCCATTACCACATCACTAGGAAGGGCATTCCACAGCCTCACTGCCCTCACCGTGAAAAACCACCTACGCTGCTTCAAATGGAAGCTCTGTTCCTCTAATCTATAGGGGTGACCTCTGGTGCGCTGATTGTTTTTATGGGAAAAAAGAACATCCCCCAACTGCCTATAATCCCCTCTAATGTACTTGTACAGAGTAATCATGTCCCCTCGCAAGCGCCTCTTTTCCAGAGAAAACAACCCCAACCTCGACAGTCTAACCTCATAGCTTAAATCTTCCATCCCCTTTACCAGTTTAGTTGCACGTCTCTGCACTCTCTCCAGCTCATTAATATCCTTCTTAAGGACTGGAGCCCAAAACTGCACTGCATACTCAAGGTGAGGCCTTACCAGGGACCTATAAAGCGGCAAAAATATGTTCTCATCCCTTGAGTCAATGCCCTTTTTTATACAAGACAGCACTTTATTTGCTGTAGTAGCCACAGAATGACACTGCCTGGAATTAGACAACTTGTGATCTACAAAAACCCCTAGATCCTTCTCCATTAAGGATGCCCCCAACACACTACCATTCAGTAGATAGTTTGCGTTTATATTATTCCTACCAAAGTGCATAACTTTGCACTTGTCAACATTGAACCTCATTTTCCAGTTTGCTGCCCAGTTTTCCAATTTTGTCAAATCACTCTGCAAAGCGGCAGCATCCTGCATGGAACTTATAGTTTTGCACAATTTAGTGTCATCAGCAAAAATAGAAACAGTACTCTCTATGCCCACCTCCAGGTCATTAATAAACAAGTTAAAAAGCAAAGGACCAAGGACTGACCCCTGCGGTACTCCACTAACCACACTGGCCCAATTAGAAAATGTTCCATTTACCACCACTCTTTGTACTCTATCCTTCAGCCAGTTTTCTATCCAATTACAAATATTATGTTCTAGGCCAATATTCCTCAATTTGATCATTAACCTTCTGTGAGGTACTGTATCAAACGCTTTAGCAAAATCTAAGTAGATGACATCAACTGCCATTCCAGCATCAAGGTTCCTGCTCACCTCCTCATAAAAGGCAACTAAATTAGTCTGGCAAGATCTGTTACGCATAAAACCATGCTGGCACAAACTAATAGTATTGTGAACTGCAATGTATTCAACTATTCTATCCCTTATTACCCCTTCCAGAAGCTTTCCTACTACTGATGTCAGACTAACAGGCCTATAGTTTTCAGGCTGAGAACGAGATCCCTTTTTAAATAACGGCACCACATTAGCCACATTTCATACAACTAAATACTACTACACTAAAAATCTTTGTTCAGAAAACTCCCCTGTACTCAGATGTTCTTGGGAATATACCAGTGTTATCAGCCTGAGAGGGGTTTCCAAACTTTTTCATATGACTGTAAGTTAAATGAATAGGGCTTGTGTTGAATCACAAAAAAATCTATGTTTTCATTATTTCATGAGCTAAACAAGGCAAATAGTGGAACTGTAATTATACGGAGAGTACAGTAGTAGTTTCATGTTTGGCCCTTGCAAGATAGAGAATTAGATCACAGATCACTTCCCCCTATTTTGAGGGGAATGCTTATTGAGCTGCCATCAAAAAAGTGAAACTGGAAAACAAAACTTACTAAAAAAAATAAAATAAAAATCTGCATTTTAGTCCTAAGTAGCTAAACTCCTCTAAAATTTGGATCTTTTTACAGGTAAAATATTCTATTTTTACCTACCAGCTGAACTTTTCAGTTGGAACTCTGAACTAAAAGTCTATTAACGCAGGAGCTGTTGCCACTTAAATAAAGGATGGCCCACTGATCACATTTCTCTTCATATAATTGCTTAGTCTCTTTATAATCATGTATATATATTCTTAAGTAAATGTTTATGAGGCAGCGTATAATATACAAAAGCTTTGGCCCTAAAAAAAAATAAAGAGAGCATCCTGGCCTTTTTTCCCCGGCTTTGAAAAACACTTCAAGTATTCCTTTTCCCCTATAGATGATTGATTTGCAAATTTATAGTTTCCAGGCTAACTGTATTCCTTTCTTAAATAATGGAAAAAATATTACATTACACCAACCCTGGTGCTTTAACCGTCAAAAGGAAGAATAAAATTATGTCCTCGCAAAAAACAAATGAACTAAGCCCTGATGTCTCGGATATCTGACCTAGGAGTTGCATTCATTTGATTAAGATTGATTCAAAATAAATAGCTTTTATTGCATCTATTGCAATTAGATATGTTAACATAAATCCATCAAAGATTGACATAAGGATATTTGACCTACAGAAGGTGATTTGTGAATTACAATTATTATTATTATACCTTGGTAAAACTTTTTTTTTTTTAAACTATCTTTATTCTGGTTGATTGAATACAGTTTTAAACTATTTTTTCAAAATGTAATTTCTTTCTTGAAATATAATGAAAACAGTATGAAAAGTGATGAAAAGCTAATTGGCTAAAGAAGAGTATGCACAAGAATAAAAATAATCAGCACTCTTCAGATGGAGGAAAAAGAAGAAAAGTTAACATTAGCATTAGTAACCTGACTGCATAACCTTTTTGTATATATTGGTCTTATATATTTTAAAGAACAGCTAGACCTAAACAACAAAGTAAGGCAGAAATGTTGTTAGTTATGTTTTGGGATTTTGTACCAGCCCAAGGCAACCGCAGTCTTTTAGCAGGAAAGATCTGTGTCTCATAAGATGCTTATTGTACAGCGCTGCGGAATATGTTGGCGCTTTATAAATAAATGTTAATAATAATAATAATAATGCCCCTAGTAGCTCCCATCTCTTTTCTGCTGATTCACAGTAAATCCTGTGTTGCTGTCAGTAACCTGAGCTTAGGGACCAAGAGCACTTTGAATCAGAATTTAAAGGGGTAGATTCACCTTAAGTTAACGTTCAGCATGTTACAGAATGTCCTATTCCTAGCAACTCTGCAATTGGTCTTCATGTTTTAATTATTAATGATTTGCCTTCCTGTTCTGCCTCTTTCTAGTTTTTAAAATGGGGGTCTCTGACCCCAGCAGTGAAAAACTATTGCTTTGCGAGGCTACAATCTTATTGTTAGTAATACTTTTTATTGATTTCAATGCTTGATACCCACCTTATGAGCAGAGATAATGTCTGGGAAACAACTTAAAAAACCTTTATACTCATGATTTGTTTCCATTAGGTAATGAAGATCTTTCTTTGGCTGAAATAAAATTAAAAGTTAAGAAAGCTGCAATGCTGTATTATTATATAAGTGGCACAGTGCATTTGCATACTGATAAAAAACAAAAAAACAAAACAGGGTGCATCACAAAACTCTGGTAAACTAATAAACACACACACACAAAAATAATAATAGGGCCTAGGAGAAACAAAAATGTTTCTCTTCCAGTTTTACAGCACTTTTAATCAACACTGATTTGGTTAACAAAAGATATCAGCCAAAATCCAGCCTATTAAAGTGACAGAATATGGAATTTAATAGTTTCAAATACCCATAGAGATTAAAACAAAAACTTACCGCATACTTCAATATTTCTATACAGTAGAACCCTGATTTTACATTTCCCATCAAATGGTTTCATAACAGCGTAGATTCTGGGTAAAATTTGGGTTCTACTGTATTTTAATTTATTTAACACAATCCCCTTGAGATCACATATGTTCACACATCATTTGTCCTAGACGAAGTGGGAGCCAAAGCACTTAAAATACACAATGGCCAACAATTTTACAACAAAAATAAAGGAGCTTATATTTTATGTTTGACTTTACACTGTACCCACTTCTGTATATGTAGTTGAAGACAATGTAGCAGTCTCAGATAATTCACAGCTTTACTAACATTGTTGACAGTTCTTAGTTATTTTAGCATTTTAAAAAACACACAAGCCTACTTTTTCTTAAAAATACTACGATTTTAAAAGCTGATTACTTCACCCCAGCCAGACATATATAGGACACTAAAGGTCTTCAAAGCTGTTCCCTGAACCAAGTAAACAATTTCCAAGAATACCAGACAAGATATATTATAGTTTCATTCTTATTTGGAGCTAGCATTGGCAGTTCTATTTTGTTTCCATTACCTCGGAGGATAAGGTCCCAGTTAAGTGTTTATTTTCTAGGAAATATGTTTGCAGATAAGGGCATGTGGTTTGAGAATAATAACTTTGATTTAACCTAACAAAAGGTAAATATGCATCTCTATTGAATGAATGTTAACCACAGACTGCAGCTTACTTCAATATGTTGGAGTAGATTCACCTTAAATGATACAAAAAAAATGGCACATTCTTGGCAATTTCTTGTGCCATTAATATTGTAGTTTCCAATTCAATATTTAACACATTCTAACTCCTTAATTTTACCTGTTCCTCCACAAGGTTTGCAATAGCTTCATAAGTTTTTCCGGCTTCTATGATTGCACTGTTCAGCTCTGTTTCACCTAAAGTAATGTTTAAGATATCTTTGTTTAAAAAGAACATATTTCCTACAGCACAAAAGCAGAAAGAAGAGAAGCACGAGAAAAGGAAGGCAACAAGTAAAAAGTGTAAAGTATGTATACATGAAAAGTGATAAGTGAAAATTTTTGAATAAAGAACAAGGAAGGGACCATTGAGCTACGGTCAGAAAAGTGTTCAGTGCGTAAAATGGGGAATTCGGAGAAGTGTGTATGCCAATAAACCGAAATGCCTTAAAGGAGAACCATTATTAAAAAAATGAAAATGCAATGCAGGTATGGGACCAGTTATCCTGAAACTCGTTATCCACAAAGTTCCGAATTACGAAAAGGTCATGTCCCATTGACTCCATTTTGATCAAATAATTCACATTTTTAAAAATTATTTCATGTTAATTTAGACAGTACCATGTACTTGATCCCAACTATGATAAAATTATTCCTTATTATAGCTAAAACAATCCTATTGGGTTTAATTACAGTTCAAATAATTTTTTATTAGACTTAAAGTATGGAGGTCCGAAAAACTCCAGGTCCCGAGCATTCTGGATAATAGGTCCAATACCTGTATAAGCTTTGTTTCATGGAAAATGTCTAGATATTACTGTGCTGTGCAGGCGCAAGTCTTACCCCCATAAGTAATAAAATATACTAAGTTTGCCCAGGAGCAGTAACCCACAACAACAATAAGATGTTTGCTTTTAAACAGGTGACTAGTAAATGCTACCTGCTGATTGGTTGCTATGGGTTACTGCTCCTGGGCAAACTTAGGGGGTTATCTAATAAAAGGTACTAAGAGTACATTAGGGTTGGCTGGGAAATATATGTACAATGGCTGCACAATGTAAGTAAGGAAGTCAATTCACTATGAGTTGCCTTACATATTGGCACCCTCCAGTGAATTCAGCTTTCCTTGTCTGGACTATTTTCAGTCTAAGGGGGAGATTTATCAATCCACGAACGGCCCGGTCATTCGTTCGATCGGACCGTGTGTGTTTTTTGCGACTTTTTCGTACCTTGCGTATTTTCGCTGATTTTTTCGCTATTTAACACGACTTTTTCGTACTGTGCGTAAAAAAAACGCGACAAAATCGTACTGTCGCAATGAGTATGAAAGTTTCGGATTCATTCAAGCTTCGGTATCGTGACTTTCCTTGGGCCATGTTGGAGCTGCAGAGTGCCATTGATTCCTATGGGAGGCTTCCAAAATCGTGAACAGAAGGATCAAAGTCGGAAAGGTTTTCCTGCATTTTACGATCGTTTGGATACAAAAATTTTGTGACTTTCAGATCGCCAATACAATATTATCGTGACTAATACGATTTTTTCGTAAGCGTATTCGTGATATTTGCGATCATCAGAAATTATCGTATCCAATCCGAATTTTTCCCATTCAGGATTCGAACTCGCGTTTTGATAAATCTGCCCCTAAGTGTAAGACTTGGGGGCTTAAAAATTAACACAGGTTCTAGATTGTACTGGTACACTTACAGTTCAGAACTAACTGCTGCTTGGTTGTAAAGGGTAACCAGACTGTTGGAATTCTGTACTAGCTTAATTACAGCATTTAGGAGGAAGATCTAACATTATTAGCTGGCAGTCTTAGAATCCCCAATACAGCAGCTATCAACAGCAGTTATAAATTAATTTATTCAAAGGCAGCAAACTTGTCTTGTTCTTTGCACAATATTGTGAGAAGAAGTTTTCTTAAGGGTATTCTTTTATGATTTTATGGTATAGTATTTATTACTAATATATTAAGTTTTTTCATTCAACCAATACATGTAATTTATTTTAGCTGTAATATTGGTGTGTAGGTAGCCATCTCAGAGCATATGCCCGATTCTGAGCTTTTAGAAGGAGCCAGCACTGCACAATGGAATTGCTTTGTAAGCTACTGTTTCCCCTTCTCAATGTTACTGGAGGAGTAACGGCTGGAGTTGGCGTTCTACAATTTTTACTAGTACAGTTGTGGAACCAGTTATCCAGAATGCTCGGGACCTGTAGTTTTCCGGATAAGGGATCTTTTTGTAATTTGGATCTCCATAACTTAAGTCTGCTAAAAATCATTTAAATATTGAAGAAACCCAATAGGCTTGTTTTGCCTCCAATAAGGATTAATTATATCTTAGTTGTGATCAAGTACAAGGTACTGTTTTATAATTGCAGAGAAAAGGGATATCATTTTAAAAAAATTAGATTTATTTATTTATAATGGAGTCTATGGGAGATGGCCTTTCCGTAATTCGGAACTTTCTGGATATTGCGTTTCCGGATAAGGGATCCCATACCTGTACTAGTTTCATATCTACCACTAGGTGGGGCATAGGAGCATTTTTAGCTATGCAGGCTTCAGGGAGCTGTTGTCTTGCTACCTTCCCATTGTTCAGATGATCATCTGCTAGGGGGAGAGGGAGGGTAGGGCGTGCTATCAATCCAACTTGCGGTGCAGCAGTAAAGAGAGTGTATCTGAGGGCACCTGAGAAAGTAAGAACATGTCTAGACCCATATCAAATTTCAAAATTAAATATAAAAAAATAATCTGTCTTCTCTTTTGATAAACTGATTTCAGTGCAGTATTCTGCTGGAGCAACACTATTAACAGATGCATTTTGAAAAAAAATACATGTTTTCCTGTGACAGTATTTCTTTAAAAACCAAAAGAATAGTGTAAAATTTGTTTTCTAAAAACTGATTACTGGATATCTGATTAGTGGAGTTCTACAAAAATACAATCATGGCAGAAGCATGAAGTGTAAAGCTTGTCTATTTGGAGATTTTATAGTTGTGGAACAAACAGAAACACATACCTTGATAACCACTGGTGCTAAACACTTGTGACAGAGTCTGCAAGGCTTTTCCAATCTTCTGATATTCCTTGGGTAGTGCTAAATAAAATCAACATGGTTTAGAAGCCTCATAGCTATGCGCTAACAAGTATTGTTGAAAAACCTCAGAACAGTTCATTTACTTACAAAATAAATACATAAATATCTACTATTAAAATAATGATATTTACTTTTGTTATATGTCATGAACAGTAGGAGCAGGTGTACAAACCTACAGGTGGCCATACACTTTCTGACCTTTCAGTGTATCTGACTGATCAACCCAAAGGCAGGATCAATGGATACTGAACAACTGGCAATACATGGCAATAATTTATTGTTCTATTCACCTCCTGTAAGCCAGATTTGGACAAAGAGCCCTACCAAAATGGGCAGTTTAAGGGCTGTGGCACACGGGGAGATTAGTCACCCGTGAAAAGGTAGATTTCTAATCTCCCCAATATGCCATCCCACCGACTTGAATGTAAATTGCCGGTGGGATGGCATATGCTGCTCCACAATTTCCCGAAATCGCGGCGCTGCATATGCCATCCCTAAAGGAGGAAAGCCCTACTCCAAGCTATTAAAACAGAGTAGCGCAATATGTGAATGTCATCTCACGCCTCTTCAGGTCCTCTTCTCTGCAATCTCCCTGCAGAAACACGTGCAGTTGAAGCTGATTTGTATATGACTACAGCTACTCACTTCGTTTTAGTTATCACAGAGAAGATGAAGGGAAGCAGCACAAGCCTGACAGCCCCTTGCACTACTCTGCTTTTTAGAAACAGGTGTTCAGATCAGGTACATTTAGGAAGACCCCAGCAGTGCTTTCTGGAAGGGGGCCAAGCAATTAAAAAAGGTTTAGCTCTCTTTTAAAAGGTCCTGATATTTAAATGCTAAGCTGCACAGTAATGCAGAACATATTCATTTAAATACAAAATTATTTATTACAGAAGTGTACTATCATCACAAAGATATTGTAGACAATATTAAAGGACAATAAAAATATATTCTCCTAATTTTCATCAGTGGCCAATAAGATGAGAAAGATGTGATCCAGAAAGCATGTAGCAGGGATTGTAATAGTAGTGTGAGCATTTCTTTCAGTTCAGAAACTACAGTGAGGTGTTCCTATCTATGTAGGCCCTTTGGGGAAAACAACTGAAATCATATATACAACATACGTCCTGTGCATCGCTTCCAGTGCTCCTGGCCGACAGTAAGCAACTCCTTAACACCATCATCCATGGCTCTGGTAAACCTGCTGACAGCCTCACACTTCTGTTCCCTGCAAAATTATAAAACAAATGTCAGGAATACAAAACAAATTACATATTTAGATTAACTTCTATGTCATTTCCTGTCAATTTATCTAACATTTTTTTCAGCTCCATAATAGCGGATTCCAGAATGAGTCAGCAATTACAATGCATCACTGACAAACAGCAAGGTTTTGTTGTCTGCAGTAGAACAAAATGTTAGGTTAAAGAAGCAAGCAATTTATATAAGAAAAAATAAAACATTGTGAAAAATATAATTAAGCATTAATGTGCTACTGTGCTATCAGTACAAACATTAATTTACATAAGCATTTACACTTGAGAAACTGTTCAGGGTGACACATAAAAGGGAAAAAGTGAATCACTCCATATATATCACATGCAGAAATGGTACAGCTGGGATTACCAGCAATATTGATAAATCAAGGATTAAGGATCCTGACTGAAAATTTACAGTGAGCCTAAAGTAAAGTAGAGCCACAGCTCTGCGGCTCATCTTAACTTCCTATTCCAATCTGTGTCAGATAACGTGCTGGTCAGCCCAATGTATGGTAATTTTTGAAAATGCCTCAAATTGATGCCAAGGCATCTTAAACTGTACCAACAGATTTAAAAAACAATAGAACTATAATCATTTTGAGGGAGTGGGTAGGACTTAATCCCTTAGTTCCCATGTGGCAAAATAAACACAAAGAATTCTGCACCTCAAAAATTCCCCTAGGCAGGGGACTGTGGGGTTTGTACATAGTATTTTTTATAGGCAATTTTTGAGGTGCAGGATTCTTCTTGTGTCTGGTAAAGGTCAAAAAGACTCAATGTTTTACTACTAATTAGTTATACATATCAATCTCACTAATCCCAATCATTTACTTTATTCTGGATGCACTGGTTCTTAAAACTTTTAAATCCGGGTCCAAAACTACAATTGGCCTTTAATTTTCCAGGCCTTGTACAAAGGATATTTGTGGGGCAGTAATGGGCAAAGCACTGCAATACATGTGCACAGTTTGACATCAGTGGTAGAAAAGCTTTTGGAAGGGGAAATAACACAGTAAGTTAGGTTGAAAAAAGGCACACGTCCATCATGTTCAACCTTTTCTGTCTATATATAACCTGCCTAACTGACATTTGCCATAACCCTCACTAGCTAAAAAGCCACCCAACCCTTTCTTGAAGCCGTGTAATGTATCAGCCATTACGATTAATTCAGGGAAAAATTTCACAACTTCACAACTCTCACTGTAAAAAAAAACCTTTCCGAATATTTAGATGGAACCTCCTTTCTTCTAATTGTAATGGGTGCCCTTGTGTCTGCTGTAAGGACCAACTGGTAAATAAAGTATTAGAGAGATTAATATATAATCCCCTTATATATTTATATATAGTTATATCACTTCTTAAAGGGAAACGAAAGTCAAAGTCACTTGGGGGTGCCAAAATGTTAGGCACCCCCAAGTGACTTTAACCGCTTACCTCGTACCCCGGGCTGGTGCCCCTGTGAGGAGGGAACAGCACCAGCCCGGGGTAGCTGCCGGCGCTTCCTTCCTTCTGATTCGCTGCGCGCGCATGCGCAGTAGAGTGAAAAGCCGAACTTAAACATTAAAGTCGGCTTTTCACTCTACTGCGCATGCGCCCACCGCTGGCATTCAGGAAAAGGAAGCCAGGAAGAAGGAAGCGATCCGCTCCAGGTGCCCCGGGCTGGTGCTGTTTTCTCCTCACAGGGGCACCAGCCCGGGGTAAAAGGTAGGTGGTCAAAGTCACTTGGGGGTGCCTAACATTTTGGCACCCCCAAGTGACTTTGACTTTCTTTTTCCTTTAAGTGCCTCTTCTCCAGTGTAAACAGCCCTAACTTAGCCAGTCTTTCTTCATAACTGAGACTTTCAATACCCTTTACCAGCTTAGTTGCCCTCCTCTGGACCCTCTCTAACTCAATAATATCACGTTTGAGCACTGGAGATCAAAACTGCATGGCATCTTCTAGATTTCCTAGGGTTCTTACTAGCACTATGAAAAGTGAATCTATGCTCCTTTTAATACAGCTAAAAACCTTGTTTGTCCATGTTTGCTACAGCCAAGGTTATTATCTACAAGGACTCCAACTGTTTCCATTATGGATTTGCCTATTCCAGTCCCATTAAGTGTATAAGTGGTCCCAGGTTCATGACCTTACACTTATCGACATTAAATATCATCTGACACTTAGCCGCCCAGATTGCAAGTTTGTTAAGTTCCTGCTACAGGGATGCCACATCCTGGATTGAATTAATTGGGCTGCAGAGTGTGGTGTCATCTGCAAACACTGATAAATTACTTATAATACCCTCTCCTAAGTCATTAATGAACAAGTTAAATAAAAGTGGACCCAATACAGAACCCCGAGGTACCCCATTAAGAACCTTATTCCAAGTGGAGAATGTACAACCAACCTCTTTACCTGATCCTGTAGCCTAGTGCTGTCAAAATGGCAGCCTGTGGGGCCCCCTTGTGTGGCCCCTTCTGTCAAGCCGCTGTGACCGCTTGCCTTTGTATAAGGTTTTAATAGTATCAGTACTGAGATTAACTGACCCCTCTTCATTGTTCACACCTCAGATTTAGGCTGTAAGGCCCTGTATTGATCCAGTAAGGCCCTGCGCTGTTCATACATCTGCTCTACCCTGCCTGTGTGTACCATTTTCTGCCTGCCCTAAGCTGGCTGTGTGTGCCATACTCCACTTGCCCTATATTGCCTGTGTGTGCCATACTCTGCCTGCCCTATGCTGCCTGTGTGTGCCATACTCTGCCTGCCCTATGCTCCGTGTGTGCCATACTCTGCCTGCCCTATGCTGCCTGTGGAAGGTGAACCTTGAGGGTTTTTTTCTGGGAGTATGTTATTATTTAGAAATAGCTGTTAGGCAGTCCATAAGGTGTGTAAATATGTGCTGGGGGTTGCTGTGCTACCACCATCAATGTGGGTATGGTCTTAAAAGCTATTGTGATAGCATGGGTGTGGTTTAAAGTGGGTGTGGTTAAAAAAAAGGAGTGGTCAAAACTTGTTTGCATTAACAGCCCTCCGCCGCATAGGCCAGAAAAATTCACTGCTGTAGCTTGTTTCCTATCCACGTGCAAACGACTTCACAGTGACCAACAGACTTTAGTTTAAAAAGCAGTCGTTTGTGGGGCAAAATCCAAATGGATCACATCCACGGCAACCACACTGTCCAGCTTCTTACTAACCTAAAAATAAAAAGCTATCAAATTTGTCTGAAATGACCTATCCTTCATGGAGCCATGCCGATTACTGCTCATAATGCCATTCTCCTGAACATAATTTTGAATGTGATCCCTTAACAAGCCTTCAAATAACTTGCCCAACACAGATGTCAACCTTACTGGCCTATAATTACCAGGTTAAGATCGTATTTCCTTTTTAAGTACAGGAATTGCATCAGCTTTCCCCCAAAACATAGGTACTATATTAGATGATAGTGAGTCTGAGAAAATTGGAAATAGAGGATAAGGAATAAGATACTTAAATACTAATGGGCTTATTTATCAATTTTCAAGTTTGTGAATTCAAGTTGGTTTTCTAACTCAAATAAACTCATTTAAAAAAAAAAACAAAAAAAACTTGAAATGCTTATTAATTTTTATTAATGTAGTAAACTCATTTGATAAAAAAAAAAAATCTTGAATACCTAGAATTTTCGAGTTTACAAACTCGAATAAAACTAGATCCCTCGAATGGAAAATATCCAATTGACTTCTATAGAAACTTGTAAGCTTTTAGATGGCAATGTTTTACATCTGAGTTTTTGTTTTTTGCACTTAATAAATACCAGACATTCACGTTTTTGAACCGTAACTCATATTGTATGCGTTCTAGCACTAAAAAATTGGAATTGTGAAAAAAAAAACACTCGAAAGTTGATAAATTTCCTGTTAAGACTTTGTGTCAGGATGGTTTTATGCATAATATATTTTGCTGGACTAATTTAGTTGCCTTCTATGAGGAGATGAGCAAGAATCTAAACCCCAGGATAGCAGTGGATGTGATCTTAGAGAGAAGGAAAGCCTAATGTTAGCCCCCCACCCATAGTGATATTAGCTTACCTGACACCCTGGGCCAGTGCCCCTGTTAACAAAAAAATGCACCAGCTCAGGGTATTTCTGCAGAAGTTCTTCAGTGCAATCTTTCTTCCTCTTCTCTTCACAGCAGGCATGTGCATGCGCACTAGAGTGAAAGAGCCAGCTTTTCATTTCTACATTCGGCTTTCACTCTATTGTGCATGTGCCTGCCTGAACTGGAATGAAAAGAAGATGGAAGACTCAGAAGAGGATGGCAACAAAGACCATCTGCAGAAATACCCTGGGACAGTGCAGCTTTTAACAAAAAGGAGCACTGCCCAGGGTATCAGCTAAGCAAACTAACAGCTAAGCAAACTAACATTTTGTCTCTCATAATCCTTGCCAATTGCTACACAGGATATTTCAAACACTCCTAAATATAATTATTCAGGAGAGTTTCAGCTGTCTCCCACTACAGTACAGACCTACTGCAACAGTGCTTCAACAGTTCATATGTTAACCAAGGGGTTGTTCACCTTCAATGTCCAAATCTTATTAAACCACCAACAATGTGCTCAGCTTTTCAGACAATCCAAATTCCATAAAAAATGTAAAAAGGTCACTGTAAAAGCTACCATTCATACCTGTTAAATCAGTCCTTCTGTCTCTTGGATCAGTTTTCTGCAGGGATGGGAGTGGCCTATTTTGAACACTGAAAACTTCCTGTATGTTTACATCATGACATCCAGTCTTTGCCCTTACTTTTTTCCTATTGGACCAAATAATTGGTTGCTTGTGCACTCTAACCAGTTGAAATGTCATTGGTTAATTTCTTCCTTAAAATGGCACAGGCAAACAGACTCAGTATTTCACAAATGTAACATACTGTTATGTTCGATTTGCAGCACTCCGTCACAGGCAAAGATTGTTCCATTAATGTGAACTGTTAGATTTTTGAATGTTGTACAAAGGTTGAACAACCCCTTTAAATGACTATATATACTATTTTAAAATATAACTTGCATATTTAATTTAACACCATCCCTAGTACCCAACGCATTTTAATTTTTATTGGACAAATATGGTGTTTTGTTTTTGTTTTATTTTTTTACTGCTTTATAAATAAAGGATCTGGGCTGTTTAATGCCACTTCACAGATATATCCTCATTTTTAAGGAACACCAGTTACTGCTGAGAATCATTCTTACTTACTATTAGTTGAAAGAGACATCACTATTTTGGTTTTATGAGATGGCATAATTAGAAGCCCCACATATTAATCTATAAAAGGTCCCTTATCCCCTAGAACTTGCAAAAAATCATTTGTTTGCACACATATACTAAAACTGCACATCAATCTGCATCTCCAGAGAGACTACACCCATCCCAAAAAATACATTGCAGCTATATGCATCTCAATAAAAGGGACAGATTCCCTACACAATACAGCGACAGCTGTTTTTTTTTTTTATACACATTCAGACCCTGGATATATTGACATACCAATCTCGTGTCAAAATAGAGAAGGATAAACCTCTGCCTACAAAGTTGCCTTGCATCAGTGTTTCAGTGAAGGCAAAGATGCTCACACATACACAAATATGCTTCATAATTTTTCATGCTCCTACCAACATGGTGTCATATGAAATAATCATGTAATTCATTAAATTAAAAAAAAAAAAAAACACCAACAACAATGTAAAAATTGTAATAATTGTTAAAAATATTTGGCACATAAAAAGAAATACATTACACTTCTGTCATATCCAAGTCTTGGGCTTCTGGCTCCACTGTGGAAAAAATCATGCTGCCAACAATTTCGTCTTTCTCTGCTTTTCTCTTGCCAATTTTCCATTCCTTCCAAAAAAAAAAAAAAATACACAAAAATTTCTTAGTTTGAGATGAATCTTTATTATTTTATTTAGAAATGGGGTTTAGAGTTGAATATTTTTTGAAATGCTAAAATATTTGTTCACCAGTATCTTATACTTAATTATTGTGAAATGTCATTATTGGGCCTGCCATACCTAGAGACAAAGGGTTTCCTGCCTAATCTGTATGCTTTTCTATGCTAGATAAACAGTATAGAAAAGCAGGGGATCTAAGCTATATGTAAATTTTCCTTCTCTAGTAACAAAAGTTATACTGTCAATATTCAAAAGATCGGTGCTGTGTGTATATTTGCAATACTGCAATCAAAGAAAATGAGTGTAAAGGATTACGCAGTACTAAAGGTAAAGATATTGTCTATCGGGTTGATTACACAAGATGTAAACTCATAAACAAGTAATTTGCGTATATATATATATATATATATATATATATATATATTTATACACACACACACACACACACACACACATACATACACACATACATACACACCCCTACCTTCTCATCCCGAAAATTAAGAAATTGTTGGAAGGTTTCGCTCTCCGAGATAACAGGATGTCGACACATCCTTGACATCCATGCTTGTAGCCTCTCCATTCGCATCTTTATGAACTCTTCTTCAAAACGCCCTGCAAAACAAATGGATAAAAAATTGTTTTATTTCCTTAGGTAGACATAAGCCAGATGCAGCTAATGCCTTCCTTTCCTTTGCTGTACCTTTGGGGCAATGGCACACAGCATGTTTTTACCGCATAAATAACAAAACAACAATAATCCCTCTGCCCCACTTTAATTTATAGTTTCTAAAAAGAGATTAATTCTACATTTCTAATTTGTTCCCCCCTTTCGACAAAAAAAGGATTAAAATTTATTAAAAAGTCACTAAGTGTATGAAACAGCTTTTGAAGCAATATAAAGCACTTTAAAGAATAAGTAAACCTTATTTATTTTCTATCAGTAAAATTTCTCTAAACAGCCTCCAGAATTACCTACCTTTGTCCCAGCATTCTGTCTGACCTGGTTCCTCAGTTAGACGTTAATACTTTCCTTTGCTTCCTTGTGCAGAGTGAAGCCCCGCCCCCACTTCCTGTTATGTTCCCTCTTCAATTTGACAACCTGTTGTTGGAGTGGATAGCCTTCTGCGCATGCCTGGAGGCAGCAGGAGCCAGTCTGTGCATTAGCAGGGGTTTTTTTTGATGAGAGAACTGAACAGGAAGTGGGAGCGGGGCTTCACTCTGCACAAGAAAGCAAAGAAAGGATTAACGTCTAACTGAGGAACCAGGTCAGACAGAATGCTGAGACAAAGGTAGGTAATTCTGGAGGCTGTTTAGAGAAATTTTACTGATAAAGAATAAGTAAACTTTTTTTTTTTCTAAGCAATAACAGCTACTGTAAATTGATATTTGTAGCTAATACTAATTTTATGTAATACTGTTCCTTTATAGTGATTATTTTTTCAAAAGTGCAGTATGGATGTGATAAAGGGAAATGCAGTAATCTCAGCTCCAGGTTCAGATATGTCTGTCCAAAATACCTAGACTTCTGCCATAATCACCATATTCCTTATTTAACACAATATTTTGCAGCTGTTTTTGGGACAATGTTTATATTGATTTATATTGATTCTATTTAGTTCTATGATTGTTTTATGCCTTAATCTAAGGTATTAGTATTATTTTGTATTTTTGATTAAAAAACATTTATTGGACATTAGTAATACTGCAGTCTCTTAACTTCCAATTTATTAATGCAAAACACAAGTAAATTTCCAAAAAACTAAAGCATTCCATACTAATCGCCCATTTATTCGGGTTACAATATACTAAAACAGTCCTACATCAGTTCTACATCAGTTATATTTATGAAGATATGGAGGTAGAAACCATAGGATTTCTACCTCCTTCTGCCGATTCAGCCCTGAACATAGATTTTGCTTGGGCGCCATCAATATCTTTTAACCCGCCCGATCGGCGAGTCGACCGATATCTGCAGCCTTCTGCGATATTGCTCGCCTCGCCGAGTTGCCATACATGCACCAAATATTGTACGAAACGAGGTTTTGTATGATATTATCGGTGCATGTATGGCCAGATTTAGGACCAAGTACAAGGTCCTGTTTTGTTATTACAGAGAAAAAGGAAATCAGTTATTAAAATTTGAATTGTTTAAAATAAATAGTCTATAGGAGATGGCCTTGTATAATTTGGAGCTTTCTGGTTAACAGGTTTCCAGATGATACCTGTAATAAAACAGTACCTTGTACTTCATCTTAACTAATCTGTTTAAATCCATATAGGTGGCAAACAATTCTATTTTACTAATTCTAGTTTACTTAATGTTTAAATATATATTTCATAGACAAAGTATAGTTATCCAAATTACTTGAAAACCTATCTGGAAAACCAAGCATTTAATAATAGATACCATACCCTTGTTTAAAAAAATATGTTCAGGCTGACCAAGTTATTTTAAATGTTTGTATAATAACACTGGACAAGACTCACATGTCATTAAATATATTTAGGATAGTCGGATTAATTATTATGGTGATTTTTGCGTTTGTTCTAAGATTCACAAATTCAGTACCCGCACATAGCTGTAACATTTGTACAACCCTGTCTCTGTATTATAATGAGCACTAAACACCCTTGTAAATTTACTGCAGTCTGGCATAATTCCCCTGCATGTGACAGCGAATGCTGGCCTGTTTCCTGTTTACTCTGAGCGACTCATCTGGCACAAAAACAAAAGGAAAAGATTCTATAATAGGAATAGCATGATTTCTATCACAGGCTGAAGGGGAGTTTTTGTCGTACAAAACGGTAAATTGCAAATCAACGTTCTGTAGCTTGTTTACGGGAAGCATAGTTTTACTATGTAGGCATTTTATACAAAGTGGTTTCTATTTCCACCCTCTGAATTTAAAAATAAAAAAAAAAATACTTCAATCAGTATTCCATTGCATAACTGTTCTGAGTTAATGCAATCACAGTGTATGAGATTATTTGCTCTTCAGTTTTCCATTCATATACAGGAAACAGAGCAGCATTCACAGTCACATGCAGGGGAATGGGCTCAGATTGCTACAAAGTCAAAAGGGCATTCAGAGTTCCCTTATAACACAGATTTGGAGTAACAAATAAACATACAGGTTCGAAAAAATTACTATTATTGTTAGGTTTTTTTTCCCCCAGCCTGCTATAAGAAAACAGTTATGCCAGCACGTGATTAATAGAGATCTACTGACTGGTCAAACTAGTACCAACATTTGGAACAGGAAAATCAGCAGTTAATCAGAATATTAAGGTTTTTATCAATAGGATAAAACGTATAAATTTATACATAGCTTATCCACAAGTAAGGGCATAAAACTAACTCATTATATCAGGGTCTCATATGGGTTAATATAGCAAATCTGATACAACTTCTACAGCTGCAGTTTTCCCATTCACTGATACAGGTGTGGGACCTGTTACCCAGAACGGTCCGGACCTGGGGTTTTCCGGATAAGGGATCTTTCCGTAATTTGGATCTCCCTAACTTAAGTTTGTTAAAAATCATTTAAATATTGAATAAACCCAATAAGATTGTTTTGCCTCCAATTAGGGATGCACCAAACCCACTTTTTTTGGGTTCAGTCAAAGCCCCCCAGAAGGATTCGTCTGAATCCCGAACCGAATCCGAATCATACTTAGCATATGCTGATTAGGATTGGAAGGTGTTAACCAAATTTTTTTTACTGCCCATGTAACCCTTTCCAAATTCTGATTACCATATGCTAATTTGGATTCGGATTCAGTTTGGCTGGGACCGCAGATTCGGCCGAAACCGAATCCTTAAAAAAATCCGGGATTCGGTGCATCCCTACCTCCACTAAGGATTAATTATATCTTAGTTGGGATGAAGTACAAGGTACTGTTTTAGAATTACACAGAAAAATTATTATTTGCTTATAAAGAAGTCTATGGGAGATGGCCTTTCCATAATTCAGAACTTTCTGGATAACGGGTTTCCGGACAAGGGATCCCATACCTGTATTAATGAGAATTCAGAACCAGCAAGATTCTTGAATGAGTGTCTAATTTTAGCCATGCTAAAAAGTTGTGTTTTGGGGGAGAACTTCCTGCTGCTGTTATACTTTGAGGGTTACTCTGCCAGTGGCCAATTGAGTAAGCTATTATGCAAAAGTGGCGCCTACTTTTACTTACTACGGAAGTTTTTCTGGGCAGGGCCCTTTTACCTTTTGTATTGGTTGTTTTATAACGATTTTCTGTATATATCATGTATAAATCTATTTACTGTACAATAGTTTTAATTATGTTGCCATTTTGTAAATGTATGTTAATAATGCAATGTTTAGTTACTTTGCACATAGTTCTCTGTCACCTGGTAATTTAATGCTGTGCTGACCTTTGGAGGGATGGAGCTGCTTCCATCTAGCCAAGCACAGCTCTATTAGCCCACTGTCTTCACTACGATTCAACATTAACCCAATACTGAAAAAGTTTGTAAATATCAAGTCATGGATTTGAAGTCATGAATCCAGGACTCACTAAGAATGAGACATCCATGGACATCTTATGGACATCTTTCAAATTGTCTGTGTACTTTACCCATATGCAGAAGGTAAGGTTTATCAGCATATGAAAGAAATTGCAACTTATTTCATTTCTGTTATACCAGGAAAAATTTTCAACAAAAAAAAGTGGCTGCTTCCATTTTTTCTCCTACCCTCCCTGAACTCAGCTCAAACAAAGCTGAACTTTTATCAGTGACAGTTCTGCCTGTGTGAGCCTGTATTCTTGATGAAATGTATGCTGAATAAGGGTCTGTGTGTGTGTGTATGCTGTTTGCAGATTTAAATGTAACTGATTATGTATCAGAGGAAAAATGGCCACTGGGTGAAAGCTGCTATTCGCTTTAGGGAAATGTGATGGTGCTACCAAGGGGATATATGCAGTACAAATAATGCCATTTGGGTGGGGGAGACGTGCCCTACTGATATACATTGTAGGCAAATGTAGGCTTTACATGTCCTTTAAACAAAATGTAAACTTTTATTGCTCCAAAACACACAAAGATAACTTTAAAGACAATGCTATATAGCAATAATAAAATGCAATTTAAATTGTTCATGATGTTTACAGTTTTACAATCTAGATTACTTAAAAAAAAATGTTTACCTGTAACTTGTTTGTCTGGAAGAGAAGGAATAGGTATTGCTAACCCAAATTTAATCAGAAGACGCTCATACAACCAATCAAAGTGCTTATACCTGTGGTTTACTGAACGGTTTGTATTCTAGAAAGTGAGAGTAAAAATACTAATTCATAAATTATAATCAAGACAAGATACTCTGTCACACCCCACAAAGATACATAACAACATGACAATTCATCTTAAGAGCAAAATTTATAGCCATCTAAAAATCATTTTATTAGAGCTGAAAAATCCACATAAACCCTGTTACTTGCGGTGTCTTTTTGCCCTATTCGCCTTTAATGACTGCCACATGGCTACATTTATTTTTATAAACTGTAAAAGTGTTTTCAAAGCAGGGTAACAGTACATTATAATTACATAATAATAACATGAACATAATAATGATATATATAATACATTTTTATTTTTCATGTCGCCTGTACTTTAAGGGGGTTTAACTAGCTTAATTTTTTTGTTATAAGTTTTTATTTAGAGTTTTAACATTTTAACAACAAAAACAACAGTTAAAGGAAAGAGAAAAAGAAGGAAGGGAGAAGAAGAAGGTATAGAGAGCTTTAGTGAGCCTGGCGGGTTTATCCAGATTGTGCAGTTAACCAGGTGTCCCACACCGCACTGAACTTGGCTGGACAGCCTCTGGAAATGTAGACCAATTTTTGTTTAGGTAGCACATCATTGACTAGTTTTTTTCCAGAGGGTAAGCGAGGGGACAGTTGTCGATTTCCAATTTAGCAAAATGGCTTTTTTAACATAAAATAGCAATTGAAAGTAACACAACCGTTGATATGCTGATAACCCCACGTCCTCTAGCACCCCCAATAAACATATCTTTGGAAAATGAATGTTGGGAAAAGCCAATTTTTCATTGATGTATTTCAGTATTGCTGACCATAGTTGTTGAATGGCTGGACACTATCAAAATACAAGAAGAAACGAGCCGACTGCTGTATTACATTTGGGACATAGGTCTGATGTTCGAGGGTATATCTTTGCTAATCTGTGGGGTGTTAAGTAAGCACGGTTAATAAATTTAATTTGGATTAACCTGTCTCTGACTGACATTGTTAGGAATCTGGTCAAGAGCATCATCCCACATTTCATCATCCAGGTCTGGTATATCGCTCTGCCATTTAGCCTTGGCCTTAGCTATGGGGTTTAGGGTGGATTGCCATAGTAGACTATAAAACCACGACATAGCCTTACTCAAGTCCGGTCTATGCAGGTATTTTTCAAGCGAAGTATCCGTCACCTGTATTGGTCTAATAGGGAACTGGGCGTAAAAGGCATGCCTGAGTTGTAGGTAGTGGAAATAAATGGCAGAGGGGAGCTCAAACTCCTCTTTGAAGGCACCAAATTGTTTTAATTCTCCATCCTTCAAAATTTCCTGCAATGTTTTGAAGCCTTTACCTGCCCATTGACTAATCTCGGGCATAGAGTCAAAATGGGCCAGTGTCGGATTGCCCCATAAAGGAGTTTGAGGAGACCAAATTTGAGGGAATTTCTGTGTTTGTTGGAGAGATCTTTGAAAGATCGTAATCACCGTGAGCATTGGGGTAGTGGTGCGGTAGTAGCGTGAGGGGCCTCGGTAAGGGAGTTTAACTAGAAATTCTAAAGAACGTAGGGCCGCAACTTCAAGCATGACAGCCGGGATGTCTGCTGCTGGCGTGAACCACCAGTGTGCATAAACAAGCTGACTTGCCCAAAAATACAGTTTAAAATCTGGCAATGCCAGCCTGCCTTTGGTTCTGCGTGCCTGTAAGATTTTTTATATTGAGGCAGGGATGAACTAGTTTAATATCTGGGTTTACAACTGGCATGTGTGCTTCGATTTTACATATTCTAAAAATAAAGGCTGTAGTTTATTTTTTTTTCTTTATCCTTTAATTTTCCAGTTATAACAAATTTCAACCCACGCTATCTAGCAGTCTTTATATACAATATTTATTTTATTGTGTTGGAATACTATACAGATAGTCTGCAAAATGTATGTCATTAAGACCTATATAATTATACTTGCTTCAATGTCCGCTAATTACTTACTGTTGCTGTGAGCTGATATTCAATATAACTCTTCAGACCATACAATTTGGTTCCCTTGCGAGGATCAGCTACAATGCAGTCATATGTTGAAGTTGGGTAGACCCACATTGGGCCATAATCTCCTATCTACCAGACAAAAAGTATGAAAAAAAAATATTTAAATATAAATGTATAAATAACTAGCCTAATGTCACTTCTGAATTTTCATACAGGATTTTGAACAAATTATTGAATTAATATAAATGTTTAAAACAAATATTCTCTAAACTCCTAACAACTATGCAGGTAAAAACCTTACTTTCACCATTACTAAAACATGCGAGTAGGGTACATGGCTATAACCATTGCTAAATATTTACCTACCAGCATTTTTGTGCTATGCTCACATTTTATTTATCTTTTTATTAGACACTTTATTTTGTGTCTGCAGCTTTTCTAAAGCAAACATGAACTGTTACATGAGCTTTTGCCCTAACAGTGAAGTTACACGAGAAAATATTGTATCTAGTGTGAGGTTTGATATAATATCCTATATTCTCATATTGATATAATCATATATTCATATATACATGTATTTTGAGAACTTTGATGCTTAGCATATCATACTCCATTTTAGAAATGTATCTCCATTTTGTAACAGCAAAATGGCTTGAACATCCCATAATAGTTGTATGAGCTAATGAGGTAGGCCATTTTTGAAGCTAATGAGGTTCTACTCTGCTTTTTTATAATGATTCCTGCACATACACAAGGGGTATAAAAGCTATGATCACGTAAGGATAAACTGAACAAGTTTGAACTTCCATTGTGGTTGTATCCCTCTTGTTCCCGTATACGTCTTTTTACTGGCAGGAGGGCTCCCACCGATTACTACATTTACAGTTTGCAGTCAGGAACCCTAACATCTAGAGACGCACCAAATCCAGGATTTGGTTAGGGATTCAGGCAAGTGCCTGGTCAAACAGAATCCTTAAAGGAATACTGTCATGGAAAAACATGTTTTATTTTCAAAACATAGTTAATAAAGCAGTTAATAAAGCTATGCAAACAGTGTTATTTAGAAATAAAAAGTATCATTTTAAAATCACATGACTTTTGGTCACATGAACACAGAAGTATAAAAAATTTTATGTGCTACTCTTTCGTTGCCTAATTTGCATATGGAAATTATAATTTGGATTCGGTTTGACATTTGGTGGAATCTTTACGAAAGATTTGGGGTTCAGGTGAACACAAAAATAATGGATTCGGTGCATCCCTAATTGTATCTTTTTTTCAAGATACCTGTTATACAGGGTGATTTATAAACAATGGGCAGCACAAGCAAATTCGCCAAGACTTTATAAATGAGCCCCTACTAAGTACTGTGATGCAATTTGAAAAATGCTCATGTAACTGTTCTACAAAATCTACAATTATCCTTATTAATAAAATAACAGAAATCTATGGAAAAATGTTTCAGTGAAGAGAAGGCTGCTATTCCTGTGCGGAAGTACTAACAACAAGTGCTTTTAATTATACTAGAATCAATAAATTGACTTTTTTTTTTGGGGGGGGGGCTGCTTGATGTCAGATATTGTTGGAGGAAATGTTTTAATATAAAAAAGGAAAAGATATAAAATATTTAAAAAATTGTTTCGGTTTCATACAAGCAAATAACTCACAATAATTGGAATTTTCTCTTTGGTTTTTGGTATCTGTTTTGCCATGAGATATTGATCAACTCCAGATTTTGCAAAACCAGGAAATCTACAGGAAAAAAGGACAAACATTTGGAAACATGCATTTTACAATGACTTATTTATTTATTATTGGGAGTTACACTCATTTTATGAACTACCTACCTTATTAAGGAAAGAGAAAGGATATCGGACTGTATAAGTTAAGCTGGCCATACACATGCTAATATAATCGTACAAACCAGTTCTCTTTTAATTAAACACCACACAAATATATTTATACATAAGCGGGGGTTATGTAATAAAAAAAAACACTTAGTTTGCCTGGTGAATTAATTGGGTACCTGTTTAAAAGCAAATATCTCATTGGTTGTTATAGGTTACAGCACCTGGGCAAATGGAGTGACTTTTATTATATATAGGGGGAATGCACATAAGGTAACTTAAACACAAGATGTACTGTCAGCATGTACCTTCAGCATTCCAGTATGGAGGTATAATATGGTAGAAAAATACCAGGCTGTATTCCTCTAGCAAAGCAAAGTGTAGGAGTTCTTTCTCCAGGTTTGTGCTCTACTATTGTTTCTGCCCCACTGTTATTACTCTCAGCTGTTATCTGTATTACATTATCCAGTATGCCCCAAATATATGGAGATGTCATCTCCCATAGAATCCATTTTAAGCAAAAAAAAAAGTTATTTATTTCATGATTTGCTTTTTATCTGTAATGTACTGGATGTTAGCTAGCTATTATTTCAAATAATAAATCCCATATCATACTGTTACGCTATATTTTCACACCCACTATTAACAATAAAAAAATAGCTGTATAAAACATACAACTCACATACAACCCAGTGTAAAATTGCTAGTATGAGTACTGTTCTACTAAGGTAGTGCTCCCCAATAATAATCCAACCACCACTAACAACTGGTCATTGTGAATGAGAATACAATGCAGGATTTATCTGGGATGCAAGAACCAAAAGCCACCAGAATTTCTATAGAAGTCAAGGGAAATGTCTCAGAAACTTTATTTTCCCAGTTTATTAAAACATTTAAGATTTTCAGCTGTGTGATTCTCTCTTCTATGCAAATTTGTTTGCATGAAAAAATATAGCCACAAATATTCTGTTGTGTTTCTTCTTAAATAAACTAGTGCTTGAGGGAAAAAAGAGAGAGCAATCCTAACTTTGAAATTTAGTTATTAGGCCTCTAAGTATTTCCTAAGTATCGAGAATAGATGGATTAGGCAAATTTGCTTGGTCGTGAGAAAGTGGTGGTTACGGTCGGGTGAAGGTACGCTTTTTGCTGACCCAAACCAGTCATGACAGCTCTAAACACAACTATATTTGTCACCTGGAATGCTAGAGTATACAGAAAAACTATTAGATATACCTGTCACTACATCTATTACTCAATAACATCTATTAATCAGAAGATTAGATTGAAATTAACTTCTATTTTTAAAACACTACATCTAGTAAGCAGGCAAATGCTAAAAATAAAGGGTTCGGTTAATTCTTGTCTTTATTTACTGAAGACACCATTATCGTCCTGTTGTTTGTGCTGCCCAGCTAACAGTCTGCAGGTGTGTGCACAGCTTGAAGAGATCATATATATCTAGATGAATATTACATCTAAGAAATACAATCACAGTACAGTATATTTAATGGGAAACATTATATTATCAGTTTATGCAGGGGATGTCTGCTTCTTCACATGCATCAAAGCATAAAGATAGCACTGAGCAATGAACAAAACAATCTGGTCACATTACTTGCTAAGAGGTATCTTCATGGATGCCGGGCGCCCCGCTCCACGCTGAGCTGCTCCAGTTTCAGATGTCTCTGAACCAAGGTAACCCGGAGGAGAAGATTTGGTATCATCCCAGTCATCATCCCACTCATCGTCATCAACAGCTAGAAAATAAAACATTTGATTATAGAAAACATACATCAGGGTGAGTAACTGAGATTACACATAACAAATAATAAATATCTGAAAACTGTCAGGTAACACTTAACTCGTACCTTCTGGGCAAGGCCACATGGGTGTATTGTCAGCCTGCTGATAAGCACAGGCTGACAATACAACTGGACGCTTAAAAAGAATCTTCTTGTTGTGCCTACACCCTGAACCATTGAATTCCCCAGGGTGCAGATACACACAGCCGATATCCAGACTGACAATACTCCTGTGTGCCCTTGCCCTTAAAATGTTAGGGTTATACTCAGCAGTCTTCTCATGGAAAATAACAGAAACCAATTACTAGGAAGAGCTGGTTCTTACTATTTTAATGTATTGTAATAGTGTGCTTTATTGCATACTGGATCATATCTATGCATTCTGTCAAAATACTTATGCTTCATATACAGTGTGATACCCACACAGAATAAAGAATTTAACTACCCCAATTTTTTCAATGCGGCTTAGTGTTTAAGGATCAGTATAAATATTTTGTGATCTAATGCCCAATGAGCAGAATTGAAAGCAGAACATCTATCCATGATACTCTATGCACTAGCCATTGTACGAAACAATAACTACGAAAGCAACATAGCATAAAATAGCTGATAACAAGCCTGTTAAGAGGAATGCAGAGCATTGGGAGATCTTGCTGGAGTCTGGCTAGAGATGACTTGTTACCTTATACATTTTTTTCTTTTTAGGTCAGATCAAGGAGTGCAGAAAGGGAAAGGCAAATATTGTTTTTAGTATTGTTTAAAAATATATTTTTTTTAAATTAATCCATAATGGGTAAGTTTGCTTAGAAATACATTTGAATTCATTGCAGGATATTCAAACAACTGCACCAAAAGATAAGCCAATGAGCTAATAAATTGGAGCACAAGTTGAAACCCATGCAGTTTCAGGCATTAGTTTTAAAATGAGGTTATAGTTTCTGAAAGCTCTTATCAGAATGTAAACAGTTAGTTGTGCTACTCTCACAAATATTCACTGGTAAGTCCCTCATACGATACAGAAAGGATTGTTCCTGTTTAACTCTGTATTTTAAGATTAATGTGAAAGGAAACTGTTTTTGCCGAACTGGGGGAGCAGCATCCTGCGGTTTACTGAAATGTAATCAGGAAAATAATTTGTCATATAAATGTGTTAAACAAATGAAATTTATAATTAGAAACTATTTTTAAATGCATAAACATTTATGTGGATGTGGTTTCATCAATAATAAGAAGAATGATGATCTTTTTTTCCATTTCTATTTATACTCAAAGGGTCACATAAAAAAAAGATAAGAACATTGAAAAGATTATAATGATTATTTGAGGTGCTATAGTGTTATGCAGTAACACCTGCTCTTATGTTCATGGAGTGTTAACTCCCAAATGTATTTTTTTTTTTTTTTTAAAGATTTTATTTTGCATATTTTATATTTCCAACAGTTCGCCCAAATGTATTTAATAGAGTTCCCAAAATGAATGCCCTGATGGGTTACAACCATATCCTGTTATGAAATTACTTGCTACTGTAAGTAGAGTTTGTTTAGTCTTTGAATCCTTAAACTCTTGAGTTTTTGTACCCTGGATTCGAGATTTTGTCATATCCACATATAGTTTGAGCAATAAACCTGTAAGTTAAAAAACTACACCACGTGTTTCACCTTTGATGAAGTCACTGATTTTATGACTCACTTAATCAGCTTCCAGTGGTTTTGAGCATATTTGAGTAATACATGTAATTAGCACAATACATTTTAATTATGGGATTCCTTAATCTTTGACAAAATTATGAGGTTAAGAATGTAGCACATGGAAATTGATTTAGGTGGAATTGCTCCTAACTACAAACTATAATTTAAAAACTATATTACATTGCTTGTTGAGGATTGTTTGTATATATCATTGGCTTTATTTAAAGGAGAATGTAAGTCAAAATTTAAAAAGCATACTGCCCAATAGTCCTCCTATTGTTTAGTAAAAACCCCACACTTTTGGCTCACCTAATCAAATATTTACTTACTCACACTTACTTCACATTTTCTAGAACAGGCAGCCATCTCTAAAAAGGTATTCTCCCTTCCTTTCCCTCCTTGCTTCATACTGCACATGTGTTTCAGTCCCTCCCCCCCTCCCCTCTGCCAGATCCGCTTCTGATTGGCTGGTGGGCATGTGTAGCTCAGAACAGGAGACAGGATCAAGTTACACACATGCTCAGAGAATAGGAAGGCTGCCGCTGGCAGCCTACAGGAAGGGAAGAGAGATTTCAGTGATGTCACTGTAGTCTTCACACTGCTGTAGGCTGCTGCCAGCACCATATCTCAGAGAAGCAAGCAGGGATCTGGGAATTTAGATATGCAGTAAGTACTTAAAAAGAATGCCTTTAGACTTACTTTTAATTTATATTAACCTTTCATTGTCCTTTAATGCATAAATAGAGAACTGTATGACTATCCAAGAAAAGAGTTGAAGTTTAGTAAATAAACTGTTCCCTTACCAACAAAATCATGTATCATTAAAGGACATGTAAATCCCCCACAGAGAATGCAATCAGTGAACAGCCTCTTTAAAATCTTTAAAGCAACAGTAACACTGAAAAATGAAAGTGTATCAAAGTACTTAATATACTATTGTCCTCCACTGGTATACGTAGTGTGTTTGCTTCAGAAACCCTACTATAGTTTATATAAACAAAGCTGCTGTGCAGGCATAGGGCAGCCATTCAAAAATTAAAGAAAGGAGAAAAAGCACAGGTTACATAGCAGATAACAGAAAGTTGCATAGTTTATCTATCATCTCCTTATGTAACCTGTGCCTTTTCTCATTTTTTTCCAGGTTAAATGGCCGCCCTAAACTGGTAAAAGCTGTGTGTTTGCTTCAGAAAGACTACTATAGTTTATACTGTATAAATAAGCTGCTGTGTAGCATATTTATTTCCTATGTTCAATAAGGTTCTTTATTTTATTTCTTTTTAAAAGAGAATGAATCCTGGAATAAAGAAAGTTTGTCAAACTGTTCCTTATTAGCCCTCCCTCCTGAAATGCCACATTAAAAATTATTTTTTCAGTACCTTTAACACGCACTACTGCTTTTAACATTCTCAGTATAGCAAACTGTGGGCACCATTTTTCTTTTGCGCGCTTCACTACCCCCAAGCTTTTCAGTCATACTGCAATTGTGCCTCCCTCGAGTGACAGTTGATTAAGTTGTGTGACCCACTTGTCATCGCTATACAGGAAGAAAGTAGTGAACTTGCCCAGAGTTCCTGACTTTTAGGGCACACACATGCACAGATAATCAGCTCTATTCTGCTACAGAAGGAAAATAGACTTTGACCAACAGCTTCATGGTTCTTGTAAAATAGATTCATGCTTCTGAATAACTCCTCCAGTCCTCCTGTTATGTACATCTAAATATAGTGGCCAATAATGTTACCTTTTTATTATTTTTAACTTTTCATTGTCCTATAACTGGAAAGCAAACCATGATCATACACTTCAGACAAAAAATTCCTTTACTGCCTTTACACATTTAAATAGAGGCTTCCATATTTTCCTAACCTCTTTTCGTAAATATTTTGAAGTTTACAATTATGGTGAAATCTAACTGCCTGCTGTGCCATAGTAAATGAAACTCTGCAGTTTGTGTATGATGTGAAGATGATGAGATCAAGACAACAAGTAACCTTTAGGTATTAGAAAGCTACTACTGGTTCTTAGCTAGTAATAGATTTAATATGCTGTGTAGGAGAAGTATCCTATTATGTGCCCACAGAAAACAACGAAACCTATTTTAAGTCAGCAAGTGGCAGATATAAATCTCATCTCTCAAAGATATACAAGTCTCACGACAGATTCAAGCTTTGAGCAGTTCAGTGTAATAGTCAGTCAGCAAAGTGTTGGCACATTGATTTGTGTGTCTTACCTGGACCCTGATAAGCTTGTGGATGCCCAAATGCTGAGCTAGATTCCCAGTTATTTGTTGTACTGTTTTTTTGATTCATACCCCATGGATCACCAGCATTGTCTGTAGAAGACTTAGGTTCATTCCAGGCTGACCATGGGTCAACAGCATTTTTTTCCTAATTTGAACAAAATCAGATAATATTAATCTTGTGATTCTTCATACTGGCATGTAGTTCTCATTTACTGGGATTGGTACCAGGAAATGCACAATGCAGTGCCTTGGCAACAGGAGGCCCCCAGGAACTCTAGTTATAGTTCTATGGCATACAGTAGATTATGCAAAAATAAGCGAAGTTGCACTGAGCAAAGCAAATAACTGTAGCTAAAAGATTCAGGCACAGTGATGTAGAACACAATAAAAAAAGGAAACAAGTTTGTGCTCATGTATAAAAAAAAAAAAATATACTCCACATTACTGTGGGGCAGCACTTACATTAAATTATTCATTTATAACAGAATAAATTAATGTTTTAGTTCCTGTGACATAATTCTCTCTGAGAATAAATCAAATTTGTGAATTATTGTGATCTGGAAAAAATAACTTGAAACAAGAAGTATATTTTGTCAATCATTAAACACAATACAATGCCCTTGAACTGCACTGCATATAAAGTTGCAGTTTTATAAAATAGTTTCTCCTGTATTCACAGGACATTTTGTAACTTTTCTCCCTGGGTAATGAATTTTCAAGCCTCCATGATCTTTTGGCAGCCTTGACATTCTACATTCAATTGAAACACAGCCAGACACAGAAATCATGGTCCTATGTCTTAGACGATAGTCTCTAAAGCAGGGGTCGGGAACCTTTTTGGCTGAGAAAGCCATAAACACCACATATTTTAAAATGTAATTCTGTGAGAGCCATACATGTTTGGCCGCGGATGCTGCGGGGCAAGGTAGGGTGGGTCCCAAGGATGCCGGATGCGATGCAGAGGAGGGCATGGCCTGCACTCGGCGGATAGAAGAAGTGTTCTAAGGCTTAGAACACGTGTTCTATCTGCCGAGTGCAGGGGCAAGGTAGGGTGGGTGCCAAGGGTGCCGGATGCGATGCGGAGGAAGGCGTGGCCTGCGTTCGGCGGATAGGGTGGATGCCGGATGTGATGCGGAGGGAGATGTGGCCTGCGCTCAGCGCATAGAAGACGGTTCTAAGGCTTAGAACGAGTTTTCTATCTGCTGAGTGCAGGCCACGCCCCCCATTATTTTTTTTATTAAAGATTTGGCAGAGAGCCAGATGCAGCCATCAAAAGAGCCACATCTGGCTCCCGAGCCATAGGTTCCCTACCCCTGCTCTAAAGTATCCAAACTAGAACCACTACAAGCCAAACATAACAGCTATGCTCACAAAGGGTATGTAATAAATGAAACTGGGCAGAATTTGCTGGAAAGTATTTGGGGTTTTACATCAAGTGTTGCAAGAACATCTTGCTAGTAAAGACTGTGAAAGTACTTACTATACGTATTTATAGTATCAGCACTCTGACACAAAGATAAAACAAAAAGCTATCAACTTCTATTTCAACAACTGAAACAAGGAAATTGCTTGTTTTCACAGCCATATATCTAACTAAAAAATGACTACAAAGTCATGCTGAATTGTATTTGGAGTATTGCATGGATGCTTTCATAGTTTGCCCTTTAACCTGAAGAAAAAAAAAGTATAGTTTGCTATCTTTGTACAACGTATTAATAAGTATGGACAGTCTAGTATCTACATATAGACATATTAGTTAAGTCTTTGATACAAAGAGGGTTTGCACATTTCCATGATCTACTTAACTAAAGAACAAATTAATTACTTGACAACTGCCCTATTATGTCCACAAAACAAGCACATAATATTTTTACTGACAACTTCACTAGCCAACAAGGAACATTTTTTAGTCCATGCTGCTCAGTAAATTTTGAGCCAAGTGTGATCACAACAAAACAAATATGCCACATTCATATTACTTACTTGCTTGACTGCTTTGATGGCAGTCTCGCTTTACACCATGTACCACAGAATATAATAAATAAAAAAAAATGTCATAATACTCCATTACACTTGTTTTTACAACAGACTTTTCAGAAAACATTCTTATAATTTACCGGTTCATGGTTGTGTGCTGCAGAATTTTGAGATGTGGAAAGAGAATCGAAAAATGCCTGATCGGCATTAGTACCGCCAGCAACGACACCATCAGATATAAACTGTAAATTAAACACAAATCTATTCAGCGCATATTGAAGGAAAGTAAGTATTTGGATGGTAAGACCTAGAGAAGTGCCTAAAACCCACACATCCCAAATTGCAGCAGGTAACACATGTATGTGTTCTTATAGGTAAGGGCCAATAACCCATTTTGTCTTCTTAAAATTTTCCTAACCACAGGGCATGAGATATAGACTGAGAATAGTATGTCACTATTATCCACCAATCCCAACTCTGTGTAAAAGGGGATCATATGGATCCCTGTTTTTATATTTTCAAACTCACCTACCCAGATCTGGTTTGTGTTACTAAGCAAGAACATCAAGTGTCCAATAACCAAAACTAAAAAGAACAATGAAAATAACAGAAGAACAAAAGACTGCAGTATTTCTAACTTTGGTGAATAGTGAAAAATAGATACTATTACCAAGTATGCGATTAACAGAATAGATCATTACCTGCACAATATCAACCTATAATACAAGACAAAGATATAGATAGGAAAAAGCAGGCAACACTGTGGCAGGTGCAAACAGAATGATTCACCCTTCTTATTTAAGGCAAAGTAACCAAACCTTCTGAGGTAAATAGGGGCAGGGGACTAGCAGGAGATTTAATAGTAACCTTCTTAATCGTTTTTCATTGCCTCACCTCAACATAATCTGTTGGGACAAGTCCTCTATCACCTTGAGAATTTTTTGCTTCTATCCATCCTCCACCAACATCCTAGAAGAACCGAAGGAACAGTAATAAGCAAGTTGAAAAGGAACAAAAAAATTAGATGTTATAGTTAACTAACTGAAATAATATGACATGCGGCCATATTATACATATAATATTCGGTGCGTATATGGCGGGAGACAAGGTGACTGATATTGGTTGTCTCATCAATCATATCAATGGGTTTTGGATTACATTTAATCTCATCTACATTTAAGACTATTTTGGAAAAGTGTACAAATTTTCCTTGCCTTGCAGATAAAACATATTTCCTTTCATATGACAAAACCAACAGCATGCTGCTTTAGAATAACAAGCCATTCAATTTGTCACGTCTAAATCTATGCACATTAGCATAATTTTTATTATGCTAGTTTAAACATGTAATCTTTTAGCATTAATAGACAAGGCAAATGTGGCTTTTCTGCCTTTTTTATGGGCTTTCATATCCACTGCCCTGCTGGGCTGTTGGAAACAAAGAGGATGATTTCTGAAGCAAAGTATCTTATCATGGCAAAGGCCTTTTTGTTTTGTTTTACTTTGATATTTTCTCTATGTATTTCAAAATTGCTAAAAAGTAATTTGAGGCTCGTACATACACCTGCTCCTTCAACAGACATAGGATACTGATGTTTATTACAAGGCCCAAAAAGACCACATAAGTTTAAAGGTAGTTATGCACCTTTTTTTATTGAGTGTGAATATTGCCTAAACTTGAAAAGATTACTTCCTTCTAACTTCTGCCTAAACTGCTGGATATCTATGGCAAATCATTTTGGGTTGGATGAATGACACAGAAGTTATTAAAAAGGCAGCTGTCTACTGAATTCACAAAACTGTAAAACCTACAGATTTTAATTTAAATCCAGGAGTCAGAAAGGTACACAGCTAACAGATATTAGAGGGTAATATATAAAGTTTTAGGAGGGCACACCACAATATACGAGATGTTTGCAGTATAATACATGGGTGTAAAAGAAAAAAAGGGTTCCTTAAAGCCATGCTTGGCTAAACTGGTATAAAAATCTAATAGTACCACATAGCACATTTGTATGAAAAAAAGTCCACTAAAACTGGTTTTAAAAATTTATGCCAATTTTAAATAGGCTCAGATGTTATACTGTGAATACATATCTCTTTCTGCACCAGTGAGGATACAAAAAGCAGATTATAAGACCACTCCTACATTTTAAAACACAGTTCTTTATGAAAGAAATGTTACTGTAATACAAGTGTAAATAATCTTAAATGCCTAATCCAAAATGAAAAAAAACAACACAAAGCTTCACCCTTGTTGAATAATGTAATCTCCAGTGTGTGTCTTGTACCAACATCATGTCAGCATCCGTAACCTTCCCATATAATAAAATGACAGGGACATCACCCTAGCGCCTAGCACCATACAATAGCTGAAAGCCAAAAAAATCAACATGACAAGGTGGCAATTTAGCATATAAAGCAGGAATGCATCTCCAGAGAGTTAAAAAAAAATGTATGACAAGAAGAAATGCAGTCATCTGGAAACTGCACAGTGTGCATGTGTAAATTGTTAATATGTAATTGATAAGGTTGTCTGACCTTGGGTTGCTGTATTCCCAGTACACAATACAGAAACTGCAGAAAAATAACATGCATAGCCAAGAAGGCAATGTGATAAAGTTGGAACCATCCAACCTTCCTAGTCACAGATCTAAAATAATATATTGCAGATTTCTTCTGACTCCTTATTTAGGCGCAGGTCTGGACTTTGATTTATTTGAAACGCCAGGGGCTATTCTGAATTCATTACTCAATGCACACCTACTAACCACAAACAGTCCTTTGTCAAGGGGATTCTGATGTGCAGGCAGGCATTCTATGCAAGTTGAAATACCCAAAAGACAAATCTCGTTTGGCACTGCAAGCGTGCGGAAAAAAGCAAGTGACGTCACTACCGTTATGTCATTTCCGCTGTAAAAAATTGTCGCACGCCAAAATAGTCACGAGTCAGAATAGGCAAACAGCAGAATAGTCGCGAGTCAAAATAGTCGCGAGTCAAAATAGTTGCACAGCATCCCTGAAACTAACTAACTAACTAACTAACTAACGTCCCTATTGGCACTTCCAGACTCACTGAGTACTATTTCAACTGCGACTTTGCACTTTCAATGTTAACAACAATATATATTGATGTATTTGTATGACACTTACTGCACTTTATGTATTTATTATAACAATATGAAGATATTTTATGGTCTGTAAACATATCATATGCTTTACTGTGGGAACAGAACTTTTGGAACTATTTTTTTTTTTAAAAATTTTCGGAACGAATACATATTTTTTTCTTTAAAGAGAAAACATTTTTTCCTGATATATTAAAAAAAGATTCTTAACTCTATGTTGAAAATCATCTGTCCCCAATATTTAGATATGATGTGTAATTTTCACTATGTGGAATAATATACATTGTGTATTGTTAATGCTGTTGGTAATTGCTAGGAGTTATATCTTTGTTTAAAATATTTGTATGGCACCCTTGGGGGCGACTATTCTGCTGTGCAACTATTCTGACTCGCGACTATTTTGACTGGCGACTATTCTGCTGTTCGCCTATTTTGACTCGCGACTATTCTGGCGTGCAACAATTTTTTACAGCGGAAATGACATAACGGTAGTGACGTCACTTGCTTTTTTCCCGTGCGCTTGTAGTGCCAAACAAGGTGTGTCTTATGGGTATTTAAACCTGCATAGAATGCCTGCACATCAGAATCCCCTTGACAAAGGACTGTGTTCCGAAACGTTGGGGTTTTCTCAATCCACACGTGTCTGCTTTTTCTGTATATTATATTTTGTCCAACTGGCGGTATGTATATTATGCATTGTAATTGTTTTTACTGTTTTGTGAATATTTACCATATAAAGAGCATTATATGTTAAACATACCATTTGCTGCCTTTTTGTGGTTAGTAGTTGTGCATTGAGTAATTGATTGATTTGTATTAATATTCTGTTTGCCCCTATGTGGGCTTGGGGAATAGATTCTCATTTGCACCCTTTTTTTTTTTTTTTTTTTTTTGCTGTCTTTGTTTTAAAGCCAGCTATTTTGCTTTAGCAATTGTGGTGTGCCCTCCAAAACTATTTGTTTGCCTGGCATTTCAAATACACAGAGGTTTAAACAGTTCCCACCAGCCCAATAAATAGTGACTGTCTATGGCAGCGGTTCTCAACCTGGGGTTGAACAACCCTTTCACAGGGGTCGCCTAAGACCATCAGAAAACTTCCGATGGTCTTAGGAATAATTTTATGGTTGGGGGTCACCAAAACACGAGGAACTGTATTAATGGGTTGCGGCATTAGGAAGGTTGACAACCACTGATCTATGGCATCGCAAAGTATCCCTTCTGGCATTTGCCAGAATCCACAGATTGCCAGTCCAGGCCTGTCCAAAAGCCTTACACACTAGAGAAATGTACTTCAGGGCTAAATGCAGTTCTTTATCACTCATTGGACCTGAATACATGGTAATCCTTTATTTTCTTACGTAAATCAAAAATATTTTTAAAGTTGAAAGTTAAGTTCAAAAAATTTTTTTAAATCACAAGTATAGAATTATATTTTGATTATGATGTACCTTACACAGCAATTTAAAACGGTTTAAATTTAGAAGGTAGAAGCATAACAAGTTCAAATACTTGGGACACATCTTGTGGAAACTGGGCAAAATTGCACTTGGGCAGTTATCCACAACAACCGATTAGTTATTAGGGTATTCAGCCATATGTAGGAAGATCAGCAAGAGCAAACATTTGATAGATTACTGGTTACCACAGGTTACTGGCCATGTGCAAAGTTGCCCAGTATAAGTGAGGTCCAGTACTAACATCTTCTTGCGTGCTTTACAACTATGTGGCACTACTATGTTACTTACTGCTCACCTTGTTGGTAACTGTGACAATTTCCCCCTCTTTGACAGTGAGCTCATTATTTCCAGGTTCAGCAGAGAAATCATATAAAACTCGTGCCTGAAAGGAAAAAATACATCAGACATTGAGAAACTTCATTCATTTCATGGAATGAATCAGCAAAGATGAGTCACATGTTATTTTCAGCAAAACATTTAAACCACTGCGAATGGCTAAAAATTAATTTATGTGAAAACCTAGAAGACTGGGAGAACAGACTGGAAAAACATATCAAAAGAATACTAAACATGTGCTACGTGGCAGTACATGTAAGCTGCTTGGAAGAATATGAAAATAGATATGTGTATATATATATATATATATATATATATATATAAAATCAAGAAGAGGAGAAGCAGGCACTCACGTTTCAATAGGGTCACAGGTGCCTGGGTGCAGTATACAAAATCGTATAGAACAAAAGAAAAGTAGATGCCGCACTCACAGGTCTTAGTGAAAATAAAGAAAATATATATATATATATATATATATATATATATATATATATATATATATATATATATATATATATATATATATATATATATATATATATATATAGAAATTGTAAGGAAAGGCCAGCACTCACAGGGCTTATAATAAATCAAACAGGAAAAATAAAGGTATTTAAGGCAAAAAATAAAGCATGGTTTTTTATTTATCCGACGTTTCAGTTCCAAACAGGAACTTTCATCAGGGAGAACAGCACTGTGCATGTACAAACAAATTTAAAGGTACAAGATGGCGCCAAAACCACGTTGCTAGGCAACCACCTACTCACACAAATTGTCAAAAACATAAAAACAGACAATAGATTCAAAGCTCCCTTGAGAAAGAAAAGATTACCAAAATCCCTCCTAACGGTGGATAGTTCTGATCAATCCACAGACTCAGACGGGGGGACTAACATTACTGTTGACAAGCCTTTTTTAGGGGTTACAACACGATCCCAAAGAGACAGAGACAAAGAAAGAGACAGTACACCAGACGGGGGGGGCACAAACCCAAAGGGGAAACCACCGAAAGGAAGGAAAGCATAGTATTTAATTTGAGCCAGCACACTTTAACACCTAGTGAATTCTCCCTTCTATCCAAGGGCCTTTCTTTTGTTCCCAATAATAAGCCTGACTCATTTGACACGTTGGTGGATATTTACAAGTTCCAGAGGAAACTCAGGCTAAAAGAACACTTTAAAAATACCCCACAGGGTCCCCGCTCTCCTTTTAGACCAAGAAGCACCTTTGAGCCCCCGAATATGCCGGCGGCCATTAGAACTTTTGGGAAGGTCCTCAGTCTAGAAACAAAAGCAGCCTCAGGCATGACCAAATCCTTTCCTAATTTGTCACCCGGCGAACGACGTGCCATTAAAACACTTAAAGACGACACAAACCTGGTGATTAGGCCAGCAGACAAAGGGGGTGCGATTGTTTTACTTGACTATGTCTACTACAAGCAAGAAATTCTAGCGCAGCTAGCAGACACTGTGACATATCGACTTTTACCCTGTGACCCTACCAGTCGTTTTAAAAAGGAACTAGATGGCATTCTTTCTGTAGCCTTGAGTGCAGGTTGGATTGATAATGACACTTTCCAATATTTGCATAATGACTACCCCCGTACTCCGATTATCTACACACTCCCTAAGATCCATAAGTCACTCTCAGCACCCCCAGGGAGACCTATTATTTCCGCTGTTGGATCTTTATACCAACCAGTCTCCACTTTCATAGATTATTTTCTACAACCTCTAGTGAAATCCATGCCCTCCTATACCCAGGACTCCACACATGTGATCCTGAGATTGAGAGAACTGGGCGACATCCCACTAGATTGCATCCTGGTAACTATGGATGTCAAAAGCCTATATACAGTTATACCACACGACATGGGTATTAGGGCATCTAGACTGGCACTCCTTACTAACACCCCCATGGGGGTCCCGACAGAATTTTTGTTACAATTACTGGAACTTACCCTTACCAGGAATTTTTTCCGATTCGAGAACTCTTATTATCTCCAACTAGCAGGTACGGCCATGGGCAGTGCCCTTGCCCCATCATATGCCAACCTGTTTATGCTGCAGTTTGAATCTGAACACATTGTACCCTTGATAGGGGATTCTATACTGATATACTTTCGTTATATCGACGATTTGTTCCTAATCTGGAAGAAAGGGGTTGACGACTTACTTACCTTTCACCAACATCTGAATACGTTAGATAGCCCAGTGAAACTGACTCTTAACTATAATGCTGACAATATAGATTTCCTAGATCTTAACATTTTTAAAGACCACCTTCACCTAGGAACCAGACTTTTTCGCAAAACCACAGACCGCAACTCCATCTTGCACGCCTCAAGTAACCACCCTCCTGCCACCATTAGGGGCATCCCTTATTCCCAATTTCTACGTACTATTAGAAATAATAGCAGACCAGAGTTCGCTGTGGACCAGTTGAAAGAGATGTTCGCTAGGTTTCTTGAGCGTGGATACCCTGATAACATACTGGAACAACAGTTACAAAGGGCACTCCAACATACACAAGATGAGCTTTTGTTAAAACGCAAAGGAACTACGAAGGATGCACCCTTGATTTTTACCACTACATTCACGGCTGCATCTACACGTCTTTCTAAAAGTATACACAAACATTGGCCGATGATCAACCAAGACGAATCCCTTTCATTGCATCTTGCTAGCAAACCGTTGATGGGTTATAGGAGGAACAGTAGCCTCAGAGATTTATTGGTACAAACTGACTTTAAGAATCATAAGAAGGAATCTTCTGATTGGCTATCTGCACAAAAAAAGTTGGGCTGCTACAGGTGCCCAGACTGTGTGACGTGCCGGTGCCTTCTCTCTGGCCCTGACTTCCCCCACCCCCATACCGGTAAAAGGATTAAGATCAAACACCGCTTATCCTGCACATCCAGTTATGTGGTGTACATCATTACTTGCCCATGTGGTCTGTATTACGTGGGTAAAACAGTGAACATGCTGAAAGAAAGAATTGGCAATCATCGTTCCGCTATCAGCAAAGCCCTCAAAGAAGGAACTTCTATCCAACCTGTTGCTAGGCATTTTGCCCAGCAACGGCATCCGCTTCCTACGTTTAAATGCATGGCGATAGATCATCAGCTTCCCCTTCAGAGAGGAGGAAACAGAGACTTGTCTCTTTTACGCCGCGAATCCAGATGGATTCACACATTGGATTGTGTGTTCCCCAGGGGCCTCAATGAAACATTACCACTCGGGTGTTTTGTCTAACACCCTACCAGTATAATTTTTGGCTCATAACCCTTGTGCCATTCCGGCTGCCTAGTAGATTCAGAAAGTACTTATGATATATATTTATGTGTGTTTTTTACTTTTGTTTTTTCTTCACTACCATTTTTTTGAGCCGCCTTCCCTATCTAGATATGCATACACACTGTTCCTGTGTGGTGCTGCTGGACGTATTATACCCAGCCCGGTCACCACTCTCATTAACCCTTGTCACTGGCAGTACACTGTAGGGTAGCAGGTGTACCCTGCAGCATTACAAGGTATGGCATTACTGCTCCCTTATTTGGCCCCCATTGCACTCTCCATCCCCCAGTACAGGGGGGTCCCCCTGCATTTGTGCCTCTAATCGTTATTATGGCAGTGGCTGGCTCCCCCCTTTGGCTGCCTGAGACTACTGCGGGAGCACCATGTATTGCCGAAAGGTTTAGTACAGGGTGGCTCCCATTGGTCTAACTATTACTTCCTACTAAACTCTGAGCGTCGGGGAGAGCCGCCGCTAGCTCTGGTTGCTAGGCAACGCGCCTGCCACGGCGCGCCTGCTAACTGACATGGACCTGCTCGCATGGCCCGTCTGTATGGCACAAGGGATTTTTGGAGATTGGGGAACCGGGACCCGCTTGCTGCCTCCCGCTTGCCTTTATGTTGCCTGGTTGTGACCTGGTGAGTGTTGTTTCGATCGGTCGGTGCATTGGGGAACTGGGTAGCTGTATGTCCCTATAGCAGTTTCCATTCAGTGAGTTATGCAACAATATCTTTATGCCTTTGCGCTCAATCCCCTTTTTCCCTTTTCCTTTGTTTTGCTTTTTTGTTGTTTTTATGTTTTTGACAATTTGTGTGAGTAGGTGGTTGCCTAGCAACGTGGTTTTGGCGCCATCTTGTACCTTTAAATTTGTTTGTACATGCACAGTGCTGTTCTCCCTGATGAAAGTTCCTGTTTGGAACTGAAACGTCGGATAAATAAAAAACCATGCTTTATTTTTTGCCTTAAATACCTTTATTTTTCCTGTTTGATTTATTATAAGCCCTGTGAGTGCTGGCCTTTCCTTACAATTTCTGTTTTTACTATTTGCAATAGCACCCAGGCATTCATCCCTTTGTAAGTGGTGTGCTGCCTTGTGGCTGGACTATATATATATATATATATATATATATATATATATATATATATATATATATATATATATATATATATATACTCCGAGGAAGGTACTTTATTGAAAAGGCAAGGGAACTGACGTTTCGGCTGCAACACCAGCCTTTGTCAAAGTTACACATACAAGTGAGAAAAAACCTTATAAACAGTGTTTGGCGGGAACACCAACGGACAATAACATGAACATTATCCAGAAAGCTCCAAACTACGGAAAGCCCGTCTCCCATAGACTTCATTTTAATCAAATAATTCAGAATTTTAAAACTGATTTCCTTTTCCTCTGTAATTATAAAACAGTACCTTGTAATTGATGCCAACTAAGATATAAATAATCCTTATTGGATGCGAAACAATCCTATTGGGTTTAATAAATGTTTTATTGATTTTTTTGTAGACTTAAGGTATGGAGATCCAAATTACGGAAAGACCCCTTATCCGGAATACCCTTGGTCCCGGGCATTCTGGATAACGGGTCCTATACCTGTATTATCAATCCAATCAGCCAACAAAATCACAGTGGATTTCAGAAAGCTAATCTGTGTAACATGCAAATAAAACATATTAACAATGCACTTGAATTATATAATCCGAAGGAATAACAGACTGGTTAATGAGTCATACAAGCTTACCAAGTGAAATTCTCAGAACTGTTCTGTTTATTCTGTTCTCAGTTCTTTGTTATATTCTACTTTCTGAGCACAAGAAAAAAAATCAATGGTTCACTGAGAAGCCTTCTGTATAATGAACGGTTTGCTTCTCAGTGGATTTTTTTTTTTTTTATTATTATTCTGCTCAGAACCAGAAATAAAATGTAACATTACTTTCACTTTCAGATTTTGCCCTGTTTAGTGCAAGAAATAACAAAAGCCATACATATTTTCTAACTAAAAAAATAGGCATAAAGTATGTTCACCACAAGCCCTATTCATTGAACTAATGTTTAAAAAAAATTATATTTTCTTACCCTTTAAAAGAGAACTAAAGTAAATTGCACAAAATACTGCTCAATCATAGGTCTTTACCTCCTCTCCTGAAATACACTTTTTTTATCAACATGTCCTTATAGAACCATGCTTGCTTTCGCAAATTCAAGCTGGCCATACACGCACCGATATTATTATACAAAACAAGGTTTCGTGATATATTTGGTGCGTGTATGGTGGATTGAGGAGACAACATATATAAAGCCTTGGATATTGTTCATCTCGATTGGGCGGGACAAAAGATTTTGTTTGGGTGCCGTTGAAGGGGCCCAAGCAAAAGCTATGTTTAGGGCTCAATCATCAATGGAGGGTATGACTGATCTTTCCTGCAAAAGATCCTAATTGTAACGTGTATGGCCAGCTTTAGTTGCCACCATCTTAAATGGCCGCAATATCATTCCCACTCACCTCGACTGCCATTGCAGAAAGGTGTTATTTCACACTCAGGTAAATAATTTCTTGGTTGCTGCACCTACTTATGCCTAAATGCTATGTGCTTTATGTAAGGGCATCTATATGACAACTCCATTACACTAAAGATATAGTGATTTTTAACTTTTCTTGTTATTTAAGAATCAGAGATTTTTGGGCTTTATTTTGGCCTTCTCCAAACACGCCCTTTTTTTTTATAAATTCTGAGGCTGCTGTCTCTGTGATCTTTTTGCAACAATCCTTTCAAAGGACAAAAGGAAAGCCGCATTCACTGGTGATGTTGGTGCTCCTTTTAGGATCAGCCAGTGGTAAGAAAACTCTGCACTGCAACATCTCTTACCTTTCCCAGGTACCCCTATCCCACACTTAAAGGAACAGTAACACCAAAAAATTTATATATTTTAAAGAAATTAAACTATAATGTACTGCTGCCCTGCACTGGTAAAAATTGTGTGTTTGCTTCAGAAACATTACTAGAGTTTATATAAACCCTGGTGTGTAGCCATGGGGGCAGCCATTCAAAATAAGAAAAGGCACAGGTTATATAGCAGCTAACAGATAAACCCTGTAGAATACAATGGTGTCTTATCTGTTATCTGCTATGTAACCTGTGCCTTTTCTCCTTTTTTCCAGCTTGAATGGCTGCCCCCATGGCTACACAGCAGCTTATTTATATAAACTATAGTAATGTTCCTGAAGCAAACACCCGAGTTTTACCACTGCAGGGCAACAGTACATTATATTTCAATTACTTTAAAACACTTTAATTTTTTAGTGTTACTGTTCCTTTAAGGCTAATGCTACACGGGACAGATTTTTGGTCTGCTAATTACTCTTTATTGTGTCTGCACCCAGAGACTCTGTGTCGGCCTAGGTGAAGACACGGAGTGGTTATCGACGTGGAAACTTGACTGTGTATTTCTGTCCCAAAATCCCAAAAAAATTAAACGGTTTTATCTATTCAATATGTCCAGTACATAACATATTGGCATCACCGCACACCCCCAGTGAACTGGGTTTTACTTGTCCTTTAGAAGGATAGTTGCAAAAAACATCACACAGACAGCAGCCTCAATATGAAACCTACAAATCACTGATTCAGTGGGTGGGGGTGCACATTCTGGCATTCCCTAGTGCAGTGCTGTCCAACTTCTGTGGTACGGAGTGCCAGAATTTTTCTGACCTACATGGTGGAGAGCCGATAATGGAAGCCAGTTTTGATCACTCCCCTTTTTTAAACTGCACCAAGTTTAAACTACACCCATGTTATCACAAGAGCTTTTAAGATCATACTCACACTAATGGTTATACCACAGCAAAACCCCAAATGGTTGGTGCTCACTGTAGGGACCCTTCATTTATATGTGAAAGAATTATATTATGTGATATTAAGACATACCCTTAAATCCATATGCTGCCGCCTCCTCCCCCTTCAGTATAGCACAGCAACGCCCACACCTTAGGGACCATATAATAACTATTTCCAAATGCTTAAACTCCCAGAGCAAACCCCTGCCAGGTTTACCTCCAACAGGCAGCATATTGCAGGCAGAGTATGGCACACACAGGCAGCATAGGGCAGGCAAAGTATGGCACACACAGGCAGCATAGAGCAGGCAGAGTATGGCACACACGGGCAGCATAGGGCAGGCAGAGTATAGCACACAGGCAGCACAGGGCAGGCAGAGTATGGGACACACACATGCAGCATAGGGCAAGCAGAGTATGACACACACAGCCAGCATAAGGCAGGCAGAGTACTGAATGTGTGTGCCATACTCTGCCTGCCCTTGCCCTGTCTGTGCTATGTATGCAGCATAGGGCAGGCAGTACACCCAGTGACACAATGCTGGCACTACTACTACAGTCTAGGTGTAAACAGATGAGCAGTGTGGGGGTTTACAGTCTGAGGTGTGAACAAAGCAGGGGGTTGAACAATGCAGGGACTAAAACGTGTTAACAGTACATGGGGATTACATGATATACAGGGGATTAAAGCCTAAATCTAAATGTGAACAACGCAGGGGCCCAGATAATCTGCGGGGGCTGCCAGCTTTTTACACCATGCACACCCACTGCGCTCTCTCGTCTTAAACCTTTCTATCTTGCTGCTCCTTACCTCTGGAACTCTATCCCTGAATCCCTCCATAGGGAACAGTCACCCACTCTCTTTAAGAAAAAGCTCAGCTGTTACCTTCTGGAGCACTGAAACATTATTTTGCTTCTTAAGGGCAAATGCCCATACCTGGTGCACTCTTACCTTCCAATTTGTGCCTGTATGTTACCCAACCACTTAGATTGTAAGCTCTATGGGGCAGGGACCTCCTTCCTACTGTGTCTCATAACTCATGGCACTTATTCCCTGTGCATTTATATATATTTATTGTATTTATTTATTATATCACTTGTCCTCCGTATGTGTAATTTTGTATTTTGTAAGATTGTACAACGCTGGGTACCCTTGTGGCGCTTTATAAATAAAGTTATACATACATACTGCCCTATTTTTTAAAGTGAACTTTGAATTGAAACCATAGTTTACGAATGTTACTGATGCAGTTTTCATTTGTGTGATGGTGACAAAGTATTACCTGTTGTGATTTTGCCCTTGCAATTTGGGCATTACATTTTTTGCCATAAGTCAATTCAAGAAGCTAATTCCAATTTTTTTAATTTCCTTTTCTCTGTAATAATAAAACAGTATTTTGGACGTGATCCTAACTAAAGCTGGTGAAATTATAGCAATGTTGTGGGAAGCATATCAGCCTGTGTATAGGTCCTTCCCAACATATGACCAAGGTTTAGAATAGCCATATTTAGCCCAGCACCCAACCAAATCGGGACACAATCTGCTCATTTGGCACCCTAGCAGAATGTACAGGCCTATGTGGACAAGAAAAACTCTGAAAACTGAAATAAAATACTTTTTACTTCTATTGCAATATACAGTGTTGTAAGTGATAGAGTATTAATTTACTTGTTGATGCACATAAAGTCGCATGCATGTGCATAATAAGCTGGGAGACTTGCTCATTATGCACATGCATGCCACCAAACATGGCCGCCTGCACCAAGAGCTCTCTCCCACAGTTTTTTTTTTGCCCATTTCTCTATTAGCCAATTGAACGGTACCCTTTAAGGAAATGCAAAGAGTCAGAGTCGAATTCAGGCATCCTCAAACTACAGCCCATGGGTTGGATACAGCCCCCCAAGGTAACTTACCGGCCCCTACTTTGATCTGATGCGAGGATGCAGGGGGGAGCAGGAGGAAGCAGCGGTGAATGGGCCATAGTATGAGGACACGGGGGAGGACTTTAGTCCAGCCCCCCCAACAGTCTGTTGGCCCCCCTGCTTAAAAAGCTTGAGGACCCCTGGTCTAACTGGACATTCTAAACAGCCAAAGGGCTCTTAAACATGACATTCCTAATTGTGTTCCCATGTGGCGGCTTTTTGTGCGTTTTACCATACAGGTAAGCAGGAATTAACATTTCAGTAAACTCCCACAGAAAACCCCTGTGCAGTGCAAAGTACAAAAAGTAACCACATGGGAATGCAATCTGAAACATCTGAAAATATTAGAATAGGAGCGTTAACTGAAGTTTCAGCAATTATTATATGTTTTGTTATTACATTTGATTATTATATGGGTGGACCCTTTGTGTTGCATAAACACTTTAGTAATACCTGAGGGTACATTGACCCTTCCTTTGAATTAAATTTTTACCTGCTTTTAGAACCAAGGGAGCCAGTCTGCATGCCCTTTAATTATAAAGCTGCAGTGCTTGCAAATATTTTTTTTTAACAACTACAAACATACGCCACTTATATAGAAGGAACTATTAACTAGGTTGTGCAAATAAAGGAAGTAAAATTAAACTGAAAAAAAAATTTCTCTGCCAATCACAAAGTAATGAAACACTCATGTATTGTATGTTTCTTCCTCCAAATCATTGCATAAGAGCTTACTATTCCTACTTACAGTGTAAAATCACTTACAGTATAACCTGCAATACATCTCAAACACTAGAGTAGCTGTACCAATTATATGGGGTTATGTAATAAAAGGCACTAAATTTGCCCAGGAGCAGTAACCCGTAGCAACCAATCAGTTTAATATTTCTACTGCAACTCTTGATGTATTCATTGGGGCACCTACATTTATTTTGCTGTCAGACCATAAGCTTGGGTATAAAATGTAAGAAAGCCCAAAACGTTCTAAAAAAAAAATTATTCTCTAATTATTTTTGGGTAGGATAATCGGTCTAGGTTAAAGTTTTAAGAAGGATTTCCTTTATAATTGCATTAAACAAAAGACAAACACCAAAAAATACAACTTACAAGTTGGTTAAAACAAATTACCAGTTGTCAACCTTCCCTAGACTGTAGGTTCATATATGCAAGAAGTTTTCACAGGATCTACAAGAGAGTAGCCTATTGTCATGTTTTAACTTCTTAAAGAATAAGTAAACTTTTTTTTTTCTATCAGTAAAATTACTCTAAACAGCCTCCAGAATTACCTACCTTTGTCCCAGTATTCTCTCTGACCTGGTTCCTCAGTTAGAAGTTGATTGTTTTTCTTTGCTTTCCTGTGCAGAGTGAAGCCCCACCACTTCCTGTTCAGTTCTCTCTTCAATTCAACTACCTGTAGTCGACCTGGAGAGCCTTCTGGGCATGCCTGGAGGCAGCAGGAGCCAGTCTGTGCATTAGCAGGGTTTTTTTTTTTTTGATGAGAGACATGAACAGGAAGTGGTGGGGCGTCACTCTGCACAAGGAAGCAAAGAGAAACGATCAACTTCTAACTGAGGAACCAGGTCAGAGAGAATGCTGGGACAAAGGTAGGTAATTCTGGAGGCTGTTTAGAGTAATTTTACTGATAGGAAAAAAAAAAAGGCTTACTTATTATTTAACACTCAAGATCTCTATAAAAATTTATTTCAGAAAACAGCCGATAAGTAAAACAATGCTTCAACTGAAAAATGCCATTAAGTGCTATGAGCTTCCCCTGATGAGAATTAAGAATTAAGGGCCGCCTCCTGAGATCATAGGATTCACAGTGTACACAAACAAGCTAAGGCACACATGCATGCTAGGCCATATCAGCCAATTAATGGACACAGTTCTGCCTTCTGATTCCACACTACTTCCTGTTACAGTTAAAGCCACGTTATTTCTGGTCATGTGATCTCTGAGGAAGCACATGGCCCATCACTAAATGGTGGACCAAGGGAAAAAGGTAAAAGGTCAATATTTACCGATATATATATCCCAGTTTGGCTAGATTCTTTAATAGGTCACTTAACATAATATGATTAAGTATTCATTCTGGGGGTATAGTTTTTCTTTAAGCAGGATTTAAAAGTCAATATGAAGGAAGAAGTGATGACTGAAAGCAAGGGGGCTGAAGCTTTATGGGTAAAGTTTTTCACACATTGAGTCCAGAAAATTAATTGTGGGGCTATGCTATAGACCCTCTAATGTAAGGAAAGAAGATCCTGTTGCAAATAGAAGAGGCTACTAGTTCAGGGCAAGTAATGATAATGGAGCATTTTAATTACCATGACCATAATGTTAACTCATTTAAAGGAGACATATCATATATAAATACCAGAGAATTGTACTCCTCTATAAATATAGAAGGATTGTGCTTAAAAAAGTTGTGTTTCGGACTGATTTATTAAGAAATTCCACCAAAACCCCACTAGTCCCGTCCATCTGTTCCACTTCCTGCTGGCTGAACTCTCTGGGTGTGCAGGGGAGCCGGCGGCCCTCAGTACACTGCACTGTAGGACAGGAACCAATCAGCAGCTAGGCTGACCTGTTAGGGAACTGAAGCCTGTCTTTGTTTGTGTCAATGCAAGGCTGTGATTGGCTAGCCCCCTCCTGCTGTACTTCTGGCAGGTACTATAAGGCACGGCCACCCATTTCAAACATGGAAAGAGAACGGATAGGATCTACAGGGAGCTCTAATAAAGGGGCCATTTTTACAGACTGTATTCAATTTTAGCCCAAAGAGAAACCAGCACCGTATATTATTCATAATTGCCTACAAAATTAGTTTTTTTCCCATTTATCCAATATGTCTCCTTTAATGTTTGGTGCAAAAAACAAAATATACTCTGGGGCAACAAAGATCCTAAATTTCAGAAAAACAAATTTTAGCTTCTTAAAGGAGAATGCAAGTAAAAATTTAAAAAGCATACTGGCCAATAGTCCTCCTATTGTTTAGTAAAAACGCCACACTTTTGGCTCACCTAATCAAATATTTACTCAGTCACACTTACTTCACATTTTCTAGAACAGGCAGCCATCTCTAAAAAGGTATTCTCCCTGCCTTTCCTTCCTTGCTTCATACTACACGTGTTTCATTCCCGCCCCCCCCTCCCCTCTGCCAGATCCACTTCTGATTGGCTGGTGGGCATGTGTAGCTCAGAACAGGAGACAGGATCAAGTTACACACATGCTCAGAGAATAGGAAGGACAGAGAGATTTCAGTGATGTCACTGTAGTCTTCACACTGCTGTAGGCTGCCAGCACCATATCTCAGAGAAGCAAGCAGGGATCTGGGAATTTAGATATGCAGTAAGTACTTAAAAAGAATGCCTTTAGACTTACTTTTAATTTATATTAACCTTTCATTGTCCTTTAAAAAGATGGGTAACCCAACCATATCTAGCTGAAAACTAGGCAGATGTCAGTCAGGCAGGTTTGATTTTCCTCTTGCATTGAGGACCTCATCGGCTCATTGTATTGTATTGTATCCCTTTTGTTGTAATGTGATATCGCCCAACTTAGGTAAGCATATCTGGGGAAAGATCTGCTTGTTTGGTAATCTTGCCAAACAAACGGATCTTATAGCGTATGGTCAGCTTTACTGTAACAAAAGTGAGCGAGTAAGGGCTCTGGCACACAAGGAGATTTGTCGCCGGCGATTTTAAAAAGAGCAATTTGGCGACAAGACGCCAATGCTAAACCAATGGAAATCGCCAGCGTCAAAACATACAAGGCTACTTCAAGTCGCCTGCTGTTTCAAATTGCACACAGACCCTTTTCTGAGCGACTTGAGTAAACATGAGGGGGGGCTAACTGTTGAGTGTACCATGGGTAGCAGATCGCCTGGAGCTCAACTCGCATGAAATCTCTTTGTGTGTATTGTCGTGGCGACTTGTCGCCAAATCGACAGGGGGAAAAAACGCAGGCGACAAATCTCCTCATGTGCCAGAGCCCTAAAAGTCAGAACTTTATCCTTTAATTGGCTGATGTGTCCTAACATGTATGTGTGCCCTTGGTTTGTTTAATGGATTCTTTATGTTTATTTGGTCCTAGGGGGCAACCCTTGGTACTTAAAAGGGAAACCCCGGCTTCCGAAACAAAATTTATTAAAGAGCCCCACACAACAGAGAACCCTTTATCACTTAAATCTATGCCTTCAAAATTTATAAATAAATACCATTTGTATATATCGAAATTCAGCTGATAATTACTACATGGCAGCTATGAAAGTACAACTGGTGTTAGAATTTAATGGTCAGCCCTGTAGCATCATGTTATATGACAGATAAACCTAATTTTCTGAAAATTTGCAACGACCCCCTAGACTTAGCTTCTCAGCTGCTTTTCAGAGGACACTGAGCATGTGAGTCTCACAAACACTTTCCAAGATGGAGAGCGCTCCTGTGACAAGTTTGAAGTCCTGAATTATTGCTGCTACTGAAATATTAAAACATTAGGCTGATGCAGTAGGTACAGTATATAAAATATGTCATTTTTAGCCATATTCATTGTTAGTGTATAGTTCCCCTTTAAAAATCATGAAGGCTGCATACTTTTTAATTGATGTATATTGCAAAGCTGTTGAAATTATGTTTACTTTTCAAAAAGCCCAAGCTGTGTTCAGATAAAGTTCCCCTTTAAAACAGCAAATCTCTTTTTATGATTTTATAATAAAAAAAATATATGGATAGGAAACTGGCTACAGGATCATGTACAGAGGTTGGTTGATAATGGTACACTCTGTTTTCAAAGAGTAAGGTTCTTAGAGGGGCCCTGCAGGGTTCTGTATTAGGTCTATGGTATTTTAAGTAATGTATCTGTGTTTGCAGATGACACAAAACTAAACAGCCCAATTAAATTAATTCAGCATGTAGCATCCTTGCAGCAGGATGTTGATAATCAGTGGCAGGTGAAATTCACTAAATAAAACTGTAAGGACATGCATCTTGTATGTAAAAATATGCATGTTGCTTATAACAATTAAGGAGCTGCACTAGGCAAATCCATCATGAAAAAGGACCTTGGAGTTCTTGTAGATAATACATTTTGCTGTAGCAAGCAATGCCAGTCAGCAGCTGCAAAGGCAAACAAGGTTTTGAGCTGTATTAAAAGGGACATAGATTCAAGCCCCATCTAGAATATGCCATGCAGTGTTGGTCTCCAGTGTTCAAGCAGGATATTATTGAATTAGAGATAGTAGAGAAGAGCAACTAAGCTGGTAAAAGACATGGAAAGTCTCAGATTTGAAGACTAGCCAAGTTGGGTCTGTTTACACTGGAGAAGAGGCACTTAAGGGGGGTTAATATAACTATGTATAAATATATAATAGAATCATATAATAATCTCTCTAATGCTTTATTTACCAGTAAGTCCTTCCAGCAGACCCAAGGGCATCCGCTCCTTCCATTAGAAAAAAGGAGGTTCCATCTAAATATTTGGAAAGTGTTTTTTACAGTGAGAGCTGTAAAGTCGTGGAATTCTCTCCCTAAATCAGTCGTACCGACAGATACATTATATAGCTTCAAGAAAGGGTTGGACGGCCTTTTAGCAAGTATGGAAATACAGGGTTTTGGAAGATAGCTCATAGTACCAGTTGTTCAAGGGAATGGTTCCATCTTGAAGTCAGGGAGGATTTTTTCCTACCTCTGAGGCTAATTAGAGAGGTTGCAGAAAGAGGTATATTGCCCTCCTCTGAATCATCTAGCAGTTAGGCAGGTTTTTATATACACATAAAAGGCTGAACTTGATAGACCTGTCTCTTTTTTTAAACTAACGTACTTTGTTACTATACAGTGGAGGAAATAATTATTTGACCCCTCACTTATTTTGTAAGTTTGTCCAATGACAAAGAAATGAAAAGTCTCAGAACAGTATCATTTCAATGGTAGGTTTATTTTAACAGTGGCAGATAGCACATCAAAAGGAAAATCGAAAAAATAACTTTAAATAAAAGATAGCAACTGATTTGCATTTCATTGAGTGAAATAAGTTTTTGAACCCTCTAACAAAAAAAGACTTAATACTTAGTGGAAAAACCCTTGTTTGCAAGCACAGAGGTCAAACGTTTCTTGTAATTGATGACCAAGTTTGCGCACATTTTAGGAGGAATGTTGGTCCACTCCTCTTTGCAGATCATCTCTAAATCCCTAAGGTTTCGAGGCTGTCTCTGTGCAACTCTGAGCTTGAGCTCCCTCCATAGGTTTTCTATTGGATTAAGGTCCGGAGACTGACTAGGCCACTCCATGACCTTAATGTGCTTCTTCTTGAGCCACTCCTTTGTTGCCTTTGCTGTATGTTTTGGGTCATTGTCGTGCTGGAACACCCATCCACGACCCATTTTCAGTTTCCTGGCAGAGGGAAAGAGGTTGTCGTTCAGGATTTCACGATACATGGCTCCGTCCATTTTCCCGTTAATGCGAATAAGTTGTCCTGTGCCCTTAGCAGAAAAACACCCCCAAAGCAAAATGTTTCCACCCCCATGCTTGACGGTGGGGACGGTGTTTTGGGGGTCATAGGCAGCATTTTTCTTCCTCCAAACACAGCGAGTTGAGTTAATGCCAAAGAGCTCTATTTTGGTCTCATCAGACCACAGCACCTTCTCCCAGTCACTCACAGAATCATTCAGGTGTTCATTGGCAAACTTCAGACGGGCCTGCACATGTGCCTTCTTGAGCAGGGGGACCTTGCGAGCCCTGCAGGATTTTAATCCATTGCGGTGTAATGTGTTTCCAATGGTTTTCTTGGTGACTGTGGTCCCTGCTAATTTGAGGTCATTAACTAACTCCTCCCGTGTAGTTCTAGGATGCTTTTTCACCTTTCTCAGAATCATTGACACCCCACGAGGTGAGATCTTGCGTGGAGCCCCAGAGCTAGGTCGATTGATGGTCATTTTGTGCTCCTTCCATTTTCGAACAATCGCACCAACAGTTGTCACCTTCTCTCCCAGCTTCTTGCTAATGGTTTTGTAGCCCATTCCAGCCTTGTGCAGGTCTACAATTTTGTCTCTGACATCCTTGGACAGCTCTTTGGTCTTTCCCATGTTGGAGAGTTTGGAGTCTGCTTGATTGATTGATTCTGTGGACAGGTGTCTTTTATACAGGTGACTAGTTAAGACAGGTGTCCTTAATGAGGTTGACTAATTGAGTAGAAGTGTCTAACCACTCTGTGGGAGCCAGAACTCTTAATGGTTGGTAGGGGTTCAAAAACTTATTTCACTCAATGAAATGCAAATCAGTTGCTATCTTTTATTTAAAGTTATTTTTTCGATTTTCCTTTTGATGTGCTATCTGCCACTGTTAAAATAAACCTACCATTGAAATGATACTGTTCTGAGACTTTTCATTTCTTTGTCATTGGACAAACTTAAAAAATCAGTGAGGGGTCAAATAATTATTTCCTCCACTGTATATCAGCGGTTCTCAACCTGTGGGTCGCGACCCTGATGGTCTTAGGAACCAAGACACCGCTCCTCTATGGTTGGGGGTCACCACAACATGAGGAACTGTATTAAAGGGTCGCGGAATTAGGAAGGTTGCGAACCACTGATTATATATATATATATATATATAGCGCCCTTTTTTACTGAGGTGGGCTTTTTAAGGGGGTGGGTTCTCACTGTCTTTTGGTTTTTTCCCTGAGGAAGAGCACAGTTAGTGCTCGAAACGTTGGATCTCTTTTCTTAAATAAATATTATATTTTTGCCAAGTCCTGGTGTGTGCAGCTCATTCTCTTGCTTTATATTTTTTTGCTAGCACCCTGGGCATTTGAATTTCAATAGGGTGTGCTCCGTTTGTTCTTGTTATATATGTGTGTGTGGTTTTTTTGCCATTGATTGTAGAATCTCAACTCTGACACAGCTAGGCAACACTAGGTGCCAGTGAGCACCATGGAGCAGGTTCACTTGCCCTTTAACTAAAAGTAAATTATAATAAGTGCCCTTTTCTGATTCCGTAACAACACAGTGTTTACATGTATACACCAGCTGGTCCACTTGAAAAGCTTTTATAACATCACTAAATATATTTGCTCCAAATACAAATTACGTATAAACAGCAGATTACTGTCATTCATAAATTACATTTTACAAACTAGAAAAAAGGAACTATACTTCTAACGAATGATAAATGGTGGCAGCCCAGCAATACTTACAATACCACTCCAACATGGCTAAAGGCTGTTCCATAGTTGTTTCAATCACACTGGGCTTGGGGCGGCACAATCCTTCCACAGGGTAATTACGAATGAAAACAGTACTCCAGCCTAAGGAAGGATCTCGCCACCACCAGCCCAGCGTGACTGAAACAACTACGAAAGAGTCTTTAGCTATGTCGGAGTGGCTTGGTAAGTATTGCTGGGCGGGGGCAGCTTTGAGGGACTTTTGGCCCCAAACATTTTGTGTGTCACAACTTATTACTAATACTGACACGTTCCTATGGATTTTCATAGGAATGTGTCAGTATCACTTTAAGGGCCCTGGAAAACAGGATGTTGCATCACCCATGTCTTATCTCCTTTAGCACAGACGCCAAAACAAGCAAAGTTACCTTCCTACCGACATTAATGTAAATTGCTGCCACTGGTGGTATAACATATGCATGGTATAGACAGGGCCGCCATCAGGGGGGTACAGGGGGGACAATCATACCGGACCCGCTGAGTTTTGGCTCTTAAGGGGGGCCCGGCTCTGCTGCACTTACTTGTATTAGCCGGGCCCCTTGCTGTCAGCACCTAAAGCTCGGATATTTTCCTTTACCAAGCTCGCTGCACTGCTTGGCCCAGCCCACCCACAACCCGATTGGTTTAGCCCACCCACAACCCGATTGGTTTAACCCACCCACAACCCGATTGGTTTAACCCACCCACAACCCGATTGGCTTAGCCCACCCACAACCCGATTGGCCCAACCAGCCCCAGCCCGGATTGGCCCAGCCCAGATTGGTCCAGCCTTCCCCCAACGTGGATTGGCCCAGCTCTCTGCCATAGAGAAAAAGATAGAAAGACAAGGCAGAAGTAAGAAAGTTTTGAGCAGAATAGTATATTAAATGGGAGTGAAAAGACTGGGAGAAACAGAAAGGAAGAGTATGTATAGAAAGCCAAAGAAGTGAGGAAAGGTAGCAGAGTTGAGGGTGTGGGTGAAATTTGGACAAAGAACTCGGCTCCTGCTTCTGATAAACCTCTATTGGAAAGTAGTAACTTAAAATACTGCATTTTTTAGTGAAGCAATGTTTATATTGGGGTTCCTTAAATGAAAAATAAAACCATCCCATGCACATGTACACATCAAGCTGCATATAATGTTAGGAGAGAAACTGCAATGGACCCTGTCCTGTTATTCTTAAGTCCTTGAAAAAAAAAATATATTTTTTTGTTACAGATTGCTGCTCCTTACCTTTTAATACACATTGGATAATTTAATAGGCATAGACATCTCTGCTGGCTTCAGTATATTAAAAAAAAAAAAAAATTAAATTTCAGTTTTAAAACCAACCTATTTAGTTATTGTAATTTCAATAGAGCGACAGATCTTCGGAAAATACCACTCCCTTCACTAAAATTCACATCACAGCATATAAAACACCTTACTTGTGGCAAATTAGCATAATTGCTGAAAAATGTGTAAGAAGGGAGAGGTATTTTTGTGAGATTTGTCGCCCATGTAGCGAACAGTTCCCCCAGTCTCCTCTTGTGCCATAACCATTAGCACTGCTGTTGCCACGTCTCCCTCTTGTTGGTTACATGGTTCCCCTGGCCACCAATATGTGTTCTGGTTTTTAACCATTAGGCCTCTGGGGGGCCCTGATAATTTGGTTGTTCGGGGCCCCGTGATTTCTGATGGCAGCCCTGGGTATAGAGGTCCAAAGCCTTCTTGTGAGGCAACTTTGTTTTTACTATGCATCACATTATGTAATGTATATGTTTTTTTTTTAATATGACTTACATTTCAATATACAAGGTAACTTCAACTTTTTTTGTGCCCACACTGGAGAAGATTAAGGCAAATGCCCATAGAGAGATTAATCGCCTGCTACCATGGCAAGAAATGTCTCCGAAATGCCTTTTCACCAGCAACAAAGTGAATCGCCCCTTAGTCACCCCAGGCAGCAGAGATTTATTCCAAGCGACTAATCTCTCCAAGGGGCATTAGTCAATATTGTGAATTTTCTGCAACTGACAGATGCTGGTTCTTGCACTTTCGGGTGATATTCAAAGGAGTCACTGGAAGATGGTTTGTTTTGGTCCCCTCTGTTTGGCCTACTAAAAAATGCAGCAGTCAAGAGACCCAATGGGTGCCACTGTTCTTAGTGTCATTTGCAAATAAAGTTTTCATTAAGTACATGTTTTGGCTCAAAAACAAAGCAGCCTGGAGCCATAAAAATTCCCATGGGCCTCCAGTGATTTAGACTATGATGACTATGGTACTCCATCAAATGGAATGTGTTCCATTTATACCAGCTCCGTTACTTGGTCAGTTCTGTAGGCAAACACAAGCCTTTAGAAAACCACAAGTCTTTAGATCTCACTGAATGCCAACTCTTTATCTAAATATTCTCTTTCCAGTTTGCATAAGCAAATGAAGCAAGAAATGGATTGCTAGATAAATTCGGTGACGTAAGTATATTCAAGTTTTGCACAAAGTTTTGACACATTTTCCTGTCATTTCTTGTGTTTGCCCCTTTTTGCTGTTTGGCATTAAATCTATACGGTCTCAGACATTCAGCCTTGTGACAAATTATTATTATTATACAGTATATTATGTCCCCAAACAATTAGACAAAGGTTTTCCTTGTATTTAGTAATATTTACAATACCTGTATATGAATTCATGCTTGAGATCTTGTTCTATATTTACATATTTGAACCATGACATTTGTACAACTATTAAGACAACGGGGTTGATTTTGTAAATTAGATACATACATAGAAATATTTCTTATTGCCATATGAACTATGTCCCCTTATGCGATTACTGGTAACAATCAATTCAAAGCCCCTGTATAAACTGCTTCATACTCAAGCTACAGCCTGTTATCTTTTAATATAAAGAGCACCTCATTATACAAAAGATTCCCAGTGGACCACTGATTTATTGACTTTGGGATCAGGTACTACAGTGTGACTTAAGTTTCATTTTGCCATGTTTAAAACAAAAAATAAAAACCAGTTATCTTACAAAATGAATAAAAAATTGAAAAAAAACCCCAGTTATCTCGTAATAAAAAGAAAATTAAAGGAAAGTACAAAGCACAAGTCCCTATTCATTGCACCAATGTTGAAATGAGGGGTTATACTGTCTCTTTAAAAACAAACAAAAATAAAGCACCAAAAAGGTTAAAGGAAAAGTAACACTAAAAATTTTTAAGTAAAAAAGCTATTCTACACTGCGCCAATAACTGCCCTATCTTGCAAAGTGGTTTGCAGGATAGGGCAGTTATTGGCGCAGGGTAGAATAGCTTTTTTACTTGAAAAAAATTTAGTGTTACATTTCCTTTAAACACATACCTGGTTACTATGGACATTGGCATTCCAAATAGCCCTTTGTTTAACTGTCAAAGGGCCAGAATACAAAACAAAGAACAGCCTCAAAATCAGTCTGATATCTGGTTTTCAGTACCTCCGATATTAGCAACCACAAAGCTTATAAACAATAAAAGCACCAGCTGAAAGTCTTTACCTGTTACACAAGTGATTATTAAAGCTGTATAAAAGCTAGTAAAGCACAAAGTATTAAACAAAAAGAATTTACAGTATATAAAAACAGTATTGCCATAAAAATAGGGATGCAGGGAAAATCATTTAAAGCTCTGAAATCTTCAATTTTTTGTCCAAAATATATTGAAATCTTTGGAATATTTTGAGGAGGATTCAATTAATTTATTAAAAAAAAAAAATAGTTTCTTGGCAAAAAAAAAGTCCTATATTGTACATTTATAAGAAAGTGCCATAAATTGTATAGCTCCATGTGCAGGTGACAAATCACTCTTAATTCCTTACTGATTTCAGTAGCACTTACCTGTATCTTTCGGTACACTCGCAGGTCAGTCACAACAACCCTTGAGTGCACCCACAGGGCATTTTAAAATTAATGAATGCATAATCTATAATTTTTATATGTTATTAGTCCTTTAAATGTAATTTTTAATTGTTAGCCTTTTTTTTGTTTTGTTTTGTTTTTTAACTAAGGATGCGAGCCGAATCCAGCTTTTTTTTTGAAGGATTCGGTTTCGGTCGAACCGAATCCAAATCCTAATTAGCATAAATTAGCAAATGCTATATTTGGAAGGGTTAAATGGTAGGGGAAAAAATTTTTTAGCCACACGCTGCAATTTTTAACTAATTAGCATATGCTAGGGTTCGGTGCATCCCTATTTTTAACATTTATGTACAGCACTTTTTAAACTTTTATTACATTTTTAAACTTGTATTACTTCCCTTAGCAAAATGTTGTTCTGTTTACAACTAGGCTAACCTTATTTATGACACATGTATATTTAGCATTTGCAGTTCCATTTTTTTAACGCTACATTTTTGCTTTTGTGTGTATCCTTCCAAATTAAGTTTTAAAAATAATAACACATTGTGACTGCTATTATCTAAAAATGTCTTTCTGCACCTGGAACAGTACACGAGTTCTACAGGAAATTAGCCCAGCAAAGCATGATATCTAGTTAGTTCCACTATGAACTGAGAAATACAGCTGTCTTGTCTTTACCAAATGCCCTAATTAAAAACATATTCTTGCCCTACCACTTTAAGGGCAAAAACACATGGAGCTACTTAGTAGCAGTTACTTGTCATGGCTACTAAACACCAGAAAATACCCTGCCATTGACAATACAGAGAATTGCTCTGCTAAAACATTTGTAGAATTATCATAGACAGTTATCGGTAAATGACCAGCATTCTCTATGTTAGTAGCCATGACAAGTAGCTGCTGCAAGTGTGTCTTTACCCTAAAGGAACTGTTTTTGCAACGGAGCCGCACACACAAACATATGCGGGGGGAAGCTTACCCCATTTATTGTGACCACCTAACAAGTGTGTTTACCCTAAAGGAGACATATTGGATAAACCAGGGGTCCTCAAACGTCTTAAGCAAGGAGGTTCATGGCCCCTCAGACTGTTGGGGGGCCGAACAACCACACCTCCCATCCCCCCCTCAAACTATTTTCCTGCATTTACTTCCAGCACCCCACCACCACCACCACGCTCCGTCCATCCATCCATCCATCCGCTGTAAAAATGTCCCCTTTATTGGAGCTCCCTATAGATCCTCTCAAGTCCCTGTCTGTACATTAGATCAGGGGTGGGCATATCCTAACGGTCCCTGCCAGAAGCAAAATAGGAGGGGGATAGCCAATCACAGTCCTGCAGTTACACAAGCAAAGAGAGGCTTCAGTTCCCTATCAAGTCAGCTGCAGGAAGTGACACAGATGGGTAGGACTAGAAGGGTTTTTGGAGAAATTTTCAATAAATCAGCATGAAAAATTACTCTTTAAACACATTCCTTCTAAATTAAGATAAGTAGAATTCATTGGCACAATGTTGTTTTTCACACAATATGTCCCCTTTAAAGTTTGTTTGGGACAAGCCCATGTAAATGGGACTTTTCTAAGAGCCTAAAGGAATTTCTTCCCAGAATCCTGTTATGACTTATTTGCATAAGTATGAGGCGGTCTCCTCAACCCTTTTAGCTTGTTTGTGTATCCCCACTCCTGGCTCTACCTTAGCTGATCAGAAAACCCTGAATTACACTGATGAGCCCCAAGAAGGGCGAAACCGGTCTGTAGTTGGGAATCTGATCAGCTATTATTCTGGCTTTTGCATTGAAAACCCAGTGGGTAAGCATTAGTCTGTATGATAAACCCGTGTAAATGGGACAAGCCCATGTAAATGGGACTTTTCTAAGAGCCTAAAGGAATTTCTTCCCAGAATCCTGTTATGACTTATCCACAAATACATTTGGTATGTACAGTGAAAGTGCCTGCAGTTGATGTCCAGCAAAAAACACTGTGCATGTGGGGCCTGTAGTTATTAGCATATGAAAGAGATTCTGAGAAGGGAACAGCCCAACACAGTCTGACGCACATAAAACCCACATGTTCACTGTGTCTTTAAGCTGTCTCAAATCACAACAAAAGGGCACATTCTTTCTATTGCTCCCATATTTCAAATTTTATATTAACATTAATATTTGATTACTTTGACAACAAACATAAAACAATATCTTGGAAAAAAAACTTGAGATATAAATCTCAGGAAGCTGTACCAAGGATTGGATAGAATTGTTCATTCTCTTATTTAAAAACACTGGTGGCAATAACATTAGTTTTTGACAAAAAGGTTTATAATAGTGAATAAAATACCCCCTATTGTAAAATATAGGGATATTATTAGTCACTGAGTAATTCCATCCTCATATTGTACAACAGAGGGTACTTTATTTATTATAATATACTATATTATACTATACTATAATATTACTATATATTATATTATAATATACAAGTTTTAGTGAGTCATGTCACAGAAATTACATCACTAAGCTCCGATTATAACTGATGACATCACTAAGCACTGTTTATAAGGATATAATTTACAGTTTGGTCCCATAGGGAAATGGACAAACTGTAAATTATAAGATTAGAAAGGATAAAGCTGGTCACAAGAGTGGCAAATACCCAAAGAGAAGGTAGGCTACACAAAAAACTGATGGGCGTCACAAAAGGGTCATCAACTGCCATGTATTTTGACATTTACTGGTTAGTCAAAGTAACATATTTTACAATGGGATCCCAAACACTGAATCCACATTGTGGAACTATGGTAAAATCAAGGTAATTACAATGTGCCAATATGTCCCACACCTTGGCAGGATTTTTTAACCTTCCTGATCCACATGAGGCATGTTTCGACTTTGTCAACAGCTTTTATTAACTGGTGCAGGTCCAGATGGTCAGATATTGGTCAGAGAGGCGCCTGGTCTGTTGGCAGCTTTTATCAATTATTATTAAATAAAAGATGGATTGTAGAGGTTCAGTTTTATTGTTTCCTTTTTAAATTTCTTATCTTTTCAGACCCTCTCCAATTTATCTTCCTTTCTGACTTCTAAACTGCTCCCAGCTCCAAACTGGTTGCTTGTATAAACTATAGTATACAGCAGTGATCCCCAACCAGTGGCTCATGAGCAAAATGTTGCTCCCCAACCCCTTGGATGTTGCTCCCAGGAGCCTCAAAGTAGGTTCATATTTTTGAATTTCTGGCTTGGAGACAAGTCTTGGTTGCATAAAAACCCAGTATAATGCCAAACAAAGCCTCCTGTAGGCTGCCAGTCCACATAGGGGCTATCAAGCCAATTATAGCTCTTATTTGCACCCCCAGAAACCTTTTTCATGGTTCTGTTGCTCCCCAACAATTTTATCATTTAAATGTGGCTCACGGGTATAAAAGGTTGGGGATCCCTGGTATACAGACAGAAGTTGAAATACTAAGCCTGACAATGTCAGAAGAAAAATATAAATGTTAAAAACAACTTTATTTTAAAGTGGGTACAGTTTTGTTTTATACTCCAAATGCCCTGCACAAATATCCTAGCCCAGTCCTCACTAGTAACAATCTCCCACAGCAGGTCAAATGAGAGTCAATACCTCCTCCTCCTCCTCCTCCTCCCCCTCCCTCTACACACCTTGTCAGGTGATGCAAACCATTATTAAATAATATACACCTAACACAGGAAATGAAAAGAACCAAAAACAAAATAAAAAGGAAATTAAAGCGTCCCTTTTTCCAGGTAATTGGCAACCAGTAAATTAACACAAGCCAATTCATTCCATAACCCTGGAAATATAAATAAAACTATACATATTGGTTTTCATCATACAGGCAGGTATGTTAATATTTTGTATTATACAGCAAGGTATGCAGATTGAATCATGTTCCAAAATGAGTGTAATATTTAACCATTACACTACATGATCAGTGCAAAAAACATAAGATATTAGGGGGGCCCCACTGCAGGATCATACTAGGGCCCCTAAAGATTGGTTATAAGGTTTCTCCTTTATAAAAACGTATTTAAGTGTGCCACTTGCCCCCCTAGAAGCCCCAGAGTCTGCTTCCTCTAAAGTTACTCCCCAGAAAAGGGCAGAAAAAAGGGCTTCTTTGGTGCGGCAAAAATAGAGAAAACCAGAAGCTACTGATCTTTGGACGCTCAGTCCCACCCTCTCGCTCATGTGAGCTGCCAAATGTGTGACCCTGGACCTGGCTGTGAGCAGCGCTAAACGCTTCAGCGCCTCAGCGCAACTAGCGGCAAAGAAACAAGTGCAGCCAGTGGGAGACAATCAGCGGGCTGTGAGAGCGGGGGTCTCGCAAAGTATTCACGCAGAAAGCCGCTCATGGCCATCGCTACAAGTAGAGAGGCTTTCCCCAAGCTCTATGCTCTGGTGTTTTCACTCCTTTAGTACGTATTGCCTCTCGGACAGAGCTAATCACCTAATTTTCTTTCCTGAATAACAACTTCTTAGTGAATCCCCGGTCCCAATGATGGGTCTGGCAGGGGCACTACTGTACCAACTGCTGTCAGTCAGACATGGTTTCTCCGTCCCTCGCTTTGGGCTCTGCCAGCAAACCCCTGCCAACAAACAAGTACTTCCTAGTTACCCGAAATGTAATATGTTTCTTATTGCTGCAGTGCTTCCCCTCTTCAGTGTTACTTTCACTTCATACAGGACACTCTATATTTCTTTATACAGTTTATAACATTTCCGAGCCTCCTACTCCCACTGTGCTTTTGCATTTCCTTTCCTTCCCAGTAGCTTTTGCCTGTATTAAAACCAACCTTTCTCTTTCGGCGAATCTGACCTAACTATAAAGTTCTACGCCAACAAGCCTCCTTACCTTCGCTGCCATGCTGAGGATCCTGCTTATCGCCTCTGCCCCCGCACACAGAGCCACACAAGGAGGCTAAGCCAGCACCCAGTACTACCTCTTCCTGTCCCGGCCTCTCTATAGTGCGCTATCGGGCCTGCTTACTCCCTCTACTGCCCAGCGGCGCTGCCTGCACCTCTCCGCACTACGGTGTCCACTCTAGGACATCTACCTAAAAGTCTAAAGTGCGTCTTGTTTTCTTCCACACCTTAGTGAGCTGTATCGCTAAGAAATCTTTATCATAGTTCCCCCACTGCTGGTAACAGTTATGCGATCGCCTTGTGCATCGTTTCATTAGCGAATGGAGTCAGAAGAATAAAATAGAGCTCAGTTGGTTTCATAAACACATAATTTGCCTGCAAGCAAAGTACTAGCATACGGATCTTTAGCTTTTCCTAGATAAATTATAGTGTAAGGATATACAATTTTTCCACTGTTTTCAGCTAAGACATGCATTTCACACACAATTTCCAGCACTCCAGCTTGAACCAACAATAATGGCATTAGAGGCCAGGCTTTGGAGCCTAGACGAAGCTATATTATATTTTCCCAGTTATAGACTATAAACCAGTATTCTCATTCTGCTCCATTTGACAAAGAAAACAAAAATGAATGCAAACTATTCCTTCCCTAGAGGAAGACCAATGAGATGAGACTACAGTATATATAAATGTACATTCCTAATACATTTCTAATACCATACTCAAATACTCATACTCACATATTCATTCTTATACTCTTATTCTCACACTGAAATGCTCGCATAATCACATGCTCAATTTCTCATACACATCAAATTTACATATGCATACACTCATACATACTTATTCTCGTACTCTCATACTCACATGCTCATACCCACATACTAATAAACTCATACTCACAAACTCATGCTAATACTCTCATACTCACATACTCAAATCACATACTCACATTCTCGTACTCTTATACTCATATTCTCACACTCAAAGTCAGCAATCACTATAAAGCATGACCACAAATTCTACATTTTAGCAATATATTAAAGAAACACGTCAACCCCAAAAATATATTTTTGCCTAATAAAAGAAAATATAATTCTAAGAAACTTTCAAATATCAATTTATTGCAAATTATTAGTGCTTTAAAAGTTATGTGTAAATGTAATTGCTATAGAAAGCAGCATTTGCTGAACTCCTGGTTGTTACTTTTTAAACAATGTTGCAAGTGCCAGGCTCCTCCAGCAAGACAGGTCTGTAAAATCTGCTGGCGTTTGTTACACTGTTTCAAACACCAGTGTCACCAGGGCAGAGAATAGAAAAGGACAGACAGACACTGCTTTTAATAGCAATTATATATACAAATAACTAAAAAACCATTACAAATATATAATGAATGTATATTGCAAAGTTGCTTAGAATTAAGTTTTCTTTTATTAGGCATTATTATTTTTGGGGTTGACATGTCAACATGTGAAATTCAAATATTTTGTAAATACAGATAATAAACTATGTTTGTCTATATATTGCAAAATATTCAGACTGGCCAAATGCATCAAGTCATCCTTGGCGTAACTATAGAGGAAGCAGAACCCACTTCCTCTATAGCCACTCCTGTTTGTTACTTTTTAAACAATGTTGTAATTGCCAGGCTCTTCCAGCAATACAGGTCTGTAAAATCTGCTGCCTTGTGTCACATTGTTTTGGCAGTCTGAGCCACCAGAGCAGAGACTAGAAAGGACAGACAGACACTGCTTTTAATAACAGTTATATATACAAATAACTAAAAAAAAACATTACAAATATGTAATAAATGTATATTGCAAAGTTGCTTACAATAAGAAATTATTTTTGGGGTTGACATGTCCTTTAAGGGCTCGTACTCACAAGTGTTTCTTCCTGAGCTTTACCGCCGTGGCTTTCTCTGGGGTTCCACATCTGGGAAATACAAGCTCTAAACTATAACAAAAGGGAAAGTTGTTCTCACTATACAATTTTAAGTTATTAAGTGGAGGTTCAATGAAGGTGTGACCACAAAATTCATATAGGGTTGCCACCTTTGCCAGAGTCTAAACCCGAACAAAGGGGGCAGGGCAGATAACATTGAGGGTGGGGCAGTGATGTTGGGATTGGGCTCAATGACATCAGAAGTGTGCACAATGATGTCAGTGGGCTTATGATGCTGGTGGGGTTTTTGCATCATTTGATGCAATTTATTGTATTTCTGTCCAGTTTTCATAGCTTAGTTTTAAACTGGAGAGAAAGTTTTGAACTGGACAGCCCTTTGAAAAAAAATAGGATGTCCAGTACAAAGCCACATTGGTGGCAAAAGTATCTTTATCTATAGTCTGCCTGATAAGTAAATCCAATCCTTTAATTATTGGAATTGGATCTATCATATAGATATCAGTTATAAAGAAAGTTTTGAAATACAGCAATGCTAAGTTTAAAAAAAATCGAATTGATCGATTTGCTTGTTTTTTTGTTTTGTAATAATAAGAAATTTACTGTACTTGATGATAACTAAGCCATGTTTAGGTGATTATCTTAATATTTGTCTGGCATTTATTGGCCAGATTATTGTTCGGGTTTCACAAGGCTGAAAACCGAACAGACAGTTGAGACCCGAACAGGTGGCATCCCTAATACAGAAATAGAAAAAAATCCCCTGCTTTCATCCATTTCAATACATTAAGGATATTAAGACATTTTGTGCATAACGTTACTAAAAATGTACCTCCTCTTTAAACAAAACAGGGATTTTTGTTTAAAATTGTTTGTTTGTACATATATTGCAATATGTTCAGGCTGGACAACTGTGTCCAAGTCAACCCTGCTCTCACTTTCATCTGATTCATTAATAATATCATTAGCAATATCCTGCAACTAGAAGGTTTGCCAATGCCTGCCTCACTTACGGGGCTTGTGGTGCAAAGCTAACATTAGACAAGTTGCATATGTGGGGTTTTTGCCCCAGAGCCCCAATACCTTTATTTATGCCACTTGGGATTCGGTTCAGAATCTATGTATCTAAAATATTTACAGTTGCATTGAAGCCATCAATGAATATTATAAATACTTATAAAATAGTAAAACAAACAAGTAGTTGTATTTGTGAACGAAGCACCAAAACTATCAAACGCATTTGGTGAGAGTTTGCCAAAAAAAAAAAAAAAATCACAACATGACTTTTTTATGTACATCCAATCAGAAATCATAAGTTTACAATTAGTCTGAATTTTATTTATATTATATATTACTATATTTACAGTAATATGTGAATTAAAGACATTAAAGGACAATCAGTAGGCTTATTCTGGGATAGAACATACACTATATTTCATTTTCAGGTATTTATTCTTTATTTTTAAGCTGGCACGCATTATATTACAATACTGTAAATCATGCAAAGATCAGTATGACTGTGAAATTCGGGTTTGCAAGTATCTTGTCTAACTACACCACTAAAAACACCCTACTGCTCCACATACAGATCCAGTTGCTTCTTCAACGCATGTGCGAAGTTTGTCTTTGGAACAGAGTTTGTTTCTCCGTCGCATAGATGACGTAAGGGAAAAGAGCCGAGGAAAGCAGGAAGTATCAGTGAGCAGTGTGAGGTTGCTAGCGGAGCGGAAAAGACTCAAGGGTAAGGCTGTTAGGGTATATGGTTTGGTTATAAGTTCACGCAAATGTTAGGGAGAATTCGCGGGTCACTATCTCAGCCTCAGTAGATTGCGTTATATGTGTCAAACTACGGGAGAGCTGGTGCTGAATTACCCTTGTTTAAAAAATGACTTCTTTTTCTTCTAATATTGGGCCACATTATCCGTCCAGAGTAATAGTACTCGTTGAAAAATGAAATGATGACAACTAATACAATATGGCAAGAAAGAGTTCGCCATTTATTGCTCTCTCAGGCATAAGGCAGACTCTGTTTCACAGTAGTGCAAGGCTTTCATCTAAGCTCAAGAGAAGCATTTCTATATAAATAGTGGATTAGTTATTTATTGTCTCATTATTACAACTGCGCCACTTAGGGTAGCAACTGGCTGCAGGGTTGTTCACCTTCACATAAATGCAGTTGTCAGGGCAGATTAGGCCATTCGATGCAAATATGTAATGTATCTCTTTTAAAAAAAATCTCTAGTTTTTGCAAAAATGCCTTTCCTCCTGTTGATTAAGTTTACAAAAAGTACAAGGTTGTTTGCGATCAGAGACAGGGTTGTCAGGTTGGCAAGCTTTGCACCAAATTAGGCTACACTTTTTGAGCTATTCTATTTTTCATATTTTTTTTCTCTGTGCATATTGCAGTATTTGTGGCCTATTTTTTAAATGGCTTTTGGCAGATTTATGCTAGTTTTTTAAGTTTGGTAAGTATAGATTGTGTGTGCTGGGTTTTCTTGGAAGGGTTGAACTTGATGGACTCTGGCCTTTTTTCAACCCTATGCAACTATGTATCTATGTAATTTTGGCTGGTTTTGAAAATTAGACCTTGCAACCCTAATCAGACTACCAGTTTGCTATGGATGAAAATACTGGTGCTTCTGTTGTGTTACTGCCTAATGGCCTACTGCCAAATGAGCCTTGGTAAATAAAAGTTAAGCTCACATTGATATTGCACTTTTGGCTATGGCTTTACTTCTTGCACGCAATTACTGTGTGTGGTGTTAACAGGAGCCCTGTGCCCCCCGCTGACTAGGGGGGAGCAGGTATACTTTATACTTGCCGTGCCTCCATCCAGGGTAGGGACAGGTTGAACTGTAACACCCCTCCCTGGGAAACTCTGTACAGTCCTCCTTGTATATGGACTCCCTGCAACTTCCGGGACCTTGCCCCCCTTAGGGTGGTTGCTTACCAGGCAGTTGAGGATCCAATCCTTGAGGAATTAACCACTGGAAGTGCTGATTAACCAGATGAACTTGTTTACTGTATTCACACAGAGTACGTATGTATGTATCTCTTTATTTATAAAGTGCTACTTATGTACGCAGCGCTGTACAGTAGAATACATTAATACAAACAGGGGCTTATTAAGATAATAGATAAATACACAGTATAACAATAAATACAAGATACAGTTGCAATAACTTAAGAGTCAAAGACACAAGAGGATAGAGGTCCCTGCCCCATAGAGTTTACAATCTAGATCACAGAGTATCCAGTAGTATGACATGCAGGTTCATGTACTTCTTACTTCTCTCAAGAGACCCTCTCACTTAGGCTTATTCTCCTGTACTCCCGCAAGAGATCCTTTCTTAGGAGTTCTCCCTGGTACTCATGCCAGAAGACTCTCTCTTAGGGCTCTCCCCGGTACTCCCACCAAGAGACACTCCCTTGGACTCTCCCCGGTACTCATGCCAAGAATACCCTAACTCATGTCTTTGAACCTTATGTGATACCGTCCACAAGCAAGTTTTCAGCAGTGGGAGTAATGAAAATTCTTGTTTTTAAGGGAGCCAATTTACAATCTGCCTAAGGACTTTGAAGGGGCATTTACAACAACTATACAGAACGCATGTTTTTTGTGTTAATAGATTGAGGAACTTGCTTTCTTCCACTAGAAACAGAACGTTTTCACTATAAAGGGGTCTATATTGCTAATATTGCTAATTGAATAAAGTCCTGCTGGTACCACAAGACAACAGTGGCATGGCAAGTGGTTTTATACCTAAAGTGTGGTTGTGTGTGCAAACATGATTCCATTTTGCATTTATTGTAGATTTTGTTCAATGTTTTGCATTCTATTTGGTGTATAGACAACATAGTCGGGGATATCTGCCAAGTTTCTCACATTAATAAATTGACATTTTCCTACATTACTGGTATTAGTGTGACTGTTACATCCCTAATTTTGTGTGGGTTTTTTTTTTTTCTTCTTTTGAATTTGAATACTAACTACATGTTCATTCATACTGTAATTGGTTAAATAAATGGTTGATGTGTTCCCTTAAAACTGTATTTTGTATTTACTGTGCTTTACAAAATTAAATAAATGAAAAGTTTATATTCTTTAAGTTGTATTTTTTATGATGGATTTCAGTGTACAATTTAGTTTACCACTTGGCCTGACCTTAACTTGATACTGACTTGTACTTTGTTTTCTGTCCCAACACCAGCTGTTTTGTTTCTCCTTTACTTTTATAGACCTTCAGAGGGATAATGGCCAGTAGTCATCTTTCAGTGCATTTGGCCCTTCCCTTGCTTCTAAAGAAATTCTAAGCCTTTGTTCAATTTTATATTTACAAGGGAAAATCCTAGAAACTATCAGCTAATATCCTGTTGGGCAGGGTGAAGAGTAGAGGGGAAATCACTTGGCAAATTACATGGACATTGTCTGGCAGTATGTATCTAATTTGAGAGTGTGTTAAATATTCTATTAGTTTCCATAAGTGTCTGGCTCATAAAACCATTTGGCGTAAATATGCTGCCTTTTAGATATAAATTGATGCATTTATTTTCGACATGTCTATTTTTTTCAAGAATGTAGCAGCAAAAGAAAAAAGAATGGGAAGCAAGCTAATAATACTGATATCTTTAAAGGGGTGCTGTCATGGGTTTCATGGTGTATATTTTAATACTGGTTTGCAGTGTATTCTTAGAAATAATTTATTCAGCTATTTATATTTTCAAACTAATTTGTAAATACGCTGCCATCTCACTTTGTTATGCATTATCCCGTGCTTAGAAAAACAGTTTGGGTGTCAAGACCCATTACCTCTTACAATGTATAATGTATCTGGGGCTAAAGTGTTCTCTGCCTCTTACTGTATTTAATGTATTTGGGGTGTTTGTGCACTGTGCATCTCATTGTATTATATATTTATCACTGTATAATGTTGGGATATTGTTCTTGGAAGGCAAATGGTTCTTCAAAAGGCAATCCTCCACTGCACCTTCTGCATCAGCCATGGTGCTTTTCATTTGATGATATCAAAAGCAGATAGGGGTGTTTTTAAATTATGTGTAATTGATGCATTTGAAAACAGCATGTTTCCCTATAAAGGAATCCCTTTAAAATACATTAAAGGAGAAGGAAAGGTAAAAACTAAGTAAGCTTTATCAGAAAGGTCACAGAACCCCTGCACAGTCCTCTATCAAAAGAAACACATGATTTCTTGTCTCCTTTTTTGTAAACATGTTGTTGGGGTATCTGACTTCCTCTCTGGTGATTCTGGTGGCCAGAGTCTGCTTCTTCCTTCCCGTAAGAATGCTGAGAACTCCTTCCCCCCTCCTTTCGGAATGTGTGATCTGAGTTATAATGGCACCTGCTGTCTTAAGTAAATGGAGAAAGCTTCTAGGGCTCTTTACTTAGGTATGGCAGTGCTTTCTGCAGAATAAATATAGTGTTCTAGGTGGCACTAATGTGGTGAATGTATTGGCAGTAAAATGCCAAAATGACTTTCCTTCTCCTTTAAATATGTAAGAGGCAGTGAAAACTTTAGTCCCAAATACATTATGTATAGTAAAAGGAACTGGGTCTTCAGATCCCAGCTGTTTTTATAGCAATCAAACCATGGGCTCATGGGACATATTTTCCACCAGTGTTTTTCAGCCAACAGGAAAGTTTTTCAATCCTGTGAGAAGCATGTAATTAGTTTTAATGAAAATCATCCTATCGCCGCTGGTGCTTTTCATTAGAACTAATGATGGGCTCCTTGGCAGAGTTCATGTAATGATTAAGGGTGTAATATATGCAGACAGTTGCTAAGTGCAAGCATTTTTTTTCTGAAACAAGAACTACTTTTTATTTTAGATCTGGTATTCATTAGCAGTCATATCTTATTGCCAGGAATTGATCTAAACAAAGCAAAAAGCGCAAAAACTTCATGCAGTTTAACCACCCACGTGTAAAAAATGGTGAATGTCCTTAAAGGAGTCCTTGTGGAATGGTGAGTATTTCATAATTAAATGTTTATTCAGCGATTCATTTCATTAGCCTGCTACTTTTTCATCTGCTCCAGTGTTCTTCTCAGAAAATGTTTCCAGCCTTCAGGAGATATATATGTATAGATAATCACAAGAGATCACCACTTGCTATTGAGGGAGAGCTGGAAACACCTACAGTTTCTTGGGTGGGCGAGTGACACATCAAAGAGGTGGTAGTAGAGTCGGGCGGCTTACAGAAAATGCTGGAATGGAATGTGTCTGTTCCTGCATTCCCCTGTGGTGGAACACAAGAAAGAACCACTGCAGGGAAATGCAGGAACAGACGCTCGTGAGAACAAGCCCTAAGGTTTTTGCAAATTTTAGGGTGAAGGCACACAGAGCTACTAGTAGCCGTGAAAAAGTAGCTGAAAAATACCCTGCCATAGACAATACTGAGAATTGCCTCTACTAAAACACATGTAGAGACAATTATCAGTAAATAATCAGCATTGTCTATTGTAGCAGCTGTGACAAGTAGCTGCTACTAGTAGCTCTGTGTGTCGTCACCCTCAGGGCAGTGGCACACGAGAAGATTAGTCTCGTCGCGACAAATCTTTGTTACCGTGGGTGACTCCCACGGTCATCTCCCTGCAATGCTATCCCACTGGCAAGAATGTAAATCGCTGGTGGGATGGCATACGCGTCGCTATGATTTCCCGAAGTGATAAAAAAAAAATATAACAATAAAATTGTAGTCTCACAGAGTAAATGGTTTTTGGTTGTTGGGGTCAGTTACCCCCCACCACACAGACACACACACACACACACACACACACTTAAAGGCTTAAAGTTAAAGAAGGCAAGAGCACCCTTACTTGTAATTTTTTGGTGTAATGGACAGAAACTTGGACCTGTGCCTATATGGAGGCTTCTGATATGCAGCTTTTTTATGTTTTCTGCATATGATTTACAATTTCAGCGCAGATAAGGTGCTGACATAGTTAATACGTTTTATATTTGTCCCGAAAATTACCTTTGCAGAGATAAGGAAGGACTTATTGCCAGATAAACCATTTAGTCTAGAAACCCTCTTCATTTTAGAAAATTTAGAGAAATAGACAGGATTCTTGGTCAACATTTTCAAAGTATATGCTTGAGTATCACAAATGATCTAGTCATCTCTGCATCTCTAGGTAGATAACTTGGTCATAATGAAATTGTTTATACTTGTAAATGTTGATAATTCCTCTAATATAAGATTTGTATTAGAGAATTGGGATAGAATTGTAAAAAAAAAATAAAATAAAAATATATATTTTTAAAAGCCAAATGGAACTCAAACTGCCATGTTTGCAGCTTCCAAGTTTGGCTGCATCTCACTTTCGTTGGCTGTGTGACTTCCAGGTTGGATGGTGCTGCCAACCAGCGTTGATAATGTAAGTGACTATGGCCAAACACAGTGCTGTCAACGCCACTGTACAGCTCTTCACATCAGGAGCTTCTACTAGAGAGTTACATTTGGAGCTGTGTTATATGCAAATAAATATAACCCCACTATTGCCTTTTGCCTGGCTGATTCTCCTGAAAAATGTGCATTGACTAACATTTTAGTTATGAGTCACCTTTTTAACTCCAGTTCTGGATCTTATTACATGAGTTGGATATCTTTTGGTTTATGCCTGCTACGTGTAGTCTTCTAATATGTTTTTTTTTTCTCTGCAGTGATCCGGCAATGAAGCAATTTCTCCTATACTTGGATGAGACCAATGCCTTAGGAAAGAAGTTCATTATCCAAGACCTGGATGACACCCATGTTTTTATCTTGGCTGAAGTAGTTGCTATACTGCAGGAGAAAGTTGGAGAGCTGATGGACCAGAACTCTTTTCCAGTCACACAGAAATAAGGATGCTAATAATAGTTATGTATTGAAGGTTTTGGCACAGACTTCTCCAGATGTGAATTTTCAGTTTATAGTTTATCAAGAAACTTGTACAGTAACATTTACTATTACTTGACAATTTTTTACCATGTTGTAGGTAACTATAACAGATTTTCAGGTTAAGGCATAACCCATTTTTTGGATACAAATAAAACAATGGTTTTGATAAGTATTTCTTGTTTTGGAAACCATTTTTATTAATTTATGTCTATAAAGGTCTCATTCTATGCTTGCATGAAAGAGTAGAATTCAGAATACTTATGGGAACTTTTCTAGCTAGTCCCTTTTTGCTTTATGGCTCAGATTCTGCATATATACAGTGGATATAAAAAGTCTACACACCCCTGAAAAAAATGTCAGGTTCCTGTGCTGTACAAAAATGAGACAAAGATAAATCATTTCAGAACTTTTTCCACTTTTAATGTGACCTATAAACTGTACCACTCAATTGAAACAAACCTGAAATCTTTTAGGTGGAGCGAAGAAAACCAAAAAAAATAAAATCATGTGGTTGCATAAGTGTGCACACCCTTAAACTAATACTTTGTTGAAGCACCTTTTGATTTTATTAGAGCACTTTTTTTTGGGTATGAGTCTATCAGCATGGCACATTTTGACTTTGCAAGATTTGCCCACTCTTCTTTGCAGAAACACTCCACATCAGATTGCGAGGGCATCTCCTGTGCACAGCCCTCTTCAGATCACCCCTAAGATTTTCAATCAGATTCAGGTCTGGGCTCTGGCTGGGCCATTCCAAAACTTTAATCTTCTTCCGATGAAGCCATTCCTTTGTTGATTTGGATGTATGCTTTGGGTCGTTGTCATGCTGAAAGATGAAGTTCCTCCTCATGTTCAGCTTTCTAGCTGAAGCCTGAAGGTTTTGTGCCAATATTGACTGGTATTTGGAACTGTTCATAATTCCCTCTATCTTAACTAAGGGCCCAGTTCCTGCTGAAGATAAACAGCCCCAAAGCATGATGCTGCCACCACCCTGCTTCACTGTGGGTATGGTGTTCTTTTGGTGATGTGCAGTATTGTTTTTACGCCAAACATATTTTTTGGAATTATGGCCAAAAAGTTCAACCTTGGTTTCATCAGACCATAACACCTTTTCCCACATGCTTTTGGGAGACTTCAGATGTGTTTTTTCAAAATGTAGCCTGGCTTGGATGTTTTTCTTCGTAAGAAAAGGCTTTCATCTTGCCACTCTCCCCCATAGCCCAGACATATCAAGAATACGGGACATGTCACATGTCCACACAGCCAGTACTTGCCAGATATTTCCACAGCTCCTTTAATGTTGCTGTAAGCCTCTTGGTTGCCTCCCTGACCAGTTTTCTTCTCGTCTTTTCATCAATTTTGGAGGAATGTCCAGTTCTTGTTAATGTCACTGTTGTGCCATATTTTCTCCACTTGATGATGTGGATACCACTGTGTTCCATGGTATATCTAATGCCTTGGAAATTCTTTTGTACTCTTCTCCTGACTGATATCTTTTAACAATGAGATCCCTCTGATGCTTTGGAAGCTCTCTGTGGACCATGGCTTTTGCTGTGGGATGTGACTAAAAAAATGTCAGGAAAGACCAACTAGAGCAGCTGAACTTTATTTGGGGTTAATCAGAGGCACTTTAAATGATGGCAGGTGTATGCTGACTCCTATTTAACATGATTTGAATGTGATTGCTTAATTCTGAACACAGCTACATCCCCAGTTAGAAGAGGGTGTGCACACTTATGCAACCACATTATTTTAGTTTTTTTGGTTTTCTTCCCTCCACGTAAAAGATTTCAGTTTGTTTTTCAATTGAGTGGTACAGATTATAGGTCACATTAAAGGTGGAAAGAGTTCTGAAATGATTTATCTTTGTCTCATTTTTGTACAGCACAGGAACCTGACATTTTACCAGGGGTGTGTAGACTTTTAATATCCACTGTATATATAGCATAGGAATTTGCAAGATCAGGGAAAGTTTGGTTCTGTTTTATTTACAAGACTTATTTACATTTACTATAGTCAGTGGCTTAACTGCCATACAGCAAACAAAACTGTTTAGTCTGCCTTATTGTTCCCCTCTCCATCCCCTTCCCCACTCGCCACAAATGAAGGGGCGTGTGTGGGGGGAAGTTGGCTGAAGAGGCGGTGCATTTGAAAAATAACATAACAATACAAGTATGGTGTCTGTTTTGGAATGGTTGGTTCTTAATAAGTAAAACACTTATTTATGTGTAATATGTGTGAATTTTATAGTTAATAAACAAAAACTGTGAGTTGTGCCTAAATTCACACATATTACACATAAATAAGTGTTTTACTTATTGCACCGCCTCTTCAACCAACTTCCCCCCACACACGCTCCTTCATTTGTGGCGAGTGGGGAAGGGGATGGAGAGGGGAACAATAAGGCAGACTACACAGTTTTGTTTGCTGTATAGCAGTTAAGCCACTGACTATAGTATAGTCCAATAAAAGGTGTGGCACAATGTCTGGGAAATGTCAGTTTTGTTTGCCATATGGCAGTTAAGCCACTGACTATACTATAGTCAGTGGCTTAACTGCCATACAGCAAACAAAACTGTTTAGTCTGCCTTATTGTTCCCCTCTCCATCCCCTTCCCCACTCGCCACAAATGAAGGAGCGTGTGTGGGGGGAAGTTGGTTGAAGAGGCGGTGCAATAAGTAAAACACTTATTTATGTGTAATATGTGTGAATTTAGGCAGGGTTAGTGAAACTGGTAAGAGGGAAAGGGGTATTTTCTTGTTACAAAGGGATTAGGAAAGGAATGGAATGAGGAATGACTTTAACTTTTTAAAAATTGCCTTTGTAAGAATTTACTTAAAAGGCAGACTTGGCAATACCTTTTCTATGGTAATAGGCAATCATATACTGGGTAGTTTTAAACACAACGCCATCTGTTTATTTCACAATTGAGGTTTCCAAGAGGGAAATAAGTTATAACAGTGCACAATAAAAGTAACAACAACAGTTTTTGTTTATTAACTAGAACAAAATGTAAAAAAAAATATTCAGAAGAAAAATCACATTCTTTATTCAAAAAGTCTTGTGTTTACATTCTCTGCTCTCTTGGCTTCGACAGAGCCAGCTGATTAACAGACCTGGAGGAGAATTGACTAGTTTTATAAGTCAGACCCAGAGAACCAAAACAAATAAACACTGCGTTAAATTGCAACTACATTTATAACTAACCACTGAAAATATGTAATTAGTGTATTGTAAAAAGTAGCTTAGAATGACATTGTCTTTCATTTTGAAATAAAATTGCATTTGGGCGGAGGACAGCTTTAGGTATAAAAAAGTATATTTTACCTTTATGGAAAAAAAATGTGTCTCTCTTCTGTAAATGGAAATCGGCAGCACTGTCAAAGACTTAAGGTCGCAAAGCAAGCGGATCTTCACCTGATATACCCACCTACGGGTGGGCGATATCAGGCTAATTCAATGAGCCTATGCGGTCCCTGATCCGACTAAAAATCAAACCTGCCTGATTGAGATCTGGCTGATTTCAGGCCAGTTATTGGTCGGGCAGGCCCGTCGCTAGTGCCAATACATGCGCCGATAAGCTGCTGAATCGTTCTAAGGGACCAATTTCGGTGGCTACAATGATTCTGTGTATGGCCACCTGTATGGAGTGCATTGCCCTGCATTGTACACAAGAAGATGAAGATTCTAACAATGAAATTATGTGCAGACACATAAACACAGGACTATAACTGAGTGTTCTATAGTTCAATGGGTGGGGGAATAAACAAAGACCCCACTTCCTATTTACTTTACATGGGTATTCCCTACAGGCACCCAGTGCAGTCAAGTTACAGAAGCTTATTGCAGAGTGTTTTCTGTGATAAGTGCCTGTCAGTTGACTGCACTGGGTGTTAGTAATAGTTAAATGAAAAGTATATTTTCAGAATACATACTTACACAACAGTTAACTTATATAATAATAAGAGATGACTTGGTATTTACATATCAGTAAATATAGGTTCCCCTTAAAATGTATTTTAAGAGTTATTTTATTGCTCTGGTTTTAAAGGAAAGTTAAGAGCCACGCCACTACCAAAAGTCATATTTCACTATATAAAGTACTTTTTAGTGAGTGGTCTTATATATGTTAAGTCTGGCTGAACATAATGGTTGTCTTAAGTTGGTAGGGCTCATTTGCAAATCAGCACACAATTACAGCATTATTGCAGGTGCCCTCTAAATGGCACGTGCAATAACTTGACTTCAATTTTACAGTACTGTGGCAAATTAATGCCTGTTTTGTTAAATCACACCAGATAGCAGATGCATTTTTTTTATTGCACTTGTATGTGTGTGTGAATGGCATTACTTCCAACACACAGAACCATTACCAGCAAAGCACTGGACATGGGACAGTTGTGACACACATGTATTTTTTTACCTTTAAATATCTCTGCACCTCCAACACCAGCATCATAGAAGACTAGGCAGGCTGGGGCTTGGCTTTGCCTACTGCCCTACTAGTGTATGTGCTGTTCTGATAACCACAACCATGCTTTGGAAAATCTTGCAAATAACCACTTTTAACCTGTTTATGTTTCGCTGGTGCCAAACTGAGCACTGCTGCTCTGTCAGCATATATTTAGATTTTAGGCTCATTTACCAACACTGCGCAAATCTTCATTTGGGCAGCAATCCCAATACAATTTGAGTAGCTTTGTTCTGCGAGCTGCATGTGTAGAACAATAAACAAAACCTTTTTATTGGTTGTCACAGTTTACTGTACTGTACTGTTTACTGTATACTGTATTTACTAATCATTGTATTGAGAATAACAAAAGGCCCAAAATGTGGTTACCAGATTGGGAAAGACCCCCCAATGTCCCCACGTGTACAACTGACCTCATTGCCTTTTTAATGTTATATATATATATATATATATATAAGATGTAGTTCACCTTGAAAGCAACTTTTATTATGATGTAGAGACTAAAATTCTAGGTCAATTTGCAGTTGGTCTTCACTTTTTATTTTAAGTGTTTTTTTACTTTTAACCTTTTGGATTTATAGCAGCTATATGGTTGCTAGGGTCCAGTATACCCTAGCAACCGGGCAGTGGTTTGAATGAGAGAAAATAATATGAATAGGGGAGGGCCTGAATAGAAAGATAAGAAATATAATATGTTAGCTATAACAGTTTTTTACTACCAGGGTCAGTGACCCCCATTTAAAAGATGAAAAGTGTCAAAAGAAGAAGGCAAATTATTCAAAAACTACTAGAGATAAAAAAAGAAGACCAGCCGAAAAGTTGCTAAGTATTATATAATTCCATTCTATAACATGCTAAAAGTTAACTTTTAAGGTGAACAATGCCTTTAAGAAAAAATATGTGTTACAGTGAAAACTTATGAGTTAGTGACCTAATTTAGTTTGTGTGTTATATATTTTAAATGGAGTTATTTTGTTCCTGTGCAGGTACAATATGCAAGTGGCAGCACCTTACCTGATGTGTTTTAGAAAGATTAGCAGCTCAGGCACTGCTTCAAGGCATGAAAGGAACTGGAAGGATATTAGTAAGTACAGCAGAGAAAACATAGCTTCATCGTTAAACACTTGGTTGTCAGCTAGGAACCAACATGTGGGGCCATGTACCTTCTGTATCAAAGCCCCTTGACTTTTTCACAGATCATTTTCATTTATACTATAAGCCATGATTTAATATGTTATTCTAATTTTTGTGGATGCGGCATGCAGTGAAAACTCCCAATTCTTGTTAAATGGCATTACTGCAAAGGTTTCAGAAAAAAGCCTGTTTAGCATTCTTGTCACTTCTTCTAGACCAGCCGTTTTACTTTGATGGTATCTAAGTAGGGGTGCTTCTGGCTGTAGAGTTACCCATTCACATCCCCACAATTTAATCTGCCTCACACTAGATTGTTTTTTCACCTGTGCATAAACACAAATGAAGAAACCGGTAAATGGAGTAGATCTGCGCCAATTCACTCCATGTGTTAAGTGCACTGTTGCAGTGTTATGTATTTTTTCACCAAAATCTTTTCGTACAAATGCACGCCCTTCGGGCTCCAGTAATTATTATTGAAACCTCATGTGAGATTCCTAACTCATGCTGGGTTTGGGGTCTGTTTATCTTGTCATTTGCTTTTTTTTCCCCAAGTTGACTTTTGTAAAAAAATAAAAAGTTCGGCACCTAAAAGCTGCTGCTGAACTTTTTGTTTTTTACAAAAGCCTGCATGGGGAAAATAGCAAAGTTGACAAAATAATCAAGCCCAAACCCATTATGAGTTTGGAAAGTCTCAATAAGGTTTTAGTAATGATTGCTCGACCTCCAAATGCTCAAACATAAACAAACATAAATAGGGCCCCTAGAGCGGATGGGTGTTGATAAACCACTCTGACTGGCTAGTGGGATATTAGCCCAAAGGAAAATTACACAGGTTATGTACAATGCCCTACACAGTAGGCAAAATACACATGCTAGGTCAGCCAAGGATCAACTAAGGAATGGATAGAACTGTTTTTATTGCTCCCACAGTTCTTTCTGTTACAGGTTGGCTAAAGGAACCCCAGAAACAATTTTGGTTTGCCATACCTGTAATATGTAAATGTGCAGCTGTTAGATATATACTATATTTGAATGTTGCCTTTTTATGTAACCTTTTTTTTTTCTTGTAGGAAATGTAGTTAGGATTACAGGATCATTGTTTCTGGGGTATGTATATACTCTTTATTTCATGTGTATAGTTGCACTAACGAACATATTCACATGACATGCTCATGGGGGGCCAGGGCTGTAGTTCAGTGTGGTACTGCCCTAGGCACCAGTTCTCCATCTTCCCATGTTAAGGTCTGAGCATACACTAATCATGCAAAAGAGAGGGCCACTCTGGCCGATTTAGCCCCCCCAAAAAATACAATAAAACATATATGCTGCTGAGGGCTTCCCCCTCGAACTACCACCCTAGGCATGGGCGTTTGGGTGCCTTTATGTAAACAAATGCTTGGGAGGCTAAGGAAAAGTGGACTCTGTAGATAGTTGTTTTTGAATCCTTTTAATTGGGCTCTAAACAGGCATTTATTTGATCAACTGAAAGTATATAAGTAAAAAAAAAAAAAAGTTTGTTTTTTTTTCTGTTGAGAACACTGATACTGTATTCATGAGAAATTCTACAATTATTGGCTCAATTAAGGGGTTACATTTTTTTAGATATTCCAACCTTTAAGATCAAATTACGTTTTAAAAGGCCAACCTATAGTGTAAAAAAGTTTGTTTTAACCAACAGATCCTGCTCATTCTGAGCTTGTTCCACCATGAAGGCTTAAACATATGTATTTAGGGATAAACAAATTGTTTTCTATTTGGTAATTTTGTATTTTTTTATTATAGGGGATGTGTTTTTATCACATATGAAATTTTGTCTTTGAAGAAGTCTTTATCACTTAACACTCAAGCGGCACAGCAGGAGAAACTGAAATCCTATATTTATGTAGATACGTCTTCAATAGAGCAAAGTGATTTCCAGGGTGAGAGTCACATTAATAGTGTATGTTCGGAGTCATGTTTTTGGTAGCACGTAGCATGTACTGTATTATACTCGATTGGTAAAATTGCTAAAGAAGAAAAAATCGATCACATGAGTTTTAAAACACCAAGCTGTAGCCTGTCTTGGATCTGAAATTAGGCAATATTATTGCTTTTAAGTGGCATTAGGATAGGGTAATGTATAGGCTAGACTTTTATTTACTTTTTTTCTTTTACTGCTTCTCTCACACTGTGTACCTTCCAATGCTTTACAAACACTGACCCCAACTTCTCATAGGACTTAATAAAGTTCTATGTGCATAGTGCAATTTTTGAATGCAAACCTCCATGTTTTTATTCACAATGCCACTTTTTACCCCAATTCCTGCTTCATTGCTGGCAAAATAGCATACACTTGCTAGAATTTACCTATTTGGACATCAATTAGAATTTTGATAACTTTTGATAGCGTCACTTTTAGCACATTGTGTGAATTTGGGAATTAATGTTTAGTTCACTGGATAGAAGTTAGTAGCATAGGCACGACTCTCTAGCAGAGACCTGGAATTACTGTTAGGTCAAGTTTGCTTTTACTTCTACATTTCCCTTGTGTTCCTGTGCACAATTACAATTCACCGGTTGCATTGGCACAGAGGCAAAGATTCTAATAAGCATGTGCAGGTACCTTTGTTAATATTACCAAAAGTTGTGCACAGTTTTGTGTTATCAGGGAAATTCAGTTACCAGAGATCATTTGAGGTGAATGTTTTGACACAAGCTGCATGGTTCTGAGCTCATCAAGAATCAGAACTCAGAAGAAAGGAATTGCAAGGTTTTTGTAGACTTTTACATGGGAACATTCTGAAGGAGTATGGGAGTAAGAAGGGAGTTACTGGTGGGAGAGCATAGAGAGAGATCTCTTCGCAGCACAGAAAAACAAAGAAATGCTCTTACAGCCAAACTGGGGGCTCTGCCATCAAGGCCAGGTCAGTACTGACCAAGGGTAGCTTGAAACAAAATATACCCAAGTCAGGTGTGTTTTTTGGAATTATGGTACTAATAGTAACAGGATGATAATTGCTTCCTATAAAACCTCCACAGGGCAATCAGTATTATTTTTACTCAATGGCTTGTGTATACTGGACCATTCGAACTACTAGTTTTAGTACTACTACTAATACTAGCTGAACAATTGTGGTGAAGAGTTGGAGGTGCTCTGTGTGCAGGTTATAATAACTATTATTCAGATGATAAAGGTTCTTTTGCAGAAATATTCTGGCATCATTTAACAAGGGATATGTGAAGTACAGAGAGTTAAAGACTGCAAAATTTTGGCTTGTTGAACCCCATGTACAAAACAGTTGCACCAAGCACCAAGTTGAACCTCTAAGTAAAAGGATTTAGTTACAAAAAAAGACAAAACACAGCAAGATATAGACTGCAAACAGTATGCTACAATTTTCTTATTTTGTGTTTCTAGGTATCTCAGATAAGGTACGACGAGAGCTTCATAGAACAGCAAGGAGAGCATTTGAAGCATCAGCTAGACTCTTCAGAAGACCCCATGACAAAGGTACTTTCAGTACAGAACTCATTTTTTAGTATCCAGGTTAGTTATTTATTAATATTTGTTGAACTGTATAATATACCTTACTGTCCATTTCTGTAGTATGTTGTGGTGACTAACCTAGTTTGTTAGAAAATTAATTCCTTTATTTAGAATACAAACACATTATACTATCTTTAGGTATTTTTTAACCTAGGGACTGATTTATAAATATTTGGTTTTGCTGTAATTTGTATAAATTGAAGCAGAACAAATTGTGGTTGTTTGTGATTCCAACAATCACATTTTAGCAACACCTAAAACCCCCAAATTTAGTTGTATTGTGGCAAAATGTGAATATTAACCTGCCGATTAGTATTTTGTTTTCTGCTGTTTGGATTCTCTTGGTTCTCTTGGCATGTTAAATACCACATATGCATCCAAAAAAGTCTGTAAAAGACGTAGGAAGATGGGCTGTCTGGCGCACTCCATTATTATTTTAAAAGGGCACTAAATCAGTTCAGAATTCTTCTGTATTTGGGATACTGTATAAGTATGCTCTCAGCTCATAATGCGTGCTCTTTCTTATCCCAAATACATCCACACATCCCTCTTTTTACATGGCACCGAGACTATAGCTTTTTTAATAGCCTCCACCATTGGCAAAATACCCAGTCCATCTCCTTGCTGTCTATGCATTGCTGAGGGCATGTGAAATGTCATTTCATGAGGTTCTCTTCTGTCTCTGACTGGTTAACCTGACATTGACAGGTAAAAGTAAATAAACAACATGGTGATACCCACCACTATCTTTATGACCTGAGCAAGAATTATTGTTGGTGAGTGACTGGACAGCAGTGGGGTCTTTTCCCTATATTATTATGTTGGGTTGAAAACCCCAACATACTGTTCTTCGACTTTAGCTTATTCTTCCGCTTCTTCTTATTCTTTGCGCCCCCCATTTTCTAAACGCTACTCCTCCTACAGTTTTAGGGGTACAACAGCCAAACTCCCCACACATCTTCGCCCTATAGCGGAGCAGGTTGCTTGTGCTTTTCTAAGCGATCCGGCCCCCCGTCTTTTTGTGGCGCCGCTCCGAACCCCCCAATTTTCCCATTGACTTTGACAGGGAAGATTTTCAAACTGCTGCCACACTTACAGCTTTGAAGCTGCACCCCCCAAATTTGAATAACATAATAATGGGGTCACCCCGAATGAAGCAGCAACATTTGTTGGATGACCCCAAAGTGGGAGGGGCCAACAACAGCCAATCAAATTTTAATGATTGACTTTAATGGGGAAATTGAAACTGCTGCCAGTCTTACAGCTTTGAGGCTACGCTCCCCAAACTTGAATCACATAGTCATGGGCTCAGCCTGAATAAAAATATGATGATTGTTGTATGCCCAAAAGTGGGCGGAGCTGTGAACCACCAATCAGATTTTACCTATTGATTTGGCGGAAATTCAACCTGCTGCCTGTCTCACAGTAATAACGTGGGGGTCCCCAAACTTTTTACATTTGGTCACTAGGGAACTGCAGTTTAAGTTTTGAAAAGTGGGTAGAGCCACCAAAAGCCAATCAAATTTCATCTATTGATTTTCAATGGGAAATTCAACCTGCTGCCATTCTCACAGTATTAACACCAGGGTCACTAGGGGGCTGCATTTTTAGGTTTTGAAAAGTGGGCGGAGCCACCAACAGCCAATCAAATTTCATCTATTGATTTTTATTGGTTTGATGCCAGATTTTCCAAACTTTGCACAGTCAGTCACTGGGTGACTACGCATTCAGGTTTAAAAAAAAAAAACAAAAAAAAACCCCGCAAAGTGGGAGGGGCAAACAGCAGCCAATCATATTGTACCCATTGACTTTTATGGGGAAATTGAAACTGCTGCCAAACTTACAGCTTTGAGGCTACACTCCCCAAACTTGAATCACACCGTCATGGGCTCAGCCTGAATGAAAATATGATGATTGTTGGATGCCCAAAAGTGGGCAGAGAGCCAATCAGATTTTACCTATTGACTTGGCAGAAAGCCAACCTGCTGCCATTTTCACAGTAATAACACCGGGGTCCCCAAACTTTGCAGAGTTAGGCACCAGGTAACTGTGTTTCAAGGTAAGAAAAAGTGGGCGGAGCCACCAACAGCCAATCAGAGTTTACCTATTGACTTTCAATGGGGAAATTCAACCTGCTGCCATTCTCACAGTATTAACCCCAGGGTCCCCAAACTTTTCACAGTTGGTCACTAGAGGAGTACAGTTTTAGTTTTGAAAAAGTGGGCGGGGCCACCAACAGCCAGATTTCACCTATTGAATTTTATTGGTTTGATGCCAGAGTTCGCAAACTTTGCACAGTCAGTCACTGCGTGACTTTGTACTCAATGTTAGAAAAAGTGGGCGGGCCGCCAAAAGCCAATCACATTTCTTTAATTGTTTTCAGTGGGAAAATTGTAACTGCTGCCATTCTCACATGTTTAATGTCAGGGTCACTGGGTGACTATGTTCCAAGTTTAGAAAAGTGGGTGGGGCCAACAACAACCAATTAGATATCCCCTATAGACTTCATATGTTTAAATTTAAACTGCGGCCATTCTTTAAATATTAATACAAGTATAGGACCCATTATCCAGAATGCTCGGGACCAAGGGTATTCCGGGTAAGGGGTCTTTCCGTAATTTGGGTCTCAATACCTTAAGTCTACTAAAAAAATCAATAAAACATTAATTAAACCCAATAGGATTGTTTTGCATCCAATAAAGATTAATTATATCTTAGTTGGAATCAATTACAAGGTTCTGTTTTATTTCTACATAGAAAAAGGAAATCAGTTTTAAAATTCTGAATTATTTGATTAAAATGGAGTCTATGGGAGACGGGCATTCCGTAATTCGGAGCTTTCTGGATAACGGGTTTCCGGATAAGGGGTCCGATACCTGTACTAAGGTCTCCAAACTTTGCAGAGCTAGTCACCTGGTAACTACAGTTCAGAGTTAGAAAAAGTGGGTGGAGCCAACAACAGCCAATCAGATTTTACCTATTGATTTTCAATGGGAAATTCAGACTTCACCTATTGAATTTTTTTGGTTTATATTTAAAATGTTGCTTTGCTCAAACTATTTATGTCAGGGTTCCCAAACAAGTGGGAGGAGCCACCAACAGCCAATCCATTTCCACCCATTAGAGTTCATTGGTTTATATTTAAACTGATGCCATTATTTAAATATTAATTCTAGGGTAGTTAAAGTTTCCAGAGTTAGTCACTGGGTATTTGCCATTCAAAATTTAAAAAAGTGGGCGGAGCCACCAACAGCCAATAACATTTCACCTATTTACTTTCAATGGTGAAGTGTAAAATGCTGTCAGCCTCACAATGAATGCCTGAGTCCCCAAAATTTGCAAAGTTGGTCACTGGGGGACTGTAATTCAAAAATAGGAAAAGTAGGTTGGGCCACTAACAGCCTATCAGATTTCATCCATTGAATTATATTGGTTTAAATTTAAAATGCTGTCATTCTCACACTATTTATGCCAGGGTGCCACTGTTTGTCACTGGGTGACTTCGACTCAAGGTTAGAAAAAGTGGACGGAACCACCAATCACAATTCACCTATTGACTTTTATTGGTTTAAATTTTAATTGCTGCCGTTCTTTAACTATTAATCCTAGGGTCCCTAAACTTCGCAGAGTTAGTCACTGGGTAACTGCAGTTCCAGGTTAGAAAAAGGGGGTGGAGCCACCAACCGCCAATCAGATGTCGTTGACTTTCAGTGGGGAAATTTAAGTTGCTGCCATGCAGACACTATTAAAACCAGGGTCCCCAAACTTTGCACAGTGGTTTTTACTGTATAACTGTGGTCCAAGGTCAGAGAAAGTGGGCAGAGCCCATTCAATGACTTCATGTTTTTCAACCCAACATGAAGTTTGTTCTCAAACTTCCCTTTCTAGTTTACTATTGCAGTTCTGTAAAATAGTAAATATGCATTTTGTGTTTGGAAGAACTCTAAAGAATAGTCTGAGCAATTATAATTATTCTATATTGTCTTTTCTACAGTGCTTTACAGAGAATAAATGTTAATTATTGCAGCAGTGGAGATTACAATCATCATCAACTAGGCTAACTGTTATTAGGAACCAGTTAACCTGTTGTTATGTTCTTGGTGAATGATAAGAAACTGAATTATCCAGACAAAACCTGCATAACTCCAAACAACCAGGGCCCCACTGCTACAAGGTAGCACTGCTAAACACTGTGCTGCTCTAGATCCAAACGGTCCATGCTAAAAGCACCATGCAGTGAATACAACTAAATAATGCCTCCCTTTTTTTTTTTTTTAGAGCAGTACAGCTTATCCAGTATGGAAGATCATGAGTGGGTCCAGTGGGTTTTAATGAAGAACGCACAGTCGCAGGACAGAACAGTCCGTTTGAAAGCAGTTGAAGAAATGGCTGGAATACATCACTGGCATGGTACTAATTATACTTATGTTTCTGACAATGTTTTATCCTGTTATGCCTCACAATTGTTATTGTTTCCATGTCCGCAGCACCAACTGGGCAGTTCTTGGTTTGTGTTTGGCTGCCTTTCAAAAAAACAGTTGTTTTCAAGTTTTTGTTCTTAAGATTTATTTCTAACATAAAACAAATGTGTTTAGCCTGTATTGGAAATTATGGGTCACTCTGGTATATCTACTGTTGTTTTAGATTAGTCCCATCTTTTTTTTAAAATTGTTTTTATTGAAACAATAACAAATTAAACTAAGGCTGATCCTACACGTGGCATTTTTACGCTGCGTATTTTCTAATTCTCTTGGCGGCTGAAAAACGCACAATATCATCATCCATAGAAATAACTTGATTTTTCAAGCGTTTGCCGAAATACGCTGTTATTTGCACAGCAACCTATTCCTATGTATACACAAAGGCAGCTGCCAGACCTAGCGGAAATACGTGGCGTTTTTTACTATTTCGCACTGTTAGCACCATGCGAAACGGGATTTGCTACGTCACCAGTACTAGGCTGAAAAACGCCATAGTCAGGGGCTGTGTGGCTTTTGCAGTGTTTTTAGGCTGAGAAAATACGCAGCGTAAAAACGCCACATGTGGCATCAGCCTAACATCAAGTTTCAGGTGACATCTGAAATCATTATCAGGTGTTAGTCAGTGCAAGGTACATACAGTCAATTATTTCAAGTTGTCATAGAATGGGGACCATATCTTATCCCATATTTGAGTACAGCCCATGTGCATATATGTTAACTGAGACAGTGGGACTGTTATTGACCTATCCTATCCATTGCATTTTAATTGGAGGTTGCTCAATTTTCCATATGAGTGCAATTAGTCTTTTGGCCTGGATGAATAAAAATCAGAGCAGGGCCCACTCTGCCAGAGTGGGGGCAGATTCTTCCACTTGATTCAACAGGAAAAATATTTGTTCTAGGGTTATAATTAACGCTAGGAGATGGCTAACTTCCTTTGTCACCTTCGCCCAGAATTTCTGAATAGGTGGGCATTGCCTTACCAAATGTATGAAATCTGCAGGGGAATGATTGGATTTGGGGCATATGTCAGGAATAGCAGCTTTTATCAGGTGAAGTCTATAAGGGATTAAATAAGTTGTATGGAGATATCCAAATTGAATCATTTTATCTTTTGCACATATTAAAGGGGCTGTTCACCTTTGAGGTAACTTTTAGTATGATGTTGAGAGTAATATTCTGTGATAGTTTGCAATGGGTTTTCATTTTTTATTATTTGTAGTTTTTAGTTATTTAAATTTTTGTTCTGCAGCTCTCCAGTTTAGGCTAATGCCACACTATGCGTTTGGCGTATATTTTCGAAAATACGCGCCATACGCTCCTATCTGTGCCTGCACCCGAATAAATGGAATACTCTCGGGTGCAGGCACATGTAGTCGACATCCGCCAAAAAACACAAGACTTCCCATTTTCAGCAGATATCGGCTACATGTGCCTGCACCCAAGCGTATTTAATTCATTCAGGTGTAGGCACAGGTAGGGGCGTATTGGAGCATATTCTTGGCAAGTGGTTTTCGGCTTGCTGAGAATACGCTTCTTACGCTCCGTGTGGCATTAGCCTTAGCGTTTCAGCAGCTCTCTGGTTGCCAAAGTCCAAATGACCTTAGCAACTAGGGAATGGTTTGAGTGAGAGACTGGTATATAAATAGGAGAGGACATGAATAGAAAAATGAGTGCTAAAAAGTAACAATAACAATAAACCTGTAGCCTCACAGAGCAACATTTTTCTGGCTGCTGGGGTCTGTGACCCCCACTTAAAGGACATGTAAACCCCACACACAAAAATTAAATCAGTGAACAGCCTCTTTGAAATCTTTCAATACCTGCCACTCTGGTTGTCCAGAGGTTAATAGTAAGGCTGCAACATCTCCTTAATCACTTAGATTTCCTTCTCCTACTGTAACCCGCTCGCCCCCCCCCCTCGGGAATTTGCTTTGATTTCTGACTTGCCAGACATGCTCAGTTGTTGTAAACTCAGATTACTAAACACGCCCCCAGTCTAGCAGACAGTGAAGAGATGGCATTGCTGGTTCCCATAGAAACTCAGCTCTAGCTGTCTGCTTTAATTTTTTTCTCCTAACCTCCTCTCCTGAGCTAAGCTCAAACAAAGCAGAACTTTTATCAGACATTTCTGCCTGTATGAGCCTGTATTCTTGATGAAATGTATGCTGAATAAGGGTCTGTGTGTGTGTGTATGCTGTTTGCAGATTTAAATGTAACTGATTATGTATCAGAGGAAAAATAGCCACCGGGTGAAAGCTGCTATTTGCTTTAGGAAAATGTGATGGTGCTAGCAAACAGAGGGGATATATGCAGTACAAATGATGCCATTTGGGTGGGGGAGACATTCCCAACTGATATACATTGTAGGCAAATGTAGGCTTTACATGTCCTTAAAAGCTGCAAGGAGTTATAAGAAGACAGTAAATTGTTTAAAAACTATAAAAAAAATAAATAATTAAAACCTATTGAAACGTTGCTTAGAATTAGGGATTATATAACATACTAAAAGTTCATTTAAGGGTGAATTACCCCTTTAACACAGTGTTGTAGGATTCAAGGATGTCTTTCCACATTTCGGGGGTGCGATGGGGCACATTTCTTGAATTTTTTGGTGGACATGGTCTCCGGGTTTATTCAACAGAGAATAAAATTAAGAAACAAGTTTAAGAAGGGTGGGTTCTGAAACTATTTCCTCAAGGCACCGAGAGGTATAGTCAATTCAAATTGGGCACAGGATGATGTAATTGGAGGAATCTAAAGTACATTTTATTCAGCATTTTAAATTTGACTTTGAGGGTGTTAAAGGTGAGTATTTTCCCTGGGTATTTAATTTGATTGTTAGCCCACAGCTGTGTGTCATGGATGGACCATAACTGGGGGGGAGTTGTGGGTTATGCATCCTGAGTAGTAGTTTTCTCCCCCCGGGGGAAATATTGTAGGGCTGTTCTCCAGATTTGCAGTGTAGTTTTCAAATGAGTCCCATTTTTAGTTGCAGCATTAATATTTTGAAACCATTGTTTACTGTTGCAGACTACCAGTACCGCACTGTGGCACAAGCATGTGATAAACGAACCACCGTTGGTTTAGCCCGCAGCAAGAACACAGATCTTAGATTTTTCCTTCCACCACCCGCACTGCCAAAAGTTGATGATGTAAGTACAGCAGAAATACAGTAGAAACACTATTAGAGTTACACCAAATTCTGAACTCTTATATCTAAAAAGTTTTTACCTCATGACAAAATCTGAAAACTAATTATAAAAGACAAATTCACAAAAGTGGAGATAGAGGTTTGTGAATAAGGTGGAAAATCCAACAAATCTATCTCCACTTTTATTTTGTCTCAATATCACCACTTTTGTGAATTCCCCCCATTGTCTTTCTCTTTCCACCAGTCTTCTCCAAATGACCAGCCATTACTCTTGTTGTTTTATTACAAGCCAATAACCTGTCCTGGCAGGCCTGGGTATAGTTTTATCAATGCCAAACATAGCAGGGAACAGTTCCTCAAAACATATGTATCTCTCTGTACTAAGCATAAAACAAGATGCATTTATTAAAGGAATTCTTGAAAATTTAATTGCAATGAGTTTGCTAAAATGTTTTTTAAACGGATTCTAATCTATATCCTTACTGCATTTATACAGAATTATTCTATAGAATATGGACTCCGTCAACTGCTTTCTTCTCTACCTCAAACAGAATTAGACCAATGTGTAAAATACTTAACATCACTTGCCCTAAGAGAGAGCAGCCAGTCAATTGCAGATCAAAGGGTAAGTAAAATTCACTGTACGTTAAAGTTTGTTTTTTGCTTTAGCTTTTCTTCATGTTACAGTTAAAGCTGCATTATTTTTGGTCATGTGATCTCTGAGGGAACACGCAGTCCACAGAATGGTGACTCAAGGTAAAAGATGTAAAAGGGCAATATTTACTTATATATATTCCAGTTTAGTGAGACTCTTTAATAGGTCACTTTACAAAATATAAACCATCTGTTGGTTAAGTATTCATTCTGGGGGTGTAGTTTCGCTTTAAAATGCATTAGTAATTTAACACAACCACATGTCACTCCTGTGACTACAGTTTTCTAATTCTTACCAACTTTTGTTTCCTTAACATATACAGTACTCTTTCATTGCTGTTTAACACACGGTTAAGAATAATTAATAACTTGTAAGTGGTTTAACAGAGAGGGCTCTGGTGCTTTGGAGGGAATGGACTTCCATATGCTGAAAGTCTCAGCTCTGTGCCATCGGAGAAAGTTGAGTTGTCAAGTTTACAAGCTTTGTTGAAGCATTCTAAGGTAATGTAAATATGCCATTGGTTGTTATGGGTTAAATACATAACCCAGTTAAATATGACATTTATGTTTTAGCTTTATCTGGATATTATTATACACTTAGTTGTCTTTCTGTGGTTAATGCATCATACAGATCCCTACTCACTGTGTGAAAATAGTGTCAGGTGGAGGACTGCAACTGCTGCAACGAATATATTTGCTCCGAAAAGATGCACAGAAAATACAAAGGACTATAGTGCGTATCATTGGTAACTTGGCCTTGCATGAAAATCTACATTCTGAAATTGTTGACTCAGGTAATTCAACAGTTATATAACTTGTGTAAATAACTTAATATAAGTGTAACATGTTGTGTTATGGATAATGCATAATATAACCCACCGCAACCATCTAAGGGATGTATTTATTAACATTGGAGACAATCCATAGCAACCAATCATCAGTTACATATGAACTACAAGTTAGAATACAAAAGCAAAGATCTGGTTGCTATGGACAACATCACTGATGATTTTTTTCTCCGATGTTAATAAACATGCCCCTAAGAATAAGAACATCTTTGTAATTTGGATCATAAATTTTACTAATGCGCATATTATGTAATGTAGTTTTTGAGCACTGTAAAGTCAACTTTAGAATTTAGTGATAGCTGTGGGGTATGTTGACCTTACAAGTAGAATAAATTGAAGATTGACACAATCTTCTTGCCTGGTGGGTGGTCATTGATTCCTTTTTGATCAGAGGACTTTAGTCCCCTCTTGCAACACTCTGCTAATCAATGAAACAAATTATATTTTGGCATTACATAGGGTACAACCAAATTTAACAAAGCATGTATCTCTAAGGGGTTTCAAATGTGCATCATTGAGCATTTGTCAGTCAATGGCTGATTTTCACTCTCATATCTCATAAATTATATGTTTGGTCTACAACTGGAAAATGACTAACAACAAAAATATAATGTTATGTTACCATGCATTGATAAAAATTGTGTGTATGCTTCCAGAACTAATAAGCTTCTGAGTAGCAATAGGGGCAGCAATTCATATTAGATAAGACACATGCTTATAAATCAGATAACAGAAAATATGTAGAAAATTCAATGGTTTTAATTTATACTGAGGAAAATTAAAAGGGCTCTCAGAACTCTTTTGTATAAAATAGGACATTTGTTGCCAACAAATAGTTTTTTCATAGGTGCTAGCTGAACAGGTAAAATATCAACCTATCATGTAACTTGTTCTTTAAGCACCAAATACAAAATATATCAGATTGATCCTGCACCCTTGTTGGCATGTTACCTTCCTTGAGCCTTTGGTAAAGCTGTGGATGGTTTTAGTTCTAAAAGGGTGTGGCATAACATTTGTTATTCTCACAAGAAAAAGAAGCATACTGTCTCGGAAGTAATGTTGGTCCTTTAGCAGATCTATAGATGGTGGATTGTCTCATATTATTCTCTGTCTAAAATTTGTGCAGGTACCATTAATTGAAAACCAATGTGCTAAAAACGTTTGAAAAAAAATCCACTCATTAAATATTATACAAATTCTAAAAAACACAAACATGCAATTTCTATACTAGGTGTGCTTATAACTGTGTGTGTTTCTTTCATTAAAGTAATGTACTATTGCATTTTCCTCAGGCTGGATTCCTATACTGGCTGAAGCAATGAAGTCACCTTATGTTATTCAGTCATCTCATGCAGCAAGGGTCCTCGCCAACCTGGACAGGGATAGTGTAAATGAAAAATACCCTGATGGAATATATGTTCTGCACCCCCAATATCGCAGTAGGTGAGGATGTGTGTAGGTTGCCTGTTTATGCTATCCCATTTTAAAGTAATACTCCCATGCTTCTACTGCCAGGTAGATGACTTAACAAATTTGCATTAAATTTAATCAGTTCATTTATGTGTCACCCTCTTTTTAACACCAGCCTAGATTCTCTACATTTAGATGGAAACATGCATTCTGAACAATTTGTCCTCTCAAGTTACTTGTTTGGATGCCTATAGGGTTAAGCAAGGAAATATAATATAGGACAGAGAAGAACAAGTGAATTAAGCAAGATAAGTGACAACTGAGAGGAGTTTAGTAACTATGAACAGTAGACAATAAGCAATATGATCACTGGTGAGTTTTATATAAAAATGTAAGTGATGTATTTTGTTAAAAATAATGGCATAGGTATGAAAGATTGTGTAACACTCCCCTCTTGCATTATCCTCAAGTTATATTAAGCTGGCCTTGTTTTGTAAGTCTTAATAGCATTTTATTAAAAAAATTAACTCTGTTGTGCAGTCTTTCTTATGTTAAGTTCTCTCTACAGCCAGCCTATTAGGGCTGACATCCTCTTTATTCATGGCCTCCTGGGTGCAGCCTTCAAAACATGGCGTCAGCAAGACAGAGATGAACCTTTGGATGAAAGTGCTGCCCTCGAAGATGACTATACAGAATGCTGGCCAAAGGTTTGATTTATTACATTCTGTATTTATGCAGTAAGGAAGAACAACAAAATGAACCCTTATTAGAAGCGAAACAATGATATAGGGTTTATTTAATGTTTACCTTTTTTTTTTTTAGTTGATTTAAGGCACGGTAATCCAAATTAAGGAAATACCCCTTATCCGGAAAAGCCAGGTCCTGTACATTCTGGTTAATAGGTACCATACCTGAGAAATGCAAATAGAGAATTTGAATCTCTCCAAATAAGCAGATAAGGGTACTCATATTTAAAAGAATTTTAACGTTAAGGCTTTGGGTTGTGTAAACCCCCAAAAATAAAAACTGCCAGAAATAAATATACATTTTTTGGGGGGGTTGTTGCTGCAGAATAGACTGATATATATCATGATTTAGCAATAAGTACTAGTAATACTAGTAACCGGACCAACAGAAACTTTTGTGCACCCCATGCTGAATGCTTTACCTTAACACCAACATAGTAAGATGCAATTTTGTAAAATCAACTAATAATGGATTTTATTATAGATTTGTATGAAGCATTTTCCATCCTAAAGGTCAGTTAAGGATGTGTTCAATTGGTACAAAGTGGAAACACACTTATATGAGGTTCCACCAACCTCTTTAAAGACTTAAAGATCTTCATCATTTTGTCCCCTTGTTACTAAAGTGCAGTACTCTCCAGCAGAGACCTTGATTAGAGATACACTTACCAAGCCATTACCCAAAAAGTGTCATGTGGATTTCATCAACGTAATGAACTTTGTTATAGAATTTTTATCTGTGTTAGGCTTTCATCTGTATACAATAGCATTATATCATTTTTCAGTTAACATTGTAGTTGTGATGAGTATATCTGCAGGGAAGGAATACCTTTAATTATTTTTATTACTCCTTTATTCTTCCTAAAATTCTACCTTCTTCATATATCTTATGTCTCTGTTTATTAATTTAGAATGCCAGTAAACATAGACATAAATTAATAAAATAAAAAAGCCACCTGTCTTGTAAAAGCCACTGTCTGTAGAAATGTACAGGCAATCATTTATACAGTGGAGGAAATAATTATTTGACCCCTCACTGATTTTGTAAGTTTGTCCAATGACAAAGAAATGAAAAGTCTCAGAACAGTATCATTTCAATGGTAGGTTTATTTTAACAGTGGCAGATAGCACATCAAAAGGAAAATCGAAAAAATAACTTTAAATAAAAGATAGCAACTGATTTGCATTTCATTGAGTGAAATAAGTTTTTGAACCCTCTAACAAAAAAAGACTTAAAAACCCTTGTTTGCAAGCACAGAGGTCAAACGTTTCTTGTAATTGATGACCAAGTTTGCGCACATTTTAGGAGGAATGTTGGTCCACTCCTCTTTGCAGATCATCTCTAAATCCCTAAGGTTTCGAGGCTGTCTCTGTGCAACTCTGAGCTTGAGCTCCCTCCATAGGTTTTCTATTGGATTAAAGTCCAGAGACTGACTAGGCCACTCCATGACCTTAATGTGCTTCTTCTTGAGCCACTCCTTTGTTGCCTTTGCTGTATATTTTGGGTCATTGTCGTGCTGGAACACCCATCCACGACCCATTTTCAGTTTCCTGGCAGAGGGAAGGAGGTTGTCGTTCAGGATTTCACGATACATGGCTCCGTCCATTTTCCCGTTAATGCGAATAAGTTGTCCTGTGCCCTTAGCAGAAAAACACCCCCAAAGCAAAATGTTTCCACCCCCATGCTTGACGGTGGGGACGGTGTTTTGGGGGTCATAGGCAGCATTTTTCTTCCTCCAAACACAGCGAGTTGAGTTAATGCCAAAGAGCTCTATTTTGGTCTCATCAGATCACAGCACCTTCTCCCAGTCACTCACAGAATCATTCAGGTGTTCATTGGCAAACTTCAGACAGGCCTGCACATGTGCCTTCTTGAGCAGGGGGACCTTGCGAGCCCTGCAGGATTTTAATCCATTGCGGTGTAATGTGTTTCCAATGGTTTTCTTGGTGACTGTGGTCCCTGCTAATTTGAGGTCATTAACTAACTCCTCCCGTGTAGTTCTAGGATGCTTTTTCACCTTTCTCAGAATCATTGACACCCCACGAGGTGAGATCTTGCGTGGAGCCCCAGAGCGAGGTCGATTGATGGTCATTTTGTGCTCCTTCCATTTTCGAACAATCGCACCAACAGTTGTCACCTTCTCTCCCAGCTTCTTGCTAATGGTTTTGTAGCCCATTCCAGCCTTGTGCAGGTCTACAATTTTGTCTCTGACATCCTTGGACAGCTCTTTGGTCTTTCCCATGTTGGAGAGTTTGGAGTCTGCTTGATTGATTGATTCTGTGGACAGGTGTCTTTTATACAGGTGACTAGTTAAGACAGGTGTCCTTAATGAGGGTGACTAATTGAGTAGAAGTGTCTAACCACTCTGTGGGAGCCAGAACTCTTAATGGTTGGTAGGGGTTCAAAAACTTATTTCACTCAATGAAATGCAAATCAGTTGCTATCTTTTATTTAAAGTTATTTTTTCGATTTTCCTTTTGATGTGCTATCTGCCACTGTTAAAATAAACCTACCATTGAAATGATACTGTTCTGAGACTTTTCATTTCTTTGTCATTGGACAAACTTACAAAATCAGTGAGGGGTCAAATAATTATTTCCTCCACTGTACAGGCAAAAGTTGTATTGACCAGCACATCCTCTTCCTATAGTAGACCATTGGGTGGCACAGGACATAGATACCATTATGGGTAATGACTAAAAATGGATCTCACAGGACGGGATGCAGGAGATATAACTATACTGTCTAGACTAGTGTAAGTTCAGGCAAAAACAAAAACATTTTAGTGAAAGGTGTTTAAAAACTTCAAAGTGTTCATACCTCTCCAGCAATTATGTATTTTCATCAGTATATAAGAACAACTGGTTTAATACAATGAATACTTGCATTGTATAAAAAAAAATTGCAGGTTTATATTTATGTTGTAAAGCCCTTCTTATTGTTCTTAATAGAAACAGTTGAAATGACTGAAACAGGTTTTACATTCCTTTTGTATATCATTCTAGTTTTTAATTAAAAAGAATAATAATAGATAAATAAAGGGGCTTCATTTGCTTAGCAGTATATTAAAAGTACAGCTCACATCAACTACTACCACTAAGTGAGCTCAGGTCACATGTGAATTAGGTACTTACATACAGATATGCCAGAACTTAATTAACTGATAATGTGAAATGTGTTTTAAAAATACTTTTCTTTTTCTTTAGTCATGGCTGGCAACTGATTCTCCTGACCTTAGAATTCTGTCAATTGAATATGACACACAGCTTAGTGACTGGAAAGCCAGATGCCCTGCAGACAATAACCGGTAAGCATATGCATGTGGGTTTTGATAAATGCATATGGCATATCTCCCATGGTCCTTATTTGGGACAATGCTTAGTTGTAGAGCTTAAAGGAGAAGGAAAGGTACAATCACTGGGGGTGCCAACATTTTCGGCAACCCTTAGTGATTGTACCTTTCCTTCTCCTTTAAATGGGTTTACGCTAGTTTGAAAAACATGCCTCAGTATAACTGGACATTGTCAGTGTGGATCATGAACATGGTCAAGCATGTCCAAATGTTTTCAGTTTTCAAATCTTTTTGATTTTTTTCAGCAGTTTTCCGGTTTGGACTTTCAGCAGCTATCTAGTAGCTAGTTTACCTTAGTAACCAGGAAGTGATTTGTATGAAAAAATATGAATTGGATATGGCTTGAATAGAAGAAGTAAAGCGTAACAATACAATTGTAGCCTCACAAAGCAATAGTTTTTGCTGGGTCAGTGACGACCTCTGTTTGAAATTAAAAAACTATAAAAAATTAAGACCCATTTAAAGGTTGGTAAGAATAGGCCATTTTGTAACATACTAAAAGTTAACTTAAATGTGAGCTAACCCTTTCAGTTGGAATATTAAAAATATTGTTAAAGTGAAATAGTATGCAAGCAATTAAAGGAGAAGGAAAGGCAAATCTTAAACTCAGCCCCCTTCAGTAGTCCTCATACCGTACTTCTTAACCGTTAGGTTTTTTCCCCTCAAAAACATTTTCTCAGAAAGATATAAAGGTTTTATACTTTTAGACCGTTTAGTAGAACACAGCGGGCATTTTACTAAAGGATACACTTCTGCCAGTAGTTGTTATTGCACATGCTCCAAAAATTGAAACACAACCAACTCTGTGCTCGCTTGCGGTACAATCCTGCCCACAGCTCAGTGTAACTGACATGAAGGTATGAAGCTTCGTTTAGCGATGAGGCGCTCTGGATTCCTATTGGCTGGGGGGCGGGCTAACTGGACGCATGCAAATAAAGATATGAGCATGTCAGGCAAGAAGGAAAGGGAGATTCAAATTACAAGCATGTGCAGAGTTACATAAAATGCTCTAATGCGACTATTCACTGCCAGCGGCAGCGGGGTGGGAACAGTGACAGATTTTGACTACGTCACCCAACTGTCTGACTCAGATTGTGTAGGCAGTGCGTTTAAAGCTGAATGAATCCAGGGACACAGGATTCACTCTGCGCAGTAGGTGCTTAAACAGAATGCGTTTGTTGTCAGCCACAATGCTTATTAACCTTTAGTTTTCCTTTAAAAAAAAATAATTAATTACATAATTGTTCTATTCTGCCTTTTGAAAGCTCAATACAGATATATTTAAATTAAACTATTAAGAACAACTAAATCCTAATCAATGAGATATATTATGAGAATACTTTTACTGCAACAACCCAGAGATACAGTTGCACTATGATGGTGAAGGCCTATTTGTTTGAATTTGCCAAGATATTGTGTCAGTGGTGTTTGTGACAGTTCTCATTTTCCCAATGTAATGAAGACATGCTAGACTTGAATATTATTTTCATGAGTAAATTGACCTATATTGATTATATCTAACATGGTAGATCAGCTATTTTTGATTCTAAATGGAAGAGCTGGTAGAACTTGTTGTTCAAATTAGTAATGGCTCAGACATTGGTTCTTTTACTGCATATATCTGTATATTTAGATACTTAGGGGCTGATTTACCAATACTCTAGCTTTTTTCATTTTTTTAATTTTAATATTCGAATAAACTAGTTTCCACAAATGTCTGGCTAAAAAGTCTAAACTGAAAAAAGCTTGTGCTTTATTGATAGTAATTTAGTATAGTAGCTTTCCTTTTAAGCAAAAATGCACCATTATGTAAGACTTGCAATATTATTTTTTTGAGAAGGTAAATTTACCTATATTGATTGTATCTAACATGGTAGATTAGCTATTTCTGCTTCTAAAGAGAAGAGCTGGTAGAAGGTGCCTAGATCCAACTTGTAGTGCAGATTAGTAATGACACAAACATTGTCCCTTTTGTATATCTGCTTTAAAAACAAGTTTTTTTGTATTTTTTTCCTGCTATGAATGATTTTAAGACACATTTTATTTATAGACATTTTTCAGTTTTTAGCTTGCTTTATGCAGAGTGCACCATTATGTAAGCCCTTATAAGATAATGTAATTCCGTCTATGCCTTTTGTGCTTTCACTTGGAAAATTCTTCTTTAACATTTTTTTAATTTGCTTTTTACACAGCTCAGGCAGTACAGAACTGAACTGTGGCAACTCTTTTTTTTATATTAAAAAAGTTTCCTTCATACAAACACAGAATTATTTAGAAATATATTGGTTAGGGTACATTTCCTAGTGGGTTGGGTCTCAGTGTTGTGGTCCCTATTGATTCCCATTTTTGTTTAAGTTACATAATTACATAGGGTTGAAAAAAGACAAGAGTCCATCAATTTCAACCCTTCCAAATAAACCCAGCACACACAAGCCTATACTTACCTATCTATACACTACATACATAAACTATATATACCAACATCTCTGTAGAATGTGTTTTTGTATTTGTATGCAGACTGTTAGTTTAGTTGTGTATTGCAAACAGTGTATGTGTATTTTTATTTAATGCTACATAAGTATGCAGCAAATAATTTATTACAGTAATAAATACAAATAAATGTAAAGTACATTTACATTTAAAGATTAAGAGGAAAGTGTCAGGGACAAGAAGAAAGCAGTCCCTGACCCTTAGAGCTTACAATCCAAGTGTGCTTATGACCTATTCATATTTCCATGCAATATTCAGTTATTAAACTGAGTGCATTTTTGTTTGTTTTGTTTAACATTTTCCAAGACATTATGCAAGGAGGAGATGTTTAATGAGGGAAAGTTTGTGGTTCATGTCACAAAATTACATTGTAATTTATGGAAAAGCTAAAACTTTTTCAGTGCCTTTTCACACATGGCAAATTGTTATATTAAGTGCCAAATTGCCAAGCTGATTTTTGTCAGATGAAAGAAATTGTCTTGCTCACATGTACTCAAACCCCCCCCTTGCTGTTATTGTTACATAATATTTTTCAAATATAGGGAATATATAGAAACATATGTATATACTTTTTCCACCTTTTTTTGTTTTAGAAAATCATTGGATTATAGAAGCAGAAATCTTCTTAAAAAGCTAAAAGCAGCTGGTGTTGGGGAACGGCCTATTATATGGGTCTCACATAGCATGGGAGGTAGGTGATTTTGAATAAATGTGTTTTTTTGTATAACACTGGTTACAGTTCAAAAGTTAAGATGGACATCCCTTAGTTGTGCAGCACAAAGAATGGGCCAGTTGATACAGAAACAAACTACCAACCAGTGGTGGTTCAGTTGGTTCATAATTTATCTCTCATAGAAAAACATGTTTGCAAAATGCTCAAGTTAATAGTGCTGCTTCAGCAAAATCCTACATTGAAATCAGTTTTTCAAAACAGCAAAACATTTCGTATATTTAATTTTGAAATTAGACATGGGGCTAGCCATTATCTTACTTTAACAAGTGTCCTCAGCCATGTGACTTGTGCTCTGAGAAACTTCAGACACTCTTTACTGCTGAAAGTTGGACAGATGTCACCCCCCCCCCCACCACGCAGCCTGTCAATAGAATATTAGTCATTTTACAAGATAACATCTCCCTGGCACCTCTGCTGAAAGATTAAGCTGCCTGAATAGCATAGCAGAAGATAATTGTTTCTATGCTGCTGTCACTGCTCTGCTTGGGGCTAATTACACTGCTGAAAACAGGCACTGGAAAACAGGCAAAACTGCCCATATTGCATTCAGTTTAGGATATTGGGATATTGGCACACAGAAAGATTTGTAGTCTACAAATAGCAGACCAGACGATCTGTTGGCCAAGATAAATCTGCCCTACCATGGGCTACAATTTTCCAGGAAATACCTTTGGATCGCACATATTACGCATATTAAACATTATATGTTTAAACAAATATTAAACATATTACGCAATGTGGCAAAGTGAGGGATTGTGTGGGGAAGAGAAGCAGTAGTTTTGCCAGCAGCTCTAGGGTTAATGCTGTCAGGCAAGCATGTGTAGTAATGTCCATTTACCCTAGCTACTATATTGTAAGATGGTCTGCCTGTGCATGTGAGAAGATAGTAAAACTGTTCTGACCTGAAAGCCACAGTTTACCATATGGTTCACCGTACAAACAATACTGTCTTACCCCCATATGTAATAAAAGGCCCTAAGTTTCCCCAGGAGCAGTAACCCATATAGTAGCAACCAATAAGATGTTTGCTTTTTACAGGTGACCAGTAAATGCTGCCTGCTGATTGGTTGTATGGGTTACTGCTCCTGGGCAAACTTAGTGCTTTTTATTACATAACCACCTTTGTGTTAATGTACGCCCGGATCAGATTAGCTGTGTGTAGAAGAAGGAAAACCTTGTGCCTCAGGACAGGAGTAGGATTTTATGTTGTTTGTTTTATTTTGTGTAAATTTTTGTGTAAATTTTGTGTAAGTCTTAAAGGGGTGGCCTGTTGTTTAATGTACAAAAACTCAAATTTAAACAAAGCTAAACATTAAGCTGCAAAACCTGCTGCCTCGTTCCATCACTGCCTATCGGCCACAGCACACATCTGGTTTAACCACAGGAAGATGCCTTTTCCGCAGTTTCCTGGGATGAAGCTGGATCACCGCAAATAATATGTTTTACATACCACAATAAAAATGTTAATTAAGGAAAGGGTATTTCCAGGAGATTTGTCACCAAATGTGATAATGGCAGATGGGGCACTTTGTTACCCTTGTTTTTGGGATGAGAAACGACTGTACTAGCTGTGTCAGGCAGCCTCAAAGTGGCATGAGTGGCTTCAGGCGTTTCTCTGCCTGCTGAAATACATTTTGCCTTAACTGCCTTCCAAGAACAAATACATTAAATACAGTGAGAGGCAGTGGGAACTTAAGCCCTAAATACATTACTGTATATATTCAGTATGAAGCAATGATTTCCAAAACCCCGGACCAGACATGTTGTCTGGTTCTGGGAGTTGATGCTGGTCAGTGGACCCAGGAAGAAAAGTTTTAAGTTTTGGGTGAACCCTACCCCCTGCACTACGATGTGCCTGCCCCAAACCCCTTTACCCTTCCAAAAAGCAGGTTACTTGAAGGCTGGAGAAGGTTTCAGTGTTCAGGAGATGAAAAGGATCTCATAAATTGTTTGGTCCTAATCAAGTTGGTCTCCATCGTCTGGAGAGTGAAAAGAAAAATATACAGAAAGGGAAGGAATAGATAGTGGCATCAAACAGTATGAAAAAAAGAAAAACCACTGTGAATGATTAATGAAAAATTAGAAATAAATAAAAGATGAAAAGGTGTGTTGTAGTATGGGGTCATAGGCACTGACCTAGAGTATTCATAATAAATCCAAGGTTCCCAGGTTTTCAGTATTTCAGAATGTCATTTTAATGAAATAATGGACAACTCCTCATGTAAAATAATCCTATTCAGTTTCTGCTTATCCATGTCTTAGGGGAGATTTATAGTCTTCCTGGATTTAACTATGAGCATCTTTAAATCCTAGTGAAAATCTCCTCAAACACTTTATAACCCAAAGTGTGACTATATACCCCCAATGTATTATATGGTAAATCAAAACGCAAATCATTGTAGCCATTTCTTCTATGTAATAATAGAACTGAACCTTGTACAGGTATAGGACCTGTTATCCAGAATGCTCGGGACCAAGGGTATTCCAGATAAGGGGTCTTTCTGTAATTTGGATCTCCATACCTCAAGTCTACTAAAAAAATCAATAAAACATTAACTAAACCCAATAGGATTGTGTTGTCTCCAATAAGGATGAATTATATCTTAGTTGGGATTGAGAGCAAGGTACCGTTTTATTATTACAGAGAAAAAGGAAATCCATTTAAAAAATCTGAATTACAGTTAGGTCAATAAATATTTGGACACAGACAACTTTTTTCTAAATTTGGTTCTGTACATTACCACAATGAATTTTAAATGAAACAACTCAGATGCAGCTGAAGTGCAGACTTTAAGCTTTAATTCGGTTGGGTGAACAAAACGATTGCATAAAAATGTGAGGCAACTAAAGCATTTTTTAACACAATCCCTTCATTTCAGGGGCTCTAAAGTATTTGGACAAATTAAATAACTGGAAATAAAATGTTCATTTCTAATACTTGGTTGAAAACCCTTTGCTGGCAATGAAGTCTTGAACTCATGGACATCACTAGATGCTGGGTTTCCTTCCTTTTAATGCTTTGCCAGGCCTTTACTGCAACGACTTTCAGTTGCTGTTTGTTTGTGGGCCTTTCTGTCCAAAGTTTTATCTTCAACAAGTGAAATGCATGCTCAATTGGGTTAAGATCAGGTGACTGACTTGGCCATTCAAGAATTTTCCATTTCTTTGCTTTAATAAACTCCCTGGTTGCTTTGGCTGTGTGTTTTGGGTCATTGTCCATCTGTATCATGAAACGCCGCCCAATCAATTTGACTGCATTTAGCTGGATTTGAGCAGACAGTATGTCTCTGAACAAGTCAGAATTCATTCGGCTGCTTCTGTCCTGTGTCACATCATCACATGCACGCCCAAGCCATCACACTGCCTCCACCATGTTTTACAGATTATGAGGTATGCTTTGGATTATGAGCTGTTCCATACTTTCGCCATACTTTTTTCTTGCCATCATTCTGGTATAGGTTGATCTTGGTTTCATCTGTCCAAAGAATGTTTTTCCAGAACTGTGCTGGCTTTTTTAGATGTTCTTTAGCAAAGTCCAATCTAGCTTTTCTATTCTTGTGGCTTATGAGGCTTGCACCTTGCAGTGCACCCTCTGTATTTACTTTCATGCAGTCTTCTCTTTATGGTAGACTTGGATACAATACGCCTACCCCCTGGAGAGTGTTGTTCACTTGGTTGCCTGTTGTGAAGGGGTTTCTCTTCACCATAGAACTGATTCTACGATCATCCACCACTGTTGTTTTCCGTGGATGTCCAGGTCTTTTTGCGTTGCTGAGTTCACCAGTGCTTGCTTTCTTTCTCAGGATGTACCAAACCTACTCCTAATATTGTAGCAATTTCTTGGATGGGTTTTTTCTGTTTTCGCAGCTTAAGGATGACTTCTTTCACTGCATGGAGAGCTCCTTTGACCTCATGTTGTCTGTTCACAGCAAAATCTTCCACATGCAAGCACCACACCTCAAATCAACTCCAGGCCTTTTATCTGCTTAATTTATGATGACTTAACAACGGACTTGCCAACACCTGCCCCTAAAATAGCCTTTGAGTCAATTGTCCAATTACTTTTGAGCCCTTGAAATTAAGGGATTGTGTTAAAAAATGCGTTAGTTGCAGTATGCAATTGTTTTGTTCACCCCAATGAATTAAAGCTGAAAGTCTGCACTTCAACTGCATCTGAGTTGTTGCATTTAAAATTCATTGTGGTAATGTAGAGAACCAAAATTAGAAAAAAGTTGTCTCTCTCCAAATATTTATGGACCTAACTGTATTTGATTAAAATGGAGCCTATGGGAGAAATGCTTTCTGTAATTCGGATCTTTCTGGATAACGGGTTTCCAGATACCGGATCCTATACCTGTACTTGATCCCAGCTAAGATATAATTATTGGAGGCAAAACAATCCTACTGGGTTTGTTTATTGTTTAAGTAATTTTAGTAGGCTTAAGGTATGTTGATCCAATTTACGGAAAAGACCTCTTATCTAGAAAACCCGAAATCTCGAGCATCGTGGATAACAAGTCCCATGCTTGTACAATGTGTAACTGATCTGGCCAAATTAACAACAATATTGAAGCCATCTGGAGGCTAGTTAATCAAAGCAAAGCAAAATATTTCTGTAAAGGTTTTATAAATAAGATATTTTCTTTATTTAAATAGCACATTAAGCAGTTAAAACAAGTCAATGTCATTTTGTTATTGTAGGCTTGCTGGTAAAAAAGATGCTTTTGAAGGCTTCTCAAGATGAAGACATGAAGGATTTGGTCAATAACACAAAAGGCGTGGCATTCTACAGTGTTCCTCACCATGGATCTCAGCTGGCAGAGTACTCTATTAGTGCTAGACTGCTTCTTTTTCCATCTATAGAGGTCAAGGAGCTTAGCACGGGTGAGTAAAATATTATCAGTTGATTGTTCAGAATGACCAAAATGGCAGATTCAGTACTGCTTAAAGGAGAAAGAAAGGTAAAAACCAAGGGGCTGATTTACTAAGACACGATTTCGAATCCGAATTGGAAAAATTCCGATTGGAAACGAACATTTTGCGACTTTTTCGGCGTCTTTACGATTTTTGCGTAAAAACGCGAGTTTTTCTGCGTCTTTGCGATTTTTGCATAAAAACGTGAGTTTTTCTGCGTCTTTACGAAAGTTGCGCAAAGTCGCGATTTTTTCGTAGCGTTAACACTTGTGCGCAAAGTCGCGCCTTTTTCGTAGCGTTAAAACTTAAAAGGCGCGACGTTTCGCGCAAGTTTTAACGCTACGAAAAAATCGCGACTTTGTGCAACTTTCGTAAAGACGCCGAAAAACTCGCGTTTTTACGAAAAAATCGTAAAGACGCAGAAAAACTCACGTTTTTACGCAAAAATCGTAAAGACGCCGAAAAAATCGCAAAATTACCGATCATTACGAAAAAAACGCAATCGGACGCATTCGGCCCGTTCGTGGGTTAGTAAATGTGCCCCTTAGTAAGCTTTATCAAAAGGTCTATGAAAATACAGCCATAAGCACTCACAGAAATGCTGCACTGACTTATCTGTCAAAAGATTTCTTGTGTCTGTAATTCATGTGCCAGAGACACGCAGCTCTCTGCTCTCTCCCCTCTCCTGCTCCCTCCTCCCTCAAGAATGCTAAGAACTCACTCCCCCCTCTTAGGAATGTGGATCTGAGCCAATCAGCAGGAAGCTGACTCATAGTCTCATATGTCTTACAAACTGAGCATGTACACTGGTCTGGGTCTTGGTTCAGGAGTGAGAAATTACGGGAACTTTCTTTACACAGCTCAGCGTTTTTTCTTCCTGTTTGACTTCTGATCATCTGAACAGGAGAAATGTGGGGAGACTTAAGGGCACTATTGAGACAACTTGAAGGTATGCCTGCATCTTGAGATTAACTCTTTATTAGCCTTTCCTTCTCCTTTAATGAACTATAGGCTTTAAAAAGTGATGTAAAATAAAGGTCATACATATAGATCTCCATTGTTGTCCCTATGAGAGCCTTTCATAGACTTATAGTCTAATGGTCTAATTTTACTCAGTGCTCATGGGAGGGATATTTATTTGTTTTTTTCTCTGTAGTAGCCATATCAAAATCCGATGTTTTGTAATGACTGAGGAAGTGTGCTATTCTGTCTTATGTCTGATGGTTGCTTTATGCATGTAAAATATATTAAAGTTCAGTGCTTTACGTGGTCAACAAAAGACTTTTTAGTAAAATGTTGCTTCCAGCTTCCTCCTCTGTCCTCCTTGTTTGGGCTTTTAGAAATGTTTTAAGACACTACAAGAAAGTGCAAAAGTGAAAATATATTGCAATATAATAGTCAAAAAAGGAGCAAACACCCTTGTGAGTGTGCTAATATCCGGTAAGGGACAAAGTGTTTCTGTGATCAGCTAACAAAAAGTGGCATTTAAAATTGAATCCAAATTCCCATCAGTGGTCACACAGTGAGTCCGCTTAGACCCAGGGGCGTATTTATAATAAGGCACCCAAGGGCCTGTGCCTAAGGTGGCAGGTTTTGAGGTGCGGCCCTCGGGTGCCTATATTTTCTTTTTTTATTAAAAAAAAAATGCCCCCGGATTTCAATAGGAAATATGAGGGGTAGGGAGTTGCAGCACTCTGCGGAATAGACATCACAGGCATGCTGCGCATAGATACGTGTCACATCATGCGCCCGACATAGGGGTGTATTTAGGTCCAGTGCCTAGGGCAACACCAGACCTAAATACACCCTTGACCAGACCAAGAGTGGTTTGAAGCACAAAATAAATTCCAAATATAATGCACACTAAGGAAAAATTATATTTCCTGTGTAAACTTTTCTACTCTGTAAAATTGTACAGCATTGTGCATTCATGTACCTGTAAAGTAATGCTTACCTAACTGAATAACTACAGAGTAAATATGTAAATTAAGAAAGTTGGTTCTATGTTTGAACCTGATCAGAGTAGGTAATTCTTTCTTTCACTCACTAGACCAGCATGTCCTTGCTTACTGTCCATACCAGTGCTCAAATAGGAAAGTACCCTCATAAAATTGCATAACAATGGGTAATTTTATGCCATAACCATAATTGCCTTGTTCTTTACCCATAATGCAGCATTTCCATAATTCAAGTGTAACTGTGGCCAATTCTTACAAGTCGCATCCACCACAATTACAGCTGATGTCTACCAAAATGGACAATATGTACTTGCGTTTTGTAAAAAATTATGTAAGTTGTATCTAGTGTTTCATTATCGTCATCATGTATTTATACAGGGCCAGCAAATTACACAGTACTTTACATTAATTTTAACAAATTGTAACAAACATGGATCGTAACGTAATTTTGCCCTACTCCCAAGAGCTTACAATCTAAAGGGTTAGGGTACATTTGAAACATAAGGTGATTAGGTGATTAATGATACATTAGTGTCTGATCAGTCAAGGTACATTGAATATGCTTCCCTAAACTATCTATTCACTTCCTGAATTCTGTTAGGGTTTCTGACTCGCAGTTGAGCCAAACACCTTATAGCAGTCTAAAAAATATCTTGGAAACCTCTAAAAATAGAAAATTATTTTAACATTTAAAATAAAAAAAAAGGTTAAGAGAAGCACCACGAGTAAGTTTATATCAATTAATGTAATTGTTTCGGTTTAGATGACTTTAAGGTATGGTCCAGGCACACATACACTATTTTAATACCATTGTTGCAGGCCTTTCAGGTTACAAACATCTTGAGACCATCTATTTTCACATCAACTTATGTGTAATATTTTCAAAGCCCTGTACTACATACACCTTTACATATACCTATTTATGTATGAGAGCCAATTAAAAAAAACAAAAACATATGCATTTCATCTGTATTACCCATTTTATGGAAGAGATGATATGCCACAGTTTCTTCTGTTACATTTAATCAGCCCCAGAGAAACTGTGGCATGCACAGCGTGCTGCCATCCTGCATTGAATGCATACTGTGCACGTACAGTTCAGAATCAGACAGCGAAATTCCCCCACAAAATAAACTAGGGGGAAGGCAGATAGTAATGGGAGGCATGGGGTTGAAAATGGGTAAATTCCCCTCAAAAAGGGGACTTGACAGCTCAGCTCCCTGCATTATCCTTGATCAAACAGACTATAAGTCACTGCCTCTTTGGTTGACACAGCTAAATGCTCTATTGCATTTTCTTATATTGTTCTATATTGTTGCTTTTTGAAATGCAGGCAACCCTCTAGAAACAAATACGGTAAGCTTTTACTTTAGAGATATATATATATATAAAAAATGTTAGATCTTCATCATTTTACCATTCAATTTTCCATGATTATTGAAATAATTTCCCAGCGGTTAGCACAATGTCAGAACTGTAACAATTATTATTAACTTGTATTTATGAATCACCAACATGTTATGCCAAACTGTAAATGAGATTGGCATATACATCAAACTTATAGCTTACATGCAAAAATTCAAAAGTTGTGGGGATAGTTTACTTTTACACTCTGTTTTAAAAAGTTTGTGTATATGTTTCTCTTAAGATTCTCCTGAACTTAAAAAATTAAATGATGAATTCCTACAATTTTCCAAAAATAAGGACTTCAAAATCATAAGTTTTGCAGAATTGTTGCCAACACGGGTGGGCCGCATGATGAAACTACACATTGTGCCATTAGAATCAGCAGGTATGTACTATCTTATTTGTCTTCTCATGTATGTGACTTATGAAGTGAAGCGTTTCCAAGCAACAATCAATTTAGTCTGAGTTGTCCAGGCTATCAGTCCTGCAATGCATTGTTTACCGGCAAAAAGCAGGTAACCTGCAACTTGTATGTAGAAATTGTGGGTAAGAGTATGCATTGGTGTGTCTGCGGGCCACTGGTCGGGTTGCTGATCTCATATATACCACGTTTTACTCAATTAACCTTTTGTTTTCCTAGTTTTTTCCTTTTGTTTTATTCTGTCCACTTCTGACAATGTGACTTTTGGCTTACAACAACAGCAGGTCCAGTTTAATGGTGGTCAGCGGGTGGCAGGTCAGGCTGCAAACTGTAACTGCAATAAAGTAGTTATAGGTTGGCACAACTGATGTTACTTTATAATAAGCAGTTCATATAAAGAGTTCCATCGATTAATATACTAATACGTCATTCAGTTTATAGAGGGTCAGTGGAGTTTTCCCTAAGTTTATCACCTTCCGACCTCCCTGCCCTGCTGTAATTGCTTGATATGGAAGTAAACTTTTCATGCACTGTATGTTATGTAAACTGCGTAATAACTAGTCAGAAGTAGTTAAAAAAAAAAAAAAAGGTAAAATGATTACTGTGCTAATAAGTCAGTATTTTAATTTTGGGGTCAGTGGAGTTTATATGTAAGTTATGCAAGTTTCTTTGAAAGTAAAATAATTTTTTGTTTCTTAAATTGCGCACACGTAGGAGCCCAGTGGTTGCTGTGGGGCCCAATAACCAGTCATTACCCCTGCTGGTAGAAGATGCTGATCCCAATTGAAACAGCTGATATTACTCTATAATAAGCAGTTGATAAAAATAGTTAAAATAAATAATTCATGTGCTAATAATCAGTTCATTGGGGGCAGTGGAATTTACCATAAGTTTTTTAATTCTTTGCTGGTCAGTGGAGTTTGTACCTGCAAAGCTTTTCTGCATTGTTTTTTGCTTGATACACAAGTTCCGTAAGTTTGTTCTGATTTCATGTACCCCCTCTCCATCCCTGATGATGGCCCTGGGTCAGCAGTGGGTCCAAGTTTATAAAAATGTGGGTCTGGGTTTCAAAAATTAGACACATGCAGGACTTTTTGGGTCTCTTATTAACCACTTTTTTTTGTACCAGGCTAATGCCAACTGGGTGGTTTTTCCTGCAGAAAAAAAGTGGCAGTGAAAACCCCTTAGGGCTCTGGTACACGGGGAGATTAGGCGCCCGCGACAAATCTCCCCTGTTGCGGACGACTAATCTCCCCAATATGACATCCCACCGGCAAAAATGTAAATCGCCGGTGGGGTGGCATACGTGGCGGCGCGATCGCTGAAGTTGCCTCTCGACAGGCAGACCATTATTTAGAAACTCTCCATTTGGCATTCCTGGATGATGATCTGCTTGTTAATTACACATTTACCTCTAGCAGCACATTTCCTATAAGTTTGTATAGAAAACAGTGACAGTGGGACAGGGGCAATTTGACTGCCACAAACCAGCAGGTAAATGCCCCTGTGTGTCATAGGCAGAGCACTAAAAGTTAAGTGCACTTAATAAATATTAAGGCCTCAGGTTTATATTTATGTGAAATTCATTTAGTGCATGTACATGATGAATATTTTATTTTGTATGCTTTCAGATTTGGGCATCGGTAAGCTGATTCCTGTGGATGTAAACCATCTGAACATCTGCAAGCCAAAAAGCAAAGACTCCTTTATTTACCAGTGCACTCTACAGTTTATCCATGACGTGCTAGCAGCTGACACTGGAAAGCAATGACCAGTTCATCATTTAAGTTTTTTTTTTAATAGCAAACTTTATAATAGCAAAATGTATTTATCCTTTAACTTCTCCAAAATGCTCTAGTCCCACATATTATATTTGATTATGTAAATTACAATATATAGTGCAAAAGTAATTACGCAGAATTATAAATTGTCAAATATATGTAAATTTCAAGAACAAAAATAAACCTTAAAAATAATATTGAAATTTAATAGTTTTAAATAAACTAATAATCAGTTCATTGGGGGCAGTGGAATTTACCATAAGTTTTTTAATTCTTTGCTGGTCAGTGGAGTTTGTACCTGCAAAGCTTTTCTGCATTGTTTTTTGCTTGATACACAATTTCCTGTAAGTTTGTTCTGATTTCATGGGGCCTGGCACAACTGTACCCCCTCTCCATCCCTGATGATGGCCCTGGGTCAGCAGTGGGTCCAAGTTTATAAAAATGTGGGTCTGGGTTTCAAAAATTAGACACATGCAGGACTTTTTGGGTCTCTTATTAACCACTTTTTTTTTGTACCAGGCTAATGCCAACTGGGTGGTTTTTCCAGAATTATAAATTGTCAAATATATGTAAATTTCAAGAACAAAAATAAACCTTAAAAATAATATTGAAATGTAATAGTTTTAAATTTTGCTTTTTTGTACTAATATATCACTTTGCATATGTCCAATTGTGATTTGGTTCTTGCACTTACGTGAGGCAATTCTTTGCATTTCTAGAATGGAACGTACACAGTTGCCCCTCTTTTTGTATGCATTGGTGCCTACGCTTGGCATTGCTACGCACAGAAGAGGCGGGTGGGAGCGCATGAGCATTATTATCAGCCCAGTGTACACCAAATAACAAATGCTCAGAAAAAAGAGTGATGTGTGTTAAAACCCTTGATAACACTGATATATAGATATACATACCACCAGATGGTAAGGTTAAGATTAAAGGTGGCCATACACTATAAAATCTGCCAATATGCAATGTCGTTCTAATCCGATCATTTTATCACATTAAAATGAAGGGGATAGGAGCCATTTGACCTCATCAATGGGCCAATGTGGTCCAATAGGAAAATCAAACCGGCCCAATCGACATCTGGCCGGCTTACGCCAAGATATGTGTGGGAGGGCCACCATACACAGGCAGGTAATTTGCCAAATCAATCTAAAGGACTCAGCATCTTAATTCTGTCTGTGTATGGCCACCCTACATAACTAACCTGTCTGGCTGCTTTGATGGCTTACCTTTGTGTAAGTTTAATGGTATCAGTATTGATATTAACTGGCCCCCTGCATGGTTCACACCTCAGATTCAGGATGTAATCCTGGGGTTTGTTCTGGGAGTTTGTTACCAATTGGAAAAAGCCATTATATGGTCCCTAAGGTGTGTAAGTATGAGCTGGGGGTTGGAGGAGGCATATGGATTTAAGGGTGTGTCTTAATATGACATAATATAATTCACATATGAATGATGGTTGATATCCCTGTAGTGAGCACCAAGCATTTGGGTTTTGTGGGCATGGTCTTAAAAGCTCTTTTGATAACATGGGTGTGGTTTGAAGTGAGTGCAGTTTAAAAAAGGGTCAAAAATTGCTTCAATTAGTGTCCCTCCACTATGTATGCTACAGAAATTCTGGCCCTCTGCACCACAGAAGTTGGACAGCACTGGGCTAGAAGTTATAGAAGAATAAATGTTAGGGGCCCATTCATTAAACTACGATTTATTTTTTTAGAAAATTTTTTATTTTTTCTCATTTTTTAGAACTTTTCGTAATGACCATGATAATATTGTTAAAATAGTACGACTTTTTCGTGGTTTTCCCCTAACTTCCACAAAAAAGTTGTATTTTTCGCACAGACTACGACCATTTCGGAATTCATTCAAGCTTTGGTATTGTGACTTTCTTTTGCCAGGTTGGAGCTGTACAGTGCCATTGAGTCCTATGGAAGGCTTTCAAAACCGTGCATTGAAGTTTCAAAGCCAGAAAGGTTTTTGCGCCGTTTACGATCGTTCAGATATGAAAATTTTGTGACTTTCAGATCGCAACTACAATATTTTTGTATGACCAAGAAAAGAATTTTCATGCAATTTGCGCACATCAGAAATTATTGTGGTTACTTCTAATTTTTTCCAATCATGCTTTTATTTGGCGAAAAATCGTGGTTTCATGAATGGGCCCCTTGGTCTTTCTTTTACCATTGTTAAAGAGAGGAAGGGAGCTAGCCAGTGTGGGGCTATTACCCAGCGTGTGAAAAAAACATGAGAAAAATATATAGAGCAAACCAAACACCGCTGTATAAAAAAAAGTTTATTCAGTCCTTTAAAACCATGTTATGCATGTATAAAACCAGGACCATATGCTTGACACGTTTCTGAAGGGAATGTTTGTCTACAGCTGACTTAATATAATTTCTCTCTATCCCTGAGAGGTGTTCCAAGATACGTTCGCACACTCTGCAAATCGTTTTCCCAACATATTGGGCACCGCAGTCACATGTAATCAAATAAACCACTCTCTGTGAAATGCAATTAAAGTACTATTTTATCGCATAAACCTTTCCTGTGTATGTACTCTTATATTCCTTCAACACTTTCAAATAATGACATGCCTTGCGTCTAGTCCTACAGCACCGGTAGTTCCCCTTATGTCTGTCCAAGCCAAGGTATATCCTTATTTATTTGCTTAGAAACATATAAACTCGGGGAAAGTTGGGATGCAATATCCCTACCTTTCTTAAAGACAAACAAAGGTCTCTTATAAAGAACTTTAGTTAAACTTTAGCTTTAGATCGGGTCTTGTAGGAGAACCCCCCAATATTTAGATATACTTTGTTGAATATGGTGAGAGTCTCTACTATAAGTCATAGAGAAACGTATCTTCTGCAAATTGCTTATTAATATTACGACCTCTAGTCTCATCCAATAGATCATGCCTGTTGCTCCCCAACGTCCGCTCATAGGCTAGTTCAATAACATCTGTACTATAGCCCCTCTCAAGAAAACGATCCCTCCTGATGTTGAAAAGCATCCCAAGTTGAGCAAATCCGACATAATCAAAGGAATTGCCCAACTGGAATGCCCCTCTTACAAGCAACTGGATGAGAACTCTCAAAATGTAGCAAAGTGTTACAAGTGATAGGTTTCCTATATAAATCCATGTGTATACATATATCTTTGGAAGTTAATGAAACATCCAAAAAAGAGAGAGTGTCAGAATGTTATTTAAAAGTGAACGTAATACCCTTAACTCTACTATTACAAAAGGTAACAAAATCATTAAGTGAAATTTCATCCCCGTCCCATATACCCAGACAATCGTCTATGTACCGGAAAAAACATACTAAATGTGCCCTATGGGGATTAGAAACCCCAAAGAAGTGGAGCCATTCGAACCATCCCATCAAGAGATTGGTATATGTAAGGGCATATGTGTAGCTGCAAGTACCTGGGCTACTAATATTTGTTGCTCGGGAGGCAGGTTAGGGTGAGGAAGTAACAACAATGCTATTTCTGTGGTTACTTGGATGGGCATAGAAATAAGTTGTGAGATAAGTTGGGATACTTCCAACCAAAGAGCAGAAACAACAGAGCAGTTCCACCATGCATGTAAATAGTCCCTTCTGTCAGAGCAACCTCTGAAGCAAGTTAAAATTCTTGTGTATATGTGACATACAATACTCAATGCTATTGGAGATGTGATTCAAATGTAGGTCCTCTGCTGTGTTGAATAAAGTGCCTTGCTGCTTCCTCTTAAAAAAGCCCTCCTTTTGAATGGGCCTCAGATTGATAGACAAAAGACAAGATGGAAGGGCATAAAAAACAAAAAAGAGAACAATTATAGAGTAATAAAAACAAGTAAGTAATGAGTCAACCAACTGTGAGTGACTGAGCAAACAAAACAGTGATAATATTCGCTGTGCTGCCACCTCCTCAATATGGTAAGTATATGTGCTCACCATGACTGTTTGTTTGTTCCTGAGGAAGCGTGTCGTTCTACACGTGAAACGCGTTGAGCTCATTATTTTTAGGATTTTATTACTTCTGAATTCTGTAAGTAGCCTGTTTTGCGCAGGATATTTGTCTTAATAAATGGTAACACGCTATTTTCATTCTCTCTTGTCTTTCTCATAACTTGAGGAATCAGTAGAGCCTACAACCAAACATTCAATCCTGTTTCTTTTGGCACAGTTGTTTTGTGTTCTGGTGAGTATATATACTTACCATATTGAGGAGGTGGCGGCACATCGAATATCATCACTGTTTTGTTTGCTCACTCACAGTTGGTTGACTCATCACTTACTTGTATTTATTATTGTTCTCTTTTTTGTTTTTAATGCGCTTTCATCGTGTCCTCTGAAGCAAGTTAGCAGGTTAACTTCTATAGTATGTTTGTGGATAGGGGTGAGATACCAACAATATATTACTTTATAAGCAGCTTCTTTAACTCCCACATTAGGAGAAAGCTTTTGGATGGCTAACCAGATTTTTTCCCAAGTTTCTGAAGAAAGCAAAGATCCAGCCAAATATTATTATGTAAAGCTGAGAGATTAAATACAATACAAAGTCATTAAGAGAGAGGGGAGCTAGCCAATATTACCCAGTAACGCTATTACCCAGTGTGTAGCTGCAAGTATCTGGGCTACTAATATTTGTTAGGTTAGGGTGAGGAAGTAACAGCAATGCTTTTGTATATTTGAATTGGCCCATAATAAGAAAGACACCCTAAGGGCAGTGACACACGGGGAGATTAGTTGCCACATGACAAATCTTCGTTGTCGCGGGCGACTAATCTCCCCGCAATGCTATTACATTAACTAGAATGTAAATCGCCAGTGGGATGGCATAAGCGGCGCCGCGATTTGCTGAAGTTGCCTTGAGAGGAAACCGAGCGCTGCGTATGCCAACCCACCAGCGATTTACATTCTAGCTAGTGGGATGTCAGGGAGATAAGTCGCACGCCGGCTAATCTCCCCATGTGTCACTGCCCTTAGGGGGTGAATGGTAGCTTTTTAAAAATCCAGGGGCGGGCCAAGCCGACCGGTCGCCCTAGGCAACTCGGTCGGCCAGCTCCGCCCTGCACCGCCTCCTGTGCATTGGCGCGTATGCGCCGTTCGGGGGGGCGTTAGATTGGTCATTGCCTCCGCCGCTAATGACAAGCAGCGGAGGCAATGACAAATTAACACTAGGGGTAGGCAGGAGAGGCTCCTACCTGGCGCCCCTAAATCGTTGCGCCCTAGGCAGCTGCCTCTGCTGCCTACCCCAAGTTCCGGCCCTGTGAAAATCTACCCATCTAAGAGGGCTAAAAGGATGATGCCACAGTATGATTGCCTATTGTTTTAATTAGAAAATATCTATATATTTGTTATTTCTTAAACTAAACAGGGCAAATGAGGATATGGAAGCTACTTTATTTTTGGTCCTTGCAAGGTTGATCATTAAATTACCAGTGCACAGATAATGCCCCTACATAATAACGCCTGCTTATCTGTAAGCTAAAACAGTCAGTAAAGGGGTGAAGGGTGGGGCTGTTTACTGCTAATCTACCTTGCAAGAACCAAACATGGAGTAGCTTTTGGGCCCCAAGACAGTATAGAATTACTTATCTCCTTTTAATTACTACTATCTATTGCAGAAGGGATATTCACTTTATTAACGTGATCAATGGGACCCACTAAGCATTAACCTGGACCAGTCTGTTAAAGGAAAAGTAACACTAAAATGTTTTAAGTAAAAAAAGCTATTCTACCCCTGAGACAATTGTTGCATGGTTTAAAGGAAATGTCAATTGAAGTACGGCAATAAGGTGAATCACCATGCAACGATCGATTGATTGACCCTAGCCTTCTTTCTGTATAGGAAGGAGTCAGGTTAGGCTCGATCAGCCGATCGTCGCATAGTGGATGCAGCTCCTTCCTTCACCTTATTGCCGTACTTCAATTGACAGGAAGCCAAGTTTTAGCAGATATGTTCTATTAAAGCATTTAAAATACTAAGTGGTTTGCAGGATAGGGCAGTTATTGGTGCAGGGTAGAATAGCTTTTTTACTTAAAAAAATTTAGTGTTACATTTCCTTTAAACCATGCAACAATTGTCTCACCTTTCTAAAAGAACCCCCCCCCCCCCCCCCCCCATGTTACTATAGACACCTGTCAAATATAAATGTATTAGGGGTAGTTATCCTAAAAAAAAACTAGAAAATATAATGAAAAAAAAAATAGCTGAAAAGTTATGCAAATTCAAACTTTCTGTGCCACTTCTGTGTATCCTCTGTCCCTGCATCTCTGAAATTCCTCCCCTCTATCCTTTGGAAATGGCAGAAAATGCTTGAGTATGCATTTTAGTGTCTGTACCCAGGCTGACATAAGTGCCTTTGGTTGAAAACACAGAATAGCACAGATGCAATGAAGGGACTGTTGCTCGACTTGTGTTTATACACAGGCCAAGAGCAGTAATAAGAAAGTTTGTTTTTATTTATTTTTTTTTATCAGTGGTAGACACTGATAGATTAACAAAATTGGAAGTTTTCATGTTTTATTATCATAGAATCACAATGGATTTCATTTTGTTTGTTGACGCTGATCAAAAGAAACAGATTCTTGTAACAAGAATTACTATGATAAAACATACAAATAAATAGGGTTGAGGAGACTGCCTCATAGAACCCTATTTATTTGTTGGTAGAACCACATGGTGACTCTACCTAAGCTGATCAGAAAACCCTGCACTACACTGATGAGCCCCAAGAAGGGCGAAACCGATCTGTAGTTGGGAATCTGATCAGCTATTATCCTGGCTTCAGCTTCAAACCCAGTGGGTGAGCTTTAGCCTATAGGATAAACCCATGTAAATGGGATTTTTTTTAAGAGTCTGGAATTCACTCCCAGAATTCCTTTTGTTATGATAAAACACAAAGTGGCAAGAAATGACATATCCTGGGAAGGTAAAGTAAGAGTTTTTATGCGACACCTATTCACTTTGGGAACTGGATATGAAGTGATGCTGTGTAGAGTCATATAGAATGGAGTGGAGGGAGCCATGTTTAGAAGAAAAAATAATCTAATGTTTTGTTATGTTTAACCAGTATTTAATATGGGTTTATTTGGGTTTTTACCATTTGATTTACACACAAACTTTGAGGGTGCTAGTATTCTTTGGGACATCAATGTTAATAAAAAATGTATTTGTTGGTGGCATAAGTATTCACCAGTCTGGATCACATCACTACCTGGTAGAACCACCTTTGTTGCAGGTAAAGCTCTTAGTTTTTGTGGGTAAATCTTTACCAGCTTTGCACATCTGTCTCCTGCAGTTTTGCCAAATCTAATCCAACCGACTCACTGGAACAATGGCCATACAGGTGTGGGATCCATTATCTAGAAAGTTTTGAATTACGGAAAGCCCATCTCCCATAGACTCCATTAAAAGAAAACAATTCTAATTTTTAAAAATGATTTCCTTTTTCTCTGTAATAATAACACAGTAGCTTGTACTTGATGCCAACTAAGATATAATTAATCCTCATTGGAGACTAAACAATCCTATTGGGTTTAAATGATTTTTTAGTAGACACAGGGGTCTATTCATCAAAGTATGAGTTCGAATCCCGAATTGGGAAAAATTCAGATTAAATACGATAATTTCTGATGATTGCAAATATCACGAAAATGCTTATGAAAAAATCGTATGTCATGATATTATTGTATTGGCGATGCGAAAATCACAAAATTTTCATATCTGAACAATCGTAAACAGCAGGAAAACTTTTCCGACTTTGATCCATCTGTGCATGATTTTGGAAGCCTCCCATAGGACTCAATGGCAGTCTGCAGCTCCAACCTGGCCCAAGGAAAGTCACGATAACAAAGCTTGAATGAATCCGAAACTTTGGTACTCGTTGTGACAATACTATTTTGTTGCGCAAAATAATGAAAAAAGCAGCGAAAATACGCAAGTTACAATGAAATACCAATTAGTTGTATTCAGAGCAATTGTACTTTGATGAATTGACCCCTTAAGGTATGGAGATCCAAATTTCTGAAAGATCCCTTATCCGGAAAGCCCTGGGTCCAACACATTCTGGATAACAGGTCCCATACCTGTACTGTTATTGCTCCTTATGCATTCTCTGGTTATTTGGCCAACAGGAGAGACTACCTAAGTCATTTAACTTTTAGGCCGAATCCCACCACAGACGATTAGTAATGTTTTATATTTTCTAAATTACATCTCCCAGCAGCCACCAATAGTCAGAATCTTGGAGACTCCATTGCATGTTTTGCTTGTTTGCGTTTTAGTCTCACGTTGACCTATTACACCATACTTGATTTTACAAATGACATTTCCCAGCCTTCTCCGATTACCATAAAATTAGTTGGAGGATTATGGCTTACAGGATAATGATCTTTTATTGGGAAAGACATACAAAACTTAGTTTTCTACTATATTCGGACCATGTGTGGGCTCTGAATTATTGTCCCAATAACTTTCATACCATGGCAATTGGACAGGTTAAAAAATTTCGACCTAATAGTGATAAAATCTTTGCATGTATTGTGTATCTGACAATATCCTTGGGGGGCCTACAATGCATTTCCAGGAAGTCATTTTAGTCCAGTTGGTGTCTGCTAACTATTTCATGTTCAAAACATCCTCTGATTTGTTATTTTTAGGGTCTTACCCTACAATTTCAGTCTGAACGTTAGTTTTATACCGTTGCATTTAAATATACATTTCATATCCAAACGTTTGTCGAAAGAAGACTAAGGGGCTGATTTACTAAGACACGATTTCGAATCCGAATTGGAAAAATTCCGATTTTTTCGGCATCTTTACGATTTTTGCGTAAAAACGCAAGTTTTTCGGTGTCTTTACGAAAGTTGCGCAAAGTCGCGATTTTTTCGTAGCGTTAACACTTGCGCGCAAAGTCGCGCCTTTTTCGTAGCGTTAAAACTTAAAAGGCGCAACGTTTCGCACATGTTTTAACCTACGAAAAAATCGCGACTTTGCGCAACTTTTGTAATGGCTACGAAAAACTCGCGTTTTTACGCAAAAATTGTAAAGACGCCGAAAAACTCGCGTTTTTACACAAAAATCGTAAAGACGCCAAAAAAAATCGCGTTTTTACGCAAAAATCGTAAAGACGCCAAAAAAAAATCGCAAAATTACCGATCATTACGAAAAAAATGCAATCGGACGCATTCGGCCCGTTCGTGGGTTAGTAAATGTGCCCCTAAATCTGAACATGTATGGGCCAGCTTTAGGATGACCAGAGCACTTGAAAATTCAGGAACATGTCTAAAAAATCGAACTGGAAATTTAAATGCCCTGCCCTGCAACATGCCCTTATTAGATGTCCCTGATTTTTTTTCCCTGATCTGGTCACACTACTTTCTCTATCCTACAGATTACAGCTGGAGTTGGATTTATCACTTACATATAAATTACTAATGCTGTGGAATCAACATGCTGGACAGCCAATATTTAAGCTTGCACGCCATTCTGGTCATTAATAAGGCTCCGATCCTTTGCAAAAATAAAGAAATAAAAATCACTATTTTCACTAGTGAGAAACCTAAACACAACATCGTCCTTTTGTATTAGTAGATAACTCAGTTATTCGGAGTGAGGCGCAAAGGTAGTTGTTTTTTGACGCAGTGTCCTACATTTTATGTGGCAAACTGCTTTACTGAGGGAATCACTGCACCTCTACACAAAGCCAGAGGCTAAAGGCTTGCTCGCACAAATTGACGGCTCATATAATTCCACAGACTGACAGCTCTGATTTGTATGACACACAGAAGGTAAAACCTTCCGAAACCCAACGCAGCAACTTTGCCTACAAATGATGCGAGCGTCGGCGCACTATCCAAATGAACAAATATGAATTCCTCCCATGCAGTCAGTGAGCTACTAGGCAGCCTGTGCTGTGCCCTGCGCTCGGATTCTATCCAGCGTGCAGCAGCAAGAACAGCCCGTCTATACAGAATGCAGCCTTTACATCATGTCTCCTAATACAGTCACACACAACAGGAGCTGCCAGAATGGGAGGGTGGGGGAGGTGACAGACAGCCTGGAGCACTAGGAAGGCTTGGGAAACACAGTCATGTGACCGGGATCACGTGCTCTCTGGAGAGGGGGGAGAGGAGGAGAGATAGGCCCTGCACAGAAGACACTAGACAGGCAGGGGAGCTCCGTTTCTGCAAAAGGGTAAGGTGTTATAAGCTAAACGTGTATTTGTATGAGTATGTGGCTTTACAATGAATAATATGGACGCTGAATTGAAATCCGTGTTGGGCAGGACTGTGACTTGTCAAGGTGTTAGTGGCAGAGCATGCAGGTAGAATGTGGCAGCCGTATGTAGCTGTGTGTTAGTGTGCGGTGTGTGTGTGCGGTGTGTGTGTGCGGTGCATTGATGCATTTATATGCGCTTCTGTACTGTGCGCTCACTGTGCATCTCGTACAATGCAGCACCGCCAGGCGATCTGGCTGCAGCTGTTGCTGTAGGACCCCGCAGGAGAGCAGGGAACCCATACATAATAACGCTGTTTGGGGAGATTACAGATTTGTCTTTATATTTCTAGCTTATTTCCTTCTGTTGATGACGTAGCTGACATGTTGTAAATTCTATTGACAAACATATACATAGGCTCATACTCTGGAAGGCTTTTTTCTTCATTTTATATTTTTGGAGAACATTGCTGGAAGAGAAAAACAATATGAGAGGCTGTTAGAATGCCAGACTGTTGCTATGTTCATTGGCTTGTAGTGTACCAGGGATGTGGAAGGTAGAGCTCAGCCCTGTGTTTTGAAACGTAAAGATCAGTCTGCCTATCTGTGTATTTTATATGCCTATTTGTAAAATGTCTCTTTTGGCAGTACGCTAGTAGGGTGGCTGGAAACAGTTGCCACTATGTTATGTTTAGGCTTCTCCACAGCTGGAAATGCCTGTATATTAAAAAGGGAGGGGAGTGCTGCTAGCACATTCAATAAATCTCAACCTGTGTTTTGTTTTATCTAATATCTCCTAGAACTCAGGAGCAAAATCTGTAGCAGTATGCAAACAAGTACACCAAGACCAGTGTTTTATAAAATGTATTGTGTGCTGTTTGTGTTAAAATCATGTAGATTTAATTGTTCGATGTCAGTGTGTCCAATATGAAGTATATAGAGGGACAAGCTTTGTATGGTTGTTAAATCTTTTGTATGTGGATGTATAAAATACTTAAAAAATATCCTATTAATTACCTTGTAATACTAAAAATATATGAACCTTGAGTAAATTTTACATTATCAGACAAAAGCCATGAAGATCCTATAAATTATATATCTTTATGAACAGTGCGTAGGGATGTCATCAGTTATAACTGGTGCTTAGGGATGTGACTTGTGCCTACGTCTTACTTAAATAATGTACACCCTGTTGTAAAATGTAAGGATATTAGACTTTACGTATGTGTTACAGGTTTACACTTGGGGGTACATTATTATCTATATATTGTATATTTTACAATACATTAGAGCCTTGGATAATTTCTAAATATATACTTATAAATGGTGCTTTGTGATGTCATCAGTTATAATCAGGGTTATTGATTTAATGCATTACACATCTGAAACTTGGTCCTTCAGCCCATGCCTTTATATGCTCATGGAATTCCTTATTAACATCTTATATCCTAATATAATGCAGTAGGGTGTGCATTGTTCCCTATATAATACACAATAACCATGAATATCCTTATAAACTGTGAGTGGTGATGTCATCAGTTATAATTGGCACTAAGTGATGTAATTTCTTTCACATGACCTACTGAAACTTGTGTATTATAATACAGGGCTGTGGAGTCGGTAGATAAATTCTCCAACTCCGACTCCTCAGTTTCTGATACTTTCGACTCCACGACTCCGACTCCTCTGTTTTTAATATACTAATGTATTTATACATTCATACAGTCAATGAAAAGCATGCTTCATGGTCACTCAACGTGTTAGTTTATGCACTGCGTGCATTGGGCTTTATTCTTATAGCAGAGAAGATTCATTATGACTGTTTGTGAATTGGGACATTTAAACTTGCTTTATTTTTTTTTTTTTATTCCCATTTAAATTTAGTAGGAGTCGGAGTCGGTTCATTTTTTGCCGACTCCGACTCCAGGTACCCAAAATTGCCTCCGACTCCAAATCCGACTCCACAGCCCTGTTATAATAATTAAAGTACCCCTTGTTAAAAAATATGAGGATATTATCAGATGCCTAGGAGTTCCATGACGTGTATAAAATCACTCAGACTTTTATATGGTCATAGATCTCCTCTGTGTCTTATAATATCCTTATACTTTACACTTTATTCAATATATATATATATATATATATATATATATATATATATAGACCAAAATTTTCTAACTGGTCCATGGTACAAAAATTATTGGGATGATAATTTGGAGCACACACGGTCTGAAAATAGTTCTAAACTATGTTTCATACCATTATATCAGTGTGAGTATGGGCAGCTTTAGTCAGAGTGGTGTTCCTTGATGTTGCACATCTCATTAAAATGTATATTTTTATAATGAACCATTGGTTTTAAATATGGTATCAGATGCCATTTTTTACTTAGTAATTAAACTCCTCACTGATTTTTAATATAGTCTCATATAATGACTTAATTAACTCTTTTAATATACTTTAATGTACTCTTTAAAGCAAAAGTAAAAAATTTTTCAAGTAAAAAATCTGCCCCAATAATTGCCCTATCCTGCAAACCATTTGTTATTTTGAATGCTGTAGTACAGAATACCTGTTAAAAGTTGGCTTCTAGTCATTTGAAGAAAGGCGATACGGCGATGCAGGTGAAGTATCAGGGGAAGCGTCCACTATGCGGTGATCGATTGATCAAGCCTAGCCTTCCTTCTGTATAGGAATGAGTCAGTCTAGGCTCGATCAACCGATCGCCGCATAGTGGACGCCTGATACTTCACCTGCATCACCGTATCGTCTTTCTTCAAATGACCGGAAGCCAACTTTTAACAGGTATTTTGTACTACAGCATTCAAAATAATAAGTATTGGGCAATATTTGGGGCAGGGTAGAATAGATTTTTTTACTTGAAAATTTTTTGTGTTACTTTTTACTGTTAAAATCTTAACATTTTAATGGAATAGCTCAGCAGTTTTGATGTATTTGTATTTTAAATGTATAATCTATCATCTGTAAATCCATTTAGTATTGTTACATAATGCAGTGTAGGTTTCTACATCAGTGTACGTTGGTCTTTTAAGGCCAGGGCCATGTGGATGATTACCCCATGGTTTGGAATTTCTTCTATAAGTATTGTGGCGATTCTGTCTCTAATCAGACATTTTGTGCAGAGATGACCATAGTGAGTTGTGTTCTTTGGGAGCTCACTGCTTCCGCGTGCCTACAGTATTCACCAATCAGTCTCTGGTGGAACTCACTAACGTGGCTACAGAAAAACAGAAGTCACAGGGGCCCTGCACAGCTGTATTTTACCAAAACTTATCTGTGAGTGCTTGTTTGTCTTACACAGCATAAAATATTACAGCTGTGAAAGTTAAAAAATCCATCAAATTTAACTACTGCAAACTGCCAGCAAGCTAAGGAAGACCAACAGGCCCCCAGTAGGCTTTCTGCACAGATTCAGATCTACAAAGTTTTAGATCCACAGACATTACCTTCTGCTCTACTAAGTGCCAGTTGGTTAGCTCCCTGAATGCTTTTCTCAAATGCTTATTGCTACAGGTCTAAGGGCAAGGGCACACAGTGCATATCAAGCGCTTCTCTACGCCTATGGTTTTAAATCAGGCGGAGAGAAGCAGATCAATGTAATGAGCAGCTTCCTGTAGCTGCATTGACAGTCTGAGTACAGCTACACGGAGCAGAGATGGGCTGGAAAATGTCTCCTTTCGTGTTTTTCAGGCCAATCTCTACTCCGCTCTGTATAGTTGCTGTCAGGCTGAAGTTGTGCCTGTCAGTGCAGCTATGGGAAGCTGCTAATTACATTGGATCCTGTGCAGGGTGACTTAAAAAAACGAATTGTTGTGTATGCCTTCCCACAGGCAAATCACTTTTTTGCCAGTGGGAAGGCATTACGGGGAGATTAGTTGCCTGGGTTAGCTGAGATTTAAATGTGGGAGAGAGGTGCCATCACCCTAAGGGGTCCCATACCTGTATATGCTCTATCATGCTAAAGGGCATCTGTTATACAGTTTTTTTGCTCTGACAGGTATACCGTGTTCCACAGTTTTATTTACTAATGCCTCCCATCTGTTAAATCCTAAACCTTTTTGTACAGATTGAAATAGAAAGTGCCAACTACGTTGACTGGTACTGATAGCTGCATGACAGGAACAAGAAAATAGAAATGTCTGTAGCTGAGGGGTGAAATGATTATTTTAATAAAGTGAGGTCTGTTGAGTTCCTCTACTAATACTGGGCACATTTGCAGTAGCGCAGTAACCCCTAGCAACCAATTGGCGAATCAATTTGCTGCTCGCAGAATAATGAAATCAAGTAGGGTTTGCATGAATAGGTATTGCCACCTAGCAACAGCTAATGGGTTTTGCGGCAGCCTTCCGAAGATACAATGGGGAAAATACATCTTTACCATTGCAGCCACATTGCTGCGTTCTACTTCTGATGTGCTTGTGCCTTTAAAGAGGTAGGAGCATGTGAAAGTCTGCCCATTGCTTATTAAATAGTGTAGGGCACTGTGACATCACAGGAAGGGGAGTCGCTGGACACAGTAATTACATTTTTTAAGTCTGCTTGATGACAATCCTAATGATAAGTAAATGTTCCTGCAAAGAGCAGATATGCAAAAGAGATATCAAGAGACAAAGATGCAGTTCAAAGTGTAATTGTTTTATAGATAAACTAAGAATTAAAGTTTAAAAAATAAATGTTGATGAAAAACAGATATTTCTTCTAAATATAGAAGTAACAGGAGAAAAGGCTGTAGTTTCTAGAAATAGCACAGCAGTTTAAAGGAAGACTCATTGAGCAGTTTCAGAATGATAAAAGTAGCATCATTAATTAAATTTGATGTCCTGTATGTATTCTTAGCAAGGATTAACTGGCATATTTAGAGAATATGCTCCTTACAGTTTGTTGTGCAAGCAGTGCTTGTAACTTGCTAATGTAATAAAGTTTTCAAAATAGAAAATGCAAGTTAATTGAATAAGATCAATTATCAATTAGAAATATTGAGGGAAAATTATATCCTTATCTGAATATGAGAAGAGATGGATGAAATATCTAACCCTTTTATGTAGTGGCAACCCCAATGAAGAGGCTATTTTCTGTAGAAATTCATAGGATCTGAAGTTATTCTTTTGTAAGCCTGAGGGAACTTTGAGACCTTGTAGCATTTGTTGCAAGATATGATACCACATTTTGGAAAAGCTAAATGAAAATATTATAGCTAGTGTTCATTGTTAATCAATGCTAAGAGGAATACAAAGGCCTATCTGCTTCTGCCAAGAAAAATAGAATTTGTTGTCTCTTCACGTCAAATAGTACAATATCGTCAAAACAAATTTGTTGAATGATGTTGGTAAGCAAGCCTGCAATGGGATTCGAAATAGGGCTTGGTATTTAAAGTACACACAAGGCACAAACAGCCCCCACCAGCCCACTAAATAGTAAATGTCTATGCAGGGGTGCTACAGCCCCTAGTGCTTCCCTGAGGTGGCCTAGGGAATGCCGCCCCCCCCCCCTTGCCTCTCCGAGCTTAGTGGGGGTTTTTTTTTTGTGTATATGTATTTTTTAGGCAGGTTCAGCCCCAAGTCCAGAGTGTGCAATCCTAAATTTAGCACTTGCTTGTAACTGATAACAACCAGAAACTTAGAGCCATTTTTTTCCTTTCTTTTCCTTTTTTTCTGTTAAGCTGTTAAATAAAAATGAAAAATAAACACCCTAAAAAAAATTAGGGCTTGAGATGCAGAAAAATTAAGAGATTTGTAAATCTACAATGAACCAATGCAGAAATAGCCCCTGATCCCAGGTTAGAAACCTATTTATTAAAGACCGAGCAATTTATGTCAGATATACTATACCTATTCTTTTAAAAGTTATTTTGGAAAAAAAAAATTACAGAGCTATCTTCAGGAATATGCCATGTAAAACACTTTTTTCATAGTCTTAGTGCCACCTGGCATATAAATTAGAAAATACAAATGCTCATGGGATTTTCTTTATGATGAGACATTAATGAAGTGCATGGCTGCAACTTATATATTTATATATTTTCTTTCCATTTTGCACATTAAAACGGACACATAAAGCTGGTTTGCTTTCATTGTTAAAGGACATTTGCCAAGTCTAATCATCATGCCAGTTTATAGACGAGAGGCCCGTCTACACTGTAGATCGCTGTCACAATTGCTGGGGGTGCCAGAATTCTTTTTTCTTCATGCGTTTGCGCTGTGGAGTGAAAAGCTGAACATTAGAAAACTAGCTGTCTTTTTCACTCTACTGCACAGGCATTGGCCCCAGGGTAGTGAAAAAAGATGCAGTTTCATGTTAACAGGAGCACCTGGGGTGCAGTCACTGGAGGTGCTTAACTTTTGGCACCCCCCAGCAATTGTGCCTTTCCTTCTTCAACGTCATTAATACAAAGTTATTTTGCTAGTACAATAGAAATGGTTACCTGCATCAGACAGAGTGAGCAACTTGCATTACTTTCTCAATCTGCAGCAATACTCTACTTGGTGCTTTGCAAGAAAACAGGCATGGTAATGGACCAGAGAGTGCCTTAAAATATGAAGTCACTATTCTTGCTCACTGCTTTGAAAATGTATATATAAAAGTAACCATACATTAAATGTAACCATGCATGGCTTTATATGGCCTGGTGAATTTGCCACTCTTTACAGCTTATTGGCCTGTATGTATGTATGGGCCAAAATGAGAGCTACCCAATATCTGGTTGGAGCTTAAAGGAGAAGAAAAGGTTAAAACTATGTATGCTTTATCAGAAAGGTTTATGTAAATACATCAGTTTACACTCAGCGCTGCTGTCTCAGTCCTCTGTGAAAAAAAACCTTGCATTTCTTTCCTTCTATTGTGTACACAGGGGCTGCAGCATCAGATTTTCTTCTCTCAGCTTAAACCTCCCAGGCATGGGCATGAGCATGAGCTCCTCCCCCTCCCATCCCTGCTGTAATCTGAGTTGAAAGCTTTGAGGCAGCAGCGAGAGACTCATGCAGAGGGAAGTGATGTCACACCAAGCTTATATGGCAACTGTTATCTTAAAGGAACAGTAACGCCAAAAAATTAAAGTGTATGAAAGTAATTAGAATGTAATGTACTGCTGCCCTGCACTGTTACAACTGGGGTGTTTTCCCCAGAAACTTACATAAACAAAGTTGCTCTGTAGCAATGGGGGCAGCCAAGGAGAAAAGGCACAGGCACATAGCAGATAACAGATAAAGCACTATTGTATTCTAGAGAGGTTAACTGTTATCTGCTATGTAACCTGTGCCTTTTCTCCATTTTTCCAGCTTGAATGGCTGCCCCCATGGCCACACACCAGCTTATTTATATAAACTATAGTAGTGTTACTGTAGCAAAAACACAATTTTTAGCAGTGCAGGGCAACAGTACATTATATTTTAATTGATTTAAAAACTTTCATTTTTGGTGTTACTGTTCCTTTAAGTAGAGAGACCTTCTAGGACTTTTTACTCAAGTATGGTAAAGCATTTTACAGAATAAATATAATGTTTTAGCTTTCACAATTGTGATTAATCTATTGTGAATAAACTACTTCAGTAGCTTTCCTTTTCCTTTAACCAGAGATTGATTTACCTGGATGCCATTAAATGAGGACCAAGTTGTGTGGATGCAGTTTTTTTGCCAATGGGTCTACAGAGATCCCCTGTTGTTATCCAATCTTTGGCTCAGGGGTCAGACAATTGCATTGTCTCTATTTGGTCCACCCCCTAAATCAACAAAGCAGCTATAACCCTTCAAATTATATAAAAGTCAAAATTAAGCCGTCTAAAACCTGTCAAGATGCCATAGAAAGTCGATAGTAAAAGATAATAAAGTTCTTTTCGCTGCTGACAAATTAATATAGCTCTAAACATCCCCCACAGGTAACTCCTTTACTATAGTTATAATACAGCAGACTTTTTGGCTCCAGTTTAGAAAGGGACTTTCATATGGAATTTCATATGTAACTGTGTATTAAAGCCAGATGTTTACAAATTAAATAATCAATTCAAATTGTATGCATGGTTTAATATTTTCTTGTGATTCCAAAAACTGTAAATATAGTAGAGCAGCATCTAAAATTTTTTGTTCAGCATATTTCCAAGGGTCCTGACTTCGATTCCACCTTGGCCACTATCTGCAAGCAGTTTGTATGTTCTCCCTGTGTCTGTGTAGGTTTCCTCTTGGTACTCCGATTTCCATCACTAGCTGATATCAAACCTAATGTGTGTTAATGTGATAGGGATCTTAGCTTGTAAACTCCACTGGGGCAGGGACTGGCATGATGTATAATTTCTGTTAAAGGAACAGTAACACCAAAAAATGAAAGTGTATAAAAAGAATTAATACATTATATACTATTGCTCTGCACTGGTAAAAGTTGTGTGTTTTCTTCATAAACACTACTGCAGTTATATAAATACCCTGCTGTGTAGCCCTGGGGGCAGCCATTTAAATTGAAAAAAGGAGAAAAGGCACAGGTTACTAAGCAGATAACAGATAAGTAGCATAGATTCCCATTGTATTCTACACAGTATCTGGTATCTTCTTATGTAACCTGAGCCTTTTCTCCTTCTTTCAGTTTAAATGGCTGCCCCCATGGCTACACAGCAGCTATTTCTATTAACTATAGTAGTCTTTCTGAAGCAAACACGCAACTTTTACCAGTGCAGGGCAACAGTACATTATATTTTAATTATTTTAAAACATTTTTATTTTTTAGTGTTACTGTTCCTTTAAGCAATGTGGAAAAGTTGGCACTATATAAAGGATAATAATCCTCAAGGCTTTCATCTTAATTATCTTTGATCCAGCTTTTAAGGTGGCTATACATTATAAGATTTGCTCATTTGGCAAGATCAGCAAACGAGGAGATCTTTCCGCAATATGCCCACCTAAGGTGGGCAGTATTAATCTAATTTGATTGTCTGGCCCTAGGGCCAAATTATATAATTGAGATGACGGAGATAGGATCACATCAGTGAGCCAATGCAGTCCCTAATCCGCCTGAAAAAAATCAATTCTGCCTGATTGGCACCTTGATGATTTTCATCGTGGGTCCCCATACATGGGCAGATAAGCTGCCAAATCAGTTTAAAGGACTTCAATTTGCAGCTTAATTCTGCCTGTGTATGGCCACCTTTAGAACCTTATAACATGGTATCAATGTAATATCTGTTGAGCAGATGTTCATTATAAAATATGTTTTAAAATTGCCTTCCTCTAGATCAGCTAGAAGTTAGGCAGGTTATATATATATAGGCATTAGGGTTGAATGTGATGGATGTACGTCTTTTTTTCAACCTAACTTACTATGTACTATTCCTTGTCTGAATAACCATAGCTTCCATACTTTTTTGAATTTACAGAGATTGTTATTGAGTAATGCTGTAAGTTTTTTCCATATCTATGGTCCACCACAATGTATTCTGTATCTCATGTAGTTTGGGAGGTAGGCCCTTCCATCTTTTCGCTATCAGGCGTCTGGTTTATGCAGAATTTTTGTTCATTATGTGTAATTTGTTCTGGTTTGTGTGGCAGAAGGTCTAACCATGGGTCCAGATTAAGACTGGTGGCTAGAGTTTAGTTTATAATTTGAAATATTATCATGATGTACTTTTTGTATGTGTTTTCTTTGATGCGTGTATTGATGGAGGAGGTTGCTAGATATTTTTGTATTTTGTCCCATTCCTCTTCCTCCAACTGTTCACCCATTTGTTCATTGCTGCATAATTGCTTTTTAAAGCATGGTCGTATGATGGACATAGCACATTTTTAATAACTTTTAGTAGTTAAACCCTTTTTCTTTGACCTTCAGCCTTACCCACCTAATATACACCTAATATGCCCCTTTATTAACATGACTACAATAAATTGGACATTTAGAGGACAATGAAAATCCTAGTGATGAGCAGGTTGACCTGAAACCCACAGGTTGTGTAAATTTAGGCCCAGAATGCGAGTCCTGTGTATAAGGTTAGATTTATTGTTCAGTTTTCCCCCTTTTTCTTCAAATTCTTCCTTTAATTCATACACTTGCATAGATTACTGTGTCTCCAAAAATACACTTCTCAGATTATTGAATAGTGTGGCTTACTGGGTAGAAAGAAAAGTGTGCCAATGATAGAATGAATAAGAATCACAGCATCCAAAAATATGATTGCAATGGCGATATGATCCAAAAATATGATTGCAATAGCTTGCCACACTACTCAGTATCCTAAACAGAGCACTTTTGTTGCTTCTGTTTGTCCATTAAATCTAAAAAGCCACTCCCCATAAATAGGGAGAAATGGGGAACTTGCTTTGCAATCCTAATAGCTAGCTACACTACTGTTCACATTATATTTTTCATTGGATTTTATTAGATTATGATTAGGGAAACTCAAGATTTGCTGCCTTTGCTTGTTAATAATTTACAATAAGGTTGTTAGAAGTACAGGTATGGGACCTGTTATCCAGAATGCTCGGAACCTGGGGTTTTCTGGATAAGGGATCTTTCTGTAATTTGGATCTCCACTTAAGTCTGCTAAAAATCATTTAAATATTAAATAAAACCAATAGCATTGTTTTGCCTCCAATAAGGATTAATTATATCTTAGTTGGGATCAAGTATAAACTGCTGTTTTATTATTACAGAGAAAAAGGAACGTATTTTTTAAAAATTAGAATTATTTGCTTATAATGTCTATGGGAGATGGCTTTTCCCGTAATTTGGAACTTTCTGGATAACAGGTTTCCGGATAAGGGATCCCATACCTGTATTGTGGAACCCAAAAGAAATGGGAGTGGTTGTCATTAATATAGTATGTATGATCAAGGTTATATTTATAACAATCTTTCATCAGAGTTGAAACTGTTTACTATTTCCATTAAATTCTGCACACTTGTATACAGTAATATAGTTTAGAATTAAACCTACGGCAAATTAAACTGCTTATTGAATTATTGTTTCCATTAAATTCTGGGCACCAGTATATAGTAACATAGTTTAGAATTAAGCCTACGTCAGAGTAAAGTGCTCTTAAAAGATAATTTAAAAGACACTTATAACATGGTTGGCATCTCTAATCTACTGGGTAAACATTTGTAGCTTCGTTTTTGATTTGTTTGAGTTACAATTTGATAAGAAAATTGCATTTGTAATTTATATTTTTTGTTTGTTTCTAGGCATCTGCAAGAATTCACTAAAGCCGATTCTGATTCAAATGAATTATCTTCAATTAACCACTGCAATAAGCTAACTAGATTGCAAGCTCTGGACTAATTGTGTCCATTTTGGCAAGCAAAACATGTACACAAACTGCACTGCCAGAATTCTTCTTCCTTGATGTTTTGGTTCAAAATTAAATGGGGCAGATTTCCCCTTTCCAGTTTAAATAGCTCAAACAAGGGCATTGTGCTTGATCTCAAACTTTACAAAAAAACAAAGGATTAGATATTTAAATGAACTGAAACAGACCAATAAAGAGCAGCTGCTAATATTTGGCCATGGACTGGAAGAAAGCAACTTAAAATACTGAGACAGAGAACTCATCATTTAAATGACATAGAGACTTCACTGTGCATTGGGCAAACTGGGCAATTAGATTCATGTACATTTCTATTTATGTCAAAGGTCTATTTACTTCTTTGAATGGCTTAAAGAGACCCTTGTTTTCTCCTGTGTCAGCCTGTTCCAGTAACATTAAGTAAAAATACAAGGACTGTCATAGAAATGAGGGCTGAAAAAAACTAAGACAGCAGATAACATCAAAATAGATTAACAGCACCATGAAAAGGTGAAATCTTCGTTGTCCTTTAGTTAAATTGTGGAGGGGAAATTGACTACTACAACTTTTTGCACTTAATCCATTTCCTGTTTTATAACTTTGTTTTTAGTTGGGTACAACATTGGCAAATCACTTTTTTAGAAAAAATAAAGTGAATAATTAAACCATTTTATCACCGTTCTAACTCAAATTGAAATAGATTTAATGGTTCAACTTTTGTAACAGTGAAATGGAGGTAGTATTGTCTTTTTATGTACACAACAATATCCTCTGATTCTTTATAGGTTCTAAAGCTCAAAGAGAAAGAACCTTCAACTTTTATTTAGTTCACATGCAACAATAGCTGTTAAGTGGGGGAAATGCCAGCCTGGCACTAATTTTGCACAGTCTGTGTGCCTTCTTCTTCTGCTCTTTTATGCAAATCTATTCTGTTTTAATAAGTGAAATATGCCAGAACGTGGCACAAAGTAAGAAAACAAAACACTGAAGCAGTTGTTGGCTGTAAAGGAAAATGAAGATCGCAAAGCCTTAAATTACTTGAATCGTAAATCTCTACAATCCTCACCTTTCTGGAATCATGCCCATTTGGTTTCTGCACAGTGATATCGCTTACCTGAAACTGAAATCTCAGGTTGTCTAAAGCCTGCAGAGAGCCGCTTTGATTTATAGGAAAACCTGTGGAAGGATGCTGGAATAATGGCACTGAATCCCCAAAGGACCATTCAAGCCCCATAACCTTCATGAAGAGAATCCAGAGTGCTGGTAGATTTTCTAAGCCACATTGCCATCATCTTTTTGTAAATGGATATCTGTTACTATGCATTAAGAAGATGTGCATCGGCACTGACCTTTTTTAACACTCAAGGTCAGCTTTAACATTTTAAGAGCTTGAAACTAATTTAAATGCACCTGACTTTGAGAAATTGATTTATTTACTTATTTATTATATTTTTTTACATGAGGGGGGTTCTGAGACTTTCCTAAGCATGTATGCATCTGTAGAGCATGGCCCTGTTCTCTGCAGTGATTCGAACATCTTATGCCTTTCCTGGAAAGGAAGAGTCCCAAAAAGTGAGAAAGAGAAACCTGTTTGTAGGAGACGTTACTATGAAGAAGGATGGCTAGCTACAGGCAATGGAAGAGGAGTTGTAGGGGTAACATTCACACTGAGCCATTGCCGGAGAGACAGAAATACTCCACAGAGAACAAACTTCAACCTTCGAGGCCACAACAGTGAGGTGAGATAAGATTTCATATTTTTCCTTTTACATTTTGTAATGTATTCATTTATTTTAGTATTTCACATTAAGTGAGTTAATAGTTCCAATAGATGTCTTATATCTGCAAATTCATGCAATTCCATTGACATTCAGACTGCTCTTCTAACATAATAATTGGTATAATTTACATAATAATTGGTATAATGTATGCCAATGACAGTATATAGTGGCTCACAGACATCTTATTTAAGGCATGCTGTCCAAAAAGAACATGGTGGTGCTTCTCTCATACACCAAACATACAAAGCAGCCAGTAATTTATGCAAGAGGGAAAAAGGGCCCTACTTAAAAGCTTTCAGTCTAAACACAATTTTGTTTCTGGACAAATACAGAATTTACTGGTTTTTAACTAATGTCTTCCTTTTGATACAAGAGTCATTCAGAATACAGAGTTTTTTTAGTACGACTCTTAATCGTCCAGTGCAACCAGTGGTAAGACTCAATCATCTTCTTAGCTTCTTGGGCTCTTAGGAATACTACATAAGTAGAAGTATAAGGAATACATATCACTTTTAATCCAGGTGGGATATGGATAAATAGCTAACCCCTTCCCCTCCCACAGTGATTCTCTTAAGTCAAGGCATTGGAAGTTAATATTATAAGTACACTCTTTTATCTTTTATTTTTCATTAAAACTGCAGGAAGTCCTTTTAAATTAAAAGCTGGGTTATTATTTTTGTTTGCATAATATGTTGTGTATTGCCTCTATAATTCTTACTGTTTTTAATCAGAGAATCTGCCACCTATTTGTTTGTGGAATTCCTGTACTGGCAAATTTATTATTAATGAGCAAAAGGGGCTGTTAAGATGTTTGCCTCTACTGGGTAATAATCACAGGTAAAGTCTGCACTCGGGTAATTTGTGCCATTTATCTATAAGTAGGGAGAATTTAAATCTAAACTGGTTAAATAAAAAGCAGATAGCAGTATTTACCTGCCATGCCAAGTGATTCTGGTATAGCTGCTATTGATTAGTGTGTGCTGAAAGAAAGACTGCATTCAGAGGTTCTGCTGGGTATTGATCCATTCTGCAGGAATCTTCCTGAGAAACGACTGCCGGACTAGTAAAACCTGCCAAGCAGAACAGCTGGCTACAGTACATGTATGGGATCCGTTATGTGGAAACCTGTTATACAGAAAGTTCAGAATTATGGGAAGGCCATCCCCCCTAGACTACATTTTAAGTATATAATTCTAATTTTTAAAAATGATTGCATTTTTCTCTGTAAGCATAAAAAAGTACCTTGTGCTTGATCCCAACTAAGATATAATTAATCCTCATTGAAGGCAAAACAGTCCTATTGGGTTTAATTATTTTTTAGTAGACTTAAGGTATGAAGATGCAAATTAAGGAAATACCACTTATCCAGGAAACCCCAGGTCCTGAGTATTCTGGATAACAGGTCCTATACCTCTTAGTTTACTAATGGGTTTGCATACTCAATACCCAGATGTTATTTTTAGTTAGAAGACCTTTTTGCTTTAGTATCATAAGGGCACCGAAAAAGAAAAGAAAAAAACAAGGTCCAACAAAATTAAATGGGGGACAGTGAAAATGTGCTGGTCAGTGCTTTCTTAAATAATATACAGTCATGCTTAAAAGTTTGTGAACCCTTTAAAATTTTCTATATTTTTATATGAATGTAACCTAAAACAACATTTGATTTTCAAACAAGTCCTAAAAGTAGATGAAGAAAAAAAATGAAACAAAAATAATTTTTGGCCATGTATTTATTAAAAATATGATCCAATAACATATCTGCGTGTGGCAAAAGTAAGAATTGTGCTCTCAGTATTTGGTGTGATGACCCCCTTGTGCAGCAATAACTGCAACTAAACATTTGCGATAACTGTTGATCAGTCCTGCACATTGACCTGTGCAGGACTGAAGCCCATTCCTGAAGCCCATTCCTCCATACAGAACAGCTTCAGCTCTTGGATGTTGGTGGGTTTCCTCACATAAATCTCTCACTTTACTTACTTAAGACTTAGGTCTTTCCACAACATTTCAATTGGATTAAAGTCAGGACTTTGACTTGGCCATTACAGAACATTTACTTTAATCTTCTTTAACCAGTCTTTGGTAGAACAACTTGTATTTTAGTTCGTTGTCTTGCTGAATGACCCACTGTCTCTTGAGATTCGGTTCACAGAAAGATGTCTTGACATTTTCCTTTAGAATTCTCTGGTATAGTTCAGAATTAAATGTTCCACCGATGATAGCAAGCCATCCAGGCCCAGATGTAGCAAAACAGGACCAAAGCAGAACACTCTCACCACTATGTTTCACAGATGGAATAAGGTTCTTATGCTGGAATGCAGTGTTTTTCTCTCTCCAAATGTACCACTCCTCATTTAAGCCAAAAAGTTCTATTTTGACTTCATCTGTTCACAAAACATTCTTCCAGCATCCTTCTGGTTTGTCCACGTGATCTATAGCAAACTGTAGATGGTCAGCAATATTTTTGGGGGAGAGCAGTGGATTTCTCCTAACACTGCCATACACACCACTGCTGTTTACTGTTCTTCTGATGGTGCACACCTTAACATCAACATTCGCCAGGCCTTCAGTTGCTTAGGCGTTACCATGGGTAACCACTCAGGCTATTAGACACCTTGCAGTTGGAGTTATCTTTGATGGTCGACCAGTTCTGGGTAGGCTAACAGTGGTCTTGAATTTCCTCCTTTTGTCCACAGCCTGTCTGACTGTTGATTGGTGGAGTCCAAACTCTTTAGAGATAGTAACCTTTTCTATATTTATGGGCATCAACAACAAATAAGGGCTGTGTTTGAATGGAATGAATTGCCCTTTAAAATGATGGGCTATACAGGTAGAGCCTATGCCATTTGACCAACCTCAGATTGACATAGGCTTCCATTGCCTTCTAATATGTAGGAGAAATCATAGGTAATCTTTAGTATACTATATATTCTTATAAAGGGGCTTAGTGCTACTATCAGTTATAGTGCTAGCACCTGTGTTAAGAAAACTAAATCAAGGCACCCCCTTTGTAAAATTAGATAAGGTTAAAACCCATGTCAGAGTTCCATGACCTATACTGTATATGGTATCCCTACCCACCCTTTTACATCACCACTCCATCTTTTCCCCTGTCAATGGAATTTTTCTTACACAAAGTTGGCAGCCCTTGCTCCTCCAGAATTCTAAGGAAAATCACTGCATTTTAGCCTAAAATATTTCAGTTAACTGTTTGGCGCATGGACTTTTTCCCCAGGAAAGAAAAGTGGCTGTCAGGGGACAAACCTGAGCTGGCAGGTGCCTCCCCAACTTACCTGTACTATTAGAACAGTATTTTGTAGATGCCAATAGGGCTGGGCACATCTGCAAACAAAGCACTATTTCCTGCTGGCTTTGGAAAGAAAAATTCTAACACGCAACATTCAGGTGGCCAAAGGAGAGCTGGACAGTGGGGAGAAAGTGTTGGGCAATGCATCAGGTGAAAAGGGCCCCAGGAGAACATTGGTCTGTACATAGTGAGTGGGACTAGACAGAAAAGTGTTCAGGTTTTTATTGGTTTTTCTTAAAAACAAGGAAATCTGCATCAGTCACAGTACCTCTCCAGGGAAAAAATGTCTTCTTTCCAGTTTATGATTCCTGCTTTCTCTCACCCTCTTACTGATCACACTGAGCTGGCTACTTACTAGCTGTTCAAATGAGGGAGATTCTGAGAGACAGTAAAAATATTATTTGATGCTAACACTGGGCTTTGCTTTCAAACTGATTATTTCATTAATGTACCTGTAGACTGATTAAAGCTAATTGCAGATGAGCCACATTGTTTTTTACAGAGGTGATATTTGGAGATAAACTAGAATTATGTTGTACAGAGGTATAGGTGACAATGTTACCTTAAAAAAAACAAAAGTTGGAGGTTTTAACATTTGTGCAACAACACTGGTGTTCTAGCACAGATCCAGGCTAAGTTTTTGGAACCATAAATCAAAATTTAAGCTTGCCAATATTAGAAACATTTTTAAATCCTTGCCCTAACATCTCTGGTTCTTCTGTTAGGTTGTTCTGCAGGTCATATCCCTTAGAAGCCATGTTCCACTGATGAGATCTGACTAGATTTAAACAGGACATCTGAAAGTTTGGATATGTAGCCATTCTGTATGTGTAGGTGGGCACAGGAACCAAATTTAGTAATTTGTCACATTTCTTTATTCTTTGAGTAAGATTTAAAACCTCGTCTTATAGGTTTTGAAGGAATGCCATATGTGCAGCATGAGGCATGCAAACTCCTGCTTTAATAAGGCTTTCAATTCATTCAAATGATCTTTTCTATTAGGCGCTAAAAACCCCCACCCTCTCTTTAGTATTTACATTATATTAAAATGATGACAGCAGCTGCAGCATCCACAAAGCACAGATAAATGGTGAATAAACAGGTTATATTTACTGTGGGCAGAAATGCACAGTGAATGCATATTTAACTTCCTATACAATCACTTGTAAAATCAGTGAATTGATTTAGCCTTGTCAAGAGTCTTTCATTTTTAATTAGATACATGTTCTTTAATACATTCGGTTTCAGGTTGCATATTGCATCTGAATAAGTAACCTTCGTGTGCTTTATTAAGCCTGGGCCCAGTATATTGTACAAACCTGGCTATGACACATTAGTAATTATCTTTTTCTTCTCTATAATAGTGCAGGTATTAAACACATCATTGGCTGCTGAACCAGCTATAGCTAGCAGGGCAGCTTTCTGATGCTCAGTCTAACGTACATCTGTAATCTCTGCTTGAACTGTATCCATGAATCTATGTTCCTGACATTTTCAGTTCAGGAGGAGTTTTTCTTTCATCATATGTCCAATTTAATCAATTCAGAGCGGAGACTTTATACACTAAAAGGAAGACATGCTCCAGCAAAACAACACAATCTGTCAATCTGAAACAAGTTCTTGGCATCATTGTGACTTCAGTTTTGTCTAATACATGATATTTCTTTAGGTTTTCTTTACTGCTCTATCGTTTGGAGGTGGGAAGCCTGTTTTGACAGTGTGGAAGAAATCTTATAAGCATTGTTATCCAATGTCTAGTAATGTCTAATATGTTTAAAGCCCTACCATTGCCATAGGCGGATTTTCAATAAGGCTTGGGGAGGCTAAGCCTCCCCAAACCTGCTCTGGCACCCTAAAAATAAAAAAATAAAATAAAAAAACCTGGCTCCGTTTCTGCGCTGTCCTGCAAATCTTCTCCTGTCCCTGCAAGCTCCGGGTTCTGCTCTAATCAGCTGTGCTCTGATTGGATCTTTCTTCTTGTACATTCTCCAATCAGAGCACAGCTTTCTTGACAGACAGTAAAATTGACCAATCAAGACACAGATGCAGACAGGGATCGGGAAATTTTGCAAACTGCAGAAATGAAGACTTAAAAAAGAAGAATCTGCAGACTGTAAGTTTACCCATGAACCAGCTTTGAACTTTGCTGCAGTTTTCATCCCACAGGTACTATACTGTATATGTTCTAAAGGCTGACCCACTAGCTGGAATTAAATTGTTTTTTGTTATCTGACATCTATAATATCCCCTACCCTAACAGATGGAGGGTAAGTTAATTTTTCCCCCTGACAAAGCTCATTGTGCTTTTATATATTTGTTATGGTTTTTTGCACATTCTATTTTTTTTTTACTTTTGTCATTGTTTTTTTAATTTATAGTAAGTTACAGTGGGGCCAATGCTGTGTATCAGTGCCAGTGTTATAGTGCCAGGGCCTGAATATCTGCCATCTGTACCCACTGCTCCTCATGGCATATAATGTGCTGGTTTTGTATATAAAGACTGTGTCTCGCTGTATATAACGTGCCTGGGATGTCAGTACCTGCTGCCTCACTTTCTATAAAGCTAACTTAAACACATCTAATGGGGAGGTTCACTTTTAAGTTAACTTGTAGTATATTATAGAATGGCCTATTCCTAGCAACTTTGCAATTGGTCTTCCTAGTTAATTTTATATAGTTTTTAAATAATTTGCCTTTTGCTTCTGCCTCTTTCCAGCTTTCAAATGAGGGTCACTGACCAAAAAGTATTGCTCTGTGAAGCTACAGTTTTATTTTTCCATGCAGGCCCCTTAACTATTCATATTCCCATCTCTTGTTTAAACCACTACCTGGTATATAAGACCCTAGCAACCAGATAGCTGCTGAAATACCAAATGGAGAGCTGCTGAACAAAAAGCTAAATAACCGAAAAACCATTAAAAATAAAAAAGAGGACCAATTGCAAATTGTCTCAGAATATCAGTGTCTACATCATATTAAAAGTTAATTTAAAGGTGAACTACCCCTTTAATCTAACTGAACACAAATGTATAGAGAACCCCTAACAGAAGTGCACGTATGAATGCTTTTACATCCTAAGCATTTTAGGGTAAAAAAAATTCCCCCCACCCGTACTTTTGCACAGTATCCCTGGGAGTCAGTGGGAACTGCCAGAGGTAGTTGGGAGGTTAATTTTTTACACCAGCAGTGAATCCACTAAGTGTCACATTAGCTGTAGGTCCGTCTGTGTATGGGCCATCTTTAGCCTCCCCAAACAAAAAAGTCACCCTCCGCCTATGACCATTGCCTTATGATATAATGATATTAACCAATTACAAAATTAAATCTTGATCTTTATAATAATGAATACCACAGGGTTACAAAGCCACTCTTTGTTCTTTAATTTTACCAATTAAGCTGTAAGTTCCTCACTTAATTACTATAGAACCTCTAGAGCTACTTTGTGGTACCCTTCAGGCACCTTTAGATGGATAAGTTTTGAAAATGCCTCTGTTACCCTCCAAAAATGTATCATGCCTTTTGTGGCATTCTCCATTAAAGGTGCAAACAAGTTATAAAATTGCACCTCTAGCCCAAGACAGATTTAAAGAGTAGATTGATTGCCATTTTCCTTCCATATGCAACCTCTTATTGACATCTTGGTTTCCCCCCGGGCTAGACCTTTACGGGACTTGCTAATAAATTGCTAGTACTGTTTTTGGTGCTGCATGTGTTGGTGTGCTTGAAATTATGTAATTTATGCCCCCATGGAGGCCAGCATGCTTGTTTGTACCCACGTCGGTATATCATATGCAGATTAAAATAGACATGTTTTTGGCAATTAGTAATTGTCATTATATGCTTACAGAACTGTGAAATCCTCTTTCATTTATCTATATGAATGCCTTTAATATTGTTGGTTTGCATGCTGAAAAAACTGTAAGACATATATATATATATATATATATATATATATATATATATATATAAGATGTATACAGTTTTTGGCACCCAATGCTAACATAAGGACTGGGACAGAGGCCTGAAATAACTTGTACTTATTTTAGCGTTATTACTTATTTTGTGTTACTTTATTTTACAGATAAATGGCATGCACGCATGGGACCTATTATCTAGAATGCTTTGAACCTGGGGATCTATCCTCTGTGTAGATCTTGAATACCTTAGGTCTACTAAAATTTCATTTAAACATCAAATAAACCCAAAAGGATTCATTTGCCTCCAATAAGGATTAATTATATCATAGTTGGGATCAAGTACAAGGTACTGTTTTATTAGTACAGGTATGGGACAAGTTATCCAGAATGCTCGGGACCTGGGGTATTCCGGATAAGGGGTCTTTCCGTAATTCATATCTCCTACCTTAAGTCTACTTAAAAAAATATTTAAACAGTAATTAAATCCAATAGGATTGTTTTGGCTCCATTAAGGATTTATTATATCTTAGTTGGGATCAAGTACCAGGTACTGTTTTATTATACTTATTACAGAGAAAAAGGAAACCATTTTTAAAAATGTGAATTATTTGATTAAAATGGCAGATGGCATTTGCGTAATTCGGTGCTTTTTGGATAACAGGTTTCCAGGTAATTAATCCCATACCTGTATATACATTATTACTCATAAGATTTTTTTGTTATAAATGGGGTTAAGTAACAAAATCCAAGTTCATTCTATAAGTTAATGGGGTTACATGAACAAATTAGTGGTTCTGATCTTTGTACAAGAAACTGACAGTCCTTTGGATATCTGTGTTTTGAGGTCTCTTGTGCTCATTATCTTGATATAAAATGAATTAAATAAAGTAATGTGTACCGAGAGAGGAATCTGCTTTTAAAATAGAAAATATTTCTTCCCCCTAGCGAAGCATTTGTGGAAAATATATAGTAGGGTATTGATTTCTTCTTTCTTTTCATAAACACCAGAAATCATTTTGTAAAAAAGTCTGCCTAAAGTCTGTAACACCATTGCATACACTTTAAGGTCTTGATAGCTTGTTTAAAACACCTCAAAAGCTTTTTTTCTGAATTAATAATTTCTATATACACATACACAAAAAAAATCTGATTCTGTATAATGCCATATAACTGTACCATCCCCTGGACTTCTGTGTTCAAGCTTCTGTAGTCTCAAAAATCAAGGACACAAAGATAATATGCACGTGACCCCGAATCCACTGGCACTAAAAGTGGAAGGGAAGAAGAAGCATGTGGTTTTGAGTAAATCATTCTTAAAATGATTATACAGTACAGGTATCGGACCCCTTATCCGGAAACCCGTTATCCAGAAAGCTCCGAATTACGGAAAGCCCGTCTCCCATAGACTCCATTTTAATCAGATAATTCAGAATTTTAAAACTGATTTCCTTTTTCTCTGTAGTAATAAAACAGTACCTTGTAATTGATCCCAACTAAGATATAATCAATCCTTAATGGATGCAAAACAAACCTATTGGGTTTAATTAATGTTTTATTGAATTTTTAGCAGACTTAAGGTATGGAGATCCAAATTACGGAAAGACCCCTTATCCGGAATACCCTTGGTCCCGAGCATTCTGGATAACGGGTCCTATACGTATTTGAATTTCTTAGTTTTTGCACCTAGAATATGAAAATGTGTTTAAAATGGATGGGAGGAGCATGCATGTGTGAGTGACTGAAGTTTGGCAGAGGGCATCTGGGAAACTAAGAACACATCTAGCCCATGTTGAATTTCAGAATTAAATATATATATAAAAAAAAAAATCTGTTTGCTCTTTTAAAAAATGGATTTCAGTGCAGAATTCTGCTGGAGGAGCACTATTAACAGATGCGTTAAGAAAAAAAAAAAATCTGTGTTCCTGTGAAAGTGATCCTTTGGAGTTTCTCTCACTGCAGAGCTCAGTAACTCCCTCTCCCCCCTCCCTTCAGAATCTCCTTGTCTGCCTGGCGTGGTGCACATGCCCAGTTCCAAGCCATTTTAATGAGCATGCTCACTTGAGATGAATCTCTTCTCTACACAGCAGACGATTGAACTCTTTAACCACGCCCACAGTCAATCCTCCAATGAGCCAATTGCATAGACAGTTGCTATACTAACACCGCCTAACACAACTAACACAGCCTTTGTAAACAAGAACTCTCTGCTCCCTCTCTTGGAACACGATCTACTGACTGCAGGCAGGAAAGTTTAACCTTTTCACCGCTAAATCTGATCTTGCAAGCTTAAACATGGTTTGCTGAAATACTTATACAATGTTCACTTCATTCCTGTTTAATTTTATTGTTGTTAAATGCCCTAACAGTTTCATTTTAAGGAAAAAGCTGTCTGTACAAAAAAGCAGAAGCAAAAGCAGAAGCTTGAAAAAAAAAAAATCCTTGACGAGGTCAGGCGCGCGCTCTCGATGACGTCACCCGGCAAAATGGCCGCCTGGTGACATGCAAAACGGAGCAGAAAAGAATGCGGTGGTGCAGGCTGTAGAAGGAGATTGAGGGAGCGACACTTATGCAGTTTAAGTGGGGGTAAGGCGCCCTATCCATTAGAAGTGAAATTAAAATTAGGGTTGACATCTCCTTTAAGGAGGGGCTAAAAGGAAGGAGCGGGCAGGCAGGTTATCTGAGCAGATAGTTTCTTTATGATGTACTCTGGGAAGATGCTTTTATTCTCTATGTGCTACACAAAAGGGGATCATTCCTTGGCATGGGGGTAAAATAAAGACGGTGAATATGTGCCAAAGGTCATACCTTGTATGAAAAGAAATGTTAAATCTTCAAAAACAATACACTCAATACAATTAATAGCTAAACAGGGTTGCACTTACAGGCTATGCGCTTGCATTACTGCACTTCTACTAACAGATTTAAAACAGTATAACATGCTACACCACTGTAGTTAATGGTGTTTCTCTGCATCTTGCTGCTCCCTGTTGAGGCTTACTGCATGTATAAAGCCTGCCATATCAATATTAGAAGAAAGCGCCTTTTATACCCCTATTTTAAAAAGGTGATGTTAAAAGAAATATTTGTCAAAGCACAAAAAATGAAAATGGAGAGATGTGAAACATTTTTGTTGCCATGATCTGTTAATGGCTTTGGATAGCACAAGTCCTTAGCTCTCAGTCTCTGAAAGAACATAGTCACTGAACGCTCTGTATAAGTGCCTGAAAGAAAGCATTATGGACTCTATAGACAGACGCGCTCTGTTCTCTAAACAGGTTTTCAGTCTGCCTTGGGAGTTGTCATGTCACCACCTCAATTCTTTGGAAGATTGGTTCTCTATTTCATATTCAGGAAGAGAGTGGTTCAAAGCAAGGGTCTGTGTTTTATTGTATTTTATTTATTTATATAGCACCACATGCACAAGGTGAGAACAAAAATGGGAGTACAGTTAATATAACTTAAGCCATGAAAATAAATACATACATGAGTTTAAATGAGTACCATGTCCCAATGGGCTTAGAATCTAAATACAGATGTGTTGGATGTTTTCATAGAGAGGGGACATGTCTGATGCTACAGTGATGTTGGGAAATTAAATATCTCCAGTTTTGTCTGCTGCTTATATATTTAGCAATCCAAGTTAAATTTCCTTTGCAGACATAATATAAATACTTCTTTAAATGACAGATCAAGAACCATAATTAGATAGGACAAAATTGATCCAATACACTTAAGTGAGATAAAAGAGAAATATTAATACAGAAGAAGAGCTATTAGTGCATAAATATATAATATGAAGTGTGTGTTCTGTAAATGGTTCATTATTATCCTTATAAAATGGTGCTTAGTGATGTCATCATTTATAATCCGTGCTTACTGATGTAATTTATGTATTATAAATCATAATGTACATTATTCTTTAAATCTATAATTTGCTGTACACTTAGAGCTTTATGAACGTACCTGTAGGTGCTGATTTGCACAGGTGGATTTGCAAGTAAGGATGCACCAAACCCAGTTTTCCAGATTTGGCCAAACCCACAAATCCAGTGTAAGCGATTCGGCCGAACCCACAAATCCAGTCTAAGCGATTCGGCCGAACCCACAAATCCAGTGTAAGCGATTCGGCCGAACCCACAAATCCAGTGTAAGCGATTCGGCCGAACCGAATTAAAATGAGCATATGCTAATTAGGATACAAAAGAGTTACATGTTAAAATTTTCCACTTCTGTGTTCACGCGGTGACATTTAACCCGTTAAATCCTAATTAACATATGCTAATTAGGATTCAGTTCAGCCAGGACCATGGATTTGGCCAAATACGAACCCTGCTGAATCCTGCCCAAATACCAAACTGAATCCTGGATTCAGTGCATCCCTATTTGCAAGTAGCAACCATACTGGTCTTTGCTTTCATTTTCTAGACGTTCCAATACTGATTGCTGATTGGTTGCTTCTGCAACTGCACATGTGCAATTTAGCACTTACATTTACAGATCAGCCCCTTGTTTTTTTTAAAAGGCAAACAATGTGTTTTTTTTTTTATTATTATTAATGGGTGACATTAAATTAATACATCAATAGATGTATTTTCTCCAAAAAGAAAGCATTTATTGTATGGTCCAATTTACTTGGTCATAAGATGTGAGTATCTTGGAAAGTACAGGTATGGGATACGTTATCCGCAAACCCATTACCTAGAAAGTTCTGAATTACTGAACGGCTATCTTCCATAGATTCAATTTGAATTTAATAATTAATTAATAATTAATTTGTAAAAAAAAAAAAAAAAAATTCTCTATAATATAAAAACAGTACCTTTATCCCAACTAAGCTATAATTAATCCTTATTGGAGGCAAAACAGTCCTGTTGGGTTTATTTAATGTTTAAATGATTTTTAGCAGACTTATTCTTATTCAGAAGACCCCAGGTCTTAAGCATTCTGGATAACAGGTCCCATACCTGTATTATCTGTTTCCATATACACAGTAGGCCACAAGGCCCCAAGAGATGTTATGCATGTAATATGATATATAATCTGTATTTTCTGCAGTAAGGGTAGGTTGGAAAAAAAAAAGCTACTTGTGTTTGGTAAAATTTTGTGCAGATGAACCCCTGAAACAGTAATGTTCAATAATGTCAGTTTCTCATCTCCCTTAAAACACATACAGGACCAGAAGGTATTAAAATCTCTTCCAGATTTCTAGTTGGATTATAAACCCCCACAGTCGCACATTTTTGTTTCCAGTTATTTGTCATTTTGACTAGTTGCTTAGTATGACAATGCTTCTCTTTCTCAATACAATGACTATATAATTTATTTCTCGTGAACACTTCTCTCTGATCTAACGGTATATATTATGCCATTCCAGTTTTCATTTGTATTTTGCCTGACGAAGGGGCCCTAGGCTCCGCAAGCTTGCAATGTATTTTTATTATTAGCCGATATAGGTATCATTTCTACAATACTCTTGTATTTGTGTTTTTTTTTATTATTTTTGACAATGGCTAACACGGTACTACAGTTTTTGTTTTGTAACTAATGTGCTATGACCATAAAGATGAGGTTGTACATGACAGTTTGGGAGAGTTAGCGAAAGCTTCATCAATACAACAATTAGCAGCTCTAATCAAGCATAGTTTAGATATTCCAAATCGGGGTATTATAGCTGTTCAGAAAATAAGTAGTTCATGGGCATTGTGACCAATTGGTTTGCCTCGGGCATAGCCTCTAACCAGGGTTCCCATACGTTGCCGAATTTATTTGGGAAACCCCTAGCAAGATACGTTTTGTTTGATGAGTGGGGAGTCTGGTTGACTAATTGCACCTATTGTTGGATAGTGGGTGGGAGGGGACTCATCCATTTCATTGCTACCGCCTTTTTGGCATAAAAATACAGTGACCTCAGAAGGGTTCTAGTTTTATACAAAGACACCAAATCATCGACTAAGCCTAGTAATCACACCTTGTAGACAAAATCCCTGGTGAAAGAACTGAATCACTTAGGTACTTAGTCAAACTCACCCAGTAACCATGTGTTATGGGACAGGCCCATATTAAATGAAAGAATCCTACATCCAATATTTGGCATTTAGGGCAAGATGCAATATGTTTTTTTCCATCATCTTTAGCCTCAGAGGAGTGATCTATGTCGTATTTATTATTTTGAACTGAATACTTTTTTTTTAATGCTGCATCCAACATGTCTCATGGATATAGTTCATTCTTTTTCATACATATTCCTCAGAAATTGATCACAGAACTGCTCACTTTAAAGTTTACATAGCTTTCCTATAGTCAGGTGCATAAGGATAGTATAGTGTATATGGCACTTTTGTGCCGTCACAAAAAGGCAGGATCTATTAAGCTTATATGCTTGTTCTTTAATTTTTAGCCTTCGTAGGGCATTAAGTATCTGTGACAAGGTTGACAAAGGTATCTTTGTTCCCAGGGCATATTTCATACATAACATTTGGATTAGGCAGTGGTCATCATTTTCCCTTTTGCTGTCCCCATGTGTTAATTATATATACTATTCTTCAATGGAAAAATAATATTTTTATGCCTATTTTTATGATAACAATGTTTTGCAGCAAATATCCTTTGTTCTAAATGTATTTGATGTGTTTTTACACTTGGCATTATCTTATGGAATACATGCACAATAGAATATCAGTTTGTTTCTTGTTTATTTGTATGTTTGTTTTTTTTCCCCATGTCAGGCATTATTTGTAAGGGACCATACCAAAAACTGCCCAAGTCTGTATATGCTCTAGCTCTAGCCCTGTTCAAACTAAAAAGGCTTTGCAAAAAAATGAAATGCAGGTACATGTATTGGACCCCTTATCAGGAAACCCATTATCCAGAAAGTTCCGAATTACAGAAATGCCATCTCCCATAGACTCCATTTAATCAAATAATTCACATTTTTAATAATGATTTCCTTTTTCTCTGTAATCATAAAACAGTATCTTCTACTTGATCCCAACTAAGATATAATTAATCCTTATTGGAGCCAAAACAATCCTAATGGGATTTTTTTAGTAGACTTAAGGTAGGAGATGCAAATTACGGAAAGATCCCTTATCCGGAAAACCCCAAGTCCCGAGCATTCTGGATAATGGGTTCCATACCTGTACAGGATCTATTATTATAAATGCTCAGACCTGAGGTTTTCCGGATAAAAGATCTTTCTTTAATTTGGTTAACCAGATCTTAACTCTGCTAAAGATCATTTAAACAGTAAATTAACCCAATAGTATAACTTGGTATGAATTAATGCAGATTAGTTGGGATCAAGTACAAGCTTCTGTTCTATTTATATAGCGGAGAAAAAATACATAATTAAAAAAAAAAAGTATAAAAATAAACAACAATAATTTGCTTAAAATGGAGTCTAAGAAGAGAGATCATGGCTTTAATTGAGGAATTACTGGACATTTTGTTTTTTCTTTGGGTTGACTGTTTTAGTGGTTTACACCTTTTTAGCAAAATATGAGCAGTAAATACTGCCTATTCATTTACTTTAAAAAAAAAATAAAAATCTATGTTGTACACTTGCCACCCCTGTAATTAGCTAAAGTTTGTTTAACTGGAGATATTGAGCTCTGTATAAACTGAACTCTCCCCTTGCCCCTTTGCAAATACACACACACCCATTAGCTGTATGTCTCTCTTGTGAGTGTTTTTTTTTTTTTTTTCAGAACAAGTCTGGCACTTTATATAGTTATCTGGCTGGATGGAGTTGAGTCACAAACCCAAGTAGTTTGAATGTAGCATGTTTGCACTTGTTACAGACCAACACCTACATTAATTTAGCACACTGAAGTCTATTTCCAGCACATTAGTTACAAAACAAAAACTGTAGTACCGTGTTAGCCATTGTCAAAAATAATAAAAAAAACACAAATACAAGAGTATTGTAGAAATGATACCTATATTGGCTAATAATAAAAATACATTGCAAGCTTGCGGAGCCTAGGGCCCCTTCGTCAGGCAAAATACAAATGAAAACTAGAATGGCATAATATATACTGTTAGATCAGAGAGAAGTGTTCACAAGCAATAAATTAGGAAGTTACAGATAGATAGAGAAAACTTGTGAAGATAATAAAAGTAATTAATGTTTATAAGGATGGGTTATAAATAGTCCAGGGCAACATTTCCCAGCAACAGCAAAAGATGTGAGACTTGCAAATACACCCTGTGCAAAGATCAAATTGCAATACTGGATACACAAAAAGTCTACACCATTCGGGACTGCTATTCATGTGCTTCCTTCAATGTAGTGTACATGATCATATGTACTAAGTGCCCTACAGGAAGAATGTACATTGGAGAAACAGGGCAAAAACTACGCACAAGGATGAACCATCACAGACATAAGATCAAGACCAAAGCGTGTGATATACCAGTGGGACAACACTTCTGCAATCAGGACCACAGGCTTCAGAACATGAAGGTGTTAATTCTAAAAGGGAACTTTGAGTTGAATGAGAAAGGAAGATCTATGTAGTTATTCAACACATTAAGGGCTCTGGCACACGGGGAGATTAGTCGAAATTTATTGCTAGTGAACACTTCACTCTGAACAGTATATATGTTGTGCTATTCCAGTTTTCATTTGTATTTTGCCTGATGAAGGGGCCTTAGAGCTCTGAAAGCTTGCAATGTATTTTTTTGTTAACCATTATAGGTATCATTTCTACAATACTCTTGTTTTTGTGTTTTTTTTTATTATTTTCAGCACATTAGGTCAATCACTTTTTTATCTGATATCTGAGCCTAATTGTGTACATCCCCTGGCATACTGTGTGTTTGCTTTCCCAGATTTTATACTTGCCTGGAATTTATGCCAATTTGATGCTGGAAAACCTAAAATTTGGGTTCTACTTAATATAATATGGCTCTCTGTGTCTCCTGTTGTAAGGTGTGGCTTTGTGTGCTAGTGCGTGTGTGGTGTAAGCTGTGTGTTTGAATGTGTATCTGTAATAAGTAATTCATGCCTTTTTGGTGCATAAATAAATTACTCTAGCTACAAGGTAACTTGTTTCATGTCAGGAACCATCTTGACATGTGCCTATAAGTGTAGACAAATTATAGCATGAAGAACAGGACTGCTATTGCATTGCGTAAGCACAGAACTGCAAAGGTATTAAATATAAAGTTAAATATAAAATCAGCACAAAACGCCGGGTTAGCAGCTTCGGTGGCTCCAGAACTGCATTAGTATTAGGTATGAGTACGGAATCGCTAGGTGAAGTTACCAGCAAAAGTAGCACAGCATTGCAATTAAATAAGTTTACAAGTAGGCATCAGTAGCCGTAATCATCAGTATCGTTAGCTGGAAAGCAAAAAAAACTTTTTATGAGTCTAAGACCCAGACAAATTGCCGGCATTGTAAGCCGGAATTAATAGTGTAGAATGAACCAATCCGCAACATACCCACATTGGGGAAAGCACGCGAGGCACAGTGCAGGGGAAAAAATGATGCAGTGTCAGACCGACAAATGTCAGCTAGAGTGATATTCCACGGAAGAAGGCTGGTCAGCGTGTACGATCTCGGGAAGCTCATCCTGTCACAGAGAGCCCATATATCAGTACAGCGTTCCTAGGTATACCATCTTCACAGTGTGCCAGGAAGGAGGTCCCCCGGAAGTTTTTAGGTGGCAGGGTGCAAGTAGCTAGTGGCATGCAGTGGTTAACGCTTATAGCAGGTGGCAGTATGGTGCTGTAGGGTAGGCTACAGAGGCAGGCACATAAGGAACAGAACAGATGCCTACAGCTGAGGGTCCCGTAGGTATAGAAACAGCGGATTGAAAAGCCAAGTGAAGATGTTAGTGAGCAGAAAATTGCAACATAAGTGTCACATAAACATACACAAAAATAAAGTATAAAAAACTTATGTATCGGTCTCTATCTCCAATATGAGGCTGAGAAGAAACAATTATATTGTAAAAGTTACATTTGCAACAATATGTGGCCATGGATCGCATATTGCCACTCATATTACAAAATAAATGATGTGCATAGGATGTGCAGAATAGCATACCATTTTAAATAAAATGAGGAATAGGAAACCAGTTTGTTTAGTCCATGGGGGCTAATAGTGTTCAGTCTATGCATCCATTTAAGTTCCGTTTGAAGAAGTAATCTCTCACGATCACCACCTTGAGGAGGTGGGGGGACAAAGTCAATAAACATGCAGCGTAAGCTAGCAAGTGTGTGATTTTGGGACAAAAAATGTGCCACAACTGGAGTATCCGTTTTCCCGTCGAGAGTGCAGAGCGGATCTCTGACCTATGGTTTGCCATTCGGTCCCTGAAAGTAGTGATAGTTTTACCAATATACAGCAAACCACAGGGGCATTTCATGAAGTAGATAATAAATTTTGAGGTACATGTAAGTCTATGTTGGATTTGTATGGTACGGCCCATGTGTGGATGATTGAAGACTGGTCCAGTTATTAGGGAGTTGCAGGTAGTACAATTAGGACATTTGTAGCAGCCAAGTCTAGTCGAGGGGAGCCAAGTGTTAGGGGTACTGGACTGGTAACAATGACTAGGATCAGCTTTTATAAGCAAATCACGTAGACTGTTGCCCCTTCTGTACGCAATGCGTAGGGTCCTAAAAACTGAAAAAGAAAAGTGCGGTCCTTTTCAAGAACGGACCAATGGTTAAGAATTGAATCAACCAACGGTTTCTTATCTGGGGTGTACGTGGTGAGGAAAGTCAATCTTCCTGTGGTTGGCATTGTTATCTGTCCTTGATGCGTAAAGGATCATTTTGTGTGAGTAACAGAGCTTTATCTTTGCATGTTAGCAAATCTTGAAGCTTATAACCGCGTCGTAAAAAGCGATGTGTCAGATCATCAAGTTGTTGGTTTAATAGGAGTGGATCCTAACCATGCGTACCATCTGGGAGTACGGGATGCTCCGTAATAGGTGTGGTGGGTGGCAAGATGAGCAATAATGTGTTCCTGTCAGTTTTCTTCCTGTAGGTAGTGGTGCTCAATGTTGTACCAGCAACCATTAAGGTTAAATCCAAGAAGGACACATAATAAGGGTCAATGTGTGCAGTGAACCATATAGTAGAAGGAAGTTAATTGAGTTCTTGAACCATTGACCAAAACTGTTCACAGGTGCCAGTCCAAACTAGTAGTAGTTCATCAATAAAGCCAATCATTCTGAAAATATGTGTGCCATAGGTCGATAAAATAAAGGTTTGTTCATAGTATGCCATATACAATTTCGCGAAGGAAGGGGCGACATTCATTCAACCCCATACTGGTACCGCTGGTTTGTAAGAAGTATATAAGTTCAAATTTAAAGTAGTTTAAAGACAGACAGTGTGTGAGGAGGGTGATCAGGATATCTCCCCCTCTCTGTCTCTGTCTCTGTCTCTCTCTCTCTATCTCTATCTCTCTATAGCTTCTCTTAGGTGATCTTAACTGAATAAACCTGATTCAACCTCATTCATTAGTTAATCTAGCCCTTAAGCTTAAAAAACTTAACATGATGCACTACAATAAGCATAAATACAATTGGTGTTATGTAACAATGCATTAATAATGAGAAACTACCAAATATGCAAGAAAGAAGAACTGTTTATTTAACCCTTTGGTGTATGGCCCTTCATCTGTGAGTGGGTCCCCAGATTGCTTGGCAGGTTGCAGTCCTTATATAACCCAGAAATATAGCTTGCTTGTCAGTCATTACTTGACAGCCAGCGGATCAAAGTCAGAAAGGTTTTCCTGCATTTTACGATCATTCAATGCGAAAATTACGTGATTTTCGGATCGCCAGTTCGATTTTTTTGTAACTAATACGATTTTTTCATAAGCATATTCGTGATACTTGCGATCTTCAGAAATTTTCGTATCCAATCCGAATTTATCCAATTCAGGATTCGAACTTGCGTTTTCATGACTGTGCCCCTAGGTGTAACACGTAGGCTCTATATTAAATATGAATGGCAGTAATACTATTTTTTTTGCTCTTTTTCCATTATCAGTTAATACAAGAGACTTGGAGAATGAAGGCGTTAGGAATACCTAATGTCATGAAACAGGGACAGTGTTGTAGAGTTCTGCTTCTTCTGCCTTTTAACTGTAACATCATGTCTCTGATAATTGACTCTGTATGTTAGACCTTTCCTCCTGCTGTTTAAAAATGCAGACTTACATTATACGTGGTGTTAGAGCAAGATCTAGTGCTGCTAATCAGTGTCTGGTGCCTCCTCTGGTGCATGGGTAATTAGGATGCTATTCAGAGAGCAGAATAAAGCAATGTGTTACTAGTGATGCTGTGCGTACAAGAGCAAAGCTGTGATAAAAGAACAAGGTATTGGAGTGAAGCATTATGTAACATAATCTGGGTAAATTGGAAAATGCAGTATAATATTAGTGCCGTGACACTGCTATGCTTTCAGTAAAAAATCTGTTTCACCCCTGCAAAAGACTCATATTGGAATCTTAACTATTTGCTACACTGGAAATGATACAGCTGAGCTTTTTTCTATGCTTTGACTTGGCCTTCTTTCTGAATAAGTCCTATGTTTAATGGGTGCAGATGTTGGTTATTCATGAAATATGGTCAATTTTCTGTTCAGTTTTTGATGCCTATACATCTACAAGACCGCTGTTAATACCTTAAAAAAGTTTAGGAAAAAATGTAAAGGGGCATCTCTAAAACTGTCAGTGGCTAAAATATGATATGTTTCTTTTAACAATGTCCCTAGGCTTTAAGATAAGAAACAGTTCAATATACAGAGACTGGTTATTTGCTTTCATTGTCCAGTACAGTGACTCTAGACTCACCACTGCTAGTGTATGCTATATCATGCCCTGGGTGAACGGAAACTTTCACAGACATACATATAAAGATCTACAAAATGTGGGGGGGACTCAATACTTATTCAACATTAAACAGTATCACATTAACGAAGTAAGTGTTACTGAGGAGGTATTTGTATTCATGTAACAGTTTACTCTGAGATCTTAATATAGAGAAAATACCAGGTCTAACACCAAGAAAATATGAAAAGAGATGAAAATATTCTTCCCAAAGCCTTTGTCTCACCAGAAGCATAATGAATCCCAACTTTGGGTTAACCTGTAATCTGTTATAGAATGTCTTATTTCTAGCAACTTTGCAGTTAGTCTGCCTGCTTTTTCTACCTCTTTCCAGCTTTCAAATGGGTGCCACTGACCCCAGCAACCAAAAACTATTGCTCCGTGAGCCTACAATTTTGTTATTGTTGTTACTGTAACAAAATTAAGTGTAATACAGGTATGGAGTCTGTTATATATGGAAAACCGGTATGCAGAAGCCTCTGATTTATGGAAAAACTATCACCCATCCATTTTAATCAAATAATTACATTTTTAAAATATTCTTTCCTTTATCTCTGTAATAATAAAATAGTACCATGTACTAATATATAATTATCCTTATTTAAATTCTTTTTTAATAGACTTAAGGTATGGAGATCCAAATTACAGGAAGACCCATTATTCAGAAAAACCAGGTCCCAAACATTCTGCATAACAGGTCCCATACCTGGGACAAGCATTGTCTAATGGAAATATGAAACTTTCTAAATATAATCAATTAAAAACTCTGTACTGTTTCTGAAATAATTGCTTTAAAGGAAAGAGAAAGTCAAAGTCACTTGGGGGTGCCAAAATGTTAGGCACCCCCAAGTGACTTTGACCACCTACCTTTTACCCTGGGCTGGTGCCCCTGTGAGGAGGGAACAGCACCAGCCCGGGGTAGCTGCCGGCGCTTCCTTCTTCCTGATGCGCAGTAGAGTGAAAAGCGGAACTTAAACATTAAAGTCGGCTTTTCACTCTACTGCGCATGCGCCCACCGCTGGCATTTCAGCAACGGAAGCAGGAAGAAGGAAGCGATCCGCTCCAGGTACCCCGGGCTGGTGCTGTTTTCTTCTAACAGGGGCACCAGCCCGGGGTACGAGGTAAGCGGTTAAAATCACTTGGGGGTGCCTAACATTTTGGCACCCCCAAGTGATTTTGCCTTTCGTTTTCCTTTAAGCTTCACTATGCCCCTCTCAGCAACCTTCCTCCTTCATTCTTTCCTTGTGCAGAAGTCAGGGTCAGATTTTGACTCCAGTATAAACAAATAACTGACTCTGGCACAAATACTTCATGTAGAGAAATAGAATTTCAGGTCAAAGCCAGTTATTTTAAAAGAGTGTGCCATAATATCTCTTCTAGGCAGAGTTGCAACCCTCCCCCAAAGCATGTGTTGGACCCAACTGTCAATCAAAATCTGTCTCCACCTCCTGCATGAAGAGAGAATGAAGAGAGACAGGTGCTAAGAGGGGGAAAGAAGAAGATAACTTGGTTATTTCAACAACAGGACAGAATTTTTAATTTTATTTAGAAAGTTTCCTGTTTCTATCAGATGAAGCTTATATTACATTTTCATTTTTGCAATAGATCCCTTTAAGGTTTTTTTTTTATTAATAGTAATCCTATTCAGTGCATCTCTACATCATACAGAAAGTTAATCTAAAGGTGAACTACACCTAACTTGAATTGTGTTCAATTTAAAGGACAATTGCAACAAGAATATAATGTTTTGCCTAATAAAAGAAATCTAAGCAACTTTGCAATATACATTCATTACAAATTTGTAATGGTTTTTGAATTATTTGTACAGTATATTTAACTGCTATTAAAGCAGTGTCTCCCTGTCCTTTCTATTCTCTGCCCTGGTGGCTCTGGCATTTGAAACAATGTAACACAAGCAGCAGAGTGACAGACCTGCCTTGCTGGAGGAGCCTGGCATTTGCAACCTTGTTTAAAAAGATAAGCAGAGCTAAGCTCTAACACCCCGCCAAAATTGATATTCTCAAAACAACTCCTGTTATGGATAGTATATAGGTTACTGGGAAGAGTTTATGAGCAATGGACAAATCAGGGGTATATTTGACTCTTAGCAAAAGTATACCAATCAATTTTTACCTGAAATACTGGGCGGAATATTTGACATTGTTCTCTGTTGTCATGGCAGAGGTTGCAACAGGAAACAGAATGTAGATGAATTCATATACATCTCTACTGCTTTATGTGGTTACTATAACAAGGGAAGGCAATTTATTAAATGCACAAAATTAAATGCAATGATAGTACTGTCATTAAATTACATAAATTAATGCAAAAACACTTTTCTTCTGCCCAGATACAACTAAATTTTTTTACTAAACCTTTAACTGCTATACCATCTGTCATTTTTTTTTTTAACAAATTCTTTTTATTGATTTTTCAATATATAGAATTGGGATACAGAAGGAAAGAGGGGGGAGGGGGGGATACAGCCATTGTTGCGTTTTCCATTTTATTATACAGAACATGTCAGATTATTCACATATATACTTCAAGGTAAGTCAATTAAGTGAGCGTCCAGCCAGCCTCCCCAGATTCTATCAAATTTATTCGGTTGGCCTCTAGCTTCATATGTAAGCTTAATTAACGGAAGCGTTTTATTGACCAAATCTACCCATGCAGCCATCCAATGCATGATTAACACTTTTTTGGCGTAATATAGTAGTGATCTTATCAGAATTCTTGCATAGTTAGTTGGAACAAGGTCATCCACAAGACCTAATAGGCATATTTCTGGTTGCAATAGGGGAGGAAGGGCCAATGTGTCTATCATATATCTGGTAATTTTCACCCAATACCTGCTGATGATAGGACATGCCCATACCATATGCCAATATGGCCCATTCACTCCTCCGCATCTTTTACAAATAGGGGCTGGTATTTGGCCCATGCAAAATAATCTATTTGGGGTATAATAGGTTCTGAGTGTGAATTTGTGTTGGATCAATCTATCTCTGGTACAAATCAGGAATTTATATAGGTTCTCAGTAATTTCTTCCCACTGGTCTGGCCTTAGGCTTGGTATATCACCTTGCCATTTAGTATAGGCTGATTGGAATGGAGCTGGGCCGCTAGATATTATTTGTGCGTAGATGTGGGAGATCGCCATCTGTCATTTTTTAAATGTTTGTACTGGATATATCTTGTGTAAGTAAATCTATAGCAACAGGACTTTTTCAATTCTACTTGTTCAATTCAAATCCTCCGAATATATACTCTTCCAATAATCTAATCAAAATGGTACAATGTAACCATTCACAGAGGTGACAAGTGAAACTTGCAGCGGTTGTGATGCTGTAAGTTACCTCATTGACATGTTTGTATAGGAGTTATTTAGCTGTATTTGATGCTGACTGGACCAGAGAAATTTGTGCTGTGATAAATGACTTTGCTTATACTTGAAAAGTTAAATTTGGAGGTAATGAAGCATAAAGAGAAATGCTAAGCCATTGCACAAGTGATTGATAATGTTGATAAATATTGTTTGTGCTGGTTTACAGGTGGTGCTAGTGAGATGGAACGAACCTTTTCAAAAGCTTGCAACCTGTGATGCAGATGGAGGGATATTTGTGTGGATCCAATATGAAGGACGATGGTCCGTGGAACTGGTCAATGATCGAGGAGCACAGGTGAGCAGCAACTAGGAATTATAGAAAACAAAATAGCACAATCTCATTTATTTGCAAATCTGGCAATTTGTATAAAAATAATGTTGTGAAGTTTAGGCTTTTACTTAGTTGAGTCATTACTATCCAATTCAATAGCTGGTCCTTAGATGAAGGTTAAACAAAAAGGAAAGTATGCACCTTTAGCCTTTCTGTTTTTTCAGGTTGTCTTTACGTTTCTTTCCAACTGACCTATTAAGTTTTATTGATTCAATATACCAGTTTGATTGATTGATCAAAATCAATATTTAACATTGTCCAAATACTCCAGAAATTTGATATCTCAGCCCAAAATAACAACTGATCTGAATCCTATAGAAGAATATGGGCAATTTTAAAGGACAGATATCCTAGCCAATTAATGTAAAATAGATTGCTTAGATTTGTTTTAAATTGTTCTAATCCAGAAGGTTAAATTGATCCTTTATGAATCGGGGTCCTATATTTATTTTGTTGCTGATAGACATGACATGATTCCTTTCCTTAAGAGGTAATCCAGGTATGAAAGAAAAGTAGGATCATTTAATAAGTGGAAGGCAGTGTACACAACTTGGGTGCAATCCTCCATTATTTTGCATTTTGCATATCACCTTCCTCTTTGCATTGAATTTGCTTATGCATCTTATATTTATGCTGAGGCATAATTGCAGGAGTTAATAGCATCTAAAGTATTGTGTATGAACTGATTAAATGGACAAGGAAAGGTTAAAACCAGTGGGGTGGCCAAATTGTTAGGCACCCTCATTGATTCTACTTGCTTACCTGCTACCCTAGGCTGGTGCTCCTGTTCTTTAAAAAAAACCATAGCACAATCTTCTGCTCTTCTAGGCATCATCTATCAGCTTAACACCACATTTTCAGAAAGAGAAAAAGTTTGCCAGCGCTTAGTTTGCCTAATAATTTTTACAAAAAATTAGGTGTTAGTACCACACTTTGGCCAAAATATGTAAGCTCACGTGCCACATCAAGGCCCCTCATTGTACGTGAGTCCTACACTGTCTAATGACTTTAAGTCTGTGATGTAATTAAAATAAAGTCCCCCAGCAAACAATGTGACTGAGTAGTAAGACCTATTGCACCTACCTTTAGCTCAAAAAGGCTCTAGTGAAAAAGCAGGGAGCTTTTAAGCCCCCACCACATTTTCAGAAGCCTTTTTTACTTAAGCATATCGCATTTTCCTTTTTGGGGTATTTGCCTAAAACAATTAATTTTATTCCCTAAAAAGGTTAGTGACTTTACATGGAGTCATGATGGAACCCAAGCACTGATTTCCTACAGGGACGGTTTTGTGCTGGTGGGCTCTGTGAGTGGTCAGAGACACTGGTCATCAGAGATTAACTTGGAAAGTCAAATCACCTGTGGAATCTGGACACCGGATGATCAGCAGGTATTTGTTTACTCATTTAAACCGTGAAACATAGGGGAAATGTCAATGACTTTTCACTGATCCTAATTTATTTTAGGTGATAATTTACCTTTATAGTAATGGTAATGGTACGGTAAGATTTGTCACCAATGGTTTAGGCTGCACTGCTGTGGGTCGACAAATCGCCCAGAAATGCCTTTCCATTGCCTAACATTGCAATTGCCGCAAGTAAAACATATTTTTTACATGTTTAAACCAGATTGCTGCAGGTTATATGTTTTGCTTGTGGTTATTGCAAATTGGCAAGGGATTTTTTGAAGATTTATAATGGATATATTTTATTTGGAAACATGGATATTGGGCTTCCTGTACAGCTTAATATTTTCTTGTCCGTTTTGTTTGTTCTACTCGCTACAATGCAAATACATAACAGGCTTGTTTGTTAAAATACATGTTCACAAAGCTTTGAACATACTGAGTAAATATGGAAATTATTTGAAATTCTAGCAATGGGCTCTAGCAATAGTTCTGTCTCACAGTGTGCAGTTACCATCAGCAGTATTTCAGCCCCTAATAGTGAAAGTGACTGCTAGCAGTATGTTTATCTCATTAGCTGTGCATTTTTGCTTCCAGCATTCAGTCATTTTGTTCAGCAAGCTGTTTTTTTCCCCGTCAAATAGTGTGGAATTGCCTCCATTAGTATGTCAAGAATAGAGGAGGACAGCAAACTCTAAAAACAAGATCAAAAAATGAAAAAGTTTAATTTATAAACATTATGAATAATACCCTACATGGTTTGACCACAAACTGGTCTTCATCATATGCGAAATATTAAAATAAAGACAGAAAGAGCATTGTACAGGAAAAGGTTATACACTTGCAGTGTTTAATCATGTCTCCATTCATTGGCCTGGTGTGTGGTCTCACTCTCACTATATTATTGGTTTTTGTTTCAGTTGGTTACAAAATGTTTTATTCCTCAGTAAATAAATGATAATTATTTCCTTTTCTCTTAAAGATTACATTTCATAACAACAATGGCAACCTCTGCCTTAATATATTTATTTAATATTAGAACACATGTATATATTTACCACTATAACTGCACTATACATAATAACCTTTGTTGGTGGATATGTGAATCCAGGGATCTGTTGTGAAAATGAAACTTTAATATAAGCTTCATTATACTGAACCATCATACATCCTTTGGAGGTAGTGGGTTGCACCCTTTGCCTAAAAGATGTGACAGAGCTCATTGTTTTAAAATAACCAGCTGTGATGGAAATGCTTTTTCTCTATATGCAGGATGTGTGCCAGAACCAATAACTTTGTAAGATGTTGTTATGCTGGAGTTGGTTATTTGTGGGAACTCTAATAAATCTTTTAGTAAAGGAAGCACCCCAAACGATTTATTAGACCTACCTGTCTATCAAAATCTGACCCCAACTTCTGCACAAAGAGAGAATAAAAAGAGACAGATGCTGATAGGGGAAAGACCCCCAGTTTAGGCCCCAGGGGGTCTACTTCCTCTGTTGTTACATATAAATCCCTGTTCCCTGCTAGGTAAGAGAGTGGGCAGTGATTATGGGTTTGGGTTGGGTTTGCTATTTTGTGCAGGTCCCTCTGAAAATTTATTTGCGAGGGGCACGGTGCAGAGTAGTTAACTTACTATAGGGAAGAATATCTTGATTATTTCATAAACAGTGCTGAATTTTTAATTGATTATATTAGAATGTTTTGTATTTCCATTAAATATTTTGATTTGTGCAAAAGTTCTTCTTGAAGAACTGCTGCTGTACTGGCTGTTTAACTTGCAGGGACTATACACTATATTTTTTCTTGAAGAAACTGAACCCAGTTTACAGCACAGAGCCCAGTTTACTAACAAATATACTAAGGTGCTGACCAACAAGAAGTTTGAAACCAGAGCAGTCACACTGTCCTTCCCTGCCTGCAGTTGCCAAAGCATTGCCTATTGTTGTCATGGCACATTTCTTGGAAATGCCAAAGCACTGTTTGAAAAGCGAAGAAGAATGTACCATAACATCTTCTTGAATGGTGTAATGATAACTAAGGCACCAGAGAGTTTTATCCCCTTATAATACTTACTCCGAGGGGCAAATTAATGAGTGCAAGGTATTTTTTTATTTTTTGTAGTAATGACAAAAAATTAGAGCATGTAAGGCCTCTTTTTCATACCCCCTGCAGTGGCTTTTTATGCATCAAGTACAATGTACTGTTTTATTTTTACAGAGAAAAAGGAAATAATTTTTAAAAACTAGAAGTATTTGACTAAAATGGAGTTTATGGGAGATGACCTTCTTGTAATTTGATGCCTTCTGGTTAATGAGTTTTCAGATTTACTTGTGTTCCATCATTATGTCAGTCATACAAAAACTGCACCCCCCCCTCCACAGTCTGCTTTCCTTTTGGCTGCACACATTACTAAAAAATGAAGTGCTCTTGGGGAGTTGTGGCCAAAGATATTATAGGTGCGATTATACATTATGTGCCTGCATCGACCATATCTCCATTTTTTCCCCCTTCGTCTACTGATATTCACTTTATTTTCTATTAATGGTTCTGAATGTTCCTGCACAGCCTGATCTGTGTCCTCGGCATATGCTCCACACCTCATTTCCCCTCATTAATTGCATAATATATTATTTTCCTCTGGCACACAGGACTAATGCCAGCATTACAGGCTGTCCTGGTGAAAAAATGTCAATGTCAATTTCCCTCCATTGTCACTGTGTCTTTGCTTTCATTAAATCACCTTTCCCCTACCAGAGTGGCCCCTCTATGAGCAGCTCCTAATTCTGTTGTTTCATTTTTGTATATTTATGGTCCTGTGATTATAAAACTGAGGGCAATAACTAATGCCTTTTGTTTTGTTGTACACTTAATGGTGTATGTAATGAAAGGTGCAGAGTTTGCAACAATTTCTCACCTATAGTCAACAGGCAGCATTGCTTAACTGTAAACATTTTATATAAGTTACTGCACCTGGCAAATTCTGTAATTTACAGGAGTAGGGGTTATTGTCTTTAGTACATACTATGAATTGAGTACAAGTAAGTGTTTTATATGCATTTAAATATTAAGTAGTTACCTTGCGTTGGGGAAAATAGCTGTATTTGCTTCAGAACCCCTTCTATAGTTACTATATTTTTAGTAGCAGCCTTGCAAGTTGAATAGGTCAAAAAGGCACATGTTTATACAGCAGACTCAATGGTTTCCCTTTAGAATAATAAGCTCTCTGATATAGAATAGGGCATTTGCTGACATGAAACAGTTTATTTGTAGGTGCTGGATAAACAAACTTTATGTGTAAAAGAAATATTTTATTTTTTTTATGTCACCGGTCCTTTATTGAGCCAACTTGTTTTAAAATGTTTTGCAGTACATGTATTGTATAGGATCTGTTAATCCAGAATCCCTGGGATTTAGGGTTTCAGTGATATTTTACTTTACGCAAAACTAAATCTTAAAAAAGAAGTAGCATAGACAAACTGGAAATTATGCTTTGGGATTATACCAGCCCAAGGCAACTGCAGCCCCAGCAGCTCCCCATCTTCTTTTCTTCTGATTCAAAGCACAAACTTTATGCTGCTGTCAGTTGCCTGAGATAAAGGAATATACACTGTACAGTATATATAGAATATGAGAGTCAAAACACAAGGCTGATTAGTAATTAATTCAGATTCTCATTACATGACCGCTCTGAAACCAGTGCAATTAGCATCAAAACTTTAGCCCTGTAGAATAAGCTTCTACTACAAGCAAACCTTATTTTCTGCTTCATGATTTCTGACAATCCCTAAGCTTAGTTTGTAGACAGCTGCCCTGAACAAACTGAGCATGTTCAGTGTCGCTGACACTCCTAATAAAAGATGGGAAACTCTTGTGCTCATTTTGACAGTCTGGATCATTACTGTAATTACATTACATTACATTAACATTTATAAAGCGCCAACATATTCCGCAGCGCTGTACAATATGTGGGTTACATACATTGGACATACAGAGTAACATATAAAGCAATCAGTAACCGATACAAGAGGTGAAGAGGGCCCTGCCCAAAAGAGCTTACAATCTACAAGGAGAAAGGGTTGAGACACAAGGTGTGGGAATAGAGATGACAGCATTTAAGCTTGTTCAATATATATATAATTACTGTAATAGATACTGTAATACTGTGAGATGACAGCATTTAAGCTTGTGCAGTAAGTTCAATATATACTGTATATAATATGCAAGTTGTAGGCCTGCATTACTTGTACTAAAATTAAATTAGTGCAGTTCTCAAGTATTTCTCATATACATATATAGGAATTGCCTAAAAGTTTATAAGTCTCCTCTGCCCCCTCCAGTAGTTGCAGAATCTGCAGTTAGGCCCATTTTTTAAAGGACTGTTACCTTAGCCAAATTCAAATATTATCCCACAGATCTGAGCATTTTATGGCATTTGTGTCCCACAGAAGTAATATTTCCTGTTTTATTATTTGCCTGCATTAGGAATGCACCAAATCCACTATTTTGGGATTCTGGCAAACCCAAACCCTTTGTAAAAGATTTGGCTTAATGTTGAACCAGATCATAATTTGCATTTGTTTTGGCTTCCGTGTCTATGTGACCAAAAGTCACATAATTTTAAGGACTCGGACATAACTTTTTAACTTTCATAACTTTTAAGGATTCAGACAAATCCAATCTTTCTGAAAAAGGATGAATCTTGGCCGAATCCCTGACTGAATCCTGGATTCACTACATCCCTACCCTGCAGAAAGGCAGCATCTCTGCATTTGCCTCTACATTTAATAGTGCTTTCTGCATTTACCTTGTTGAAATGTGTTATATTTTACTCTCTGGATCCAAATATGTCTTTTTGTCTGTAATTTTTTTTTTGTATACAGGTGCTATTTGGCACAGCTGATGGTCAGGTCATAGTTATGGACTGCCATGGTAGGATGCTTGCCCATGTCCTGCTACATGAATCAGATGGGATTGTGAACATGTCCTGGAATTACCCTAGTTTCTTGGTTGAAGACAGCAGTGAGAGTGACACTGATTCTGATGACTACTCTCCACCTCAAGGTAATTCAGGAAGAGGAAAACTGGCTTTGTACTTTGTGGATTGTTGTGATTTACAGGCCCGGATTTGTGGCGAGGCCACAAAGGCCCGGGCCTAGGGCGGCATAAACATAGGGGCGGCATGCCGCCCCGCCGCACGCAAATTTTTAAAATTTTGCTCCCATACGGAGCAATGGGGACCTCTCCCCACTGCTCCGTATGGGAGTTTCAACTTTGGCGCATGCGCGTTAGCGCGGCGGCAGGGAAGGAGGAGGTGGTTTGCGCATGCGCGTTCGCACGGCGGGTGGGGGCGGTAGGGGGCGCCGAATTGGGGCGGCCTCGGGGCGCGTCATTTAGAAATCCGGCGCTGGTGATTTACAAATCATTTGCACTCATGCAGTAGGATATTGAAGTACATGGCAGGCTCAGTGTAATAAAGCACACAATGGACTTGTAGGAATATACCTAATAAAATCTCACATTACTGAATTCACTGTATTATGCTAACATAAAATCCAGCTTTTTACATTTTACCAACAACATTATGCAGTGTGTTGATAGGCTTTGTTCAGCAAACAATTAAGCATCTGTACCAGCGCAAGGACACCACATGCCTGTAGAAGTTATCCCAGCAGCTCTCCATGTACTTTTGTGATGGTTCACTGCACATGCGTTGGCATTAACATTTCAAGAAAAATCTAAATCACAGTTTAGCTGGCAATAAACACAAAAAAGGTCTCTGAAAATCTTAATATTAAAAAACTAAAATTAATTAGCAATTAGGATTTTTTCTGTAGTTGCAGATGACTTACTCTTGACTACTTCTCCCTTCAGCACAGCTTGTTTATTAAAGAGTATTCTATCCTAGAGTACCAGTTTTACTTTGCACTTTAATTTTCACCAATGCCTACAATCAAGTTCTTTTTGCACTAATGATAATAGTTAAATTTGGAAGGCATTTAGCCCTTTATAGAGAATTACAAACAAAGGTTATTTCCTGAAACCATTTCATGCACTAGCACCTGATTTGGTAAATTGTACAGTGCATTGGCCACATTTTCCATTTTGCTTTTAATTGTATGTTGCAGATGGCCCGGCAGCATATCCTATCCCAGTAGAAAACATCAAGCCACTTCTCACTGTTGGCTTCACTTCAGGAGACATTCGTTTAATGAACAACTATGATGATCTATCACCAACAATAGTTCGCTCAGGTTTGAAAGGTAAGAGAGGCTTTTTTTCTGAAATTATTGAATTCTTTCATAACCACTCAATAAATTCCCCAGCACACTAGAAAGAATTTACACCTAGGAACACCGCAGGTGCATTGCCATGATAGGTCCAATAGGCCACAAGAAATAATTCTGGAAAAGCAACCAAAAGGTAAAGAAGGGTAGTTTTAAGTAACTATCCACTACCCATACCCATTAAAAGGTTTTTAAAAAGTTTATTGGTTGCTGTGGGTCACTGTTCCGGCTCAATTTAGTATGCCAATTCACACCTACTTTTGGGACTGTTATACCTACATAGACACAGTTTTGTAGGAAAGATGATTGCTGCTACTGTAAAGCTACATTGATTTTTGCATAGGTATTCACTGTTTGCTATAGCTACATGGTTAATTTCTACTTCTTATTTTTATTTTAGGGGGATGCTGTTGATTTTGCTTTACATAATACCATTTATACAGCCCAGTAAGATTGACAGTTTCAGTGCCAATCAAATAAAATGTATTGTTTTTTCTGTTTGTTAAGTCCTTTTAAATTAATAAATGTATATGCCTTTTGCCAGATGTTGTGGTCCAGTGGTGCACCCAAGGAGACTTGCTTGCAGTTGCAGGAATGGAGAAACAGAACCTGATTCCTGAGCATGTAAATGGCAACTCTCTGAAAAGCGCACTTATCAAGTTTTACAATGTCCGTGGAGAACATATCTATACTCTGGAAACCCCAGTTCAGGTAAAAAAAAAAATAATGCAAATTTGCAGCCAAAACTATATATAAATATTATAAATATATATATGAGTAAACTTTATTTATTGTAGTACCTGGAAACATCCATGGTTTTAACTCAGATATGAAGGTCTCTGACTAGATTGTGAGGAGGCAGCAGCCCATAGCCATAGGCCATAACACCTACGGATATACCTTTTCTCCAGATGTTATTTGTGAATTAAATTGCATTTGAAAGTAGGTTAAAGTATTAAAATAAATAAAAATATTACACTACTTAAAAAGCAGCCCCCCCCCCCCCAAAATAAGTGCATTTCAGTAGTTTCAAGATTTTTTTTCAATCGAGTATAAATGACAATAGCAAGATATACAAAGAGTAGTTTTAATATTTGAAGAAGAATGTTTTAAGTAAGGTTATCTGCAACCATATTAAGTAAGGGGTGCCTCCAAAAATCCTGAATGAATGACTGCTTTGAAATGAATGTAGTGCTTGTTGCCTACAACAAATTCCATGCCTGGTAAAGGGGCTCCATTAGACTGAGGAACTTTTAGATTTTATGGTTTTTTAGATAAGGCTTCTTGTGTCAGTTATTGGTTGTTTGGGAGTTTTTTTTTTGTATGCAATTGTGTATTTATTTTATAGGCCCAGTTGTAGTATAAGCATTGTTAAAAATGTTTGCACTTTATAGATATATGATAATGATAACAATACTATTGTGCAGAAAATAGCGGCAGTCAAAACACCCTTCTTCTGACAGATCACTGCTATGAAATTATTTCTGCTGTTTTACAAAGAGAGGGCGTTAGAGTAAAAAAAAACACTAAATAATGATGTTAGTGCTTTATGATAAAAAAAAGTCTCAATCTTTATTTTATCTTAAAAAGCATATATTGCCCTTTTAGCAGACTTCCATAGTTACAATGAATATTTAATGATCATTAAGGTATAGTGACATCATGTGGCCACTTTTAGTAATTGTATCATGCATGGCATTTTCAGTAAGCTACAAATTGCAGCTTTTACTGTTGTGTTTATTGTTGAAGCATTGTTTGGCACCATTATTGTATTTGTTAGTGGTGGGTGTGTAAGGCCTTTGTTCTATTTTACATTTTTAGAAAGATCCAGAAGCCTTGCAAAACAGTTCTAATAATAGAGTATTTGAAAAATGTTGCATTTGCATGACTGTTTTCATTGATGACTATATGTTCCTTACTGCAGCGTCCAATCACATCCATTTGTTGGGGCCACAGAGATTCCCGCCTGTTCCTTGCCTCAGGCCCTGCTCTTTATGTTGTACGTGTGGAGCACAGGGTGGCCAGTCTTCAGCTTTTATGTCAGCAAACAATTGCCACCTCTCTGAGTGACGACAAGGATATCTGCAAGCTAAACCTCCCTCCTCGACTCTGCTCATACCTCACTACTGCTTTCATACCAACTATTAAGGTAAAATTAATGTTGTTATTTGCAAAACTAAGAGTTGATAAAAGACTCTTCCAAGCTTGTATTAGACATGTTGAAGTAAATGGACTATAATAATATAACCCAGTGTCCACTGGTATAAAATGTTACTTCTTTTTGTATGATCAACAAGTAAAAAGTTTAAAATGGTTGTATTTGTCTGACAGTAGCCAACACTACACTGTAGCCAATACATTTGGCAAGTTGTGTTTCCTTCCCAATGTATGGGTTACAGTCCTTCTGTCATGCTTTTGCATATATCAGTTCAGTGAAATCAAACTGCAGCACATCCTTGTTGCAAAAGTAAAAAGGTGTTTTTTATTTTAAGAGGCTTGAGAAAGGGCTGGAGTAAGTTTGAAACGTTGTCTGTTTTTCTGACCTGAAAATAAAAAACACCTTTTTACTTTTGCAACAAGGATGTGCTGCAGTTTGATATCACTGTGATGTTTGTTTAAACCCTTGGCAAGGGTTTTTTTTGACTGCTTAGCACCTGACTGAAAAGTTTATTACAAGGTGGTAGAGGCACACACCAATCGAGTGAGTACAGATATTTTTGCATATATCAGTTATCACCTAGGTGTCACAGGAGGACATAGCATTTTCATGCACCCAAAACACATGGAAATATTACAGTTGATGACTTGAGTATTATCTAGAGCTAAATGTATCTGTTTTATGAACTAATTTTCTCTTTTTAAGCCTCCCATACCTGATCCAAACAACATGAGGGATTTTGTCAGCTACCCAACCTCAGGTAATGAGAGATTGCACTGCACCATGAAACGGACAGAAGATGACCCAGAGGTTGGAGGTCCGTGTTATACGTTGTACTTAGAGTATCTAGGTGGGTTAGTCCCTGTCCTTAAAGGAAGAAGAATTAGCAAGCTGCGTCCTGAATTTGTTATTATGGATCCAAAAACAGATGCAAAAACAGGTAATATATTTTCTTAACAAAAAATTACCCTTGAAAAAGCCATTTCTAAATAGTTATGTCACAGCTTGAGGAAGGAGCAAGTTGAACATTTATGATTTAAATGTGAAAAAATGCATGTGTTTAGTACAGTTAAAGTGCGATGTCTTCTAGATCCTGCCATTCTGTTTTAACTAAAAAAAAAAATAGGTGTTACTTATTCTCCAAGTTTGTCAATGGATTCCATATTTCCATCTTTGTCATCTGCTTGTTTCCCAAACATCCTGCTCATTTAGAAGACTCATGAGTTCTGACTATTGTATCCAACACAATCATTTAGACTATAGTTTCAGAATGAATTACATTTATCTGGCCAAAACACCAAAAGGTTCACACTGAATCATATGCCGAATATGTGCAGTCACAAACAGTTGCATCTAATTTATTTAACAGACTGTCGGTGCAAGTATTGCACTGGGACAGGAAGTTGACTTTGTTTGCAATTAAATGTGTGCAGTCAATGATTTTTTAGCTGAGACCTGCAGCAACTGATTTCAGAGGGAACTGATGGAGATTTCAGGGCTTCTGTGCCAATTATCTGTTAAATAATTTCCTTCCCTTAAATCCCACAATACACCACTTGGCACGATCAAGGGTTTCGGCACTGTTCTGAAATGGATTCCAACAGTTATAAAAAGTATGTTAAAAAGAGGTTGGAATAAAAACAAAACTCAGTTGCGCGTAAACACCAACATTATCCAACATTCAGCAATTTCATGGTCAGTTGTGCACAATTGGATCTCAATCATTTCCTTTTCCTCTACCAGTCTACCATAAATTCATGATATAAACAAGTTGGTTTAAATATGCACTTCTTATTACTATACATTGTACTGTACCTGCTTAATTCATTTGTATAACAGGGTTTAACTACTGGGCTCCTTTTATATGCTTTTAGGAATATTTAAAAGTGCTCTCTTACTGCTGAATTTTTATATATATATATATATATATATATATATATATTATGTACTGTTTCATTTTTAGATGAAATCTACGGCAATGGCTTGATCTCCTCCGTGATTGACAGCTGTAACTGCTCGGATTCCAGTGATATAGAACTGAGTGATGACTGGGCAGCCAAAAAATCTCCAAAGATTTCAAGAGCTAGCAAATCACCCAAGTTACCCAGGTTTTACATTTTCTGAAAACTGCACCTGGTCATACACATACAGTATGCACAGTTAAATATTCAGAGAATGCACATACCTCAACAGGCAATTGCATAGGAACACAACAACCTATGTGCTAATATGCCGAACCATACATGGACACCTAAGAGTACATATGTTCCTATACAAGCACATGCAAAGCCACACAAACACATACCAGTTTATAATGACACACACACAGACCCATATGTAAACATAACCTGCGTGCAGGTTTTAACTTTCTTATAATTTACATTTTTTTTTTCACAAACACATAACATAATAAATGTCCCAAGGTTACATGACATAGTTATGAAAACAAATTGTACTGGATTACAGAAATTAGCATATGTCCACAGTTGACCAACAATTGGGGACATAATAAGAACAAAACTGGAACTACAAACAAATTAACTGTCTGGGCAAGGGCTCCCTTTTGTTACCCGTCAATTTATACTGATTGAAATTGGCACAAGTAATGATTTCCTCCCCTGGGCATTATCCACCTTTGCATCTGCTGAACCAGACATGTCACAAAAAACTACTTTTTAGTTTTAGCACTTTGAAACAAAATGTCAGAGATTTATATGGGATTTGTTTTGCCACATTTCTAAAAGTACCGTATGAACACACTTAAATAAAAAAAGGTTCAGTTTGTATGCAGCTATATTATGTGTGTCCATTTGACATTTTCAGTTTGAATTATATTTTTGTGTGTGCACTGGTATAACAACATGAGCAGCTTCAATGGAAGCTTTAGGGTTATTTTACCTTTACATTGACTTTAAATATATTATAAAATGCTCTGTTCTTTGCAGCTTTGCAATTGGTCATTGTGATTTTATTTTTATAATATTTTTTTTAATTCTCTTTTTCTTCTAACGCTTTCTAGATAGCAGCCTCTAGAAGTATTGTAACTTTTTATTCTTTTTTTTTTTTCTTTTGTTTTTGTTTAGGCCTCTCCTATTCATATTCCAGTCTGTCATTCAAACCACTACCTAGCTGCTGAGATAATTTGGACCCTAGCAATTACAAATTGGAGCTCTGCTAAACAGAAAAAAAAACCTTAACAGTTAGCAAAAGACAAATTAAAAACCAATGGCAAATTGTCTCAATATCATTGGCTACATCATTCTAAAAATGGATTTAAAGGAGAAGGAAAGGCTAAGTCACTTGGGGGTGCCAAAATGTTAGGCACCCCCAAGTGACTTTAACCGCTTACCTTGTACCCCGGGCTGGTGCCCCTGTTAGGAGAAAACAGCACCAGCCCCGGGGTACAAGCCTTCCTCCTTCCGTCTTCGCGCTGCCGGCGAAATCCGTGGGCCAGCGCATGCGCAGTAGAGTGAAAAGCCGACTTCTATGTTTAAGTTCGGCTTTTTCACTCTACTGCGCATGCGCGCGCAGTGAATACGGAAGAGGAAGCGCTCGCAGCTACCCCGGGCTGGTGCTGTTCTCTCTGAACAGGGGCACCAGCCCGGGGTAAAAAGTATGCGATTTAAGTCACTTGGGGGTGCCTAACATTTTGGCACCCCCAAGTGACTTAACCTTTCCTTCTCCTTTAAAGATAGGCTACTCCTTTGACCCATACCTATTTGAGAGCAACATATAAATATATTTAAAAAGCATTAGTAGACAATAAGCACTTCATCCCTGTGTGTGTGCAGTCAGTTTTTTTTTTATAGGAATATTTCTGCACCATTCTGTGAGGTATTTTTAATATAATAATTATCAAAACAACTTTTTTAATAGAATTAACATAGAAGCTCGTAAATCACCAAAGTTACCTCGGGCTGCCCAAGAAATTACAAGATCTCCACGGCTGCCTATTAGGAAGCCATCTATTGGCTCACCCAGCTTAACTCGCAGAGAGTGTCCTTTGGAAGACATCACACAGGTAATACTCTCAGAATTATGTTTAAGCAGCACTTTATTGGCACTATTCCATTCTGCACTGATTAACAGATCATACACTGAGTATATTCTTCACTAGTTTAACATTACTTTTAACATTGTCCTTTTTGTGGATCGTAACTGTGCTTGAAGAACTTGCTAGAATGTCCTAAACATTGGTCTGGGTGTCTGTGCAGGAGTGAGGCATTATGGGAACTTTCTTTACACAGCTCAGCGTTTTTTCTTCCTGTTTGGCTTCAGATCTTCTGAACAGGTGAAATATGAAGAGACTTAAGGGCACTATTGAGATTAACTCTTTACTAGCCTTTCCTTCTCCTTTAAATAGCATTATGTGAAATTAGTAACTTACCCTGTTTGGCAAGCATAAATGCCTGTCTTGTAATGGGAATAATAGCTACAACGCACCTTATTGATAGGAAACCTTAAACATTAGAGTACAATATTAAATGGGAAGACCCTGGTTTCTGCTGATAATGAGATGGTGAGTCACCAGCCTAATGAGGCGTATTTGTGGGTTATATTTGTAAAAGTATTTGTGGGTTAGCCATATTTAGTTTATTATATAGATGGGTGAAGTACAGATGTGGAAAATCACCTCTGCTCCTTTCCCCAGTTGTCTACCTGGGCTGGTATCTTTGCCAATCTCTTAACCACCCAATTTAACTTGTGCTGGGGTTGTCCATATGAGATCCAATGAGTGCCCTTTTTCCCTTTAGTAAGAATTATCGATTTAAATGAGCATTAACAGAGCTAATTGCATGGACACTTTAAATTTACACAATGTATACAACATTATTATTAGATGCCTCCTTTTACCTACCTTGGTCCAGTGACTTGGGATTGGGATATACATCGAAAGATTTATTTAATTTTTTTTTTGGATTTTTTGCTAATATGTTTCATGGTACAGTGAGACCACTCTTAAGGTATAAATAAGGACAAGTACAGGAACAGGAGAAGTAGAAGTTTTAGAATGGATACTTTGTGAATCCACCCTGTGCGTGCACTGACAGGTTTATGCAGTGTGTGACAGGCCTATATCTTCTCAGATATGTATCTTTAAAAGTACACTGGTTATAAACATCTACACACCCCTGTCAGATTTTTGCATAATAAAAAAAAGAACCCAAGATAAATCCCATCAGAACTTATTTTTACTGTTATTGCAAAATTGGCATCTATATAAAGAAGTTGAAAACAAATTTTAGTGAAAAAAGGAAAAGCAAAAATCCTACAGAAACCTGGTTGCATTAGTGTCCATACCCTTTTAAAATCAAGCATGTGGCTCCATTCAGAATCTCAAATAGTTATAATTAAAATGGCTGATTGAGCTTAGTGGCTGTTCCTGTGAGATTATTTCTCTTGGTCTGGTACTTCAAAAACCATGAACTTTCAAAACCTGAAAGGAATCTCAAGGTATCGATTAGAACAGGGGTACAAAAATGTATCCAAATCATTGAACGTTCTATGGAGAAAAAATGGTCAGGGAAGCTACCAAGGTGCTTCAATCAAGTATTGGTTTAGGGGGTGTGCTCACTAATAACATCAGGTTGTTGTATCATTTCTTTTTCCTTTTTTTCACTAAACTGTTTCAGATTTGCTTTCAACCTGTTTGCATAGACAGCAGTTTTGCGTTAAAGGACAAGGAAAGGCTAAGTCACTTGGGGGTGCCAAAATGTTAGGCACCCCCAAGTGACTTAAATCGCTTACCTTGTACCCTGGGCTGGTGCCCCTGTTAGGAGAAAACTGCACCAGCCCGGGGTAGCTGTAGCGATGCGCTTCCTACTTCATTTTTCTTCTGCCGGTGGAATCTGTGGGCCGGCGCATGCGCAGTAGAGTGAAACGCCGACTTTCTTGTTTAAGTTCAGCTTTTCACTCTACTGCGCATGCGTGCGTGAGAGAACAGGAAGTTGTTTCGGTAATTTTATGATATTCAATTCTTTAATGCTAAATTGTCTGTAAATTGTTACATATTTGTATAAATATGTACACTCCTGTTATTATGTTATGTTAGTGAGACATTAATCTGCATTTATCTTTTTGCTGCAGCATAACTACCTTGCTCAGGTCACCTCCAACATATGGGGAACCAAATTTAAGATTGTAGGATTAGCAGCCTTCCTTCCAGCCAATCTTGGTGCAGGTAGGTTTTACCATTTTATATTTAATTAGACAATGACAAAACAACCTTTCAGTATCTTCAATAGGACTTTATTACATTTATATTTAATTTATGTGTTCAGATTTATTGTGCTGATGTACACATTCTTATCAGGGGACTGATCTGCACTCACTGTACCACATAAGAAAGCTTTGGTAAATAAATTGCTTTCCAAATAGTCTATAATAAAACTTGTATGAAATAATAATGAAAATTTTGCTAGAAAAAAACATCTTTTCTTCACTGAGATAAAAAATGAATACCTTCCTAATTCTTTTTAGTTGAGTGAAGCCTATGCATAGGTGACCTTATGGAACCCCACCTATGAAACTGTTGGCAACAGAGTTTAAAAACATAGTGTCCTGAGCACTGAACCCAACCCCTACTTTTAAAGTTGGCTGATAAGGTGGCAGTAGTAGTCTTGGGATCATCAACCCCCCAACCCATGATGGTTGGTCTGGTGGGGTTCTAAAGAGTTTGTGGAAACGGATGCAGCCAGCTACATATGGCCTATTTTGGTACATTTTTTTTCTGAGGAAAAATTGTTTGACTTGGCAAAATAGTAAAACTACAATAGTTTGGGAGGAAGGGTTCAACTTTTTTACTCTGCTGGCTAGGATTGAATTATTGGACCAATGAGTACATAGATATTGATTGTGAAGACAAAGTGTGAATATGCTGTACACTGTACCTTAATAAGTGCATAGGCTCTAAAGCAGCGGTAGGGAGCCTTTTTGGCTGAGTGAGCCATAAACACCACATATTTTAAAATGTAATTCCGTGAGAGCCATACAATGGCCAACGGGAGCTAGGCCGAAGCCGGGGCCTTGATTTGCGGCTGCCTGTGGAGGACAATGCGGCTTCAGGCCCGTTTGGCCGCGGGGCAAGGTAGGGTGGGTGTCATCTTTAACTGTTCAATATGGCTTGTTAGTGGTATTAGTAGAGGGCTACCTAGCACAGTGCACAGTTGGCTTCTCTTTGTAGCCCCAACAGAGACATATTGGCCACATTTTATTTTCAACTCAAGCATGAACTGTCACAGGTTTCTGCTCCAATGTTCCCTGGTTCAAGTGCAACCCGGTAAGGATGCGGAGGAGGGCATGGCCTGTGCTCGGCAGATAGAAGACGTGTTCTAAGGCTTAAACACGTCTTCTATCTGCTGAGCGCAGGCCACGCCTCCCGTTATTTTTTTATTAAAGATTTGGCAGCGAGCCAAATCAAAAGAGCCACATCTGGCTCGCGAGCCATAGGTTCCCTACCCCTGCTCTAAAGGGTACCAGTTAGTGAGGGCTTGCACCACTATTTTTTTCTGGATCTGTATAAAAGGGATACATCAAAATCAACACTTACATGTTATTGTTAATTTGAAAATACCATATTTAATAGTAATTTATGAAACAGCTTCTTTTGAAATTAGTACTTTTTGAGTGCTTTTTATGTATTTTTAATCTGTCCATTAAAACAATTTTCTCTTTGTTATTCCTCCCTTTGTCCCTAGTTATTTATAAAACAAGCTTGCTGCACCTACAACCAAGGCAAATGACCATCTACCTTCCAGAAGTACGAAAAATATCAATGGACTATATCAATTTGCCAGTGTTTAATACTAATGTTTTCAGTGAAGATGAGGATGATTTACCAGGTAGGAGTGTATCATCTTGTTTCTCCATTGTCACAAAGCTTAATGTATCAATGCTCCTGTGGAAATATTTCTCAAACTGTGATTAGTAAAATTATTAGTGAAATCACCCCAAAACTTGCGATTGTTATATTTTGTCTTAATGGCTTGCAAAAACTCACCGTACATTTGACAGCGGATACATGATATCCACAGGTTTACCAAAAATCAACAGTTTTAAGGAATGTTCATTAGTTTTGAGCAGGTGATTAAAAATTAACAACAAAAAAATGACTAGTAACAACAATATGCATTAAGTAATAGGCCACAGCTACACCAGCATCCTACAGCATGCCTGTTTGGCATTTAAATAAAATAAAAATCAAACGTTCAGGGACAGAACCTCAGACCCCCTTTAAACAAGTTGACAGTTGCAGGTCACTGAACCAAACAGTCTGGTACTGAGATTTTATTCTATATGACTGGATGAAATTTAAATTGAAAGCACAGCTGTAGGCATTTGCTGTCAGGTTGGCATGTGCCTAGTTATGTCAGTTACGGTTAGGCCATCATGAGAATAAGGCTGAGCAGGGTAGAGCTTCTGTGATGTTGCCCATAAAATCTTTAATAAGGTTTTAAAAGGCTCTAGAGATGCCTGTAAACCATGAAACCATTCATAGTAGTTCCATTTGTTTCTCTCAAATGAATTACTGTATAGTATTTGATTTTTACATCCTTTTAATAGATGTTACTTAACATACAGTATGTTTTCTGTTGAATTAAATTTTGTTGGTTGTAGTTTAACATTTCTGTGTAATGTTTTCCTTTTAGTAACTGGAACATCTGGGGCCCCTGAGAACAATCCCCCTTGCACTGTGAATATTCCAATTGCACCCATTCATAGTTCAGCCCAAGCGATGTCACCAACTCAAAGTATTGGCTTGGTTCAGTCTTTGCTAGCCAATCAGAATGTACAGTTGGATGTTCTTGCCAATCAAATGGTAGCTGCTGCACCACCACTAGATCACCCAACAGAAAGTGCTGTTCCATATCCAGCTCCAAATCGGTACTCCAACCCAGGACAGGTTATATTTGGTGGGGTTGAAATGGGCCGCTTGATACAGCCCCCACAACCTCCCATGCAAATGGCACACCCACCCCAAGGGTCTGCCCAGATGTCAATTATTGATCACAGTGAAAGGGACCATGAACATCTGCAGAAGACAAAACCTTTGCGCACTATACCTCAGTATGCAGAAGGCGATGCTGTTGTTTTTACAGCTGTTCAGGAAATACAGAACCACAAACTCAATCCTCCTCCACCATACCCAGGAACTATTCCAGCTCCTCCAACATCAGCAGCACCACCTCCTCCTATCTCTCAGCCACCTGTGGATCTCTGTTCAAAGAAGAGTGAATTCTCACTCTTTGCAAATCCCCACTACCAGCCCCCTCTGGGATATGAACGAATTACAACATTTGACAGCAGTGGAAATGTTGAAGAGGTATGCAGGCCACGAATGCGAATGCTCTGTACTCAGAATACATATACACTTCAAGGGCCAGGTAGCTCTGCTACATTAAGGGTTTCTGCAACTGAAAAGAAAATTAAACAGCCTTGCACCAGTGCTACACTGAATAGACTAACTGTTCCTCGTTATTCTATTCCATCTGGGGATCCACCGCCATACCCAGAGATAGCTGCACAGCTTGCTCAAGGAAGAAACATGGCTCAGAGGATAGATAGCAGTCTTATTCATGCTACTCTCCGAAGAAATAGTAGGGAAGCTGCTCTGAAAATGGCTCAGATAGTGGACAACCAGAGAGCACCACAGCAGCATCCCCCCAAATCAAAAAGTAATGTTGTTCCTGCACAGTTCCAGCAAAGGACTCCCACTGCATTGTATACTTGCAGCCAGTGCAGTAGTGGCACTGGTGTAATGAGTAGCAGCAATCATACTGGCAATATTAGCACCAGCACAATTGGTGTCGGAAGTATTCGGCCTGATTTATCTACAGGGAGTGGCCCACAACAGAGTACAGTCATAGTGCACTCTGCCAGCACTACTCCTTTAGCTTCTCAGTCCTCATATAACCTGTTAAGTCCAGCTGAAAGCAGCAGGGACAGGACAGATTATATTAACTCTGCATTTACTGAAGATGAGGCTGTTTCACAGCATTGCTCAGTAGAAAAACCAGTAAGACATTTAAGCCTTGCCGAGGCTGGATTAACTATAAAACGCCCCCCACCTTATCAGTGGGACCCAAGAGTAAGTGAGGATATATGGGTCCCTCAGGAAAGGACTGCTCATAACACATTGCCTATTCCTAAGAGGCCTCCTCCACTTATCATTGGTCAAAACCAGCATTTAGATATGTCACGTGTGCCATTTATTTCCCCAAAGTCCCCAACTAGTCCCATTTCTACATTCCAGGCAAATTACGGAGTTGGGATACCATACACTGGGGCTTATAGTGTACCTTTGCCTCATCAGCAGATTCCAAATCCTTGTTCCCCAAAAGAAGCTTTATCCCCACCACAGTTTGTGCAGCAAGAACCAACAATAGTTATACAGCCAGCATATCCACCCAACCTACCTTGTTGCCCGTTGCCCCCAATGTATCCTGGCAATAGTACTTGTAATGGTTTACAGCTTCCTGCAATAGCTTTGCACCCATGGAACAGTTATAATGCATGCCCACCAGTGCAGAGTGTCCAGGCTGCCCTTCCACCAAAGCCTCACGTAGTGCCAGAAAAGACTGTTTTATCTCCTCCTCATCCAGAACTTCAAAGTAACATAGGTACGGAGGTTATGGTGGAAACTGCTGATAATTTCCAAGAGGTTTTATCATTAACAGAGAGCCCAGTACCCCAGCGAACTGACAAGTTTGCTAAGAAAAACCGAAAGCGAATAGACAGCAGAGCTGAGGAAGGGAATGTGCAAGCTATCACTGAAGGCAAAGTGAAAAAGGATGCAAGAACTTTGGGTGACTTTAATTCCCTTATTGCCAGTCCCAGACTAGGAAGAGAAAAGAAGAAAGTCAAAAGTCAAAAAGACCAGCTAAAATCAAAGAAGCTGAATAAGACAAATGAGTTTCAGGATAGTTCAGAGAGTGAGCCCGAACTTTTTATAAGTGGAGATGAACTGATGAACCAGAGCCAGAGCAATAAAAAAGGCTGGAAAACTAAAAGAAATCTTAGGACAGCGAGTGATCTAGATGAATTTAAGTGCCGAAAGGCTAATGAAAAAGATGATGGACGTTTGGGGAGTCAAGGGTTTGTTTATGTTATGGCAAATAAACAACCTCTATGGAATGAAGCTACACAGGTCTATCAGTTGGACTTTGGAGGCAGAGTGACTCAAGAATCTGCCAAAAATTTTCAGATTGAACTTGAAGGAAGACAGGTAATTTTTATGGTCATTTTATGTCTACATCATTCTATTCTCTTAGCTTTCATGGAAATTTAGGGATTTTAAGGTGAAAGGTCTACAATGAGTTCATTAAGTAGGAATAATATAATGTTGGAACTGTCAATAATGCAATGAATTATGGTGACAGAAGATCGTACAGTTCTAACAAATAATGCTGCTATATATATAGTTGAACCGTCTCTCCTACCTATTTGTGCTGCAATTTTGGCTAATTTACAAAACTTCCCTCTTCAGGCTTAGTATTCTTTATGTGCATGTCCCTGGTGAGTTCATTAGGGTGGAATGGCAATTGGTTGTTGAGAGCTTTGACGGAAGCAGCTTTATCAATAACACTGTATGTATAAAGTTCAGGGGATATGGAATTGCCTATGCAACAACACAGCAGTAGTATAAATGCCCATTTATCTCTGGATCAAACTCAAACAATGATAACTCAAAATTATAACTTAAGCAGCATAAAGTAAAGTCAGTTTTAAGGCACAGCAAACATTAAAATAAATGGTTTTCCCTCTTGAGGCTGCAAGCTTTTATAGGTTATAACCAGAAGTTACTGTCTAGTCCTCACATGCGTACATCAGTCCCCCATCTTGAACTCCCAGGGCTCTCTTATTTCTTGCACTGTTTTAGTAATTAGTTCTGCTGTGGGGGCACCTAAATAATAATAATAAGGGAAACTAAACCTTTTGTCCAGGCCCCCCACGGAGTTCTGTACAATGTGAACATTTCTGTAACATATAATGGTACAATAACTGAATGCTCTTTATTTTATTTGATAAAACCCTATAGCTGCACTGACAAAGTACCTGCACATATTATTATGATATTAAGCCTGAATAAGGAAATGAGCTTCACAGTTATTTTCATTGATTGCAAGCGGGACTGGTCTTTTTAAAAATACTACCCTGGTACATAATATACCAGCATATCCATTTACATCTTCCTGAGGTAAATATGCTGGCAGGCAGAGAAGGAAGAAATATTGGCTATTGCAGAGATAAAAGGCATATGTGGTATTACTGGCTCAGTTTGTTTCTAAGCTGCTTGTACATGCCAGTGAATTATTATCTTATTTTATTATTTATTTTGCTTACTGTACAGAAACAAATTAAATTGAAAACACACAAAACACAAACCATGATATCTCAGACTTAACAAAACATTCCTTTTGGCATCTACTTGTTATCTGTTATCTCTGAAAGCTACAAAATATGTCAATGCTATTTCCCATTGTTTCCTATTGAACCAAGTTTCTTTATTATTTTGTCATAAGACAGACAGCAGCTTTTACTAGATGGTAACTAATTTAGCATATATCCATGTTGATTGATAGGAAAACAGTCCCAATCCCATATCTGTACTGTTATTATATGGTTTGTTCTGACAACAGTATTTCTTTGGATATCTTGCTAAATGTTAGTTTATCCCTTGCCATTGACGGTATGTCAGTGTGTTTTTACCATATTTACATGTAGTAAATTTCAATACTGTTTTGCTTCTTTTACCCAGGTAATGCAGTTTGGCAGGATTGATGGCAATGCATATATTTTGGACTTTCAGTATCCATTTTCAGCCGTCCAAGCCTTTGCAGTTGCTTTGGCTAATGTGACTCAGCGTCTGAAATGAGTCAAGCTTTGACCTTACCAGAAACATTTCAGTTATGATTTATACGGGAACGAACACAATGTGGAGTGCAAGTGGAAAAGCGCAAAGATTAAAACTGGAAAATAAGAACAAATGCCTATACAGAGGCATCTTCTTAGAATTTGTTGTTTATTTTTATTTTTCATTGTTTTTTTACATGCAATATTGCTGATATTTGGGTGGGAGCCATTTTATGTTAAGGTGGGAGTGTGGCTTTTGGCTTGTATTGATGGTTCTGTTGTGTTCAGTGCAATAGATGTTTGAATATTAAATGAAAAACTGCCTTATTTATATATTATTTTGTTGTTGTTGTTAAGCAATGACCTACATGGTTCATTAAACCTGTTTTTTTTCTGTTTGTAGTACCACAAACTCAAAATTTGCAACTAAATGATATTTTCTAATACTTGAATGCATTAAAAATGTTTTCTAAGTGGGCACTGGAGGCTGGATACATTTTAATGGCTGTCGCTTTATTGTGCTTTTTAGATTATAAACACTTCTTTGGAGAGGGGGTTTTCATCCCCTTTGTTGGCAAACAATTCAGTATTTATATGTGAAAACTAAGCAACTTTATTCCATGTGTCAAAGCATCTCAAACAGTCCTTAAGATACTATTCAAGATTTGTGTATCTCTATGTGGGTTTTCTATGTTTAAAAAAGAATAAAATATAAAACAACCTTTTTACCTTAAATACCTCAACAGGCAGGGGGGGCTGGCAGGTTTTTAACTAGACTGCTAGTACATTCACATATATAAGGATACAACATATAATATATCTGTAAAACAACTTCTACTTTGTTCATATCAACAAGACCAATTAAAAAAGTACTTCCTAAAACCTATTAAAAAAAAAAAACTCGCGAGTCTTTTTCGGCGATTTCGGGAAATCGCGCTGCCGCGTGTGCCATCCCGCTGGCGACTTACATGTTCGCCGGCGGGATGGCGGGTCATGGCAACTCGCGGGCGACTAATCTCCCCCGTGTGCCAGAGCCCTTAGTGTTTAAGAGACCTCAAGGATATAGTAGAACATATATAGGTTCTAGTGTCACAAATGACAACAAACTGTATCATTGTGTCCAGTGCTTGTATCATTCCTGCAGTAGTACGCCTTTCTATTGCCTGGACTTCTGCCCAATGCAGTGCTTAAAAGTTTTGCAGTATACCAGAACTTTGTGAAGTCATCAAATCAGAGATACATGCTTAAAGTAATTCTCTATAGAAGGGTGAGTGTGTGTCTGACTTGATTGGACCAAGCTATATTATACTTGGGCATAATGCCAGGATGTACATGATGCACGCGAAACCAGTGTGTGAAGCTAAATAAACAGGTAAGAATAAAATATTTTTGAAGTAATTGTAAAATAAGTCTCTATAATAGATAGAACGCTTGCACTAAAATAGATGTTAAAGTAGAAAAAAAGGTAAGATATCAGAGTAAAAAAGTAACCCAAATAAAATAAATGTTTTACTAATAAGATTTGTAAAGAAGGAGTGAAACATGCAACTTATGATTTCCAATTAATCAATGTTGCCACAAATATAGCAGATTACTGAGCTAAAATTAAAATGTAAACAAGCAACATTTTCAGCAGGAATGCTCTCAATATACTCGCCTTGTGTTACTGCTAAATGTAATTATCCATATTTTTCATTTAGCATGTGGTCTATTGAGGTAACATATCAGGTATCAGGAACACAGTGGCTTATGTTGAAAAAAAGACTATCAATCAAGTTTAATCTTATAGTCTAAATAAAACCTGTCTAACTGCTATTTGATCCAGAGGAAGGTGAAAAATCTGAAGCCTCTCCATTTTGCCTTAGAGGAGGAAAAACTTTCTTCCTGACTCCAAGACTGCAATTCGACTTGTCCCTGGTTCAACATAAAAATCTTATCTGACACTTAGCGCCCATAATGCCAGTTTGTTGTTGAAGTGCCAAGTAAAAATCATGTTATACCAGATCTAGTGATCTCTAATGACCAAGAACGTTCAGCAAATGTGCCAGTAGTTGAACCCCTGGGTAAGAGTGACCATAATGTTATCTCATTTAATGTTTGGTGCAAAAAACAAATATAACCTGGGGCAGCAAAGACTCTGGATTTCAGAGAAACACATTTTAGCTCTTTAAGGGCAGTGCTTTAGAACATAGATTGGGGCATTATGTTTTTTACTAAAGACACAGACACAAATGGTTGTCAATTAAAATGATATTAAATCATAACTGTTAACAATTTAATCCCTTAGGAATTAACTGTAGGAGCCCTAGAATTGAAATGATTCTTTGATATATTATAAAAATAACTTTAATATAGCTGTGTATGTGTACTGAGCCTCAGCTTGCTCTAGTACAAATGCCAAAAACATATATTTGTACTAGAGCAAGCTTAGGCTCAGTACACATATACACGGCTAAATTAAAGTTATTTAGTAATACTATTCAAACTATAGCAATTCATTACAGCTTGATTTATCAGGCAGTTAACCATTCATAAACTGGCAGCACTAGCTTCCACAAATGTTCTGGGCAAGCTTATCCCATTTTGTTCAAATAGCTGGTGATTTTCCAAAGATAATGCATCAACCAGGTCATTACTACAACCAGGAATCTGTTTTTCTTTAATCCAATTATTTAATTTCAGTACATGGAACACAACCTGCCTTAACAGTCTCAATGCATGGTGAATTGGAAGACCGTTCCATAGTATTTGTTTGTTAGCCAATTTGTAACCCCATACTTCCAATAGTAAAAGAAAAAAACTCTAGTAAAACTACTTTTTTTTTTTTTACCCTAATTCAATCCAGCTAGAGGGCCAGGCATCACCCAACCAATGGTAAAGAAAATAGCTCCAAAGCCTGTGATATCTGACACATTCATACAGTATATAACTGCAAAACTCTCAAAGAAACCATCCTACTAAGAATTACCATTAAAATTCTCCAAAAATTGTTGCCAAATGACTAGGTCATCCCTAAAGTTCTGTGGGATTCTTTAATGCCAAGGTGGGTTGTTCAGGCCTGCTGTAAGAGCAATAAACCTTCTATGTAAAACATAGGCAATGGGAATAATCCGTGTTGCAAAGTTTAAATGGCCAAGAAGCGACTGAACATGTTTTAGTTTGATCTTTGCTATTAGTGAGCCGTCAATAATATTGTGGAGCTTGATGACGTTTTTGCATTGCCAACCGAAACTCCCTGTTCAAGGTATACATGTTGATTCATAGAAATTGCAAAACTGTGCTCTGTTTTCCTGCTGCCAAAGGAATGCCCAGTACAATTAGATAATGAATTACTCATTGCTCAACCTATCTCCCACTGAAGTTCAAATCCCTTTTCTAATAATGGCGCCATCTGGCGCCTTGGATACAGCTTTAAGTAAAGCCATATTTCTACCAACCTCACTGGGGTTATCTAATTTATTTGGCTCTTTAACAGTACGATTTGCAATGCCAGTAGATGCTGTGTGGTTTCTCTTTTTTGCTGCCTTCCTCCAAGGTTGCATTGACTTTGGCACTGGCAGCTTCTTCCTTTTCAGTTACTTGGCTTTGCCTTCTCCAACAGTTGATGGGTTGACTGTAGAGTCTGATGCTGCTGTTGAAGGTGACGCTGTCTTTTCCAATGGGGATGCCATGATCACTTGCTCCACACCTGCTGTCACTGCAGTAAGCTGACATTGGCAGAACAGGAAAACCAAAACAAAATATGGAGGAAGCAGAGGAGTAGCGCTATGCTGCAATTTACTTTATTGGTTTTGTACCACACTACCTGTTTTGGGCTAGCATGCCCTTTATCAAGTGTAACACAATATAACCAACCCTCCAATTTAAATGGTCACATATTACAACAGCCACACTCCCACCGTGTCCATTGGTTGATGAGCAAAGTATTAGTCCAAATGCAACATAATGGAACTGTTTAAGTCCACCTTAATACATAGGTCATTGCTCATTGGCCATCAAAAGAGCCTGACTTATGTTAATAAAAAATACATCCATTTCTCAACTTCTTAAGGTTGTAGGAACTACCAAAATACAACGGTCTTCCATCAGGGCTCCCTACTGCATGTAAGGGGCACACAATACAATACAAAATATGTGCAGCATGTGGTTATCTGTGGATATAGAGAACATGCAGTTAGTGACAGCCTATTACAGAAAACACTTAATGCTCCACGAATCATTAAGGCCATATGGTGCAAGGTTATTCAATCACCTTAATCCACAGTGCCCCACGTTGTAGCAATATTTTATTTAAATCCCCTCCCTTTGCTGGATACTTTTCTACTTCAGCATAGTTGGGACTGGTTATGTTTGCTGCATGGAAGTGGCGGGACACCGCAGTATCTGTATTGGTTTTTTCTTTGAAATTACGGATGTTACCCTTAATCCTTAATCCTGCTTTTCACTGATGGTTTCTCATGGTTTGGCCTACATAAACCAGGCCACAGGGACACTTAAGCAAATAGATTACCTATTTTGTGTCACAGGTGGCACTTTTATACCCCTTTGTGAGATGATTGAAACTACTCCGTTTAATGACCCCTGAACAACATACACAGTTCAGGCATGGGACTGTACCCAAGAGGACCCAAGAACATTTGCCCACTGGTGGTTTTTCACATTTTGCAGGGCATAATACTTCCTTAAAGGAGAAGGAAAGGCTAAGTCACTTGGGGGTGCCAAAATGTTAGGCACCCCCAAGTGACTTAGAGCGCATACCTTGTACCCCGGGCTGGTGCCCCTGTACGGAGGGAACAGCACCAGCCCGGGGTAGCTGCCGGCGCTTCCTCCTTCCTCCTCGCTTGCGCGCGCATGCGCAGTAGAGTGAAAAGCCGAACTTAAACATTAAAGTCGGCTTTTCACTCTACTGCGCATGCGCCGGCCGGCGGATTTCGCCGGCAGCGCGCAAAGGAAGGAGGAAGCGGTGTCTACAGGTGCCCCGGGCTGGTGCTGTTCCCTCCGTACAGGGGCACCAGCCCGGGGTACAAGGTAGGCGTTCTAAGTCACTTGGGGGTGCCTAACATTTTGGCACCCCCAAGTGACTTAGCCTTTCCTTCTCCTTTAATTGTCCTCCCACTTTTATAGGTAAACATGGGAAGACAAGAAAACTGTTTGCCAAAATCTTTATCCTTCTGTATATTAGGCCAGTATTGCTTAATCACACTTTTTTACTAAAAGCTGTTACAATCTTTCCTCATGCTCTTATTTTTATTTGCCAATAGCTCAACCCTAGCATGAGACTATGAGCATATTAGTACGAGTATAAGAGTATGGGAGCGTGAAATATATGATTGTACAAGAGTATAAGTATACAAGTATGAGTATGTGCGTAGAAGAGGATAAGAGTATGAGTATAAAAGTATGTGAGTGTGCGAGTATGAGAGTATGAATATTGGATCATAACTATATGAGTATGATGGTATGGGTATGCAAGGGTATTAGAGTGTAAGTATGTGAGTGTTAGAGTATGGCAGTATAAAAGTATGATTATGTGTTTTATGAGTATGTGAGTTTGAGTTTAACAACATGAGAGTATGTGTATGTGATTATAAGGGCAAGTGAGTATGAGTATGTGAATGTTAGGGTATGAGCATAAGAGTATAAGTATATGAGTGTTAGAGTATGGTAGTGTGAGTGTGAGAGCTTGATGTATGTGTATGTGAGTGTAAGTACAAGGGTTTGAGTATGACAGTATGGGCCTGTAAGTATGAGAGTATAAGTATGTGGCTATGCTAGTATGAGAATTTATATGTATAAGAATGTGAGTATGAGAGCACTGGTATGTGAGGGTACAAGTCTGTGAGTATTAGAGTATAACATGTAAATATAACCTTATAAAATCTGCTTATTGTTATTACTTGTGTTACATCTTTTGTTGTAACTTGTTTAATATAAATAAATGTAACGGGTATATGGGATACCTCTGCTGGTGTACTTCAGATCCGGATAAACTTGGGCGCCGGCGGTTCTTTAAAAGCAGATGAATGGTTTATTCAACAGATGATACAGACTTTTGAGGTGGTGCATGCTGACTTGGTACAATATCAAATCAGTTCAAATCAGTCAGCCTTGGTGAAAATATCCCCAGCGCTAGGCAAAGCTCACAGTGGTGTTTTACTTTAGGAATCTATATATTCCTGAGCCTCACTGCTTAAGCCCCTATACTGGCAGCATTGAAACCACAGGGTACTAACCCTTACTACACCACATCACTGCCTCCAGCAAGTATACAGACCAATGGAGGCTGACAACATGCTGGCTTCCCTTTTTATAAATAAGGGCTTTACTTCCAACTACAATACAGGCCCATGATATGATAATTAACTATGTAATTAATTTTCCGCCAAAAATGCAGGGACATGAAATAGTGTTTATTCATGTTTCTTAACTCACAGCATATGTGACATTTAAAGGACAAGGAAAGTGCAATAATAGTAATAAAATGAATTGTGAGCGCAATTTCAAAGTCCAAGGAGCGCTGATGCACAATTATCTGCCAAAGCACTCCAACCATTATGTGAGCACCAATAGCAACTAACCAACAAGGTTGCTACGGTGACGCGCAAACAAATTGCGCTTTAATAATAGTTTGTTCGCTGTGATTCGCTTCCAGGGGGTGTAATGGTTTTGGCACACATGCACTTACCTCGCCTGCGACAACTTAAAAGAACATGATGGCACTGAGTACGGAGATATAGCAATAAGTTTGAATGGGCACTACAGCAGATAGGAGTGCTTTTTGGCAGAATTATTTTAGCAACCACGTACATAAAGGGGCGATCTATTGAATAATGATAACTGTAATAAAAACCTTTCCTTGTCCTTTAATATACATCAGTAAAGAAAACATCTGTTGTTGGTATTGAAATTAATTTTTTTTTACTCTGTTTGAAATCGCAATAACAGTTTGCTTGATAAATACTGGAAAACACTGGCATAACTGTTTAAGTATAGTGGGGCATGTACTGTAAGTAAAGAGAATAAACAGTAAGGACACTGATTAACAGGGGGTGGGCATGTCGCTTTGTTTGCTCAATAGTAACTAAGATTACATAGATGATGATATGGCCGGTAACAAACAAAGTCATCACAGAACATTCTGGACAGGTACAAGAGCACAAAAATCTGAGTTAATGAATAACAACAAAAGTTATAACATTTTTAAACTAAATATTAGAAGCGAATGTGATTTTGGACACAGATTTCACAGACATTAAACCAGAGCAGACCTTCTATCAGAGCTTTCATCAGGTATTGTCTAAAAAATATTATTCTGTTATTTACTTGTAACACAGCTTTCACATTATATGTATGTATTATGTCTTTATGGTGCTCCTCATATACGCTAATAAATTAATAGGCATTGGACCTGTTACCCAGAATGTTCGGGACATGAGTTTTTCCAGATAAGGGGACTTTCTGTAATTTGGATCTCCATACTTTTATTTTAAACAATAAATATTGTTTTACCTCTAATAAGGATTAATTATATCTAAGGATCAAGTGGAAGGTTCTGTTTCTTAATTACAAAGAAAAAGGGAATATGTTATAAAATGGTAAATTATTGGACTATAATGGAATGGAAAAGTCTGTGGAAGATGACCTTCCCGTAATTCAGAGCTTTCTGGACAATGGGTTTCCTGGTAACGGATTCCATACCCACAGTACAGATAGGGGAATAAACAGTGCAGCCAATAAATAATAATTATATAGAAACTTAGAACATAACATGCTAAGAGAAAAACAATGATGGATGTCCCTATTGTCACCTAAATAATTTTAATAATAATTAAAGCTTATTTAATATTAAACTATTGTTAATAATTAACATTTTCAATGGTTAATATTTATTAGAGAAACCCGAGTTTTACTGTGTGTATATTCCCTATTTTGAATTAAATATTTGTAACTATTATATGCCTTTTAAGATAATGAAAAAAACATTGACATTTTTTTAAATTAAAAGCAAAGGTGTCTAAGTTATAAACCATGATACATGTACAGATCTTTTCAGTGAGATAATGGACTTTTATTACTGTCTGATGTTAAGGACAAAAGATTAGGGATCTAACTCAAACGTTGATCAGGAAAGACCTTTGAGCATGTGCCTTTGTAAAGATATATGTATTTAGCTGAGCAACTTGCTGAGTAGTTATACAATATTATGAAATGCAGCACAAAGCAATGTTATTGATGTGGGCCAGTCCCCAGGTTCTGCAGGCAAGTGGACCACTTAATCAAGCTTATCACCATTAAAATTACTTAAATGCATGGTTTCTCCTTTGATATAATGAACTGTTAGATAGTTTTACATTGCTATGGAATGCCACAATCTCATTGGTCAGATGGAAGATGTTGGATTGTGGAGTAAACAAATGGAGGACTGAAGCTCAGCACCTTAGAAAAACCCTTGGCACAATGTGCAGTTGAGTAGTTTTCCAAGTGCTGATGAATTTGGGGTAAACAAATAGTAGAATGAAGCTCAGCGCCTTTAAAAACCCCTGGGTACAGCTTTGGTTATATTTGTTCAGAACATATGGAATGCTGAAACCTGGTTAAGTAATTGGTGGGCTCTTGTAGGTGGAGGACTGATATTTTGTGAAAAAAAGTAATTCTTGACCTCCTCCTGGATGAGAGGATGAAAATGCTGTTGCAATCTTTGTTCAGATGAATAATATTTTGTAACATGAAATGTTATTTATTTCATAACTTACCACGTATTCAAGCGCCATCTGTCCCACCAAATGCAGTTCCGATTCTCGTGGAATCCATAGGGACACATACTTTCTCCTGTTAATAGTTATTTTCCTCCCATAAAAGATGTGTTGAGTGAACCTTAGCTGGGGAAGTTCGATGCATGAAATAAATACTTTTTAAACCAAAGTAAGTATAAGGGCAAGGGCACAACCTGCTGCTCTCCACCTGTGTATTGTAGGCAGGTGGAGAGAAGTGGATCTACTTCTATAGGCTCCTGGGTTAGATGCATTCTACTATTTGTTTATTTCATGCATCGATCTTCCCCAGCTAAGGTTCACTCAACACATCTTTTATGGGAGGAAAATAACTATTAACAGGAGAAAGTATGTGTCCCTATGGATTCCACGAGAATCGGAACTGCATTGGTGGGACAGATGGTGCCTGAATACGTGGTAAGTTATGAAATAAATAACATGGTCTTTGAAGCAACTTGAAAAAAACAAACCAGGTGTTGCTGGTGTAAATTCAGTGTTAAAGAGCTAAAGAATATTTAATAAATACAACTAAGCCTGTAGAAGTGGATTGGCTTCTCGCCAGCGGCATACAAATGCTCTCATGTGTCAATAAGTCATTAACATGCAACAGTGTAATGGGGTGCACCAGGGTATATAATATAAGTAGTATATTAAGGCCAAGTTAACCTCTTAGGGTTAAACGTTGCTGCTATACTTTGAATAAACACGCAGGGGCTAAGCCCCGCTTGTATCACACTTGTTGTGTCAGTCAGTTTTCTGCTGAAGTTAACCCCTTAGCTCACTTAGATATCACTGAATTTCCACATCTATGTAACATGATTTCAGGAACAGATTTTATACTTACTTTACAGCTTATCACAGTTTTTCAGATGCTCCCATTTTCACCACTTCTATTAAAACAGTAGAGGCTTTTCCCACTGTCCAACTTGCTAAGACCCTCTTTGGTCAGTGGGTTATTTTGCTACACAGGTGTCTGGTCCAAGAGCAAACACATATCAAGGGGTATCAGCTTTGGCAGAATCCAAGGACCTACCTAGCCCTGCCCTGGCAATGTATCCCTGACTAGCTGATCTTCCTTCTCAGTGGAACCTCAACTGCTAATCTACCTGGCCTACTCCTATCTACTCCATGGAATCTGGCCTGATGTAAAATCTGTTGTGATTCTGCTACAGGCACATTATAAATAGTTACCATTTGCACCAAATAGGAATTTCAGTGTAAGTTAAATGCCAAAACTTCATAAATATTTGAGTGATATTATGCAGAATGTTACACTTTTTGGGGGGGTACAAAACTAGTCCTCTAAATTTTATTTTCCCCAACAAGGAGTAAAGCACTTAGGGGGCAAAGTAATAAAAGTTGCAACGTTTGCAGCATTATTTGTAACCCATAGCAATAAATCAGTATGACCAAATATAATACCTAGTCATTGGTTGCTATTGGTTATTGGACCTGGAATAAACTTTGCACTTTTTATGACATTTCTCCAATAATCATCAAAATATGATCGTACCCTCCAATAGTGGGAGTACTTACACCACTGTTTAGATCCAAACGACCAGTTTACTATAGCATCTTTTTCTGAATATCTGTACTAACCTTTTATTGTTTCCGTGCTTGTATGCTCCATTTTTTACAATTAGCTACAGGAGTGCTTTGACAAAATGTGTTGTATCTACATTTGTATATCCCTCTTTATGTGTATTTAGGGTTGACACCTTTGCCACTCAGACAAAAAGGCATGGGTGATGACATCAGAGGCGTGGGTCGCTGACGTCATCACACAAACTGGCAAGATCATCACCTGATGTATCGTGTGATAACGTCGGATGCAATTCCTAGGGTTTCTGCCAAGTTTTCAGGATTTAAAAAAAAAAAACCAGGCAGAAGGTTTTGATCCGGACAGCCCCTTAAAAAACTGAGCTGTCTGGGTCAAAACTGAACAGGTGGTAACCCTATGTGTATTTACAAAATGCTTTATTTAAGGCATTAAAATATTTTAGTTTTTTTTTTAATATTCCACTCTTTTTATCCTCCCTCATTTTTGGGGAGGCACTTTGCTATGTAGAGGAATCATCAAGTTTAAAGGACATGTAAACCCCACACACAAAAATTTAATCAGTGAACAGCCTCTTTGAAATCTTTCAATACCTGCCACACTGGTTGTCCAGAGGTTAATAGTAAGTCTGCAACATCCCCTTAATCACTTAGATTTCTTTCTCCTCCTGTAACCCACTCGGCCCCTTCCCTCAGGAATTTGCTTTGGCTGTTGGCTTGTGGGCATGCTCAGTTGTTCTAAGCTCAGATTACTAAACACACCCCCCAGTCTAGCAGCGAGTGAAGAGATGGCATTGCTGGTTCCCATAGAAACTCAGCTCTAGCTGTCTGCTTGTTTTTTTCTCCTGAGCTCAGCTTTACCATTACAGTGCTCAAACAAAGCAGAACTTTTATCAGAGACAGTTGTGCCTGTGTTAGCCTGTATTCTTCGTGAAATGTTTGCTGAATAAGGGTCTGTGTGTGTGTATGCTACTTGCAGATTTTAATGTAACTGATTATGTATCAGAGATAAAATGGCCACTGGGTGAAAGCAGCTATTTGCTTTAGGAAAATGTGATGGTTCTACCAAGGGGATATATGCAGTACAAATAATGCCATTTGGGTGGGGGAGACATGCCCAACTGATATACATTGTAGACAAATGTAGGCTTTACATGTCCTTTAAAGGAAAAAGAAAGGTAAAGTTACTTGGGGGTGCCAAAATGTTAGGCACCCCCAAGTGACTTTAACCGCCTACCTTTTACCCCGGGCTGGTGCTGCTGTCAGGAGAAAACAGCACCAGCCCGGGGTAGCTGCTGGCGCTTCCTCCTTCCGGCTTCGCTGCGCGCGCATGCGCAGTAGAGTGAAAAGCCGAACTTAAACATTTAAGTCGGCTTTTTCGCTCTACTGTGCATGCCCGGCCACCGGCAGTTTAGGAAGTGGAAGGCGGAAGGAGGAAGTGCTGCGCTCCAGGTGCCCCGGGCTGGTGCTATTTTCTCCTAACAGGGGCACCAGCCCGGGGTACAAGGTAAGCGGTTAAAGTCACTTGGGGGTGCTTAACATTTTGGCACCCCCAAGTGACTTTGCCTTTCCTTCCCCTTTAAGGCCCGGATGCAGAAGCATAATTTTTGGGGTTATTGTATAAGGGTCAGTATAGTGGTACAAGAATATTCACCATCAGTAAAGAGAGACTGAAGATATTGTGCCAAAGTTTGGCTCCCTGCATTGATAGGATTTTTAATGTTGGCAGAGATCTGCTGCTGAGGATACAGAGCAATGTCAATGTCAATTTAAAAAAACAAACAAAAAAAACATTTGCAGTTGTTTACAAGGATATCAGTTGTAGATAGCAGGATGTGTGCCTCTGATTGGTGAAAATAGCAGGAAGTGTATGTATGTATGTATGTATAACTTTATTTATAAAGCGCCACAAGGGTACGCAGCGCTGTACAGTCTTACAGAATACAAAATTACACACAGGGAGGACGAGTGATATAATAAATAAATACAATAAATACATATATGTATATATATATATAAGTGCCATGTGGTATGAGACACAGTAGGAAGGAGGTCCCTGCCCCGTAGAGCTTACAATCTGAGTGGTTGGGTAACATACAGGCACAAACTGGAAGGTAAGAGTGCATCAGGTATGGGCATTTGCCCTTAAGCGCAGGACTGGGCAAAATAATGTCTTAGTGCTCCAGAAGGTAACAGCTGAGTTTTTTCTTAAAGAGAGTTAGTGAGTGTTCCCTACGGAGAGATTCAGGGATAGAGTTCCAGAGGTAAGGAGCAGCGAGATAGAAAGGTTTAAGACGAGAGAGCGCAGTGGGTGTGGATGGTGTAAAGAGACGGAGGCTCTGAGAGGAGCGGAGGAGACGACCAGGAACATGTAGGGCAGTGATCCCCAACCAGTGGCTCAGGGGCAACATGTTGCTCACCAACCCCTTGGATGTTGCTCTCAGTGCCCAGAAACCAGGGAGTTATTTTTGAATTCCTGACTTGGGGGCAAGTTTTGGTTGAATAAAAACAAGATTTCCTACCAAATAAAGCCTCTGTAAGCAGATAGGGTGCATAGAGACTGCCTAATAGCCAATCTTAGCCCTTATTTGGCTCCTCCATGAACTTTTATGGTGCTTGTGTTGCTCCCCAAGTCTTTTTACATTTGACTGTGGCTCACGAGTAAGAAAGGTTGGGGATCCCTGATGTAGGGAGACCAGTGAAGAAATGTAGTGAGGAGCAGAGGAGTGAAGGGCTTTGAATGTCAGCAGAAGGATTTTGTAAGCTATCCTTTGCTTGACAGGCAGCCATGCTAGAGAGCTTAATTGAGGCTGAGCAGGATCCCTCTTAGGAGAGAGCAGGAGGATCCTGGCAGCAGAGTTTAAGATTGATTGCAGGGGAGAGAGGTGGGAGTCTGGGAGGCCGGTTAGTAGGAGATTGCAGTAATCTAAGCGGGAAAGGATAAGGGCATAGATTAGTGTTTTAGCTGTTGCTTGTGAAAGAAAGGGGCGTATCTTGGCAATATTGCGGAGGGAAAAGCGGCAGGTTTTGGCAGTGTTATTAATATGGTTAGAGAAGGAGAGAGACTGGTCAAAGATAACCCCAAGGCAGCGTGTGCCTCTGATTGGTGAAAATAGCAGGAAGTATGCCTCTGATTGGTGAAGATAGCAGAAAGTATGCCTCTGATTGGTGAAGATAGCAGAAAGTATGCCTCTGATTGGTGAAGATAGCAGAAAGTATGCCTCTGATTTGTGAAGATAGCAGGAAGTATGCCTCTGATTTGTGAAGATAGCAGGAAGTATGCCTCTGATTGATTGGTAAAGATAGCAGGAAGTATGCCTCTGATTGATGAAGATAGCAGGGGAGTAACTACAGAGAAAGCAGACACTGCAGTTGCAGGGTGGCCTGGGAGTGTAAAGGGCACCAAAAGGCCCTAAATAATGAGCATCTTAAATATATATTGGTAGAATAAGACACTTACAAATGTTTTGAAACCTTAAACTGAACTTGCTGTGGGGCCCAGTAACATCTAGTTACGCCACTGGCAGGTAGTGTCCCTCTGATTGGTGTAGATAGCAGGATGTGCTGTTGATCAACAAACCCTGTCAAGGTTGCAGCTCCATTTCAGATGTTTTCCCTACAGTGTGAGTTAAGTGCCATTCCAGGAACATGTAACATGTTCCCGTGCAATGTAAAAACCCTGCTTTTTTATGCTGATGCCTTGACAAACACCCACCTACTCAGTCTCAAGTCCATTGTGCAAAATGATGGCAGTTATACACCAAGCTTACTGATTTATGAGTAATTTAAAATGTTAACAAAACAGCAGGCCAAAACCAGTTCTATCAGTACAATATTTCCTCTGCAGCACCCCTCTTCCTGTGTTTTTAATGGCTTTGCACTATTATACATCTTTCAACAGTATTTTCATGGACAGGTGCTTCTATTGTGATTTTTTTAGCATGAGCACATACTGCTAAAAGCTCTCTCACCTGTACACAGCTGCTCTAATATATTTGTGCAATTTACAGCCTTGGCAATGCATCACTTTAAGGAAAAAAAAACCCTAAAATGAATATGGCTAAAAATAAAAATTTTTATATAGTACTTACTGCATCAGCCTACAGTTTCAGCATCTTAATAGCAGCAATCATCTAGGATTCAAACTTGTCACATGGGCTCCCCATCATGGAAAGTGTCTGCGACACTGACATACTCAGTGCACTCTGAGCAGCAGTTCAGAAGCTGAGCATGGGGGTCGCCACAAATTACCACGCAGAAAATGAGGTTGTCCTATCATACTGCTAGCTAATACTACAGCACTGATTATTAAATTTAGATGCTAATTGCACTGGTTTCTGAGCTGCCATCTAGTAATTATCTGTATTAGTCAGTCTTATATTGTGACGTTTATGTTTTACATGTGTAGGGATCCCCATAATTGGCCCTTAGGTGGGTTCCCATTTAGACAGGCACTAGAGGGTGACCCTGTGGGATTTGGAGACCTAAGGTGGTCCTGTAGGTTACGGCTTAGAGGGAGTTTCCCTGCAGTTCAGACAGCAGCCACTGGGTGGTGTGTTGGGATGTAAAAGGGGATGACTCCCATGTTCAGCAGGTTTTAGTCCTGAAACCTCGCTCTGTAAAGAGGTATACAACAGGCTGGAGTTTTAGGCAGTAGTCCTTTAATAGATCACTCTAGGAGTGACAGGCAGAGATAGCAAAAACAGACATAGCCCCACCAGAGATAGCCCCACAAGGAGTAAGAGGGGTTAAGACCCCCAGAAATTCATGGCTGGAGTTCAGGGCATGTAGTGACTAGTTAGGTGGCCACCAGGGAGATTCCTAATTGAAGGGTACTTAGGTGAGAGTACCAGGGAGAGCCCTGAGAGAGGGTCTCCTGGTGAGAGTACCAGGGGGAGCTCCTACATAGGATCACCTGGCGGGAGTACCATGGGTAGCCCTAAGAGAGAGATTCTCTAAGAGAGAAGTAAAGGAGAAATGTGACCTGAGCTGTTTATGTAACATACCCTGGAAGTCCTGCCTGCTTTCAGTAAAGCAAGTTCAGCTGCCTGGTAAGCAGCTACCCCAGGGAGGCGCAAGGTATCGGGAGTTGCAGGGAGTCCCTGTCCAAGGAGGACACTACCCTGGGTGGAGGCACGCCATTCAGTAATATTGTACCTGTTCCCCCATAGTAAGCGGGGACTCAGGGCTCCTATAGTGCCAAAAGTAAGCCATTGGATGGCACAAGTAGCAGCACCATCTTAAGTGGGCTACACATATACAGTATATTGTGCGTCAGTCCCTAAGCTCAGTAACTGACAGCAGCACAGAGCATGTGCAGTGAATTAGCAGAAAAGAAGATGGGGAGCTACTGGGGCATCTTTGGAGGCACAGATCTTCCCTGCTAAAGGGCTATGGTTGCCTTGGGCTGGTACAGAAACCCAAAACATAATGTACAACGTTTTTGCCCTATTTTTTTAAAGTAGCTTTATTTCTCCTTCAAGGAGCAATATAATGCATCCTACAGGTCGGATGTTGTTGCATGGGCTAAAATATAATGAAAGTGATAGTGAAAGTGATGAGAGGTGAGGTAGAACTAGTGTTCATGGCAATATGAGAATCAAGTTCCATTTCTATGGATTCTGAAATAGAATTTAGTTTGGTCCAGAAGCTACTGAGCCTTCAGACCAAGTTTAAATGCGGGATTAGTGTGTATTTTTCCTCTGAAAATACTGTGTTAAAGTCACCCATTAGAATCAGTGGAAAGTAAGGTAATTCAGCAATATGTGTCATGATATGTGTTAGTAGACTTTCTTTAAATGGAGGGGGGACATAAAGATTAACGAGAAAATACGGTTTACAAAATAATGCACGATATTCAGTTATATATCTGCCTTCTTTGTCACTGATAATTCTGTGTATTGTTAATCACAAGATTTTGCTGTGAGTATAGAGACACCCCTGGCATAACTAGAGTAGGTTGAATGATGAGCAGAAGCAGAAGATGACAGATGCAGTAGTTATTATTGAAGCTCCTATTTGTTAGGGTAGTGTTAGTCCGTGAGTTGTCTGTCCTAATACTTGTGGTAAACAGAAATGTCATCTTTATCATGCAAATAGAAACTGGGTCATCCAAATGGGCAAGGGGATCCCAGCCAGCAGAAAGGAAAGGCAGCAATGGAATAAAATCAAATAACCCACCCAACCTACTTGCGAAACCCAACTTGAGCAAGTTGTTCTCCCGAATTGTGAACAATAATTGGTCTCTGTATTAAGAGGGGGTGGAATCAGAGGTCTGTTAGATCAGTCTTCTGATTCTAACCTGTTATCCTTAAAGGAACAGTTCAGCGTAAAAAGGAAACTGGGTAAAATGGATAGACTGCACAAAAAAAAATATTTCTAATATAGTTAGACAAAAATGTAATCTATAAAGGCTGGAATGGACAGATGTCTAACATAATAGCCAGAACTCTACTTCCTGCTTTCAGCTCTGTAATCTCTTAAACTGGCCATACACGCACAGATGATATTGTACGAAATCTTGTTTCATACGATATTCGGTGCTTGTATGGTGGTTCAACAAGGCGGCCAATAAAGCAAAAGGCTGCGGATATCAGGTGGCTTGTCGATCGGGTGGGTTAAAAGATTTTGATCGGGCGCCCGAGCAAAATCTACGATGAATTGGCAGAAGGAGTTTCTATTGTTTCTACCTCCCTATCTGGCGATTCAGCCCTGAATGTCAGTGGAGGGTGGGAAAGGTAGAAAATTGCTACGTGTGTGGCCACCTTTAGTTAGTGACTTTAGGGGCGATCCACATAGGACATAACTGTTCAGTTAGTTTGTGAGCACACAGGTCAGATTCAAATGCAAACTAACTGCACAGTTATGTCCCATATGCCCCCCCCTTCCCTCAAGTCACTGATTGGTTACTGACTGCTAACAGCTTAGAGATCTGTAAGGAGGAAGTAGAGTTCTGCCCATTATATTAGACATCTGCTTACTCCAGCCTTTATAGATTACATTTTTGCCTCACTAACTATATTGAAAACATTTTTATTTTGTGCAGTCTATCTATTTTGCCCATTTTAATTTTTACGCTGAACTGCTCCTTTAAGGTGGTCATAACACTGTGTGTGGCGAGCAGCTCCTTCCACAGAGTAGTAGTATAGGGTTAGTAAGGATCCATATATTACTCAGTTTAGTGATGGTCTTTGCCGCGGGGATCTCAGTAGTTGTGGTACCTGTTGATCCAGTGAGACATACTCAATCCAAGTGTGTGCCTCTTCAGGTGTTGCAAAGAAATGGGTGCGGTCATTTGCCTTTACCTGGAGTCGAGCCGGGAAAACCATTGAATAGGGTATATGTTGCCTGCGTAAGGTGGCCTTAAAGTAAAACTATACCCCCAGAAAACTTATTTGGTGGGAATAACCTGAGCCACCATTGTTCAATTGTTCATTTGTTTCTCTTCAGACCTTTCTGGAAGGCCAATGATGCATACATTATTTGTGGATGGTTTTCAATGTCATCTGTGCGTGCTTCCAGGGCCGCTAATTTGCGGGCAGTATTCTCACTTTAGACTGGAAAAGGATTTACTAAGTCATCTAGGTCAGAGACCTTATTTTCCACCTCAGCTGTACGGTTGTTATGCACGTCTGCCTTGTTTTACTAGGTTAAAGTCTAGTTTTAGTTCATCTAATTTGTTAAGTAACATAGTGTGGTTTTGCCCCAATAGGTGCATAATTTCTAATAGGGTCGGTTCATAAGGCATTATTCATATTACAGGCTGTATTGAGTTCTGTGGTCTGTGGTGCCGTGTCAGAAGCTCTGGCAAATTTACTGAAATGCTGATGTGCTTGCTGCCTGTGATGGCGTTGGGTTGGCACTTTGTTCTGGTGTTGAGCCGCTACCTTCATGCTGCTTCCTGCCTTTTGCGGGGTGCGGTGGAGATTCCAGTGGCCTTTCCCCATTCTGTTGTTTAGGGAAGGCGAGTCAACGCTTCTTAGGAAGGATTGCAGCTGTTGTAGAGTTGTTTAGTGGCAAGGTAAAAGCCACGGAATATCGGGTTATTTGACGGAACTGCTGCACCTACGTCATACTCATTTCGCATCCAGGCCATGCACTCCCCCCCCCCCTTTGAATTTTTTGGAGAAAAAAACATTAACACTTCTCTACCTATTGCTGGTCAGGGAAAAGACAGAGGCCTAATTTATCAACACAGACAAGCAGGAGGATTCAGTGAGGTTGTTAATAGATATAATGCAACAAACAGAGCACACAGGAGATCACACCTGCTGACAAGGAATAAGTCCTGAATGTGCTTCCAGCTGCCATGCTGGTTGCTTTGATATCTCTATGTATTAAATATTTACTTCAATGAACTGGCACCTAACGGACAATTTATTTTGAAAAACTGTGCCTACCTGGCTATTTTTTTTTAAATATTCTTTATTTTGATTTCAAGTAAAGCATTTGCAATAACATTTGGGTAAAAATAGCAAGAATTGTACAAGAATTGACAACAAGTTTCTTCTATATCATTAGGGTCATATGGTTTTACTTTCCTACCTGGCTATTTTAAAGGGGAACTGTCAACCTAAGAAATAATTCTAAATCATTTTCTATTAGGTCTATTAAGGCAAGATTTAAAAATCTTGTGTATGAGTCAAAATGGGCGACCTGATGCCCATTCATTCGCTACACAATTACAGACAGTGAGTAGAGAGGGGGAATCTGAGGAGTGCAGTTCCATATAGGAAGTGTAGAATGTTATAAATGAGACATAAAGGCAGGTAAGGCATTACATGACTAACAGCTGAGATTTTTTCTTGCCAAGGATCACTTTCCAGTTACTCAATATGAATAGGAAGTGATACTAGGCAGTGGAACTACAACAAGTATTGGTGTTTAGAATGTGTTGGTGTTTGGTGTTTAGAATGTTGAATCTATAATAGCTTTAACATATATTTTTGTTTGATTATTCATAGAGGGGTCAAATTATTATTTTTATAGTCAGACTTTTTCTTGCCATTCTCTGATTTTAAAGAAAATCAAAAAATAAAGCTGATTCTCATTAACATGCCTCTTTGACCACAGTTATTTCCTGTTTCTATGCTCTTCTCTTACTGAGCACATCTATAATCTAACTAACTCTTTCCCCACTTATATCACCAAAAACACTTACCCCTAAATGTAATAAAGTTTGCCCAGCAGTAGCAACCCAAATTAACCAAAAAGATGTTTACTTTTAAATAGGTGACCATTAAATGCTACCTGCTGATTGGTTGCCATAGGTGACTGCACCTTCGGATCTACTAAATGGCCTTGAACTTAAGCAAAATGAGAGCACTATTACACAGTATGGAGGTATGCCTTTCCCTGGTCAGAGTATTGTATTTCGACTTTCCTTGTCCTATAAGGTGCAAAGCTTAGGCTGATGCCACATGCGGTGTAGGGCTGATTTTTTCGGCAAGCGGAAAAACGCTTGCCGAAAAATCAGCCCTACGCCTGCTACTTGTGCCTGCACCCGAATGAATGGCATACGCTCGGGTGCAGGCACATGTAGCCGATATACGCATGAAAACACGAGAGAATGCAAAGTCTCGCGTTTTCATGCGTATATCGGCTACATGTGCCTGCATCCGAGCGTATCCCATTCATTCGGGTGCAGGCACAAGTAGGAGGCGTAGGGCTGAATTTTCGGCAAGCGTTTATCCGCTTGCCGAAAATTTCAGCCCTACGCCTCGTGTGGCATTAGCCTTACTACAATCAGCAGGTAGCATTTACTGAACACCTGTTTAAAATATAACATCTAATTGGTTATTACAGCACCTGGCTAAACTTTGTGCCTTTTATTACATATTCACGTTAGATGGGAAGGGACTGCCTTCCATGGGCGTCCGCAGAAAATTTTCCAAGGGGGGGCAAGTAAGCTAGCATCATCCTGCAACAGACAAATATATATATATATATTTTTTTTTTTGCAGGATGATACTAGGGGAGGCTAAAGATGGGCCGTACACAGTCCGACCTATAGCTAATGTGACACTTAGTGGATTCGCTGGCGTAAAAAGTTAACCTCCCAACTACCTCTTGCCGTTCCCACTGACTCCCAGGGATACTGTACAAAAGTGCGGGGGGTGCTTTTTTTTTTTACCCTAAAATGTTTAGTATGTAAAAGTATTCATACGCGCACTTCTGTGAGGGGATCTGCAAACATTTGTGTTTGTGATCAGTTAGCTTAAAGGGGTAGTTTGCATTCGAATTCACTTTTATTTTTAATGGTTTTTCAGTTATTTAGCTTTTTGTTCAGCAGCTCTCCATTTGGTATTTCAGCAGCTATCTGGTTGCTAGGGTCTTATTTACCCTAGCAAGCAGGTATTGGTTTAAACAAGAGATGGGAATATGAATAGTTAAGGGGCCTACTTGGAAAAATAAGTAATACAAAATTATAATAATAATAATAAAATTGTAGCCTCACAGAGCAATATTTTTTGGCCCCCATTTGAAATCTGTATAGAGGCAGAAGAGAAAGAGAAACACACAATGAGCTTTTTCAGAGGGAAAGAGTTAACTTACCCTCCATGTGTTAGGGTAGGGGATAGATTATAAATTATTATAGATGTCAGGTCAGGCAAAAAACAATTTAATGTCAGCTAGTGATTCTTTAGAACTGTATAGTACCTGTGTATAGTGCTTGTGTATAGTACCTGTGTATAGTACCTGTGTATAGTACCTGTGTATAGTGCCTGGGTATAGTACCTGTGGGATGAAAACTGCAGCAAAAGTTGAGAGTTGGTTCTCAGGTAAAGTTACAGCTGCAGATTCTTCTTTTCAGTCTTCATTTCTGTTTCCAGTTTGCAAAATCTCCCGATCCCTGTGTGCATCTGTGCTCTGATTGGTCAATTTTACTGTCTGTCAAGGGAGCTGTGCTCTGATTGGAGAATCCACAAGAAGAAAGATCTAATCGGAGCACAGCAAAACGGGCTTGCAAGCACATTCCAGGACAGTGCAGAAACGGAGTAAGGTTTTTTTTTTTTGGCTACTTTTCCAGGGGGGGGGCAAGTGCCCCCTCTTGCCCCCTTCTGTGGACGCCCATGCTGCCTTCCCTAATTAATGTCTTCTGTGCCTGCACAAATCCATGGAAAAAGTAAAACTTTACAGCCACACAAAATTACAGATAATTATTTTACAAACTATATCTATTTTTTTACAGATAACTATTTGGTTATAAGAAATCAGTATTTCTAAATTGCAGTTTCTAACAGCATTAGACTGCTCCACCAGGCCAAGATAAAGTGCTGTTGTGGGACTAGTTGGGCAGACCTGTGCCCAACTTGAATATGCTGGCTTGCAACCTGACCTGGACCCACTGGCCGCTATATGCTCATCCTGCTCCCACTACCCAACCCTACCCAACCTACCTGCACTTTTAACCTGAATCGGGTACCCATGAAACCGGAAGTGACATCTCCATTGTCCAGAAGTGATGATACTCAAGCAGCAGATCAACAGGGTCAGGGAAAAAATGTACCTTTTGACTTGGGTAGTTGTGGGGAATGCAAGCCTTCAATAGATCCAGGGCAGGGTGCCCGCGGGCCACCCGTGGGTACTTGCAGGTACCTGACCCAATGCAGGACATACTGATTATTTGGTAAGCAGGAGAGATGCCTTGTATGCCTGTGAGGAAAAAGAGTTTTAAAAGTCATCACCACTCTACAGCAGTAAATAGTAATTTCTTTTGTGGATTGTATTTTGCAGGTTTGGAGGAACAAATAAAAAAATCATCATGAACATTCAAAGAATTTGGCTATGTCTTACGGTTTGCATTGGTTACTCATTAAGCAACCGTGTATACATTCACCCATTCAATCTATTCGCCTATAACAAAAGTGAGTGCGAAAAAGTCGAAAAGCAAAATCACACAATAGAAGCATTATTCACTCCAGTCTCTATTGAAGTAAATATTAGTCCTGAAGAAGAAACATTGGGAAGCACAGTACAATCGAAGCTACTTGGGATTGTTGAAAGGCAAAGAGTGAGTATATTACCATCTCTTGTTAACGATGCTGGATTTCGGTCTTTTAATGGATGGAGAAAAACACACAAAGATGACTCCATCCTTATGTCTTTCACAAATCTCTTTGGATCGCTGGTTTCTTTTTACTTGGGTGCCTCAACTCACACTTCAGCTGATCTTCAGGCATTTTTAGGATTTGCTCACCAGTCAGGTGACCAAGACTGTGTCTCTAAAGTGGATGCTCTAAAAGTCATTTCAACACTCAAGCACATTGATAATCGACTCTTTTCTAAAGACAACAGTGTTGAATCACTGAAAATGACATGTCTGTTCGTATCCAAAGATGTTTCTCTATCTGAAACCTTTATTCAGAATTTGATTCCTTCAGCTGATAAATTTTATGTGAGGGGTGTAGATTTTACAAATTCTGCTAAAGCTGTGGAATTAATCAATGAATATCTGAACACTCGGTCAACAAAAAAGAGCACATATATATCAACACCGGTTGATGATTCTGTCAATATCCTTTTTACTAGCTACATCCATTTTAAAGGTAGGATAATTTTCAAGTTTCCTTATTTCCTATATAGAAACATAAACTGCATTTTTAAGGTTCTATGTTTTAAACATTTATAGTATTGAGAAACCCTGTAATGATTATATTTGAGCGGATCTATCCCACAGAACAATTTGTAAAACAGCAAATTCTTGAAATGCATTGAAGTCAAAGGATATTTTTTGCCATGGAAAATGCACTGGAGTCAATGGGCAGTCCTACAGTGACAAAAAAGCAAAATAACATCTTTATGATGCTGCTCATGAAGGAATGAGCTAGGGTGTAAATTAAATGGTGGGAATATTTGCTCTTTAGTAACCCATAGCAAACAATCATATGTTTACTTTTGTTGCTCTACCTGCAGCTGGTTTGCTATGATTTCTTGCTATGGGTTACTGCCCAGTGTTCTGGTAGGCAGAAGGGCATATCTCCCCCTTGTATTACCGCCACTAGTAAAATCAGTAACTTATCTCACTTATCACTTATATTACTTGTTTAGTTTAGGTTGACTTGGAGTCCACTAGAATGTGTTCCTTCTAATTCCTTCTCAGCTATGTGTGCACATTTAAGGGCTCTGGCACACGGGGAGATTAGTCGCCCGCGATAAATCTCCCTTGTCATGGGCGACTAATCTCCCTGAACTACCATCCCACCGTGAAAATGTAAGTCGCCGGTGGGATGGCACACGCTGCGCAGTCGATTTCGGCAAATCGCCAAAAATGCCTCACGAGGTGACTAAACTTCCTGTGTGCCAGACCCCTTAAAGTTGTGTGCATATTTTCAAAAACTGTGTGCTTAGGTCAAAATAAATGCAACATTTTGTGTTTCACACATAATTCCTTGTGTGCACCACAATATTATGTGCACACATGGGCACATATCTTAGAAGGAGCATTGGCAATAGATGCGACTAGGGGAATGAGTACCCTGCTGTCAACCAATTAATGGATTTGTCTATAGATTAATTTTGCTGGAAGAGAATATAAATATTCTGAACGCATTTCTGACCAAAGGAAGCTCATGATAGTTAGTCAACTGAAGATGTACTATAACTTCAAATATTACTAAACAGCTAGAATGTAATAACAGGGCTCTGCACTTTGGAAAATTAACTCTTATCTATTTTATAGGTACACTAAAAAATTCATATTTAATTCCGGAGCCTCAAGATTTTTGGATTGAGCCAGGCAAAAAAATTGCTACTCCCATGATTTCATTGTCTGGAATGTTCAACTACAAGCATGACATCAATATGAGTCAGTTAATAGTAAAGGTTCCACTTGGTGAAAATGATTTCATGCTATTGATTCAGCCAATAAATGGGAACACACTTGAAAATATGGAATCTTCCCTCTCTTGGGATACGTTTCTGAAATGGCTAGAGAACCTATCAAGCAGGTATGGCACTTTAAACTTGTTGCAGGTCTATTCTATCTGGGTTTATCACCTGGCACTAAAACAGAGACAATTATATTAATCATATGAGCTTTAGGAAAAATGAGATGTACAGGTCATGAATAACCAGAGCATAACCAGTGAAGTGAAAGACCTGTTTGGATGTAGAGATTTCCTAATCTGAAAAAAGAGGGAATCAGGATCAAAATATTCTAATTCCAGAATTATTCACTTGTACCTATACTTGAGCTAGTAGTTGCAGAATTTACTTACAGAACTATGATCTGCCCCTCAAAGGCAATTTATAGCAATAGTGTTTCTGTTTTTAGTGTTGCTTGTGGTCTGTTGCCTTATGCTTATGGTTTTAACTAAATAAGACATACCTGCAAGGCATTTGTTGTACTGGGTTGGCATTTTGAGCCGGAACCTGTTTGCCTATAATAATGGCAATCATGAAAGCAATACAGTCGTGTAACCAAAGGGGCTCCAATCGCACCTGGACCCTCACACCCCTTGTAGCCCACCAGAATGACAATAAAGAAATATTGTGGGTGGAATAGAAGGGGATTTTTCACTGGTGTGTGTCCAATGGGCATGAATCTGGAGGGGGGTTCCTGCGCCAGGTCTGGCCTACGCTAGCTAAACCACTAGAGCAATAGTCAGATTCCCCTGCCCTCCTAATAATTACGTTTTTTGCCCCTGAATGCTAAAAGAGAGAATGTCTGCACATTGTGTGTTTTTACAGGTTTAAAACTGGTTTATTGAAAGAATTCCATGATTTTCCTTTATATTATGTAGATTTTTTATTTGCAATGACCTGTGTTTAGTGTACATATTACATAAATACTTTCTCATTTTTTTCTCAAAGGATAATAATAAGATTTCTCCTTTTATCCCTATAGATACATTAATCTATCTTTGCCAAAGATGGAAATAGAAAGTTCTTATGATATTCAAGAAATTCTCAGCGACATGGAGTTACCTTATCTACTTGGAAAAAAAGCTGATTTAAGTAAAATAAGTAATGCAGAGCTCACAGTTGGAAAGGTAACACACTGTACTAGGAAACATACAGCATTCTAATTATTAGGCTTTACAAAATCCAGCATTTGGAGGACTCCTATGACTTCCTGTGGGTTTTGATTTGGTCAAATCATTATTGTTTGGCCAATTCTAATCCTGTCACTTAAAGTAATGGGATTTTATACTTTTATACTCTTGTTAAAACTTAAAGGAGAAAGAAAGGTAAAAACTAAGGAAGCTTTATTAGAAAGGTCTATGTAAATACAGCCATAAGCACTCACAGAAACGCTGCACTGACTTCTCTGTCAAAAGATTTGTTGTGTCTGTAATTCATGTGCCAGAGACACGCAGCTTTCTGCTCTCTCCCCTCTCCTGCTCCCCCCTCCCTCAAGAATGCTAAGAACTCACTCCCGCCCCCTTAGGAATGTGGATCTGAGCCAATCAGCAGGAAGCTGACTCATGGTCTTACTAACTGAGCATGTTCACTTTGTCTGGGTCTCAGTGCAGGAGTGAGGCATTATGGGAACTTTCTTTACACAGCTCAGCGTTTTTTCTTCCTGTTTGGCTTCTAATCATCTGAACAGGAGAAATATGGGGAGAATTAAGGGCACTATTGAGAGAACTGAAGGTATGCCTGCAGCTTGAGATTAACTCTTTATTAGCCTTTCCTTCTCCTTTAAATATGTTTGGATACAGTTTTGTATTTAGATGTACATATGTAGAGAATTTGGTATTGGCCTGAATCCACAAAATTCAGTGCATCCCTTCAGATTTCAGTTTTCACACATTATGGATAAAAACCCACATCTAAATTCTAAAGAGGAAATAATTGTGTGGCTGGAAACCTAGTGCAGAATGAAGGGTGTGAGTATTTTAAAGACCTGGGCAAATATTCTTGGCAGCTAATGGTCCTTAAGGAAGGAATAGGATAAATCTCAGTGATAATGTTATTGCTGTTTTAGTGGAATGGCAGAAAGGATGGAGAATATAAATAAATGTTTATATATATATATATATATATATATATATATAAATATTGAATTTTGCAGTTTGTCATAGATCTAAGCCATTTTTTCCCAATAAAGGCCTTTTAATTTTACATAAAGGATGGTACTGTTTCGACTATTGTAAAAAAAAAGTATATTGAATTGCCAACCGTCTGCTTGGGGCTTATAAGCATTTTTAACAAAAAAAAAATCACCAGCCCAATGGTACTTGGCTTAGGAACACCATACCACCATTGTTTTCCCTCTACTAAGTAGTTCTTGCATAAGCTTGGGCTAAAATGTACATGTAACTGTTCCTTACATAGGCTTGGGCTAGATGTACATGTAACTGTTCCTTACATAGGCTTGGGCTAGATGTACATGTAACTGTTCCTTACATAGGCTTGGGCTAGATGTACATGTAACTGTTCCTTACATAGGCTTGGGCTAGATGTACATGTAACTGTTCCTTACATAGGCTTGGGCTAGATGTACATGTAACTGTTCCTTACATAGGCTTGGGCTAGATGTACATGTAACTGTTCCTTACATAGGCTTGGGCTAGATGTACGTGCATCTAATCCTTAATGTACTGCACATGTGCTGAATTCAAAACAATTCAAAACAAAACGTCGAAAAATTCGCGAAACGGTGAAAATGTCGTGCGGCAAAAAAATTTTTTGCCCATGGCTATTATTTTGTCGCACGGCTATTCTTTTGTCACCCGTGGCTATTATTTAGTCGCACACCCGCGACTATTCTTTTTTGACACTGGCGACAATTTTTGGACATGCGATGAATATTTCCGCGAATCCATGCCTGGCGAAACATTTCGCCCATCACTAATAATAATAAATAGCACCTGCTTTTGAGGAAACATTATAATTTTTATAAATTCATTAGTGCACATTATTGAAAAATAGCAGGGGATTATTTTCTACACAGAAATGAACAAAGAACTAGGTACCACCCCGACCCTCACATATATTGAAAGAGTCGGACAAGTAGTAGTTTTCAACACTAATCAGCTGTGTTAAAATAAGGAGTTTAATTTAAAAGCTTTACAGATAACTGGTTATAGTACCACCACTTTGTTTGTCAACCAATAGATTCTTTCCTACAGTAGAATCTATGTTGTGAATGGATATTTTAATTTAGGTTCATTTATCAAACATATCTCTAGCACATGTGTCTTGACCTGTTTGTGCTTTATTTTTGGATGGAGAATATAATTGAGTTTAATGGAATAGTAGTAATGGCTAAGAAATGTAATGTGCTGAACTCCTGAACCTCCCAGATTAAAGGAGAAGGAAAGTCATTTTGGCATTTTATTGCCAATAGATTTGCCACATTAGAGCCACCTAGAATGCTTTCTCTGTAGCTGCCATTTTAGCTAGGTCATAGCTTCATAGCTTCCTGATTGCAGCTCTAGCAGTTATAGCTCAGATCACACATTCCTAAGAGTGGGGGGAGTGAGTTTTATGAATTCTTATGGGAGGGTAGAGCAGGAGAGGGAAGAGAGGAGAGAGCTGTGCAGACGATGGGAATGAAGGATTTTTGGGAGAGAGGTCAGATACCCTAAAACATGTTTACAAAAAAGGAGACAAAACATTCTGTGTTTCTTTTGATAGTGGACTCAGTGCCACTTTTCTGTGAGTGCTTATGGCTGTATTTATATAGCTTTATTTTCTGATAAAGCTTACTTAGTTTTTACCTTTCCTTCTCCTGTAAAGGGCATAGTACTAGATAAGCAAAGTATCCAGAGAAGTGCACTTGGCTTGTGGTAGATCTATAGATGTGATAACTGTCACAAATACATGCTAAGTAGAATGCTATTAGAAGAGACTAACTCATACAAAATATAGAAAAAGCTGCTATATACATGCTTCCTGGTCACCCTAAACAACCTGTTCACCTATGCTTTCAGAGAGGTAATCACTGCTTTTTGCATAGACTACCAGACACACTAAAGTGTGTTTCAATAAAGTAGAAAGGGGGTGTGCGCTGTTTCAGGGATTTCTTTCTTGCTTAAGTGCAAATATTGTATTGGTATTGGTATGCTTGGTACTTTACCTATGCTGTATTTACTGCAATGCAATGCAGATATAGCTGACCATTATAGCATCCTATTCACCTGTTTCAAGTAATTTGCTGGTTCATATGTTGCTCTATGCTAGCTACTTTACCTGCTCTACCACCTGTAATTCATCTATGCGCAGAGTAGTTGTAATGTTAGGTGATAGTTTACCTATAGGCAGCAACCACGCATTTTGCCATCAGACAAAAGTGTTTGTAAATGTGTAAATAAAACCAAAATGTAATTTACTGTATAACATTTTTTTTATTTTATAACTAAATAATTTCTTCTAAGAGTTGACTAATATTTTGTTCTGCCATTGTTCCAGGTTATTAATAAAGTTCATTTTGAGCTAAAAGAAAGTGGTGAAGATGCAAATAAAGCACCAGATATCCCATTGAATAAAAAAGACCAAGAGCCACTGGAGATTAAATTCCAGAAGCCGTTCCTATTTGTTGTTTTTGAAGGCAAGACAAAGGCATTGCTTTTCATTGGAAGAGTAAAAAGTCCTCTTAACATAATGTAACAATTTGATTTTCTAGAAAAATGAACTGCAAACATTGCTTTTAATTAATAATTCCAAGTATTCTTTATATATATATAGCATTTACTCTAACTTAATGCTCACTTTAATATACTATTGTACACCTTGATGGAATAAGCTAAACATACATTAAGTGAGACATAATTTAATACAATTAAATATTGTAGTAAATACTTAATGAACTAAAACATATTACACCTACATCTACATCTTGCACTTTACTGTTCCACTGATGATGTTGAACTCCTAATTAATGGATATTGCATCAGTCATGCTTTGGATAATAACAGTTTTTAGTATTAATAAATACTGTTAACAAAATAAAAATGATTTACATATACCTAAAAATTGTGCACCAATTTGCTGTTTCTTGTGATTATGCATGGGACTGTATATCCTTTTAAATTATGAAACTTTTTTTTGTAGTAAAAAATGCTGTGCTTCCATGTTTTCTCTATGGTCAAAAGTACCAGAACACCTGTTTTTCCAACATCACATTCCAAAACCAAGAGCATTAATTTGAAGTTGGTCTTTTCTCTACTGCTGTATCTTTCTTTACTTTCTTTACTGGATCAACTAGTAGTTAGGCAGGTTAGATATAGGCATTATGGTTGAACGTGATGGACGTATGTCTTTTTTCAACCCAACTTACTATGTTACTATGTATCAGCCTCAGTAATCTGGGAAGGCTTTGTACTAGATGTTGGAACATTGTTGGTGGAAGTGAGGTTGGGCACAGGTATTGGTCTATCAAGCCTGCCTCACAGCAACATTTCAACTCAACCCATGTATGTCCAATTGCATTAACTCTGTGCAAGCCAGTTAAGTTCTTCTGTTGTCATCTCAGCAAGTTATTTTGTATGGACCTCACTTCTTGGGCTAAAATAGGATAAAACCTTCCCCCCAAACTGCTGCCACAAAGTGGAAAGCACAGAATTGTCAAGAATATTATTGTACTTTGTAGCCTTAAGGTTTGATTTCAATGGCCCTAGCCCAAAACATGGAAAACAGCCCAGACCATTATTTCTCCTCAACCAGCAGGTAGCCTTTTTTGGGCATCTAAGCCAAAAATGTTCATCTAAGACTCTGTCTGTCTGTCTTCTCTCCTAATGGTTCACAGTAGTGGTCAAATTACCATCATGGAGTCAGGAAGGAATTTTTCCCCCTCTGAGGCAAATTGGGGAGATTTTTTTTTTTTGCCTTCCTCTGGATCAGCTAGCAGTTAGGCAGTTTTTTATAGACACAAAAGTTTGAACTTGATGGACATGTGTCTTTTTTTAACCTAAGTTACTATGTATTACTAACCTAGTTACATAGTTACATAGTTACATAGGGTTGAAAAAAGACCAGTGTCCATCAAGTTCAACCCATCCAAGTAAACCCAGCACACCTAACCCACACCTACCAATCTATACACTCACATACATAAACTATAAATACAACCACTAGTACTAACTGTAGATATTAGTATCACAATAGCCTTGGATATTCTGATTGATCAAGAACTCATCCAGGCCCCTCTTAAAGGCATTAACAGAATCTGCCATTACCACATCACTAGGAAGGGCATTCCATAACCTCACTGCCCTCACCGTGAAAAACCACCTACGCTGCTTCAAATGGAAGCTCTGTTCCTCTAATCTAAAGGGGTGACCTCTGGTGCGTTGATTGTTTTTATGGGAAAAAAGAACATCCCCCAAAGGCCTGGATCACTACCATCCAGAACCTGAGTACAATATTTACAAACACAATGGTTATAGCACTAACATTCATCACTAACACCCCATAACTCCTTTTTTTTTTTTTTTTAAAAGGTTTTTATTTTACATTTTACAGAAAATATATTATTAACACTGGTGCATAATGCCTGTTATCAGCAATGAAAACTTGATGAATTTTTGAATGAATTTTTTTTTATAGCAAATATTATTAGATTTAAATATGGGCAGCTGGCCACCACAACATAGGATAAGCCTGGGCCCTTCAGTTGGCAGGTATGAACCTTTGCTTCTGCACAATATGGTTCTACTGATGCTTTTTCCAGTCAGTTCATAGTTTATAGATTAAAACATAATTTCCAGGAAAAGTGACCCCATCTTCTCGGTCACAATGGAAGATCTGAAGTACTTTCTTATATACTTTGTTAATTTATTTCAAGGAGAATTAAACCCTAATAATTAATATGGCTAGACATGCCATAAACATCTTTATAATAGTAATGATCCAGTCCTTTAAAGTTGTCACAGGGGTCACCATACTGGACGCTTCTCTTAGAAGTGTCTGCGACGCTCACATGCTCAGTGTGCTTGAGCAGCTGTTGAGAAGCTGAGCTTAGGGGTCATTGTGACATTTATATTCTATATATACAGTATATTGTGCGTGGGTCCCTAAACTCAGTAACTGATAGCAGCACAGAGCATGTGCAGTGAATCAGCAGAAAAGAAGATGGGAAGCTACTGGGGGCAGCGCTGGATTTCTAATCCGGGCGCTCAGAGGCTGCACCCATTCTGTGGCCCCCAACCCCCCTGTGCAAGCGTGCATGCACGAACGTCTAAACTCCGTATGGGAGCAAAATTTTGCTGAGGCAGGGCAGCATGCCGCCCCTAAGTTTGTGCCGCCCTAGGTCTGGGCCTTTGTGGCCTCGCCACAAATCCGGGCCTGACTGGGGGCATCTATGTATATATATATAACAAATTATGTACCCCTGTAAAATGACGATATTAGAAGTCACTTCAGAGTTCCATGGCCTGTATAAAAGCAATTAAGCCTTCGGCTTTCTTCCTTTATATGGTCATGGAACCTGTTTACATCTTATAATATGCCTATATTTTACAATAGGGATAGATTACTGCTTATATAAACAATATTGCTAATTGAGTTACAATAGTAAAGAAAGATAATCTGTCTTTCTAATGATCATTTCATGCAAAAGACTTGCTAAAGCCAACAGAAACAGCACTCATTTTAGAGTTAGACATCTAGGGGGTTATATTATAAAAGGCAATACGTTTGCCCAGGAGCAGTAACCCATTGCAACCAATCAGCAGGCAGAATCTACTGGTCACCTGTTTAAAAGCAAAGATTAGTTTATTAGTTTAGTTTATCTCCTGTGCAAACTTAGTGCATTTTATTACATATGGGGGATAGTGAATTATCTACGGATTCATTTTATGCATGCTTACCTACAATTCAAGTGGCTTATTGTTTGTTGGTGTTCCAGAACAAAACAGACAAAGTCCTGAATGATCCAATTTGTTCTTTCTGTATGATGGTGATTCCAAATACACACACTGACATTAAGGGGCAGATTTATCAAAATGTGAGATTAGAACTCACCACAGAAAAACTCACCTACTTTCTATTCATTCTTATGGGATTTTTGAAAATGTATTTATCAAATAGTAGCTTTTACCCATTAATAAAAAAGTAAGAGAAGTAAGGGACAGCTCCAGCAAAGTAGTACTTTTAGACTGTGGGCTGCTGCTGCTGCTCAGGGCCTAGGTGGGTTCCCTCTGTACATACTGAGCAAGAAAGAATCAGCACTGTATCACTGTATTTCAGCACCTATACTTGGAAAATTAAAATCATAGGTGTCTTAAGCATGGAGAAGGTAAAACCTGATGTGTTTTTGGTGGCCCCAGCCTAATTCATAGGCTATAGCCTACATTCTCTTATATGTGATTAAGAAAATCCCTCACTATCTGTCTATAATGCTTTCTAACCTGTTTATAATGTTTTATATACCCTCACAATCGCATATTCAACAGTAAAACTCCAGAGGGAGGAAAACAAAGCAAATGTATTTTTAAATAGGAAAACAAATAATAAAAAGCAAAGAAATAGAGTCCTTATTTCGAGCATACTGTTAAAAAACAATTGAATGTTTGGAAATAAAGTACCCAGTCTTTCCTCTTGCCCAGATTAGCTGTAACTGCCAATAAAAGGTGCATATTTGTAAGTGAATGATGGCACAGACACTTCTGTTTTTCTTATAAATTTTAATTTTTGTCTCATTTTCCTTGATCTGTTAAAAAGATTTCCATCACAACACATATAACCGTAATACACAGCAGCATAACAGATTCCAACATTTATGAAAGACTGTGAGGAGACAGAATAATGTCTAAAGCAGGAAAGAAAGGAAAATATTCCTGAGTTGCACTTAATGAATAGTTGTCAATTTAATGAAGTTGTTTCTTAAAACACATTGGCAACACTATGGGGCAGATTTACTAAAGGTCAAGTTTTCTACTTGGCAAAACTGAGTAAGTGAATATTGTTTTTCATTACGTAAGTCGCGTGCTAACATTTTTCGCGAGCTTTTTTTAAGCTTGCCAAAATTCAGCAGACAAATAAAAATCACATTTACACCAAGTATAAAATGTCAGTTGTGATTTGAGCAAAAAATGGTCACCAAAAGTGAAGTTGACTCTTTAATACATCTGCCCCTATATATTTTTGTACAATCTTACAGAAACTAAATTGGAATGTGAAATAACTTAAAAACCAGGAAAATAAAAGACACCTTGGACATAATTCATAGACAGCACATTATGCTAAGCCATTTTCTGATTCTGACATGTTTGCATAATTAACTTACAGTACCCTTGCACTTTAGCTGAAAAATATAAAGCTTAAAGAAACTGCTCTGCCTGGTCAGACCCTGTAAACCCACATTGTTTGATGCTAGCTAGTAAAGCTATATTCACTTATCGGATTTGATTAAACGTTAAACCCTTTACATTGCATTACAGTCATTTTACATAAAATCTCCCTCATTATTGGATATCACCAGACAGCACAAGAACTTTATATCTCAAGCTTGTTGTGCATATAATTGCAAGGACTAAATTAGACTTTCTGTGCATCTGAATATTGCATTTTACTTTATGGCAAACAAAAGGGATACACGTCATTGTTACATGCATGGGGATCTTTTATCCAGGTGCCATCTATCCAGAATGCTCCAATTAAAAACATACAAAAATGGATTTTCATCAATATTTAAATGTTTTGGCATGGTGCTCTCCTTATCTGGAGAGCTAGTCCCAAGGATTCTAGGATAAGAGATACCATACAAATATACTGCAAAGATTTAATAAAGTGCTTGTATACTACACAAACCATGACTATTAAGAGGAAAAAAAAAAAAAGGCTGAAAAGCATGTGGTTTTTTTTTTACTACCCATGCAGAGTCTTAATTTAAAGTTATACTGGTACATACACAAAAAGGGGATTTTACTATTCCATTTTGAAAATTGGGAATTAGGCAGGTTTCCCAAGGAGTCCTTTTAATCTGCCTTTTCCCTACTACAGGCAGTCAGTCAATCAGTCAGGGGAGGGCCATTGCCCCTTAATGTATGGGTAAGGCTCTGCTCACCTCTGCCAGCTAGATACTATACATGCAGAGACCATAGGGTCCCCCCAACCCTCAGACTCTACTTGGGAAAATGCTGCACAAACATGAGCAGTTTGATGGAAAGCAGTGTGATGGAACCAGCAGATTTAGCTACACAAGTACCTTTAAAAAGTGGCAGAATGTTCATGACTTTTAAAATAATGTTTTAACTAGTAATGGGTAGTTAGCTCTTATACTTACGGTGTAGTTATCAATAGCATAGCTAAGACACCTGCCCTAGTGCAGACTTTATACCACCCACCATCTAACCTTAAAGCACAACATAGTCAAGCTCCTAGGCGAACAACTGGGTTATTCTTCATTGGGGACTGTTTTGAAACACATAAATCGCTATGGCCCATTCTCGCTGGGTATTTGGATCACAGCTACCACCTCCCCAATATTAAGGCTCGCTCATTGAAACCAAAGAAAATATGTGATCATTTTAAACAAAAGAAAGGATTGACTCTGTAAATAGGCACTGTACCTAAATTTTGTTTTGATAAATGGGACCAAATATAAGAAAATGTAATGCAAAAATAATGTGGCCTAAAAGTGCCAGCTCCTTCACTGATGGGATGTTAAATAAAAAGTTTTGGTAAAATACATAAACAAAATAATAGAAGTGTATAAGGGTTTTGACACATGCTAGTTAAGTTCCTTAGTGAGAAAAGAATGTCATGATCCTTCCAGGGTTAAATGTAGTGTTTGAGGTGAAGATTAACCCTGTCACGCATACATAAGTATCTGTTCATCGTATTGTGGCTCATTGTGAGGCCTTTCTTGCACTACTTTATATTTATTCATCATGGAAATAAAGTCATTTGTGGAAGGAGCGGTTTTCTTTGATAAACAGGTGAGCCTTGCACACAAGAAATCTGCACGTGGGAAGGCTTTCTGCTCTTTAAAGGCTCTCATCATGATGTGGAAAACTCAATCACTGTCAGACTCTGCTTTGTATTTGGCTCTGATGGCTTGTCCATTCTGAAGTGGCATTTCTTCATAGTCACTTCTGTGAATAGCAGAAAATGTAAAAAAGTATTAATATCCAAATGATAAATATTATACATGTTGTACTGGAAATATTATTTGTACTTTTTTTTTTGCTTTGCTTTCAAGGAAGTAGCTACTGTTGCATTATGGCAAAAGACAGTATCCACTGGCTAGAGGTAGAATGGACTCCTGTTTATCTGTGCTCTAGTAATCATCTAACGCACAAGAACTAAACATGGAATAGTTTCAACTTCCCTGGTTAGCTCAAGAAATTTTTCATAATTGAAACAGCAGCCAAAAAGTATATTTAGCATACAGTTTTACTCATCATTCACTCATGCCAGATGGCTATATCTTCTATCAGTTTTCATTGGCATGCCATTCTGTTTTTATGGGGGTATATATCAATGTATATGGTTGTGCTCATGGCCGGGACTAGGGGTAGGCAGAAAATGCAGCTGCCTAAGGCGCAACGATTGGGGGTTGCCAGGCAGGAGCCTCTCTTGCCTACCCCTAGTCTGTGCTTAGTTTTCACTGCCCCCGCCGCTTGTCATTACACGGTGGGGGCAATGAACTAACGCTTCGCATGACATGCATGGCAAAACACAAGGGGGGGGGGGAAGGTTGCCTAGGGTGCCCAGTCGGCTTGGCCCGCCCCGGTTGTGCTTAATGCTATAAACAAGCATGCTTTATCTCCATGCTGTTCTCCACCACACCTGAGAAAGGGCTGTGTCCAAAAACACTGTGTGAATCAATTGTTGCCTCTCAATAAACACACACACAGACTCCTTTTCTCAATTCCTTTGCAGCGTTGCCTGTTTTTTGTCTATTTTATAGAATCTACTTGCTATAAAGTGGACATGGAACCATGGTCATAAGAAGTATCAAGTGAAAGAAAGTTTGGACATAAGGTGTGAGTGTGCATACATATCTATCATGAAATGATTACCATGTATATCAGTAAAACCAGATGAACAATATTTCAATTCCTCTGTCACTTACCCATAAATCACATCATCATCTGAGTCATTTAGCATAGAAAATGCTGGATTATCCTTTAGCTGAGATTCTGCAAAAAAGCAAAAATAGACATCCATTTATCTTAACACTATACATACCACTGATCGGAAACAAAATATAATACTATTATTTCTAGAAAAGATTTTGAAAATTTCAGATTCATTTATACTCATTTACATTTAAATACAATTGTTTCCTATGACACTACCATCTATTATGAAATTAGCATATTGATTTAGAAATGTTTTAGTTCTAGGCTTATGCCACATGAGGTGGAGAATCTGCCCCTAAAGGCCAGGTGCAAGCACACAGAGTAGGTTTCAGTGCGAAATGCATACTTACCTGCCCGAGTCAAAATCTCCTCTGTGTGCTTGCACCCAGGTTGACACAGTAGCTCCAGGTGCCGACATAGAAGAGCACTGATTCCTAGCATAGGGGCATATTCTCTGCCTGTGTTTATCTGCAGACCAACAATCTGTCAAATGTAGCATAAGCTTTAAAATATTTCATTATTAGGTTTTTCATGGAAACCCAACAGGCACTTACCATACAAGGCATTCTTAGATGGTGAGTAAACAAAAGCCAGTGTGTAGAGATAGAAGTTCAACAAGCCATAAAATGATAAAAACTCTGCTGGTGATGATTGTTAAGGAAAGTATATGCAGAAATGCAGAAGTAGGTTAATAAGCACTGAGAGAAGGTTAATCAAAATATGACTGATAATCTCAAAATCTTTTAAATTTTAAACCTTTACGTCAACTTTTAGTTATATTATATCCTTTTCTTAGAACTTTTTAATAGGTCTTTTTTTTTTTTTTTTTAACATATTTTTTACATTATTAACTGCTTCTCTTCAGCTTAAGGACAATGGCACACAACAAGACTTGTCGCCCACAGTTAGCTACTAAATATTTTAAAAATGACTTGCCATAGTATAACATTAGAATTGCCGCAAGTAAAACATATTACTTGAGGCGATGCAGCTTAATTGTGGGAAATTGCCTCTCTTTCGCATTTTGCTGCGATTAAGCCAGATCACCACAAGTAATATGTTTTACTTGCACCAATCCTTTTATGCTATATCAAGTCATTTTTAGGAGATATGCAGATTTAATATTGCCATTGCCCTTAAATTGTGAGATTGAGCTAAAAAAAAAAAAAAAATATTCTATGAGGCTACAATGTTATTTCCTAGTGGCTTAAGTAAACTGAACACAAGCAACAAGATAGCTGCTGAACAAAAGTTTATTCCAGAGTACAAAAAAAAAAGTAAACTACTCCTTGAATCTTTGGACAGTGAGATATTCTTAACATAGCAAGTTATCTGTTAATTGAAAACATAAAAATACTTTCTTTAAAGTTTATTTTCCCTTTCAATTAATTCCTAGTAGTTTCTACAATTTGCCACAAAAGAGGGAAAAAAAAAACATTGATTTTAAACTGCATGACTAACATAGTAGGGTGCAGTACCAATGTGTATTTTTTGATCTAATAATTTCTTGAAATTACCCGTATCTACCATATGTACTGGCACAAACGAGAATTTGTTTTGTCTAAACCAAAACAAACAAAAAAAAAAAAATAAAAATACAATCTTTTGATTCTTAAAAATACAGCTTGTAAACAAACTACATAAAGAGTGTCTTGAAAGGGTTTACCTTAACCGGTTTAGAAAATTTTTAATTCCAATATGTGCAATGGAACCGTGATTTTTTTCCTCAAAAACTTAGCAATTTTTTAATCACTTTGCAAAATTTTAATCACTTCTAAAATAAAGTCTTTTTAACAAAATTACCCATGCGGTTAGCGAAAAGTAGTAGAACTAACTACATGGAAAAGGATATAATTTTCATAATGAGTTGTCAACTCAGCTACAAAGTTATCCTGTAGCACTTGTGCTCCAAACCTCAGGTAAAGGATGACAATGCTGCAAGAAATAAACATGAGGTGAAATTAAGTGTAAATAAACACATTATACCATATACTGTCTTACTTAGGGTACTGGCACACAAGATTTATTGCCCTTTTTAAACCTGCAGGCAACAATCTCATGAAAATGCCTTGCCCTTGCCGAACCTTTGGATCGCCCGCAAGCAAAACATTATTAGCACCAATTCAGCTTAAAGGAACAGTAACACCAAAAAATGAATGTGTATAAAAGTAACTAAAATATAATGTGCTGCTGCCCTGCACTGGTAAAAGTTGTGTGTTTACTTCAGAAAGTCTACTATAATTTATATAAATAAGCTGCTATGTAGCCATGGAGGCAGCCATTCAAAGGAGAAAAGGCAAAGGCACATAGCAGATAACAGATAAAACACTATTGTATTCTACAGAACTTATCCGTTATCTGCTATGTAACCTGTGCCTTTTCTCCTTTTTTCCAGCTTGAATGGCTGCCCCCGTGGCTACACAGCAGCTTATTATATAAATTATAGTAGCGTTACTGTAGCAAACACACCAGTTTTACCAGTGCAGGGCAACAGTGCATTATATTTTTATTACTTTAAAGCTCTTTCATTTTTTGGTGTTACTGTTCCTTTAACCACAGAAAACTGCGAAAAGGGGCATTTTTCTGCAAGTAAGCGAGATCTTTCCCCGAGTTGATTTCAGGAAACTTTGGGATATGCCCCCTCTAGAAATACCCTATTAGAGGATAAAAAATTAACTGAATAATTCAGCGACTACTGATATTTCTGTAATTGGCAGTATGCTCCAGCACTCTATCAAGAAGAAAGATGTGATAACTGATAAAACTAGCTTCCACCACACATGCTCATGCCCTACGATCACTGCCATGGAGCCTGGGACTGTAAATGACAAAGCCAAACTTAGCAGCTTCCAACCTCCCTGTGCAGCTCTGCACTTAAGGGGACCTGTCACCCTAAGAAATAATTCCAAATTGTTTTCTATTGTGTTTGTCAAGAAAAATAAACTTCACCTACACTGTAGAAATTATTTTAATCTTATTTTCTTCAGCCTTGGAATTAGCAATTGCAGCAAGAAGGCGGGCACCATTTTGTGGACACTGTTATTAAGTCAAGCTTTGCATCCTGCCAAAATCTTGTTTCTGTGCCAGTATGGGGGGACCTCATACCCATGTTACAAAATTAGATGGTGAGGAGGGAGGGGGAATGTGAGGGGTGCAGCAACATCTAATAAGTTCTGAATTGAAAGTGAAAGTAACTGTCTGCCACACCCCTATGTCTAAGGCATAGAGGCGGGGGAAGCAATATTTGATTGACATTTTGATATTTTGATTATAAATGCTTTTATAATGGGTATGGGTATGTTAATAAAAAAATGGCTTTTGGTTTCATATTTAATTTGAAAAGGGCTTTTATTATACAGTTTTTTATGCCTGGGTGACAGGTCCACTTTAAGCAACAGATATGAGAAAACTGTTGAGGTTTTAGCTAATGTGTAAAGCTAATGTGGTTTCGGAGGAAGCAGGTACTAAGAAGTTATGAACCAAATGAAAATCCATTAAGACACATACCTTATAATAAGCACCACAAATGTCAATGCAGTTAAGAACTTTAACCTCAGGTCTGAAATGAGAATAAGTAATTGTACATCAGAATGTCAACTCCTTGCAGAAATGAAAAGAAAGATTGTAATGTCAATTGTTTATTCCTTTAAGTCAATTTTAGAATGTAAGCTCTTGCGAGCAGGGCCCTCCCTCTAGTGTTTCTCCGATCCTCATCCAAATGTAACTGCAAGCCATTTTTGTGAATTGTTTATATGTACATGTTAACTGTTCTGTCTTTTGTACCCCTCTATTCTGTAAAGCGCTGTGTAAATTGATGGCGCTATATATATAATAATAACAATAATAAAGGAAAAGGTAAAAGGCCCTTGATAAACCCATTGTTCATCTGCTGCTCTGTCTGCAGAATCTCCTACTTGCTAATCAATCAGTAGGCACAGGTATATTATGTTATCAGTTCAGACCAGGCAATTGGATTTGGCCAAAACATGATCCTGCTAAAAAATGCTCTGAATCGGCATAAAAGTATATCCAGTGCCAGTTCTTTAACCAAATGCTTGTTGTTTGCTATAAAGTGCTATAAGAGTAATTTTTAAAATAACTCACAAACTAGCAATGCTAAAGCCGGTCAAGAGAGGCAGCAGTGGGGATTGGGGTGGGGGGCATCTTTCCACAAAACTCCTTTCTATAATGCCCTTTAGCTGTAATATGTGAGAGCTGTTTTTAGGTATACATAATAGAGCACCCTATGCAAAGGAACATGGTGGGAAAGCTAAAAACTTTAATGCTGGAACAGTGAGAAAAAAAAAGCAGAAAAGATAAGATGAAGGGTAAGGTGCGGGGAAGATGTAGAATGACAAAGCAAAAAGGTCATAGGGAAATAATGGGAAAGCAGAAATTAGAAAGAACAAGTGATGTAGGCTTGTGATTCTACGTAAATAAGGTGGTCAGGCTAAAGGACCAATCAAAATAAACATATGTAGGTGCGCCAGTGGCCCCCTCCATATTTATAAAGGGCCTGAACACATGTTGTAGGGTTATGGAAAAGCTTTAAACAGTGGCAGATATTGAATAATCTAGTTTTACAGCAGTAAAGCTTTCTTGGAAATAACCAAGCTTAGAGTAAATGTTGCATAGCAACAATCTGCACTCTGCACTACAGTACCTTGGAGCATATTGTCTCCACAGGCTTTTTTTTACAGTCATTATTTGAGTTTGTCTAAGGTGGGAAAATGCAGATAAATTACTGCCTAAGCAATCCCGTAAGCAAGAAAAAACAGTTAATTAAACGAGATGATGTTTTGAAATATATGTTTTACTTAAAGGTGAAGTCATTACATTATTTTGAGCACCATAGATATCAGTAAAGAGTTTATCAGATCTAATTTTTAGTTCTATAGCTGTGTAGTTTAGCAGAGGTTGATTAAAGTATTGTCCATCATATCTATTTGCACCTAAAATAAAGGGAAATCCCCCAACTAAATGTTCATTTTAATAAACTAGCAATATATGCTTACCAACATAAGGCATATTCCTTAGCTCTGTACACGCCCTTATGATTAGGAACAAGAGATACAAGATGTACAAAGATGCTACAATGAGAAAGAAAATCTTCATTCCCTAGTAAAAGAAACATTGGGGGTGTTAAGGAAAACAGAGACAAGCCAGTTGAAAATTGTAATTCAAACAACATAAGAAATAAAGTTACAAAGACATTAAATAGGGACTCCACACAAAATGTTGCATAATAAAAACAAAAAACAGTTCCTTTATTAAAAAAGGTACTAGGGCAAAGCCAAGGTATTTCTTTTGTTTATTACTTTTATACTTTTGTTACTATAGGTGGGGTTAACACAGTAAGATAAAACTAGAAAGGGAAGTTTGAGAACAAACTTTATGTTGGGTTGAAATCTGATCTTTTGTTGACTCCACCCACTTTTTCTAACCTTGGACCACAGTTAAACTGTGCAAAGTTTGGGGACCCTGGTTTTAATGGTGTCTGAATGGCAGCAATTTAAATTTCCCCACTGCAAGTCAACAAGTGACATCTGATTGGCGGTTGGTGGCTGCAAAGTTTAGGGACCCTAGGATTAATAGTTAAAGAATGGCAGCAGTTTAAATTTAAACCAATGAAAGTCAATAGGTACATTGTGATTGGTGGTTGGTGGCTCCGCCCACTTTTTCTAACCTTGAGTCAAAGTCACCCAGTGACAAACACCCTGGCATAAATAGTGTGAGAATGACAGCATTTTAAATTTAAACCAATAAAAAATGGCCCAAGCCACTTTTCCTATTTTTGAAGTGCAGTCCCCCAGTGACCAGCTTTGCAAAAAACACTTTGCATAAAAATTGTGGGACTGACAGCATTTTACACTTCACCATTGAAAGTAAATAGGTGAAATGTGATTGGCTGTTGGTGGCTCCGCCCACTTTTTTCTAACTTTGAATGGCAAATTCCCAGTGACTTTGGAAAGTTTAACAACCCTGGAATTAATACTTAAATAATGGCATCAGTTTAAATATAAACCAATGAAATTTAATGGGTGGAAATGGATTTGCTGTTGGTGGCTCCGCCCAGTTGTTCTAACCCTGAATATGTAGTCAGCCAGTGACTGATTGTGTAGCGTTTGGGAACCCTGACATAAATAGTGTGAGAAAGGCAGAATTTTAAATTTAAACCAAAAAAAAATCAATAGGTCAAGTCTGATTGGCTGTTGGTGGCTTCACCCACTTTTTAAAACATAAAAATGCAGTCCCCTAGGACCCTGGTGCTAATACTGTAAAAATGGCAGCAGGTTGAATCTCCCCATTGAAAATCAATAGTTAAAATCTGATTGGCTGTTGGTGGCTCCACCCACTTCTTCTAACTCTGAATCGCAGTTACCTGGTGACTAGCTCTGCAAAGTTTGGGGACCTTAGTATTAATATTTAATGAATGGCAGCAGTTTAATCTGATTGATGAAATCTGATTGGCTGTTGTTGGCCCCGTCCATTTTTGTAAACTTGTAACATAGTCACCCAGTGACCCAGTGCAAAGTTTGGGAACCCTGGCATCAAACCAATAAAATTCAATAGGTGAAATCTGATTGGTTGTTGGTGGCTCCGCCCACTTTTTTTTTAAAACTAAAACTGCAGTCCCCTATTGACTAACTGTGAAAGTTTGGGGACCCTGGTGTTATTACTGTGAGAATGGCAGCAGGTTGGATTTCCCCCAAGTCAATAGGTAAACTCTGATTGGCTGTTCACAGCTCCGCCCACTTTTGGGCATCCAACAATCATCATATTTTCATGCAGGCTGACCCCATGACTATGTGATTCAAGTTTGGCGAGTGTAGCCACAAAGCTGTAAAATTGGCAGCAGTTTCAATTTCCCCATTAAAGTCAATGGATAAAATTTTATTGGCTGTTGTTGGCCCCTCCCAATTTGGGGTCATCCAACAAAGTCGCTGTTTCATTCAGGGTGACCCCATGATTATGTTATTCAAGTTTGGGGGGTGTAGCTTCAAAGCTGTAAGTGTGGCAGCAGGTTGAAAATCTTCACTGTCAAAGTCAATGGGAAAATTGGGGGGTTCGGAGGGGCGCCACAAAAAGACGAGGGGCAGGATCGCTTAGAAAACCACAAGCAGCCTGCTCCGCTATAGGGCAAAGAAGTGTGGAGAGTTTGGGTGTTGTACCCCGAAAACTGTAGGAAAAGTAGCGTTTAGAAAATGGGGGGCGCTAAGAATAAGAAGCGGAAGAATAAGTCAAAGTCGAAGAACAGTATGTTGGGGTTTTCAACTGAACACAATTAAGGAAGCCTCTTTACTGTACCAAAGCAAGTTTAGTTTACCTGAAAATTTCCTATATCCACTTTGTATTGATATGTTGGATCATGCAACTCATTCACGCTATCGAAAAAAGAAAACACAGAAATTACACAGGCACAGGCAGATATTATAGACTTTAGGGCTTAAGTATTTAAGTTTAATGATATAATACATCCTTTTAGTGTAAACCCTAAAAATATGGCTTCCCTTAAATAAGCAGTACCGTACACAAACAATTTAGTATAGATCTATACGCAGGACCTATTTTCTCTGTACATTCATATGACTGTATAAGGGAAAGCTATCATTGCTTTGTCTTGGTTGAGATACATCAAAGAACATGTAAAATCACAGGGCAGTGCCAATTTGTTAGGCAAGTCTCAAACAGAGTCTTGGCTGGCGCTCCTCTTCATTAAACAATGCGCTGGTCTTATGTACACATTACTGGACTGGCCTGCTGGGGTATTGGGAATTTTCCCCGGTGGACCCTGACCTTAGCAGGCCCTTTGCCCTGTGTGGAGCACAAAGGATTAAACTTGAAATTTTTCAGGTTTTGCTTGTGTTTCCTTTATTCGCAGAAGTGAAAAAGATAGGAAAGACTTAGGGGGAGATTTACTAATCCACGAACGGTCCGAAGACTTTTTTGTATATTTTCCGCGACTTTTTCCTCACCGCCGCGAAAAAATCGGAATGGTTTTTCCGCCGTTTACTATCGCTCAATACGAGAAAAACGCGACGGCGTCGAAGAAGTCACACAAAATACGATAAAGTTGCAACGCCGACGAAAAAGTCGCGACAAATACAAAAAATCGAAACGGCGACGAAAAAGTCACAAAATTTTCGTTTCCAATACGATTTTTTTCCTTACGGAATTCGGATTCGTGGATTAGTAAATCTGCCCCTTAGAGTCTGTGATAGGGTCAGGGAAATGACTAATGCCAAGTTTATTGCCATAGATAAGCAGGAGAATCCAGGGAGGCTGTTAATTATATAGAGCTGGCAGGGAAAGCCTCATGGAAAGAATTTGCAGTGTAAATGGGAGAGTAAGAGCTAACAAACTTTAAGCAGCCAGGGGATACAGATGTTCTGCCTGCACACTGCGTCTGTCTGTGTTATCCAGTCTGTCTTTATCAATTGCATTGTTTCATTCTCTTAAATAGCTTGTAGTAGCAATAATGCAAAAAAATGTTTGTATCTTTTTGGAAGCTGCTACTTTGGTTGCCCCCCCCCCCCCCACCACTGCATTTTATAATACATACATAGGGATACTCTCCACACACAACAAGCAACTGGCACACATTACTTGAATTACACATTACAATAATTCAAACTACTGAAATTAACAATATGCTGTTTGTGTCTGCTACATTTATAATTGGCATACTCTAGAGCACAATTAGAGCACTAATTTGATTTTAAATTGGTTTAAATTGTTAATTCCTTGTTGCTGGTAAGGTCAGAAAGCGTCTGCCATTTGTCTACTGAATTTTTAATACTCACGTTTGCCAAATTCCAAGTGTAACTGAAGCAAGCCATAAGAGTCCGACTATCAAAAGCTTGGGTAAATAGAATGTCAAGCACTTTCTTTCCCCCTGCAAGAAAAAAATCACAAAATGATGTAAAGAAGACACTTCAACCTTGGTACAGCTTCCTCCTTATGCATCTAATTAATATATTTAGAGATAATCATATAATGAAATTGTTTGTTGTAGGGATTCCCTGTTTGTAAAAACGTCTTTGTACAATTATAGCCTGAGCTTTAACTTTGCTTGAGAGAGACAATGAATCTCTCAAAGCATTGCTCTCAGTCCTAGTGAGATGTGAAAATAGGGTATTTAGGGGTGTTGTTTAGCGAGTATGAGTAGGGGCTTTATAGTAATCTTCTTATCAAGTACACAAAAGAATTTTGCCAGACTACAGAATATATTTAATAATTTGTGGAACATAGCACATTTTGGATCTTTGCTGATTTTAAAGGGTTGATTGATTCATTTTTATTGTACAGTTTACAAAAACATTAATACATATATTCAATTAAACTTATAGTGGTTATTTTAGGAACCTGAAGTGCCTCATTCAGCTGAATGTATTTATGGTTTCAATATCACATATACAAAACTTTTTGCAATTAAACAGATAATAACAGGGTCTTTCATGTTTTGTATCATACATGTTACAAAATTTAATATGGCTACAAGAGTATTATTTCTTTTATAAAGCCCAACTTACCTGAACTCTAATGCCATGATAAACACAAAGCCAAAACAGCAGAAGTGCACAAAGGAAAAGTGACTGGAAGAGATCATCCAACATGCCAGGAAACCAGCTGTTTACCAGAAAGGTGAGAGGGAAGAACGGATCTGAAATAAAGCAAAATAAATTTATAATTAGGAGCCTCTTGCCTACTTAGATATTAATTTCTACCACTTTTGTAAAAATAAAAGGCTTAGAATAGGATAAGAGGTCTTCTACTTTCTTGCATAATGGTTTGTACAGATCTCTAACATGTATTGTTCTTCAAAAATGAACAAAAGAACAAAGAAACAAAGACAACATTTCTGAAAAATAAAATAACAAAATATAGATGATAATAATAGCAACAACTATTTTTTTTAATATTATTGCTATCATTATTGCCAAAAAGAGGAACAGCATACCATATCTAAAGAAGTAAAATTTATAAAAGCTTACAAAATACAATTTTCATTTTGGCTAGTAAACCACATAATTCCAGCATATGGTAAGCCTTTGGTTTATAAATAAAGATACTATATGAACAATACCATTGTAAAGAAGCAGCAGAGGTAAAAGTAGTGACATCCACTTCTGTTCTATTCCCCAGTCTCTCATTGAGAATTTCCGCAAAGAATGTGCAAACAGGCACTATAAAAAAAAGAGATACATTTTTAAACATCCAACCAAGTATATGTTAATATACACATATAAAAATATGGTAACAAAATCCAGATAACAAGGTATATTTGGGGGGGGGGGGGGGCGTACACAGCAGATAAGATGTAAAAAATCGATAATTGGCAGTTGAAATACGCCCGTGTATGCAAAATATATATCATTTTTTTTTCTTTACTGTTAAAAAGATAAACAGTTGCCTTGGACAGAACTAATACAGATGTATGTTTAGGCACCACGTACACTAACTTACTAACTTTTGATGAAGAGAAGGCAGAGCAGCCAGACACTAGTTAGATTTCTGCAGCATTGGAGGTAAGGCTGCCTGAGGTGAGGTGGGGACTAAATGATATATATTTGCAGCAGTAGAAAAAAAATCTAAATATATAATCGCAAACAGCTTCTTTTTAGGGATTTTCACATGACTTAGTGGTGTGACTTTTCCTCCCCTTTCGTAGGATTCCTTCATCCCCTTTAAGTCTTGTATCCTACATTACTTATATAAAGTTATAACATCATTCAAAAGTTCAATTAGGAGGTAAGACAGTATTAACTAAATGACATAACTAAATAAGGAGATTGAAGTCAAAAGTGTAACAGAGACAGCAGAACTAGCACCTTCTGAAGAATTCTGAAGTATAATTATGGACACTGGGATAACTATATCAGAAACAGACCCTGCAACAGACGGCCCAGAAGGTATAGCCAATACAGCAGGTGCACTGACTGATAAGAAAAGACATTCCTTATGTTAATGGGGGCACTAAAATTATCGTTTAGTGCCATCTAGTAACCCCACTGCCTTTGACCATTCAAAATGTAGTTGGAAAGTGCAGATTGTAAGGAAGGTAGACTGAGGGGCCCTTCAGAGAAGCACCAAGATATAAGCACTAACAGATGGTAAATTGTAAATAGCTGCTTTTTTAATTCACTGTAGAAATCATTTTTAATTTTATTTGGCTAAACTACCATAATGCCTTTTATTTTTTTTATTATTATTGGTTCCCTGTTAACCTTGCCATACTTGTAGGAGTATCTTTCACTTAAACTAATTTAAAGATGCCTTTAATCCATAATGTTATAGATCCATTTTTGGGGACTATGTTCACGGGATCATATGTGGAGGATTCAGTACTTGGCTCATCCCAAACTGAATCACATCCCTATATGGTTCACTACTGCCTTGTGTGTGCTGTAACTAGCATAAATGGCACATGCCTGACAGAAGCAGTGCAGTAGTGAGACATATTAGCATCACTGCCGCAGTTTAACGGCTTTTTGACACAGCCCTTAAAATGTGCTTTCCATATAAGCAGATTTGATAATTTATGATTAATATGTTTCCTGGTGGTTACAAGTTATGTATGCCACGCATCTAGTTTCAGAAACAGCAAGTGAATGGCATACCTGCACATGCGTGCAGCAAATATAGCAGAAAAGCCACCTTTTGTAACCAACAATGGATTGCAGGCTTAATGTCATAACATTTTTATTTCAAGTCCTCCTTGGTACCCTACATAAGCCTCTCACCTAACTTCTGCTGTACACATTAATATTACACAGAGCTGTCAGTTACACTTTCACTGCATTTTAAGTCATCAGTAGAACACCTTTCTTGGATTAACCAGGCAATGCTCATGCAAGCTCTATTGTGTAACACCCTTTTTGCCAATAATTTAAACATCAGAGTTGTCACAAAAAAAAAAAGTCTGTTTATTTTTGTAAGTCAACTTACCGTCACCATAAATGTGAGCACAACAAACACAAACCGAAACCAAATTTCCACTTGGGAAAATGTTGGGCTGTAGGTTTTCCACTGTAAAATAAATAAAAGTTTTTAGTTAGAAACACTGTAAATACTGAATACAGGTATGGGACCTATTATCCAGAATGCTCTGGACCTGTGGTTTTCCGGATAAGGGATCTTTCCGTAATTTGGATCTCCATAACTTAAGTCTGCTAAAAATCATTTAAATATTGAATAAATCCAATAGGCTTGTTCTGCCTCCAATAAGGATTAATTATATCTTAATTTAGATCAAGTACAAGGTACTGTGTTATTACTACAGGAAAAAAGGAAATAATTTAAAAAAATTAGAATTATTTGCTTATAATGGAGCCTATGAGAGATGGCCTTTCCGTAATTCGGAAATTTCTGGATAAAAGCTGCAATTTGAAGTGATATCACCCCCCTCCCTTTTTCCCCCAGCAGCCAATCAGCAGTTCCCAGTAGACATCAGAATAGCACTCAATAGAAAGAAATCCAAGTCCGGCTTGTGACTTCTCCAGTTACATGGGAGTAGGAGAAACAATAGGTTATCTAAAAGCAGTTCTAATGTGTAGGGCTGGCTCCTTCTGAAAGCTCAGACAGTTAAAATAAATGTATTTGTTGGTTCAAAAATAACATTTTTAAATAGTAGAGTGAATTATTTTCTATGTAAACACTGTAATTTAGAAATAAAAGTATACCATAAAAATACAGTATTACTTTAAGTACAAATGGTTTTATGCTATTACTGTTTATTTAACTTCTAGACTACGTGTTTCCCAGGCTGTGCAGGAACCTATGCAGCACTGTTATATTTACATTTCATAAGCATGTGTAATAAAAGGAATTCTTTGCCAGCATTTTAATTAGAAACATACTGCTTAGAAACCATAACAGCATGTATTGCACATCTAAGGGTGATGACAAACAGTTGCTAGTAGCAGCTACAAAAACAGACAATACTGATCATTTACTGATAATTGTCTCTACGCGTGTTTTAGCAGAGGCAATTCTCAGTATTGTCTACGGCTGGGAATTAGTAGCTCTGTGTGTCTTTACCCTAAATGATTGACTATCTATCCATGAGCAAGTGCCCTTTTCCAGAATCTGCCTTAAAAAAAAAAAAAAACAACAGGGCTTATAGAGGAGAGCTTGGAGACTGTAGCTCATAGTAAAACATATTCAAAATCACAATAATGTGCAGTTTAGAACATACATTCTAAATAACTTACTTGCTATATCAGAAATTTCTATTATTTGTTCTTAATAAAACTTACAGTAAATGTTACTGTTTTGATGGACAACTGCTTCAAATTTTCAAAGCTGACAAGGAGTTTATATTGAGTGTAGTTCAAGTAACCCAGATGCACTACAATAATCTCTTCACATTTCTGTAAAAAAGAAAATGATGTGTTCAAAAACACAAACTACTACCAGAATTATTAATATATTGCTGAGCACAAATATATACCTCAAAGTATACATCACAAACAGTGTATATTAAATATCTATGCAATGTTAAACGTCTTGTTGATGTGTCAGAGATTGTATTAAGACACTATAACCAAAAATGCTTATCAGCTATCAGCACGCTCAGGATATGCAGTTCTTCAAACTGCATAAGATTGTGATGCAGTACAGAATAGAAGTGCAATAAAAAAAATCTTTTTCTTGTTTTCCTTATACCTTTTAAAGGAGACCTATATCTCAAATAAAAAAGATTAAAGTACAATAATGAAATAGTAATATCCAGACAAAATGCACATCCTTATAAGTTTTGTCATAAATTGTTTCTCAGTAAAAATTTGCATGTGTATACAATCACATCTGTATTGATTTTAAGGCGGCAAAAAGAAATTTACCTGTGTAAAAAAATAAATACCTGTGCACATCTTATTGTTCTTGGTCGGGTATGTTCTGGACTGCTGATAAAGGTCACTGTTGCATCTGGGGTTACACCGTGTATTTGCACAGTCATTGTAAAATTTGTCTGGATGCTGAAGTCTGTGTGAAAACAAAATTCAATAGTTTAGTTTGCCAGTACAACAATGATAATGTACATCAGACATAAAGGTGCTATTTAACCCCTTGTTCTGCATGAGTTTAATGAATAGGGATTGTGCACTACATTGCTGAGCAATCATGGAAGAAAAAGGCAGTTTATCAAATAACCCTTCCCAGTTAAATGCTATTGGTGGGGTAGATGGTGCTACCTTGCACAGCTTAATCTTATCTTCCAAGCAGTCTCTGACACAAATCATATGCAGGGTTGGATTGGCTTCAACTGTGCATGCTCCATGCTGCTGTGCTTCTCTGCTTTTACAGAACAAATAAGGCAAATGGAGCAATAATGGGGATGAGAGGCGCAGTTCAAGAGGGGGCAGGGTGGCCTCTCTAGGTTTACTTACTTATACACATGCCTTTTGCTTAAATTTAGCTCCCTACTTTGAACTAAATATGAGCTTGTATTCTCTGTCCAAGGACTAAGCAATCAGAAAAGTTTATTCATTCTAACTCCATTGCCTGAAATTAGCAGCATGCTTGGCTGTAACAGTGAATGCTTTAAATGTGTTATAAACATTATATTACCTCCAAATAACTACATACTTACCATCAGCTTTATCCAGATCGATTCTGCATGTCAACCATAGTTGTTGGTTATATGTAGAGAGGACAGGTGAATTTAATTTAAATGGATCCACCTAAGAAACAAGGAAATAATTATATTTTTACAGTGCTCATGAGAGATTATTTTATAAACATTTTATATGCTTTATAAAATATTGTGTTGAATGTAGTTTTTTTGCAGTTTTAAAGAAAGGGACTGCATTTATTTATGAGATCTCATTACTCTGCCTGTGGTATTTACTATTTATATTTTTGAATATAAATTAAAGGGTATCTCCACCCAAACACAACTTAAGGTGGCCATACACGTGGCGATCTGACGATGTTTCGTCAGGTAAGGAGGTAGAAACAATAGGATTTCTACCTCCTTCTCCCGATTCAGATCTGAAGGGAGAATTTTGGTCAGACGCCTTCTATGGCGCCCAATCAAAATTTTCCAACTGGTCCGATCGGTGAGTCGGCCGATATCAGCAGCTTCCTGCGATATCGGTCGACTCGCCGACATACCATACACGCGCCGATTATCGTATGAAACGAGGTTTCGTACGATAATATCGGTGCATGTATGGCCACCTTTAAGTTTTTTTAAAGTAAACATCATTTCAAGCAACTTTGCAATATGCATCAACTAAATAAAATATGCAGCTGTTTCCTGATTTTTAACGTTATATATGGTTTGGAACACTTACCTAAGCCTGGCCCCCTGTTCTCCTGCTGATCTGACTGACTACTTTGAGACTCAAATAAAAAAAATGTAACAGTAGTTGACTGTCCTCAGCCTGCATCCTCTAAAACCCACAATTCCCTGCACACATGGTGTCAATAAGGAAAGTAACATCATAGTGCAATACAATCTGGCTTATGTAATTCCTGCATGCTGTCTGTAAACTGTGGAGAGGTTGTTATAATTTGTGTTTTAGTTTCTCCTCCCATGCCAGGAATTCAATTGATGCAGAAAGAACCGTTTTGCAGAATATAAAAATGTCTTTTATGCATACCTTTTGAAGAAATAGATTACAATTATAGGTATATTGGGGGTTTCTGTGTTGTTTCTTTATCACAAGTTGTGTGCACATATGTGTGTCACCAAAATGTTAATATCCTCTGAAGATGTATACAGTCTACATTTTCCATTAACACATTAAATAGCCTCTTCATGCCAACAAGTTAGTGCAAGGGAGTCACCTTTATAAATGCTCATGCCGTAATAAAATGTTTACATTTTAGGTTACTTCAAACACCTAATTTCCCCTGTCAGAAGCTTATTACTGATTTAATTTAATGCATAGCAGGCTCCTTTTAGCATTACAAGCTATAACTGACAGGTTGAGAAGGGACAGTCAGGTTGGCAAAACAGTCAGGTTTAGGAACTTCAAGTAACAAAAGCACCCCTATCAGGAAACTTTTTATGCACATTAATATTTTTGGTGTCAATTTCAAGATGAATTATTATCTAAGTTCCAAACTTTAAAAGCCACGTTCAACTACTGTGCAGGAGATTTAAGCAAGATTGTAACAAGCTTTCAGCAAGATTAGATGCAAGTGTCTGAATTTAAGGCGGTCTCTGAGTACAAAATTATAATTTTTATAGTACATTTAAATCCATAATTTATTGAATTGCTTTTGGGACCTTTTTCAAGGTCCCAAAAAAGGGACCGAAACGTTGGTTATACATGCAATACACTTGAGATTGTTTTGAACTATAAGACCCTTGGTGCTGGCTGTGTTTTATTTTGTATTTTGTATTCCGTGCACATGGGCGGCTATTTGTCATCTAATATTACATACAGGTTAGAAAAAAAAAACTACACCCCTACATATTTTTACAATGACACTCTTACCTTAGATTTGTTAATAACTTCATACCCTGTGGAGTTGGCTTGAATAACATTTGGTCCTAGTATGAAGCAAGAGAACACAGTTTTAAAAGGCATAAGTCACAAATGAAATACACAGTAGAGTTTTCATGTTTGAAAACCTAATATGATGCTCAGGCGAAGAATAATTAACACCCCTCTTCATCCCTCACTGCCATCGTTACCAAAGCAGTGACAGAAAGTGGGGCAGTAGAAAGACATTCTGGTGAAAAAGTCATATTTGACATTAGCAATAAACTCCTGTAAATAAAAGTAATGTTTTTATTGTAACTTACTATGGACTTACTGGCTATTTAACAAGATTAATTAGCAGAGTAATTAAGATGAAAGCTTACCAATTCAAAGGAACTAGAGCTGTCAAAATTTCCTATATTGTGCCTACAAAACATGTTTCATTGTTGCACAAAATACATACCCCACTTACATGACAGGAAGCTTAAAAGAGTTACATTTTTAGCTATCCAAATATCAAGCAGAAAGGGAAAGTGGTATATAATAAAGTTACAGAAAATACATGATAAAAAGATGGAAAAAGGACACTTACCTGCAATACCAATAAAAAGAGTTAATCCAAAGCATACGAAAAACACAACAAATACTAAAACAAAATGCCGCTTGGACAAGGTATACAGTCGCATTGGGGCCAACCTGAAAAGAATCAAAAGGGCTGTTAGCTGAACAAGGTTTCAGTATGTTGGTTTCTTCAGCACACATAAAAGAGCCTTATTTAGTTCTATTCTTATGTATAAGCAAATATACAGCAGCTGAGATGCTCAATCTAACACATTTGTTTTCATTACAAATCTTGCAAAAAAAAAAAGTGTGTTAACACTTTATGGTTGCAGTTAGTTGTAAGCTTGATTATCCCTTTTCTGCATTGCTCAGGGTCACCTCCTATTTAATATGTCTTCCCAGTAAAAACTAATCTTGGGAGTCACTCATCACCCAGTACATCACCCAGTGCAGTACAAATCAACACCTTGCTTCCCTTTAGTAACAGTACTACAACAGAGAGGTAATGGACAACAGAAGTGGTATACTATAGGAAACGTGTCTGTTTTATATATATATACAGTATATTATATAATGATATACAGTATATTTCTTAAGTTAAATGGGATTATCACTTCTGCTAAATCATTTGACTGAAAAAAGCTATGGTTCACATGAAAAGTATTTTTAAACTATCATAATTTCCTTGAGATTTGCATTTTGACTTTTAATAAAACAGACAAGTTTCTATAATAAAAGGTAAAAGGTATAATTTACACACACATATATGATAATATACTTTCCTAAAGACATTAATAGGGATATTATCCATATGTATATTCTATTACAGATCCCTGCTAAATATTTGCTCCATAAGGGAGAGTCGGCGGTGATCGGAACATTGAGGAAGTAAAATAAGCCTATAGTTCCTGCTTAGCCTTATTTTTCTGTAAATCGGGTATTTCCAGGTCTGAAAAGCCTGAAGTGATATTTAGTTTAAAAAAAACAAAAAAAAACAAAAAAAACCCAAGAGCTACATCGGTAGTATAAAGAGCACTAGAAGAGCTGAAACTTAGCTCCAGATGTGTTTTTTTGCTTCCTCTGGTACCTGCCTGCATAGTGCTGTCTGTTTCCATTTCTACAGCAGCTTCTATATTTTGGCATGAAGTTCACCTGTGTACCAAATGAGGTGTGTTTTATGGGTATTTAAACTTGCATAGAATGCCTCCACATCAGAATCCCCTTGATAAATAAATGTTCCAAAACGTTGGGGTTTTCTCAATCCACACGTGTTTGCTTTTTCTGTTTTATTACATTTTATGCATTGTAATTGTGTTTACTGTTTTGTGAATATTTACCATATAAAGAGTATTATATGTTAAATATACCATTTGCTGACTTTTTTTGTGGTAAGTAGGTGTGCACTGAGTAAATGATTGATTTGTATTAATATTCTGTTTGCTCCTATGTGGGCTTGGGGAACAGATTCTCATTTGCACCCGTTTTTTTCTTTTTTTATTTTAAAGCCAGCTATTTTTGCTCTACCAATTGTGATGTGCATTTCAAAACTGTTTGTTTGAATGAAGTTTACTTGTGGTCTACCAACAAAGAAATCAAGCCTCAAAAGTGAGATCTTTTCCACAGTTTGCGAAAAATAATTGCTCAGTCTAAATTTAAAACAGCACAGGTAGCAGCCTTTATACTGCAGCATTAAGTACATATTACAATACAGGGATATATGTACAGGTACCATATCCCTTATCCAAAAACCCCTTAGTCATAAATCTCCAGGAAGGCCATGCATTTTAAGATGATAATTTAAGATTTTTTAGTTGTTTCCTTTTAGATTAATACCAAACATTAAACTGTGGCAGAGGTACAGGTTGATGATATAACTGGGAAGCTAACTGTAAAGAGCATTTAATTATTATTAATAATAATATGTATGCATCACGTGCCAACATATTCCACTGTATTGTATAATAAATGGGTGTATACAAAAAAAACTCAACAACCCATAACCAACATAAGAGGAAGAGACATGTTCTCTGTGTAACAATGGCCATGTAACTGTGGAAGAAGAGCCAACAGGCTACTTGACAAAACTCTGAATAGGAAGAGTTGGAAGTTGCATGTGGCCACATGCATTGAGTGAAACATTTATCTCTCTACACACAAAAAAAAGGGATCCCTGGTCCATGTTTTACTAGTCATCGTTCACCGTTCGCAATGCACTTTCAATTAGAATAAAGCTAAGCCACCATACCACAGCAAATATCATTTTTGTTGTTGTACCAACTACACACATCCGAGTCAGATTGCAATTAAAGGAAAAACTGTGTGCATGATCACTCAAAGGTGCAGTAGGCACCCATATACACCTTTATTCTGAAGTAAAATATACAGTGGATATAAAAAGTCTACACACCTCTGGTAAAATGTCAGGTTCCTGTGCTGTACAAAAATGAGACAAAGATAAATCATTTCAGAACTTTTTCCACCTTTAATGTGACCTATAAACTGTACCACTCAATTGAAAAACAAACTGAAATCTTTTAGGTGGAGGGAAGAAAACCAAAAAAACTAAAATAATGTGGTTGCATAAGGTTGCACGCCCTCTTCTAACTGGGGATGTAGCTGTGTTCAGAATTAAGCAATCACATCACAATCATACCTGCCATCATTTAAAGTGCCTCCGATTAACCCCAAATAAAGTTCAGCTGCTCTAGTTGGTCTTTCCTGACATTTTTTTAGTTGCATCCCACAGCAAAAGCCATGGTCCACAGAGAGCTTCTAAAGCATCAGAGGGATCTTATTGTTAAAAGATATCAGTCGGGAGAAGGGTACAAAAGAGTTTCCAAGGCATTAGATATACCATGGAACACAGTGATGACAGTCATCATCAAGTGGATAAAATATGGCACAACAGTGACATTACCAAGAACTGGACGTCCCTCCAAAATTGATGAAAAGACAAGAAGAAAACTGGTCAGGGAGGCTACCAAGAGGCCTACAGCAACATTAAAGGAGCTACAGGAATATCTGGCAAGTACTGGCTGTGTGGTACATGTGACAACAATCTCCCGTATTCTTCATATGTTTGGGCTATGGGGTAGAGTGGCAAGACTAAAGCCTTTTCTTACGAAGAAAAACATCCAAGCCAGGCTACATTTTGCAAAAACACATCTGAAGTCTCCCAAAAGCATGTGGAAAAAGGTGTTATGGTCTGATGAAACCAAGGTTGAACTTTTTGGCCATAATTCCAATAAATATGTTTGGCGCAAAAACAAAACTGCACATCACCAAGAGAACACCATACCTACAGTGAAGCATGGTGGTGGCAGCATCATGCTTTGGGGCTGTTTTTCTTCAGCTGGAACTGGGGCCTTAGTTAAGATAGAGGGAATTATGAACAGTTCCAAATACCAGTCAATATTGGCACAAAACCTTCAGGCTTCTGCTAGAAAGCTGAAAATGAGGAGGAACTTCATCTTTCAGCATGACAACAACCCAAAGCATACATCCAAATCAACAAAGGAATGGCTTCACCGGAAGAAGATTAAAGTTTTGGAATAGCCCAGCCAGAGCCCAGACCTGAATCCGATTAAAAATCTGTGGGGTGATCTGAAGAGGGCTGTGCCCAGGAGATGCCCTCGCAATCTGACAGATTTGCAGTTTTTTTACAAAGAAGAGTGGGCAAATCTTGTGCCATGCTGACTCATACCCAAAAAGACTGAGTGCTGTAATAAAATCAAAAGGTGCTTCAACAAAGTATTAGGTTTAAGGGTGTGCACACTTATGCAACCACATTATTTTAGTTTTTTTGGTTTTCTTCCCTCCACCTAAAAGATTTCAGTTTGTTTTCAATTGAGTGGTACAGTTTATAGGTCACATTAAAAGTGGAAAAAGTTCTGAACTGATTTATCTTTGTCTCATTTTTGTACAGAACAGGAACCTGACATTTTATCAGTAGACTGACTTTTTATATCCACTGTAGAACGTATGTTGAAAATTTATTCTACCTATTCTTTAAAACATCTGTAGTTTCTTAATTCATATAAAGCACCACTGGGTTTTCTTTTATCCTTGCTACATCATCTTGGAGACATGCTCTGTGTAAACAAACCCCTCCCTATACCCTGCTGCAGTTTACTGTGCCTCAGGTTAACAGATAAGGAGGAGAAACCCAAAAGCTAGAATGTACTTTGTGTTGTACATTGCTGTAGCCATTCTCCAATGAACAGCTGCATACAAAGGGTGCTTCTTGGCTTAATAGGGAACATAACTAGTGTAGAGAGCGCAACTGCACTTCCCTACAATTTAAGAACATAACTTCAAGATATCTAGGACAGTGCTGTCGAACTGGCGGCCCGCGATCCCCCTCTGTGTGCCCCCCACCTGTCTGTCTGGCTGCTTTGATGGCTTACCTTTATGTAACCTTTAAATTGTATCAGTACTGATATTAACTGGCCCCCTGCATGGTTCTCACCTCAGATTCAGGCTGTAATCCCCCTGTATTGTTTAAAAACTTGTGTTGTTCACACCTTTCAATCCCTGCATTGTTCACCCCCTGCAGTGTTCACACCTCAAGTTCAGGCTGTAATCACCCCTATTGTTCACACCTCAGACATTGTAGGTACTGGCTGGACTATGCTGCCTGTATGTATGGCACACACAGGGAGCATAGAGTAGGTAGAGTATGGCACATAGGCAGCATAGGGCAGGGAGGGTATGGCACAAACAGGTAGGGCAGGCAGAGTATGGCACACACAGGCAGCATAGGGCAGGGAGGGTATGGCACACACAGGCAGGGTAGGGCAGGCAGAGTATGGCACACACAGGCAGGGTAGGGCAGGCAGAGTATGGCACACACAGGCAGGTAGAGTATGGTATACACAGGCAGCGTAGGGCAGGTAGAGTATGGTATACACAGGCAGGGTAGGGCAGGCAGAGTATGGCACACACAGTCAGGGTAGGGCAGGAAGAGTATGGCACACACAGGCAGCATAGGACAGGAAGAGTATGGCACACACAGGCAGCATAGGACAGGCAGAGTATGGCACACACAAACAGCATAGGTCAGGCAGAGTATGGCACACACAGGCAGCATAGGACAGGCAGAGTGCTACCTGTGTGTGCCATACTCTGCCTGCCCTATACAGGCAGGTGTTTGTTGTGGGAGTTTGTTAGCAGTTGGAAATAGCCATTAGATGGTCCCTAAGGTGTGTAATTATGTGCTGGGGGTTGCTGTGCTATCCACAGGTGAGGAGGAGGCATATGGATTTTAAGGGTATATCTTAATATGACATAATATAATTCTTTCACATATGAATGATGGTTGATATCCCCGCAGTATGGACCAAGCATTTGGGATTTTGCTGAGCTACCACCATTGTGATAAAATAGGTGTGGTCTGAAGTGAGTGTGGTTTTAAAAAGGGGAGTGGTCAAAACTGGCTTCCATTAGTGGCCCTCCACCATGTATGATAGAGAAATTCTGGCCCTTGGCACCACAGAAGTTGGACAGCACTGATCTAGGACATAAACGTACATTAGAAAAGGAGAGGAAATAAAGTTTTGTGTATCTGATCCCCTCCATTGCAATCTTATCTAAAAACTACTGTGTATAATAGTGGAACCCCAGAAGAAGCTCAACTTTCATTCCAATCAAGGAATAAAAGAAATATACAAATAAATAAGGCAGTGTAGTCTCAAAGAATTATAAATTATGTGAAGATAAGCTCTGTACATATAGGGAGTGGCCTAAGAAGAGTTTTAGTTGAATTCCTATGTCAGGTGTTCCTTTTACTCTTGGTCACACTGTTAATAAAAATTAGCACTCACACCTATTATTTCACTTAGACCACACTGTTTACGGGCTAATAAGGACTAAAAATGGTATGAGCCCTTCCTATTCTTATATCTTAAGCTAAACGAAAAACGCAGCGTTAATAATTGTATCACCTCATTCTGAATATATTATTCCGGGCGGCGCTATGCACCCACGTTACGGTAATTCCGACGCACCCGTGTAGCCCACCCTGTACAACTTACGGCTCCATGGCGAACTCCCGAGCAGCCGGGCTGCTACTTGCTGTCACTTTTCCCCTGTTATTACTACACGCTTATTGCCAGAATTGGCTGAGCTTCTGTGCTGACATCATTTCCTGTCCTGTTGGAAGAGGAAGTGCCCTTCTGATCATGATTTTAAAAGGCCGTTTCAGTGAATGGGTTGGATAGAAGAGCAACTTTAGGAATGCTGCTCGGCCAGTAAGAATTTTCACAAGAATAAGGAGAGAAAGGTGTTTTACAGCTCTTTCACCCGTGTAAAAAAATATGCTGGAAACCATAAAAAAAATATCTTTGCAGGACTGTATGTGGTGCTGCTAGTCAGCGCTTGCTCTCATTTGCGTTGCTCTTGCAGCAGAGCGTCATATTACATTACATTAACATTTATTTATAAAGGGCCAACATATTCTGCAGCGCTGTACAATAAGTGGGTTACATACATTGGACATACAGAGTAACATATAAAGCAATCAGTTACCGATACAAGAGGTGAAGAGGGCCCTGCCCAAAAGAGCTTACAATCTACAAGGAGAAAGGGTTGAGACACAAGGTGTGGGAATTGAAAAGACCTGCTTATTTTAGTAAAATATATGAACAATTTGTAGGAACTTTAAAGTGAATCATTTCTCTAAGAATAAATAAAGCACAAAAAGGCTTTCCCTGAAATGTACCTCTATGACTTACTGGCACACTGGCTCAGATAGTGACTGAGGTTTTTTTCTGGCAAGCAACGAGGGTCTTTACTGCCTGGGGATCATCTGCCTGTCACAGAATGCTGATTACATATATAGTCATATGGAAAGTGTTAGCTAAAAGGCAAATATGCAGTGTGTGCAAGTAGAGGGAAAATGAACATTTAGGCGAAATGACTAATAACGTTCACCTGTATGCCAGATTTTCTTTTCTACGTTTTTATAATTTCCTTCTCAGTGAGATTAATATGAAAAATGTATTATTATTAATATTATTTTTTTGTCCCCTAGTATCTTTTTCTTTTAGTATATTTTGGTTGCTATAAATTAAAAATGTAAATTAAACATGTAAGGCATATGGCACATGGTTATTCTTTGCCCCTTTCTGTCTGGCATCGCTATAAGCCTGCATGGACACTTTGGATAACATCAGTGGGCACATTCCTCAATGTACAAACCGGATTCCAAAAAAGTTGGGACACTAAACAAATTGTGAATAAAAACTGAATGCAATGATGTGGAGGTGCCAACTTCTAATATTTTATTCAGAATAGAACATAAATCACGGAACAAAAGTTTAAACTGAGAAAATGTACCATTTTAAGGGAAAAATATGTTGATTCAGAATTTCATGGTGTCAACAAATCCCAAAAAAGTTGGGACAAGTAGCAATAAGAGGCTGGAAAAAGTTAATTTGAGCATAACGAAGAGCTGGAAGACCAAATAACACTAATTAGGTCAATTGGCAACATGATTGGGTATAACAAGAGCTTCTCAGAGTGGCAGTGTCTCTCAGAAGCCAAGATGGGTAGAGGATCACCAATTCCCACAATGTTGCGCAGAAAGATAGTGGAGCAATATCAGAAAGGTGTTACCCAGCGAAAAATTGCAAAGATTTTGTATCTATCATCATCAACTGTGCATAACATCATCCGAAGATTCAGAGAATCTGGAACAATCTCTGTGCGTAAGGGTCAAGGCCGTAAAACCATACTGGATGCCCATGATCTCCGGGCCCTTAAACGACACTGCACCACAAACAGGAATGCTACTGTAAAGGAAATCACACAATGGGCTCAGGAATACTTCCAGAAACCATTGTCAGTGAACACAATCCACCGTGCCATCTGCCGTTGCCAGCTGAAACTCTACAGTGCAAAGAAGAAGCCATTTCTAAGCAAGATCCACAAGCTCAGGCGTTTTCACTGGGCCAGGGATCATTTAAAATGGAGTGTGGCAAAATGGAAGACTGTTCTGTGGTCAGACGAGTCACGATTCGAAGTTCTTTTTGGAAATCTGGGACGCCATGTCATCCGGACCAAAGAGGACAAGGACAACCCAAGTTGTTATCAACGCTCAGTTCAGAAGCCTGCATCTCTGATGGTATGGGGTTGCATGAGTGCGTGTGGCATGGGCAGCTTGCATGTGTGGAAAGGCAGCATCAATGCAGAAAAATATATTCAGGTTCTAGAACAACATATGCTCTCATCCAGACGTCATCTCTTTCAGGGAAGACCCTGCATTTTTCAACAAGATAATGCCAGACCACATTCTGCATCAATCACAACATCATGGCTGCGTAGGAGAAGGATCCGGGTACTGAAATGGCCAGTCTGCAGTCCAGATCTTTCACCTATAGAGAACATTTGGCGCATCATAAAGAGGAAGGTGCGACAAAGAAGGCCCAAGGCGATTGAACAGTTAGAGGCCTGTATTAGACAAGAATGGGAGAGCATTCCTATTCCTAAACTTGAGAAACTGGTCTCCTCGGTCCCCAGACGTCTGTTGAGTGTTGTAAGAAGAAGGGGAGATGCCACACAGTGGTGAAAATGGCCTTGTCCCAACTTTTTTGGGATTTGTTGACACCATGAAATTCTGAATCAACATATTTTTCCCTTAAAATGGTACATTTTCTCAGTTTAAACTTTTGTTCCGTGATTTATGTTCTATTCTGAATAAAATATTAGAAGTTGGCACCTCCACATCATTGCACTCAGTTTTTAATTACAATTTGTTTAGTGTCCCAACTTTTTTGGAATCCGGGTTGTACGATTGAATCTAAATACTAAAAATTCGTATTTTATTTAACTTTTGGAACAGTGTGTATTTTCTGTGTTTTTTTCGTTAATCCAGTGGCTGTCAGCTGGGGCACACACAAAAAATAAGACATTGTTTTTTGGCTATATAGGCAACTTTTAATTTTGCCATCCTTGAAGCTGCCATCCTGTCCCAATCATGCCTATATACAGTAGGAATATACAGTTCAACCTGTTACTAGAGATTCAGCAGATTAGTAACCAGGAGGGGTACAGTGACGATTTCTGTCTGATGCAAATTTTTAATATATAAACATATATTTAATAGAAAGAGTGCCGCACACACGGGCTTGATACAAAAGAAAAAATTCCAATGTCTTCCTCAGAGACAAACCAACAGACCATATCCCAACACCCACAATAAATACCCCCACATAAAATGGTGCCAAAAACCGGCCACAGTAACCATGGCAACCAGTGTAAACAAGCCCCACACCCACCAGAGCAGGCTAACTTCAAGTGTCAACATATACAGGCAAATGGTATGGAAATGAAGTGCAAGAAAACAAGATTAAGTTTAAAATCATGTAGCTAGTAAGCAAATGGATACATGTTGCAGAAGATAGATAAATGTTGCAAAAAAACATACAGAGTACGTTCCCAGTCAGAGATGTCAAGCATTTCACTATGCTAAGTGATAAGTGTCGTAGTTGCTGGAGCAAAAGATTATAGAGAATAATTATTGATAGGAGATAACAGGCATCGGGTATTAAAACAAGGACCCATGTCGGGACGCACCACAGAAGCTAGGAGTTTAAAGGAACGCACACCGAGAGGGGCCCCCACCGGTCAACTGTACCCAGTGATATCTGAACTTCAGTGTGTAAATGTGATCATATATATATATATGTATGCAAAATAGGTTGTCTTTTTATACATGTTGGGAAATTGAGGGACCCAGTAAGGGGAAGATCATCTGTGCAGTATATTTTTTTAAATCCTTCATTATACAGTTAGAACAAAACATTGTGACAATTTAATTTTTTACCATGAATGCTAACGTAACATTTTTATGGACATTTGAAATCACTGTTGTACACCCTTTTCTTGTTTTACTAAAACAATGGTCTTTTGTATGACTTGTAAAATTGCAATAAAAATTATTCATATAAAAAGAACAACAGTTAAAATCAAATATATGTATTGAATATTACATAATGACTGCACTTTTCTTCTTCAATACATGAGCCATGAATATCCTTTAAATGATGCCTAAGGATACCATTTAGGCCCCATAACTAACTGAAACTTGTGTATTATGAAAAATATTTTACTCTCTACTGTAAAATATTAGGACATTAGAAGTTTTCTCTGAGTACCGCGACCTGTATAAAAGGGTCATGGAATATCCTTATCATTTACAATATTCTTTATATTATTTATATTTTCATAGTAAGTAATACTTATTGCACATTTTCCAGGGGCTACAAAGAATAAGAGCAGAGCAAACTTTGATTATATGTGGGTAGTACAGGTATGGGACCTGTTATACAGAATATTTGGGACCTGGGGTTTTCCAGATAAGGGATCTTTCCATAATTTGGATCTCCATAATGTAAGTCTGCTAAACATCATTTAAATATTGAATAAACCCAATAGGCTTGTTTTGCCTCCAATAAGGATTAATTATACCTTAGTTGGGATCAAGTACAAGGTACTGTTTTATTATTACTGAGAAAAAGTAAATTATTTTTAATAATTAGAATTATTTGCTTATAATGGAGTCTATGGGCAATGGCCTTTATGGATAACGGTTTCCGGATAAGGGATCCCATACCTGTACTACAAAAGCCTTATAAAACACCTTTCTCTTTTCTTAAATAGATGAGAAGTCTCAAAAGAGATTAAGCTCTCTGATTAGTAGGTTATTGGGACATCTATAAAAAAGCTATTAATATATTCTTTATGAATAAAGAAAAAAGGACACAAATGGCAGTACGTTATTAGTCTCTAAAGAAAGCAGCTGATTCCATATAATGGAATTTTTTCATATGATGATTTTTTCTAAATGTCCCCCACTCAACTTTTCTACATAATAAATTCCTGCTAAAACAACAAAGTGTGATCTGTAATTTTTCCCCTTGAATAAACAATAGGGGCCTATTAACCAGCTTCTAGAAATTTTAAAGCTTTCTTTAGAATACGTCTATGTTTACCAAATTCGACTGTACAACAGTATTGATTCTACTGTACAACTTTAACAATGTACCAATATATCAAATAGCACGTGCATTCTATCATATACACCTATATATATATATGCATTAGTAAAACTAATAATGAAAAAAGACTCATCACCGTGAACCAGATACCACATCCTAACAAAGAGTATTACCATAACTTGTGACCCATCTACATATTTGTAACCCTTGTATTATACCCTCAAGTTAAACTATACAACCAGTGTGTGAACCGGTACAGGTCTCGGACCCGTTATCCAGAATGCTTGGGACCTGTGGTTTTCCGGATAGGGTGTCTTTCAGTAATTCGGATCTCTTACCTTAAGTCTGCTAATAAGAGTATTTAAACAGTAATTAAACCCAATAGGATTGTTTTAGCTCCAATACGGATTAATTATATCTTATTTGGGATCAAGTACAAGCTACTGTTTTATTATTAGAGAGAAAAAGGAAACCATATTTAAAAATGTGAATTATGTAAATAAAATGGAGTTGATGGGAGATGGCCATTCTGTAATTGGTAACTTTCTGGATAATGGGTTTCCAGGTATGAAGATCCAAATTAAAATAAACCTCAGCTCTCAAGCATTCTAGATAATAGACCTCATACCTGTATACAATTTTACAGCAAAATGTTCTTTAGTTTTTATTAGCTTTCATCATCTGGTGCAAACTTTACAGCCTTTCTTTATTTTTAACTGATTGTATGTATGTATGTATGTATATATATAGAGAGAGATAATGGATGTTACACAGGCCCTATGTGACATTTCCACCTTCTCCTAGTATGTGATGCTACCTGTTAGAAAAAGGCCTTTTTGCCTTTCAGACAGCAATATCTGTGTGCTTAGTTCCTAACCCAAGACACGGATAACATGCAAAATTATCACTTCTACTGCAAAACAGCAGTATAGTACAATATTGTATGTAGTACATATTTGTGTGCTATAACCAATAACTGCAGGTGTCACCAATAAACGGCACATACTGTCCCTTTGCTAAAGCACCTCTAGTTAATTTGTTACAATACCTGTAAAATCGATCATCTCTGTATGGTGTTAAATCCTCTTTTAATTCATTATAAGCATCACTAATTTTCTTGCAGAAATCCTTAAATTCATTGCATAGAGAGCTTTCAAACGCTGCATAATCAGGATCCATGCCTTTGTTCTACACCCTCCGTACATCAGTACCAGGTGAACAAGCAATAAAGACAGGAGCTTTGTATGCTATACATGGATGATGTCATTGCATTGTTTGCCGGTAATTTGTTTGATCTCTGCCCATGGACCTAGTAAAATTGAAACAGCTGTTCCCTGTGTGTGCAGGCGCAGGCAGAATTGGGGGAGGGAGCTGCCAGTGTTGTTTTTTTTCCAAGACCACCCACATAATACATCATACAGGCAGCCCTGCCACCAATGCTAGATGACTTAAGCACTGCAGTATCTGCTACTCTACGGAAGCTCAAGGCTTTATGCTATAGTACCTAAAATTTCATCAAAACATAAATTAATTGAAGAAAGAAAGAACATTTGCAAAATAACCATACATTTTGTCTTTACAATAATAATACAAGACCTCTAGATTTTTTGAAAGGATAGTCTTAATGCATTTTTATGCAATTTTCTTTTTTTTAAATTTAATCCAGCTTCTGTTTCCCATTCATAAATAACAGTGCTGCTAAATACAAGCCTGCTGTATCAGCTTCAGTGATCATTGACAGCTGCATCTCCAGGTTACAACAGACCTTATGGGAATGAAAGAAGGCACATTTTTATATTCAAAGCTTAGTATAAGTATCTTAATAAAAGTACAGGTATAGGACCTGTTATCCAGAATGCTCGGGACCTGGGCCTTTCCGGATAAGGGATCTTTTCGTAATTTGGATCTCCATATTTTAAGTCTATTAAAAAATAATTGAAACATTGTTTAAACCCAATAGGATTTGTTTGCCTCCAATAAGGATTAATTATATCTTAGTTGGGATCAAGTACAAGGTTCTGTTTTATTATTACAGAGAAAAAGGAAATCATTTTTAAAAAATTAGAATTATTGGCTTATAATGGAGTCTATGGGAGATGGCCTTTCTGTAATTTGGAACTTTCTGGATAACGGGTTTCCAGATAAGGGATCCTATATCCTCCTCGTGGGCCAAACACTTGGATGTTGCTCTCAGTGCCCCCAAACCAGGTAGTTATTTTGAATTCCTTACTTGGGGGCAAGTTTTGGTTGAATAAAAACAAGATTTACTACCCAATAAAGCCTCCTGTAAGCTGATTGTGTGCATAGAGGCTGCCTAATAGCCAATCTTAGCCCTTATTTGGCACCTCCATGAACTTTAATGATGCTGGTGTTGCTCTCCAAGTCTTTTTACATTTGACTGTGGCTCACAAGTAACAAAGGTTGGGAACCCCTGATGTAAAAGATGAATAATCTCTGTAAAGCACTACAGAAATGTGTCAGCGCTATATAAATAACAGGAATAAATGGGTGCTCTGACACGCTGATACTGTGCCTGTCAGTGCACACTGTTTCCTACCCCAAGTTCAATGGACCGTGCAGGAGATCTAGTAGTTAACTGAACATTCTTTAGATCACAGTGGGAGGATTGTGAGGCAGCAACAGAACTAGAGAAAAAGACCCCAAAGTAAGGATGGCTACCTTACGTTCTATAATGGGGAAAGACTGTCTGCATACTCCTCAGCACCTCACACTTCTTGATGCTGATAAGCAGGATATAGAGAGTATTCTGAATACATTACAGAGGCACTTAATGTCTGCTCAGAACATTATGGGGCTCATTTACTAATCAATGATTTTTAATTTTAAACATGAGGAAAAATTTTTCGAAAAAGTCACAGAGAAAAACACTGCGACTTTTCCTAGACCCAGAGGTGGAAGGAAATGTAGAGAAAAGTGATACTACAGCTTTGCCACGCTGCACTCATACTCAAGTAATTAGAACACCTGCAAGAAACAAAGACTTTGCTCTTTAAAAAAAAATAAATAATAAAAAATAATAATAGTAATTGTTTTAAGCATTTTTGTTTTAAGTGGCAGCAGAATTTCATATTTCATGAAATGCCAGATGTTTTTTTAACATTTTGTGCTCTCTCATTTTAGGAGCATTAACTGGGGGGGTGGGGGGTTTAGTTAGGTAAGAAAACTATACATCATACATATACATTTTTTTCAGGAGAACCTGAGCTTTTCTAAATCTGAGTTTTTGTGTATTTCCACCCGTGGAACAGGATTTAGAGCTCTAAATACCAAAAAAAGAAAAATTGCTATTGTTTCCACTAAAGGGATTTGTACCAGAAAAATATTTTGTTTTATGGGCAAAAATTCAACTGATTTGGAAAGCCTCACATCTGTTGAACGTGCCAATACCAAATATGCATAGTTTTATGGAGTTTTCTGACATCTATAGATCAAAAACTCCCAGCAGCATTACAGCAGAATGCGACATACTTTAGATTTCAAAGCTAAACATCCTGGAACATCAGGTGTACCCCAGGAATCCATATATTTTTGAAAAGTACACATTCTGCCGAATCTGAAATGAGTAACCATGTCTCTCCACGCCTAAGCAATGCTTTTCTGAACTTAGCGGTTTCTATAAAAATGAATGAACATTCTAAAAAAGTACACATTCTAACAAAAGCGAAATGGGTAAATGCACCTTTTTTACTGCAAACTACAAAGCTAGTTTTTATGAAATTTCTGAAAAAGTCACAAAGCTTGCTTTTTACCCCACATACTGTAACATAATAACATCAAATATTCTAAATATGAACTTTAGGGGTCTGCTGAACAGTTTGATGCCCAATATGCATAGATTTACTAATCTATTTGGGCTACAGAGGCACCCAAATGGATACATAGCCGGCAAAATTTCCATGGGCACAAACTAGTAACAACGAAATGCAATAAAATCACTAAAATCCAATAAAACCACTAAAGTCAATGCTTTTTACGGACAGAAACAAACCAACAATGCCCATGCAAAACCGAAAATTCAATAAAATCACTAAAAATGCACCAAAGTTACCAAAAATATAATATAATAACTGACATAATAGTATTGCACAGTGTGGTTAGTAAATATACTATTCACAATGGCAATAAAATTATTTTTTTAGACAGAAAAAACAGCAACAAAATTGTGTGTGTATACGTGTGCATAGATGTGGCAAATTGTTCTGTGCAAGTATGTGTGAGTGCTGTGATTGTGTAAAAGCCCCATGATCCCCCAAAAATGTATGTGTGTGTGTAAGTGTAAATGCGAGTGTGTATTAGTGTAATAAGTGTATGTTTGTTTGGAGGAGGAGGGTCCAGGGGATCAAAAGGAAGGTGTCTGAAACGGAGGATCCAGTCTGGGGGCGGCGCTGGGGGGTCCAGAAAGTGCAGACAACAGCAGGCACGTAGTTTGCATGTGCCTGCTGTTGCCTAGTTGCATCGTCGCATAGTGGATTCTGCCCTGCATCGCCGTATTGCCCTATTTCAAATGACCGGAAGCCAAGTTTTAGCAGGTATTTTCTAATAAAGCATTCAAATAATAAATGGTGTGCAGGATAGGGCAATTATTGGGGCAGGGTAGAATAGATTTTTTACTTAAAAATTGTTAGTGTTACATTTCCATTAAATCCAACAATACCAAAACTTGCTCTAAGCCACCCAGCACACAAGCCTAATTTAAAATTTGAAACAGCCAGTCTCAATTTACATTTACTCACCCCTTCACAGAGTTAGTCCAGGTGCCTTGCCCCGGACTAGAGATGTAGCGAACTGTTCACCGGAGAACTAATTCGCACGAAAATCGGGTGTTCGCAAGTTCGCAAGTTCGCGAACTTTTAGCGAAGTTCGCAATTTTGGGTTCGCATTAGCTGGAGCCAAATTTTGACCTCTCACCCCAGAGCCAGCAGATACATGGCAGCCAATCAGGCAGCTCTCCCTCCTGGACCACCCCCGGACCACTCCCTTCCATATATAAACCGAAGCCCAGCAGCCATTTTACATTCTGCCTGTGTGTGCTTGATGAGTTAGCATAGGGAGAGAGCTGTGCAGGGGTTTGAGGGACAGTTTAGGTAGCTTTTCTGCTGATCTCATCTGCTGTAACCCAATACGTTACACATAGTAGTGACATTGCATTGCAATAAAATCACCTGAGCGATGTTTTTCCACCAGCAATAATATATTCCGTATCCAGTACTGCGGCGTTTTGTCTTTGCGTGTGAACCGGCTGTAACCTTTACACGACTTGATTGGCATGTAGACACCGGACGTTTTAAAGCAGTTTATTACACAAGTTTAGAAATGTAGTGTGATTTCTGCCCTTTACAGCACAAAACGCAACGCTGTGTCAACAACGTATTTTTCAGATAAATTTTTGCCCTTGATCCCCCTCCTGCATGTCACTGTCCAGGTCGTGGCACCCTTTAAACAACTTTAAAATCAGTTTTCTGGGCAGAAATGGCTTTTCTAGGTTTTAAAGTTCGCCTTCCCATTGAAGTCCATGGGGTTCGCAAAGTTCGCAAAAGTTCGCACTTTTTGGCGGAAGTTCGCAAACGGGTTCGCGAACTTTTTTTGTGAGGTTCGCTACATCTCTCCCCCGGACCCTTCACCCAGAGAAAACATTTTTCACAACTATTTCTTCTTTAAATTATCACGAAAATCACACTTTTTCATGGACACTCAACCCACTGATCCGGTGGTCCAGGTGCAGCTCCCCAGACCCATAGCAAAGGGAGACCCAGCAGTCACAAGCACAATTTCTCAATGGGTACGCACTCCAGACACGGGTAAAGGTGGTTTCAGAAATAGCTTTATTCACAATTATCCTGACACATTTCGTGTTTTTCAACACGTAGTCATAGGTATCATACCTATGTATGTAACCCTACCTTGGCCTTAGAATATGGTTAACCTATGACTTGGTCTCTCAGTTGGGCTCTGGTGATGTTGTGCATTGTTTACTTACACCAGGGGCGGGCCGAGCCGACCTGGCACCCTAGGCAACCCGGTTGGCCACCTTGCACCTGTGCTAACGGAAACACGCAAAGCGATAGTTCGTTGCCCCCACCGAGTAATCACAAGTGGCGGGGGAAATGAAAATGGAGCGCACAGACTAGGGGTAGGCAAGAGAGGCTTCTGCCTGGCGCCCCCTAGTCGTTGCGCCCTAGGCAACTGCCTCTTCTGCCTACCCCTAGTTCTGGCCCTGACTTACACCTCTCATGCTACAATTAATTAGGATGATGGGCATTAGAATGAACTAACTCCATTCTGCCAATCCTTAGTTGGAGCTGAATGCTGCTTTTGCTAGCTAAATCTGTCTCACACCTACCTCCAAGCCGCATAGTACTATTGCTAGTCTGTCACTTTATTACTACACTGTATTAATGGTCTCTCTGCTGGTATTATGTGCTCATTGGACTGTTCTGCTGGCTGACATATACAAAAACCTAAAAATAAGAATAGTAAATCCAGTGTTTACAACAAGCTTAATGCATTATATGTCATGGGTCATCTGCATTTAGCTTAATTTTGTCTTTCTATAACACAACAGGTATAACATAGTGCTTTACTTGGCATAAAAACAAACAGCGTTCCCAGTCATTTACTATATTTTCATCCATGTTCTTCAGCAATCTTCACCAGCGAGTGAGCGAGGCTATTGTAATTACTTTGGGGGCCTTTAGGCGTCGCTGCTGTAGCACTTACCTATCTGGATCTCAGTAGTCTCCTCCTTGGTCACAGGAGAGAAGTTGACGGAAGTGCTGAGTTGCTTTGGATTTTGACGTATGCCACAGTGGAAAGAGTGTGATGGAGAGAGTTACGATGCAGCTTCCGCAAGGCTCTCCCTCTATGTGCTTCGACAAAGATGAATTCATGAAGGTTCGAACTGGGGTTTGGAACGACACGAGTATTGTTTAATAATACATTAAATATAATATATAATATATAATACATTATCGCAGGGCGGTCTGTTGTGTGTGGCTCGCTGAGTGCTGGTTCATTTTAGCTGTACATGCCTTGAGTGGACTTTATTCTGTGCTGCTGTTATTGAGACACGGGTTCCTAGCGTAATAATGTCGCTTACCCGAGCAGCTGTGTGGGGACATGGCAAATAATGTCATTTAAAATCAGCCTTATACATAGGCCATGATACATAACACATGGTGCTTTTGAATCGATTTGGTCTAAAAGCGGTTGCTATTGTTCAGAATGGCACTGTATATTTCCTCATAGATCCTGTCCAGTAGTTGTTTGTATTGTGTTCTGACAGCAGATTAGGATGTGGGTGTTTCTCCTTCAGTCAATCACAGCTTTGCCCTCACCCAGCGAAAAGATAAATAATTTTGAGATATATATATATATATATATATATATATATATATATATATATATATATATATATATATATATATATATATATATATATATATATATGCGACATATATAGAGGGATATATATAGTTTTATTTGCTCATAAGAATTAGCACATTTCATGTATTGCTCACTTAAATTGTCTGCCCTTGTGGAGCTTCAATCTAATACTCCTAATATATACAACCCCCCCCCCCCCCAATTAGGGGCCAGTTAACCTGTGAGTTTCTGGATATAGTTTTTTCTCCTACTAGGCACCCCCAAACTGCTGAGAAAGAGAGGTTGCATCGTCTGGAATTCTGTAAACCAGCAAAAGCCTGCCATACTCTGCTTGCCATACCCTGCCTGTATGTGCCGAACTCTGCCTTCCCTACCCTGCCTGTGTGTGCCATACTCTGCCTTCCCTACCCTGCCTGTGTGTGCCATACTCAGCCTGCCCTACCCTGCCTGTATGTGCCATACTCTGCCTGCCCTACCCTGCCTGTATGTGCCATACTCTGCCTGCCCTACCCTGCCTGTATGTGCCATACTCTGCCTGCCCTACCCTGCCTGTATGTGCCATACTCTGCCTGCCCTACCCTGCCTGTATGTGCCATACTCTGCCTGCCCTACCCTGCCTGTATGTGCCATACTCAGCCTGCCCTACCCTGCCCAGTGATGGCACACACAGGCAGCATACAGTGACACAATGCTGGCACTGCTCCTACAGTCTGCACAATAACTATATATTAACAAAAACTTTTTAATTGCAGTACCACTTCAGTATATGTTCTTTTTGTAGTGTGTAGGGTTTATTTGTGGGTTTCTACTGCTCTGAGGTGTAAATAGGTGAACAATGTGGGAGATTACAACCTGAGCCTGAGGTGTGAACAATGCAGGGGGTGAACAATGCAGGGATTAAAAAGTGTGAACAACACAGTGGATTACATTTTTAAACAATACAGGGGGATTACAGCCTGAATCTGAGGTGTGAACCATGCGGGGGGGGGGGGGGGATCTGGGGCTGACAGGTGGGGGCCGCCAGTTGGACAGCACTGGTTTAGAGTATGCTAGTAAAGCAACCCTTGTACCTGTGAGCAAAACATAAAAATTATTTTTTCCCGCAATGGTCTTATTAGTTTGATTTTCTAGTAACTATATTGACCTGTCAGGAAGCAGACATAAACACACACAGATAAAGAAACAACAGCACACTTAAAGATAACATCTGTATTCGGTTTATTATAGCAAAGTTTTACCAACATGAGGCCAGATGGCAGCCAGGAAGTTCAGTTCAGCTCTTTGTTTTTACTTAAACTTCATGTTTGCCTTTAATGCTTCTGCCAGTAGTAGAACAGATTATTATATAGAAAACAGTGGGTTCATTCACTGACTTTAGCTAAATGTGCCTAGTGCAGTAACCCATAGCAACCAATTTGCTTTTATTATATATCTTACAGTAAACTGATCATAGCTCATGGCTAATTGGTTGCTATATGGGTTACTGCATAAGGCAAATTTTCTATATTTAGTAAATGAGCCCTACTGAAATTTACTGATGCAGTGGGAAAAAATAATAGAGATAGGATGCTTTGTTAGTTGGCACTAACTCTGCACCGTGCAGAGTTACGATATAGGCGCACATTGCTGATTACACATCATCATTTTATGTTGGTTATGAATGTTTGTTATGTCTGCTCCTGAGTAAGTGTGGTCTATTCACTTGAAAACTTGAAAACTATTGTGCATATTAATTATATGCAACGCGCTCTTATCTCTTACATTTTGTAAGCATGTTAAGATTTTTAATATATCACTATGTATATGAAGATTTGTGTGCCATAATAAGCACCGATTCTTGAACTTTAGGTATGTATTAAAAAAAGAATTGACTGCACAATATTTAGCACACTATTGCTGATTGGTTTCTATATTTCGCACAATATTGCTGATTGGTTTCTATTTGAGTTACTACATTGGGCAAATTTGATCAAAGTTATTACATGATCTCTAGTAAATTATTCTTACTCAGAGTGGGGAAAAAAAATAAAAATAATTGCGATAGGATGGTCTTTTAGACAGTAAGTGACAAACAACAATCTATTCAGACTTGTAGTAGAATTAAAATCTCTTTACCAGAATTTACAGTCTATGATTGTTATATATTTGCTGTTTATTATACATATAGTATACTAACAGGCAGACATTGTCCTGCCTATGGATACAGTTCAGTTTTTCTCACCTTCAGAAGTCTATCAAACATATATCTGTTTCACATAGACAATTTTATTTAATTTTGGCAGTAGTTTTGGAGTTTATAGCAGACAGCCTTTCTCCTCTCTCTTTATACCTTAGAAGCAGACAGTGGCATTATTGCCATAAGGATTCTTTTATCTCTACTCACAATGCCTCCTATTTACTCCTAGTCCTGGCCCTGGTTTTTGCAGTGTATAAACATATTTAGGGTAATTTATAAACACTGGGCAAATATGCACCTGGGCAGTTACCCATGGCACCCAATCAGATGTATGCTTTCATTGCTTTACCTACAGATGGCTGAAAAAAACATTACTAATTGGTTGCTATGGGTTACTGCCCAGGTGCAAATTTGTCCAATATTTATAAATAAGCCACACTGGGTCAACTGCATTGGCCTTGTAGAAAATCCTTTTCCTCACAGTCAATGTTTAGTTTGATCTATTTTGAACATAGTGTTACTTTATTGTTAAGGATGTACATACATGTGATGTATCCTGCAATAATCTGTAAAAAACGTAATGTTTTGATATGCCTTTGTGAATTCAGCAGGCTGCAAAAGAAAGCAAACTGTTTGTCACTTGGGGTCAGGTGAAAGATTGCTTTGCTCAATAATTTGGCATACAGAAATCTTATGCCTTAAAACTATGATTGTGTAATGTGTTCTTTTCTTACATCTACATCTTCCTTTTTTAGGATGGATTTGATGTTGACGTCTTTGTGTCTGAGTGCAGAAAACGTGTACAGCTGGAAACTCTGCGTGATGATCTAGAACTGTACTATAGACTTCTGAAGACTGCTATGGTAGAACTCATCAATAAGGACTATGCTGACTTTGTTAACCTGTCCACCAACTTGGTATGTTCTGTTATCTTTTTTTATTTTGAATATTAATTACCATTAAAATTTTGTTTGCAGTCCTTAATTTAGTTGAACAATGTCTCTGGTGTTGACAGTGTTTTATTAGCACCTGATGTTATATATGAGAGAGCTTATTCATACTTTAGGTGTGTAGGAACCAATGTCCATTGGTTTAATTTCTCTTAAAGGAGCATTATGACCCCTGTTGGTTTAATTAAGATATAGCTATGTGTTTTTTTTAATATCTCACACTAAACAAGCCAATAAGACCATCATCATTTTCCAACTTCTGTTACATAAAAGCCATTTTTTCTTTTTGCCAAGACACTGTTTGAATAAGGGAAATAACTAAACTATCCACAGATCAACCCTCTTAGCTATTCCTTATGTTAGAGACTTATAAAGGCTGCATCTTAGGGAAGGGAGCGCTTGTTCATAAAGAGATCCTTATTACTACAGGGGGAGCACAAAACACATTTCCATTAGTGTTTTATAAAAGCAACAGAATCAAAATTTTCGAAATGTTAAATATGTTTTCAACAGAAGTCCTATCCTATTTATAGTGGTGTTATTGAGCAAAGATATGTATAAGTGTATACTGCCCCTTTAGAAACTAAAACCATTGTATTCTATATAGCTTATCTGCTATGAAATTGTGAACCCTACAACATTCTTGAACTTTGTTGGATATCTACAGTTCAAGCTGAGGAAAACATTAGTATATCATCAATTCAGGCAGAATCAACATAGAATATCTAGGACAGCAAATACATTTTTACGCCATATCTCCCTCTAAGCAGCCTTCAAACAGAGCTATTAGGTGTATTTAGAAGGGAGAAAAGTTTTTTTTACAAATCTTGTAGGAGTCAATGGCAGATGTCCCTTTTACAACTGGAAAATCTTTCTTTGATTCGTGATTTTAGAGGTTTGCGGGTGTTTTGTCACTTTCATTGTGCAACAATACGTAAAAGTTGTGGTTTTTACTTTTTTTTAGTCTTTTTTGTTTAGTCGTGGTTTCAAAAACTTCAAGAACCACAAAAAGAAGGTTGATAAATGGGCCTCCCTATATTATATATATATATATATATATATAATGCCATCAGCATGTGTATATGCTGACTTAGTTAACATCAAATACAAGCAACTTCATTATTACAGAAAAAAATCAAAACTGTATGGGAAACGAGTTGACATGTCTGAATTTTTCAGCTCTGGGTCATTTTCCCAGCTAAAACTAAATATCCTTTTCATACATTATTTAAATATATTTTAGGTTGGAATGGATAAAGCACTGAGTCAACTATCAGTACCCTTGGGACAACTACGAGAAGAAGTATTGGTATGATTAAGTATTCATTTTTATAATATTTTAAAATTGCAACATGAGCATAAACTGGTACTGATTTAGCAACATACATATAAAGTACAACAGAGTAGTTACAGATAGCAACAAATTTGTTAGATGCAGATATGGACCAAGGCTAATGCGACACGGAGCGGAGGATTTTTAAGTGTATGTGGCGTATTCTTGGCAAGTGATTTTTCGGCTTGCCGAAAATACGATACATACGTTACGTGTGGCATTAGCCTAAAAGGTATTGTTCAAAAACCAACAACTCAAAAACAAGGAATTCAAAGAAGGAAAAAGTACTCTGAAAAGTAAATGCTATAATAAGTGGCATATAGAGAAAACCCCCTAGTCTAGTGATCATTGAGGGATATAACAGCTAAGAAAAAAAGTCTCCAAAAAGCTGCTAAAAAATTAACAGTTTATTTCAATACATTAAATCCATAAATAACCCCTTACAGATATAGCCTAACAAGTTTCATGCTTACCCAGGGGAACCTGTGATTAAGTGCTGGGTAAGAATGAAACGGGTTAGGCCATATCTATAAGGAGTTATTAATGGTTTTAATGCATTGAAATAAACTTAATTTTTTAATGGCTTTTTGGGACTTTTTTTCTTAGCTAAGAAGTACTGTTGCCCAAGGCTAGTACATCTTGCACCTGCTCACATTCACCACCCTCCCCTGATTGGCTTACCTATTTTCAGGCTTGCCTAAACAACATTTGCCAGGGAGCAGTCATTTTCAAGGGGGTGGGAATTGTATCCCCGTGCCATTGCACCCTAGGTATAGGCCTCTTGTGCCTACTCCTAGTTACAGCCCTGCTCAACTGTTTCTTAGATTTATAATATCCCTTTTTATCCAGACTGTTTTGTTGATGCTAAAATAAAGTATAGAAAATGACTAATAAACTCATGAAAACATCTTTGAATGCTAAAATTCAGTATAAACGGAAAGCTACAGTTATGACAGCATAGTAAATTAGAGGAGACCTGTTAACTTGTGCCTAAATTTTAGGTTATACTGTCTGTGTAGGCAGCAGTGTAGTCGACTACAACACTACAAAATATATATAAATAAAAACACAAGCAAGGGCCAATCTATTAGACTGTTCATGTGTGGACATACTGCTGTCTCACCATAGATACATGTCACATCCCTTTCAAATCTTACCTAGTAATGTTAGTCTTAAACAACACCAGACAGGTCTGGATAAACTAATAGCTTCCTTGTAATGAAGAAAACAGACAAGCAATAAATAAAGCATTGGTTAACAACACAGAGATCATACAGATAATATGATAATGTATGATAATATATTTCTTTTAGTTGCCACCAACCAGTTTTGAATTTATAAACCAACAAATGTATAGGTTTTTTTTTCGTACATTGGAATAATGATGCTCAGTTGTTTTAGAGGTCACTTTTTATTGTGAAAATTAATAAGAAATGGCTGCAGTCTAAAATAAACTGGTCACTGCCCTAAAAACCTCCTCAGCTTTACCCTACATATTTTAGATGCAAATTCTTGTTGTTATTTTCTAATGGAAAGCAAGAAGACAAACTAAGGGGCAGATTTACTAATCCACGAATCCGAATCCCGAAAGGGAAAAAATCATATTGGAAACGAAAATTTTGCGACTTCGTCTGCGTCGCAATTTTATGTATTTGTCGGGACTTTTTATTCGCCGTTGCGACTTTATCGTATTTTGCGCAACTATTTAGTCGCGACGGTGATGGAAAAAATCGCGACGGCGACGAAAAAGTTGCAAAAATACCGATCATTACGAAAAAACGCATTCGGACGCCTTCGGACCGTTCGTGGATTAGTAAATCTCCCCCTAAGTCATCCTTTTATAGTGTTACAATACACAAAATTTAATTAAATCTAGACTCATTTTTGCATAATCTTATAGCTGCACCTTTTATTTTGATTTTAAAGCACATTTAAACTTTTTTCAGAGTGTTTGCTTTCTTTTACTAGTCTCGTTGTCTTTTTTTTGTCTAGAGTCTCAAGACATCTGTAAATGAAGTTATCCAGGCTGTAGATAGTCGTTTGGCTAAACAAGAAGATGTAAGAAGAAAAAAGGTCTGTCTGCCAAAGATCATTTTCACATTTCTCAACATTTTATTTTTTCACCCTACATAAACAAAAATGCATTATTTTTATTGTTTTTATTTTTATTGACATGTACCTATCTGTCACCCAAGCTTTGACTTTCTGATTAAATTTGAAATGAGCTTGTGATTCTGATTGGCCTGTACAGAGCAACCGAAAAACCTTATAGTTTGGTTCCCTAACACACTTGGGTGTCCAAATTAGGCAAAAAGAGCTTTAAACCTCACACAGTGGTTGATCAGTTATATTAATGGTAGGTTGATGTTTTGGGAAGAAATAGAGGGAAGCGAATATGGGGGTGGGGTAGCAGAGACCCATACCCCCCAGCCCTTGTCTCTTTTTAATCTAAATATAAAAGCAATGTATCTTTTTTTGTTTTCTTTGAAACAAAATCCATAGCAACTTATTCAAGCTTGACAGTCACTCATAGGTGGTGCGACTGTATCTCTGTTTCATTGTCTGAGTAGGTAGGGGGGGCAGTTCCAAAAGTTCTTTACTGCAGGTGCTGCAAGGCTTCTTTAGGCTAGTATACCACTGTCGCTCAACTTATCCCAGCATTCACTGGAAAAAAAAGACACTGCTTCTAGGCAGAAAAGCAAGACTGACTGTTTTTTAAAAGACTTTAAACTTGCACATGATGATGATGATTTCATACTTCATTACAGATGTGTGTTTTGACAATGATGGAAGTTATCCATTCTGTAGAGAAAATTGAAAAAATCCTACACTCTCAAAATTCTAAGGAAACCGCTTTAGAAGTAAAGAGGTTAGTAACAATATTTTTTAAATAAGATTCTGAAAATGGTATGGGCTCCTGTCTTTCAGGGATTCTGATATCTGCAGGTTATTTCTTTTTGTGTTTTTTATATTAGTGAAATAGTTTATTGTACATTCAGCTAGCATATGTCTAAGAAAGACAGCAATCAAAACGGTGTAGTGGGGACAGTGTACTGAGGAAAATTGTTTTCCCCCACTGACGGTTCATGCTTATGCCCCAACATGGCTGCCCACACAAGGAGCTCTCCTGCCAGGTCCAGGCAGCATAGCATTTGCTATTTTTTAGCACAAAATAGTATTGTTTCCCCCTGGAGTGTTGACTTAATTAGCCGCACATCTGGTGGGGGAAACGGTTTACCTCCCATAGGTGCCCTTTAAGCATTACAGGGCCTTACCCTTGTTCTGTCACTTAACTTAACCATGTGTTAATGTATTATTATACTAATACAGCATCATTATTCCTATAGTGCTTTACAGAATAAAGGATACATAATAGTTTAAAATTTAGGATAATAGAGGCACTCCGGGCTAGAGTATTCTTGCCCTTTAACCACAAAAAAATACAAATGTATACAAAGTATATAATATCCAGGTGCTAGAGGTTTAGCAATCCCCCCATAAGAGGATTATATATACCAGTAAAATCCCATATAAACCCTGCACACCAGAAAAAACTTCCTTAGGGAGGTATTATAAAAAAAAAAGCATTTTATTCATCAAAAGCATGATGTAAAAAAGTTTTTATACTTTAACAATATATATCCATCAAGAAACAAATACATACATACCACCCCGCAATTTAATTGAAAAAAGAGATATGAAGGCAGATACTCTGGATGAGAGAATACCCCAACGTTTTCGGCTCAAACGCCTTTGTCAAGGGAGCTCCATCCATACATAATAGTTTAAACATACAGACACACATTTCACTGGAATCAATGCACGGTTGCAATTACACCAATTCTTGAGCCTTAATGGTTAAGTCCATTAAATCCATGATACTTTTAGTTCCTCTAGTTGTCAGTTTGTAAGAGTCTAATCACTTGTTTCCTGTAAAGTGGCACTACAATAACTGTTTGCCATTTTTTAGGAACCACCCATTTCCAACAGAGACTTTAGTAAAAAAAAAGTTCTGGCAGTGGGGTATTTATTTAAGAAAGTTCCAAACTGCTACAGTACATGCATTATTATAGTTTTATGATTTGTGACGTGTGGAAAAAGCTTTTTATTTGTGTGTGTTAGCCCACATCTCACAGGTCAGATTCTGGAAAGAATTGCAACAGAATTTAACCAGTTACAGTTCCACGCAGTCCAAAGCAAGGGCATGCCTCTGTTGGACAACGTGAGGCCTGTAAGTAAATTTCTATTCCAAATTAACCTAGACACTTATTATGTATCTTAAATATTTATAACATTTGAATGAAGTTATCTTTATCATTGTGTAATATGCACTTGGACTTTTGAATGAACTTGACCTGTCTAATGCTGGTAATTCTCCCTAAAAGGGAAACCAGGCTGAGTGCTAACTTTATTTTGCATGTGTAATTATGTGTTGGCTTACCCTAGAATGCTCAAGCCTCCATACCATTTACCTTCATGTATAAAATATAGGTAAATAACCAGGAATTCTAAAAGGAGGCAATGCTGCAGGCTTTAAATTAGTTTAGCACATAAGAGGTAGCCTTTCTGCATTATGTAAGGTTTGGAAGCTGTTCAGTACCATTTGGAAAGCAGCTCTTTCTACTTAATTTTCACAAGAAATCCCCTTTTTATTGCCTATTTAGAGGATTTTATCTTTTACCCCATAAGTATAAACAAAGAGGCTGATCATTGGGGATTTTTAGAAGTGTATTTATCAATAGGTGAAAGTTAGAGTTTACCAGTTGCTAAATATGGTTATTAAAATCTTATAGAAATAAATAGCACATGGGTGAGTATCTATTGAGCTCTAAGCTCACATTTTGATACATCTGCCCCATAATGTTAATCTACTGTCTGCAAATTTTGCTTTATGTCGTCAGTTTGGCACTGACCTGCTTCACTGATTTTGGGAAAGCATTAGGCCATTTTATCAACAAAACTCAGTAGAGCAAAGCAGGATAATCTTTGTTTGTGTCTAAACTGTAGAAAATGTTTTTATTTTTGCAACATCCTGCAGCTAAGTACTAAGTAAGAAGTATTTTGGATTGGTTGCAGAGATGTGAACAGAAGAGTTAGATTATATTGTAAAAACAAAAAGCCAAGAATAACCCTTAAAATATAAAATTATAAGCAATTATTGGTGATGTGGACTGTTATAACTGAAAGAAGACATACAGATGAACCCCCATTGTACGTTTTTTAGGGTGCCAGAAAAAATGGTGTAAAATTTGTGAAAATATAAAATTGGGGAACTGCATAATGCATTATATTGGTGGGACCACAAATAGTGATGGGAAATAATGAAACAATTGAAATTGGGGTATGTATACTTGAGGTTTCACTGTATAGCTTTTCAATCAACTTTGCACCATCATGTCATGCACCTTTACAATAAAATTGCTTTAACAGCTTCTATACTTGTATAAATATCAGGACATAAAACTTTATGGTCCAGGAGGGATGAGGGGGACAGATATATTTTGTGTAATCAGCCTCTGAAAAATCTATCCACTCCAAGTTTGCAGTGGTGTTATCTCCATTCAAGTTCTGTTTTAGGGAACCCATGCATGCTTTTGTAAATCTGACTTATTCCTTTCAATTATTCTCTACATGAATGGAAAACTAAGTATTTGTAACAATTGCATTTACAGCGTATTGCCGGTATAACAGGAATGTTACAGCAGTCCTTGGAAGGTCTGCTATTAGAAGGTCTTCAAACTTCTAATGTTGACACTGTGCGTCACTGTTTGCGGACCTATGCAACAATTGACAAAACAAGAGATGCAGAAGCGCTAGTTGGCCAGGTGCTAGTGAAACCATATGTTGATGAGGTAAGATTTCTCCTGCTACTGAGTCATTTGTTATTGACACTTTATGCAAAAGTGGTCTAGAAAGCCTTTCTAGAACTTTTTGTAAATTTAAGGAATATAAAGTTAATTTAATACGAGGCACTGAGGTTTGCAAATTCTAAAATCAGTATTTCTTGAAAACTTAGTGCAATATATAAATAGCACTTTATTATGCAAGGAAAGATTCACATTAAGCACTACAGTTAGTACACTTTATCACAAGTTTAGAGTTGGTGCCTTTCTACCAAAATATAATAAGAGCTCTGGTCTATTCAGAATAAAACTTAAATAAAATAAACATTTGTTGGAAACATCCATTTGTGTTTTAGTAAGATATCCTTTTGCTAAAGGAGAAGTGAAATTAACTAGGAGGTTCCAGTTTGTTAGGCACACCCATAGCGAATAAAATTGCTTACTTTTTCTGCTGGTCCAGTGCCCCACCCTTGACTCTTTGTACTAACTTGGGCACAGTATAGTAAAGCTAAGAAATTTACTATACTGTGCATATGCCTGCACTGGGTGGTATATATACACATGAACACACTTTGACTTGTACCATAAATATATTGTTTACAATTTTTTACTGTCAGGTAATAAATGAACAGTATGTACAATCTCACCCCGGTGGTCTGCATGCTATGTACAGTAAGCTTCTGGAATTTGTTCCTCATCATTGTCGACTACTTCGAGAAGTCACAGGTGGCGCTGTATCAAGGTAATGTACAATGTAGAAAATTAAATTCAATGCTTAATATGGTCCACTGCAGCAATAACACAAAAGTCTGATTGCAGTTTCCATACACTTCGGACTGGCAAATTTATTTTTTGGTTAGGGAAGATTTGTACTAGTATAAGCTTTTTAAACATACCCACAATTGTAAAACTTCAGATGTTAGACAAGTTGAAATGTCAAATTTGTTCTCGAGAACTTGGTACCAACCATATAAAAATAGATGACTTACCCTGATTATACCTTTTGTTTAGAAGGAAATACAAAACATAATAAATATGAACTGCACATTTATTCTGAATAGATAACATACATGCATAGGTTTACACAAGCTGAAAGACTTACTCCAACTCAAGAAATATACATGGCTATTTTATTCCATTTTTTACCAATTTGTGTCAATATCTGGTCTGTGTTCACTAAAAGGCCAATCCCATCCTATCAGTGAACACAGATAGGAAATGCGGATAGGAGTCATCTGCTTTTAGAAACCCATCTGACATTGGCCTAAAGCTCCACTGGGGCAGTAACTGATGTGAATGGTGAACAGTATCTTTAAAGGAGAAGGAAAGGTAAAAACTAAGTAAGCTTTAGCAGAAAGGTCTATGTAAATAAGCACTCTAAGCTGCACTGAGTCCTCTATCTACACAGGATTTCTTGTCTCCTTTTTTGTAAACATATTCTTCGGATATCTAACTTCCTCTCTTAAAACCCTTCATTCCCAGGGCCAGAATGCCAAAATTACTTTCTTTCTCCTTTAAAAGTGCTGTATAAACATATCATTCCTATACACAAAAGGGTAATAGAAAGGGAGATGACAAGGAGTTTGTGTTCATGAGATTTGACAAAGCTGCAAACTGAGACAGTAGTACCTATTACCCACAAAGGAAGTTAAAGAAAATAAAGCAAATGGAATATAAATATATATTCCATTTACAAATTATAGGGCCCGATTCACTAAAGTCCGAAATAAGGAGTACTATTTATAGCATGTGTTAAAAATCTTATCTCTTCTTATTTTTCACTCGATTCACTAAAAGGACACTTGCAGAGCGCAATATATTACGCACGTAACCATTACTTTCTGAAAACCACCATTTCCCTGAAAACTGGAGGATGCATCACTCTAGGGCCAACATATACTTGAAAAAATACGACTGCAAACTCCATGTTGTGTTGCCAATAGCTCACGAACCGCAATTTTCTTTAAGTACCGCCTGCCCCAAGTAGGGTTAATATTCACACAGATTACCACGATATTTTGCACGTTTAACGCTTCATATGTGTTTGTGAATCATGCGTTGTACTATTTCTATTCGCTAATTAACGCAATGCGTTTTTTTTGTGCATGCGATATGCGGATTAACACATGCGAAATGACTTTGATGAATCGGTACTTAATTATCGCATGCTTTTTAATGAAAAAAACTATGCGATAAGCGTTATTGACCTTTGGTGAATCGGCCCCTATAACGCTTATCGCATAGTTTTTTTCATTAAAATATGTCATTGCAAGATAAATAACGCCAAGAACATCGCTTCTTAATTATGACAAGTGTCCTTTTAGTGAATCGAGCGAAAAATAAGAAGTGATAAGATTATTAACGCATGCTATAAATAGCACTCCTTATTTCGGACTTTAGTGAATCGGGCCCATAGTGTTGTATTTGTTGTGAAATTATGTAAAGGTGACGAGAATTTTAAAAAAGAAACCAGCATCAAAAACAGCATTTATTTTGTGTTAATTTTTTTTTTAAGTGAAAACACAGATACGGTACCTGGCTATGACTTTTTGGTAAACTCCATCTGGCCAGAAATTGCCCGTGGCTTAGAGGAAAAATTGCCATCTCTCTTCAATCCAGGAAATCCAGATGTATTTTTTCAGGTAAATTACAACTTCATTTTTGAGTTACATTTAAAAATGCCTCCTGCTTCCGTATGAGGAAAATGGGACCAGACTTTCAGTACTTTTTAGTAAATCAGAGGTTAGTGCAGCTCTACTGCTGAATACAGGGCATTTCAAAAGATAAAAGAATCCCCAGGAAACAAAATCCTAGAGATGACATAATGTTATTTAAAAATGTGTTAGTATCCCTATACACTAGCATGTCCTTAAAAGCTATGCACCCAGACGCATGGGCTCACGCACAGATTGTAGTGGATGTTTTATAAATTATTTATTATCACTATTATTTTTTTTTTTATTGTTAACTATTTACTATTATCCCTCCTAAGAAATATACTACCAGCATGGACTTTGTAAGAAAATTTGAGCGGCAGTGTGGGTCACAAGCAAGTGTAAAAAGATTACGATCACATCCGTCCTACCACAGTTTTAATAACAAATGGAATTTGCCTGTGTATTTTCAGTTAAGGTAAGTGTGAGATGAAGCTAACTTTCTGGTCTAAGACAGTGCCTGTTAAGATAGCTTTGCAGTTTTTTTTTTGTGCGTAAATTTTTAATATCATATCACAAGAGATGAATAATATTAAATTACATTGTTATTTATCTTTCATCATAAGGGTGATGACACACAGGGAGATTTGTCGCCCAAATCTGTGCTACCTTGGGCGACAAATCTCCCTAAAATTCTTACCAGCAATAATATCAATCACCAGTGGGAAAATATATGACACTCCGTATTCGGAACACTCTGTTTGTCTGGAGGCTCCCAGTCGTTCCTATTCGCTTAAACTTAAATTTAATGGTTTCTTATAACAAGCAAAACGCTCACCAAATTAGACTATAGGTCCGGGTGCTTATGCCCCGAACCTCTCGCTCTGTAGATATTCAGTCTTCATGTTAATGCAATTAGTATACTACATGCAGTTGTGAACGGTTAGATATAAACTCACCGCTTCCTCTCAGTGGCCCGGGTGTAATGCCCCAGACCCGAGCAAGGGAAAACACGACCTCAAATCAGGTGTAGAAACATCACCGGCATGCACTCAACAGACTCCAGGACAGCGGTTGTAAAACTTAAAAAGGCTTTATTCAAAGATCCAGACTCCGTATTCGGAAGTTGCCCAAAGTTTCTTCTCAAGGCGACTCTGGAAAGCTAAAGCGACTGCAGACCAAATACAACTTTCAAGATGAAGAAACAGTGCTTTATTGATATGAAATTTTATCTGTGGCTACAACCTTTTTCAAAAAAAGATTTAAATGTACCTTACCCAGAAATTCTAACACAGTAGTTCCCAAACTGTAGGGCTGCTTCCTAGGCATGTGCAGGGTGCTTGACATATTAGGAACTGTAGGATAACCATATTTTGAATTCAAACATTTTAAAAACCTATAAACTAAAGTATTAGGGAATGGAATCAAGGGGCATAAATCTACTTAGTTGGGGCCACTGTGTGATAGAAACATTTCACCACCAACTAAACGCTCACTTAAGAGGCTATCACGGAAGTATAAAAACCTTCCGCAGGCCTTGCCTCTGTTATATGAGCAAACTTCATCTTATCTGTGGGGGGATAACAACATTGATAATAATATAATTTCCTTTCCTAAGGTTTAAGGAAATAGCAGGAAATTTAGAAGCAGCATTACTTCATGGACATGAAGAAGCACCAGGTATGTTTTGTTTGGTACAAAAATTGTTTTATAGATGTAAAGTGTACATGAATTCTATACTTCTGTTCAAAGTAGATTATAATTATAAGTGCTTCCTAAAGTAACTAACAGTACATAGTCATCAGCCAAAAGCAATTAATTGCTGTTTTATGGATTTAAAAAGAGTTTATCGTCTAGCATATTTTAGCTGGTGAAAAACCGTTCAACACCACCACCACACAATACAAGGAATGTTGTTTCTTGTCCAGATTGCATATGTGAAATATGTTTGTTAAAGGAACAATAACACCAAAAAATTCAAGTGTATAAAAGAAATTCCAATATAAGGTGCCCTGCACTGGTACAACTGGTGTGTTTGCCTCAGAAACACTACTATGGTTTATATAAAGAATGCAGCTGTGTAGCCATGGGGGCAGCCATTGAAAGGAGAAAAGGCACAGACACTTAGGGGCTGATTTACTAACCCACGAATCCAACCCGAATTGGAAAAGTTCCGACTTGAAAACGAACACTTTGCGACTTTTTCGTATGTTTTGCGATTTTTTCGGATTCTTTACGAATTTTTCGTTACCAATACGATTTTTGCGTAAAAACGCGAGTTTTCGTATCCTTTACGAAAGTTGCGTAAAAAGTTGCGCATTTTTCGTAGCGTTAAAACTTACGCGAAAAGTTGCGCATTTTTCATAGCGTTAAGTTTTAACGCTACGAAAAATGCGCAACTTTTCGCGTAAGTTTTAACGCTACGAAAAATGCGCAACTTTTTACGCAACTTTCGTAAAGGATACGAAAACTCGCGTTTTTACGCAAAAATCGTATTGGTAACGAAAAATTCGTAAAGAATCCGAAAAAATCGCAAAACATACGAAAAAATAGCAAAATACCGATCATTACGAAAAAAACGCAATCGGACTCCATTCGACCCGTTCGTGGGTAAGTAAATCAGCCCCTTAGGGGCACATTTACTAAGACACGAATCTGAACCGAATTGGAAAAATTCCGATTTGAAAACGAACATTTTGCGACTTTTTCGTATTTTTTGTGATTTTTTCGGCGTCTTTACGACTTTTTCGTTACCAATACGATTTGCGCGAAAAAACGTGAGTTTTTCGTAGCCATTCCGAAAGTTGCACAAAATCTGCCGATTTTTTCGTAGCGTTAAAACTTAAAAGGTGCGACGTTTCGCGCAAGTTTTAACGCTACGAAAAAAGCGCAACTTTTTGCGCAAGTTTTAACGCTACAAAAAAATCGGCAGATTTTGCGCAACTTTCGGAATGGCTACGAAAAACTCGCGTTTTTTCGCACAAATCGTATTAGTAACGAAAAAGTCGCGACATTTTTCCGAAAAAAACGCAAAATACCGATCATTACGAAAAAACGCAAACGGACGCATTCGGCCCGTTCGTGGCTTAGTAAATGTGCCCCTTAGCATATAACGCTATTGTATTCTACAGAGCTTATCCATTATCTGCTATGTAACCTGTGCCTTTTCTCCTTTTTTCCAGCTTGAATGGCTGCCCATGGGGCTACACCAGCTTATTATATATAAACTATAGTAGAGTTACTGTAGCAAACACACAATTTTTACTAGTGTAGGACAACAGTACATTATATTTCATATACTTTTTAATTTTTTAGTGTTACTGTTCCTTTAATGGACACAATCTCTGTCTAATGACAGACTGAATCCTAGCACAGGTCTGTAATATCACAACCCTTTAATGATCTTATAGTTTTGGGTGGGAAGTAGTACAAGTTCAAATAGTATACCTCAGTGCTTTTTTTTTTTTTGAGTCTGCTTTTCTGATGAAATGTTGCTAACACTCAAAGTGACCCAGCAAGACAAGCTTTTCCTTGAAACTGTTGCCAGCCATACCTTGTTAAAATTGAGGGGCCTGTACATTTGCATAGCCTTAAAATGCCATGTCAACTGTTATGTTAGAAGATATGTATCACTGAGCCCATATGTACTTGCAGCAGGCATCACAGCTGGCAGCAGTTCCAGACAAAAGCGCTAGTCCGGTATCATTTCTTGCATCTAAAAAGGGGCTGTGTCAATGGAAAACTTTTTGGAATGATAGGTTCCCTTTAAGTCATTGTTAGGAAATGTTAATATAGTTGGTTCTTTGCAGATACAATGAAACGTTACTTGCAACATTGAACACAAGACGTCAAATTTTTATGAATTTAGCCGTTTCTAAAATCATTGTCATGCATTTATCATGTAGTATGTAGCTTAATTGTGAAAATTTCATTGATTAGATCTTTTTAATGGCTTCAGCAGGTAGAGTATGTTTTCCTGTTTCTGCACATGGGAACAAATAATAAAACATAATGTTATTGCTGGTAAATTGCAGTAGGAACTACAGTGAGCCTTGTGTGTGCCTAGCTTCAAAAATGGGGCTTATTTACTAATATATTAAAGTTCTCAAGGCAATAACAACAAATGCTAAATATGTACAAAATGATGCTAATTAAAGTTATTGTTTTAGTTCTATAAGCTACTACCCCTGTGCAGTTTACCAGCTTTGTTAATAAATGAACCCCAATGTATTTTGAAAAAAAAAAAAAAAAAAATTTTACTTAGCCATTCTGTAACAAACTAAAGGTTAATGTGGATTGAAATTTTGTTTATATATTTTGAAAAAATAAAAATTGCTGTGTTTACTTCTCAGCAGAAAGTAAATATTGTCTTAGAGCCACCCATATTCTGTGGTCCTGCCTTTTATCTTGCTGGTCCAATGAAGTCTTCCTACCTAAACTTGCTCATCGTTTCTGGAAACTAACCCTGCAAATAATTTCTCGTTACTGCTCTTTCATTAAAGAGGTAAGGAAATACCTTTTCTCTTCTACTTTCAAAGGGGTACTGTCTGAATACAAAAGTATTTACCTTTGCTTAGAAAAATATTGTAATATTCTGTAAAACAGTGTATTTTTGGAAATATATGTTTTACATTACTGGAAAAGTTGTTGCCACTTTTTCTGTTTGTATGGATGGATCCATTTCCAAGTATTTGTGGCTATATTTATTTCCTTTATTGAAAATAACAGACAAGGGCAGCCCTGAGGTGCCTTTTGAGAAGAACAGGAGGAAGTCTGCTACCAGACACTTGTACATGTTCTGATTGGCAAGAGGCAGGAGATAGTTGGAAGTCAAGTGCATAGAGAAGCACCAAACTCAAATACAGCGCTGCTCTCGGGATCACAACCAGTGTTAAATACCTTTGTAGTATAATTACAGGAAATAATATTACATCAGTAACAAAAACTAATTTAGTATCATAAAACTTTAATTCTGTGTATTTTTCAAAATTCCTTTCAAATTCCACCATATCATTTTTAACAATTATTGAAGGCCTTGTTGTGATTTTTGTTCTTGTAATTCCGTTGATGACTGAATACCCTTTTCTTTTACATTATATAGGTGGCACTTCATACCTGTTCAGATGCTAGTAACAATGAGATGAAAAATCATCCATCCAACTATAGAGATTCAGTTACCATGTCTGTTGCAGGAAACGATGACCAAGATAGTGGATCAACATCAGATACTCGAGTAACTGTGAAAATATCTACACGGCAACTCATGCTTTTTGTAGCAGATGCAGATAAATTCAAGTTACAGGTAAGCATATTGTGAGATACCACGTGCTCTTGAACAGTTATTCATTTGTGCTTAATTCATTGTGTTATAATGGTTTCCACTACATAAAATGTCACAATGATATCATGTTGTTTAGTTTGCAAATGTTCTTCAGAATGAATAAAAATATTAATAAACCAAGGTATTTTGGTCCTGGTGGTTTGACAAACATGTTGCCTTGGTTGCTGTAGAGGCCCTTGAAAGAATAGTGCACTTTAAATATTATGAACCTCTAGTAATTCTATAATTTTCATATGTGTAAAGTTACACATACACCTTTTGTAAAGTTTATTTTTGTCTTTACATGTACAATTTTATTGCTTTTGTCATAACTGCCAGAGAGGTTAGGGCTTCTGAAATAGGATGCTGGAGAATATAATGTAACAAACCAGAGCTTTACCAGCTGAAGGATACTTTGGTCCCAAAATTAGGTCCCTTATGTATAAAGTGGGTCTCTATGAACACCTTTAATAAACTGCAACTGTAATTTAAATTAGGTGTACAATAAATTCTAAACTAGTGTTTTGGGTTGTGAAGCAGTTTTTATTTGGATCTTTAAAAAAGTTTAAAGAGGTAGTTTGCTTAAACATTTATTGTGTTTTTTCATATATTATTGAACGTTATCAGTTCTCCAGTAATTTCAGCAGTTATCTGATTTCTAGGATCCCAGAAAATGCTTATATCAACAAACTAAAATGTGAATCAAAAAATGACTAAATAGACTAGCTTCAGAGTTCATTTGTTGGTTGTCAGGAGTCCGTATCCTTCTACAATGAGATAGCATTTTTAATTGAAAGAGGCAGAATTAAAAGACTTTAAAAATTATAAATATGGAAAACCAATTAAAAAGTTGATAAGAATAGGCCATTCTGTACTAAGAGTTAACCTAAAGGAGAACTCATTATACGTTGTGTAAACGTTGAAAAATAAAAACGTTAACAGCCGTATGTGTTTTAAAAATATACCTGCAGTCTTAAAACGATTGCTCTGTAAGACTACAGTTTTATTGTTGCTTTTTATTACTTTTCTTTGTCTTCAAGCCCTCTACTGCTCATCCAGTCATTCAAACTTAACTCCAGCAACCAGATTGTTTCTGAAATTGCAAACTGGAGAGCTGCTAAACAATAAGCTAAATAATTAAAAAAAACTATTATAATTAAAACAAATAAAGACCAATAGTAATTTTCTGAGACTATCTCTATCTACATTTGCTAACTACACCTTAAATAAGTAAACTGCATACATTAATTACTGAAAACCACTGAAGTTATGCATTAATTCTGCATAACTTCAGTGGTTTCCAAGAAGTCACGAGGCATGCATTTGAACTGATCATTTGTACAGAATGTGATTTTTTTTTTTTCTTTGTCTCCAAAATACAAAGCATTTGCTGGGCATATAATATGTGTTTTCATCCAGATCTGTGCTGAAATCTAGAGCAGCTTCATTCTTTTCATTCTGACCACTGGAGTTTGTTGGGTTGTGTAAAAAAAAGTATTAGCTCATTATTAGGTATAGATTCAAACTAACCATTGGTTAGGCACTACTATATATAAACCAAAACAACATAACAAAAAAAGTGCATCTATCATCTTCAGTCAAATACGCCATTTCAGTTGGCCTTCTTTAACCCATGGAGCAGCTAGATAAGTAACTAGTCTCTGTACAGCAGATCAGTACAGTCTGTTTATCTCTGATTTGCTATGTAGGCAATCTAAAAAGAGTTGAACCATTATTCTGAATTTTGTATTTTATGTCAGGGCCATGTTCAGGTGCAGTTTTGAAATTATAATTTGGTCATTTTTTTAAATTTAGCTTTGGCATTTCAAGCCTCCAAATAGAAATATTTCTGAGACAGTTAATACAGGGTAAAAGCAGATGAGCAGGAAGTACACTATATGAAACATCTAGGGCCAAACAATCACATTAGAATAATATCACCCCCCTTAGGTGGGCATATCAGGGGAAAGATACACTTGTTTGGTGACCTTGCCAAATGAGAGGATCTTATAGTGTATGGCCACCTTAACAGTTAGACCCGATAGAACACATTTACTTTACTCAGTAACTACCTTTAAACAAGTTGGGATCCAAAACATACCTATTATTAATATTTGGTGCTTTTAATATTCCTGTGTATTTCCTACTTACTCATTTCCAGCATGATATCTTTCTTTGGGTTTCCCAAAAGATCTAAAATATTTTACATATCCTGTTTTCGATGTGTTTTAGCTGCCTGAACTAAGAGAAATCATCATTGTGAAGCTTCAGCAAATTGGTTTTAAGAACATATCTATGATAACAGGTAAATTTATTTTCTGGTGTAGTAGACAAGGGTAAAGTTGAAACTGAGAAATATAAAGTTAGTCAATATTGTACTTAAACACAAGGTTTTTATGGTGTTCATTATTTTAAAAAGAACTAATTTTTAAAAGAACTAACTTTTGTTTTTTTGCAATTTTTTACTTATTTTACTAAACATTTATTGAATACAATGGCCCCATTAAAACAATTTCTGTCCCCCATCAAACGTTGGCAGTAGGGGCCATACAGGGAAGGTAATCCAAATTACAGAAAGACTTCCTGTCCAAAAAACCTCAGGTCTCGAACATTCTGGATAACAGGTCCCACACCTGTATATGCAGATGCTGCTTGTACATGTAAATGAATTAGTTGTGCAAACTTGAAGGTATACCATGGTATTTTGTTATCAGAGTAAAAATCCTTTAACCAAAACAACGTGGCACTTACACCTCAACATGGTTTATAGCTGACAACAGTGTGGTGCTGTATATTGCGTAATAAAGTATTGTCAACGAAAAAGTTTTTACTAGTAGAAAAATTATTGCCACTACTTAAGTTTAAATGGATGTATCATTTTCCTGAAGATCATGTCAATATTAATCTTTGCTTTCTGGCAAACAATAGAAGCTATAGTTTTAAAGAGATTCCGTCATGATTTTTATGGTATAGATTTTATTACTCTATTACACCGTTCACATTGCAAATAATTGATTTTATCATTTAAAATGTATACTTGAACCAATAAATGTATTTTTTTAGCTGTATTGTTGATGTGTAGGCAGTGCATTGGAGAAGAGCCAGTGCTACACAATAGAACTGCTTTCAGATAGGCTATTGTTTCTTCTACTTAATATAACTGAAGGAGTCATGACTTGGCTGAGTCAGACATAAGTTTTTTACTATTGAATGCTTTTCTGATATCTACCACTTTTAGCAATACAGGGTTCAGGGAGCTGTTATCTTACTACCTTCCTATTGTTCTGCTGATTGGCTGCTGTGGGGAAAGGGATGGAAATCTCTAACGGGGCATCAAATAGCAGAACACTATTAGCCCTGTGTAAACCATTATTAATATGTAATAACAAGCACACATGAGCTGTACAAATAAAGTCAAGCACACAGTTACCAATAAAACTATGTGTTGTACTGCCAATAGAAGATGAAAAAGACAGTTTGCATTGATCTCCTTTAAGAGCTTATGTCATGTTACATATTAGATTTATTTTAGTTTGTACCAGCTTCTAAACTGCCATCTCTCTTTTAGGAGCCTTGGAAGACACACATCAGCTTTTGTCACCATCTCTTTTGGCCATAAAAAACAAAATTGTGTTTGACCTCAGTGAGTCATGCTTTTCTAATTTAAAAAGTGCTCTGGAGGTGCCTAGACTTTACAGAAGAACAAATAAGGTAGGTGTTAACATGGATGTAGCTAGAGGCTTCCTTTATCACACATAGATACACTTTCACAAAAATGGCTCTTTTTTGTCATATAATTGCTTGTCAAAGTCCATTTTATTTATTTTGTCACACTTGTCTGAGCATGAAAGCTGTATATAATGAATAGTGTGCCACCTTTTAAAAGTCACTGAGGAGTTCCATGACCATATAAAAGCACAAAACTGGAGGGAGAAGAAAGGTGCTTTTATACAGGTTATACAACTCCTTCTAATATCCTCATATTTTACAACAGGGGCTACATTATTGATTATAATACATATTTCAGTGAGTCGTGTGACATAAATTACATCACTTAGCACCGATTATAAGTGAAGACACATCACCAAGCACCTTTAATAAGGATATAATGTATTATTTATAATAAGGCTATTCATGACTCTTGTGTATTATAATATAATATATGTTTAAATTGCTGGACATTTTGGGAAAAGTTTGCTTTGCAAAAATATTGGTTTTATGCACTTTCTTAGTATAACTCACCCTCCTATTCTGAATGCAGTATGATTAGGGTTGAGCATATTTTTTTTAGCCTGATACAGATTTGCTGCCCATTTTAAAGAACATGCACTACGATTTCGCCATGCTCCATTTACTCCAATGAATTTGAATGATGCATTTCTCAAATGAATTGGGATTGATTTGATGCAAGATAAAAACGCCAACTGATGTCCATGCATTTGGCATGAGGAAAAACATGTAAAAAAAGTTCCAGTCAAATGTGTTTGGCAAAATGTTGCTATTTTTTTTAGAATGTTTCTGTGGTTTCATCAATTTCTGGCAAAACAAGAAGGGCAGTTTTGCTTATTACTAATTTTTTTGGACTGCAGACATTAACAAAATTGAAAAAATAAAAGTTATGTTTTTACGTCTAATGCATATAAGGCAGTACTTTGGCACCAGAAACTTTTAGTCGCGCAGGTGAGAGCTTTCGGGTGATAGCCAGTGGGCTATAGCATCTTGAAGTCCTTGGTACCCAGATTTGCCCCTGGGCCATTACCCAACTAATAATATTACAGTGCAAGTTTTCCGGGAGTTTTCTATTTTTACACATGGGTATTGTATACATAGGTGGTATATGAATATTTGACATTTATTACTACAAGAAACTGCTGTTGTATACAAAGCAGGAATAATACTAGTCTTAGTCTTTTCAATTATTTTGTCTTATCAATAGGTACCATCATATCTTAAGTTAATGTGACTCTTGTACAAAACTCAGTATTATGGGAATTCATGTTGAAAATGTAATCAGTTATGTTCATTGATTGAAGGTTACATTTATACTTATCTGTTTTAATGTCCATAACACAGGAGATGCCAACAAAAGCTTCCTCTTATGTTGACAATGCTGTAAAACCCTTATTTCAACTTCAAAATGAGTATCAGAATATCCTGACTCAATCAATAAGGGAGGAATGGTTGACAGATGTGCTGTCTGAATGTACTCCAAAGTAAGTGAAAAATTAACAATCTCAAAATATCTACTATAATATTTATTGCATTTATCTTTATAATAGTGTCGGCACTCTTTCCATGTATACACTTAATGGGTTCTTTGTTAATACTTGTTACGCAAACTTCCAGGATGAACCAGAACACAGTGATCCTTGTCAACTTTTATTGAATCAAGTGATAGTTTAATAAAAGTTGACACATTTAAGAAACACTGTGTGCTGGTTGGTCCTGGAGGCTTATATATACAGCATAAGCCTCCAGGATCAACCAGCACACCATGTTTCTTGGAGAAAAAAAAAATAAAATATATATATATATATATATATATATATATATATATATATATATATAATATATATATATATATATATATAGAAAATAATCATCTGTGGCCAGCACACCCTTCAATGTTTCATCAAAATTTTTTTTTTATTGTAGATATATTGTTAAAACCAACGTTTCGGTCCTTGTTAGGACCTTTCTCAAGGATCCTTGAGAAAGGTCCTAACAAGGACCGAAACGTTGGTTTTAACAATATATCTACAATAAAAAAAATTTTGATGAAACATTGAAGGGTGTGCTGGCCACACCCTGAGTATTGAGCCTTGGAGTGCGAGCCTTGGAATATTGAGCCTTGGAGTGCGGACACCATTTGGATTGTAATATATATATATATCGAATGGACACAGCACTCGCAGGGTTACTTTGTTCATCTTTAGCTTTTTAGCAGATCAGAACTAGGAACAAGATGATTCATAAGCAGAAACTGAGCCACAAGACCCTGTCCCTGCCTTGGTGCTCATTTAGTTAGTACTGGTCATTTGCACCTTAGCTTTTGTAATTTTTGCATTAACTGTAACATATATAATGCTGTCATGTTTTTGTCTTCACATTGCAGGTACTATGATACCATATCAGATGTGCTTAGCTCAGTAAAGAAAATGGAGGAAAGTCTAAAGCGATTAAAGCAAGCTCGTAAAACTGTAACATCAACTAACACAACCAATGCGGGAAATAGTGATGACAACAAAATCAGGCTTCAGCTGGCTCTTGACGTTGAATATTTTGGTGACCAGGTATATTAACAAAAGGACATTGATATTTTTTATTTAAATAAGCAGCAGGTATTCAGATATGGTATTGTCAACATGTCATATTGCATCACATATGCAAATGAGGCTAAAAAGGGTTAAAAAGAACTGTGCGTGTATGGAAAATATCCTACTAGCTTCTAGTGATGTGCAGGCTGGCCCAAAACTCATGGGTCGGGCAGGTTCAAGCCAACATTGGTACAAGAGTTGTGGGTTGCAGGCTGGTTTGGGCTAAACTTTTCCTTACACCCAGGACCTTACTGTGCCCGGCTTCCATATCTGACAGTCTCTATTTATAGGTGTGCAACTGCCACCCCCCTTCCTTTATGACATCAGAGATGGGGTGAGTCAGGAGCACACCTATAATTATTAGAGATGGATGGTTGGGAGCTGGCAGATAAGGGTCAGGTGCGGGTTGACTTTTGCCAACCCGCACATCACTACCAGCTTCCCCAGTTTCCTTTGTAATAAACGGGCAGGTCATACAAATTATATGAAAAGGAATGTGACCAAAGGTGTGGAAGGGTAATTCTCCCAGTGGCGAAACCATTATACAGCAGACCCAGTGAGAAGGGTGGGGGGTTGGGGGCCCAGGCTGCGGGGTTTCCTGTATTGCAGTTCCTCCTCCACTGCCCAGTACAGTCATGTGTTAAACTACTATTATTGCAAACAATAGATGTTCAATTACAACCCTAGTCTCACCAGTAATGAAAAATTTCATATGATCCCTTATTTGGTGCCTCACTGGAGATGCTAAATACGGTATGAATGAGCTGTTATATTCATATGTATAAATCATCAGATAGCTGACGTTTGTTTTGTTTTTTTTCTAGGTTGAGAAACTGGGCTTACAGAAACATGACATAAAAAGCTTACAAACACTTACAGAGTTGGTTTATACTGCCAAGGAACAGGCAAATACAGAATAAATCTGTTTGGGATATTGTCTATTTTCTAAATAGTATGCCAGTAAAACAATAATTTCTAGAAAACATGATTTAAGGTGGAAAAATTGTATGTATGCACAGGGTTTTGGCAAATGTTAAACACTACTACATTGTCATTAAAGTTTCATGAACCAAATTTCTAGCTATGAAATTAAAACTTATTTAATCATATAAAGCTTACATATCGTTTTTTTTTTTTGCTAAATACAAAAATATATTGTTTCATTTTTCTTATACTTTAGATCAGTGCTGTCCAACTTCTACGGTGCCGAGGGCCGGAATTTCTCTAGCATACATGGTGGAGGGCCGCTAATGGAAGCCAGTTTTGACCACTCCCCTTTTTGAAACCACACCCACTTCAAACCACACCTATTTTATCACAATGGTGGTAGCACAGCAAAATCCCAAATGCTTGGTCCTTACTGTGGGGATATCAACCATCATTCATATGTGAAAGAATTATGTCATATTAAGATATACCCTTAAATTCCAAATGCCTCCTCCTCCCCTGTGGATAGCAGAGCAACCCCCAGTACATAATTACACACCTTAGGGACCATTTAATGGCTATTTCCAACTGCTAACAAACTCCCACAACAAACCCCTGCCAGGTTCACCTCCCACAAGCAGCATAGGGCTAGCAGAGTATGGCACACACAGGCAGCACTCTGCCTGCCCTACCCTGCTTGTGTGTGCCATATTATGCCTGCCCTACCCTGCCTGGGTGTGCCATACTCTGCCTTCCCTATGCTACCTCTGTGTGCCATACTCTGCCTGCCCTATCCTGCCTATGTGTGCCATACTCTGCCTGCCCTACCCTGACTGTGTGTGTCATACTCTGCCTGCCCTACCCTTCCTGTGTGTGCCATACCCTCCCTGACCTATGCTGCCTGTGTGTGCCATACTCTACCTGCCCTATGCTGGCTGTATGTGCCATACTCTGCCTACAGTACCTATGTCTGAGGTGTGAAGAAGTGAACAATGGGGGTGATTACAGTCTGAGCCTGAGGTGTGAACACTGCAGGGGGTGAACAATGCAGGTATTAAAAGGTGTGAAAAACACAGGGGATTACATGTTTAAACAATACAGAGAGATTACAGGCTGAATCTGAGGTGAGAACCATGCAGGGGGCCAGTTAATCTCAGTACTGATACCATTTAAAGCTTACTCAAATGTAAGCCATCAAAGCAGCCAGACAGGTGGGGGGCCACACAGAGGGGGGTCACGGGCCGCCAGTTGGACAGCACTGCTTTAGATTATGTTTGAGTGAGTGGGCAGGCATGCCCAATAACCCTCTATGGAGGGTTCTCTAGCAGCCCCGAAATCATGTATGCGCAGGTGGAAGTAACAGCAAACTGACACACATGTCCTATCAGGAGCTGCACTGGTCGCCACACACACGCAAGCACTCAAACAAGTAGGGTAGGAATGGAAGGGAAGCCTTATCTGTGAGACCGCACACCACCACAGGTGCTCTGACAGTCCCGGCATACAGTGGTTCTCGAAAGTTTGTAAACCCTTTAAAATGTTACATATTTTTATATGACCTAAACATCATACAATTTTCAGTTTGTTGAACAGAAAATATAAATTTGTATATAGTGTTTTTGTGTGATATGTTCTTAGATTAATTATTGTACAGTGTATAACTTAGCTTTAAATGATTTGAAGATAATATTGTTTTATTCCATTTGTTTAAATAGGTTTTCTTTATCTACTTTTCGAACTTGTTTGAAAATCAGATGAATTCGGTCACATTCATATAAAAATGTAGAACATTTTAAAGGGTTCACAAACTTTCAAGCACCACTGTAGCTGTGCTTTGATAGGATATCCTTTGCACTTCTGTCCAACCTATCCAATCCCCCTGTGACTATGATGGGTAATACAGATAAGGATGAAAAAGAATAGAAAGAATAAAATGAGGGAAAGAGTTAAAAGAAACTAAAAAAAAAGCAGTGCTTTAAAAATCACAAGGAAAAAAGAAAACAAAAGATAGGACAGTGTCTGCCATGAAAGGCTGGGGGGGGGGCTCACATTATGCCTGTAGTGAAAGGCTGAGGGGCTCACCATGTGTCTGTGGAGCCTCGTGTTTTTCTGTCATTAAATGCCTGGTGGGTACTCATGTTGTGTCTGCCATGACAAGCTGGGGGCCCTCATGTTGCGTCTATCTTGAATTGCTGCGGGGTCTTAGGTTGTGTCTGTCATGGAATGTTGGGGGGCCAAATGCTGTATCTGTCATGGAATGTTGGGTGGCCTCAGGTTGTGTCTGTCATGTATTGCTGGGGGCATACACTGTGCCTGTCGGGAAATTCGGGGGGGCACTGTGTTTGTCATAATTTGCTAGGGGCAATGCTATGCCTGTCATGAAATGCTGGTGGCTGTTGTGCATGTTATGAAATGCACTGTGAGAAGCTGAGGCTACCGCTGCCTTATACATCATTGCCCAACAGGCACTACTCATAAAAACTGTTGTAAAAAGGAATACATGGAAATTGCAAAAGTTCTCAGAGAAGCACCCTGGATAAGTGTACAAGTATATAAGCCAGGTGTCAAGGGGACACCAATGTAGCAGCCAAGAGACAAGTACAATTCTTGCAGTATTCAAATTTCCCCAATTAGAATTTGTCAGAATGTATACTTTTCTACGATCACCTGTTAGAAGCCTCCAAAATCTACTTGTATCTGGAGCAATGCTTTAAAAATGTACCTTGTAAACTAAAAAAGTCAATGGTTCCTGTTCACAGAGATGTGAAAATGACAACAATCCTAAGTGTCTTTTCCTTTCTTTGCATCCAATGCTCCTAAATTGATTAAAGTTTCCAGTTTCCATGGTAACCCCAGAGTTATGCAGCACCTGTCATAATAATCGGTCACTAGCCATGGATAAGTACGCATCTCCTTGTGACAAGGAGCATACTAAAACGTCACATACATCACAGTGGGTTAGCATTAGCATATATCCTGAAGGCTGTATTGTATACACATAGCCTGATCCCTACCAGCATATTTAATTTAACTATTTCATCTACAGATAAAAGTAGCAAAGATATGAGATCAGAATTATGTTTTAACATGATTATCATATAAATGTGATTATAATTAATCACATATATCAAGCGGGAACCAGCCTAAATTATTCTAAAGGGGAATTCTACATTATTCATAAGTAGCTCTTAAAGAGGACCTGGTTTGTTGGCACAATAAACACTTTTTACACAGAATTGGAGTGCTGCAGCGTGTTTAGTGTCTTAAAGGGGACTTGTCACCCTAAGAAGTAATTCCAAATAAATATAATAAACTTCACTTACACTATATAAATTATAAATCTTGTTTCCTTCAGTCTTGGAATTCACAATCACAACAAGCAGGCAAGCACCATTTTTTGGTCACTGTTATTAAGGCAAGCTGCATTATGCCAAAATCTTGCTTATGTGCAAATGGAGGACCTGATGCCCATACCCATGCACTGGCTACACAATTAGATGGTTAGGAGGGAGGGGAAAAGTAAGGAGGGCAGTGATATCTAGGAAGTGCTGAATTGAAAGTCAAAGTAGTTGTCTGCCTCACCTTTATGCCTAAAGCATAAAGGCTGGGCAGGCAATATATGATTGAAAGCAGAGATTTGCCTTTATAATGGGTTTGGATGTTTTCATAAAGAAAAGAATTAGGGTTTTTATGATTAGTTTGACAAGGACTTTTATTATACATCTTTTTATGTCTGGGTGACAGGTCCCCTTTAACTTAAAGGGAGGACAAAAGTTTCCAATGACAAAACCAGTAGTATGTAAAAATCTAGACATCTTACCTAGTCCAACTTTAAGTCATACACAAATCAGTCATGAAGTGATTCCCTGTTTGAGGGCTGTAGCCCTTTTTAAGACTCATCATTTTTTTTTATGTGACTTTGCATTTGGTAGGATGATTTTATAATATTTCTTTATTTTACTATTTTTATAAGGGCATTTAATAATGTAAATATATAATAATATATAAATAATTGTAAAAATGGAGGGGTCATAGCCATCACATTGTGAAATATCTTTATCCCTCTGACTAACCATCATACAGCCCTGTTTTTGGAAGGGCTGTCCAGGTCAAAACCTCCTGCCCGTTTTTCAAATTAGATCGATTGTCCAATTGCCGGTCACCGCATTATAGCCCTGCCCAGTGATGTCACGGCCCCACCTCTTCCCCGCCCTGTAATATCATGTCCCTGCCTCTTCCCTTCCTGCGTGATGTCACTGCCTGCCTGGCGAAAAAACCAGCAGAGGTGGCAACCTTAATTTAGAACTTGTACAGCAAGAGAAAGAAACTGCAGAAAAGGAAGTGAGTGATTTTATGGAAGCTGCAGTAGGGAAGGATCCTGATTGTTCCAGCATGATGTTGAGCAGTATGCGCAACAATCCATGGCAGATGGCAATGACAGTGCTGAAAGCTGTGGAGGTAGGGACAGAATGTCTCCTAATATTAATAGACGATAGAAAGTGGGGAAAGGAGAATGGAGAGAGGTAAAAAGTTAAAGTGGTGCTGAAGAGAAGGATGATCAGGAGGACAAATACTAGACATATAATAGAAAAAGATTAGTAAAGAAAAGCAATATGCAAAGTAAGAGAAAAGCACTGCTGCCTATGCGTGTGCGCATAAAGTTTTAAAGCTGAGCACACACATTGACAGATGCTGGAAAAGCATTTTTTTCTGCATTTGCCTAACTTACAGTAACAGACTCCAGGAAAACATGCTGAAAATAAGCTTTACTTTCTACATTCTAAAACCCAGTGAGAGGGTCAAGGTAGTCTCAAGCTACAGGACTATCTCTAAGTAGACATCCTAAGGGGCATAATGTAGTTTTGGGAGTCCAGCTATTTAGTAGTTTGCACCTGTTGCTGAATGTGTACCCCTCTAGGTATTCCCCTGTACCAAGCAAAATTTAGCAGGAACAGCCCTCTAAATTTGCCCTTAGCCTGTGCAGTGAATAAAACTGTGCCACCATAGGTATTCCCCTGTACTAAGCACAATTCAGCAGGAACAGACCCCTAAGTTTGCTCATAGCCTGTACAGAGAGATACTATGCCTAATGCCAACATTGGTATTTTCTGTACTTTTTACCATACAACAGGAAGGTTTGAGGGTAGTTCTTTAAAGAATGCACTCTATGTTTAGATATACTGTGAAAATATATACAGAACCTGCGCTGTGTATGCAAATGAACTACATAAAATTGAGTAATGAATGATTTAATTTTATATATATTTCATGTTGCTGCACAAACAAATGTACATTGGTCGCAAAAAGTTGCACAAAGCCTAAAAAAATAAGAGCAGGGCCAGATTTGAGAATGGGGCGTCCCGAGGCTGCCCACCCACCTCACGCTGGACCCCTCCCCCGCGCATGCGCGCCAATTTGGTCGTATACAGAGCAGTGGGGAGAGGACGTGCTAAAGTTTCTGCGTGTCCGGTCTCCATTGCTCTGTATGAGCAAAATTATATTGCGTTCTGCTGCCCTAGACCCGGCCCTTTGTGACCTTGCCACAAATCCAGGCCTGAATACGAGGAAATATTGACCAAAACCAGCCTTCTCCTAACCCTGACAACAGTCGTGGACAGAGGGAATGACAGGCACTATTCACCCAACCAGCCCTAGAACCCTGTGCCAGACAGCAAAACTCCATGACCTGGAAAAATGGTCCAAATTGCACACACAGGCAGGGTAGGACAGACAGAGTTTGGCACACACAGGCAGGGTAGGGCAGGCAGAGTATAGCACACACAGGCAGGGTAGGACACACAGAGTATGGCACACATAGGCAGCATAGGGCAGGCAGAGTATGGAAGAGTTGAACTTGATGGACTTCGGACTCCTTTTTTCAACCCTATGTAACTATGTAACACACAGGCAGCATAGGGCAGGCATAGTATGGAACACACAGGCAGTATAGGGCAGGCAGAGTATGGCATACACAGGCAGCATAGGGCAGGCAGAGTATGGAAGAGTTGAACTTGATGGACTTCGGACTCCTTTTTTCAACCCTATGTAACTATGTAACACACAGGCAGCATAGGGCAGGCATAGTATGGAACACACAGGCAGTATAGGGCAGGCAGAGTATGGCATACACAGGCAGCATAGGGCAGGCAGAGTATGAAAGAGTTGAACTTGATGGACTTCGGACTCCTTTTTTCAACCCTATGTAACTATGTAACACACAGGCAGCATAGGGCAGGCATAGTATGGAACACACAGGCAGTATAGGGCAGGCAGAGTATGGCACACATGGGCAGCATAGGGTAGAGCAGGGCTGGCAGAATATGGCACACACAGGCAGCATAGGGCAGGCAGAGTATGGCACATACAGGCAGCATAAGGCAGAGTATGGAACTAGGGTTGCCACCTCTGCTGGCTAAGAAAGCTGAGCAGGGGGTGACATAATGGGGGGCAGGGAAGAGACGAGGCCATGCCATCATTGGGGAAACCGGGCAGGAGGTTTTGACCCAGGCAGCCCTTCTGGGCTGTCTTTGTCAAAACTGGACAGGTGGCAACCCTATATGGCACACACAGGGAGCATAGGGCAGGCAGAGTATGGTGCACACAGGGAGCATAGGTCACGCAGAGTATGGCATGCACAGGCAGGGTAGGGCAGGCAGAGTATGGCACACACAGGTAGCAGAGGGCAGACAGAGTATGGCACACACAGACACTGTAGAGCAGGGCAGGCAGAGTATGGCACACACAGGCAGGGTAGACCAGGGCAGGCAGAGTATGGCACAGTCAGGGTAGAGCCGGGCATGCAGAGTATGGCACACACAGGCAGCATAGGGCAGGCATAGTATGGCACACACAGGCAGCAGAGGGCAGACAGAGTATGGCACACACAGACACTGTAGAGCAGGGCAAGCAGAGTATGGCACACACAGGCAGGGTCGACCAGGGCAGGCAGAGTATGGCACAGACAGTCAGGGCAGAGCTAGGCAGGCAGAGTATGGCACACACAGGCAGCATAGGGCAGGCAGAGTATGGCACACACAGGCAGCAGAGGGCAGACAGAGTATGGCACACACAGGCAGGGTAGACCAGGGCAGGCAGAGTATGGCACAGACAGTCAGGGTAGAGCCGGGCAGGCAGAGTATGGCACAGACAGTCAGGGTAGAGCCGGCAGGCAGAGTATGGCACACACAGGCAGCATAGGGCAGGCATAGTATGGCACACACGGGCAGCATAGGGCAAGCAGATTATGGCACACACAGGCAGCATAGGGCAGGCAGATTATGGCACACACAGGCAGCATAGGGCAGGCAGAGTATGGCACACACAGGCAGGGCAGGAAGAGTAGGGAAGGAGACAGGGAAACCTATCATGACTATGCAAGTAATTAATCATGACCACTCCAAGATGAAAAGTTTGTAATGTAATATATATACTGCTCCTACAGCTTATAGGAGAGTTGTAACGTACGTATTTATAGTATCGCCACTCTCAGCAATTTTATGTTGTTGCACATCGTTTCTGAATTACCTTTATTAGTTGTGTTTTTTTATTTTTATATATATATTTCAAAACATATAAGCAACATTTTAAACTTTAGGAATGTCAAATCAATACATCTCATAATCACAGATCATTTCCCTTTCTCTGTTTTGTAAAACGATGCAGTCATTTCACGTCCCCTGTTTATCCGGTAACCTTCACGCACTACTGCACAGAACGCCCATATACAAACCCTCACTCCACATAGGCTATGGAAAGGGGCGTGGCTTTTGTATGGCCGGATGGGCAAAACTGAAGTAACCCTTAGTTTTCTACCAAACCAGAGGCTCTCTGAAACTAAGGGCTTAACCAGAATTGTCCGCACTCCGTTTTGATGCCGGAGAAGCTGTAGAACAGAGCGAGGAGAATGGGAACTAAAGAGTTCCTGGACGCGCACGGCGAGAAAATCACTCTGCACCAAGAAGCCCACAGCGTCTCCTGCAGGGAGTTCAGTGTCGTCTGCCCTAAGCTGTCGGTGCGAAGCGTAACGTCGTGCACCTGTGCAGTATGGCTCGCAGCGTATGCGATTTTCGCTTACACGCAGGTCTGGCGGGTTACAAACATGCCTTTTGTTTATTAGCTGCTTCGTTTGTATTAGATTGTTGTGTCCTTCACTCGCCTGCCACTCTGCCTCCCTCCGCCTAGCGGAGTAGTATGGGCGCGGCAGGTTTATATTATTTATTAGGCTTTATAAAAGGGAGAGTCTCGCTGTGTGAACAGGGGTGAAAGGCAGGGAGCTCAGTAAAGTTTGTATTTACTTTTATGGCGAAAGTGTATTTTCCAATTGTGTGTTGTGCCTCATGAGAGTCAATGAAGGAAAAATTCGCTTTGTTGTGTGGAAGCACAAAATGAAATGATGGGGTCATTTATAAGCACTAGGCAAGTTTGCCCCTGGATAGTAACCCATAGCAACCAATCAGAACCTTGCCTCATGGGGCAGAGTGCTGCCAGTTACCACAGACTGCAAATAACTCTAGGAGCCAAATTCAGCTCTTCTAGTGCTCTTTCTCTTCACTAGCAATGCCTCTGCTTCGGGCCTGCTCCAGTGCTAAACAGGTGAGGCGGCTGCACTGGGGATGTTGCCTTGGGCACTAGCAGCCCCAAAAACACTGCTGCAACAGGGGATGCAACAAATCCATTTAGTGCAACCAATCAGTGATTAGCTATTTTTGACCAGTTGCAGGTAGTACAGTGAAAGCATACACTTGATTAGTTGCTGTGTGTTTATAAATTCCACCCAGTGACTTTCTGCATACTGCCAAAGGGAGTAATGGGTGCACCATGAGCCTTGTTGCAACAGATTTTGTAAAACCCTGTTCTCTAAATACAGAGTAGATGCAGTGAAAGAGATATATCCACCTGCTAACAAAAATCAAGCGAATAGAAGTGGACTTTACGCCACATGTCACCGTGCCAGAAATTAGGCACATAAATATTCTTCATTTCTGTTTGTTCATTTCTGACTTATATTTCTTTGTAATATTGTCCTATTGCATTTATATTTGTACTCTCTAATTACAGTGAGGAACATAAGTATTTGAACACCCTGAAATTTTGCAAGTTCTCTCACTTAGAAATCATGGAGGGGTCTGAAATCCACATTGTAGTTGCATTCCCGCTGTGAGAGACGGCATTAAAAAAAACATTCAGGAAATCACATTGTATGATTTTTAAAGAATTTATTTGTATTGCACTTCTGCACATAAGTATTTGAACACCTGGCCATCAGCAAGAATTCTGGCTCTCAAAGACCTGTTACTCTGCCTTTAAGGCTGATGCCACACGTGGCGTTTTTACGCTGCGTATTTTCTAATTCTCTCAGCGGCTGAAAAACGCCTGATATCATCATCCATAGAAATAACTTGAAAAGACTCGAAGCAAACCACACAATGCGGAAATACGCTAGAAAACGCCTTAGCACAGATTTTTCAAGCGTTGGCTGAAATACGCCAGTATTTGCAAAGCAAGCTATTCCTATGTATACACAAAGGCAGCTGCCAGACCTAGCTGAAATACGCAGCGTTTTTTACTATTTTGCACTGTTAGCACCATGGAAACGGGATTTGCTACGTCACCAGTACTAGGCTGAAAAACGCCATAGTCAGAGGCTGTGTGGCTTGTGCGGCGTTTTTAGGCTGAGAAAAAACGCAGTGTAAAAACGCCACGTGTGGCATCAGCCTTAATAGTCCACCTGCACGGAAGGTTCCCGTGCTCAAGTAATCACATGTCCAGGCCCGTCTGAAGTTTGCCAATGACCATCTGGATGATCCAGAGGAGGCATGGGAGAAAGTCATGTGGTCAGATGAGACCAAAGTAGAACTTTTTGGTCTGAACTTCACCCGCCGTGTTTGGAGGAAAAATAAGCATGAGTTGCATCCCAAGAACACCATCCCTACTGTGAAGCATGGGGGTGGTAATATCATGCTTTGGGGGTGCTTTTCTGCAAAGGGGACAGGATGACTGCACTGTATTAAGGAGAGGATGAATGGGGCCATGTATTGTCAGATTTTGAGCAACAACCTCCTTCCCTCGGTCAGAGCATTGAAGATGATATGACCCGAAGCACGCAGCCAGGATAACCAAGGAGTGGCTCTGTAAGAGGCATATCAAGGTTCTGGAGTGGCCTAGCCAGTCTCCAGACCTAAATCCAATAGAAAATCTTTGGAGGGAGCTGAAACTCCATGTTGCTCAGCAACAGCCCCGAAACCTGACAGATCTAGCGGAGATCTGTGTGGAGGAGTGGGCCAAAATCCCTGTTGCAGTGTGTGCAAACCTGGTCAAGAACTACAGGAAACGTTTAACCTCTGTAATTGCAAACAAAGGTTTCTGTACCAAATATTAACACCTGATTCTCAGGTGTTCAAATACTTATGTGCAACAGTGCAATACAAATAAATTCTTTAAAAATCATACAATGTGATTTTCTGATTTTTTTTTTTTAATGCTGTCTCTCACAGTGGGAATGCACCTACAATGTGAATTTCAGACCCCTCCATGATTTCTAAGTGGGAGAACTTGCAAAATCCCAGGGTATTTAAATACTTATGTTCCTCACTGTATATATTTATCATGCATTGTATGTTATATAATTCCCTATTGCAAAATATATATAAGGATGTAAAAAAAATTGCTAGGGGGTGCCAACTTCTGAATCAGCCTAAAAGAGCTAGTAACTGACAAAAGATGTGTGACCTAAATTTATACAAATGTGCAAGTATTTGGGTACTGTAGTATTGTCATCTCTGACTGAATAATATAACAGTTGAATCCCAAACTTGACAAAAAATCTAAAAAGAAAATTTAAAAAGAAAATCACATTTTTATTTGAAAATCTGTATTTCTTTTTTAATTTTCTTTTTTGATATTTTTTTTTTTGTCAAGTTTGGGATACAATTGTTATATTATTTGATTTGCCCTTTAATCCAGGGGCTGTGTCCCAATGACTTTGGCCCTGTTTGACTGGGCATTTGGCATCCTCTTTTTGATAAAACCGTTCTGACTGAACACTTCATTCTGTATCTGTTTTCCTGTACAGAACACACTTGTTTTGTCTGCTGCAATAATTTGCACAATTTGCGGCCTGCTACTCTACCTCCATTTCATGAAGATTGACCAGGAGTCGTTACTGCTTATCGGCAGCCTTGGGATTCAGCTGACCACCTCATTTGCATCAGGCAAAGAAAGCACAGTGTTCATAGAAATGTGCAGAGTGAAAGATGTTGTCATCAATGAAGCATTCTTTATGGTAGGAGACCATTTTGCCCCCCCACCCCCCAAAAAAAGCACATTATGTATTTCTTTAAAGACCAACTCCACCTTAAAAGACCCTTTTTAAAAAAATAACACATTTTTCCTCAAGCTGGTTTGCAGCATGTAATCCTGTCTAATTACAAAATCTTAAAGTGTGTTTTTCCATATTCTGGTATCGGACTGGCTGATTCCCATTATCTGCAAAACTAAAAATATTTTGACGCAATGCTGGTACATACTGGTGGTGCATTTTTATAGGAGTGCATTGGCCTAAAGCAGAAGGTTAGCACTTTTGTACACTGGAGGCTGAATAACAAAGTTGCACCAGCATTTCCTGGTGTTATAAAATTTGGGATTCACTGAATATATACTCAGTACTGCATTCTCAACAAAAGAAAGGTAAATAACTAGATATGAACCCTATTTTCTATAGGTGTGGTATCTATTATACAGAATGGTTTGGACATGATATTTTCTGATTAAAAGAATCGCATTTTCCATAGTGTCACATTTAGGGGCAGTTCAATTACCTTTTAGTGTGATGTTTTGAGACAATTTGTCTTTATTTATTTTGCAGATTTTGAATTGTATATCTTTTTGTTTAGCAGCTCTCCAGTTTTGAATTGCATTTGAAATGTATTGAAAGTTAATGTATTGAAAGTTAACTTAAAGGTTCACTTTTAAACAAGCAATTGGCAACTTGGGTGATGTTAACCAAACTTGTATAAATACATGCCAATGGGTTTTTTATGTTCAAATGTTTTTGGTAATCTTGAGGTAATGCCTCAGATGCTGGATAATACGTCCCATATGTGTTATATGTTAGATGGAGCATACAGTGAAAACTATGAGAAAAACATTTGCTGTTAAAACCTTAATTGCATTACTACAAATTCTTCAGACAACACTGAAACCAGTTTCCTCAGAATTCTTATCACTCTGTTGCTGTGGATAAAGCTAGGAGGAAGGCTTCTAGTGGCAGCATCGCTGTAGGCTGCATCCTGACATACTACTGGGATTCGACATGTCATACCACAGTTAAGGTTCTTTGGCCCTCTAGTTTAGTGTCGGACTGGAGTGTCCAAGGACCACTGGGACCCCAGTCACCTTGGGGCCCCCCACCCCAGTCACACCTCCTCCACCACCCACACCAGGTTGCATTCTTATACTTGTGTTGCAATCTTAGGGGGTAAGGGGGGAGGGCCTTAGGCAGGGATCAGGCCTGGGACGCCGGGGCCAACCGGGTTTTTTCCTGGTGTAAAAACTTTACCCATTGTAAAGTTACATTTAAAACTCCTACTAACTTTAATCTGGTTTCTTTCAGCAAAAGGTTGTCTACTACCTGTGCATACTGCTTAAAGATCCCACTGACCCAAAAGAGATTTCAGAAATTGTGCCTGTGTTTCAGGTAAGAAAATTCATTTGTTTGCCTTTCTCATTTTTCATAGCATTATACTTGACTAACTTTAGTGTGCCCCAATTCTGCTCCTTTGGCTCCTTCATAACAGAAAAAAAGGAAATAGCCAGGGTTACGACTTACCATTGCACCCTTTTGATTTGTTAAAAATTACAAGTGTTTGAATAAATGTAGTAGAACTTCCATTAAAGTTAATGTGTGCCAAGACAACCTCCATTTCTGCACCCCTTGTGAAGGAGGCAAAGAAGGGGAAAAAAACTACCTTTAAAATTAAAGCACATTTTATAGGATTAATAGTCATCTCTTTGGCAGAGGAGGTGGACAAAGATGTTTAGATATCTCAAAAATAAAGTAACTGTTTGGTCTGGCCCAAATACATTTTGTTAATCATTTGAATGTCTCCATTTTTACTGATGCATCCTTTGGTAGGAAGGTTCAGCAGGTGGTCGTTGAAGTTCTATTTCCCAGTCTTGAAATTGCATTATTTTACCCCATAATATGTCTGTGTGCTGCAGGGTGCATGAAAAAATAGAAGCGTATTACTAACCTATATTCTGATTTCTTAGAATCAACAGCAGCACACTCTAATATTTTTCTTTTCTATTTCCTTCAAGAAAAAAAAAATGTATGGTACCATACATTCCTAACTGACTAGTGCAGAAGTGGAGACTCTGGAAACATTGTTTGGTTACTTTATTCTAACAGCATCCTATTTGCAATCTTTTGAAATTTGTGGGTTACCTTACCTGCTGTAGCACCAGTTTGTGTCTACAGACTCAAAAGTGCCTGTGTCAAAACTATCATACATTGTAACTGTTATCTGCTGCATGGCCTCCTGTAGACACTTTGACAACAACCTGATGCCAGAAAGAACATGCTAGCATAGCTAGCAAGAGGAACATAATTATACATATACTTCTTCATATTGTCTTGGGGCAATAGGCAATGTATAAACTGAAAGTTTACTGATCCTTTGAATGGATGACCTGCTTTAAAAATTGTATTAAAATCTATTTGCCTTAAGGAGGCTATACACTGCAGGATCTGCTCTGTTGGAGAAATTTCCAAGAGAGTAGATATGGCCCTGTTTGGCCACCCATATGCTGTGCCAAATTGCGCTGATTGATCATTGTCCCGGTTTGGCCCATGTATAGCCAGCTTTTTTTCTTCTGTTTAAAACGACCTTTTTATGTTGATTAATTAACCTGTTTTTTCAACATATTCTGTTATCCATATATAGAGCTCCAAGCCCCGCATGGACTGTTTGACAGATGTTTACAGAAGCTGTCAGGAGATCTTATCTGTGAAGAGCCATAACGTGGCAACTATGGACTAACCTTGGATATTAGATATGACAGAAGTTATTATTACTGAAATAGAATTATAATGACAGAAGTCTACAATGATAGGAGATCTGGTTCCAGCTAGTTACTACAACTTGTTGTAGAGTCTTTTTGGATGCAGGAAAATCTTGGTGGTACTACCTAGCATTGGGATTTCTAATTATGGTCTGTCTAGTATTGTCAAAAGATACTGTTTTTTTATATTTCGTTTTATTTCGTATATTTTAATTTAGATAACTCATGAGAATCCACTTTTTACTATTATATTTGAAATTTTTTAAAAAATCCTGTAGTGATCAGCATTTATCAAATTTACTATATTAGAGGTAAATCTCAATTTGCCAATATTTGAGAATAATACATGCAGCGCATATTCCTCTGCAAAGATTATGGGTCAGAGTAAACAAAGGGCAAAAAACACTTTACACATTTCTCTAAAATATACTCCCAAAATATACTTGATTTGTAGTATTTTCTAACTCTTAGAGGCAGATGAAAACAATGATAAATTAAATGTTTTTCAAAATGTGCGCTTATTTATTACAAAGCATGAATCTCAGAAACTTGATTGTGTTTAAAATATAAAAAAAGCAATTCAAATGCAGCAAAATCCTATTTTACCCATCGTATTTAATAATATTGCCAGATTTCAATCACAAAAAATCAAATTGAAAATAGCTTGAATTTTGCTAATAAAACACCCACTGACTCCTTCATAAACTTTCCAGCTTTTATTTGAGCTTCATTATTTTACACTTAATAAATCTCAAATACATGTTTCAGAAATTCACATTCTTGATTTTTACTGCAAAAAAAGAAAAAAAACTGTTGCTAAATCTGCCCGATAATGTGCAGAATAATATTTTTACCAATGAATAAATATAGTACATGGCTGTGTACAATAGCGACATTTCTCTTATCGACCACCGCTAACCAATGAATTCCATGTGTTACAATAGCAAGGCTTGCAGAACATTGTTTCTTTAACTCAACTGATTATGCAATTGATTGCTATTGACACTTTAGTCAATTAAATATTTACATACAAAGTCCCATGACATTAATTTATATTATAATTATTAGCAGGTCACATCTGCTTCACAAAATTAAGTATATTTAAGACAAGTCCTTTACTATTAGGGGCAACGCGCTAGCTGCAAAACAAAGCAGTGTGCCATTTTCTCACATGCTATGTGGCATGGCGCAAAAAATAGGCATCACTGAGTTATGTGGCCACATAAATTCATATATCCGAAGACAATTTAGCCTTATTAATTCTAGTAATAGGTATGTTATCCTTTATACTACACAAAATTATATATAATTTCTCATTATTTGGGTTCAGTGGTACCAGATTTGCAGTTCTGCCCCTTTATGCAAACAACAAGCAGAACGACTGCAACCCCACAAAGCACTCTGAGACTTAAAGTGAATATATAACAGCTGGAAGAGCTGACAAGGATGAAGGTTTATAGTGTTTTAAAATGAGGCTGGCTAAGCGGTCACCTGCAAGATCATAAGTAGCTGTTCATAAGATTATAAAATACATTTTAGTTATAGGAGTACACATTTATTACTTAACTGAGGTATATGATAAACATACAGAAACATTTTACATGGACAGTAATTTAAAGTTTTTGTGACATTTGTAGAAGAAAACATGGTTTAAGTCTACACTATGCAAAACTTCCATACCAAAGAAACATGCGTATTTAGAAATAACCTGTTTTTCATAAACCATCATTACAACAGCACAAAGAAAAACATATGCATTATATGTATTGGCTGTTAATGAAACAACCCCCTCATTTGTATCATATTTGCAGGACTCAGCTCTTCATTGTAGAAATATTTCAGCAAGCATCTGAATGAGAAAAATATTCTTCATAACATTTCAAAATGGCATCTCTTATAATAGCAGTGACTTCTTTTTGGTTCATACAAAATTAAGCTGTGCTCCTAGGAGACAAAATAAAGGCAGATGCAATATATAAGACGAAGGGTAAGAGAAAAAGAGTCACGGAAATAGAAACGAGAGAGATATCCTACTGCTCTTATATTAGAAAAGCCTGTGCTAATCGTGACTTGGGATTGATTTTAAATAGTATTTGCATCTCTCTACAGCCACAGTGTGATGGGATGACTTCCCATCTTGTTAAGAATAGGGCTTATTTATGAATGCAAGTGTATTGTACAAAGTACAATTTTAGGTCTTCGTGTTTTTTCCCCCCCCATTATATATGGTTTCACCATAATTCTAGCGTAATAGTGGCCTTAAGGTGGCAATATGCCTGGGACAATACACTAAATATACATACTTATACACATACATTAAAACTCGATTGTATGTGTGTGTCGGTACTAATTGGCTGTAGTTGCACTAACAATTTTCCTTTTAATGTCTTTCTGGTCATTTCCCCTAGTTCTTTTGAAGCAAGTGTGCTGCATCAGTAGGGGAACTTTCATATTATCGTAACAAGAGGCAGGACAACACAGCAGCACCAAACGCTACTATGCAGAGGTGTATGTTTAAAAAAATGGTGCTGATTTGTGCAATGACTTCTGTTAGTTTTGCAACTGCAAAAATGGTTCATATGATAGTTCTCTAATGAAAACTTTATTGCAGCATGAAACAACCTTGAAGATTTTCTAATTAAATATAGTCTGCCTCTCTGTGATTGAAAGTCCTTCTACTGGCAACATGGCAGTATATTTGCTAAGAAAGTATGGACTGTGTATCCTTCATAGCGGTTACCTTATAATCAACATGGGTAGGATAATGCTTCAAAACTGCACTGTCATCTTGGATTTCTGTTTAAGAAATGCATCATATTATCATCATAAGCTGGGGTCCCCAGCATGTTACCTTTGGTTCCTTCCTCTGGCTGCTGGAGGTAGCACAGTGACTTTTGTGGTTACTGTTGTGCTGCCCTGCAGATTTTGGGCAGTGCAGGTGTAAGTTCCATCATCTACTGTGCGAGCTTCATCTATACTCAGGATACTCAGTGATTCTTGCATTAACTGTCCACCCTGTCTTGTCTGATGTGTGCTTTCTCTGACATATAGAGGCCTTCCAATCTGTTATTAGTAATTATTAGTAATAAGTGCACAGATTAGAGTTTTCGTACATGTGAAGGAGGGAGGAGTTTGCAGAGGTGCCTTAAAGTTTTTTTTTTTACTCTGCTTTTCATGGGATTATATTGAAAAGATTTTCAGCAACAGCATAAAAAATTGTGAAAGAAATACTGGAGAAAGTTAGAAATAAATGTCCCCAATACTCTGGTATATTATTAACAGAGGCATGGCTGCCATCAGGGGGTACAAGGAGGACTGCAAAGGGCTGGTGCTCAGTGACAGCTTTGCTTTGATAAATGCATTGGTTAAACTTTCCTAACAGTAAGGAAAGTGTTAATAAATGTGATTAATGATGCTAGTGCTCTCTCTTTTGCACTTAAAGAAATATTACACAACTCCCAACATATTAGTTTTTTTTAAAAAAGGACTATTTAGGGCATGGCTCAATACACCATCACTCTTTGTTACATCCATACATTGTACTGATCCATCTAATACAACACACCGTAAGCCCCTGTCTCATATGGGTTCAGCCTTTGGGACTGTGCCATGAAAATTAGGACCATTGGGTGGGCTAAAGCTATGATCCCCAAATGTCCCTCTTTCAAATATTGTTTATGCACTCTTTCAAATAGTTCTGGGTCATCCTGCCAGTATATAATGCTATCATAGGATATTAGACTTAGGGGCATATTTATTAAGCTGTGTAAAGCGAATTTGCTGAAAAAAATGGCATAAAAAGCTGTGTAAAATAAACCGAGAAGATCACCATTCAATTGCCAGATTTTACGCCGTTATTTTGCGTAAGTTTCGGCGAAGAAATAACACATAAAAAAATGACGCCTATTTAACGCAGTTTTTTTACACAGAGAAGCCTGGCAATGTATTGTGAATTTTTTCGCCGTTTTTTACACAGCGTATGCCCAGGGCTCGGAAATAGGGGTAGGCAGAGTAGGCGGCTGAATAGGGCGCAATCACTGGGTGGTGAACATTAAAGGGGAAAGAATTTTTTTTTTTTTTAATTTTTTAGTAGTATTTTATTAGTTTACTTTGACGTTAATAGAACCGCCTCCCCCAACCCCCCTCTGGCATGATGTGTTTGTATTTCCTCTTGGGACCCAGCCAGGAGCACTCCCAACCCTTCTATTTATCGGAGCTTACCTCCGTGTTAAAGTTTGCGCTGTGTGCATGCGTAATAGGCAGTGGCGCACCCATATGCATGCGTGTCATTCAAAATATGGCAGCCAGAGGGACAGAAGCGCTGGGGTGCTGAGGCCTGAGCAGGACCGCTGGCTGAGAGTGATGTTTACAGACAGGCTGCTTTTACAGGAAGTGGGGGCAATTCTTGATTGCTGCTGCTGGCACAGGTACATATGACTGGGGTCAAACTGGGCACAATTTGGATTGGCTGCCTGCTAGCATATATACAGATTGGGGCAAATTGGGCAATATGAGGAACTGGCTGCTGCTGGTACAGATGGGGCCATGTTGGGTGCTGGCACAGGTACAGATGGGGCCATGTTGGGTGCTAGCACAGGTACAGATGGGGGGGCAATAATGAGGGATTGGCTGCTGCTGGCACAAGTACAGATGGGGCAATATGTTGGGTGCTGCTGGCACAGGTACAAATGGGGGATATGTTGGGTGCTGCTGGCACAGGTACAAATGGGGGATATGTTGGCTGCCGGCACAGGTATAGATGGAGGCAATATGTTGGGTGGTGCTGGCACAAGTACAGATGGGGGCAATATGTTGGGTGCTGGCACAGATACATGGGGACAATATGGTGGCTGTTGGCACTGGTACATGGGGGCAATTGGGGGGCTTATTTTATGTGGCATGATGATGGCAGCTGCCCATTTATTAATTCTATCTACTTGGGCTGTGGCTGGGCTTCAGGTAGGGGCAATACATGTGACTATGCTGTGACTGGGGGGTGGTTGCTGCTGTGCTGGAACTGATAAAGGTAATGCATGCTGTGACTAGGGGTGTGGTGCTGTTTCATGTGTGCTGTGATTATTTGGTTTTAGGTTTGGGCTGATATGCTGCCTGTGACTGTTTTGTGTTATGTATTTAAAAAAAAATTAAAATATTATACTTTAAAATGCAGGTAAGCTGGAAATTGTAATGTGGGGCGGCTCGACTAGGGGGGGGGGGGGTGTCGCTGATTGAAGCCCTTGCCTAGAGTGCCAAAATACCTTGGCCTGGCCCTGAATATGCCCCTTAGGCTTGTTTTTGCTTTATTCATCCTGTTAAGGGTTTGAATTCTTGTAGCGAAGTCTTGGTCCAAAAATTGTCTTATATTGTCTGTGTATATATATATATATATATATATATAGCAAGACAATGAGCCGCACACGCAGGGACTTTTTTAGAAAACAAAAAATTTCTTTAATGAAAACGATCCAACGTTTCGAGCACCAACTGTGCTCTTCCTCAGGGACAAACCTGCACATAGAAGCAGTTCTGCAATACTTTATGGCAATTCCAGATATATATATATATATATATATATATAGTTAAAAAAAAAAAACAGCAACACTGGGATTTCTTGTGAAAAAAGTGACAATGTGTATTTAAAGTAGCATGAACAGCCTAATTTGTGTGTGTATATATATATATATATATATATATATATATATCTGGAATTGCCATAAAGTATTGCAGAACTGCTTCTTTTTGTGTAAGCAAGAACTTTTAGGGGCATGTATATTACAGTGTGTAAGCCAACATCAGTGGTTATATATTGCCCATAGCAACCAATCAGCAATTAGATATGTACTGTCGCCCACAAGTTAGAAACCAAAAGCAAAGATCTGATTTGTTGCTATGGGCAACATCATCGGTGATGTTGGTTTACACACTATAATAAATATGCCCCTTAACAACATGCTTATACACCCCTCTTACCTAAAAACTGTTATTAGTAAATAATGCCATATACAGCTGTCTACGAAACCCTAAGGCAGGAAGGGGCAGTGTGAATAACTTAGGGGCCAACATCTAACCTACAGGCCTACAGTTGGTCTGCTCTTAGCTGGGCTATAACTTTCTTTCAAAGGGGAATTATCATGAAAGTTTAATATAAGTTTCATCTGACTGAAATAAGACATTTTATAAATATAATCAATAAAAGTTCTGTACAGTTTCTGAAATAATCAAATTCCTCTTCACTATCTCCCTCTCAGCATTCAACTTTCTTCATTCTCTCTTCATGCAGGAGTCTAGAGTCTGATTTTGATTGACAGGTCTGATACAGCCTTGGGGGAGTTCTCCTTTTGCCTAGAAGATGTATTAGAGCTCACTCTTTCCAAATGACTGGGGTTCATTTGGAGGGGTTAAACTTGATAGACATTGGTCTTTTTTCAAACCAACTTAACTATGTAATTGTAAATCTTGGCTCTCTATGTGCAGGTTTTTTGCCCTCTTTCAACAATCAGCTTATCTGAGTGGAAATTTAGAACTAGGCCTCACCTGCTGCCCAGGGTATTTCCACTCAAATTCCACACTGATTTCCAGTTCGCCCACAACAGAACATGTAACAACAAAATTTTCTCCAGCACGAACTGAACTCGAAGAGGCTGCTATGACAGGCTTGGGTAGAGATGATGGATCTAAAAAAAGAAATCATAGGAATTTACTTATAGGAAAGAATGTGTGAGAAGTCAAATACTGAAACAAAGGCTATTCTACATGAGTTAGCTTTACTTTTGCAACTATTCTAGTCACAGCAACATGGAAAAATACTTCTAACATGTTTCCTCCATGTCTGTGTATGTTTGCTCTAGCTACTCCAGTTTCCTCCTACAACATTATTTGTTGCATTAGCAATGAAAAGCAGTGCAGTTAATTAACTTATTTATCTTAATCTAACTTCTTTGGGTCTTTACAGCAAATGCAGTAGGAGTGTATATTTAATTCTAGCAAAAACCAACTTTGTAATAAAGCCCAACTGATTCTAGGGCTGCTATAAGGAGGGGTTTTGGGCTAAAAAGCATACTGGTGATGTTTCCCATTCAAATCAATAGAAGGCAGCAGGGTTCATTCTGGGTGCTTTTTGGCTCCGTGCAAATCGTCTACTGGCCTGGGCATAAAGTAAGAAAAAACCCTAAGAAAAAGTCTAGGAAACAAAGCATAGCTATAAAAAAAAATGATAAATAAAGACTATTTTTGCCACCAACTATATTTATTTGGTAAACATAGGTATATATTGCCCCTTTATATTTTATTTAAATGATTTAAAATGTAGAATTGTTTCCAGTTTTGAAGGATTCCCTTTCCTGGGCTAATTTAATCAGCAATTTAGCAACTATGAAATTTGTCAAAGTCAGATATGGGTAAACAGTAATAAAATTGTAATTCCTGAGCTTCTGCCTGTGTAATATACAAAATATGTTTCCATGCCAAGGCTGCTGCCTGTGTAGCACACTTAAAATATATTTTCTGGCCTTGGGCTATTTCCTGACTGCTCTAATACCCCACTTAGAATTTACTTTAATTTGCATATCAAACTTGTTAAAACAATATAAATCATTAGTCCAAATATGAAACAGAAATAATTCTTACAGTGGACATATATCAGCATGTATTTTGTTGACATCTGTCGAAGGCTTCCCCACTCTGCAATGCAATATAAAGACCCGGCAAGAGATGGCTGAGGCTGGTAAATGATGAAACCTTTTTTGACATCATAGTTGATTTTTACTCCATCAACATGAATCTGCTCGGGGGGAAACTCACGATGTAATGTCACCTTGGCTTGAGGGTTAGTGACCTGGCAGGGAAGCAGAGTAGGTTGTCTAGTACGCAGCTGGATAACCACATAATAGTCTTCTGTTGGAACAAATAGCTCTTGAGGATCTGCATTGAGAAAGAGAAGAAGGAATTAATAAAGGGTTGTTCAAGTGTCATGATGAAAGATTGATAAGTAATGTTGGTCACACATGTACTGATCACATTTTTATGTGTTTTCTGGCTGTATGATCTTGACTGATATCTATGAACTACATATATTAGTTGGGTTGTCAATCAGACAGGATAAAAAACTTCCCCTTATGATATACCGTGTCGGTCAGTGCATGATGCATTGGCAGATAGGGAAGTGAAGAGGAGATGAAATTTCTTTTTACTTCCTACTGCTTCATATGTTTTCACTGTCAGTCTGAACAGGTGGAAGAATAGAAAGATGGTCAATACAATCTATTCAGTCAATGGACCCCCCTTCCCGTTTACTATATGAGATGAGTCTGTGTATGGCTGCTTTAATATGCTGTGGAGTTTATTTTATTGCCCAGTAAACATTTACATGTGTTCTGCTAATATTAACCTCCTATGGATACAAATTCACCAATAGCAGTCTCTTTTCATAATAATGATCACAAATTTTATCAGAACTAATTACATAGGTTCAATAGGTTTACATTGGCTGAGGTTGAAGACTAGCTTTAGATTACATGGAGGAACTTTGCTTTTAATTTTAGACTCTAAAATATAATTCTTTCTGAAGGTCTTTGACAATGGTCTTCTCAGTAACTACATTGAAAGATCTTCCAGATGTAAAGCACTGATTAAGAAAACTTCCCAGGTAATACTGTAATATTTTTGTGACATAGAAGGCTTTCTGGTTGCTAGAAGCGTTTGACTTGATCTACTAAAAAGACATTTAGCTCTCATACTATCTCTTACTTTCCAAATTGCTAATTTCCACCTTTCCAAATTTGTATGAAATGGCCATCCTTGATTGAGAAGATAAGGATGTGTGGGGATTTTCAAAGGAAAACATGTCGCTAGACTAAATAGCTGAGGAAACCAACACCTCCCAGGCCATCAAGAAGAAAAAATATGATGACTTTTACTTTTGTGATAGTAAAGGTAATTATAGGCAACATACACAAAAAGTTAAGGCTAAGTCATATACACAAGTACAACGAAAGTGCAACAGCCCAAATTAGCTACAAGCATATAAAAGAGTGGTGATTGATCAATGCACATTCCCTGTCCCCACTAATAATTCAGTATCTGTGCAAGGTACTAAATGCTTGTAGCTTATTTGGCCAGGTCAGCAATTTCACTGTACTTGAGGATCTTACTTAGCCTTGGAGTGCTTCCAGAAACCCATTTTTTGTGTATTTTGTAATTTTTTTTTTATCAGGGAGAGGATTAAGCCTGTGTTTTGATCACAACTAAGACTAGTGCCTAGGTCAGGAGACACTTTTCCTAAGAAATTCAACCCATGCAGGGAGTCAGCCTACAAAAAATATGACCCGCAGTAAATAGTTGGGACAACCACATGGGGTTTACCTTGATGTGGTAGTGTGGCTTGCCAAATTTATGATCATATATTTGTAACTAAAAATCCCTGTTTTTGAAAATGTATATATCTGCACAGATACTTAGTTATTAGTGAAAAAGAGGACCAGGGAATGTGCACTGATCAATACCCTCTCTTTTGTATAATTATAGGCACGAACATCTATAGATGTGATTCTACCCAGTAGAAGGTTCCTATTGCTAAGAGAAGTGAAGGACTCTTGTTGCCCCCCTGGTTTGATGAGTCATACTGTATGTGCTTCCCAACCTGTTTTGCTTGCATTTGTGGAAAGATGAATCTAGTTCAATGACTTTCCCTTCAAGAGATTCTCTAGATGTCTAACTAGTCTCTCAAATGAAGTATATATTAATCATGTATATTATCCGAGATGTTTTGCTTTGCTTCTTTTTTTTAGTAGTTTCAAGAACTGCTACTGAAGGAGCCCGAGATGGTACTTAATTCATAGTTTACTTCATAGCTACTAATGTGCCTTTTATTTGTTGGCATACTAAAGCTTATGTTGACAAACATTTGCGGAATTTTTTTTATTACATTTTGAATCTCTACCATTGTCTTCTGGAAAGTATATCATTACATCTTTTATCAAGCCAAGATCTGAAGGAATGTTTAGTGTCATTGCTATTTATATTTACAATTATTAACACATAGAGATATGGCATCTATAATCCAGAATGCTCAGAATCTGGGGTTTTCTGATTAAGTCATCTTTCTGTAATTTGGATTTCCATACCTGCAGTCTACGAAACAAAATATATACACATAAATAAACCCGAAAGGATTGTTTTTACTTCAATAATGATTTGATGTTAGGATCAGGTTCAAGGTATTGTTTTATCATGGCACTTCTGTTATGACTTCTGCAGTTTTGGGTTGCCTTTTACATACTGATTGGCTAGAGTAGAGGTTTTAACAGATTACTGAGATAAAAGTTAAGTGCCAAAGTGATACTACATGTCATCCACATCACTTCCCATGTTTGAAAAACATGGGGTGGCTTACTGAACATGTCTGAAGACGCTGTGGCTTACAGCACTACCTAGGCTATGGCCATTACATGTTAGGATTTGCCCATTCTAGAACTGGGAACTTTCAGTTCATGGGCTGCTGCTACTCCAGGTTGAGCCACAGGAGGCAGTGTGAGTTCAGGATGGTAACTAATGGTGGTGACTGTTCATGCCGTTGCCTTTCTTGAGTCACACCTTTAGTCACATGATCCAGCTACAGGTAATTTCCTAACGAAAGGGCTTTTTTAACATGCCCCTTCCTGCTCTCTTGGCTGGATCATTAAACTAAACTACTGGTTGTGATCAATTCAACACTATCCTGAGTGTCCTGTTTAAGTATCCTATCCTTAAGTAAGTGTGTTCCTGCCCTGTGCCATTATTGTCACTGCTGATTTTCTGGTATGACCCTTGGCCTGTCTCATTTAATGCTTCCAAACGGACTGGTCTTTCAACCTGTATTTTTGGCTTACCTTTGTTAATTTTTACTTTGAAAGACTTATTTAAGCCTTTCTTTCACTGCATTTAATTCCAGTTTTTGTGTAAAGCACTAAACATACTTTCATCTGGTTACCTAGCTTCTCACAGCCAGTACTACAGCTGTTAATCTGGATAGCAATCCATACAATATGTGACTCTCACAAGCTACTCAAACGATAAAAGCAGATTCCCAGCAGGTATAGGCCAAAGACTATGTCAGAATATATGGTGAGCTACACACACGTGAGATCATTTGCTATCTTTTGTATGATGAGGGGTTAACCCACTGATGCCCCCTGCCAGGTAAAGGAATTGGATCTCAAACTGACATCTTGTCCTAATAACTCACCTGCAACAAATACAAACGTCTTTCCTCTCTTCTCCTCACCATCGTTGCAGCTTTCTGTTCTACATTGATAGCCCCCGCAACTAAATTCACCAGTGTCTGCAGCTGTGGTATTTACAAGCTGAAGCTGGCTGTATTTGCCAAAATGTTTGATCCTGAAGTAAAAAGATGAAATAGGATTAGCCACACAATATAAAAATATCCTATGTTCAAGTAACTTTATTTGTAATGTTAGGACATATTAGGACAGCCCAAATCCATGCCCACACCTCCAGAAACTCTGTCCCTTTTTTAGACGATAGCAAATGATGTGTTCTGTGCCACAAGGGTCTTATAAAGTGGGCAGGTGAAGCAAGAAGTCCAGACAAAGTAGGGGATAGGTATGGCAGATCAAACAGCAACTAAGCAACACTGTATGGTGCTCTCACTCATTTGCTTTACAGTAGACTCACAGTTCAGAGGTGAGTGTGTGTCCAGTCTGTCTGTAGTGTAACTTACAACATGTATCCCCTGATTAGTGGCCAGGGGGTTATTTTAATCATGTTCCGCTACAAGCAGGCACAATGAATTTATTGTCTTAATAGAGTCTTTACATCTATATGGTTTCCTATCCTATCTTTCCACTGATGCAGTAAGCCATGTAAATTACATTGCTGTACAGGCACAAATTTATACTTAGAGTTTCCCTAGGTAGGCTGGGTGCCTGCTCATACCTCAACTCCCATTTCCATTTGCACATGAAACTTGCCCCCAGCTTACACCTTAAATATTTAATTAAAATGTTTCCCAGTTTACTGCCAACTGTGTTGGGCTTTCAATTATGAAAGCTTTTTTTGATCTTATGCCCAGTCCTAAATGCAGAAGTGAACTGCAGGTGTTATGCTGCCTTCAACATTTTGCCCACCCCAAACCTGGGTCTTTGTGGCCTTCCCACAGATCAGAGCTTCCACCTGTAATGTATACAGCTAATGTGTTCTGGAGAATTTCCAGCACAGACTTGAACAAAACATTGGAGTAAAATAGCTTAGTACAAAAATTGGAGGTAACAGCGTTCAGTACAGGGTTGTAACTCCAGGTCATCTACCGCTCCCAGAAGGCATTCTAGTGGGGACTTGATAGATGCAACACTTTAAGCATCTGAGGCATATTGCAGTACTTCTCCCCAAAAGCGTTAAATAAAAGTACACTTCCAAAATACATGCATATAAGAACCCACCTCCTGGCAACATTTTAAAGGACATGTAAAGCCTACATTTTGCTACAATGTACATCAGTTGGGCATGTCTCCCCAACCCAAATGACTTAATTTGTACTGCATATATCCCCTCCGTTTGCCAGCATCATTACATTTTCCAAAACAAAGAGCAGCTTTCACCCAGTGGCCATTTTTAGTCTGACACATCGTCAGTTACATTTAAATCAGCAAACCGCATACATGCACAAATACCCCTATTTGTCTTACATTTTATCAAGAATGCAGGTTCACACAGGCAGAACTGTCTTTGATAAATGTTCTTTATCTGAGCACTCTAATGGTTAAGCTAAGCTCAGGAGAAGAGGTTAGGAGAAAAAAATAGGAAAAGACAGCAAAGCTAATTTTCTATGGGAACTAGCAATGCCATCTCTTCATTGGCTGCTAGAATGGAAGGTGTGTTTAGTAACATGAGCTGAGAAGAGCTGAGCATGCCTAGAAGCCAACAGCCAAAGCAGGGGGCGAGTGGGTTACAGGAGGAGAAGGAAAGTGATTGAGTGGATGCTGCAGCCTTAGTATTAATCTCTGAACATCCAGAGTGGCTGGTATTGAAAGATGTCTAAGAGGCTGTTAACTGATTAAATTAAATTATAAGGCTTAATCACATTGCACAGTAAATTAAAGTGTTTATGATACTTGCTTGAGCCTTCCTTCATCATCCTCATGTAGGTATTGTGGGTAATTCCATCGCACAGATGTCCCTTTACAACGTAAATCCAAAGTCTGACCAGCCTTTAAAGTTAAACTGTCTCCCACCTGCTGATATTTCCCTCTTTGCAGAACCTGAGAAAGGATGGATCCCAAGTTCTGCTCTTGACGGGTAGAAGGGGTTGGCTTGATTTTCTCACGACTTTGTGGTTTGGGTTTCTTTGTGGAAGGTTTTGCTGCAGGTGTAACCATAGTTTTCTTTGGCCCTTTCTTATCTGCAGCTGTGCTGGCTTTTTCTTTCTCATCACTTTCAACTAGAGCAAAACAAATAAATACATTACATATGCACGTCACTATGGTCTGTTTATTAGTAGCATTAACATTTCATCTAGTAAGCACTTTGGTTCCATTTTATTTCATGTTCCTGGGATCTTTAATGCAGCCCAGCTCTGTGTGCATGTTCTGTAGAATAAAATGTTGATTTTTTTCCCCTCAAAGTTCCAATTTAACTCCACTACGCTTGTGCACAGCCCAGGAGAGCCACAGGAGATGGCAAGCTCTATTGAGCAGGGCCCGCTTTACCCTTTTTGTATCTGTATGTTGTATGTATATTGCAGAGCACTGAAGAATATTTTGTGCTTTATAAATATATTTGTATTTTAAGTAAAACTGATATGTTTTATGAGTCAGCAGTGTTCTACAAAGTGGCCAAAAAAATCACAAGCCACTACATGACAGGATTCCACTGGGGGGTATGGGTAAATAGAGAACTAAGCTGCACCTCAAACGGATTAGTATAATGTATGTATACAGTGCCTCCCAAAAGACCTTTTTCCCCTGTGCTGCTTTACATTTGTGCCCTGAAATTCTCTCTTTTGAATCTGGCATTAAAAACATCACACCTTTGTGTTTCTGATCACTGCCCTACTAAAATATAAATGTTTGCACAAGTTCTGTTTGTTTAGCAGACTAACAGGTTATATAAATGTGGACAGTACTCATGGAAATGCAACATAAACACCAGTGTTGGCTTATTAAGAAGCAGACAAATAAGTTCCCTTGCAGTGTTTACCTGTATTTTGTGCTATCCCTAAACTGGGTCTTTTTTTAGTAGCCTACTTGTGCGGTTTTCTCAGTTTAGTTAAACACATACTATAGAAAGGATCTGTAAGTCCATGTAAAAAAGCCATGTAAAAAATAAAGCTCTATGCAGAATTTTAGGGCAATAAACAAAACTCAAAGTATTCTGAATGTTTTCCCTGGAATACTGGCTCAAAATATACTTTTTTTTCTGGTGAGCTCTACAGTCTAAACGTTGATTGCGTCAGGAGAGCAGGGCAGCTAAATGCTTTGGGGATTCTCAGACTCCTACAGGCAAATGCTTCAGCAGAATGTGCTAATTGTCCAGAGACATTACCAGTTGGGCTACGGAATAACACATCCCTGTAAATTGCTGATTGAGTCCCTTTCTTATTTGATCCATTTTAACCTGTTTACAGTACCAGTAAACCTACATAAAAATAATGATTAGCATTTTCAAGCTTTTCAATAATCAAAGAAATACAAGTCTGGGTATACAAAATAAAGCAGTGTATTTGCTTGTTATATCTTTTGTCATCTGCCCATTTAGTCTGGCTCTCATTTTCAAAAAAAAAGGTTACAACACTGCATATTCATAGGCAAAAAAAAATATTTTTTAACTAATATCCCACAGTTTCTTGGAGTGATACAGACACAGGGCTGTTCTTTTAATGTTTGATATATTGTAACTGCTTTGTAATACATTTAAGAAAGTGACACATTTTCTATATAGGCACCCAAAGGCCAGTGCCTAGGAGAGGTGGCTGTCAGTTGCCTATATAGAATTTTTTTCCTGCCTGACATTTTTAAAAGCACCTCAGCCTGCTGCCAAATACTAGCTGCAAAATCCAACGGCAGAGCTGAGTGGGATGGGGGTAGCCCTGTCTGATCTCATCAGAGCTTGGGAAATAGTCTAAGCACATGAACCAATCAGATTGACAAGAAGGTGGATGAGGGGAAGAGTGCCTAGGGCAGCGCTGGATTTATGTTTATATATGATTTTAAAATAATTAACAGCCTTGCCAGTGCAGAAAAACATTTCTGGTTCATTAATTCCATCTTGCAGTTTGATTCAGAGGGATGATAGAGCGAATTGCTGCCAATGAACTCTAACATCCCGTAAAACACAATGGATCTCCATATGTTAAGTCCATATGTGGACTTATGGATAATTTGGATCTCCATATGTTAAGTCTACTAAAAAATCAACAAAACGTTAATTAAGCCCAATAGGATTGTTTTGCATCCAATAAGGATCAATTATATCTCAGTTGGGATCAAGTACAAGGTTCTGTTTTTTATCACAGAGAAAAAGGAAATCAATTTAAAATATCTGAATTATTTGATTAAAATGGAGTCTATGGGAGACAGGCTTTCTGTAATTCGGAGCTGGATTATGGGTTTCCAGATAACAGATCCCATACCTGTATGGGTCCTTTTATCCAGAATGCTTGGAACCAGGGGCTTTTCGGATAAGGGGTTGTTATGTAATTCGGATTTCCATACTTTAAATCTAATTAAAAAATATCATTTAAACAATAAATAAACCCTATAGGATTGTTTTGCCCCCAATAAGGATTAGTTATGTCTTAGGCGGGATCATGTACTGTTTTATTATTACAGAGAAGAGGAAATCATTTTTCATTATTTGCTTAAAATGGAGTCTATGGGAGATGGCCTATCTGTAGTTTGGAGCTTTCTGGATAATGGATTCTATACCTATACTAAGACCTTATACGCCATATGTAATTAAAGGCACCAAGTTTGCCCAGGTACAATAACCTAGCAACCAATAAGATGTTGCTTTTACAGTTGACCAGTGAACACTACCAGCTATTTGGTTGCTATGAACTGCGCTGCACTCAGGCAAAGTTCATTACATTCATTCATTACATAACCCTATTTTATGTACTATTATGTTTAATTTGGGGTTGTTTTTATTTCATTTAAAGGACAAGTCAACCCAAAATATATTTTTTTGCCTAATAAAAGAAAACATAATTCTAAGCAACTTTGCAATATACATTTATTACAAATTTGCGGTTTTTGACTTATTTATATGTAGTGATTGCCTGTCCTTTACTATTCTCTGCCCTGGTGGCGCTGGCATTTGAAACAATGTAACACAAATCCAACACAAATCTAATTTTACAAACCTGTCTTGCTGGATGAGACTGACATTTGCAACATTGTTTAAAAAGTAACAACCAGGAGTTCAGCAAATGCTGCTTTTGATAGCAATTACATTTACAAATACATTTTAAAGCACGTTTAATGTTTTTATTACATTAATTTGTTTTACTGCACTGTACAATATATCTGCCTGTGTTATCATTATTAAAGGAGAAGGAAAGGCTAATAAAGAGTTAATCTCAAGCTGCAGGCATACCTTCAGTTCTCTCAATAGTGCCCTTAAGTCCAAACAGGAAAAAAAACCTCTGAAATGCCTCACTCCTGCACCGAGACCAAGTGAACATGCTCAGTTTGTAAGACTATGGGGCACATTTACTAATCCACGAATCCGAATCACGAATGGGAAAAAATCGTATTGGAAACGAAAATTTCGGAAGATCGCAAATATCACGAAAATGCTTACGAAAAAATTGTATTAGTCACGATAATATCGTATTGGCGATCTGAAAGTCACTAAATTTTCGTACCGAACAATTGTAAACAGCGGTAAAACCTTTCCGATTTTTTTCATGCAAACGTCCGAAAAAGTCTTGCGCCGTATGAAAAAGTCCTGCGGACGCCCGAAAAAATTGGCAAAAATACGCTCGGAGCGTTCGTGCTTTTGTAAATGTGCCCCTTTGAGTCAGCTTCCTGCTGATTGGCTCAGATCCACATTCCTAAGTGGGGAGGGGGGGGGGAGCGAGTTCTTAGCATTCTTGAGGGAGGGGGGAGCAGGAGAGGGGAGAGAGCTGCATGTATCTGGCACATGAATTACAGACACAACAAATCTTTTGACAGAGAAGTCAGTGCAGCGTTTCTGTGAGTGCTTATGGCTGTATTTACTTTGACCTTTCTAATAAAGCTTACTTCGTTTTTACCTTTCTTTCTCCTTTAAAGGAGAAGGAAAGGCTAATAAAGAGTTAATCTTAAGCTGCAGGCATGCCTTCAGTTGTCTCAATAGTGCCCTTAAGTCTCCCCATATTTCACCTGTTCAGATGATCAGAAGCCAAACAGGAAGAAAAAATGCTGAGCTGTGTAAAGAAAGTTCCCATAATGCCTCGCTCCTGCACAGACACCCAGACCAAGTGAACATGCTCAGCTAGTTAGACTATGAGTCTGCTTCCTGCTGATTGGCTCAGATCCACATTCCTAAGGGTGGGGTGAGTTCTTAGCATTCTCGAGGGAGGTGGGAGCAGGAGAGGGGAGAGAGCAGAAAGCTGCGTGTCTCTGGCACAGGAATTACAGAAACAAGAAATCTTTTCACAAGGAAGTCAGTGCTCCATTTCTGTGGTTGTATTTACATAGACCTTTCTGATAAAGCTTGCTTAGTTTTTACCTTTCTTTCTCCTTTAATATGCTTTATTTGTAAAGTGCCAATATATTACCCAAATCTTTGAAGAGAACATTTGATTATTCAAGTCAATCTCTGCTCACTATGGCAAAAATTATTCTACTCCTGGAGCATGAACAGGGTCAATGTCCCTCTTGTATTGGTTGTTTTGTATGTTTAATGTTTGCACTTATTTATTGTACAATGCTGCAGAATATGTTGGTGTTTTATAAATATGTGTTAATAATAATAATTATGTCAAGAAGTTTTAAACCAGTGCTGGGAAGCAGGATCACCCAGCACAAACCACACAAACATGGGAAACTAACCATTTTTACACCATGCACCCCACACTGGGGCAGATTAAACCTGAGAAAAGTGATGAGTTTCACCAGAGCAACAGTTGCCCCCAGTTATATTCTTACATTAATTGGCCACACCCCAGAATGGGTTACATGTTCATCATCTCCTCTTACTTCACCAACATATTGGCCCTAATAAAATGCCATTAATAACACGGAGAGCACAAAAAGATAGGAGAAAACACAGCAAAACAAAGAGAATGTGGCAGCAAAAAAAAATTAAAAAGGCTGTAAAAGAGAAGAGATAGGGCAACATAATACAGAAGCATCAATAAATGAATGAAATGTCAGCAAAGAAAGAAGAGGCACCAGCAATCTTAGTAAAAATGTTTAGATAAAACCTAAATACAAACAAAATCAAATAGTAAAGTAAGTATATATGCCTGGCTCAGTAGTAAATTGCTTAGGGATCATGCCACATCCCCAAGAGAGTAGAATGTTCTATTCTTGGTGATTGTTTTCAATGTGCTGTAGAAAAAAATGATATTTCTAATCCAGATGTTGCTGACTTTCTTTGACCTTGCTCAGATTAACTGTGATGCTGGCTCTTACACTCTAATGTATTATATACAAAGTTTGCCATTTTTGCCTATAATGCTGAATTTAACTTCTTCATTTCTAACAAAGGAAGAGTTATAAACTGATCACTGCAAAATGCCCTTATCAACCAAGCTATTTTTTGATGAACAGGAAAAATCTTACCCTGTTCCGTTGTGATGTATATGGTATTCATTTTATTTCTTGTACATTAATGTTAGTGGTTGTGGATTTACGTAGACGGGTCTTTTCCCCTAAAATAAGCCATTTTGTAATACCCTTGTGTGATGCTCTGTAGCTCTGTTTTACCCTTGAAAACACTTTCTCTTAATAATTTTCAGCACCAATCATGCACACTTGTTTTCAAAGTTTGCACAAGATTTGGTAATATATAATTTGAGATTGTAATGATGTAGTAAATGTATGTTTGTTGCATATTCCCTTATCTATTCTAACCTCCAGTAATCGAGGGGACGCCACTTGATCTGGGCTATCCCATCAGTAATATATAATTGTCATTTGTTTGACTTACAAATGAGGTTACAAGCAAATAATTGTTTCATTCAAACTATCAATTAGAGAAGAATTAAACCCTAAAAATAAATATGGTTAGAAATTCTGTATTTAAAGGAGAAGGAAAGGCTAAGTCACTTGGGGTGCCAAAATGTTAGGCTCCCCCAAGTGACTTAGATCACTTACCTTGTACCCTGGGCTGGTGCCCCTGTTAGGAGAAAACAGCACCAGCCCGGGGCACCTGTAGGAAGCGTTTCCTCCTTCCTTTTTCTTCTGCCGGCGAAATCCGTGGGCCGGCGCATGCGCAGTAGAGTGAAACGCGGACTTCTCTGTTCAAAGTTTGGCTTTTCACATTACTGCGCATGCGCGCGCAAGCGGAAAGGAAGGAGGAAGTGCTCGCTGCTACCCTAAGTCACTTGGGGGTGCCTAACATTTTGGCACCCCCAAGTGACTTAGCCTTTCCTTCTCCTTTAATATATTGAACTTTATCATCCTGAAATTTCAGAATGATTCAGGCCTTCAAAGTTTTATACAGGGGGCCACATCTTGGATTTTGTTAGAAGTGTCAGTGACACTCATGCTCAGTGTGCTTTGTGCAGCTGTTGAAACTAAACTTAGGGTTTGTCACAAATAATGAAGCAGAACATGAAGTTGGCTTGTAATATAAGCTTCAATTAGGGGTCCGATAATTACATTCTGATGCAATTTGCACTGGTTTCCTAAGGTAAAAGTGGCATGATTTAGTGAGCGTTTGAATTTGGGGAATGAACAAGGGATCAGAGTCAAATGTGACACCTAGACAGTGAACTTGCTGTATTGGGGTTATATTGTTGTTTTTCACACTGACAGAGATGTCAGGCAGAGAAATAGAGTTGGAAGGTGGGAAGATGACCAGTTCAGTTTTGTCCATGTTAATTTTAACAAGGGGGCATGAAGGAAATTGCCAGTTATTAGAAATTAGACAGTCAGTGACATGCTAAAAGTGAGGACAGGTCTAGAGAAGAGTGGTGGATATGAGTATCAAGTGCTTATATATAATAAAAAGCCAATAGAAAGCCAAATGAGTTGATTAACTGTCAAAGACCAGTGGTGTGACTATAGCAAGGGTCCCAGAACAGAGCCTTGAGGTACAACAACTGCAAGAGGGCGAAGAGAGGAGATGGGGGCTGTATGGGAGACACAAAAAAAAACTATTAAAAAGATAGGAGGAGATCCAAAATAGAGCAGTTTCTTAAATCCCCAGTAAGGATAGAATATAGAGCAAGAGAGGATGATTGACAGTGCCAAAAGCTGCAGGTAGGTCAAGCATACAACCTGGAAATATACAAACAGAAAAGTGCCTATAACTTCTTCAGGACTAAAGTTAATTGAACTCTGCCAATGTTGCTCTTGGGATGTGCTTTAAAATCTCCAGATGCAGCCCTTTCTACCCATGCACATACCTTCTTAATCATATAAGGGAAGTACATAATAAAGAACAAATGTCTGTCTAGTCTACTTTAACATTTCAGAACATTTGGGGCAGATGGATGAGTTACAGTACCATTGTATATGGGATGCCTGTGATGTTTGGTTTGTGTTTCTATGAACTGTAGTTACATTTTGTAAAAAACTGACATTTTGGTGCTTTCTTGTTTCCTATTTTGACACCCTTAATGTGATTATAAATAAAATGCAAGTTCAGCATTACAACAAGCAGGCTTTGTTGCTCTTTAGAACTGTAAATTAGCAGCATTTTATATATTATTCAGGACTATGTAAAATGTGAAAATTGTATAATATATTTACCATTGCTGCATTCTTTCACTATAGAGGTATAGGATCTATCATCTACAATCCTTGGAATCTGGGGTTTTCTGAATAAGGGTGCTTTCTCTAATTTGGACCACCATACATTAAGGTTGCTAAAAATAATTTAAACATTAAATAAACCCAACAGGATTGTTTTGCCACCAACATGGATTCATGTAGCGTAGTTACTAACATCAAGTACAAGGCACTGTTTTATTAGTACAGAAAAATGAAATCATATTTAAAAATTAGAATTATTTCCTTAAAATGGAGTCTATGGGAGATAGCCTTTCTGTAGTTTGGCGCTTTCTAGGTATCGGTTTTGAATATAAAATTTAAGAAGGCTCTGATTCAGCCATCTCCACTTGATTAGTATGAGCACTTATGGGACTGTAAACTGCCTGCCAGTGGGCACATGGAGTGGATTTGGGCCAGAGAATACTGATTGCATTCTCTGGACGAAATTTGCTCTATGCAAGCAGGTTACAGTCCTACAAATAAAGGGGGGTTGAAAACGCAATGTGTGCCACTAGCCCAAGACCAAAGCTACACATATATGCATTTCACTGCAAACAAACATGTAGAATAACAGAGCCCATTCCTTCCAATAGTGGAAGTTATAGACAGCACAGAACTGCCATACGCAGATAGGACACACATAAAAGCCACCTCAGGAAAACACATGAGAAACCACTCATGTGTAAGAGTTTTAAAGCTTATTCTAGATCACAGCCTGGGTGGAACTATAGGGCTAAAGGGATTCTGATAACGTATGGACCAACTGGAGCCCTGTGGGAAGGCCACGAAGGCAGAGCTTTTCCTTGTGTAGAGCAACTTGCGGGGTGGGCACAGCCCCCTATTGGTTCTTTCTCTTCTGCAAATGCGCACCTGCTTGTGTGTGTGCACGTGTCTGGCAAGGGTGGGGGCGGAAGGCTGGGTATATGAAAACCAGCCTAAGGGCACCTAGTTTTAAAATCCAGCCCTGCTGGTGGGCACAAAGATTTGACCTTCATGTGAAAGAAAATAATAAAAATGTACTATGAAGTGTGCGGTGAGGACTGAATTCATGAACTGTTGATAGGAGAGTGTTAATAGGGGGAATAGCCCCTAACGAAATTTTGAACTAGGGGCTGCTGGATTCTTGTAATGCCAAAGAATATAGCCAGTAACATACTGTATGTTCATTTGGGTCATATTTTTGTTGTAGAGCCCTAAATCATAGGCCTATCAGCCAGTGGCCCATTGATATAGGGCAGGGAAGAAGGAAGGAGGCCTTTCTAAAGCTTATAACACTCACTCCAAGTAGTGCCTTTGTAAATCAGATAGTTTAGTCTCAATTTCTTTCAGCTAAATAATTTGGTTATTTCGTTTTACTGTCCAGTTTAATCAGAATCCAATATGTAAAAGGATCCATCCATATTTTAGTAGTAACATTTGTGAACGTGATATGACTATTGACTTTTTAAATGGTATGCAGACTAAGGAATTTATGAAATAGGAAGTTTAACTGTTGACCATATAAACAAGTTTAATTTTTTTTCCCATACATTTACAGTGAGCTGGACAATCAGTCTATGTACAAGCAGCTATTGATTGCTATATAAATATCTGTGATCATTTATAAGCTCAGTAAAAAAAAAATCTATGTTTCAATGAAAGCACTGTATAATATCTGACTCTTGCTCAATCCTCAGTAGCATTAGGCATGTTTTTGTACTTGCCCTGATAGCTGCATGTGGAGACAATTTAAATGCACCATCAAATGTCTATGCAAACCTCTAGCAACAGGGTTTTTATTTGTATAATTGATAATATAGTAGTTTAAACTTGCACCAAACTGCAAAACCGAAAAACTCACCACAGCAACTCCAAAATGTGATTTTTCATAGAAAGTAAAAACTAACGTTTGTAAAGTATATAAATATATATACATTATAATATATATATATTTGGGCACAAACACTGTATAAAAAATCTGCTAACTTCTATGAACAAACTATTCCATATAAAGCACAGATGTCACAGAGCCAGCCCTCCAGCTTTAGAAAGCTGGCAATGGTTGCTGGGAATTGTAGTTTAGTCAGAGTTGACAGGCTGTAAACAATAAGTTTCCCTATCGAAAAATAAAAAAACAATAAGTTTCCCATCAACATTGTTGATAGTTAAATCTTACCTAGAAGTAAAATACTGCTGAGCAGAATCAAGAGAAGTTTGTAATCCATTACTGGACTGAGCTGCCAAGATATTTCACCTCAGTGTGCGAGCAGGACTGTATGTGGATTCCACACTACCCCTCTGTTAGGGTTGAGGGGAGGTGTACAGTGAGGTGGGGGAAGGACTGAAAGGGAGGGGGGTTGCATACTTGGGATGCAAGAGAGAACCCATTATGATTTCATTAGTTCTTTGGTGCAGGAATAGTAAAAAGAATTGTAAACCATGCTAGCGGTTGTGTGTGGCAGAGATTGTTTAAACAAGTCAGTATCTTTATTTATGTGGGCCTTAACATGTTTTATCTTTTATGTTTTTATCGCATCTCTTTCATAAGTCTTCCCCTTTAAATGGAAACCTTGTATGGGTGTAACTGCAGGGGGTGCATGTACCTGAGAGGCCCTTTGGGTTAAAGTTTAGGAACATGGGGGGCAATTTACAGTTATACATAAGTCAGTGGTTCTCAAACTGTGGTGCAGTTCTAGGGTTGCCACCATTCTTGAGCCACCTTAATGTTCTGTGAGGAGTGGGCAGTTTGGTCATGGGGCAAAGAATGGGCAAATCAGGGGTGAGGAATGGAGTGATAGTGGAGGGGCTGGAGCTGTAGGTGGTGGGGGCAGTGATGGAGCGCTTAAAAGGCTGGGTTGGGTAATGGAACAGTTCAGGAAGGGGAGAGAAGATAATTACAAATGTATAGGCAAGTTTTTGCCAGTAATTCTGTGATTATATTCCTGGAACTTTAGGATAGTGACCATTTTAACCATGTCTATATGCTGTTATGAGCAAAAGACGAGACAGATTAAATGTTGAGCCACAAAGGGAGGTCTGAACATAACTAAAAAATTACATTCTCTAGGATAAGTGGATAGAGGGCCTGAGATGAAAAGTTTTCCTATAGGCTTAAGCCCTAGGTTAAGTTTCTAGGGTAATAGTAAAAATACATAAAAAAATAAATGACTAGGTTAAGAAAGACAAAGAGACAATTTCTAGGGATCTAGTCTCAAGAATCAATGGTTTACTCAATAAATAACTGACACAATAAATGGGCTGCCCAAATGCATATATTTAGGGGCTGATTTACTTACCCACGAACGGGTCGAATGGAGTCCGATTGCGTTTTTTTCGTAATGATCGGTATTTTGCGATTTTTTCGTATGTTTTGCGATTTCTTCGGATTCTTTACGAATTTTTCGTTACCAATACGATTTTTGCGTAAAAACGCGAGTTTTCGTATCCATTCCGAAAGTTGCGTAAAAAGTTGCGCATTTTTCGTAGCGTTAAAACTTACGCGAAAAGTTGCGCATTTATTTGTAGCGTTAAGTTTTCAAGTCGGAACTTTTCCAATTCGGGTCGGATTCGTGGGTTAGTAAATCAGCCCCTTAGTGTGTGTGGCTCCATTACAATTTTATGAGATTCAGTTTGTCCAGACACTCAAGGTTCAGCTGAATCCTGAACCAAATCCTAAATTTGGTGCAACCCTAATTATTTAATTTCAGCACATTGCAAGTAGGTATATGGTAGGATTAAACTACTTTCAACAGGAACTAAGCACAAAATGTGTATATCTCAGTCTCTCACACCATTTTCAGTAGTTTCCTTGGAAACATTCTCTTATTGGATCACTCAGTAAATCTTGGTACAGTCTCAGAGATTACACTCCCTTCTGGCACATCAGTAACTTTGCAAGCTGGCTTTCAGCTTGTCCTCTGTTAAAAATGGCAGATAAGGCATTTCCTATGGGATTAGGTCAGTATGGGTAGCTGCATGCTACTTTGTTCTACAAATTAGAAGCTTGAGTATTTTGTGGGTAGGAAATCCCCAATAGTAAAGCTTTTTGGTCTTATTCCTATGCCAATCCGTATACATCTCAGTTGACTGCTGGGTAATTTGTCACCTAGAGCCTGTCTATAAACTAACCAATATTTTGATATGTGATCAATTATTAGGTTATACAGTGACATATTACTGCATGAGTCTGCATTTCTACAAAATAAATCATAATATGGCCTCCATGTTGATGGCTGGATTTTACTTATTTCAAGCTGCTGGTACACCATGCTGCTCACAGTTAGATATACTGACAGTGTCTCTGTGCAAGGCCAGTATTAGCTCTCATCCTCCTAATCACATGGAATAATATCATCACCACCATTTTTCCTTACTCTACATTTCTCTAACCTATATGCCTTAGTATTTTAGACCACACCAGTATTTATTAAAGAGGTGCAGAATCTGTAGCCAACGTCATTGATAAAACCAGGTATGGTCTAAAATCTCAAGGTATATAGGTATACATGTAGAGTCCCCGTTATCATATATTATAATCAGAGTATTACTCTTCCATCTACTCCAATCTTATATATTTCAGCGAAAGGACAATGTTTAGGAGAGACACATAGTGGCCTTATTATGATGCTGTGTAAAAATTATTTATGCTGGAAAAAGGGGTAAAAAAAACTGTGTGAACTAAATGACAAATGTATAAAGTTGTGTATTTTCTTTTCTGCCATCTGATTAATGCATCTGTACAGTCTCTTTATTTCTTTTCAGGACAGTACAGATCTGTGTAGCAACATAACTGAAATAACTTAAGTTAGATAGTCTTTTAAATATACAAGTATATAAGTATACATAAGAGCTATTCATATATCCTTATAAATGGTGCTTAGTGAATTAATTTTGTCACATGACTCCCTGCAACCTGTGTATTATAAAAAAATAAATTATGTCACTTTCTGACACTTTTTTTCTGTTCAGGTCCTCTCCTACTGATATGCCAGTCTTTCATCCAAAGCAATCCCTGGTTGCTATGGTAACTTGGACCCTAGCAACCCCAGCTGCTGAAACTCCAAACAGGAACTGAAATAACTAAAAAAAAATACAAATAATTAGGATGGGTCCCCTACCTCCTACTTTAAATAAATGGATAAAGCTGATAAACTCTCAACTGGAACTCTACAGGTTAACTTACTTACATAGGATGCCCACTAAAGTTTGAGAAAATTTGGAAGCCATGGCTGGAGTCTCCAGCAACTGTTGTCTAAAATACCATGATACACTCTCCATCTCCTACTCCCCCCTCCTCCTCCTTCTTCCTTCCCTCCTTCTATTTATACCCCTTGTTTAAAAAAAATGTTGACAAATAAATACAAATAATAAAAAATAAAGACCAATTGAAAGTTATCTGAGAATATTACAAAATGGAGCTGGCTACTGTTCCTATATAAACTATAGCAAAAATTTTAGACCAATTAGGAGGGGCTACAATGAGGCTGTGACCACAAAATACATATAGACAGAACCAAGAACCAAATGGTTTAAAATTTAGTGGAATTTTAGTGGAGCACAGCTTTCCTTTTTTACAGCTATCGGCAACAGCACTCTTTCCATAGGGGACACTGCTGTATTAAAACTCCTGAAAATATGTTCTATTTATACTATAGATTGATTTTACACACACACTTCCTATAACATATATACAAAATAACTAATATAGGAAACTTTATCATAGTAAATTTATTTTACAGCACATGCCCCAACATATCTTGCAGTGCTGTACAATAGATGTTGTATACATCAATCATAATGATTATATGCAAGTACTGACTGAAACAAGGGATAAAGCGAGCTCCCACTTATTAGAGTTTACATTCTAAAGAAGCCATGAGTTGACATGTGAGATGTAGGGAAAAGTATGTTGGGAAAATATGCAGAAGATTAAAAATGAGGCTTGCAGGAAAATATACACTGAGGTAGTAGAGGTGCTACTAATAAATATGTGAAAACTGAACATAAAAGGGTGGATGCTGAAAGCAGAGCACAATTGTGCCGTGTGTAGCATTTTTATTGTATGGTGTTTCATTGTAATGGATTCAAGCTGGTAAAATTGGGCTGACCAACCAAATAATAGGTTTTCATGTGAATAAGAGCTAAACTCCATGGGAGATTTTCATCATTTTTTGTGGGTCAGATTTTATCTGATATTGTCATGTAACAGCATGTAATACCACACAACACCACAAGATTTTGTACAGAATCTGATAAAAGTAGGAGTAGTAAAAGTTGGATAGTGTGTTTTGTTTCTGCATTTAAATCCGACAGTGCATTTGGGGAATTTGATAAAAGCCTTTAACAGAAAAAAAATGTGCACAGATAGGAATAAAAATTTGCAATTAGCGAAATTTTTTGCCAGGCATGGATTCGCTGCATATTTCCACGTTTCGTTATTGGCAGATTAATTTGTGGCACCATCAGATTTTATCTTGTCTAATGAAGATGCAGCATGCAGTGTCCCCTTCTGACAATCGTGTTGTGTAGGATGGCAAATCTTTCATGTAGTTTACACAGTGGTGATTCTGGGGCTGTTGCTGCCTGAGGCAGCAGCCCAATGCTGCCCCCTCTCTTCCGCAGAGTGTTAATGTACTCTCTAGCAGAGCCAAAGTTTTGGCTGTTAAATTTGCCCCTGGTAACTAGCTACTCACTGCCCCCTGAGGCAAGGTTCTCATCTTGCCTTATGGCAGTAGCAGCCCTGAGTTTACACATCACCCTAAGGAATAAGCCCACAAATCAGACTGACACAGATGCCATTTCCTGCTTGTCCGCGTGAGAATGCAAAGTCTCGCGTTTTCTTGCGTATATCGGCTACATGTGCCTGCACCCGAGCGTATCCCATTCATTCGGGTGCAGGCACAAGTAGCAGGCGTAGGGCTGAATTTTCGGCAATCGTTTATCCGCTTGCCGAAAATTTCAGCCCTACGCCTCGTGTGGCATTAGCCTTAGATGTGACTACTCTGAGACTTGTCTCTTGTCACTCCCACCTGCATCCTAATTAGGGTTGCCACCGGCCTTTCTATATTTTTATCTTTATTGCCCTATTAGCATTGGCATAAAGCATAATTTTTATTGACCAGCCCGGTAAAGTACAGGCCAGGTGGCAACCTTAATTGTAACCCTAATCGTACTTCCCACAATTAGGGAAAGAGCTCTATCTTTTTCCTCAGTTAATGGCAACAGATAACAAATATTACCCAAATGTTAAACTACTAAGCAACATTTAGAGACAAGCTCTCCAACTGAGCTCTAATACCTTACTGAAAAGAATTACTGTCTACTCAAAGCAGTTGACCAATTCCATGCAAACTGACACACCAAAATGCTGCTAAAAATCTCAGTTGGCACCACCCACTGTCCTGCTGGACCCAACTACCCACTACCTGACTGAACAGTTTGTTATCTTGGACAGCTAGGAAAAAAAATTCATGATGGTTGAGCATTCCACTGTAAAATACATAGCCACCTTTAAGTTTTTTCCAGCTATGCAGAGTGAGGCAAGCAGTATGGGATATTCTGCTTGTGCAAATGTGGGAGAGGTAATGCTTTCAATCTATCCTTCCTCTGCTGTGATTGTACTGGCATGTCTGGGGTAGATTTACACACTATACATTTTCTGCAGTGATCTTACTATCGTATCTTTGTAATTATGCTTAAAGGGAGATGCAAAGGGCCTAAACATGTTAGCACTGCTCCTATTTTGTTGAGGCAGCTGTGTACATACCTGATGAACATTTGAGATCAGAGCCGGAACTAGGGGTAGGCAGAAGAGGCAGCTTCCTAGGGCGCAATGATTGGGGGGCGCCAGGCAGGTGCCTCTCCTGCCTACCCTTAGTCCGTGCTCCTTTGTCTTTGCCCCGCCGCTTGTCATTACACGGTGGGGGCAATGACCCACAGCATCGCAAGTGTGCTTTTGGGGGGAGGGGGGATGTGCAGGGGTGAGGTGGCCGACTGGGTTGCCTAGGGCACCCGGTTGGCTTGGCCCGCCCATTTGAGATGAAGGTTTAGGTGCACCTTAACGTATGAGCTAATTGGTTCCTTTATAATCTGCCTGGTTACATTCATAAGCATTGTATTTTTTGCAGTTCTCCTTGAGTTTAATTAGATACCATATGCTGCATTTTCTGGCTTAGTCTGGCTTTCCATGCCTTTATAAATATACTGAAACTTGCTGTAGTAGATACATGATGCAGGAGAGCCATACATTCTAATGCCGCGACCCTTAAATACAGTTCCTCATGTTGTGGTGACCCCCAACCATAGAGGAGCGGTGTCTTGGTTCCTAAGACCATTAGAAATATGTGTTTTCCAATGGTCTTAGGCGACCCCTGTGAGAGGGTTGTTCGATCCCCAAAGGGGTCAAGACCCACAGGTTGAGAACCACTGCATACATACATTTTGCCAGTTCTAAATGATGAACCTTCTGAGCTCACCATTATATGCATTTAGAAGTTTTCACTCTTTTAAGAAAAATGTGGGGCACCAAAAGGTAATGTTAGCCTGGGAATAATGACTGGCTCAGCAGATAGGGTTGTCACGTGGTCAGTGTTTTACTGGCCTAGCCAGTAAAAATGATACTTGAGGCCAATGTTATTAAAAGGGAAGATAGCTAAATATATATAAAGGTCGGTATTATATTGCTGGCAACCTTAGGAACAGAGCACTAAGGGTATATTAGGGGTGTACATGGAATCAGATTAGATTGCATGCTGGTATCTAATCCCCAACACTATACCAGAGCTGGGACACAGCTATTGGCAAAATTCTCTATTAAGCACCGGCTCCCTGAACTACAAATCCCAAGATCCCCCAACAGGTTGGCCATGTGGGATGGAGCGAACCAGACCACACACAGTAGGAGGAGCAGAAGGGAGTGCTCGTTCATTTCGGACTCGTTCATGACATCAGCGCAGCCTTAATCCTGCCCAGAGCCCGGGAGAGACAGGGGAGGCGGCTGCAGCGCAGCGAGCACTCGGGCGCATCACAATGATGAAGGGAGCGAGTCTGTCGGGAAGCGGCGGCGGCGGCAATAAAAAGATCGCCCTGTCTCTGCTGGAAGCTGCCCGTTCCCGGTACGAGAGCCTGCAGATTTCTGATGATCTGTTTGGGGAGTCTGGAGATGACAGCAGCAGTGGGAACCCCTTCTATAGTACCTCGCCTGATTCACCCACCTCAGCCTCGGGCTGCTCCAGCGAGGATGAGGATGGCGGAGGAAGGAAGACGCCACATCCATTGGGCCAGTGCGAGGTTGGAGAGCTGGGCAGAAATGTGGGTGATGGCGATTTGGGCAATAGCACACCCCACGGCACGCCGAGGGTTAAGGGAAAAGAAGTGCAGCGGGACTGTACTGAGAGGGATACGGTCGGGGAGTCGCTGCTCCATAGAGAGAGAACAGTGACTTGCTGCGAGGAAGGGGATGCAGAGCAGCAAGTGCCCATAGACAACCTGAAGGAGGAGGAGGGCTGGTCCCACACCCTGCAGGATAGAGCCGCCCCCTATTTCAGCGACACCAGCGGTAAGAGACAGCGGAGGGGCTTCACTGTATTGCAATGGTGTAAATGTATTGCCCCAGCAGGACCGGTGAAACATGGGCACACTGTGAGGGCAACTGGAGCAGCGCACTGCGCTTATACCTCTCACTTGCGCCGCTTACTTACTGAATCAACCCGCTAATCTTCCGCTCATCCTATTAATCTCACTTCACCTCTAACAAGGCTGCCCCGCCCTCCCAGCCCACTAGGCCGGGTTAGTGGGTTATATTAGTCCAATAGCTGGAGGGAGAGAGGTTAGAGAAATCTCACCTACTGTCTGTCTCTTTTATTTTCCGAAACCTGCTGTCTCCTAGCAGTAGCCGCACAGCCTGACTTCCACGGATTAGTGGTAACGTGCTGTGAAATAGATGCTGTGGAGAAATATTTAACATTAAGCATAGGATGCGCCATAACCAAACTCACCTTGAAATCTATAATCCTTTATTTTGGGGTGATTGTACCTGCCAGGGCCGTGTGAGGCTACTGCACATCGTACCTCAGGACAGCTGCCCACAATTTTCAGGGCCAGTCCCTGGCATTAAATCTCAGTCAGTGGAAAATCTTCTCTCAGCAAATGAATGCAGAACTATTTTATTCCTCTCATGAGGAACATCACTTCTAAGTATCTTCTGGCACTCAGTATATTATATGGTAGGATAGGAGAACTAAAACACAATTAGTGCTACAAACATGCCACTTAAATCTATCTCTCTGCTAACCAACCATCTATCTGTCATCATTGCTTAGAGCATCCCAATCCTCTGTATAGCAGCTATTGGATCTTTACAGAGGAAACTTGCCCACCCAGTGCTAGTATGACTTAAGGGCAGTAATTCCCTGAATGTACGCGTAGCCTTCCCTCCATATGGTCCCAGAGCAATGACTGGTTGGGGGGGAAGGCACTAGGGCACAACTTCAGCGAAATCTGATGCTACTAGTTACCCTCTTAGATACTATTGAAAGTGTGGCCCAAGGCAGGGGCGTTCTGATGAATTTAAGCCTTAAAGGGGAAGGAAAGGCTAAGTCACTTGGGGGTGCTAAAATGTTAAGCACCCCCAAGTGACTTGAATCGCTTACCTCGTACCCCGAGCTGGTGCCCCTGTTAGGAGAAAACCGCACCAGCCCGGGGCACCTGGGGCGATGCGCTTCCACCTTCCCTAAGCCTTGACTGAGAGTCAGGCGCATACGCAATAGAGTGAAAAAGCCGACTTCTCTGTTAAAGTTCAGCTTTTCACTCTACTGCGCATGCGCGCGGGGCGAAGGAGGAAGCGATCGCTGCTACCCCGGGCTGGTGCTGTTCTCTCTGTACAGGGGCACCAGCCCGGGGTAAATGGTAAGCGATTGGGGGTGCCTAACATTTTGGCACCCCCAAGTGACTTAGCTTTTCCTTCTCCTTTAAAGTGGCCATACATGAGCTTCAGCTGCCGATATCTGGCCGTGTATGGCCATCTTTAGGCAAATGCTGCACTCATTTCTGCATTTTAAAGGGAATCTATTACCCAGACATATAAAGCTGTATAATAACAGTCCTTTTTAAATTAAACATGAAACCCAAATTCCTTTTTTTAGTAACACATCCATACCCATTATAAAGGCATTTAAAAATCCTGGATATCAATCATATATTGCTTGCCCCACCTCTAGAGGCATGGCAGACAATAACTTTAACTTTGCATTCATCACTTCCTAGCAGGGCTGCCATCAGAAATCACGGGGCCCCGAACAACCAAATTATCAGGGCCCCCCAGAGGCCTAATGGTTAAAAACCAGAACACATATTGGTGGCCAGGGGAACCATGTAACCAATTAGAGCGAGACGTGGCAACAGCAGTACTAATGGTTATGGCACAAGAGGAGACTGGGGGAACTCTTCACAATGTGGGCGACAAATCTCACGAAAACATCTCTCCCTTCTTACACATTTTTCAGCAATTATGCTGAATTGCCACAAGTAAGGTGTTTTATATGCTGTGATGTGTATGTTAGTGAAGGGAGTGGTATTTTCAGAAGATCTGTTGCTCTATGGAAATTACAATAACTTAACAGGTTGGTTTTAAAAATGAAAGGGAATTGATTTTTTTTAACATACTGAAGCCAGCAGAGATGTCTATGCCTATTAAATTATCCAATATGTATTAAAAGGTAAGGGGCAGCAATCTGTAAGGAATTAAGAATAACAGGACAGGGTCCACTGCAGTTTCCCTCTCTGTAACCTCCTGACATTATATGCAGCTTGATGTGTACATTTGCATGAAATGGTTTTATTTTTAATTTAAGAAACCCCAATATAAACATTGCTTGACTAAAAAATGCACAGTATTTTAAGTTACTACTTTCCAATAGAGGTTTATCAGAAGCAGAAGCCGAGTTCTTTGTCCAAATTTCACCCACACCCTCAACTCTGCTACCTTTCCTCACTTCTTTGGCTTTCTATACATACTCTTCCTTTCTGTTCCTCCCAATCTCTTCACTCTCCCATTTAACATATTATCCTGCTCAAAACTTTCTTACCTCTGCCTTGTTTTTCCATCTTTTTCTCTATGGGGGAGAGCTGGGCCAATCCGGGTTGGGGGAAGGCTTTAGGTGCTGACAGCAAGGGGCCCGGCTAATATAAGTAAGAGCTGCACTGCCGGGCCCCCCTTAAGATCCAAAACTCACCGGTGCCGGGACAATTGTCCCCCCTTTACCCCCCTGATGGCGGCCCTGCTTCCTAGATGTCACTGCACTCCTCACTTCCCCCTCCCTCCTCGCCATCTAAATGTGTAACCAGTGCAAGGGCATGGGCATCTGGCCCTACATTCTATCACATAAGCAAGATTTTGGCATGATGAAAAGCTTCTTTTAATAACAGTGTCCACAAAATGGGGCTTGCCGGCTTGTTGTGATGGTGTAATTCCAAGACTGAAGGAAACAAGATTTATATTATTTATATAGTGTAAGTGAAGTTTATTTTGCTCAACTAACATGGTAGAAATACATTTAGAATTATTATTATGACAAGTCCCCTTTAAGGTGATAACCAAGTTATCAATTGGAAGTCTATGGCAAGCAGTTCACAACAAGAAGGTGCAAATAGTGGTAACTAAAGTGCCCAGTGTGTCCAAGTCCTTATCTAATGCAGTAAAGATGCAGCACTTCCATCAGTAATCATGGTGCCCCATACTTCTAAGTTAGCAGTATGCGTCATAACCCATCAGGTGATGGGGCTTGTCAACATGTAAAATGGAGCTTCAGTGAAAAAGAAATATGTCCCCCGCATGAAAAGCCACACTTCTGATCCACTCTAACCACTCCCAATTATAGCAGAATTTCATGCACATTTTACCCAAACTATGCCCATCTCCCAAAAGTCATTCACTTTTCATCACTCACAAGTCACACTTTAATTTTGGGGCCCTTGACAACAGTACCCCTTGATGGCGACCCTGTAAAGATGTGTTAAAAGGTTACTATCATATATTAATATCAATATATATGTGTTAATTTTGGAGTATGTTCCTTTACAGATTCATGCGTATAAAGGGCATAATAACACAGAAATAATAGTAGTGCCACAGCTTGGTATCACTACATATAAATCATCATTTAGAAATGGGTAGACATGTCATATACTAATTCTGCTCATTAAATGTCTGAAATAATGTGCACAAGGCAGAGGAATCTGAATGTAGAATACAGAATGATTATTCACTGTCACAGACAAGAGAGGAAAGGGATACGGTCATGCTGGCATAATTACTAAAGGGCAAATTGCCAAAAAGAGGTTCATTCATTGGACACAGGAATGAAGTCTTTTATTTACATACAGGTTTCATTTGTTGATTTTAGTAAAACAAACATTAACAAAATATATAGACACACCTTAGCAGGAATTCCAAGGAACATAAGTGCAATTTGCTCTTTTACTTGCTATGCCGCTTTTCTAGTTCCTGATACATTCCTTTTGGCTTAATTTTAAGGATACTGAAAATGAAAAACTACTAGGGGTTGCCATTTGATCTGGCACTTCCCAAATGGCCAAAAACACTTAACCTCTTACAGATCAACATCTTCCCTGAATAAATCTGAGTAATTATTGCCCATGCCCATGGCTCACCCAACCACAATGCAGCTGCATTCTGATATACCCTAGCCAGGGTTATAAATACAGGTGGCTCCCACAATATTTGGGAGGGTTGACAGGTCTTCTGTTTTCCTGTGCTTTGATGTACCTCTTCTACTGAAGGTATTCTGATAGGAAGCACAGTTCAACCTGTTTTCTTGCTCCCAGGTGTCCTTTGCAGGGGCAAATAGTGTACTATGCCGATGCCCTCCTGAAGTTACCACAAGGAACACTTAGGAGCAGAATAAAATGGTGCTGCACTCCCCTTATATTTAATTACATTTACAGGTATGCGACCTGTTATCCAAAATGCTTGGGACCTGGGGTTTTCCAGATAGGGGATCTTTCTGTAATTTTGATCTTCATAACTTAAATCTGCTAAAAATCATTTAAATATTAAATAAACCCAATAGGATTGTTTTGCCTCCAATAAGGATTCATTATATCTTAGTTAGGATCAAGTTTTATTATTACAGAGAAAAAGGAAATAATTTTTTAAAATTAGAATTATTTGCTTATAATGGTGTCTATGGGAGATGGCCTTTCCGTAATTCGGAACTTTCTGCATAACGGGTTTCCAGATAAGGGATCCCATACCTGTTTACAATGTCTGTTGTTTCTTCAGGTGTGATGTGTAGAGTAATTTGTTCTTAAGGGTATTTCCCCTTAAAATTCTCAAGGTTTATTTGCACTCCTTTGGTTAATATTTAGGGTTGCAGGGATTAGATTGGATTTAGAGTTATCCAGGCTGGTCGTTGCATGTTATTTTGTGTGTGTGACAGCCAAACAATCACAGGTTTGGCTCACTAATCTCCCTTTGCCTTTCTGTTCTCGCATGTGACAGTGGCAGTTGTATAAATGTGTACATAGAGGACTTTGATTTTAGTTTCTTTGGTATTTCCCTGAAGTTCTTCTTTAGAGTCCTCCATTACCACTTAACTTGTTATATAGTTCCAGTTTTGGGCTAGAACTCTCTCGTCCCCTGCCTGTCTCTGTATTCTTTCTATGGCACAGTTCTACTGAGCTGCTTCCCACAGCTCCTTATCAAGTTTTATTATTATTATTAACATTTATTTATAAAGCGCCAAAATATTCCGCAGTGCTATACAATAAGTTTGTTTACTTAAGTCACAGCTCACATGCACCCTCCTATCTGTCTTCCACATTTGTCCAGGTCTACCCTCCTACACTTAATTTTATTGTTGTGCAGTGCATATACAGGACATAGAGTGTATGCGCATATATAGCACCTTGCGGCCAGGATGGTACACTCTGCATTTACAATACCTGCGGCTTGGAAAAGAAGGGGTTGTGCCTGAGGAAACAAATCCCAAAAGATAGTTTGAAATGCCCTTCACAGTAGCTCTGTGTCACAAGACTTATAAAAATAGGATATGGTTATTCTGGCCTTAAGATGACTAAAGGCTAACCATAATAATAGATAATTGCCATCTTTAACAATTTTCATCTGCCTTACTGATTGTGGGTGCTAGGTGTTTTTCAGCAAAGGGCTACAGGTTGGGCAATACTGGGCACAGTTTACCTGGTATCCCCATTCTTTCCTACAAAAGGTTTTCTTTAAGATCTAGGTCAGTACAGGGCCAAGAGCAGCACCCATAGTTGCAACCCTGTGGAGAGGGCTGTGCTTACAGGTATCTGTAAGGTATCTGTTTATGCTAAGACATAAACATTTGGAACATTAGAGACCTCACACTGAAATTTGCCCTTATTTTCAAGCTTGTATTTATTAGGGAAAAGTAAAAATAATATACAAATCTGTGGGAAATCATTGTTTACTGAATAGCCACACAGAGCCAGTGTTGTGAAATAATGGCACTTGCAGTTGTTTGTCCTGCTAATTGCATGTTTATTAGTATTTTCCATCCATCAGCAAAGGTCCAGCTTTCCCGACATCGATTTCAAATAGCTGGAGGGTTATTTGTAAGACATACCTTTCCTGTCTTGCATGATACCCTCATTTTTGCAACTTCAAGGTAGTTAAGGCAGAAAAGTAGATCAATTTGTTTGCCAAATAAGTCATTTTGCCATATTTAGGGGCCTGTAAAATTATTTTGTGAGGCACAGTAACATCTAATTGTTAAACTGTTAGATTTATTGTCACAAATTTAGCCACAAATTATTCATTTAGGGATATTATTAACACTTGTTAATATACTGGTTTTGTGACTACAGGGTAACACTTTTGAAATAAAAAATAACAAAAGTGGTATAAAGGTGATACCTTTGAGTAACTAAGATAATCATAGCAAGCTTGCAGAACATTTTAGTTCTTTTTTCAAGCTGAATGTGACCATATCTGGTACCTTTCAAAATGCATCGATCCTGAGCGCTAGAAAAGTCTTTTAGCTATGGTATCCTATTGATAATTACGACAAATCCAAGATGGTTTGAGTCCGTTGGATTGTCTGTTTGTACTGTTGGTACCAAAGTGGACAGAATATTAGACAGAACTCTGTGCAAATAAATAATTTTCTAGAAAACCTGTTTTTAAATTCTGCAAAACAAATAGTTTGGGCTATATGAGTATTTTTGGGGCTGCCACAAATGATTAATATACTGACAGGACAAGTGATAGCTGAAACTTAAGCACAATTTAATTAATTTAATCACAACCAGAGGTGTCAAAATACACTTAATTGTTGGTATGAAAATCATTAGCACTCTAGAGGTTAATGAACAGTTTTCATTCTCAAATTAAAGACCTTTTAATTCTTTAAACCAATTACAAGCCTTTCATTAGCTGCCGGTACTTTCCTTTTGTACTAGGTATAGGGGAAATATATTCAGTAACCATTGTTGTTATCTCTGTGCAAGCTGAGGGCATGTTCCTCTCTTTATCCAATTGTATTTTCCATCATGTCTGTCACTAAGCCTTTTGCTAAATACCCAAACTATTATCTGCAAAAGATTGTTGTACAATTAACAAGTTACACTCGGATACAAAACGTTTCTTAACACGACTGGAATCAGTGAAAATCTGGGAGAATGGGTGGTATCTGGTAACAACTGATATCTCCTTGTTGTACACTAGCATTTCTTTGGAGCTGGTTATTGAGACGGTTAGGTATTTTTTTAATGTTAAAGTCACACGGTTCCTCCATGCCAGTTTTTGAATGATTTGTTAAATTTTGTGTTGTGCCGGAATGCCTTTAGATTTAACAGAACATTATACCTGAAGGTCAAATGAACCTCAGTAGGAAGCCCCATTGCACCATCATATGCAAATGTATTTCTTGAAGAAATGGTGGTTTTTCCATGTGAAATTTTTAAATCTAGTTCTGCCTGTTGTTGGCGCTATAGACAATATTTTTATGGTGTGATGAGGCTCCCATGAGGAGCTTCTGAACTTTGCAGTTTTTCTCAATACTGTGGCTCCAAAACTTATGTGTTTAACATTGAGTGTCATTTGCAAAGAATTTTTTTTTTTAAATGTTTTGGTAAAGGTTTGTAACAACAAAATTGAAACAACAGTTTATAGGAAAAGTACAGACAGAAACATCAAACTGCAAAATTCTAACTATCACCACCGTGCTTTTATAAAAAGTACCTGTATCTCAGTATATGAGGGTCTTTAGGATTGGTTCCAGACCAGAAGAAATAGAGAGACAGATTGATATAATTACATACATTTTTACAAAGGGAGTATAGCCAGAATCTTGAATGAAGCTTTGGATATTGCTAGAAATAGAATGTAGCAACCTCGAGTAAAAAAGAAGGGGACTGTGACTCCTTTTATACAATCCTTTACTCCAGTGTCTTGTAAAAAAAATCCATTGCAAATAATTGGAACATTGTGGCCTTGGATTCAACCTTGGGAGAGGAAGTAAAAAAGGTACCATTGTGTGTGTGTATAAAAAGACTTATTGGGGAAAATGTTAGGAAATGTCGATGTATATATTATATAGGTAAGACAAATTGTATGTTTTAAACCAGATACGGAGAATACTGATCTCATATAAAATTACAATTCATCGATTTTCAAAAGGGAAGAGAGAAGGAGATGAATATTGACTGACAGTTCATTGCACAGAGATGCTTCATCAAGTCTGTAAATTACATACAATGGTCATTGATTAGGTTCCTAGGTGACAACAAGGTGGTGACAGAGATAAACTCCTTCTGCAAAGGGAGTGTTTTAAGGGCTGTGGCACACGGGGAGATTAGTCGCCCGCGACAAATCTTCCTGTTCGCGGGCGACTAATCTCCACAAATTGCCATCCCACCGGTCAAAATATAAGTCGCCGGTGGGATGGCACACGCTGCACAGACGATTTCGGCAAATCGGCGAAGTTACCTCGCGAGGCATTGTCGGCAATTTGATGAAATCGCCTGCGCCGCGTGTGCCATCCCACCGGCGACTTACATTTTCACCGGTGGGATGGTAGTTCGGGGAGATTAGTCGCGGGCGACTAATCTCCCTGTGTGCCAGAGCCCTTAAATATTAAAAGTTAAACGCTGAAAAAACACTTGGATTAAATACCTATTTGTCCTGTGGGTGCTTTTTACATGAACATTATAGATATATAGATAAAGGGTTAATTTCTGTGAGGTTAATTAGATGAAATAAACTTAATCTAAAAATAAAAATTAAAAATAAAATTAATCCTGAGTGCATTGGAGTTGTCACAAAGATGTACAAAATACAAGAAAGGAAGTCACTCACGATTCAGTAGGTGCAAAAAACTGCCTCCATGAAGGTTTATTGGAGTAATTAGTGAGAAGGATACAGAAGTTTCGGGAACCTCTCGTTCCCTTTTTCAATGTAGCATTCCCTAACACCCACCCCAGGTGAACAAAATTTAAACTCCAAGGTAGGTGTCCACGATCATACGAAATCTCGCAAGATCTCGGGCAGTTAGTGATATCAGTCATAGGTCACGTGATAAGGATGGCAGACAGAGCCACGATCTGGTTACCAAGGCAACATCTAAGCGTTATACAGTGCACAATTATTACAATGTTATAGACGAGGCAGATTTGTAAAGATTAACCAAACTATATATACAGTACATCATATACAATTGTTACTGCGCCTAACATATGCTGGGAATACACATAAAAATCAAATGGAAACTCACCAGTCAGCAGGACCCACAATAAAACCTATAGAAACCAATGAAATTCTATTCTCTCATTTAAACCTGCGGGGGAGACTGTGTCTAACAGGAAAGTCCAACGTGCCTCATGTTGCAACAAAATATGGTCTAGATCGCCCCCTCTTTTAGGTCTATTGACCTGTTCTAACACTTGAAATCTTAGTTGTGCAGCATTATGTCCCTTCTCCACATAATGCTTAGCTACAGGAGTGTTGGGTTTATTGGCAATGTTTGATTTATGCTGCCCAATTCTGTCTTTTACAGATTGGATAGTTTTGCCAACAAATCCAAGCCCACACGGGCATTTCAAAAAGTACACCACGAACTTGCTAAAGAAAGAGTGGTACCCCCTAATCTTTACTGGGGCCCCAGCTCTAGGATGCTTACATTGATCACCCCGATGATGCTCTGACATTGAGAACAGTTTAAACATAAAAATGTACCATTTACAGGTTTGGAAAGGAACATCTGTTTCGTTAATGGCTCTTTGCCCATGGCATGTACCAGTTTATAGCACAAATTATTTTGTCTTTTGTAAGCAAACATTGGCCTTTCAGAAAAGAGTTCCAATTTGCGGATCATCCTGAAAGATGTGCCAATTTTTTAAGATAATGTTTTTATATTTATATGATTTGATTCAGACCAATATGTATGTACAAAGGCAATGAGAGAATAGAACTTTATTGGTTTCTATAGATTTTATTGTGGGTCCTGCAGACTGGTGAGTTTCCATTTGATTTTTATGTGTATTCTCAGCTTGTTAGGCCCTATGTGGGTGCAGTAACAATTGTATATGATGTATTTCTTGTTTGGTTTATCTTTATTTGTTTTTTCACAAATCTGCCTCGTGTATAACATTGTAATAATTGTGCACTGTATAACACTTGCCTTGGTAGCCAGGTCGGGGCTCTGTCTGCCATCCTTATCATGTGATCTATGACTGATATCACTAACAGCCTGAGATCTCGCGAGATTTTGTATGGTCGGGGACACACACCTTGGAGTTTAGATTTTTTTCACTTGGGGTTGGTGTTAGGGAATGCTACACTGAAAAAGGGAACGAGAGGTTCCCGAAAAGTCTATATCTTTCTCACTGATTACTCCAATAAACCTTCATGGAGGCAGTTTTTTGCACCTACTGAATCATGAGTGACTTCCTTTTTTGTATTTTGCACTTAATATGTCTATAGCCGGAAGCCACGGCTTTTAGGAATACGCACTCCAAGTTAACTTTACTATAGACTCTATCTTGGATAGCACAACCGATTTCTTCTTTTTGTCACAAAGGTGGCATGTTCAGCTACTTCTGAAGGCACACAGAGCAGAACCGAGGTCGGCCTGAAAAAACATGAAAGCGGACGTTTTCCAGGCTAACCTCTGATCTGCTCCGCTCTGTGTGCCCACACGGGAGGTTGCTGCGGTTCTTAATGCTGGCACATGGAGGAGCTTGGGCAAGTCGATTTGCTTCTCTCAGCCTGGCCGAAAAATGGAGGGCTTAGAGATGTGCATATATGCACACCGTGTCCCTCGCCCTAAGGGTTCTAGGCCACAGCCCTTTCCCTATGAATATAACCTAGCTAGATTCTTGAAAAGAAGTTATTACTATGGTGTCTGTTGAGTAACGGTAAACTACACAGGGATTTTGATCAAATTTTGTGGGTGAAATTTTATCTCATGCAACAGCACAAGATTTTGTTGTTCTGGTGTAAGGTTTCTAGAGCATCTATCGGTCATAGAATGAAATGATTATAGATCAACTATAGCTAAGCATGTAGGGAATAAACATAGTAATAGGGCCATTGTTACATTTCAAATTATTTACAAGCCAGAATATAATATCAGAAAAGGCTTTTAGAGAGGGAAGCTTATTGGATTAATTACCTTAAGACAATCGTTTTTATGGGAGGTATTTACGTGGGTTTAAATTTCTGTTGGGTTTGATAACCATATTGCTTTTGAAAAAGTGGCTGGTAGCCACTTCAGATCTGTATAATGATTTACTTGATGGTGTCTACATTTAGCCTGCTTCTGCAACATGAAGGCCCATTACATCCACTAAATTCTGGACATGACTCGTATAAACAATCTGAGAGTTCCAACTGCCAGCTCCAGCTTCCCTCCCCCCCATGTACAGTATACATGCAGTTAGGGTTGGGGTGTATTTTGTGGCAGTGCTCTGCTGTAAATGCAGTTACCCATAGAGGTCGGGATGGGAAGACTGTGATGGATTTGAACTTTTATCGTGGTAGCCAGCCACATGTCCATAGCTGTACATTAACAGTGAAATACAAAAAGTAGTTGAATAATATGGAAACCCAATTAATGCCCACTTTATAATGTTAATACTAATTGGCATTTGCATCTAATTAGCTACTGGCAGAAATACAGAAAATCTGGCACTGCTTCCAATTAAAGTTTCATTCTGCCTTATCTTCTATTATAATATTTTTGTAACTAAAGAGAAGGAAGAGTGGTGCTTGTCAGAATAAATGTGGGTTGTAAGAATGCCCATATGGTGCCCATGTGATACCATTTGTTTCGAGAACAAAATGTACTTGTAATATTATGTCATTATAATTTATTTGGCTGTTCTTGTGAACATGTTATTGTTATGAGGCATGGATTAAAAAGCTTGTATCTTGTAATGCTTTGGAATGTTCATAAACCTATCAGGAAACAGTCGGTAATCCCGCTTTTGGGTAAACCAGCTTGAACTGTAGGCAGTGACAGTATCCCTTAAAGGTGCAACCCAGTTTATTGAAAATATATGTGCTAAAAGGTTTTATTTGCACCTCTTCACACTTATCTATGAACAATTTTTAAAGGGGAAATGTCACCCTAAGAACTAATTCTAAATCTGTTTTTATCATTTTAGTTGAGCAAAATAAACTTTACTTTCATTATAGAAATTATTTAAATTTTGTTCCCTTCAGTCATTGAATTCAAAATCACAACAAGCAGGCAGACACCATTTGTGGACACTATTATCAGGACAAGCTTTGCATTATACCAAAATCTGCTCTGTGCGCCATAATAGGGTGCTGTTGCACATGCACAGGATACACAATTGTAGGCCGCGAGGAGGACAAGTAAATGTAAGGGATGCAGTAACATCTATGAAGTACTGAATGGAAAGTGAAAGTAATTACTGCCCCTCCTCTATGCTGAGGCATGGAGGTGGGCAGGCAATATATGATTGACAGCTCTGGTTTTTAAATGTTTTTAATGTGTATGGATGTTTTAATTAAAAAAAGGTCAATTTGCAAAATACTTTTATTATACAGCGTTTTATATGTTAGTGACAGGTCACCTTTAATGCAACTGTACTTCATATTGTGTACATAAGAAGCACTATATAAATAAAAATATACATACATACATTAAAGGAACTTGCATCCAAACATGGTCTGTACCGTTATCTTAGTTGACAAATGCTTTTTCTTCAACCCCGCCTCCTCTAAAATAGAGACTTTTACCCCTATATGTAATACAAGACATATAGTTTGCCCAGGTGCAGCAACCCATAGACCCATAGCAGCCAATTGTCATATTTTGGTTTTCAGAATAATTCATCCCATACCCGTTACTTAACAGTAATCATAGTTATAGGTTTTATATATAAAGTCAAGCTGTGTGTCCGCACTCTAAACCAGTTTAACAGATGGGTGCTGAAGTCAAAATATGTAAAGGTATATATAATTTTTTTTTTTTTTTTTAAATGTTATGTTCATTCCCTGCCACATAGCTGTCTGGTGATAGACTGTCACAGTCTTAATTCTCTGGCTGTGGAACTCAGTGTGCAGTTTTCTGAAAGGGTTGAACTTGGTGTACATAGTCAATTTTGTAAACTTATCTTACAATACAGCTGTATGTTTTAAATAAAAGATATGTGTAATTAGAATTAATACTACTTTTGTCTGTTTTTTAAAGGGCCAACACGTAATATGCCACCCACATCCAGTGTAATGGATTTCTTTCAACTATTTGTCCCTGACAATGTTATAAAGAACATGGTGACACAAACGAACATGTATGCCAAGAAATACCAAGAAAAGTTTGGAAGTGATGATGCCTGGACAGATGTTACACTGGCGGAAATGAAATATTTTTTGGGCTACATGATATCAACTAGCACTCACCATTGTGAGTCAGTACTCAGCATATGGAGTGGGGGGTTTTACAGTAACAGAAGCATTGCTCTCATTATGACACAACCAAGGTTTGAAAAAATTCTAAAATATTTCCATATTGTGGCCTTTCGGTCCAGTCAGACAACTCATGGCCTTTACAAGATTCAGCCTTTTCTTGACTCTCTTCAGAATTGTTTTGACTCATGCTTCAAGCCTTCACAAACCCAGGTAAGCTTCTGTAATCTTGTTACACATCTGTTTTGAATAGGGGCCCTGGTTAATTTTTGTAAAAGACAGAATGGCTCATTTATGAACAGAAGGGTAAGTGCAAATTGCTAGTTTCAACACAAAATTCAGTGTGCATTTTTATTTCACACATCCAGTTTTCACTAAAGAACTATGTACAAGTGCACACACTGAGGCAAGGGAACCATGGAATTGTTTTTGGTCTGGACCTGTTAATAATCATAGACAGAGAGAGAAGGAGTGCTCAGAAAGCAAAAGAGGATGGAGCTTCACACTAGACAAGGAACTATCAAAAAGAGCAGTAGTTAAACTGACTAGAATAGAGAAATAAAATAAATCTGGATGCAGGGTGAAAGGTTTGTTATTCTTTATTGGGTTTAGATACACTAGAAAAATTATAAAATACAGAGTGTGAGAGAGAGAAATGGATAACAAACAAGAAGTATTGTAAGAAAATGATCTAGTTTCACCTGTTCTTTCATTTCTAACATATGTTTTCTATGGAAAAAAAAACTGATCAGTAAAAGCTTGCTTAATCTAAAGGAAAGAAGAATGTTTTTGGGAAGGTAAAAGGTGTCTTTTGGTTGTACATATATTCTGTTCTTTTGCTACTGTGTGTATGAGTCTATAAGTTAATGGATTTTTTTCACTGGGGGCAGTGCAATCTTTTATTAGACTGGAATACTGTGCAAATGTACTATAGAAGAATTGCGCTGCTCCGAGCCTAGCAAAGAGCAAAGACATTTAAGATGTAGGTTTTCCACATTACACATTTCAGTAGTTTATTTAAGTCATAACAGGATTCTGGGAAGAAATTCCTTAAGGCTCCAAGAAAAGTCCCATTTACATGGGCTTTGTCCCATTTACATGGGTTTATCCTATAGGCTAAAGTAGTTTATTTAACAAACCTTTTTATGTTCTTTTCTGATCTACAAAATTCAGCAAGTGTTATAACCGTGCAGAAATGCGTTGTGTTGATGTGTTTCCTGCAGAGCCTGTGTTACCTTCTTTTCACTTAGAAAATCAGCAAAATATGTAATTTGTTCAAACTTTTGAACATGCCCATAGGTTCTACTGGCCAACAGTAGTTTTAACATTGCATCATTTTTGTTTAGCAACTTTAGCTCTCTGAACTTGAGTACAGACAGAGGTGTATTTACCACATAGACACTCAAGGGCCTGTGCCTAGGACAGCAGCTTTAAGGGGGCGGCTATGAGATGCCTATATGGTAAACAAAGCATTGACAAAAAAATAAAATAGCCTCTTCCACTGCCACCTGATACTTTCCTAGGAAATCTGCAGGAGGTGGATAGTAGGGGATTACTTTTTGTGGTGGAAGTGATTGCACAGGCACATTGCGTCACTCCCTCTGACATCATTGCACATGCCCCAAAGAGCGCACAGAGATCCTGTGCCTAGGGCAGCACTGGACCAAAATACAAGCCTGAGTACAAGTATGGGATCTGGAAACCCTTTACTAAGAATGCTCTGAAATTATGGGGCCATCTCACATAGATTCCATTGTACTCAAATAATCCAATTTTTTTTTTTTTTTAAATAAAATCCCCAAAATGTTTTTTATATAATCCCAGCTAAGATATAATTAATCCTTACTGGAGGCAATGTTCAAATGACTTTTTAGTAGACTTTTTAGTATGGACATTGAAATTACAGAAAGATCCCTTATCCAGATCCCTAGCATTCTTGATAATAGATTCCTTACTTGTAGTCAAAAATCACCTCCACTGTTAGCATTTACATGTTATTCAGAGTCTGTGCCTTCTAGTGACCTCGTTTTAATACAAAATGGTAGAATGCTGCCCTGGCTTTACCAAGCAATACATTTTTAACTAGGCATAACTGGGGATATTTGTTTAAGGAATCACCATACAGAATATGTATATGTTTACTAAATGTATGAGGGCATTGGGTACTGGCAGAAGTGGAGACATTGCTTTTTTATTTATGAGAATGTAGAATTTATTCATTCAAGATTTAATGTCATTCTCTAGGTGCTGCATGAGCCTTTAATTGATGAAGACCCAGTGTTCATTGCTACCTGCACAGAACGAGAGCTGCGCAAAAGGAAAAAGAGAAAATTTAGTGTTTGGGTCAGACAGTGCTCATCTACTGGTTTCATTTGCCAGGTACATGTCACATACAACAGCAAGTAAAAGAAACTGGCATATAGTATCATACTGTGATTTTTCTGGCAAGATTATTTAGTAATGTGGAGATGCATGCAAACCTTTGCATTTTCAGAGACATACAGTATGCAAACACTCTGTCAGAGTGGTATAAAACAGAAATGACACTGTAAAGATATTAAGACATACCCAAACCTTACACAACGAGATTTAAGAACCTTGCTTTCTGAATAAAGTACATAAACAATATTTTGCTTTCATAGATACCCAAGCAGATACTGTGCAGTGTTAAAACAGACAATACATAAAAACTTAGTGGGCTCACAGACTGTGAATTGTGCACTTACTGTATTCATAAAAGCATATATCAACCTTGCACTCTAATAGTAAATTATCAGTAAATTATTTTTTTCAAAGCCATTCGCATTTACTGGAACACTATAAATTGTTTTCTGATAGTGGATAGTGTCCTTTAACCTAACACTCTAGCTTTGCAGAACAAGAGAAAGAAAAGACAGTTATGGAAGACCCTGAATAGCAGATACCTGGTTAACTTCTCTAGCTTATAGTGAAGTGGCCTTCAGCCTTACAAGTAATAACTGTAACTCTCTGTCTTTGCGTCTGTTTAAGGTTTACATTCATTTAAAGGAAGGAAGTGCCACAGATGGCCTTGACACATTGAAAAACAAACCACAGCTTCACCGCATGGTGGCCAAGAACTTGTGTCAAAATGCAGCTGGGAAAAACTACATCATTTTCACTGGGCCTAGCATTACAAGCTTCAGTCTGTTTGAAGAATTTGAAAAGCAAGGTTTGTGGTTATTTTTTATTGTAAGAAAGAGAAGTTGTAAAAAGTTTGTCTGTGTATATGTTTATGGATTTCATCAGAAGAAAACTATTCAGATTCTCTATTTGCGGTTAGTTTTTATCTTGTCTTTGAGGATCCATTGATTCCAACAAACATGCTAGTGACTGGCGGCCCAGACAGACACCAAAGAGCTGCTTGGTTATTAGAGCTACAGATGAAGTGAGGTACATTCCTACTTAGCAAACACACTTATTTACCTTATAATGCTTGTAAAGCTACCTCTTTGATTTTCACAGTTTCACACTGTAATGAAAGATGCCTACATTTTAGTACAGGTATTGAACCTGTTATCCAGAATGCTTGGAACCTGGGGTTTTCCGGATAAGGGATCTTTCTGTAATTTTGATCTCCATAACTTAAGTCTGCTAAAAATAATTCTGCTTTATAATTACAGAGAAAAAGGAAATCATTTTTAAAAATTTTAATTATTTGCTTGTAATGGAGTCTATGGGAGATGGCCTTTCCGTAATTCAGAACTTTCTGGATAACGGGTTTCCGGATAAGGGATCCCATACCTGTATTCTGTACTCCATTTAAAACAAGCACAGTTGTAACTGTAACTGTACACCCCTGAAATCGAGTGGTGCTTGTAACTGCAATCTGGTTTTGGAGTTTTTTTTTAAACCATGAATAAACTCATTTCCCATAAAACCACAGATATCTAGTCATTTAATAAAAGATCAAAATATAAAAAGCACAAACAAATAAAAATATAAAAGGAAAAGAAATACATTTTTTTTGTATTGTTTTTGCTCAAATCCTCGTGGATTTACAAACAAACAAAAAAAACAAAAAACCCTGAAGATTCCTAAACCACATATTAATTATGAAGAAATTTACAATTTGCCTAGGACAACTTCCATTGACTTGTACATGACATTGACAGCTTTAAGATGGCACAGTTTTGTGTTTTTATTTTTTTACATTAAAAATACAAGTTTTAGTGGAAAAAATACACGAATCAAAAAACAAACAAACATATATATATATATATATATATATATGTGTGTGTGTGTGTGTGTATATATGTGTGTATATATATATATATATATATATATATATATATATATATATATATATATACAGTGGTGTGAAAAACTATTTGCTCCCTTCCTGATTTCTTATTCTTTTGCATGTTTGTCACACAAAATGTTTCTGATCATCAAACACATTTAACTATTAGTCAAAGATAACACAAGTAAACACAAAATGCAGTTTTTAAATGAGGGTTTTTATTATTTAGGGAGAAAAAAAATCCAAACCTACATGGCCCTGTGTGAAAAAGTAATTGCCCCCTGAACCTAATAACTGGTTGGGCCACCCTTAGCAGCAATAACTGCAATCAAGCGTTTGCGATAACTTGCAACGAGTCTTTTACAGCGCTCTGGAGGAATTTTGGCCCACTCATCTTTGCAGAATTGTTGTAATTCAGCTTTATTTGAGGGTTTTCTAGCATGAACCGCCTTTTTAAGGTCATGCCACAACATCTCAATAGGATTCAGGTCAGGACTTTGACTAGGCCACTCCAAAGTCTTCATTTTGTTTTTCTTCAGCCATTCAGAGGTGGATTTGCTGGTGTGTTTTGGGTCATTGTCCTGCTGCAGCACCCAAGATCGCTTCAGCTTGAGTTGACGAACAGATGGCCGGACATTCTCCTTCAGGATTTTTTGGTAGACAGTAGAATTCATGGTTCCATCTATCACAGCAAGCCTTCCAGGTCCTGAAGCAGCAAAACAACCCCAGACCATCACACTACCACCACCATATTTTACTGTTGGTATGATGTTCTTTTTCTGAAATGCTGTGTTACTTTTACGCCAGATGTAACAGGACACGCACCTTTCAAAAAGTTCAACTTTTGTCTCGTCGGTCCACAAGGTATTTTCTCAAAAGTCTTGGCAATCATTGAGATGTTTTTTAGCAAAATTGAGACAAGCCATAATGTTCTTTTTGCTTAAAAGTGGTTTGCGCCTTGGAAATCTGCCATGCAGGCCGTTTTTGCCCAGTCTCTTTCTTATGGTGGAGTCGTGAACACTGACCTTAATTGAGGCAAGTGAGGCCTGCAGTTCTTTAGATGTTGTCCTGGGGTCTTTTGTGGCCTCTCGGATGAGTTGTCTCTGCGCTCTTGGGGTAATTTTGGTCGGCCGGCCACTCCTGGGAAGGTTCACCACTGTTCCATGTTTTTGCCATTTGTGGATAATGGCTCTCACTGTAGTTCGCTGGAGTCCCAAAGCTTTAGAAATGGCTTTATAACCTTTACCAGACTGATAGATCTCAATTACTTTTGTTCTCATTTGTTCCTGAATTTCTTTGGATCTTGGCATGATGTCTAGCTTTTGAGGTGCTTTTGGTCTACTTCTCTGTGTCAGGTAGCTCCTATTTAAGTGATTTCTTGATTGAAACAGGTGTGGCAGTAATCAGGCCTGGGGGTGACTACAGAAATTGATATTGAAATTGAAAATTGAAATTGATAAACCACAGTTAAGTTATTTTTTAACAAGGGGGGCAATAACTTTTTCACACAGGACCATGTAGATTTGGAGTTTTTTTTCTCCCTTAATAACGTAAACCTTCATTTTAAAACTGCATTTTGTGTTCAATTATGTTATCTTTGACTAATAGTTAACGGTTTTTGATGAGCAGAAAAATTTTGTGTGACAAACATGCAAAAGAATAAGAAATCAGGAAGGGGGCAAATAGTTTTTCACACCACTGTATATATATATATATATGTTTGTTTTTTGATTCGTGTATTTTTTCCACTAAAATTTGTACATACATGTAGCGTTAACACTTGCGCGCAAAGTCGCGCCTTTTTCGTAGCGTTAAAACTTAAAAGGCGCAACGTTTCGCGCAAGTTTTAACGCTACGGAAAAATCGCGACTTTGCGCAACTTTCGTAATGGCTACGAAAAACTCGCGTTTTTACGCAAAAATCGTAAAGACGCCGAAAAACTCACGTTTTTACGCAAAAATTGTAAAGACGCCGAAAAAAATCGCAAAATTACCGATCATTACGAAAAAAACGCAATCGGACGTATTCGGCCCGTTCGTGGGTTAGTAAATGTGCCCCTTGATGTTCCAGGAATTTTGGCTTTGGAATGTAAAGTATGCCGTATTCTGCTGTAATGCTTTGAAAATTTGGTAATTTACTGCTGGGAGTTTTTGATCTATAGAAGTCAGAAATCTCTATAAAACTACATATCAGGTAATGGCACATTCTGGAGACATGAGGCTTTTCAAATAAGTTGAATTTTTGTCCATAAAATAAAATATGTCTCTGGCATAAATCCCTATATCATGAAAAATATAAATTTTTCTTTTTTTTTGGTATTTTGAGCTTGAAATCTTGTTCCAAAAGTGGAAATACAAAGAAAACAAAATACACAAAAACACGAATGCACGAAACCTCAGGGTTCTCCTGAAAAAAACAATATATAGTTTGCCTAAACTTAACCCTTCCCCCAGTAAAAGCCCCTAAAATGAGAGAGCACAGAATGTCTACAAAATGTCTGGCACAGAGGGGAACCGAAATGTGAAATTCTGCTGGCACTTAAAGGGTTAAAGGTCATTTAATGTGTTTTCATCTGGCAAAATTCAGGTTTATATCACCTTTAAGTAATGCCCTGCTCAACTGACAAAACTGCACATGGTTGACCTGGCCTCAAGTTTGTTTACAGCCTGACTATTCATCTCTCTGAGTCAGTGCTATAATAAAAAGGGAAGAATAAGCCTGGAAAATCAAGGTAATTACAGTGGTGTGAAAAACTATTTGCCCCCTTCCTGATTTCTTATTCTTTTGCATGTTTGTCACACAAAATGTTTCTGATCATCAAACACATTTAACTATTAGTCAAAGATAACACAAGTAAACACAAAATGCAGTTTTTAAATGAGGGTTTTTATTATTTAGGGAGAAAAAAAATCCAAACCTAAATGGCCCTGTGTGAAAAAGTAATTGCCCCCTGAACCTAATAACTGGTTGGGCCACCCTTAGCAGCAATAACTGCAATCAAGCGTTTGCGATAACTTGCAACGAGTCTTTTACAGCGCTCTGGAGGAATTTTGGCCCACTCATCTTTGCAGAATTGTTGTAATTCAGCTTTATTTGAAGGTTTTCTAGCATGAACCGCCTTTTTAAGGTCATGCCACAACATCTCAATAGGATTCAGGTCAGGACTTTGACTAGGCCACTCCAAAGTCTTCATTTTGTTTTTCTTCAGCCATTCAGAGGTGGATTTGCTGGTGTGTTTTGGGTCATTGTCCTGCTGCAGCACCCAAGATCGCTTCAGCTTGAGTTGACGAACAGATGGCCGGACATTCTCCTTCAGGATTTTTTGGTAGACAGTAGAATTCATGGTTCCATCTATCACAGCAAGCCTTCCAGGTCCTGAAGCAGCAAAACAAACCCAGACCAACACACTACCACCACCATATTTTACTGTTGGTATGATGTTCTTTTTCTGAAATGCTGTGTTACTTTTACGCCAGATGTAACGGGACACGCACCTTCCAAAAAGTTCAACTTTTGTCTCGTCGGTCCACAAGGTATTTTCCCAAAAGTCTTGGCAATCATTGAGATGTTTTTTAGCAAAATCGAGACGAGCCTTAATGTTCTTTTTGCTTAAAAGTGGTTTGCACCTTGGAAATCTGCCATGCAGTCCGTTTTTGCCCAGTGTCTTTCTTATGGTGGAGTCGTGAACACTGACCTTAATTGAGGCAAGTGAGGCCTGCAGTTCTTTAGATGTTGTCCTGGGGTCTTTTGTGGCCTTTCGGATGAGTTGTCTCTGCGCTCTTGGGGTAATTTTGGTCGGCCGGCCACTCCTGGGAAGGTTCACCACTGTTCCATGTTTTTGCATTTGTGGGTAATGGCTCTCACTGTGGTTCGCTGGAGTCCCAAAGCTTTAGAAATGGCTTTATAACCATTACCAGACTGATAGATCTCAATTACTTTTGTTCTCATTTGTTCCTCAATTTCTTTGGATCTTGGCATGAGGTCTAGCTTTTGAGGTGCATTTGGTCTACTTCTCTGTGTCAGGTAGCTCCTATTTAAGTGATTTCTTGATTGAAACAGGTGTGGCAGTAATCAAGCCTGGGGGTGACTACAGAAATTGAACTCAGGTGTGATAAACCACAGTTAAGTTATTTTTTAACAAGGGGGGCAATCACTTTTTCACACAGGGCCATGTAGATTTGGAGTTTTTTTTCTCCCTTAATAACGTAAACCTTCATTTAAAAACTGCATTTTGTGTTGAATTATGTTATCTTTGACTAATAGTTAACGGTTTTTGATGAGCAGAAACATTTAAGTGTGACAAACATGCAAAAGAATAAGAAATCAGGAAGGGGGCAAATAGTTTTTCACACCACTGTATATGTAAATGAAGACTGAAATATGAATATAATGTTAAATTAAATATGTTCAGAGGAGTACACATAAAGCTTAGTCTGTATCCAGAGTATTGTCCTCCCTTGTATTGATCTGTAGCTTTTTCTATTAAATGTAATGTTATTGCATTCTCTAATGAAATCATACAATGTACGTACATAAAGTGAATAGTACAAACATGAAGAATTTTTATATTATTCATCTTAAAAATAACCTTTTCAGAATCAAAGATGAAATCTCCTTTCCTCTAGTCTCTCCTTGAGACTAGTTTATTAATGGGCAGAGATGATACCATAAATCAAGCATATTTTATCTTACAGATGCTTTGCATATTTATACAAATTTATAATCCACAGTGAGTGCTTCTTTATTAATACAATTACACAAACATCGCTAATTGAAAGTCCTCGTACCAGTCAAAACAGAATGGCACATGCAATAAAAGTGAATATAAGTGAATATAATTACACCAGGCTTCCTTGTTAAATGGTAGTGTCTGCACTGTAAATTAAAATAACAGATGAACACAGAAAAATGCTGAGCTTCTTTCACATGAATAAAACTGTAAACTGCACAAATACCAGAATATAAAAAAATTGGGTCAGCCCTCTCAATCCACATTGTGTCAGGACACTGAGGCAGGGGAAGGGTAACAGCATGAAATATTAACAGACACAGAAGGCTGCATGTCAGTATAGTACATAAACTGCTGATAATAACTATTATAGAGCTAAATTGGTAATTATTACTTTGTGACTCATGCAGTTTGATAACGTTTGTCTCCCTAGTCTGGAAGGCTCTCATTCTATCAACTGCGAGTGTTTTTGTCATTGTTTTTTAATCTGGTTTATGGATGGGTCACTGGATTGGATTTTTGCTGCAACATTAATAATACTTTGTAAACTAGGTCACTGAGTTTTAATGTTTTAAAGCTTTACAATCAACTTAATCTTTTATGTGGTTATAAATATCTCATGCATTATAGCGCATTATGATGCACTGTTATTATATTTTAATAAGGTTTCTAGCCAAAAAGAGAGGATTTTTCCAAATGCAAAGTATTTTTGTGGTAGAATATTGGAACCCTGGAAACCATTGCTAAATCAGCAAGAATAACTGGACAACGGCAGATTAAAATAATTCCTTGTATTATATTCTCTATTTACCCATCTTATTATGGCCATTTAAGACTTTTTCCAAAAAAGGCTTGAATTAACCGTTAGTATGCAACTGCAACTTCAAATCCTAAGCTAAGGGCACCAAAAGATTTCAGCAAGGAATACCGACACCTATATATTCATTGCTCCTCAAATCCAATGGGCATGAGACTTTATGAGAAAGGTTATAAGTGGTGCAGGGTATATTTGAATCTGGTTTAAAAGACTCTTAAATTGGAGTTTTATCTGAATAACAGTGGATGCATTAAGTATAATGCAAAGCAAAACAAAGGATAAAACTGACCCTTGTTGATCTCTATTATTTAGTAGCAATAGAGAAAGACTAGCATAGAATAGAAAGACTTAAAATAGTTCTGCTATGGTACTGGTCCCAAATACAGTCATCTTAATGATGGAGCAATTGCTCTGGATTTTAGCCATTAGCAGGTCTGTTTTTGTGAGAATCAGTGTAATTCCAATACTGTGACCAATTTGAATTTTTTTTAAATGAACTACCACCTTTAAATGTGGACATGATGACATAGTAGCATCCCCATGGTTTCCTTAAAGTTTTAAGGCGCCCCAGTAACAAATATAACAAAGCTGTTTAGTGTTGTTTTGCATTGCTGATTATTAACTTTATATATATAATGGACAATGAACTAGGATTAGATGGGTGACTCTAGTTGTGTTTTCAGTAGATACAGGAAAGACCTCCTGACTGACTTCAGTATGTCATATGATGCCAAAACAAAGTAAGAATTTGGTTATGATTCTAGCTGCATATTGTTTCATGAACGCTTGCCTTTTACTGAGAAGATGCGGAGCCCTCAATCTGCCTTACTCAGTAGCCTTGTAGTTAAAGGAATTTTAGCTGCATTGTGCATGTCACAGCAACAAAAGCTAGCATAGTCACCCTGACAATCAGAAGTCCCCTGCATGAGCTTAACTTCACAACTACTACTATAACTGTATAATTGTTTGTTTTGTAGGTATTTATTGCTGTGGATTATTAAGCTCCCGTAAAAGTGACTGCACTGGACTTCCTCCATCAATGCTTAGTAACACAGAAGTACCACAAGCTCGGGGGCAGTATGCTATCAGAGTGAAGGGAAACATGTCCCTTATTTGCTGGTACAATAGAGGATATTTTCGCTTTCTTACCAACGCTTACTCTTCAATTCAGCAAGGTTAGTATAAAATGTATATGCATTTGCAAGGAACATTCATACACAAACACAAAAAAATATTTAAACATTAAATAAACCCAATCCTGCAAAACAGACAGAGAGCATGGTTGAGTAGATAGTGGCCTGGGTGGAATTAGGATGTCTGTGGGTGGAACAGGGTGTGGCTAAGATTCACTTGGTTTATAATAGTGGGTTGGCATCTTGTTGTCACATGGGACACAGAAAAAACATCAAATGTATACCTGGAAATAGGTTCCTCTCTGCAAGCACAACTATACTATTATAAATACAGTAGAACCCCCATTTTACATTTTGCAGGGGACTAAAAAAAATGGTGTAAAATCTAGGAAAATGTAAAATTGGAGAAATGCATTATGCATTATAAATTGATGGAACCACAACAAAATGATATAAAATCACGGGATGTAAAATTGAAGTTTCACTGTATTTTGTTTAAACAAAGGTGTACTCGTTCATGACAGGAAGTGCAGTGGGCAAAGTGCAATATCACACAAAATGCAGAGTTCCCCCCCCAGAATTGCTAACGTTGTGCTCACCACGGTGATATGCGCCTGACACAATTGTGTTTGCCAAGAATCAGATGCAGTCTAAGCCTACTTGGAGGCATCTCAGGGTTTTGGAATGATAATGACGAGTGTGTCTGACTGCACTCGGGAGGGGGGAAGTATTTATTAATTGCTTAATACAATTTTATGGTGTTTAGACCGTATGGGGATGGTGTAATAAATGGTTTTTAGTTACATACTCATCTAGTTACCCATAGAAACCAATCAACAGGCAGCATTTACTCATAAGCTGATTAAAAACAAACATCTGTTTGGTTGTGTGAAGATGTGGGCAAACTTAAAGCACTTTACACGCAGATTGACAGAAAACTTACATGGGAACAGGATAATAAGATTAAGACAGATCCATGTTTTTGCTTCCCTTTCAAAAATATTATAAAGATGTAGCAGAGTTTCCTACCCTACATATGTTTGCTTCCTTATCAGGAGTCATCATTAAAAGGAAGAGTGGAGAGATTCCTTGTCCTTTGGCAGTTGAAGCATTTGCTGCTCACCTCAGTTACATCTGTAAATATGATGATAAATACAGCAAGTAAGTTAACAAGATGTCATGTAACAAAACTGCATGTACAAAATGCTCTATTATCCCCTTGGAATGCTTTTACCTGTCACCTCATATGACCACGCTGTGACCACAAAATTCGTATAGACAACAACAAGGGGTCCTCTGCACTCACCAAGCTTGAAATATATTGCAATATAAAGACAAACAATCCCTGTTTTGCTTAAAGGGGAGGGCATTTCTTGGTAGCTTAATGTACAGAATGTTTTATTGTCCTATATATATTTATAAAGGGTGAGTGCAGAGGACTTTTTGTTGCTAGGGTTATTTAATATGAGCAGTAAAGTTTGCTACACTTCTTATCACCTATAGCTACCAATCAGCTGGTAGAATTCACGGGTCACCTGCATCTATTTGGTTGCCATGGGTTATTGCTCTTGGGCAAACTTTGTGCATTTTATTGCATATGGTGGTCAAGGGTCATTACACAGTAGGTTGGTGTAGGTCTGTAAAATGTTGCTCAGCCCCTCAACACTACTGTACAACTTTGAACTACCCTTATATATAAAAGCTGTATTTTAGCTTCGTTTTCATTTGCCAAACCCTACCCCAGCCTCTGTCAATAACATCCTTCCTACCTGGTAAAGTGCCTTTCTGTGGCCCTTGCATACTGGCACAACATTCCCTATTACAAGCAGCTATTATCTGCAACTAACGCACAGGTGAATTTGGGTTATTTACTTATCCTTTTTCTATTTTCCGTTGCAGATATTTTATTTCACACAAACCTAACAAAACTTGGCAGCAGGTGTTCTGGTTTACTATCAGCATTGCTATAAACAATGCCTACATCCTCTATAAAATGTCTGATGCCTACCACGTAAAGAGATACAGTCGGGCTCAGTTTGGGGACAGACTTGTGCGGGAGCTGCTAGGACTGGAGGATACATCGCCATGCCATTGATATCAGCCTACTCTATGGTCTCGTGTTGTGAATATGAGACTTAAGCTTACGATTGCCATTCAGGGATGTTGGCGCCAGCTATGCCAACCTACTATATATAGTGATGTAAACCACTGAATCATTAGGATGTGTAACAGATTATTTTAAAACACACGAAGAGGATTTAATATTCATCACTTCACTGAATTTTTGTTAGAGTTTACAGAACCCACACATTTTTAAAGGTTTTCAAACTGAAATCTAGAAATTGTGGAGTGGAAGTTTGATGCTTGTATGAGGGCAGTTTGCACCAATAAAATATATATTTTAAGGCAATTACTTTTCTGTAACCAATGTGCAATATATTATACCATGTTTTACTTTTTTATGTCACTGATTTTTTTTTTGAGTCAATGTTATTTAAGTATATTGTGTTTTGATGAATGAGAAATACTGTTCAAATGCTGCAGAATTTCAAATAAGAATAATTAATGTAACTTGGTGTTCGTGCTGGTCATTTCTTTTAGTCTGTATTTCTGAAGTGGGGATATTATCATTTTTAACATGTATTTATAAAGAACCAACATGTTCCACTGTACTATAAATGGGTGTATACATTGTAACATACAACCAATAAAAGAAGTAAAAATGGCCCTGTCAAGAAGAGCTTACAATCTTAAAGGAGAAGGGGTTGAGACACGAGGTGTGGGAAAGGCAAGGTGAGAGACGTGGCATTAAGCATTGCTTTTAGCAGCATATAGTGCACACTGAAGCTATGCTGAGCTAGATAAGACCTTTTCAAGGCAGAAAAACTGGGAGAAAGTCGGACAGAATGTGAGAGAATTTCAGAAAAGGGATGCAACCCTTGCTAAGTCTAGCATGTGAGTATGTAAAATGCAAATACTCTAATGATAAATACTGCATATATATTCATATTCACTCTGATTCCTTTTAACCTTGCCCAAGGTATTTAAAGGAGAAAGAAAAGTACAATCACTGGGGGGGGTGCCAAATGTTAGACACCCCCCAGTACTTGTTATCACTTACTTGGTACCCTGCCCTGGTGCTTCACAGAAAACTGCACCAGCCTGGGGTACCTGCGAGCCACTTTGGGCTCATGGACTCCTGATTAAATGATTAATGGTGGTGGTGAGGATCAGTCTAGGTTCTGTGTCCTGCCTAAACAATATGTATGCCCATGTAGTTGTATTGATATGGGGAAAATAATATTTACTTATGGGTATTGTTACTACTGTTAAACCTTATCTAATGCAGTTTAAGGCACTTGATAGTAATGTGCTCTCAATGACACACACTTTTGGTAACACGGACAGTTACTGTGTGTCATTTTGAGCATATCTATTTATACCTGGGTATTTAGGGATATACTTTGTCCCCTAAAACATAGGTGCTGTGACAGGCATTTATTTGATGAACTTTGGGAGTCCATGACCTACTGTGTGTTTGATTTTAATTGTGTTTTTATATTAGGAGTTTTTTTGCCATATTATTTAGTAAAGGCTTTTTTTAAAATCTTTTTAGCCTTGTGCTGGGTGTAGCGCCTTCAACTCGGGGGATTCTGCTCTTTTTTTTTCTTGTGTGCATAGTTTTATTTCCCTTCGGAATTTCCTGCACCGTTTTGGCAAGATTGGCATGTGGATTGAATTATTTTGAGCGCATAAGGGTTTGGGTGATTTTTTGTTGTTTTTTTGTAACAACAAAAAGTCCCATTGACTTTGACAGGGAAGATTTTCAAACTGCTGCCACTCTTACAGCTTTGAAGCTACACCCCCCAAACTTGAACATAATAATGGGGTCACCCCGAATGAAACAGCGACATTTGTTGGATAACCTCAAAGTGGGAGGGGCCAACAACAGCCAATCAAATTTCACCCATTGACTTTAATGGGGAAATTGAAACTGATGCCAATCTTACAGCTTTGAGGCTACACTCCCCAAACTTGAATCACACAGTCATGGGGTCAGCCTGAATGAAAATATGATGATTTTTGGATGCCCAAAAATGGGCGGAGCTGTGACCAGCCAATAAGATTTTACCTATTGACATGGCGGAAATTCAACCTGCTGCCATTCTCACAGTAATGACACTGGGGTCCCCAGTGAAAACAGTTAGTGACAACCTTTTTCATTCCAACATGAAGTTTGTTCTCAAACTTCCCTTTCTAGTTTTATCTGCAATTTGGTACTCAGTTATCATGGAATCAGCTATACAGTTAAAATACTGTAATAGGAACATATTTTTGTGATGGTAAAATAATAGTTCAATATATTGCTGTAATGTTTATGTATACTGTCCCTTTAATTTCTCTCTCTCATCCACAGATTTTTCATATTTTTTTTTTTTACTTTACAAAAATTTTTTTTTAGAAGAAATCAACCCCTCATTAAATCATGGGCATCCCTTATATCATCCGGTTACTTGTATATTGGGTAATAGGTTTTATATCCTGCTCTAGCCATGTAAGAGCTGAACAGTGTGGGTCTGGAGTACCTGGGGCCCACCAAACACGAGCACACCCACTGGCACAAGCCCTCAAGGTTGTGCAAGGTTGCCTCAATAATTTATGGGGCAGTGCTCACATGTTAAGTCCCTTTGCAACTCCCTTTAGCCACAATTACTCAGATATGCTGCAAATCTGCTAGTAAGATCGCTGAAGGAAATGGATAATGTGCATATTCACCCTAGACATGCCAGTAAAATCACAGCAGAAAAGGGATACATTGAAAGCATTACCTCACCACATATGCACCAGCAGAATACCTCAAACTTTTCTTCTTTCACAGCACCCCTATCTATGCCATTAGCCTCCCTTTACCTCCTACATAGCTGGGGAAAAACCTTCAAGATGGTCATGCATTCCACAGTAGAAATCAAACTGTTTTGATCGGGCAATGAGCTGTGGGTGGTCAGTAAGACAGTGGGCGGTCAATGCAACCCATCAGGGCAGCAAGGGCAGGTGGGCAGGAGCAGAGATATTGGAAAGATTTAATTTCTTCCCTAACTGTGCCCCCCCAGAAGCTGCACCCTGGGAAGCTGCTTAACCTATTCCGGTCCGACCCCCCCCATCCAAAAAAATGGTACAGTCCAACCCCCCAAAAATATGGTACGGTCCGACCCCCCTCCCAAAAAAATGGTACATTCCGACCCCCTTCAAAAAATGGTACGTCCGACCCCCCCCCCCGTACAAAAAAATGGTACGGTCTGACCCCACCCATCCAAAAAAAATGGTACGGTCCGACCCCCCCATCCAAAAAAATTGGTACGGTCCACCCCCCCCCTCCAAAAAATTGGTACATTCCGACCCCCCCCTAAAAAATTGGTACGGTCCAACCCCCCCCTCCAAAAAATGGTACAGTCCGACACCCCCGTACCAAAAAATGGTACAGTCCGACCCCCCCCATCCAAAAAAATGGTACGGTCCACCACCCCCCCTTCCAAAAAATGGTACATTCCGACACCCCCCCAAAAAAAATTGGTACGGTCCGACCCCCCCCCCCCCGTCCAAAAAATGGTACACTCCGACCCCCCCCCCCCCCCAAAAAAAAACATGGTACGGTCCGGCCCCCCCCTCCAATAAAATGGTACAGTCCAACCCCCTCGTCCACCAAAATGGTACGTCCGATCTTTAGTTATAGGGGCTGTCAGGAAACCGTATCATGATGTTGTGTTGAAAAACCCAACCTTCAACCCTTCGACTTCAGCTTATTCTTCTTCGTCATCTTCTTATTCTTAGCGTCCCCCGTTTTCTAAACAATACTCCTCCTACAGTTTTAGGGGTACAACACCCAAACTCTCCACACTTCTTCACCCTATAGTGGAGCAGGTTGCTTGTGCTTTTCTAAGCGATCCCGCCCCCCGTCTTTTTGTGGCGCCCCTCCCAACACCCTATTTTTCCCATTGACTTTGACAGGGAAGATTTTCAAACTGCTGCCAATCTTACAGCTTTGAAGCTACACCCCCGAAACTTGAATAACATAATAATGGGGTCACCCCGAATGAAACAGCGACATTTGTTGGATAACCTCAAAGTGGGAGGGGCCAGCAACAGCCAATCAAATTTCACCCATTGACTTTTATGGGGAAATTGAAACTGCTGCCAATCTTACAGTTTTGAGGCTACACTCCCCAAACTTGAATCACACAGTCATGGGGTCAGCCTGAATGAAAATATGATGATTGTTGGATGCCCAAAAGTGGGCGGAGCTGTGACCAGCCAATCAGATTTTACCTATTGACATGGCGGAAATTCAACCTGCTGCCATTCTCACAGTAATGACACTGGGGTCCCCAGTGAAAACAGTCAGTGACAACCTTTTTCATTCCAACATGAAGTTTGTTCTCAAACTTCCCTTTCTAGTTTTATCTGCAATTTAGTCCTCAGTTATCATGGAATCAGCTATACAGTTAAAATACTGTAATAGGAACATATTTTTGTGATGGTAAAATAATAGTTCAATATATTGCTTTAATGTTTATGTATACTGTCCCTTTAATTTCTCACATATGCACCAGCAGAATACCTCAAACTTTTCTTCTTTCACAGCACCCCTATCTATGCCATTAGCCTCCCTTTACCTCCTACATAGCTGGGGAAAAACCTTCAAGATGGTCATGCATTCCACAGTAGAAATCAAACTGTTTTGATCGGGCAATGAGCTGTGGGTGGTCAGTAAGACAGTGGGCGGTCAATGCAACCCATCAGGGCAGCAAGGGCAGGTGGGCAGGAGCAGAGATATTGGAAAGATTTAATTTCTTCCCTAACTGTGCCCCCCCCAGAAGCTGCACCCTGGGAAGCTGCTAAACCTATTCCGGTCCGACCCCCCCATCCAAAAAAATGGTACAGTCCAACCCCCCCCAAAATATGGTACGGTCCGACCCCCCTCCCCAAAAAATGGTACATTCCGACCCCCCTTTAAAAAATGGTACGGTCCGACCCCCCCCCCGTACAAAAAAATGGTATGGTCCGACCCCACCCATCCAAAAAAAAAATGGTACGGTCCACCCCCCTCCAAAAAAAATGGTACATCCCGACCCCCCCTAAAAAAAATTGGCACGGTCCGACCCCCCCCTCCAAAAAATAATACAGTCCGAAACCCCCGTACAAAAAAATGGTATGGTCCGACCCCCCCATCGAAAAAAATGGTACGGTCCGACCCCCCCATCCAAAAAAATGGTACGGTCCACCTCCCCCTCCAAAAAAAAATGGTACATTCCGAACCCCCCCTAAAAAATTGGTACGGTCCGACCCCCCCCCCCCTCCAAAAAATGGTACAGTCCGACACCCCCTCCAAAAAAATGGTACACTCCGACCCCCCCCCCCCCAAAAAAAACATGGTACGGTCCGGCCCCCCCTCCAATAAAATGGTACAGTCCAACCCCCTCGTCCACCAAAATGGTACGGTCCGATCTTTAGTTATAGGGGCTGTCAGGAAACGGTATCATGATGTTGTGTTGAAAAACCCAACCTTCAACCCTTCGACTTCAGCTTATTCTTCCTCTTTTTCTTCTTCGTCATCTTCTTATTCTTAGCTCCCCCCGTTTTCTAAACAATACTCCTCCTACAGTTTTAGGGGTACAACAACCAAACTCTCCACACTTCTTCACCCTATAGCGGAGCAGGTTGCTTGTGCTTTTCTAAGCGATCCCGCCCCCCCGTCTTTTTGTGGCGCCCCTCCCAACACCCTATTTTTCCCATTGACTTTGATAGGGAAGATTTTCAAACTGCTGCCAATCTTACAGCTTTGAAGCTACACCCCCGAAACTTGAATAACATAATAATGGGGTCACCCCGAATGAAACAGCGACATTTGTTGGATAACCTCAAAGTGGGAGGGGCCAGCAACAGCCAATCAAATTTCACCCATTGACTTTTATGGGGAAATTGAAACTGCTGCCAATCTTACAGTTTTGAGGCTACACCCCCAAACTTGAATCACATAGTCATGGGCTCAGCCTGAATGAAAATATGATTGTTGGATGCCCAAAAGTGGGCGGAGCTGTGACCAGCCAATCAGATTTTACCTATTGACATGGCGGAAATTCAACCTGCTGCCATTCTCACAGTAATGACACTGGGGTCCCCAGTGAAAACAGTCAGTGACAACCTTTTTCATTCCAACATGAAATTTGTTCTCAAACTTCCCTTTCTAGTTTTATCTGCAATTTGGTCCTCAGTTATCATGGAATCAGCTATACAGTTAAAATACTGTAATAGGAACATATTTTTGTGATGGTAAAATAATAGTTCAATATATTGCTGTAATGTTTATGTATACTGTCCCTTTAATTTCTCTCTCTCATCCACAGATTTTTCAAATTTTTTTTTTTTACAAAAATTTTTTTTTTAGAAGAAATCAACCCCTCATTAAATCATGGGCATCCCTTATATCATCCGCTTACTTGTGTATTGGGTAATAGGTTTTATATCCTGCTCTAGCCATGTAAGAGCTGAACAGTGTGGGTCTGGAGTACCTGGGGCCCACCAAACACGAGCACACCCACTGGCACAAGGCCTCAAGGTTGCCTCAATAATTTATGGGGCAGTGCTCACATGTTAAGTCCCTTTGTAACTCCCTTTAGCCACAATTACCCAGATATGCTGCAAATCTGCTAGTAAGATCGCTGCAGGAAATGGATAATGTGCATATTCACCCTAGACATGCCAGTAAAATCACAGCAGAAAAGGGATACATTGAAAGCATTACCTCACCACATATGCACCAGCAGAATACCTCAAACTTTTCTTCTTTCACAGCACCCCTATTTATACCATTAGCCTCCCTTTACCTCCTACATAGCTGGGGAAAAACCTTCAAGATGGTCATGCATTCCACAGTAGAAATCAAACTGTTTTGATCGGGCAATGAGCTGTGGGTGGTCAGTAAGACAGTGGGCAGTCAATGCAACCCATCAGGGCAGCAAGGGCAGGTGGGCAGGAGCAGAGATATTGGAAAGATTTAATTTCTTCCCTAACTGTGCCCCCCCAGAAGCTGCACCCTGGGAAGCTGCTTAACCTATTCCGGTCCGACCCCCCCATCCAAAAAAATGGTACAGTCCAACCCCCCCAAAAATATGGTACGGTCCGACCCCCTCCAAAAAAATGGTGGGCAGGAGCAGAGATATTGGAAAGATTTTATTTCTTCCCTAACTGTGCCCCCCCAGAAGCTGCGCACTGGGCAGCTGCTTACCCTATTCCAGCCCTGGTGCCTTCCTTCTGAGATGAACAGGGCTAAATTCAATCTATAGTATGAACAGAACATATTTTCAGGAGTTTTTAATACAGCAGTGTCTCCTATGGAAAGAGTACAGTTTGCTTGTGACTGCAGGTGGCTGTGACATCAGTAATGCACTGCCTGCTGATTGGCTGAACTTTGTCACTTGCAGCATATGCCTGTTGATTGACTGTGAATTCAAATACTAAATTAAACAAATAATTTAAATAATGTATCTAGTGTGAGTAATATTTCTTTTGCTTGACTAATCCAATAGAATAAGATTTTAAATTATTTTTGGGGTGACCGTTCCCCTTTAATATAGCCCACTACAAACCAATTCACTGAAGTAAATATTTAATACATGGAAATATCACAGCAACCAGTGTGGCAACTTTCAAAAAGACACATTCAGGACTAACACTATGTGGGCAACTTCTTTCAAGTAGCAGTGATTATGAAAACATGTATTTTACACTATACTAATGAAAGATATTATATTACTAGCCTGTAAAGCTGTAACTACCATTTAGTACTAGAGAACATTCCATTATACAGTATACTATTAAGGAAAAACTGGGAATGTTATACAGGTATGGGATCTTTGATCTGGAAACCGGTCATCCAGAAAATTCTGAATAATGGAAAGGCCATCTCCCATAATATCAATTATAAGCAAATAATTCTTATTTTTAAAAATTATTTCCTTTTCTCTCTAGTAATAAAACCGTACCTTGTACTTGTTTTAAACTAAGACATAATTAATCCTTATTTACATGGCAGCTCAGAAACCAGTGCAATTACCATTACAGTTTAATGATCAGCTCTGTAGCATCAGTTTATATGACAGGTCAACCTCATTTTCTGCTTGATAATTCTCCATGACCCCTAAGCTTAGGCTGGTGCAGTAAGTACAGTATATACAATATGGCATTTCTAGCCATATTCATTTTTAGGGTTCTAAGTTTTCCTTTAATGAAAGCGGTTTAACAAGTAACTAACTGCAGAGAAAAGTATGCTTGTGGATGTAAATGAGCCCTAATATCTATAAAGGACTTCATACTTGGGGATTTTTGAAAATAAAAAGAAAACTCGAGCGAGCTCCATAACCCGTTTGCGTTATTTGGCAACAACTGAAAATAACAAGAATAGATCACATAGCTATAAAGTATTTTATTTAAGTTAAACTTCATAATGACGCATTGTATTTATAAAATTAACAAGTACATATTCTGTACAGCTGACACAATTTTATTTAAACCAAATGAAAAAAAAAAAAAAAAAGAACAATTGCCAAACTATATTTTTGGATAAAAAAAAAGAACTAATGTTATTACATCAGTATTACTTCCATGATAACCATAAGAATACATCACAAGATTTTCTTAAAGACTCTGCTCACTGCACATGGGTGTTTAAGATACATTTTTAGTTTTCCCATTTTAGTTCCTCTTGGGGCAGTCACTGTTTTAAATAGAAATCACAACAAATGACTTTGGCACACCATGTTATGTAAACTTCCTTAAGATCATTAGAAAAAAGCTTCACTGCTATTGCTGCGCCCCATATACAAGCAGCCCATTCTATCGTCCAATCCCCAACAATAATTCAGTGACGTGCACATATTTGTTATAAGAGTTTCCTATGTAGTTTAGACTAAACAGGTTCAGTAATGAAAAAAAAAAAAATATATAGGTTTGGAACTTGTAATGTACCATCTGAAAGGATATGCAGGATTCATCGCCAAGCAAAAAAACAGATAGATTAAAACTAGAGATAAACATACTGTAGCCTCCAAACTTTATATACTCTTTTTCAGTTATTATAAAAACCATGACACAAACAAAACTGCTTGTGTTACGATGTCACTGCACGAGTGGAAATGACACAACAGGCACATACACAGGAAACAAGGTTACAGCGGATAGAGAAGTCTGTATTCCTCGTATCAGGACACATAAAGGGCATCACATACAGTACAATTATATTGCAAGTTTAGCAGTATTCGGTTTGAAAATTTCTGTTATGCCTATAAAATTTGTAATTTCTAAAACAAAAAATAGTACATACAGGAAGTGGTAATGCATGTTTTGCATGTAATATTTTCAATAACTTTATATGGAAATCTGCTCTGAAAATGCAGGATTTTCTTTGCTTCAAGTCTTAAGGCCCAGCAACAATTATGGGTGAGGCACAGTAGTTGCCAAATTCTCTAGAGACTGAAATAGCACAAGCTTCATTTACAGCTAATCTAAAACAAGGTGAATTTGGTTACTTAATATAACATTACATGTATGTTCAGGAGAGGTGCAAGAGGAGGTCTAGCTGTTTGGAGGCAGATTAAAGTGCCTGCTAACCTCCAGAAGCTCGGTGCAACTAGTTGCTGAGAAGTGCCCTGCCCTCAGCCACACCGACCCCCCCTCCATCTTTCTCCCAAGCAAAAGGAGCATTTTGCTGGTAACACTTAGCTGTAGGATCATGGGAGAGTGCCAAGAGCTCATGGCTTAAACTTGATTGGCTACCTTTCCACAAGTTTTAATAAGGGTGGCTAATATATACATATTCGCACAGGTCTCAGTGCAGTTCTGCAGTGTAATTTATTGTTCACAATCAGTAAAAAACACTGTTACTAAACACACTCACAAAAAAGACAGATACTGTTTCACATCCTAGGCAGTTTCTCTCCATGGTACTGTTAGGAAAAACAGGTTAAGGGCATGCAACATCACTGTGTTCAGCAAGAGCCAAATAACTTGGGCTTGGACTGAAAATGTGGTCTGCATATTCTTTTAAATTACAAATATAAAGGGGTTTAAATGAGAATAATCTTCATTTTCCTCCCAATTGCTTAGAGTTAAGAGGAAGTGTCATGGTTTAAATCATACTGATCTTCAGTTGTACCATACTGTTCTATGTACAAAAATATAGGGTTTTTATAACTATAGGTCAAAAAACATATAAAGATGACTTCTATTTATTAGACATATATTTCTATTCCGTAAATGCAAAAATATTTCTGTAGAAGCAGGAGTCCGTCTAAACAAAGACACACCCTATCCACGGTGTTCAGTTCGGGGTTCATTTAGAAAATACTGGGTTCTATATTGGAGTTTATACTGGTTTATTACAACCTTCATTTAGTCTCCTCCAAAGACTAGTAGTGGCAAAAATAATATGCATTCACTTAGGGGCAGATTTATCAAAATGTGAGTTAAGAGCTTAATACCAAAAAAACTCACCCACATTCTATTCATTCCAATAGGATTTTTAGAAGCATATTTGTTAATGGGTAAAAGCTAGAACTCTGATAAATACGCTTCTAAAAATCTTATAGGAATGAATAGAATGTGGGTGAATTTTTATGTATTAAATTCTAAACTCACATTTTAATAAATCTGCCCCTTAAATTAACATAGGAGTTCTCTATACTTCTTTAAAGTAGAATTAGCTATTTTAACATTGCATTGCTCTTTGGTCTAGATGAGGCCCCTCTCAAGCAAGCATTAGCTAATACACACTCATGCAATGCTCCTGAAAGCTCTTTAAAAATAAAAACATATTATATTTCATTCAAAATAACGGCAATGTAAAAGGCAGTTTCCAAAAGTGCAAACTAAGGGCTATGGACGACGCCACATTTTAACTGCACGGGGGGTGATTAAACCACCACTACTTCCTCAGATCACTTTGAGGTTATACGACTGGAAAGTGCCATTGGTCGGCCAACATCCATGATTAGTGCTACAGTTGTGGGTGCTGGGAGACCCGTGTGCTTTCCATCCAATCAAACACAAGTGTTGATCAAAACACTGCATGATCCATAGCCCCAAGTGTAATGAACGCATTAAGGACAATTTCATTTCTTTCTGTTAACGCCCATTTAAAATATACAAAATGCACTTACCACCTAAACTACAGTAAATACATTTAAGACATAATTTCCTTGTTTCTGGCCATTCGAAACAAGCACTAATTATTTGCCCCACGTCAAACACAGTTTTGTTGCCCCCTTAAATAGAACACATTTTTTCTGTTTTATAGACATGTACAGCTTTATAATTAGTAAAAAGTTGGTTACTTCAACCAAACAAATCATAGTTTGCATGGGCTGCATCGTCATATACATCACACTGTTTTAAAAGGGAATGGCCTCTAACAAATCCGCAAATCTGTAGTGAAAACCCAATTCTTTTTGATCAATAGACTTTAATTTTCTTATAGTGTTTTAGATATAAGTGATTTATTGGTGCACTTCCCTAACCTAACTTTTGCTGCAAGTAAGTCAGTCATGCTTGTTTGTCAGTAGCGTATTGCAAATTGCTGAAATCAGACAAGTTTCATTAGGTGAAATCTGCCCGTGACTCACAGCAGGAGTGTGCTGGCTGGCTGGCTACTGCTGCAAAAAAATTGGAAGTTAGATTGAGCATATTTTTCAATATATAAACAACTAAGAAAAAATTGATGAAAACTATTGATAAAACAAATTCTAATGCAATAAAATTTATTGGATTCTTATAATATCCAGAGCTGCCCTTTTATAACTATGATAACTTCTCCAGATGATTCAAAAAAGAGATTCCTGGGAGACGCTTTATTCAAACCTTAATGCAACAAAAAAATTACTTTTTAATACTTTTATCACTTCTCACCTGCTTTTCACAAGCAGCAACAGACAGCACTGAATCTACAACACTGGTGTTTGCAATAATACAGAACTGTCCCACTGGATGCAGTAGCAGATTGGAATGGGGTTTTTGGTATCCCAAGCTGACCCAATGGGCCACAGTTACATCATGATTTTATTACAATATGGCCCATAAACGCATGCCATTCCATTTAAATATATGAACTTTTTCATAAAACATCTCACAGAAACATTTAAAAAAAAAAATATATATATTACAAATAAGTAATACCGCTCCTTTAAAGGAGAAAAATCTCTCCCTTTCAATCAGCTGGGATTATATAAGAACAAGGTACAGAAACACTATATGAATTGAGAAGAAAAAAAAAAAAAGATAAAAACATTATAGATTTAGATGACTGGCATTGTCAACCACTCCCACACTTTGTTTCATGTTGAAATGATAGATTCTGGGACTTAAATTCCCTAGGCAGTGCATGGAATTACAAAATGGAGGGAGAGGTTTAATTACTCCGACAGCCTAAGGGTGGAAATGGTTTCAGGCTATCAATGGTTTATATTATATATTTTGCAGTTCAGAGAGTGTTTATGCACCTTGGAAATAATAAAACTTCTTAATTGTATTGTGGCTGGTAACATTTCTGAATGTAAAATGCCCTTCAGAAATACAGGAGGTTTTTTTGGCACACACTGCAGATGATGAAGTGATCACATATGAATTAAATATGAATTCTTCTTATGAAGAAACAACATAAGGGCCACATATGGCGGCTGCCGATGTCACCTAGATGGTTTTTTTGCTGTAACTCCTTTTTGCCTTTACTGCAACCACATCTGAATACAGACTGAAGGATTAGTCTATTTCTGTTAAGACACACACCTATCCTAAGACAATAAATAGAATGGAAAAGCTAAAAACACTGGAACATGAGGCATGACACAGACTGAACTAAAGCAGAGTAGGAAAAAGTTCAGCAACTGCGATGAGCGTTTCTGAGTTGCTAAACACAATGAAGCCAACGAGCTGTAAACACTGTTTAAAAGGATAAAAAGTGAATTCACATTTTTTGCAGTTGTTCACCAATAAAATATTGATTCAATTTAGTATTTTTTAAGAAAGAGTACATTTCTCATCATCTTGCACATAAGGAATAACATAGAAACAGCACAACAGTAGTTCATGATAAACGTCTCAGAAAAATGTAGTGATTAGTGTAATGTAATTATGCACCAAAGAAACCAAATATGAGCAGAGAAATGGGGAAAGAAAAGTGCCATATATTTATTCTATACTATGCCACTTTTGCTTCCATTTAAAGGGGACCTGTCACCCTAAGAAATAATTCCAAATTCTTTTCTATTTTGTTTGTCAAGCAAAAAAACTTCACTTACACTATATTAAATATAAATCTTGTTAAATACAAATCTTGGAATTACACAATCACAGCAAGCAGGCACCATTTTGTGGCCGCTGTTATTAAAGGAGAAGGAAGGAAAAGTAAAAACTAAGTAAGCGGTATCAGAAAGGTCTATATAAATACAGCCATAAGAACTCACAAAAACACTGAACTAAGTCCTCTATATAAAAAAAAACAGGATTTCTTATTTGCTTTTGTGTACACATGTTCTTCGGTATCAGACTTCCTTCTCTCAGAAAAATCCTTCAGGGCATTGAAGGATACATGCTTTTTTGCTTCTCTCTCCCTCCCTTCTCCCAACTGTACTGTGTAATCTGAACTACCAGCAGCCAGATTTGCAGCACTAATGTTATGGAGACCAAGCTAAAATGGCAGCTGTTATCTTAAACAAACAGAGAGCTGTTTACTGGTAAAGCTTTCTGTTGAATAAATATACTGTCCTAGTTTGCACCTTGTGGCTAATCTATTGGTTATAAAATGCCAAAATGCATTTCCGTCTCCTTTAAAGAAAGCTTTGTATCACCCCAAAATCTTGCTTATGTGCCAGAATGAGGAACCTGATGCACACGCCCATTAATTAGATAGTGAGGAGGGAGGGGGGAAAGCAAGTTCTGAATGGAAAGTGAAAGTAACTGTCTGCCCCGCCTCTATGCCTAAGGCAGAGAAGACAATTATTGATAATGGACAGCTGAGATTTTGAAATGCCTTTAAAATGGGTATGGATACATTAATTAAAAAAAAAAGGGAATTTGGGTTCCATGTTTAATTTGAATAGGGTTTTTATTATACAGTTTTTTATGTCTGGGTGACAGGTCCCCTTTAGATTTAAAAAAGAAAAAAATCTGAAAACCTTTCCATGTCTCACATCAAAGCCAAACATCCTGTTGTGGCAACACATAATAATAAGTTACAATCCTCATTGAGGCCTCATGTGCAAGAAATCGATATTTCAATCCAAACCGAGCAAGAGGTGCAAAGGTGGTGTATCTTTGTGTCTCTTCTCCAAGACTCTCACCCACACTCATGATTCCACAAAAAATGATGGAATACTGAGGTATATAGTTTTGCAGAAAGTTGGACAAATATCTGCAATGCATTCAAATCAATGTCCGTGAAATGGCGCTTGCTCACCCCCCCCACCCCCAATCTTCTGTTTTCCCCTCCCACTTTCCCCCAAACCCTTCAGTTATTCTATTGTTGAAGATTAAGAGAGAATTTCCATTGCTGTGACAGGGAAGGGCTGCATGCTTCTACTGTAAGACCACCATTTTTTGCATTTCGACTATCCAGGCAAAAATTGCTACCCACGTGCCTCAGTTTGGAGTTATTTTCAATTTGTTCCCATTTCTAGAAGAAAACACAAGTATTCATCAGATTAGTATTGCAAATATCTCAGACTACAATTCAGCTTTTAGATAATGCAGTTAGAATACCACACTACTGACAATTCCAATTTCATTAAAGGCAAACATGATGGTTCAACAGGGCTCAATTCACCCTTTATAAACTCCAATGAAGCAGCCTGACAGTATAACTACCAGTGCTTGGCAGGAGATTCTGGTGATAGGTGACACTGATAATGTTAATAAATAATAAGCGACATGTGTGAAACGAGCAAATCTCTGCTTAACAAACATGAACCATAAGATTTGAGGATCAGAGCCACTGTCCAACAGGACAAAAAAGTGTGAAATACTAAATTTTCTTGGAATAATTCTGAGCCTAGTGCTAGGTGTTTCAGCAACAAGCAGTTTTCTTGTACAGGGCTTGAGCAGGTTTTTCATTAGGTATATGTATGGCATAGTTGCTAATATTTGGGAGGGAGAATATATTTCAGTCAACAGACTCAGGGAATTTCTGTTCCTGCTACTACACTGAGAGCTTCCCATACCATTCCATGCTATTTTGGCAGACCATGGAACTAAATCACAAGACCAAACACCACCCACTTGCCCACTTACTGTTTCTGTAAGGATAAGCTAGGTAACAGGCTTACCTGTCTGCTGTCATTTTCTCTACAGCCCTGAAGCTTTATAAGGGAACCAGGTACTCTGTCTACAACAGTAAGGCAAAGATCCATGTGTTTCACAGATTTATCCTTGGTTAGAGCCCATTCCTAAAAGCAGATGAATATAAAATTTAATGATTAAATAATTAGACTTAAAGCAGAAGTAAACCTTATCCAAATGGCAGAATACAATATGACAAGTATGCCAAGCTGCAGAGCATGAGCTTATGTTGAACTGGGCAAAGGTATATTTTCTCTTTATGTGTCAAAAAGGGCAAGGGGAGAGAAAAAGAAAGCCTAAAAGACAGATAAACAAAAGAGAATGGAGACAAGGAAACTACCTTTTCCTGACAGAAAGTAGTCCTGTGAATTTTCTGCTTTTATTGCATACAAAAATTTCTGCATGTGCACAAAAAAACCAGCTTAGACGTAATTTAGTTTGTTAGTCACAGACTTTGTAAACTTAACCCCACCAGGTACAAAGCAGGTATCAAATGCCTGAACTACAATCCTACCCCCACTCAATAGTGGTAGGTGAACAAGGTTCAAGAACATAAAACCTTGGTTACTGGTAGGTTCCATAAACCTGATTATAAACCTGAATAAAGTGCAGTGCAGTAAAACAAAATTCAACAGTATTTCATCTGCAGTTCACTTTGATTTACTTACACAGAGCCACAATTCCTGGTTTTATGTGTATGAAGCTCATTTTGTTTTGATGCACGAGACTAATTTTTGCATGTAGGATAAAGAGCATAGAAAGGTAACATGAGCAGGCTGGCATGCACTTTGTAGGAAGTGCTGCATAATAGATCTAGTGCAAGGCACAGTGGGCAGCTTGCACCCATCAGGGGTACAGGCACAAGTGCTCTTTGTATGGGTCCTAGGTTGTTTACCGATATTTGAAAACATGTTTATATTTGTGGTTTAAACATATACCTAGTATAATCACCCCCTTAACGTGCACATTATGATTTGGTTCTGTTTTGCACAATCCTTGTGAGATAGCCATCCTACATTAAAGGAAAAATTTATTACACTTTTACTCTTCTGGATTACAGAAAAAAGAAAATGCACTGAAAGCATCATACTTCTACTCACCTGATTCCCTCCGGCATTGTGACATTCATAAACCCCAACTACTCCATCTGCAAAATGGCCTAATGTGTCCAGACAGTTTGTGCCTTGTTGCAAAGCCCCAAAAGCAATATCTTGGTGATCAGGAACCCTGGGAACATATTTCAAGAGTTAAGTTAAAAAAAAAAAAATTAATTGCTATAATTAAGTGATAGTAACATAATTGTCCATAAATAACTATAGAAACTTTGGTTCTGTGTCAAGTACATATTTGATGGTCATGCTTTGTAGCTTGCAGATGGGCTGTTCCCAGGTAGAGGGGCTTAGGTGACAATTTTCTTGCAAACTCCTCCAAGTGTGTGCAGGAACAGGCAGATTCCATTACTGCCAATGCATACAGACAGGGTAGCAGGAGTGGAGACATTAGCCTAAAAGTATATGTAGTCTGTACATTTACAAACTGCAAATATAATGTATCGAATATCTTATAGTTTTCTATATATTTTATAATAAACCCTGTGCAGATTCCATTGTTCAATTACATTGTTCTGCTTTACTATTGCTCTACAAATCTTTGTATCCTTGGCAACAGAAGACACTGCTATAAATGCACACAACCATGAACATCTCCTATAAACTGTATAAGCACAGTTAGTGAGAAAGCTTTTCATTATCACTCATTACATTAAATCCTTATGCTTATTCATCATCCATACTGAATTAACAAGACTATAAAATCATAGCTTATGCTATGTAAAAAATGGAAATATTAACTCTACCTCTAAAGCTGCCCACGCACCAGTAGATTTCTCCAGGCCACAATCGCATCAAAGGTGGGGTCTACAGATAGGGGCCAGGTTAAAATACCAGAAATTCAGCTATTAAAGTTACCAGGGGTGGCTTCCACTGCCTTATAAATTGCCACCTCAGGCAAGGCTCTTACCTTACTTCCTATCAGAAGTAGCACTGCCTATCTGGCTACTTTTTTGGTTTGCCACCATACATAGGCCAATAAGCTATATGCTTGGTGTTGAGGCTGCAATGACAGCTAATTTTAGCACCTGTAAATCCAGCCTAAAGTTAGAAGCCTAAAACAGTAACCTACATTATTAAATACTGTTACTAAAGTTTAACATAACACTTGCAGCTGCCTATAAACTAAACCTTTTGCATAGAGGACCAATTACATGGTTATTAAAGGAGACATATCATGTTAAAATTAAGAATGTACCAGTGCATTAAACTCCTCTAAATATATAAGGAATGTTTCGGACTGATTTATTGAGAAATTCCCCAAAACCCCACTAGTCCCGCCCATCTGTTCCATTCCAATTCTCTGGATGTACAGGGGAGGCGGCAGCTCCCAGTGCACTGTACTATAGTAACCAATCAGCAGCTAGGCTAACCTGATAGGGAACTGAAGACTGTCTTTGCTTATGCAAGTGCAAGGCTGTTATTGGCTATCCCCCTCCTGCTGTGCTTCTGGCAGGGACTGTTAAGACACGCCCTTATTTCAAACACGAACAGAGACCTGATCTATAGAGAGCTCCAATAAAGGGGCCATTTTTACAGACATTATATATGGTGCTGGTTTTACTCTAAAAATTAATACTACAAGATTAGGGTTTTTCATGTATCCAATATGTCTCCTTTAATAATCATTTGTTCCAAGGTAGTTGAAAAACTTTCTTTAATAGAATTTTTTACTTTTTTTTTTTTTTTTATCTCACCTCAGTTCCGGATAAACATTTTCTAAATACCACTTGAAAGGTTTGCATCCCAGATTTTTTTTCAACTCTAAGCGGCTCTGAATGCTAGAAATTGGTAAAAAGCAGACAAAATGCAGAGTTAGAATATTTTCTATGTATATCTTGGTGTTAGGGTCACTATAAGTTACACAAGGTATTTTGAGATTTGTGATTTATCTGTGTGTGTGGCAAAAGAAAGGGTAAAGTTACACATGTTATATCTGCGATCTGCGATATCTACAGATGTAGTTATTCTTGGTATTTATACATCATTCCATCAGTCTCTGACCCAGTGGACCTTAGAATCAAAGGTCCTTATCACAATCACAGTAAGTACAATGAAGGGAGGGTACTCAGATGCAGAATCGTCTGCATCAGTGCATCATCGCTATGAGACCCTTTTTTGAGCGATTTTACATTGAAAGCATTGTCATTCAAAACTACTGGAATCGCTGAGAGTAAAACCCACTGAGTGGTAAGTCGCTGTGATTTCCCCATTGCACTCAAAGTAATTTCTAATTGTGGGCGGGGAATGTGACACCTGGATTTGCGGGAAATAGAATCACTCCATTGTGGAAATCTCTAGTAATTGCTTGTTAAGAAAAGATGAGCAACTTGTCGCTGGAACTTGCTTTTTAAAAACTGCAGCGACTAAATCTCCCCGTGGGACATTGGCCTACACAACCTCCCCAATTAGGTGGTGAAAAAGCATACCATAATTATAACCAGTTATAGAACTGGTTATGTCTATATATATTATGCATATATTTGCAGTGCAATCATACAAAGTAGGTCCTATCTGTATGGGTTTTGGAGTGTGAAAGAATGTACAAACTCCTTGCAGATGGTGCCCTAGCTGGCATCGAACCCAATCGAACCCCCCCCCCGCAAGGTAGCAGTGTTATCCAGTGAACCACCATGTTCAGTGGGTAGCATTTACATACCACAGACCTCAAATTTCCAGTGACTTAAAAAAAAAACAAAAATTTTTTTTAGACGACTAATGAAGTTAAAAAAGTACAAGCAGATGCTACGGATTGTGCACTAAATTTATCAGTGTTGAACTGGAGGACCAGAGAAAGTTCTTGTTTGCACCCATGTTTTTATTTTGATTAAAAAGTTCAATATAGACATTTCTATATTGATGGCTTCCCCACCCCCTATTATGAGACAGGTTAACATTAGCAGTTTGTCTGAAACACAATCTTATGTTAAAATTTTTTTGTGTGCACTCACTTTCCATAAGGTACATTTCTTGCAGAAGGTACTGCTGCATAGTAGAAATTCTTATAATCATCCATCCAAACCTCTGCAGCCCTTCGTGTATTTCTGTAACAACATAATTTATTTGGCAGCTTTACTTTTCTTTTTCTTTACACACAGTGCAGGCACTTTCAATACATTTTAGATATATTTGTCATTAAAAGGAGTTATACATGTTTCAATGTGAAAAAAAAAAAATCTGTGTTTTGTTTCTTGTGTTCTCGAATGATGAACTGTAAATGCCAATGTGAACCTTACAGTGGCATGAAGGTAGAATTTAATTCATGATTATTTTGTCGTTTCCAAACAAGCCAACATAAAAGTAAGTAAAACCATAATCAACTCCTTCTTTTTAATGCAATAACATGGTGCCTATGGCCTGGGTAATAAGTAGTGATTTTTTTTGGCAAAGCTCATTAAGTACATCCACTTAATACTTACCTGGCAAATACAGTTCCACTGCCACCAGGGAATGTATATGGATGCTGCTTTCGAAACACATGGCCTACCCTACTGCAAGGGATAATTTCAAGGCTTCCACCGCACTGCCATACACGGAATGAGATTTCTAAGAACAAAGTGTTTGTTTTAGGAACGAAACAGAGTAGTGAGATTACAACACATTAAAACAATGACTAGAAGTGATATGTCCCTACCCAAAAATAACAAAAAACAGTCACTGTACTCCTCTACTGTAAACAGCACTAGGTATCCACATTGGAAACTAATTACACCGCTAACAACTGCAAGCAGTTGCTATCTGTAACAACCACAGAAGTGAGCCAATAAAGCAACATGGTGTTTTGTCATCAACTTTTCCTCAGACAAATTGCAGTAACACAATTTAAGAATTGGCATCCAACAAGGCACAAGTGAGGAAGTGTAATAATAATAATTTTGCAAGTTTTTTTTGTTTAATTGGCTGCTAAAAAATTTTTTGCAGTGCAGTTCTCTCAGTGGAGAGCAAAAGAATTGCTGCAGCAGAATTCAATGATTTAATAGGCTAAAAGAGGCAGTTAGTGCGCATGAGCACTACCATCTGAATCATGATATTTTCGTTAGATGGTACTGGAAATTCATGTGAGCACGCATCTCGTATGCCCAATTGCAGGTTTGTATGCTAGGGATTAGGTGCGCATGAGCACTATGGTTTGAGCCACACTTCCTGTTGCCAGGCTGAAATGCAGTAGCGATTAACTATATTAAACATATATTGGTTAGGGAACATTCTTTCCTTTTGTGCTCCTGAGGAAGCATGACGGATATCACATGAAAAGTGTTGCGCTAGATCTAAATTGGATCATGATTGCTGTTTGAGCTGAATTTTGATAATGCTCCATTTTATAGCACATGCTTGTAAGTAGCCTGCATTGTACAGGATTTTATTTTTTCTAATAAACGGTATTATACTATATATATATTTTCTCTCTTCGATCTTGTGGTTGGAGAGGAGGAGTTTGTTCACCCTTAACAATTGGACCTTCTGTTAATTGAACCATTTGGCATATAAACAGTTAAGTCTGGTGAGTGCGCACACTTACCCAACTAGTTACAGTTACTAGTTACATAAAGCACTTTTAAAGTTTCTTGTGTGTTACACATTCACTCAGGGTGTAATATTTTATGTTTTACGTATTACGCTATTTGCTCTATATTGCTTTTATTTTTCACGCACTTCGCATATGGTTGTTTTGGATACGTCTTGAGGTCCGATTAAAGGGGACTTTTTAAGGAAGCTGCAAGTGATTTTCATTGCACTGCAAAGAAGATTTCATCTGAAGGGACCTGTTTAGCGCTGAGTACACTTAAAAGAAAAAAAGATGTTGGACTTTGCTAGGTCAGCAAGTCAAGGTTCCAATAGTCTGGGACAGAATAAAGATACTGATAAATGTTTCAGTAATTGCTTGAGAAATGAAGGGATGAATTCAGGCAATACTGCGAGGAAAAGAAGTGACAGATTTTCTTCATGTTCATCAGATTGGTCAGACGATACTTGGTGCAACTCAGCACTTAACAAAAACATTGTGTGAGTTTACTTTAGGCAGGTGCAGGAGTTCTGAGCCACTTGCCTTAAAGGAGAAGGAAAGGCTAAGTCACTGTGGGGGGCAAAATGTTAGGCACCCCCCAGTGACTTAAATCGCCTACCTTATACCCCAGGCTGGTGCCCCTGCTAGGAGAAAACTGCACCAGCCCGGGGTACCTGCAGCGACTGTCTCCTGTTCCTTCTTCCATCTTCATGCGCTTGCACATGTGCAGTATAGTGGAAAGCTGAACTTTAACAAAAGAGTCAGCTTTTTCATCTACTGCGCATGCGCCGACCAAGGGATTCCGAAGACAGAAGGAAACACTCGCTGCAGGTACCCCGGGCTGGTGCGGTTTTCTCCCAAAAGGGGCAGCCTTTCCTTCTCCTTTAAGTAAACTTATGAATGCAATCATTACTTCATGTAACAAGTTTTCAAGACCTGTAGCACTACCATTTGCACCTCTGCATTGTGTTAGAATAATAATTTGTATGACAATAGGGGGCACATTTACTAATCCACGAATCCGAATGGGAAAAAATCGGATTGGAAACGAAAATTTTGCGACTTTTTCGTATTTTGCACTAGTTTTCCGTTGCCGTTGCGATTTTTCCGTATTGAGCAATTGTAAACGGCGAAAAAACCAATCCGTTTTTTTCTCGACAGCAACGAAAAAGTTGCGGAAAATATACGATAAAGTTGTAACGGCGCCGAAAAAATCGCGGGACATACAAAAAAGTCACGACGGCGACGAAAAAGTCGCAAAAATACCGATCATTACGAAAAAACGCGTTCGGACGCTTTCGGTCCGTTCGTGCATTAGTAAATCTGCCCCTAAGTGTGACAGACCCTAAAAAGTAATACAACAATGAAAAGTTGCTAAGAAATTGCTAACAGATTGTTGACTTACCCAAATTTTCACCACCCCAAACATCCATCATCATATCGTACTTTCCTAATTCTTCAAAGTAGGATTTATCCATCACGAACAGTCCCCCTGCAATCATTGGAGTTCTACGTTAACAGAAAAAAAAGAAATCAAGTTATCCAACCACTAAATATTTTCACACTGAATGAACTCTATGTTTTATTTAGTACCAACAACATATAACAAACTGATAAAAAAAAAAGAAGTATAAGAAGACATGATTGGTCATTAGCCACTCAGCCTTGTTCAAGTTGTACCTGTTTCTTCCATACAAGAGAGTTCCCAGTGTACCAAGATTACCATATATAAGAATGCAAATCTCAGTGGCAATGCTCTTAAAGAATGCTAATAACTGCCATGCTGTATCATCTTTGCAACACACTATGTGGTCTTCTGAATGCTAAATAATGACAAATACTTTGTACTCCTGCATCCTGAAGCAATTTTAACTTCTCAGTATATTGAGGGACCCCAGAAAAAAGGGATTTTGTATTACTCACCGTAAAATCCTTTTCTCTCTGAAGTATGTGGGACACAGGGACTATGGGGTATAGCACCCACCACTAGGAGGCAGGACACTGTAAGGTAAAAAGCTCCTCCCTCCAGTGCTATACCCCTCTGCCTAAAACCGGAAGTTCGCTTCCAGGGAGGGAGGCCCTGTGTCCCACAGACTTCAGAGAGAAAAGGATTTTACGGCTAGTAAAAATCCCTTTTTCTCTGTTGTGTCTGTGGGACACAGGGACCATGGGACATACCAAAGCTGTCCCCTGTGTGATTAGGGAGGAAGGAAGCGAGGCTTAGATATGATCAACTGCAGCCTGCAGTACCTTCCTTCCAAAATGTGTAAAATTTTGTGAAGGAGTGAATGGAGGACCAAGTGGCGGCCTTGCACAGCTGCTCTGCGGAGGCACAATTCCTGAATGCCCAGGAAGTACTGACCACCCTGGTAGAGGGTGGTCAGAAGGGGTGAGGGCTTTCCTTTGGCTATGTATGCTCTGCGAATAGCCTCTTTTATCCACCTGGAAATTGTGACCTTGGATGCAGGGGAGCCCTTGTGTGGGCCTGTTGGCAGGATGAACAGGGACGGTGTGGTACGGATGTGTTTTGTGCGTTTGAGGTAAAATTTTAAGGCTCTGACCGGATCTAAGGAGTGGAGGGCTTTCTCCTTGGAATTTTGGGGGTGTGGGCAGAAGGTCATTGTCATTGTGGAAGGTCAGGAATGGGCGTTGGCATGATAGGGGGCTGAGCTCGGATACCCGTCTGGGCCGATGCGATAGCGACGAGGAATATGGTTTCCATGTCAGCCATAGCAGGGGGATGGTAGCCAGAGGCTCGAACGGTGCCTCCTGTAGGGAACGGAGGAACAAGTTGAGGTCCCCAGGCGGGTGTCGGTGCTCTGTAAGGAGGTGCTATGTGTGCGACTCCCTGAAGGAATGTGCATACGTCGTGGAGTTTTGCTATATACGTTTGGAATAGCACAGAGAGTGCGGATATTTGTGACTTAAGGGAGGCAAGAGAAAGATCCTTGGTCAGACCTGACTGCAGGAATTCGAGTAGGTATACCGGGGAGAACTGATCCCAAGGAAAATGTGACTGACCGCACCACTTGTAGCGCTTCCATACTCAATGGTAATTTCTTGCGGAAATTGGCTTCCATGCCGCGATCATGGTGTGGATGACTTTAGGGGAAAAGCCTTTACGGCGTAAGACCAAGGATTTAGTAGCCACGCCGTCAAATGCAGTACTCCTGGGTTGGGGTGCAGGATGGGACCTTGAGAAAGAAGGTCCGGGGTCAATGGTAGAGACCAATGGTTCTCCTTGCTCAAGTTGACTAAGTCCGAAGGCAAGCTCGTCTGCGCCAGTGTAGGGCTATGAGGATCACTGTGCAGTGTTCTCTTTTGATCTTTTTGATGACCCTGGGTAGTAGTGGAAAAGGGGGGAACACGTATGAAAGAGTGAAGTCCCAGGGTGTTGTCATGGCATCTGCTGCCATGGCCAGTGGGTCTCTGCATCATGCCATGAAGTTGCCCACCTTGCGGTTGTGCCTGGACGCCATGAGGTCCACATGTGGTTGACCCCACCTTTGAAAGTTGTGCAATAGGGAAAGGCCATCTCCCATAGACTCCATTTTAATAAAATAATTCACAAACATTTTTTCCCTGTAATAAAACAGTACCTTGTATTTGATCCCAACTAAGGAAATCCGAATTATGGAAAGACCACTTATCCAGAAAACCCCAGGTCCCGAGCATTCTGGATAACAGGTCCCATTCTTGGGACCTGGGGTTGTATGGATGACATCTGCAGATATAATCAATACAAATATTTAAGTAACCTGTAAATCCATGCAAACTGGTGAAAGTATACCCTAGTACAGTGCTGTCCAACTGGCGGCCCGCGGGCGGCCCGCGACCCCCGTGTGGCCCCCCACCTGTCTGGCTGCTTTGATGGCTTACCTTTGAGTAAGCATTAAATGGTATCAGTACTGAGATTAACTGCCCCCCCTGCATGGTTCTCACCTCAGATTCAGGCTGTAATCCCTCTGTATTGTATAAAAATGTAATCCCCTGTGTTTTTCACACCTTATAATACCTGCATTGTTCACCCCCTGCAGTGTTCACACCTCAGGCTCAGACTGTAATCACTCCCATTGTTCACTTCTTCACACCTAAGACATAGGTACTGTAGGCAGAGTATGGCACATACAGCCAGCATAGGTCAGGGAGGGTATGGCACACACAGGAAGGGTAGGGCAGGCAGAGTATGGCACACACAGGCAGGGTAGGACAGGCAGAGTATGGCACACACAGACAGGGTAGGGCAGGCAGAGTATGGCACACAGAGGCAGCATAGGGAAGGCAGAGTATGGCACACACAGGCAGGGTAGGACAGGCAGAGTATGGCAGCCCTATGCTGCTTGTGGGAGGTGAGCCTGGCAGGGGTTTGTTGTGGGAGTTTGTTAGCAGTTGGAAATAGCCATTAAATGGTCCCAAAGGTGTGTAATTATGTACTGGGGGTTGCTCTGCTATCCACAGGGGAGGAGGAGGCATTTGGAATTTAAGGGTATATCTTAATATGACATAATTCTTTCACATATGAATGATGGTTGATATCCCCACAGTAAGGACCAAGCATTTGGGATTTTGCTGTGCTACCACCATTGTGATAAAATAGGTGTGGTTTGAAGTGGGTGTGGTTTCAAAAAGGGGAGTGGTCAAAACTGGCTTCCATTAGCGGCCCACCACCATGTATGCTAGAGAAATTCCGGCCCTCGGCACCTTAGAAGTTGGACAGCACTGCCCTAGTAAATGGGCGCATGAAATTTTGATCAGTATGTAATAAAGAGATTTCACTGTTAAGATTATATTTAATTTACAAAACTCTACATTGTCAGTTTAAGCTAGTACCAGGTATGGGTTTAGCAAAACTTAATATGTAGCCACCAAATTGCACATCCTTTTCTTCTGGCTTCCCTTTGTATCTGTTACTGTCAGAAACTTTGCCATCACAGTCCTGACAGAGAATGCAAGCAATATGGGGCTTTAGAGAAATGAGAGACTAGGCACCTACAAGAGCCTGCTGGAATCTGTGGTTAGTCAAATTGCTCATACAATAAATATTTCATGATGAATTTGTCAATTATTTTTTGTTACGTAGGTGATTGTAAATAATTAATATTTTGTTTATCCCAAATATTGAGAACTATGCAAGTACTTTTACTGTTGGAGTACAACATAAGAGGACACATATAAATATTTCCCTAGTTCCCCATATACTTATGATTACTTTATACATATTTGCAGTGGCAGGACAACCCAACTTGGTTTTGCAAAATGTAAATGAAATAATGCCCACAATTTTCTTAAGAATGAAAACAACTTACTTAATTGGAGCTACTGGATTCCCTTGTCTAGTCCTTCTTTGTTCTGGTGTCATATAGTCCCACTTAAAAACCAAATTCCAGTCAAAACCTGAAAAACGTAAAAGTGTTGTTAGATTTTTGTTAACTATTAACATATAGACACATGGTGAGAAATATGGTGTATAAGAATTTAAACCAAACTAGTTATGAATAAAAATATATCAATTAGATAAATAGAATTTTTCTCTTCTGAAGTGATCTAATTCATGGCGATCATACAAAAAGTATATCTGAGGTGCAACTTTGATCAATAAAAATACTCATCAAATAAAATGAAAAAAATTGTAATAATTGTCTATAGGCAGCCATTTTCTTTTAGTTGCCCGAGATATAGAATCTGCAAAGGCTACAGACAAAAATAATGATTTTGAAGTAATAGATGAAATTGGTTTTAAACAACTTCTCTAGAATCTACATCACACTATTCTGCCTCTATGGGAGCTTCTTCACTAAAGTAGTAGGCAGAAGTGTTGTACATTATGTTTTGGGCTTCTGTACCAGCCCAAGGCAACCACAGCCCTTTAGCAGGGAAGATCTGTGCCTCTAAAGATGCCCAGTAGCTCCCCATCTTCTTTTCTTTTGATTCACTGCACATGCTCTGTGCTGTTGTCAGTTACTGAGCTTAGGAACTGAATCACAATATACTGTATATATGGAATATAAATGTTAAGATATATGGCTGATTAATAATAATAAATAATATATAATAAATTCAGGCTATAAGTACATGGCCGCTCTGAAACCAGTGCAATTAGCATCAGAATGTAACAATCTACCCTGTAGCATCAGCAACAGGTCAACCTCACGTTAGCAACAAGTCAACCTCACGTTCTGCTTGATCATTTGCGAACATCCCTAGCTCAGCCTCTTACAGCACACTGAAAGTGTGCGGCATTACTGAAATTTCTGATAGAATGCAAGATGGAGAGCTCCTGTTACAACTCTAAAGGCCCAATCATGACTACTATACAGATGTGGAATCTTTAGGTCGGTGCAGTAAGTTTAGTATATAAAAAAAAAAAATGGTAGTTTTTGCCATAATTATTTTTATTGTTTATTTCTTAAAGACACCTGCAATTTTTTAGCTACCAATGTACTTGTTGTAATGTAATTGTACAAGCAAACAACGTTTTTGTGCACATAATCTTAATTAAATCGTATATGCTCAAACAGATTTTATTTACAGGTGTAAACACGCTATTTTGTCACTATGGGAGTATAGAAAATCATGTGTGTGTGTGTATTTTTCTTTTTTGATGATTGCATCTGCAGTAGGATATTCTATGGGGAGAATTCTGGCTATGCTGTTAGTTTATTTGCCCATTGTACCCACTTGAGAGTTTATTAATAAGCATGGTCTTTACAGTTGCAAACTTACAAGCTTCCAGATCAGTTTTGAGTCTAGGTTTTAAGACCCTAACTTAAAGATAAAGCTTCTCTACTTACACAAGGGTTTAATACAAAATATTTTGGAATTGGTTACAGGCTTTCTTATAAAGTATAGGAGGCACCATGCTTAATGGATAATTCTTTTCAGTGATTGGGGTGGCATTGTTCAACAAATTGCGGTGTGCACTCAGTTCTTAAAAACGTGCACAACAGTTTAAAAATGTTAGCACAAAAGCGTTTGTTATAGAACATAGACGAGAAGGAATTAGAGGGAATATTGCCTGTTGGCAAATACTTTTAGCTGCCAAGGCACTTTTGTCTATGTAATTGTACTAGCAAACAACATTTTGTGTACATAATTTTAATCAGTTTATATGCTCAACGGGATTATATTTACAGAGACGTACTGAACTGAGCATTGAGGTGTGCTGTTTTAATTCTGCTTCCTGTAGAGAAGTATTTCAAAGGGTGTTACAACAATGCTTTATTAGTGGGTTTGTTGTGAAGTAGAAAATGTAGGAACTCTTAAAACTATTAAGTGGTAGTTTCTGCAAAGGCTGAAATACCCATATAGAAGAGTTGAATCAGGAGACCAAAGTGACTGGAACTAAAAGTTAGGATGAGTTTATTATCCTGCTTTTGAATCTCAATTTAAATAAGAACTATTAAGAAAAATAAAAAACAAATAGCTGCCCCACTGCTGTCAAAGGCTGGACAATACTAAAGCATACATTAATACATCTCAACTGAATGTGTTAATTTGAAAATGTAAAAATTTTTTCAGATTTTAACATACCGCCTTTTAAATCAGCTGATGCTCCAACATACTGGAAATTGTCCATGTTAATGACATCAATAATAGGAGACACAACTCTAGCCTTATCCTAATACATAAAATTAAAAAAAAATAAAAATAAACAAATACATTACAGGTAGAAGTAAAATAAACGGACATGCATTATTTGTTTCCACTAGGCGTTAAATATTAACCTATATAACCATTTCATGAAACTTATGTCTGGTTAGTTAGACGCTAAGCCATAAATAGGATACACTAAATAGTACAATATCCTAGATCAGAGCCATCCAACTGAAGCACCTTGACCAGATGTGGCCCTCCAGAGGCTTTGTATAGCCTGCAGTTCAGAGTCTCAATAGACTTCACTATATGACCATCATTTTCATTTAAAGCAACAGTAACACCAAAAAATTAAAATATATAAATTAAATATTAATTAATGAAACTATAATGTACTGTTGCCCTGTACTGGTAAAAGTTGTGTGTTTGCTTCAGAAAAACTACTATAGTTTATATAAACCCTGCTGTGTAGCCATTGGGCAGCCATTCAAAAAGAGAAAAGGCATGGGTTATATAGCAGCTAACAGATGAACAGTGTAGAATACAATTATGTCTTATCTGTTATCTGCTATATAACCCGTGCCTTTTCTCTTTTTTCCAGCTTGAATGGCTGCCCCCACGGCTAAATAGCAGGGTATTTATACAAACTATATTCGTGTTCCTGAAGCAAACACACCAGTTTTAGGGCCGTAGCAGACGGGGAGATTAGTCGCCCGCGACAAATCTCCCCTATATGCCATCCCACCAGCTTGAATGTAAATCACCGGTGGGATAGCATATGAGGCACCACAGTTTCGGGAAAGTTGCCTTGAGAGGAAATTTCTGCGATTTCGGTAATTTACTTTCAAGCTGGTGGGATGGCATATTGAGGACTACTGGGGACGGGCGACTAATCTCCCCATCTGCCACGGCCCTTACCAGTGCAGGGAAACAGTAAATAATGTTTAAATTACTTTAAAACACTTTCATTTTTTGGTGTTACTGTTCCTTTAATCTGACCTGAAAGGCAGTAAAAATTTGGCACAAATGTTCAGGATATTGCCGAAACTATATTGCTTGTATATATCAAAAGCTAAAGCTTCAATTAGACAATTATCATTGAAGATTTTTTCAAACATGGTGCTTATCACCAATTCCTATTTAAAGACGACTTAAAGGAAAACTATACCAACAGATTTTATCATATTAAGTTTATATCATATTAAGTAACCTATTATATATATATTACAGTTTCGTAAGATACTTTAAGTAAATATTGCCCTCTTACACCTTTTCCCTTGAGCCAATATTTTGCGATGGTCTTTGAGACCAGAAATAAAGCAGCTCTAACTGTAACAAGTGTGGAAGTAAAAGGCAGAACTCGGCCCATTAATTGGCTCATATGACCTAACATGTATGTGTGCCGTTGGTTTTTTTGTTTTTACTGTGAATCGTATGATGCCAGGGGACGGCCTGTAATTTTTTAAATGACAATCTTCTATTTATAACTACCCAATGGCACATACTACTAAAAAAAAGTATATTTTTATCAAAATGGTTTACTTAGATAAAGCAGAGTTTCACATATGAGCTGCAATATATTTTTATTGAGACCTACATTGTTTGTGGGGTAAATACAGACAATTCTATTTTCTACAGGTTACTGCCTGTCTCTTTTTTTTATGTATAAGGCAGAAACCAAAACCAGACAGAAGACTATGATGCAAGTACTTTTACCAACATCTTAATCGCATAAAACTAAATTACTCAGAGCTTTAAAAAAAAAGAAACAAGTTACCATTTGTTTATGACTTCACTGTAAAATATAATTACCTCTGCAACCCTTTCTAGTAGAGGTTCCAACCAGTGTTCATTACATTCACAATGGCTGTCCAAAAACGTAAGAACTTTAGATTGTGCTGCATCTGCACCCTTTACACGAGAACGCATAAGACCTATTAGAAGTGAGAAAATATTTTCTATAATTCCTACAATTTAATGCAAAAATTTGTTCATATGTTCTTCCATACAAACTATTAAAATAAAATTAAAATAAATATTAACTGGTATGACATAAACTTACTCGGATACATTTACATTGGAAAGGTCCAGTAAAATCTAGAAATAAAAATGTCCTATGTGTTTACATATTATGAATTAGTCTGTTCTGCATCACTGGCAGAAAAACATTATATTCTTAAAAAATACCTTGTTTCTTTATTTGGAGCTTTTGACAGGTCATGAATATGTATTGGTGAAAACACCACTGAGAAAAACAGACAAGGTGGGGCTTTGTTTAAACAACGTCTGACGGCAAAACATACAAACAAGGACATACAAACAAGTGCTTCAATGAAACACTTTTGTATGTGTAATATAAGAATAAACAGTATGTCAATTCACATGAATAATTTTCATTTTGATGTTTACTATTCTTTTCATGGATAAGCCCAGTAAAAAAGAAAAACCCAAAACATACTACTAACAAATACCACACAGGTGTATGATTTTTCTGACCATCTGAACCTCTCCATCTGCATACAACTTCTAGTTGTTATGCAGTTATTTTTAAATTCATCATTAATCATCTTATACTTTCTAGTGCCAACATAATCCATGGTGATGTACAGCATTACAAATAATTTAGCAAGCAAAAATAAACCTTAAAAGGGGTAGTTTACCTTCCAATTAACTTTTAGTATAATAAAGAGAGTAATATTTGGTCTTCATTTTTTTGTGTGCCCTAGCAACCAAGCAGTGGTTTGAATGAAAGACAGGAAGAGAATAGGAGAGGGCTGAATAGAAAGATAAAAAGTAGCCTTTTTAAATTGTGTCAGGCTAAATTGTGACTGTTATATGCTACACAGGCCCAGAAACAAACCTTTGCTCTGTTTTGTTTCTGCACCTACAGACACGGAAGGGGTGGCCAAGCTGAACCAGTGCCCTAGGCAACCTGACAAGCCAACCCACCTACCGCCTCTGCATGAATGAACATGTGTGATGACATCATGGGGGGAGCAATCCCCAATTTTCACACATATATGACTTCTTTATCACCTCTTGTGAACCAGTCCTCCTCCCTGTCCAGAATCCTTCAGTTGTGTACCTACAGTTAGAGGAAAAAGGGCACATGTTTGAAGGACGTATGTCCTTTTTCCTATAGATGTAGGTACACTGCTGAGTCCTGACTAGAGGAGCTGGCTCAACTGTTGTTTGGTTTCTCCCACATACAAGTCAGAACACTCCTTGCTGCACGGCACACACAATGTTACTTTTCTTATGCTTTGGTCTTTTGGGTGAACCAGTTGCTGCCGGGATGCAGTGTTTATTAAAAATACTTCTAAGCTATGTTTCAGAGCACAGGGTTTTGCAGGACATGCCTTGCATGGAACAATTCCTACATTAGGCAGTGCTCCATTCAATAGAGGCCTACATGCCTTCCCCCGCCCCTAACTTGCACATCATTTGCATGCACAACTTAGGGAGCAGAAGGAGGGGCAGCTTGCTCCAGGTCCCCTCTCCTTACCACCTGTGCAGAGAGCAGTGCTGGTGCTACTCTTTGCAGAGTGCTGGATTTGTGATCTGGTGCCCCACAAAGAGAGCCCCCCACCCCGTGGTTGACACCTAAAAATAAAATATACAAGCACTTTAGCTGTGCAACTGAGTTTACATGGGTGATAAGCGGTTTGCATAAGCTATGACAATGTCTTCCACCTAAGAGAAGGGATTCCAACCTATTGATCCAGCCAGTACTATAATGGCAGTGCCTGACCAACAGGTAAGTAGTAAAGAGATCTCAGCTTGTAAATGCAACAAATTTTAAACATTTTTTTCTTTAGTTACTTCTAAACAAAGTTACTATTATACTGACCTTCTCGTCGATCATTTCTAAGTACACGTACTTTTTCAATCCTTTCAAGCAGAGCCCCATCTTCAGCTGTAAAACACGGAGACAATTTTTAAGTATTTATGTAAATTACATGAATCAGTTATAACTGGGTGTCCATGCAAAAAATAAAAAGATAAGTAGAAACATTTCTACAGTTATTAAAGTAAAAAAATTGGCTTATTTAACCAATGTTTTGGCTCCATCCACACAAGTGAGACGTAAACCCAGTTTTTACCAGCACTATTCTTTTTCACTGAATCCTGAAAACAGTTTTTAAGTGCATTAAAAACATATTTTGAGGACAGCCTTTCATATTTAAAGACATTTTGCTCTTCAGTGAAATTCAAACAGAATTATCATAACTCTATATAAATTATTATTATTATTATTTTATTATTAACATTTATTTATAAAGCACCAACATATTCTGCAGCACTGTACAGTAAGTGGGTTTCATACTTTGGATATACAGAGTAACATATAAAGCAATCAATAACCGACACAAGAGGTGAAGAGAGCCCTGCCCAATAGAGCTTACAATCTACAAGGAGAAAGGGTTGTGACACATGGTGTGGGAATGGGCATGACCAGAGTTGTGAGAGGTGTGGCACAGGGTATTGCTTTTAGCAGCACACTGAGGTTATGTTAAACTAGATTAGGGTAAGCTTCTCTAAATAAATGCGTTTTTAGAAATCTCTTGAAGGCAGAGAGATTAGGAGAAAGTCTGACAGATTGCGGGAGCGAATTCCAGAGAAGAGGGGCAGCCCTTGCAAAGTCTTGAATGCGAGTGTGTGAGGAGGGAATGAGAGATTGAGAGTTGAGATGAGAGTTGAGGAGCAGGTCAGTAGAGGAGCGTAACAAGCGGGTTGGATGGTACCTAGAGATAAGTTCAGAGATGTAGGGTGGGGCAGAGTTATGAACTGCTTTGAATGTGAGAGTCATTAGTTTGAATTTTATCCTGAATGGTAAGGGAAGCCAGTGCAGGGATTGGCAGAGTGGCACGGCAGAGGAGGAGCGGTTGGAGAGGTGTATGAGCCTGACATCAGTATTCATTATGGACTGGAGAGGGGACAGTCTTTGGGGGGGAAGGCCAATTAATAGGGAGTTACAGTAGTCCAGGCGAGATATTATAAGAGAGTGAATAAGCAATTAAACTCACCACTATCACTGTAGTCATCAACCAGAATAATTTCCTTGACAAGGTGCACTGGGCTTTTTTTTAATACACTGAAAAAAAATAAAGATATTAGTTAGTGGGTCCCTCTTTCTTACACAAACTGTACTGTCCATGTGTCGGTCACAAAGGGGTGAGGGCCTATGAATTTTTTTTGCAAGGTAAGAAAATGCCATGTGTGCCATTAGAATGCAGTGGTATTGTTATCATTTCACATTATTTTCTTAAGTTTTTTTTTTTTTTTTTTTTTAAATATCATTAAAAAATATCATACCAATTTATGTGCCCAAGTAATGCTCCGAACTTCAGGAATGGAAATGTTGACCCAGCTTACATTTGGGATTACTGGTTTGTGTTATGAACATTTTCTATGATCTCTGTTAACCAGTTTAACTATACCTTGAAATGGATATTAAAAATACCCAACTCAAAAAAAAAAAAAAGACTGCAGTACATTTTTAATTTGAATAAAAAATATTAGATATGCTCTATCCTGCAATGAATCATTGCCCAAGTAAAAAAATATAACACCATCTGGAAAATTATTATGGACACCATTGGACATAAATTAACTATAAACATCCTACCTGATTACTGTGCGGAGTAAGGCAGACCTGGCTTCATTATGAAATGTGATAACAACACTGGTTGCTGGTAAATCAACTCTCCACGTTTTTTTCCGACATCTTCAAAAGAAAAAGAATTCCATGCATCAATATGAATAATGACCTGTAGGGACCCATAGGGTTAAATGGCCCCTATGGCTTTAAATCCCTACAGGTTCAGTTCCCTTAGCTGCTGGGCAGAAGGGAATGTATCTAAGTAAGTTCATTAAAATATGCGTGCTATTGGTTAGAAGGTATGGTGACCACATCCTGCCTCACTTTGGTATAGTGCTGGGAGAGGAGTGGCACTTTTCCTGTTCGCTTCCACCTGAGGAACAGGGTGGATGTGTGCTGTGAGCCCAGGGCATAGGCTCATGCTCAGTGAAGTCAGGGAACAGGGCCCCGTGAGTGAGGCATTAGATAGTGGCAGGTGTAGCTCCTTTTATAGTACACTCTAGGGGACAGATTTATCAAAACACAAGTTCGAATCCCAAATGGGAAAAATTCGGAAATTTCTGAAGATTGCAAATATCACGAAAATGCTTACGAAAAAATTGTATTAGTCACGATAATATCGTATTGGTGATTGAAATTTTCCTACCGAACCACTGTAAACAGCGGCAGAGCCTTTTCGATTTTTTTGCGCGGGTGCTCAAAAAAATTGCGAGACAAAAACTGCGAGAATACGCTCGGAGCTTTCGCATGAACGCTCAGAGCGTTCGGGTCTTGGTAAATCTCCCCCCAAGAGTGTAAGGCAGTTAGGGTTGAGCTAGAATGAGCTACTGCTCCTGAGCTCCTGCATAGGACTTGCAGTTTTGGAGATATCTCTCCCAGGCCACATTGCCTGTAGTGTAGGGATCCAAGTGAATAGGGAATCAGGGTAGAGAATTCCCTGAGGGACCCACTACGGGGTGTGTCACAGAGGTGAAGTGAGATTCCTGCCAAGTCTGTCCGAAGGGGAGTGTCAGTCTGTATTACCCTCTGTATGTGCTGCCTGTACCACTGGCCTCTGAAGCTGTATTGTGAGTAAACCCTGTGGATGTTCAATAAACACTTATTATTTTGTTATTTTCAAGAACCTCTGGTGCCCTCTGTTTTCATTTTTCTGCATAGCAGCAAGAGGTGTAGTTGCACAACACCCTCACCTTTCACTTAGCGAAGGCCCATTCTGGGTAAGAGAGTACAGTGTAACCCATGTTCTACTGGTACTAGTCCGGGAAGGCAGCTATTGAGCTGAAATAGAGGTTACAGACCATATGTGCTATATACATTCTAGGGTAGAGGTCCCCAACCATTTTTTTTTTTTTTTTTTTACAGATGAGCAACATTTAAATATTAAAAAAGTTGGGGAGCAACACAAGCAAAAAAAAAAAAGTTTCTAGGGGGTAATAAGTAATAAAAACTGTTTATTTGGTATTTGGTAGCCCAATGTGGACTGGCAGACTACAGAAGGCTCTGTTTGGCAGCATACATTGTCTTTATAGTTCTAAAACTTGCCTCTAAGTCAAAAATGTAAAAATGAGCACCTGCTTTAAGGCCACTTGGGAACAAAATCCAAGGGGTTGGTGAGCAACATTGCGACAACATAGCAAGCCACTGGTTGGGGGATCAGTGCTTTAGGGATATAGATGATAATAATAATAAAGTTCACAACAAGTTGCACTGCCCTTTATGCATTTGTATGGGATTTTTGGGACATATTTAAGCCGGAACTCTCATTGCTTTGATATACCAGTCCAAGTTGGCATTATACAGGGTGGTATTTTACAAAGTACTGCTTTGACATGCATGGCTCACTATTGCTGCCTTGCTTACAGGCATATTCTCTTGATAGACATGTATAACTGGTGTCTATTGGCTCCCCTGAACCCTGATTTTGCTTTGTATTTATTATATTGATATAGTAGGTATCCTGTACATTTAAACTTTTTATACAGAACTAATAATTTCATGTTATTTAAATAAATGTGCGCATATTATATATATATATATATATATATATATATATATATATATATATATATATATATTTATATTATAGGTTTATAGTTTACATACTGTTCATGTCTCGTGTCAGGAACACTTCTGTCCATCAGGAGTTTATCACTTTCAACTTGGTTAAACTTGTTACGTGCATAGGCATCCTGGCCAGGTCGTACTACAGTAGCTCCAACGTAAGCATCTTGATCAAAGTCTTGCCATCTTACTTTTCCTAAAAAAATGCCAGTGAAAGAACATGGATCATTATGAAAAAAATCATGATATGGATTTGGTCAGATATACTACGAGGTATGAATTATTTATTTTCAGTTCTGTCCATACTAGTCTATGATAGAAATATCATATGTCTAGGGAAAAAAAACCCACACACAGGGGACTTCAGTGCATATCCACATTCATATGATTTAGTGCTCGAACAAAAAAAAAAAAAAAAAACATTCTTCCAGTCCTCCTCCTTTATCAAGGTACAGATGCCAAAACATCCATAGCTTCACCTCTTGCAAATACAACACCACGTCATGGAATAGATAGATTAAATAGCGGTGAAACATCAAATTGTCAGCGTTTTATTTTTCATTTTATTGTATTTTTATGTGAGGGAGTATATACTAAGGAGGAGGAGAGAAAGAAAAAGAAAACAGAATATTTTATATTATATATATACATACACACACACACACACACATTACAAAATGAGAAGCACTCTCCAATGGTACGATACCTAGGTGCCAGAGTGAGAAAATCAAATACAGTGTCGGATGTTAGCACTCTGAAGTTTAACACAATAAGGCAAAAAAGGCAAAGTATGAGAGAAAATCAGGCGGTGAAGTTTATTCGATCCGACGTTTCACTCCTATACAGGGACTTTCGTCAGGGATTGTGAATCAGCGTGCAGTACAACATTAAAAAGCGTGTTTTGGCGCCAACAAAAGTTGTATCCTAGCAACCATACGTAAACAAAAAATTGTGCACATATAGAGAAACATAATGCAGAAAAACAAATAAATAAAATTGTATCAACCATATCCCTGGTGTCATTACTAAGCCTAACTTGCGCAGCTCTGCATGGGCACACTCGTGTTACTCACAATTAGTAAAAGGAACCCTTCAAATCGCTCGGGCAGCGGGTTGTGCGGATCGTGTTGCCAGGTAGCGATGGCCGTGGAAACAGGATTTTTTAGGCATACAACGCTTACTGACCGGACCGGAATCCCCTTAATTACGGCGCAACGCATAGAGCCGAGACAGTAAGTGGCTCCCCGATCTTGGGTGCCGGTGGCTCCACTCACCCGATAAAGGTCAGGCGAATGTGTCCACCCGCTCAATAACGTACGAGGCAGCCATATAAGTGTCGGGGGAGGGCTGTCAGTGCGATATACTGCCATTCAATAAGGTGCTTGCAACGTAAGCAGATAGCCCTTTGCGGGCGTCCTTCAAGGAGTAGGTAGTTACCATGGCAACCGAACATATAAACATAGTAGCAAAATTCAGCACAGATTGCGACATCAAGTTGTTACAAAAGATGTAGAGTAACAAGTCAAGGGGAACATTATATGAAGCAACCCAGGGGAAGTGTTTCATTAAGCCCCCTGGGAGTCACACAATCTAGTCTATGAATCCATCTAGACTCTCTCTGGAGCAGAGCCTGATCCCTATTTCCCCCTCTGGAAAGGGGGGGGGGGTTGGAAATCGATGGCCATGCATTTAAATGTAGGTAAGGGGTGTTTATTTCTGAGGAAATGTCTTGCCACTGGTTGGTCAGCTTTGTGCTGAATTTTGCTACTATGTTTATATTTGTACATTCTTTTCATCCATAGCTCTAGTGGTGATCATTTATCTTCCTGTGGGCATATCCTCTCAGATCTATGGGGGAGCAGATGTACCCCTGTATGCTCGTTTTATCTCACCTAAAGGACAGGGCGACCGCCGTTACATCATAGTATGCCTATGAAGCCTCAATACTATCGCTATATATGGGGTAGCAGGTGTACCCCCACAGGTTTGTCGGTCGGTTGCCATGGTAACTACCTACTCCTTGAAGGACGCCCGCAAAGGGCTATCTGCTTACGTTGCAAGCACCTTATTGAATGGCAGTATATCGCACTGACAGCCCTCCCCCCGACACTTATATGGCTGCCCCGTACGTTATTGAGCGGGTGGACACATTCGCCTGACCTTTATCGGGTGAGTGGAGCCACCGGCACCCAAGATCGGGGAGCCGCTTACTGTCTCGGCTCTATGCGTTGCGCCGTAATTAAGGGGATTCCGGTCCGGTCAGTAAGCGTTGTATGCCTAAAAAATCCTGTTTCCACGGCCATCGCTACCTGGCAACACGATCCGCACAACCCGCTGCCCGAGCGATTTGAAGGGGTCCGTTTACTAATTGTGAGTAACATGAGTGTGCCCATGCAGAGCTGCGCAAGTTAGGCTTAGTAATGACACCAGGCATATGGTTGATACAATTTTATTTATTTATTGTTTTTCTGCTATTATGTTTCTCTATATGTGCATAATTTTTTGTTTACGTATGGTTGCTAGGATACACCTTTTGTTGGCGCCAAAACACGCTTTTTAATGTTGTACTGCACGCTGATTCACAATCCCTGACGAAAGTTCCTGTATAGGAGTGAAACGTCGGATCGAATAAACTTCACCGCCTGATTTTCTCTCATACTTTGCCTTTTTTGCCTTATTGTGTAAAACCTCAGAGTGCTGACATCAGACACTGTATATATATATATATATATATATATATATATATATATATATATATATATATATATATATATATATTATTTTTTTTTTTTTATTATTTATTTTTTTTATACAGGTATGGGACCCATTAGCTGGAAACCAGTTATCCAGAAAGTTTTAAATTAAGGAAAGTCCATCTCCCATGTACGCCATTATAAGGAAATAATTTTTAGAAAATATTCCCTTTTTCTCTGTATCTCTGTAACAATAAAACAAAACATTTTACTTGATCCCAACTAAGATATAATTAATTCTTATTGGAGGCAAAATAATCCTATTGGGAGAAAGGAGAGGAGGAAGAGAGTAAGCTGGGGGGGGGGGGGGGGGGGGGTTGTCAAGTCAGAGGACTAAATTTGCACTTTTCTTTTTAGCATCCCAATATCCCTTTGCTGACTAAAGGAGTAAAGAGTCATTAATAAGCTTTTTCCAGAAGTTCAGCGTGAGTGGTCCTGCAGATTTCCAATGTAATAATAAAGCCTTTCTGGCGTAGAATAGCAATTGTAGGTAGCATAGTTTAGCTGAAGGATGTCAGCTGTAGGGTTTTCAGTATGCCCAGTAAACACAGACTAGGTGACAAGATATTGGGAAGTGCTAGTGCTGACTAGCACTAGGTCCAGCACTAGGTCCAGGTCCCAAGCATTCTGGATAACAGGTCCCATACCTGCACTATAAAATTATATATGTGGAATAGAAACTAAGATATACTGTACATACTTATAGAGAAGAGGAAGGAAACGACAACACAGTTACCGTATATACTCGAGTAAAAATGTGCTCAAAAAGTAACCCTCGGCTTATACTCGAGTATACCTCCCTCCCTCCACTTGTGTCCGTCCTGCCGACTCTTGATCTGAAGATATAACGCGCTCGCACCCAACCCCGTGGTCGGAGGTGAGTGCATGCGCGCGACACGGACACACATCCGTCCACGGGGGGGGGGGGGGGGGGGGGGTGTAAAAGTACCCTGCAGGCAGCTACATAGCAATTGTACATACAATGTCAAATATCTTGGGTGCTGTCAAAACTCGAGTATCCCTCCCTCCGTCCTGCCAACTCTATTCATCTGAACATGTAACGCGCTCACTGGCCATCCTGCGCACACTCACCTCCATCCACGGGGGGGGGGGGGGATGTTGAGGTGAATAGAGTCGGCAGGACGGCCAGCGAGCACGTTACATGTTCAGATGAATAGAGTTGGCAGGATGGCCACAAGTGGAGGGAGGTAGGTAGGGGGGAGGTATGGAGACACAAGTGGAGGGAGGGAGGTAGGGGGGGATGTATGGAGACACAAGTGGAGGGAGGATGTATGGAGACACAAGTGGAGGGAGGGAGGGAGGGAGGGAGACACAAGTGGAGGGAGGGAGGTATGTATGCACGGACACAAGTGGAGGAAGGGAGGGTGGGTGCGCGCAACAAGCGCATTACATCTGCACATCCATCTGCACAACGAGCCAGAGTAAGTAATTGGTACAATAACTTGTTATTTACAAAAATTAAATTTGTATTAAGTCCAGCATCAAGAATTATTTTGCCCTTGTAACTACTATTGTAGTACTGTGGTGGGACTTGTACACTGGGGTCCAAGTACTTGATAATTAGTATAGCAGCTTCCTTAGCGTTCCCAAACTTGCTTTTGTCTGCTGCTGTAGCATTTTTCTTTCCCTAAAGTTATCTATTTATTTATCTGTTATTTATTTGATTATTGAAATTTAGCAGTAGCGGTTGCATTTCCCACCCTAGGCTTATACTCGAGTCAATAAGTTTTTCCAGTTTTCTTAGGTAAAATTAGGCACCTTATACTCGAGTATATACGGTAAATGCTTCTTATACAACGCTTGTAAGCAGAATAGAGGACTCAATTTATATGCACACAGAAGGTTACTAGTAGGTGAAACTAAGGAATTGAAAATAACAAAGCTCAGTTGTTTATCAAAGGGAAACTCCAGCTTTTGAACCAAAATTTGTTAAAGGAGACATATTGGATAAATGGGGAAAAACCCTAATTTTGTAGGCAATTATGAATAATATACAGTGCTGGTTTCCCTTTGTGCTACACATTAATCCTCTCTGTAACAATGGCCTCTTAATTGGAGCTCCCTATAGATCGTATCACTTCTTCGTCCAGTGTGAAATGAAGAGTGGGCGTGTCCTAACGGTCCCTGCCAGAAGCACAGTAGGAGGGGGAGAGCCAATCACATCCCTGCAGTCACACAAAGCAAAGACAGGCTTCAGTTCCCTATCAGGTCAGCCTAGCTGCTGATTGGTTCCTATTCTACAGTGAAGTACTGAGGGTCGCCGGCTCCCCAGTTCATCCAGAGAATTCAGCCAGCAGGAAGTGAAACAGATGTGGGGGACTAGTGGGTTTTTTTGTGGAATTTCTCAATAAATCAGTCAGAAACACAACTTTTTAAGCACAATCCTTCTATATCTAGAGGAGTATAATTCACTGGTACATTCTTAATTTTTATAGGATATGTCTCCTTTAAAGAGCCCCACACAACACAGAAACCCCTAATATACCTATCACTGTAGTCTGTTCCTTCCAAAAATATAAAAATAAATGCCATTTTTATATGCTGAAATCCAGCTGCAAAACAGTTCTTCTATATCTGCATCATTTGAAATCCTGGCAGGGGAGGAGGGCCCAAAACAGTGATGTTACCAAATGTAACAACTCCACAGCTTTTCCCCATCGAATCGAGGACCACAGTAGCTCGTTGATGTGGTCTGGCCCTGGTCATGCACATGCCTATAAAAGCTGCAACTCAGCTCCTCCAGACTAAGGGGTATAGTTATCATGCTGTGTAAAAAGTGGAGTGAAACATTACTGGTGATGTTGCCCAGGGCAACCAATCAGCAATTAGATAGCAACAGTTAGAAAACCAAAGCAAAGCATCTGATTGGCTGCTATGAGCAACATCACTGGTGATGTTTTATTCCACTTTTTACACAGCATGATAAATATACCCCTTAGTCAACAGCTGATTTGCGCCTGTATGAGGAGCCTACAGACAGCCTGACTAACTGATATCTGCCTGTAAATTGGGGAGGTAAGAAGATGCTGTCGGGCAAAGACCGCATGTGGAAGGTTATGTAGTCCTTTGCCTATGGGTCTCGCTAAGGAGTGAGAGATAATCAATCCAATAAACCAGTTTTTATACCCATGGTTACCAGCATTAAAGATGTTCACCCCTTGCAAAGTCCTACTAAATTGGTAGGTCTTTGCAAAAGAAGAACTTTAACCATTACAATCAGTTAAAAAAATGCTTCCTTTATATTATTTTGTTGTTTAAAATCTCGTCTTACTGTATCATCAAGAACTCAATTCTTAGGAGTGTTCAAGGTTGAAATGCAGGTCTTCTGTTAGCTGCGGTAGCCAATGGATTGATCTGAGAAAGAATAAGGAACACTTGCACATAGGCAGTACCACTTAGTGCCTCTCAAGGAAACGGTTTTGCTCTCTCTCTGCTGCTCTGCACTGATCCATAACTGGGTAAGCACCTCATTTTAATTAATGAAGGAAGCATTTTTAAAAATTAATTTAATGGGTAAAGTTTTTCTTTTGCAAAATTCTACCACTCTGGTGGGGCTTTGCAAAAAGTGAATATCCCCTTTAACGAGTTACAGAAAATCAGATAAAGAGTAAGTAGGGTGAGAGCCACCGGCAGCATAAATCTATATTCAACATATTAAAAACAACTTTACCTGGAGGCAGAGTCTCTAGATTCTGTTCTTCACCATTGGTATTGTGAGGATCTCTTTTTTTAACTGGATTAATTTCATTCCAGTCTTCCTGTAAACAAAAGTTTACATAATTATTTTTTTTTTTTTTGCAGATCAATAAACTGGATTTTAAGAACATGTTGCCATAAAAAAGTAATATTTCTATAACAGGAATAGCTATATGAATTGCTGGGCTTCCAGGTTCCCTCTCTCTCTTTGTAAGCCCCATTAGCTAAATTTGTGGTTGCAAAGTTGGCTCCCAGAATTATTCTGGGTCTGACAGAAAAGTTTAATCTGAGCCCCCTAAAGGTAGGTTAAGAAACAGACAAATATATTCTTATAAACACTACATATGTACATCATAAGTTAGAATCAGTACATATCAACAGATTAGTTATTAAAAAAAAATGTATATTCTTATTGTTACAAAAATGAGATACGTCCTGTGAACTTGAGCCTTTCTATAGTCGTGGGACTCCTTGACAGAGCATATATTTTACCAAAAAGCTATATTAGTAACTATTTTAAAAGGCCAAACAACATATACAGCTTTAAAGCACATTTTTTGTTAGTTTATAAGGCAAGAACTGAGGCACATGTATTAAAGCTAAGCTTGTCACAATTCACTAGAGGAACATTTCAAAGTACTTATATTGTATATCTAAGACCATATTTATCAATTGCTACAGCAAAATATGCACCTGTAAATCTAGTACAAATGAAGTGAGAGCTGTGAAATATCCTTCTGTACTCTGAACTGTGTCAAGCTCTACTTTACCCTTGATAAATATACACCCTGTGAGTAGAGACAAAACATCAAGACCTGTAAGAACCTTTAATAAAAGCAATATTACTGTTAAAATGTATTTTAAATATACACTGACTTCATTTTCTTTATTATTTAGTTGGGCTTATGCAGCTACATAAGGCAACTGAATGAGCTTGTGTCAAAAACGGGGGTATAATTTCTCTTTAAAGTCAAGTTCACAATGCAAATTAGAAAATACAAGATAACAGATTATAAAATCCATTAAAATAAAAAAAAATCCTTTCAAGCATCAGACACTGAAAATTGTTGGTGAAAATACATTACATAACAAAGATGTGCCTATCATTTCTTCAGGCCTCTTTGATGCTAAAGCAAGGCACTGTTTAACACGGGCTCTCTAAATATTGGGTTTACCTATTCAGTGTGACCAGTGCACTGGCACTGTGATCCAGTAGCTTCAGGAGATCCTCAGGATCTGAGGATGTAGTTTGTTATTATTTTGTTTTTGAAGGACTGGCCAAAAAAGGGGGCCCCACCGGACTCCTGTACTGTAGCCCTCTGCAGCTGGATTCCACCACTGGGAACTCCAGTCTTCACATGTCCTTTCCACAGGTGAATACGCAACACAAGAACATTAAAGTGATAGTGACTACTTTTCAAAATAGTGATGTAGATAAAAAAATTCCCTATGGGTCACGCTGATAATTTTCGACTGATAGGGCTGCTTTTGTAAGTAATTGTTACTTGACGTTCCTAAACTTGACTGTTCTGCCAACCTGACTGTCCCTTCTCAGCCTGTCAGTTATAGCTTCTAATGCTAACAGCCTACTACTGCTGCACAAATATGGTGGTCCCCTCACAGAGGAACATGGGGAATCAGATACTTAATGTAAAAGAATCAGGCAAATAATATTAAGGCAAAATGATTAACAGCATGCAAAGACAATGTTATGATATATTTAAAAACTATTTAATTCCAGTTGTCAAATCCGCTCCCCACAGTATGTTTTACTTTTCCATACTGTCAGTATTAGGTTTAATTAAGCTGTAAACCAAAGATTGAGGGGAACAAATTGCCCACAGAGAATGGCTTAGCAATTGTGAGAAGCTTTAAATTCAAATTAAGTCATATAGGAAAATGGACATGCGCTTTCAGACATAATTGCTGACATTCCAGAAATGGTCTGCATTTGCTGTAGTCTTAATAATACAACTATATGGACAACCATCTGCTTGCTGTGTGCACAATATGTACAAGACCTTGTTCACGCTTGTGCCGCAGCTAGATATATTCTGTAACAACAAACTTGATTTGACTGAATTGGCCATGTGGAAAACTGCATGCAATTTTACATTCACTGAATTGGAGAGAGGAGAAAAAAAAAAAAAAAGCTTATATTAAGCACAGTTATGAAGTTATAAAAATATTACCTACGGAATTACCTATGAAGTCCAACTTCATCAGCTAGTCCAAAATGCATAACATTGCATTATATGTAATTTAACACCACAATGCCAAAAAAAAAAAAAAAAAAAATCTTTAGTCTAGCAATGACAATTCTTCTTAATTATATTCAACTGATTTCTGAAAATATGTGATATTGGTAAAGGCAGACATAGCTTTTTAATGGGCAAATGGGCTTATACAAATTAAAGTGGCAACATGATGGAATCTTGCAGCACATGTGTAATAACCTTGGGTTATATATAGTTTATGATTTTTTGATAAACATAGTCTAGGCTTGGATTATATTTACATGGTGATGGCATACAAAATAAGTCTACAGAGCCTGAAAGTAGCTGTGGATCATATAACTTATAACTCCAGAAAGAGCATAAGAATGGCTCATCATCAAAATCAGTTTGTCAAAATGGAGGCACTTGGGCCTGATATGCTAACCTAGATGAATGCTATAATACAAAAAACACTGCATAAAAGATATTATATAACTCTAGAAATAGCATACAGGGTGATGCGTCCTCAATATCAGTTTGAGGATGAATCACTCTTACACTCTTTCTTGAGTGAGCCACAGTCAAATGTAAAAAGAATTGGAGAGCAACATAAGCATCATAAAAGTTTATGGAGGTGCCAAATAAGGGCTAAGATTATTAGGTACCCTCTATGCACACTATCAGCTTACAGGAGGCTTTATTTGGTAGTAAATCTTGGTTTTATTCAACCAAAACTTGCCACCAAGTCAGGAATTCAAAAAGAACTACCTGGTCTGGGGGCACTGAGAGCAACATCCAAGGGGTTGGTGAGCAGCATGTTGCTCACAAGCTACTGATTGGGGATCACTGTTCTAGAGTTATATCATATGTTTTATGCAATGATTTCTATATTTTAGCTTTCATCTAGGTTTAACATAAGAAAACTTTACCAGGAGGCAGAGTTTTCAAATTTTGTTTTTCTCCATTGGCGTTGTGGGAATCGCTTGCTTCTAATAAACCAAAAGTTTTCCCTTTATACTATCTGTCAGTCCTATATTAATGTATAGACTGAGTTCCCAAGATATAGTTATATAATTATTTTGAGTTAAAAAGGGAGGCAACTACCCTGTGAGTTCAACCCTTTTAATATAGCCCACCATCACATACTCACCACACAGACTTTACACAGAACTTACTGCACCAGCCTACAAGTTCAGCAACATTATAATGATATGATAATGATTCAGGCCTTCAAAGTTGTCACAAATGTTCCCCATCTTGGATTTTGTTAAATGTGTCAGTGACACTGACATGGCCTAAAACTGGCCAGAAATCAGGCAGAAATAATTTTCTGTTGGATTGGGGACCACAACTGCTTGTTGAAGCGGTCCTTGGTCTGACGGCCCATATACCTGCCTTTATAATTGGATTGTTCGGCCTAGGGTTAAACAACCCTATATCAGCAACCATAGGTGGGCATATAAGGAGATGATCTGCTATATCAGCCACCATAGGTGGGCATATAAGGAGATGATCTGCTCGTTTGGGGACCTCACACCATGCATGGCCACCTTTAAGCTTGAGTTCTTGTTAATGATATTTATGAAAAAGTCTTGCGAGTCTTTTTCGGCGATTTCCCGAAATCGCGCCGCCACGTGTGCCATCCCACCGGCGACTTACATTGTCGCCGGTGGGATGGCAGGGGAAGGCAACTCGGGGAGATTAGTCGCCCGCGAACAGGGAGTTTTGTCGCGGGCGACTAACCTCCCCGTGTGTCAGAGCCCTCAAAGGAGAAAAGGCACAGGCACATACAGATAAAACACTATTGTATTCTACAGAACTTATCTGTTATCTGCTATGTAACCTGTGCCTTTTCTCCTTTTTTCCAGCTTGAATGGCTGCCCCCGTGGGTACACAGCAGCTTATTATATAAATGATAGTATTGTAAGGGCTCTGGCACACGGGGAGATTAGTCGCCCGCGACAAATCTCCCTTGTCACGGGCGACTAATCTCCCCGAACTACCATCCCACCAGTGAACATGTAAGTCGCCGGTGGGATGGTACACGCTGCGCAGGCGATTTCGGCAAATCACCGAAGTTGCCTCGCGAGGCATTTACATGTTTGCCGGTGGGATGGCAACTCGGGGAGATTAGTCGCCCGCGAACAGGGAGATTTGTCGCGGGCCACTAATCTCCCCGTGTGCCAGAGCCCTTACTGTAGCAAACACACCAGTTTTACCAGTGCAGGGCAACAGTGCATTATATTTTTATTACTTTAAAGCTCTTTCATTTTGTGGTGTTACTGTTCCTTTAAAATTAAAAGTGGAAAAAGTCATATTGCTTGGTGTAGTACATGACAACAATTAAACTAAAATGTTTTTGGAAGGTATATTTAACAATCATACCTACCACAGCTGACTGGCTTCATTGCTACAATGATATCTTTCTATAAGTATCTACAAAAGTGTAATAAAGTAATTTACTACTAAAAGGGGCAAACAAACGGGAAAGGCTGCAAAGGGAGCCTTGAACTCTAAAAAGCTTTCCTCTGAGCAAATAATGATTCATGTATTATAGTTAAATATTTGTACCTGCATAGGCATTTATAACTCACAAGAACACCAACGGCAAACATTCCTGATTATTTTTGCACAGTGGCAGGAACATGTGGATACACAACAGGGTTTAATTAAAAAGGTCTTGTCCAACTCATACAGTGCAAAATTGGCAGTCACACACAGGATACATTGTAGCAATTTAAAAAGATTTAAAAAAAATGATTATTATTGTGTAACTTGCACAGCTGTAGTCCTTTCTATGTTTGACTTGACATAATGAAAAACAACTTATAATAATTCTGTGTTGTTACAAAACCACACACAAACACTGCAGTTAATTGCAGAAACCTTATATTATGCCGGTAGAAAAAATAACCTGTCCACCAAACAAAACAAATGTGCAGTTGTGTAAGAGATGCTAAATTAATTATGATAAATACAAGGTATCAATATAACATTATCGCCTACATTTTACTTAACAATAAAGCACCTGTTTGTGCTGCTCTGGACTAGCCAAACTTCCCCCCATGCGTCATGTGACTGCTTCTTACACCCTTCTGCAAGTAAGAAAATGCTCAAGGCACGAAATATTACCTTCCGGCTGCTCCCATTGGTTCCAGAGTACACGTAATAGGCAATGCCAAGTAGCCAGAGGAAAGCGAAGCACAGCAGGATTCTAGATTTCCTTCTCATTGTTTCTCTCCTGGGCTCCCTGACCGGTCAGGCGATAGAATAATTCAATAAATAATAACTACACCACGGATATGGTTTTGTCAAGGCTGACGTACTACGATATATACTGGCTCATACTTCCTCCACCTCCATACAGCTGCTCCCCCTTTGCCTGCAGCGTTAATCCCTCCTACTCCCTCCTCTTCTTTGCCACTGACTCGCGGACTGCAACCAGGCCAGTGAACAGGAAACAACCAGCATCGACAGGTCATAGGGCAAAGGTCGAGCGCTACATGAACGACCAATCAGAGATCACCGATGGGCTGCTGGTCGTGGTGGGTGGGATTCGTGAATCTCTATGGTTACAGCACGCCAATGCTCGTCGGCTCTCCCACCCTCCTCTTCGCTCTGACGTACAGACACTTGCAGTGCAGGAAATAGACCTGTAGTTATCCAATCATATATTATGACATTCCAGTTCCGGCTGCTTTCAAGGAATAGGCAGAAACAATAATTGTGCAGTAATGTCGGATGAAAGAACATTTTATAGTAGAAGGTTCGAAAGAGTAATAATGAGAGTGGCGTCGCCTCATTCATTCCATTGGATAAACGCATATCAATTTACATAACCTTTCCAACCTGCGCTGTTAAATAGATGTAACCCCTTTTTGGCACACTCACTTACTTTGGGCTGTATATATGCTTAAAACAGGAAATTGGTCCTACTTGGCAGATAAAAGGTACAGGGACTGGGATTTTAGTGCAGTGCCTCCACCTAGTGGACACTGAGGAGCACACCTCAAGGGGATTTCCACTAGGAAATAATCACACACAGTGCAGCAAATATCAACTTTATATAACATTGTGAAAATAAAATAGCATTAACATGCAATCAGTAATAACCCTGCTTTGGAAACCTGTGTGGTTTTAACAACTACTGCCTCGGTCTCTTTGAGGACACAGTTCCACCTCCACTCCTGGAGGAAATACCCTTTCCCAGTTCAGTCCTGGCAAAGTCCCTTCCCCAGAGCTCTTTCAGTTTCCCAGGTAGCAGTACCTGCCCCAAAGTACCTCTCCCTTTGGAATAGGCAGTTGCTCTCATGTAGCAGGCCCTGAAAAACACCTGTCCTCACACAGGGGGGGACACACAGGAGACTTTCAATACCTTTCCTTTCCTAGTTCACTCCTTGGAATCCACAGGGTTAAGGCATCTGACCACAGTGTAGCACGGGGGTGTCAAACTCAATCACATAAGGGGCCGAAATCTAAAACACAGGCTAAGTCATGGGCCAAATTTTTTATTAATAAACTTAGTAAGATACTAAGAGGTATATTTATCCCAATGTGTAAAAAGTGGAGTAAGACATTACCGGTGATGTTGCTCATAGCAGCCAATAGATGCTTTGCTACTGTTGAAATCTGATTACTGATTGGATGCCTTGGGCAACATTACTGGTAATGCTTCACTCCACTTTTTACACAGCATGATAAATACACCCCTTAGTCTTAGTTACTATGTGAGGAAAATGGAAATTGATCAGGCTGGATGGTCAGGCCCGCGGGCCTTGTGTTTGACATATATGGTGTAGCAGATCAGTCTCAGCTGCTGGCAAAACAACAGGGACTCCCTTTATAAGCTGCTAGGCCCGCCCCTGATGTTTGGCTCCAAACCTAGGCACACTTTTCTTTCACCAGTTCACTGGGGCATCCAACCAATCGGGTTCCTCCCCAGTCTGTAGCCGGGCGGGATGATGTCACAGACTGAGAAACAGGAGAAAGAGTTCTCTGATCCCCTATATAGAATTTCTCTATTCTTTGCTGCTAGTTAGCTGTACCCTCTTTATACTTCCCAGTTAGAATGACGGAAAATTCTCCGCAATAAAGCGTCACTTGTGATGTTTTCCTGTATCTGATTTCACTCCACCCTCTGAGCTCTGCACTCCGGTACCAATGGTGATTGTAGGGTTGCCAGTGCCACCTAGGCCAGAATTTTACAAGCATGACCAGTAAAATATTGCTTGATGTCAATGTAATTAATAGGAAAAACAAAAAAAATATAGGGACTATGGTATTTTTTCCAGAAAGGGTGGCAACTCTAATGGTGAGTGATCGCTCATAATTTGCCTCAGGGTCAAGGACATTTTCATATATAAACCTACCATGTAATCTCTTTAGTACAAATTTGCAAACTTTGCCCAGAAAGGAAAGAAGTGCTTGTGCAATTGACACATCCCTCATCTAAACATACATTTTGTTTCTGTCAACCAAGTTCTCTGTTTAATGGGGGAATCATTCCTGGGCATAAAAGTGGCCTTTTACATTTATACCATAATTGGTGGGTCAGTAATCCGCCGTTTCAATTTTTTCCTATTATAAACCCACAAAGTGCTAGAGTAAGACATTTTTTAGCTGGTCTCACTGCAAGTAAGGTATGGGTAAGGCTAGTAATTTTTTCCATAAAAGGTGGCAATTCTAACAGCAACAATAAAATGTAATGTACATAGAACATATATTTTGGGTATTTTGTTAACTAGTGGGCATGTACTTTCCTTAACAGAATCCTGCAAGCAATGTTCCCTCTAAGCTGTTCATGTGTGGATGAACCCACAGATTTTGACTCCAGCTCAATAAACTGTGGTGTGTACTTATTCTGACTGGCAATGAGCAAATTTTTTCACCAGGCATGGATTCGCAACAAATTTCTGCATTTTGCTATTGATGAATTGTTTCACAAAACTGCTATCAAAAATTTGTCGGGAAAAAAATTTGTTGCGTGTCAAAAAAAGTTGCTGTTGCGTGTCAAATTGGACGCGGTCGTGTTAAAAAAAGACACAGGCAACAAACGCTGTTCGCTGATTTTTTACCATTTTGTTACTATTTTTGTCGTTTTGTGAATTTTTTCCGACAAAGTGAAACGGGACAGATTCGCTTATGACTAATTCTGACTCACCTACTTTTCTGTGTGCAATTTTAAAGTGTTTATTTTTAAATAATAGCTGGGTTTATTATTCACTATATAAACAAATCAGTAATAATTGTTGATTGCTGCTGACATTTATGTTACATGACCTCAAGAAATATCTATAATCAGAAATAATGCACCTCCTGCTTTAATCCTTTCACTGACAGAGGATTTGGCACTTCTGTTATTTTATTGCCAGACAGTTTTTAAACTTTTGCTGTTTCACTTTAGGGGAAAATACATAAGTGGGGGACTTAATTTACCTAAGAAAACTATACATAGCTTAAAAAACATGACTTTCGTAACAAGATATAGGCTTCTAAACGTCTAAAAAAAACAAAAACTTTTCCTTAAAGAAGAAGGAAAGGTAAAAACTAAGTAAGCTTTATCAGAAAGGTCTATGTAAATACAGCCATAAGCACTCACAGAAATGCTGCACTGACTTCTCTATCAAAAGAAACACAGGATTTCTTGTTTCCTTTTTTGTAAACATGTTCTTAGGGTATCTGACTTCCTCTCTCGGAAAAATCCTTCATTTCTGGGGCCAGAGTCTGTGGAGTTCTCTCCTCTCTCCCCTCCTATAAGAAATCATAAAACTCACCCCCACCCTTAGGAATGTGTAATCTGAGCTATAATGGCTAGACTGCAAACAGGAAGTTATGAAGACCAAGCTAAAATGGCAGCTGCAATCTTAAAGAGACAGAGAAAGCTTCTAGGGCTCTTTACTCAGGTATGGTAAAACTATCTGCAGAATATATATAGCATTCTAGATAGCACTAATATGGCGAATCTATTGGCAATAAAATGCCAAAATGACTTTCATTCTCCTTTAATAAAGATAATTTATGTTAAAGGACATGTAAACCCCACACACAAAAATGTAATCAGTGAACAGCCTATTTGAAATCTTTCAGTACCTGCCACACTGGTTGTCCAGAGGTTAGTAGAAAGGCTGCAGCATCCCCTTAATCATTTAGATTTCCTTCTCCTCCTGTAACCCACTTGGCCCCCTCCCTCAGGAATTTGCTTTGACTTCTGGCTTGTGGGCATGCTCAGTTGTTCTAAGCTCAGATTACTAAACATGCCCTCCAGTCTAGCAGCCAGTAAAGAGATGGCATTGCTGGTTCCCATAGAAACTCAGCTCTGGCTGTCTGCTTCAATTTTTTTCTCCTAACTTTCTCTCCTGAGCTCAGCTCAAACAAAGTAGAAATTTTATCAGACAGTTCTGCCTGTGTGAGCCTGTATTCTTGATGACATGTATGCTGAATAAGGGTCTGTGTGTGTGTGTGTGTGTGTATGCTGTTTCCAGATTTAAATGTATCTGATTATGTATCAGAGGAAAAATTGCCATCGGGTGAAAGCTGCTATTTGCTTTAGGAAAATGTGATGGTGCTAGCAAACAGAGGGAATATATGCAGTACAAAAATAATGCCATTTGGGTGGGGGAGACGTGCCCAACTGATATACATTGTAGGCAAATGTAGGCTTTACATGTCCTTTAAGAGCAAAAATAGAACTGACTAAGTCTCTTGAACACACCAGAACCAAATATGTATAGTCTTCTGGAGGTCTCTGACTTGTATAATTCAAAAACTCCCTGCAGTCAGGGCTGCAACTAGGGGTAGAAGGGGCAGAAGAGACACCTGCCTAGGGCACAACAATGAGGGGGCGTCAGGCAGGTACCCCTCCTGCCTACCCCTAGTCTGCACTTCCTTGTCATTGCCCCCGCCGATTGTTCATCACACTACCAAATTTCCAAAGCCTGCTCCAAAAATGTCACTATAGGTTTTATGTCTTTCTCCAAACTACAAAGTTGAAATGCTATCCTAAGGGGCACATTTACTAACCCACGAATCCGAATTGGAAAAATTCCGATTGGAAAACGAACATTTTGCGACTTTTTCGTAATTTTTGCGATTTTTTCGTCGCCTTTACGACTTTTCGGGAATTGTCGCAACCTTTTCGTTACCAATACGATTTGCGCGAAAAAACGCAAGTTTTTCGTAGCCATTACGATTTGCTCGTATCTTGTCACGACTTTTTCGTATTGAGCGCTCGTAAGTGGCGGGCGAAACTTTCAGACTTAGCATGACTTTGGAAGCCTCCCATAGGACTCAATGGCACTCTGCAGCTCCAACCTGGCCCAAGAAAAGTCACCATACTGAAGCTTGAATGAATCCGAATCTTTCGTACTCGGCGCGAAAGCTGCGAAAAAGTCGCGACTTTTCACGCAAGTAGTAACGCTACGAAAAAATCGCAACATTTTGCGCAACATTCGGAATGGCTACGAAAAAGTCACGACAATTTTCCAAAAATCGCCAAATACCGATCATTACGAAAAAAACGCAATCGGACGCATTCGGTCCGTTCGTGAGAAAGTAAATGTGCCCCTAAGTTTATTGGTTTTTATAAATTGAATGCTGTGAGTCTACGGAACAGTTTAATCCCCATTATGCATAGGTTACATAGGTATGTGGCATGTAGGGGTCCCAAAATGAAAATACTAAATATGCATTGTCATTTCATGCAATTTTGATAAAAACCACCTCAGCTTCCACTTTGCAGCATTTTATCTTCCAGTGCCATATATCATTAGGTACCAAGATAAAACATCCTAAATATGGGTGTCCACTGAACAGTTTGATGCCAGTTGTGCATAGGTTTACCCAAGTCTGTGGCATGTAGTCATTATAGCCAGAGCTATGACGTTGGAAGCAATTTTATGTACCTGGAGTCAGTGGTGGCAAAAATGTACCAACTCCAATTCATAAATGTAATTGTAATGAAAAAATTCAGTATGTTACAATGTCCTATTTCACAAATAAGTCATGCTTTATTTACCAGTAGGGTCCTTCCAACGGACACAAGGGCACCCACTCCGTTTAGAAGAAGGGAGGTTTCGTTTAAATATTCGGAAAGGAATTTTTACTGTGAGAGCTGTGAAGTTGTGGAATTCCCTCCCCGAACCAGTCGTGTTGGCTGATACATTATATAACTTTTAAGAATGGCTTTTTAGCAAGTGAGGGAATATAGGGTTATGGGAGATAGCTCTTAGTACAAGTTGATCCAGGGACTGGTCCGATTGCCATCTTGGAGTCAGGAAGGAATTTTTTTTTTCCCCTCTGTGGCAAATTAGAGAGGCTTCAGATGGGGTATTTTGCCTTCCTCTGGATCAACTAGAGGTTAGGCATTATGGTTGAACGTGATGGACGTATGTTTTTTTTCAACCTTACTATGTTATAATGAAGTACTTCTCCTCTGTAAGTATAAAGCTCAGTGTGTGAACAATATAATTATATATTTATTGTTTGAATTTTTTGTCTTTTGTTTAAACTTTAGGTTAGGAATGTTTGTACTTTCCTTAATAAGTAAAAACCCACAATGACATAGGCTTATTTATAGATTTAGACCCAACCTTGAACAGTATCTTCATTCATGTTGACAGTGACAGTCTTGGATGGCCAATAAGGTAGTGCGTCAGCTTCCTAGCCAGTAGTTCTTTGGACTGTTCACAATAACACACACCGTCTTCATATAGCTTTAAAATTGTTGAGCTTTGTCAGTGATGAAATGCCTTGTATGTTGTGTTCTTTTAATTAACAAGGAAAGTACATTAGTATATTAAAAACAGAGGAGTCAGAGTTGGAGCCAGTGTCGGAGGTACCATAAATTGAGGAGTCAGAGTCGAAGGAGCCATATATTTTTTTGCAAAGTACACATTCTCCTGATTTCAAAATAGGTAGATATTCTATTCCAAAGTACCAAATTGCAAAGCTTTACTAAAGTTGGCAATTTGGATGAAATTTCCAAAAACCACCACAGAGTTTCCACTTTGCAGTGTATGTGCATAGATTTATTAAAGTACATGGCACATACTGCGTTCATGGCTTACATTTCAACTAAATCAAAAACACACTGCCTGTTTTATATTGGATAAAGCTGCAAAAAAGGATGCTGACCCCTAAAACCTGTATATTTTTTAAATGTACACATTCTAACAAATGGGTATTGATTTGTTCCTACTCCAGACATTTCTGAAAAATCTTCCAGAAACATTGCAATTTGTCACATTTATTTCACAGAATTTCTTGCATACAAAGATAAAATATGAATGCCAGGGGTCTAAAATACAAAGTACAATAAACAGCTGGATGTCATTGTTTCATTAATTTTAGGGCTGTCTAGTATCACAGTATTTCAAGTTGTTATGTAAGAGGGAGCACATGTGCTCTTGTAATTAGTTCTGTGAGATATACAGGTATGTGGAAAATTGCAATATTTTTAGGTGATTTTCAGAAATGTCATAAAAACCACTAATTTTAGTGAAGCTTTGCAGTTTGGTATTTTGGAATAGAAAGAAATATTTACTCATGTTGGAAACGTCATGCTGTCAAAATTCTTCTTTTCGAAAATATATGGCATTGTTATGCTTGTGTAGTTAGAGGGGTCTTACAACACAAAATATGCAGGCTTTGTTTGCAGAATCTGCATTGCATCTTCTGACATACATACAAAAACACAATTTTTTGAAGTGTACATATATATCCCAATCCTACAGATTGTGGGCGGAAACCTCCTTCCTAGGGGAACTAAATAACACATCATCACCCCCCCCCCCCCCAGCCCTGGACAATGGAACATACTCCTCCAAAACTTTGTCTTCTCTTTTTACCCATACTTTGTTTGTTAACATACCTCCCAATTGATATGGATGCCACATTCTTACTAAAGTAAAAACCCAACATGGCGTAAAGTAGATATACAAAAAAAAAATTCTATTATTTACCTCATTGTCTGGCTTGCAGGTAAAGAGCTTATCCACTTCAAGCAATAAGCCTGGAGACTCAACATGATAGAGACATTATCATCTAGCAAAAAAAGAGTTTTTTCCCAATTCTGAGTAGTGGCTTGATCTAAAATTCACTTTGATTTGCTTTATTCAGAGATAAGAGCAATCTCCAATTTCATTCTCTACTATCTTGGATAGTGTGTCTAGTCTCGGGGAAGATGATTGGTTTTCCTTCACTCATAGTAAATACAATTTCTAGTGGAACGGGCTGAACATTACTAATAATCATGCAACATATCAAAATTCTATATAATGTTTTGTTGGCCTCTAATGTTATACACTAAAAATGATGCCAAACAATAGAATTAGCCCACTATCGCCCACCTAGGTGGAGAAGATCCACTAACTTGCTGACCTCACCAAACAAGCGAATAGTGTATGGCCACCTTAAGAATCAAAAAACCTCTTTTGTAGTCCTCTATGGGTACACAGAAAAAAGATACACAATTTAAAAGATTTAATTTTGTTTATTTGGTTACATAACAGAAACCAAGTACAGTCTGGGTATTAAAATGTATAAATGAAAATACATTATTTTAAAGCCAGATACAAAAGTAAATAAAAGTGCAAGTTATATTTACATTTATTTATTTAGGCACCATACATAAATATTTATATGGTTAATTCTTTTTTTCAGGCCTTATATTTTTCATCTGCTTGGTTCTTTGTTTTATAGTAGTGAGTATACTCATTGTACAACTCTTTGAACACTTCTTTTAGTCCCATAGGTAAAGATGCATTTAAGAATTTGATATCTCGTTCAATGCACAGGTCCAAAATGTGGAAAATTCCCTCAGATAAATGTTTTTTCACTGCAGAATTCAAGGTCACCTAATGCAGGAACATAAATAAAATAATTAACTAATCAAACAGCATATAACTCTTCATAGGCACCTACAAAATACCTCATTCTGAACACAGGGTTTTATTTTGGTAAAACAACATTAAAGGGGTAATTCAACTTAAAGTAAACTTTTACTATATTATATAATGGCCAATTCTAAGCAACTTTATAACTGGTCTTCATTTTTGTTTATAGTTTTTATAGTTCTGACTCCTTTCAGCTTTCAAATAGGGGTCACTGACCCCAGCAGCCAAATATGATTGCTCTGTGAGGCTACAATATTGTTATTGTTACTTTTTACTACTTATCTATTTATTCAGCCCACTACCTATATATGCAATATGCCTAGATGTCCAATCTAGCATAGCGGGGATGTGTATAGTAAAAAAAAATAGGTAATTTGTCCTTTACATGTGTACAGAGAATCAGAATGTTCTGGTTACGCTGAGGTTGTCAAGGGGCAATAAATGCTCAGTTCTGTTAAGCATGCACTGAAGTTTTAATGTTTGTATTCTGCCAAAGTACAGGTTTGGGACCTGTTTTAAAGGAACAGTAACACCAAAAAATGAAAGAGCTTTAAAGTAATAAAAATTGAATGCACTGTTGCCCTGCACTGGTAAAACTGGTGTGTTTGCTACAGTAACACTACTATAACTTATATAATAAGCTGCTGTGTAGCCACGGGGGCAGCCATTCAAGCTGGAAAAAGGAGAAAAGGCACAGGTTACATAGCAGATAACAGATAAGCTCTGTAGAATACAATAGTGTTTTATCTGTTATCTGCTATGTGCCTGTGCCTTTTCTCCTTTGAATGGCTGCCTCCATGGCTACACAGCAGCTTATTTATATAAATTATAGTAGTCTTTCTGAAGTAAACACACAACTTTTACCAGTGCAGGGCAGCAGCACATTATATTTTAGTTACTTTTATACACTTTCATTTTTTGGTGTTACTGTTCCTTTAAGAATGCTTTTGCAGATAGGGGTTATTTCTATAATTTGCATCTCCATACCTTAAGTCTGCTAAAAAAAATTATTTAAACAATAAATAAACGCAATAGATTGTTTTTTTGCCTCCAATAAGGATTAATTATATCTTAGTTGGGATCAAGTACAAGGTACTGTTTTATTATTACAAAGAAAAAGGAAATATTTTTTTAAATTTAGAATTCATTTTTTAAAATTGAGTGAACACATAACATTAAATAAAACTGTACCTTCTGAAGTTCATTTATGTACTGGGAAACAATAAAAGCTGAAAATACAGTAAATTCCTCAGTTTTTGCTGCAATGTGGGTATACATGCGTTCTACTAATCGCGCACATTTCAGCACAACTTCAAATTCAGGTGACAAGATTTGGGAAACTGAAAAAACAAAACAAGGATTTAAAGACAAATCATATGCATGTTATCAAATGAGATATTTATGCTGCATGTTCAACAATATGAAAATCCGGAGCGCATAGATAAGAAAACAAAAACAAAACAAAAAAACAATAATAGTGTAGCAACGGATGCGCTCTATGCGCTCCGGATTTTCATATTGTTGAGCTTTTTCGGGACCCAGTCAAAGGGGTTGTCTTAAGACGGAGCTGCAGTAAAGAAATCGCTAACACATCTAATTTTGCTATTTGGTTCACGTAAGATTGGAGATTTCATCACATGTGAGCGCTGAGGACCTTTGGTATTGTTTTTACCTCACTATATACTTATTTATGCTGCATGTGTTTTAACAAATCAATATAAAGCATCAATAACAAAATTAGTTATTTTAAAAATACAGAAAGAAATAAAAAATTAAGGAGCAAAGTTATGAAACACATGAGATGTAAGCAAACATAAAGCAAAGAAAATAAAAATAAAAATTGGGGAGTTCAAGTGGGGAAAATGATATATAAGAATAACTGAGTATTTAAAGAAGTTTTAGCTTTACAATAATATTGCTATGATTTTTTTCCAGGTCTTTACAATACTTTAAAAACTGGTGTATATATGTCTCAGATTTATGTTTACAATTTAATTATGCAAGAAAACCTAAGAGAGTCAGAACACCAAAAAAATTACACCTCCTCAAAAGAAATGCTTCAGTACCCCCAGTATGCTTAACTAAAACGTGTTCCAAAAATCATTGGCTCCAATGAATACTATATTTTAATGAAGATCAGTGTAATTAGGTTCTTTGTAGGGGGAAAAAGTGGTACTCAATTTAAGTGTTTAATAACCAGATGAATTTAAATGTCATACACCTAGGATGAAGAATCAATGGGCAGATGGTAAGCTTTGCAACTGTAAATCATGCCAAACAGCTTGTGGGGCTAACAAAAAAAAAAAAAGTCAGTCAGAATTTTCCCTACATATTAATGTATGGACCACACTTGGCATCAATCAAAAAAGGAAAATGAAAGAGAAGAAGGTTCAGGGAAAGTGTTGTGTTCCTGCACACAACAAAACTACACAGCCCTGAAACAAAACTGCTGCAGACACTAAGCCCCACACAAACACACAAATCCTCTAAAAGCACTGGTTTAGAGATGATCTGCATTTAGTTTAAATTCTATAAAACCTTATATGATATTTTTATTTAGTCTTGTGCAGTTACCTTTGTCTCCTTTCTGCCTTCCTTCATGCATTACAGATGAAACCAATTTGTAAAAGCTGTTGAGGAATGATGGTACAGATTGTAACATAGCCTGGGAAATTAAAAAGAAAAGTGTCAATTGAATCTGACAAAATGTATAAGAATCATGAAAGGTTTGGAGAATTAGGAAGGAAAGTTATGAAGCGAATTAGGCAAAGAGAGAAAAAAAGAGATCGAGACAAAGAGAAAAAATGTTGGTATGGAGAGTTTAAGTGGGGAAAATGTTCCATAGAAATAGAGTAGAAAAAAATATATATGTAATTTAATTTATGCCAAAAAATGCTCTTGTTCCCCAAGTATGCCTAACCAATGTGTGTTCCATACAAGGACACACACACACGGCTTAGAGGTACTTTGCATGGTCTTATATGCCCTTTAACTTTAGAATATGGAAATGTCCCCTTGTAGCAACAAATATTGCCCTACCTAGAAAAAACTTTTCCCGTTTAAATATTTACATTTGCTAAAGGCCCCTTAGCTCTTATAAGAGGTTATACTAGTCTTGCTGCTGTTGTTCCAGTAATATCTAAGAGTGCAAGTGTATTTTCACCTTCAAACTACCTAGCTGGCCTTCCTCAACTTTCTATGCTTTGGCTCCCCTTAGTGGCACCACCCCAGTCTGAAAATCAATAATGTAGACTCATTAAATGTAGCTACTTAAATTTTAGCTATACCTGTAAAAAGTAACTTTTGATAAAAGCACCAGCCCGGGGTATTTTCTAGTGAAGTCTGTGTAGCCATGTTCTTCTGCTCTACTGCCAATGCACACAGGCTGGGGACAGGAAAGAAGATGGCACTAGAATAATATCCTGAGCAGAACCGGCCTAATGTCTGACTGTGAAGTGCTGAACAAATCAGCACCTCCCCTCCTTTAAAAATAATGTTTGCCTGGCTTTATTTAAAGGAAAACTATACCCCCAAAACAATGTAGGTCTCTATAAAAATATATTGAATAAACAAGCTCATATATAAAACCCTGCTTCATCTAAATAAACCATTTTCATAAAAATATACTTTTTTAGTAGTATGTGCTTTTAGGTACTCCTAAATAAAAAACTGCCATTTTAAGAATTAAGGGCCTCCCCCTTGGTCATAGGATTCACAGTGCACACAAACAAGCCAAGGCACACATACATGCTACCCCACATCAGCCAATGAATGGACAACGTTCTGCCTTTTGCTTCCACACTACTACCTGTTAAAGCTGCATTATTTCTGGTCATGTGATCTCTGAGGAAGCACGTGGCCCATCACTAAATGGTGGATCACGGGAAAGGATGTAAAAGGGCAATATTTACTGATATATATTCTAGTTTGGCAAGATTCTTTAATAGGTCAGTTAACATAATATAAACTATCTGTTGGTTAAATATTCATTCTGGGGGTATAGTTTTCCTATAAGTGAAACAAGGACACAATTATTTCACAGTTTGTTATAACAACTTAGCTAATAGAGAATGTATAAGTAAACATTTTTAAGAAAAGATCCGAAAAGATACCTTAGAATGACACTGCAGTATGGAGAACAAAACTTCATGAACTCCCAGGAAAATGCTGTAGTAATCCTCTGCCTTCAAATGATCAAGAGGCACTGCTAAGAGAATGTCGAAGGAGAGTGTAATATGGTGGGGATTTGTCAGGAACCCTTCTCCCTGCCTCAATAGCAAGGCAATCACCTCCAGTGAAGGTACAACAATAGTTGGAAGCAGTAAGCGGTTTCTGCAAGCTTCTTTGCTTAGAGTCTACAAAGAGACAGGAAATGTGAGTTACAAGTATTAAATAGTAGACAAGAGTGTTACATAATTTGTGTGTGCAACACAAGAAGGATAATATTTTCTTTTTTTGCTCAATATTAAAAAAAAAAAAAAAAAAGTGTTTGGCAAGCAGAAGCCACTGGCACACAAGGCGCATACTCTGCAGGTGTTTTTAAGCTGGCAGAGAGAAATCCAAATGTGTTGTACAGCCTGCCATTTATTTTAAAGGAACCTGTTGTCAATAGTGTTGAGCACTGTGTGGCCAAAAACCACCTGTCAACCGATACAGACATATTCTTTTCAGGTAAACAACAGCCTGCACAGCCATGTGGCGTTTCTTCTCCAACTGCTGAATAACTTGTGAAGAATAAAAGTCATATGCCATTGGCCTTATTCTAGTACAGTAATAAATATACAGGGTTTTAGGTTAAATTGATAATGCAGCTATGCTATATAGTTAATCTAACAGAAAGTAAAATCTAACATACCACCAATGATGTAATGACTTGGGGTGCTGAAAACCAGAACAGTTTTCTGTTGTCTTCACTTAAGTAGCAAGTAAGAAACAACTTGATAATTGTGATACCGGCAAATTGATCCTGCAAGTAAAAAAAAGAAGGAAATTGCCCAGAGAATTTTAAAAAAATACCATTTTACATTCCCTTTTTTGTTGTACTGTAGCTCTCCAAGTTTGGTCCCTGTGATGAAGATAGATTACTAGTGCAGAGACAAGCAGGAGTCCATTATGCAGGGGGTTATCTGTGCACTGATAATCTAATTCATTATCTTGCAAGGGCAAAACAGAGTAGCTTTCATTTTCCCTGTTTGCCTTGTTTAAGTCCAAAAAATAACAAAAACATGTTTTTCATGTATAGTACACAGCCTACTCATTAAACTCATATTGAACAAGGGGGTATACCCATACTGCAAAAGAGATCCAGACAACTTCCACAGGCCACTGTGGACAGCTTAATTTCTAAGGGGGGCACAAATAACCATAAAAAGTAAAAAAAAATTGTAGGTTAATCCAGCAGCTACAAAAACTATTTCTTGGCAACAAATGTTCGATTTTATATGAGAAATGTTTACCACTCTGTCCAGCATAGAAACAAGAATGGCATTTGATCTCGTTTATCTTCCCATATAAGAACTAAACGCATTGTACTTTACAGACCTTGTCTGTTGAATGGCTGCCCCCATGGCTACACAGCAGCTTATTCATATAAACTATATTAGTGTTTGTAAAGAAAAAAAACTATTTTTACCAGTGCAGAACAATAGCACATAATATTGAAGCAATTTCATTTTTGGTGTTATTGTTCCATTACGTGGTCAGAAAGGAAGTAAACTAACAGACACACAGAATGAAACCCTTTCAATAACAAAATATAACTTTTACTGCTAAGAAATACTTTATTGAAAAAGTTCTGAACAAAAACCTCTACATGTATATCACTAGCCATTTAATTTAGTAAATCAAATCTGTCTACGCAACTTAGTTATGACTACATACCTTATCATTTTTTTCCCATAGGTTTCGGACTTCCAGCCATTGTAGGGCTAGCTTTAACATTGTATAGAATTCCTCATTGCTGCAGATCTGTGCCATCTGATTATAAAGTTCACTTACTTCTTCAAGTATACTCCACGTGATCTGAACATTAATCCATGGAGCTAGAGATAAATATTTAAAAGTAAAGTCAGTCAGATACGTGCTGAATTATCATAATAATCCTAAAAGGGAACTCTACATAATTTATAATTAATGTATGCTAGTAAATTAGATTTACATTTATAAAAAAAATTCTGAATGCTCCCCTTTAAAAAACAGAAGCTTTTGTTCTGCAGTGATCATGTTAACATTTAATGAGCAACCACACCGCATTTTGGAATCACAATGGGATCCCTGCAGGATTCACAAATTCATAAAACAACAATAATAATAATATTAATAATGTAATGCTTACTGCAGGGATTACCTCTTAACTCCCTAGACATATATAGAGTCATTTACAAAAATGCAGTGCACTTAAAATACCAAACATCTATAATTATTAATATGTTAAAACTTCTTCTTATTAGTATGCTAGTATTCTTCTTCCATGTGCATGGAGAAAGTTGTATTTAAAGGTGATACACTTACTCTGAGCACTTTTGCAATTTATTTAACTTTTTAGTTATTCTGACTTGCAGTTTTAGACTGCCAGAGTAACAGCAACCCTATCTGATAATGTGTCACCTGAATGGTCAGTTAATCCTAGGGTTGCTGCCACTTCATGAGCTGTTGAGCTGAAAGCCCTGTTTTAGCAGTCTAAAACTGAAAATGAAACCACTAAAAATAGAATATTAATGTAAACAGTGTTTTTAGCAAGACTTGCTCCAGACAAATAGGATGCTAGTGCCATTACTAAAGCTGCATGTATTTCTGCATCAAACGTGATTCCCACCCCCGACTGCGATTAGCTCGTGGTTCACAAAATATGAGCAGTAACTACCATACATATTGCATCACTGCACCAAAGTTGTGGCGCTTGCAATTTAAAGAGTGAATGATTTTATGCATCTAAAATTTGCACTTTGCAATATGCAGTACAGTCATAAAAGAGGCTCATCAAGCTTGCTAAAAAAAAATAAGAAAAGTAAAACAATTTGTTAGTGTTTGTGTATGCTTTAGAAGTGGGAAGACTAGATCCATTCAAATATTATTAAAGGAGAAGGAAAGGCTAATAAAGAGTTAATTTCAAGCTGCAGGCATACCTTCAGTTGTCTCAATAGTGCCCTTAAGTCTTCCCATATTTCTCCTGCTAAGATGATCAGAAGCCTCATAGGAAAAAAAAAAAACTCTGAGCTCTGTAAAGAAAGTTCCCATAATGCCACACTCCTGCACCAAGACCAAGACCCGTGTACATGCTCAGTTTGTAAGAGGGAGGGAGTTCTTAGCATTCTTAAGGGAGGGGGGAGCAGAAGAGGATAGAGATGAGAGAGCTGTGTGTCTCTGGCACAACAAATCATGTTTCTTCTGACAGAGAAGTCAGTGCAGGGTTTCTGTGAGTGCTTATGGCTGTATTTACATAGACCTTTCTGATAAAGCTTACTTAGTTTTTACCTTTGCTTCTCCTTTAAGTTTGAACATACGTAACAGAAAACCTGTTATGCAGAAAGCTCCATTTTAAAGGAAGGCCTTCTCCCACAGACTAATTTTAATCAAATACTTCAGGTTTTTTTTTTTTTTAAATTCTTTCCTTTTTCTCTATAATACAGTACCTTGTACTTGATCCCAACTAAAATTTATCCATATTGGGTGCAAAATCCCAGGTCTCATACCTGTATTATAAAACAACCCCAGGGACTTACCAGTCAGTAGCTTCTTAATCGAACCAAACATTGTGAGGACAGTGCTTTCCTGAGGAATACAGGTTTCTTTTGCTGTAATGCATTTTGCCAAATAATGCAAGGAAGATTTTAGAAATACAGTCTGATCCTCTGCGTAGCAAAGTTCCTTCATGATTTGGGAGGAAAACCTTTTATACAGTTCTGTGTTGAGAAGCTCTTTATTGTACTTGTAGCTATCCAGTTTCATGTTACTTGTTTCCATAAGAGACAAACAGCTCAATTCTGCTTCCAGAAGACTGGTCACGCATGATACAAGGAAGGATGGCAGCAGACGAGTAGCGACACTGACCTTTAGGCTTTGACTGACTGTTGTACCCATTTTTAAAACAACTTTTTGCAAAAGAGAGGCAAATGCTTCAGCTCGTTGTTTGTTTGCACGTTGCTCCAGCAGCAAAAAAGTTATAACCTCACACAAAGTATTAACAGCCACTAAATACAAGTGATGCACTGAAGAAGTCCAGCATATGTCATCTGCAGAAGGTACAGAAGTCAGCAAGAAGGCTGTACATTTTTCCAGATTAATGAGAACACTCTGCTTTCTCTCGACAATCAGTTTTAAAAAGGATTCAAAAAAAGAATGCAGAATCTCAACAAATTCCAACCAACCATGATTCCTCCCATCTTCTTCATACTGATTCCAATTAGCTTTAAAAAGTGAATTAAAAACAATTTCGAGGATGTCACTAGCATACAGTAGTTTGAATACACCAGTGGAATGCTTTCCAGTAAGAAGACATGACAGGATTTTATAACAGTTTGTTAGATGATGAAGGGTTCTGGGAGAACTGTCTGCTCTTGCTAATGAAAGCAGTAACAGAAAGCATCGGCTCTGATCTAATGGTGTGAGGCTGTCAGGTTTGATCTCAGAGAGAAAACTAATCACATTTACAAGCTGAGCTGTATGACAGTCACTCAAACCAAGACCATTTTCACATCTTGTCACATACAATATCTTTTTAGCAGCATTTTCCATGTTTAGCCAACAAAGGGAAGCATTATCAAGAGTAGCATTTTCACACTCTTTTGATACTTTTCTGGTAGAAAAAACTTCTTCATGCCAATTTAAACTGTCCGTTGAAAGTAGAGCAAGTATTTCACTTATATTGTTATGCTCATTCTGCATTATACCTGCACATTTTTTGATGATGCTGGTGAGGAAAGCACATTGCAAGGCACGCATCTCTGCAAAAATATCACTCTGTAGCAAGCCAACAGATATATTTTTCAGTGTGATTGCCTGTTCATGGTCTTCTTCACTCTTTGTCAGTAATAGTGTTTCAAGAAGAAAATCCGCTACAGTTTTGGTTTCTTCGGCTGTAACATACGGATAGAGGATTAAAAGGTTTGATGTAATTAGGTGCCAGTAGGCGACTGGGAAACAATCCTGGTTAACTGTGTTTGTATTACCCCCCCAGGATTCAAACTTCTCAGGAATCACAAGATCAACTCTGAGATTAAAAACAAAAGATGCAATTGTTTTAAGTGAGCTAATACTCGTCTCACTTGGGAAACTGATCTGCATTAAAATGTGTTTTAATTTCTGCACAGAAAGTAGTCCCAGGTAGTACTTGCTTGCTGCATTTGATGTCATAGTTAGGGTTAGTATCTTCTCCCAACAGCTTTTCTCTCTTAAAAGTGGAGAAAAGTCCCATGGTTCCAAAGCAAGTTGTGCTTCAACAGGTCCTTTAATCAGCTGGGATGTATACTTACTGCAGTTCAATGTTATCATAGTATTTACTTCTAGCCAGGTGTATACTAACAACAGAGTTGAATCACAAAGCTTTAGAAGCCAAAGTGCAGGAGATGGTTCTATGCAATGATCATTAATAAGATCAAGTGAGGGTTTTATTAGTTTATCCATCATTTTCTGCATTAAATCTTGAAGACGTAATATAACAGGCAGTGGGGTATTACGGTCAATACTTTTCATGTTAAATAGCAAACAATGCAGAATAGCACTAAGTGAGATCAATTTTAGTGATGTGTCAGAGTCATTTTTAATGACTGGAAGAACATCAGAAGAGCATTTTTCCAGAATCATTGTCCATATATCCAAGATCTGATTTGGTGGAAGTTCAATAAGAGCAGCTACAAAATGCTGTGTTAAAGCAGGAGACAAAACTGGATGTTTAAGTTCATTGGATGCTGGCCGACATATTACTATTAGAACTACTTCAAATAGTTTTGGGAACTGGCGAAGCTTGGCATAAGTCTCAAGCAAACTAGCAACCAATATTTCCTGGGCCTTCCTTATCCGCATGTCTGAAATGTCTGCAAAAACCCATGCACATGAAACTAGTTCTTCCATATCAGGCTCTACAATTAGGTGATTTAACAAGGTTAAATCTTTCAGACAACGGAACCAGGCAGGTACAGGAGCACGATAGCTGTATATAAGTTTTTTTGCTAATTTACTGTAGAAATTATATTGAACTTCTTGGTGCCTTATTCGGTCCACAGCAATATTGTATATATCATTACTGACGACCAGGCTTAGAATCTGATCAAGAGCATATAGGCCTGTGTTCAACTTTGACACATGTAGATCATTATTTTCTTGAATGATTGTAGTCTGAAGGGACTCATAAAGTCTGACCAGCATGTTAAAACAGACCAGCTGGTTTCCATCTTTGCAGTAGGAATTCAAAAACAGTTTATAAAGAAGAGGTATTGAACTTGATACAACAGAGTTATAGATTTCTTTTTCACAAAAATTAGAATCCTCTAACTTCGACAGGAGAGATCCAACAGGTGTTAAAAGGATTTTGAGGGGTCCTTTTTTCTTCTCTAAAAAGTCTTTTTCAGCGAGTAACTCCTCTTTGTAAGAAGAAAGGAGCTCAGTCTGAAAAATGCCCATTTGAAGAACAGACTCTGCTTTGCAACGAATTTCCTTACTGTGCTGGATGCCAACACGACTGTCATTATCTCTATCCCAAGCATAATTATTTAAGGTGTGCCTTAATATCAATAAGGGTTGGAAAAGCTGTGCCACAACTTGGCCAAATATTCTGTTTGGGTTGTTCTGCTGCCTCTGTATTATAATGTATTGGTTTAAAGACACCAGAAGCACTTCAAGCACTTGATTTGTAATGGGATCCTTTAAAGCTAAACAACGACAAGCCAATACAGACAGCTTATTTAGCAGTTCCACAATGAGTTCACACTTGGCAGTGTATACAAAGGCAAGAGAAGGAGTTGAAAGAATAGCATGACAGCAGCTAAGAACTGTGCCGGTGCCAGTCTGTGGTCCTTTCTGACTGCAAGAGGATTCAATAAAATCATTTATGGCCTAAAAAAAAACCAAAAAAAAAACCAGTAAATATAAAGGTATAGTAAATTAATGGTCAAGAAAAGTGAGTTTAAGACGTATTTTTCCACAATATACATACACTATAGCTTTATTGGTTTTCCATAGATTATAAAAGTTAAAGACTCATTAGTCAACTATTCCTATGTATACAATACTTCAGTTAAAAATAAGTTTGGCAACTTACCATCATTGTGCACCATACAGTTTGGGAAATATTTTTGTCTCTAAATAAAGACATATTTTATGACCAATAAATTAAATGGCTACCATCAACATAATAAAAAAAATTTGGATAAACATGAGCCCAGTTTTACATGGCATATGTAGAATGCAATCTGTCTAGAAATTGTGTGTCATGATTTTTATGGTGTTCTTTTATTTCTAAATTACACTGTTAATATAGCAAATAATTCACTCAACCATTTTAAATTTTATTCTTGAACCTACAAATGTATATTATTTTAGTTATAATATTGGGGTGTTCTGCTAATCAGCTGCTGGGAGGGGGTGATATCACTCCAACTTGTAGCTCAGCAGCAAAGTGTGACTGAAGTTTATCAGAGCACAAGTCACATGGCTGTAGCACTTTGAAAAATGAAGAACATGGCTGGCCCCATGTGAAATTTCAAAATTAAATATAAAAAAAATCTGTTTGTGCTTTTAAAAAACAGACTTCAATGCAGGATTCTGCAAGAGAAGCTCTATTAACTGATGCCTTTTTATAAAAAAAAAAAAAAAAAAAAAATGTTTAATGAAAATTACTCTTTTTAGTTAAACCCCCTGTATGATGAATTTCTAATTTTTGGTAAGTCTACGATACAAACAGTAGCAAAGGAAAGGATGGGACTTATCTGCACAGATTTCATTAAAAAAAAAAAAAAACCACCTTGCGTTAATACCTGTGCAATAGTGAAGCGAAGGTTTAAAGATTTGCCCTTCTTCAGAAAATTTTGTAGCTTCTTGCTATGTAGAATATTGTCTAGAAAGCTCCATAGCTTTTGTTCAGTGTCATCCTTTAGATCCAATTTTTTGGCACAGTTTGTAAATAGAGTGTGACAAACCCAATCGAGTAAAACCTGTATTAAAAAGACAGGAAATGTATTACTAATTTTGAATACATTTAAAAGATGTACAGGTATATTTGCAAGACAGAACATACATTAAGTACAAGTTTGGGATTGATTATACATAATACTTGGAACCTGATGCTAGCAGTAACAAGCACATTGAGGACAAAATCAGCACACATAACAGATGTCTTCCATTCAAGTAAATGTCAAGCTACATGGCCATGTTCAGGCGCTTCCCCACTGTAGTTTTTCTACCATGTGTGCTATTGGCCTATTACAGAGAAAATGCAAATAAGTCAAATTTGAAGAACAGTTTGCTTAAATATGACACCATGAACAATGGCTGTGCTATATTTTGGATCTTTATGCATAATGGAACCTATAATTAATCATTATTGTTTTGGATCATATATACTGACATTTCACAACACAACACAACCAAAATTTTCATTTGCAATAAAAAAAAAAATAGTAAATAAAAAGCATTTAAATCCTTGTCCAGTTTATTTGGAAGTTGAGTTACTTTGTTAAAGGAGAAGGAAAGGCTAATAAAGAGTTAATCTCAAGCTGCAGGCATACCTTCAGTTGTCTCAATAGTGCCCTTAAGTCTCCCCATACTTCACCTGTTCAGAAGACCAGAAGCCAAACAGGAAAAAAAAAAAAAACGCTGAGCAGAGTAGAGAAGATTCCCATAATGCAACGCTCCTCCCCAGACTTGGCGACTTGGGACTGTAAGCGGCGCATGCGCACACAGCAGGAGCGTCTGGTTGCCATAGCGACGCAGTGACCGGAGAACTCTATGACATGCAGACCCAGCAGGTGGGGGGAGCGGGGGGCAGGTGCGGGGGGCAGGTGCGGGGAGCGGCGGAGGGTTTGTGGCAGAAGCTGGGGGGGGGGTTTGTGGCAGGAGCTGGGGGGGGTTTGTGGCAGGAGCTGGGGGGGGGTTTGTGGCAGGAGCTGGGGGGGGGTTTGTGGCAGGAGCTGGGGGGGTTTGTGGCAGGAGCTGGGGGGGTTTGTGGCAGGAGCTGGGGGGGTTTGTGGCAGGAGCTGGGGGGGGTTTGTGGCAGGAGCTGGGGGGGGTTTGTGGCAGGAGCTGGGGGGGGGTTTGTGGCAGGAGCTGGGGGGGTTTGTGGCAGGAGCTGGGGGGGGGGTTTGTGGCAGGAGCTGGGGGGGGTTTGTGGCAGGAGCAGGGGGGGGTTTGTGGCAGGAGCTGGGGGGGGTTTGTGGCAGGAGCAGGGAGCGGGGGGGTTTGTGGCAGGAGCGGGGGGTTTGTGGCAGGAGCGGGGGGGTTTGTGGCAGGAGCGGGGGGGTTTGTGGCAGGAGCGGAGAGCGGGGGGGGGATTGTGGCAGGAGCGGGGATCGGAGGGAGGGAGGGCTAGCTTGTGCTTTTCAGGAATAGCCCATACAAACATGCTGGACAAGAAGGCGGCGCCGTTCACTGAAACAAGTATGTAGATTCTAGTATGTGTAACTCTGTAAATCTTTCATTAGGCAAGCCAGAAATATTGCGTTTTTACACAGCAATAGTAGTACTATTTAATAGTGTGCTTAATAGATTTTGACTTTCCTTGTCCTTTAAGGCAGTTTTTCAGATAGTACACCAGAAACTATCACCTTTGTCAGCTGCTTTCTATTTTCTATTTTGGACTGGTCTTTTAAACAAGTTTAAACTTGAATGTTTATCATACTGGTGTAACAGCTAAGGTCTAACAGCTAAGTAATCCAAGTGCCAGCAGAATCTGGAGCATGTAAGGCTAATGCCACACCATCTGTACGGCGTTTATCTTCGGCATGCTGAAAAAAACGCTTGCCGAAAATATGCGCCATGTGCTCCTACCTGTGCCTGCACCCGAATTAATGGAATACGCTCGGATGCAGGAACATGTAGCCAATATCCGCCAAAAAACGCGAGACTTCATATTTTTGGCGGATATCGGCTACATGTGCCTGCACCCAAGCGTTTTCATTCATTCGGGTGCAGGCACAGATAGGGGCACTTTTGAACATATGAAGAATGCAAGCGTTTTTCGGCTTGCCGAAAAAACGCCCCATACACTAAGGGGCATATTTATTATGCTGTGTAAAAAACGTCGAGAAAGTTCATCACACATCGCCAGGCTTCGCCGTGTAAAAATGGCGTAAAAACGGCGTAATTGTTTTACGCGTTTTTTCTTCCACCTGAACTTATGGAAAATAATGGCGTAATATCCGGCGTTCAGATGGCGATCTTTTCCATTTATTTTACACAGCTTTTTACTCCGTTTTTTCAGCAAATTAGTTTTACACAGCATAATAAATATGCCCCTATGTGTGGCATTAACCTTAGCCACTACTGTATCACTCAAAACTGCTGTCCTCAATCATACTCATTAGAGCTCATTTTAAGTGTTTTAAATGTGTTTAACTAATGTATAGGTACAAAAGTTTACAGAGTTACTGACTTCCCCCTCAAAGACCTTCTCCACAGAAAAATGAAACTTAAAGCAGCTAAAAATAAAATGCAATGGAAAAAAAAGTTATCTTTTCTAAACTATTAGAAAACAACAGAAGTGAAAAAATGTTTGGAAGGTGAAATACATTTGAAAGAATATCCACAATGCCAAATGGCAATCAGACTAGTTATTAGATCAGTAATGTACTATATAAGTTATAGGAGTCCAACAAAGGACTTGTACACCTTATATGTCCAAATCATTTTAAACCACCAACAATACCCTTGGCGTGTTAGAAAATTAATTTCCCATAATTAAAAGTAAAAAGGCCACTATAAAAGCTACTTTTTATACCTGTTAAATCAGCCCTTCTCTTGTCTCTCTAATCAGTTTTCTGCAGGGATGGGAGTGGCCTATTTTGAACCTGAGAACTTCCTATATGTTTACATCATGTCCAGGCTTTGCCCTTACTTTTTTCCTATTGGACCAGTTCATTGTTATTGTGCACTCTAACCAGTTGCATAAATTGAAAGGTCATTGGTTAATTTCTCCCTTGCAAGGGCATAGGCAAAAAGACTCAGCATATCACAAATCTAACATACTGTTATGTCTGTGCAGAAGTGAAGGATCAGCAGAAGGATGATTCTGAGGTGAATATCTCTTCAGCTGTACATATTTTGTTAACTATGTATATGGCAAAGATTGTTCTATTAATGTCAACTGTTAGGGGCAGATTTATACTGAAATGTCAGAAATGGAAAATAATATATTAACCACTGGTAACTTCACACTAAAGGATGCACTACAAGTCACACACAATTAATTAGAGATCCAGGGCTTATTCCAGTGCATTATACTCAGTAAATGCAAAGCCAACCAGAAGATCTACAGCTTAAGCTTGGTGCTACTTGCTCAAAAATGCTGGTGTGCCATAGCCCTAGATGACTGGCAATTGGCTGTGTTCCCCATGATCTCCTTTACCTTCCTAAAACCTTGATCACTTCATAAGCCAAACTAAGTATCTTAAAGACTGTACAGTAATGGTTAAAGGAACAGTAACACCAAAAAATGAAAGTGTATAAAAGTAACTAAAATATAATGTGCTGCTGCCCTGCACTGGTAAAAGTTGTGTGTTTACTTCAGAAAGTCTACTATAATTTATATAAATAAGCTGCTGTGTAGCCATGGAGGCAGCCATTCAAAGGAGAAAAGGCACAGGCACATAGCAGATAACAGATAAAACACTATTGTATTCTACAGAACTTATCTGTTATCTGCTATGTAACCTGTGCCTTTTCTCCTTTTTTCCAGCTTGAATGGCTGCCCCCGTGGCTACACAGCAGCTTATAATATAAACTATAGTAGTGTTACTGTAGCAAACACCCCAGCTTTACCAGTGCAGGGCAACAGTGCATTATATTTTTATTACTTTAAAGCTCTTTCATTTTTTGGTGTTACTGTTCCTTTAATGAGCCATCCATATCTCCACTGTAACAATGAAGCAACAAGCACTTTATGCTGGCAAAATACAGGGTTATGAATTAGTGTATGTTTTAACAAAAATCTGTACGTATATTTTAGCTTACCTGTTCTTTGTTCGGAATGAAGTACTGCTGAGATATCCAAGCAAAATGGGCCAGTTTTAATTTGTCCTCCCAGGGAACCTTTGAATTTTTTAGTTTGAGGTGAATCCCAGAATAAAGTGCAGCCATTTCGTCAGTCTTCTTTGCAGGCTGCAAAGACAGCTGTCAAAAAAAAAATCCCACAAAAATCTTGTTAGACTCATATTTGCATAGTTTAATACATCATTCTATAGCATGGATAATAACATAGATGTGTCTGTTGGTTACAGTCATTTTTGCATTCGTAAGCAACTTGCTTGTGATTTACATAGGGCTGGCCAGTGTGCTATTTGTATCGGTTCACTGCTATTCTCCCTCAAATAGGTAATGAGACTAATCCTGCAATACATTCCTAACCAGCTATAGACAGAAGATTGTTGGAACCAGGTGTTAAGGCACCAGTCATGAGCAATCCTTCTGGATGAGTTAAACACCAAAGGGTAACAGACCTAAAGCAGACCAGGCTGTCAAACTGAACATGATCTGAATTTAAACAGAGATGCGAGAGGTATAAAATGTACTGACAGTTTCACTCCTACCAACCCCTCCCCCCTCTTGTTCCACCCAACCACATTACTTTACTTACATTCCCCCCCCCCCCCCCCCCACTGTTCTTTCCTTATTCCCCCACTCCCCATTAAAGAAGCATTATGACAATAAAAAAAAAAAATAACCAGCACTTAATAACAATATTGTAAAATTTTATTTGTCAACACAGTATTTGTGCTTTCGTTATTGCTATCGATTTTTTCTTTGTATTGTTAAAACTCAAAAATTTAAAATTAAAAAAAAAATGTACTGACAGAATTAGCTTCTAGTCAGTAAGGTTATTGTGTTTTATAATGAATGTGAGAATTACTACCTTGTATTAAATTTCTTTAACATTTATCTCTTTCACACTATTTTGTAGCTAGGAGTTTAATATTTACATCAAATTCATTTAAAAACATGTATAATCAACAGATATTACATATTTCACACGTCATCTATATTACCAAAAATTATAGATCTGCCTGCAAAACTGATTTATACTCTGTACTCTCAAAAGGTGGGTAACATTAGTTTTGTAACCGAATGCATGAACTGTGTGTTTAGGCCTATACAGTTAAACTAAAGATGGAGCTGCCTCTAATGACCACCCATAATAAACATCAACACTGATGACGATCTAGTTAAAAATGAATGAACAAACTGGCAAATAGGAATGGGATTTGTTGGGCAGTATTGGAACGTATAAAAAGATTCCCTTTTGCGGTATATTTGGTTGAATGAAAATCTGGATATACCCACAGTCCACTTAAGGTATAGAGGCTTCTAATGTATAGTAAGACCAGCACGTTTGCATATAGCTGGTGCACCCCTATGTTCATTTAGAATTGTAGTTGCCCTTTAACTATATTTTATTATATTTCAGGTATTTCAGTACTAGACAAACTCTGCTTTACAATGCATTCACACAATGAAGAGGAGGAGAGAAAAAATATTACTACATAAAATAAAATACAGAAACACTATTGTGAGCATACATTGCGTAGACTGAGCCGAAGGTGGTTACATCTGTACAGGCATAGGTAAGTACAGCGAGATAATACATCAATCCAAAAAAGTGTAGAATTAGTACAAGCACGTTAAAAGCATAGAAGAAGGCTCAAGGTACCTTATCCGAGCTACACGATTTGCACTTTCTAGGTTTGCAAAGTAGCTCACATATTCCAGTGACAACACGTGTTTCCTAGTACCGTCACTTTGATGCAGGGTATCTACGTACGCAAAACAGGCTTGTTTGTGGCGCACTAATGTGACGTCACAACCTCAAAGGCGGTTATTGGCTTAGCGGCCAGCGAGCAGCCTTGGGTAGATAGGTATGCGCCAGTGTTTCACGTTCGGCGGAGGGGTTTAGTTCGCTCTTTACCTGATCATCGGTACTATGTTCCAGCAGTGGAATCCCCCGAGGGGAGCTGCCCCAGCCTAGCTGCTGCACAGTCTGTCGGTTCGAACTTCGCTACTAGAACCTTTCCATTCTAACATCCCACGGTCGCTAATACATAGCTGGTCACACCCCAGTCCCTCATTTTGTGTGGGGATTGGTATCCTTGCGATGTGCGGTGAGTTGGATGACTATAATACTTATTCATCTTTCTAATCTTTGTCCACTGTGTTTCATGTTGGACTTTCCATTAGAGTGGGGTTCAGGGGGTGGGGGTTGCATTCTCCTTGATATTCTCTTTTCCCAAGATGATGCATTTCAGTGTTCATTTGCCTGCTCGGTTTAATGAATGAAGAACGGGTTACAATGAGCGCTAAGAATGGCTAAAGTGCGAGGGATACAAATGAATGAGTGACTTCCTCCTAATGTACACACAACAGCAGTGCTAATAAGGCAAAGGGGAAATTGCATTGGTGCTATTTTGTATTGTCTTTATTTTGCCCTGCACCCCTTTTCCTTCAGGGTCTGTCCCTTCCTGATGCTACTGTGCAGCCTCCCATCATTTAGGCATAATGATAATTCCGCTGTATCAGGGAAATACTTTATGGGAGCGAGGCCTAACAAGGCAAAGGGTCACTAAACAAGGTGGAGCCAATTACCTGAAACATGTATAGATAAGTATTATAAAACCATATTTTTCAAGCATGAAAACACAAGTGATTTTGAAAACCCCCTGTATCCACCAAGAGTGTTAATACCAAATACATTGGTATCTACATGTAGATCAGAAGCAGTTGTGGAAAAAGGCCTTCTAAAACTTCCATTAGCATGGAATACCATACAGGTTGTAGCTCACCAAAACCACATAGCGGGGCAATAGCAAATTTTCAATGTATCTCACTAGAAATTGGCCTACGTAAACATTTTTTTAATACCTAATTCCCCCCAAAACAGCTATAATGGTAGGAAAGGCTTATTGTGCCTTGGATTTCTTTTTCAAACTTCAGCTTTAGTTTGACTTGCAAAGTGCCCCATAGGAGAAGGGCAAAAAGGCAACAGCAGTTTGAATTCCTCCATGTGCGCTGTATGTCGGCTTCACTCTGATGACCTAACCTTATGTTTCTATTCCTTAGGACAGATTTGGGGGTAATGATGTGAGCAACAATTTGATGCTTGCAAAATAAAATTTGCTTGTGTTTCGTGTATTATAAATGCAAGTTTACTCCGGGAAACAATATATTTTAAGAAGAATTTAAAATGGGCTAAACGATTTTTGATAAAGTTGCAAAATTGCTAAAAATAAACTTTTACTCCAATATATTTTTGGGTACCCATTATGAGCATGTAGAGATCCCAAAACATAAAAATTGCATCCCAATTTTCATGGCTGACACAACAATTTTCTCCTGCAAACACAACATGCTGCCTCTGTTTCCTGTATCGTATGAGCCCCCTAAACAGTAAGTTAACTGCAGTAAACCATGTATTTGTGGTAATGTCACTGTTTGGAACATTCAGAATGTGTAAATATATTTAAAGCGGACACCTTTGCCCTTGCTGACGGAACAAACTGTCTGTATTTTATGCATCATAACTCACAACCATACCTTACCTCCACAAAACTGAATATTTAGAAGCATGTTCTGTAGAATGGAAAACAATGCTGTATATCTCTTTGTGCAAGAAAATACCAAAGCACATGTTTTTTAAACGTTAAAAAAACGTTAAATATGGTTATGCTTAGGAGGCAGGAGGAAACTTCACACAACTTTGTTAAAATGAAGCAACGCATATGCCTTTCCACTGGTGATTCTCTTGGCCAGTGGAAAGGCATTTCAGGGAGATTAGTATGGTAGCAGTGGTTTATCAAAGGCCACTAATCTCCACGTGGGACATTAGCCTAATGTGAAAGCACCACAAACGTGTGTGTATACGAGTGATGCCTCTTTGCTGCTGTCAGATGGTTCTTGAAAAATGAATACCCACTTTTTTTTGCAGTGTGATGTTCCTTGATCACATGGGTTTTTGGGGAGATGATTTTTTGTGTGGGGTGCTTTTAACTGTGTTTTCTCGCCTAGTAAGCCATTAGCTAAATTGCCACAGTAGAATAAAATACTGATTGCAGCACAGTTCTTAAATGTCGAACATCTTCTATTCTTTATTTTTGCCTGAGGACTTAAAGTTATGCAGCCAAATTGGAGCATTGAATATTTTTAATATTATCTAAAGCTTATTAGGCTGAAAGACAGCAGGGAAGCAAGCATTCACCGTTCACTTCCGGCCAGTCAGACTAAAAGCTGTTCAGTACAACTCCAGCAGGTTTACCATCTTTAGGACATCTGATCTATATTTGTCACTGTATAGACTTTAATTCGATTTTATATTAAACTATAGAACATGAAGCGAGTACGTGCAGAACAGATTCAGTTGGCTGTAACGTGCTACCTCAAGAGGCGTCACTATATAGATATCGAAGGGTCCCTGAAACAAGGATTGAGACTTTGCCAGACTGCCGAGGAGATGGCAGCTAATCTGACAGGTTAGTATCCTCTGTTTTTCTTCTGACAGTTATTACAGTGCTGGTGATATATATATGTCAGGTACTCTAAACATTCTTTATCTGTGTAATGTACACATCTTCATCACCTGCTAAATTAATTATTTCTGAACTTGTTTTAAAGAATTTTTTTAACCAATATTTTTAGTCCAAGCAGAATCCAGCTGTACCAATGCAGTGTCTTCAGTTCCCTGCAGTCCTGATGCACATCAGTATGAAGTGCAGTTTGCAAGGCTAAGGAATTTCCTTTCAGGTGAGGCTAGCGCCAATAACTGCTGTAATGACAAAAATGTAATATCAGTTTACATGGAGTAAAATGTCCTAAAAGAACTACATTTGACTCACTGTACAGTCAAGCTCACTTATTTTAACCTGATTCATTAAGAAGCCTTATATTTCTCTAGGAAGGTTATAACTCCCAAGTGGTTTATTTTTCAATTAGTCACCAAGGGCATCACATGAGAGAAGCTGGGAATGATTAGAGTATTTATATTTTTCTGTATTTTATGCAGAAACAGAGGCTGGCTCTTTGTGGTTCTCACCATCCCCAAATTATGTGATGGTAGTGATGTGGTATACTGTTAAAATACTATTGTATTTATTTTCTTGTTAAAGTCATGACCTACAATCTCGAAAAAGTCCATAGCATTGAAATGACCTATTTTTTTTTTTTCTTTCACAAACTTGTAGATGCAGATTCCCCTCATAGCCAAGAGGTTACAACACTGCTTTATCCTTTGTTTGTGTACCTCCATTTGGACATGGTCCAAAACAGCCTGAAAAGTGCAGTGGATAGCTTCTACAGTCGCTTTCATGGGATGTTCATGCAACACCCTGGTCAGCGGGACATTGTTGAGCAACTCCAAACCACCATGACAATGCAAGATATCCACTCCAATTGCAAACTGCGAGCCTTTCTTGATAACAAATATGTGGTCTGCCTTCAGGAGGACAGCTACCACTACCTTTTACGCTTCCTCCAAAGTGATAACAACACTGCTTTGTGTAAGGCGCTTGCTCTTCACATTCAATTAGATGTACAGCCAGTAAAGCGGACAGAGTATCAGCTGTACAACAGCATGGGTTCATCCTCTCGAGGAGAGAACAACAGCCTTGACCAATCCGATGTGCCGACTCCAATTCTGCAGAATGAGGCAGCTCTAGATCAGTTGCAAGACTGCATAAAGAAAGTAAAAGATGGTCCACCATCACTCACAACTATCAGCTTTTATGCTTTCTACAACACCGAGCAGCTTCTAAATACTGCTGAAATTTCTCCAGATAGCAGACTACTAGCTGCTGGTTTTGACAGTTCCTGTGTGAAATTATGGAGCTTAAAGTCTAAAAAGCTGAAAGCTGAACCACACAGAGTAGATGTGTCCCGTATACGGCTTGCATGTGATGTCTTGGAAGAGGTGAGATGAATTTGAAATAATTATAGGAGAACTAAACACTAAATTTGGCTAAAAATTTTAGTATTTTATATTCTAAACATACTGTTACATTTTCAGCATCCCTATAACCGTAATTATCCATGTCTATAAAGGGTAACTATAATGAAAATAAAAATTTTATATGACTTTTTATGCCATGGAAATAATTTATATTTGAAATATAATCCGCTAAGAATTCACCATGTCTGAAATAATTTGCGTTACTCTGCACTGTCCCCCTTTGAGCAATTTGTCTCTCCTACATGCAGGAGTCAGAGTCAAACTGGGTCAAATACATTGGTGTGTACTCCCTTTTGTTTAGACCAGTGCTGTCCAACTGGCGGGCCGCGGGCCGCATGCGGCCCGCGACCCCCCTCTGTGTGGCCCCCCACCTGTCTGGCTGCTTTGATGGCTTACCTTTGAGTAAGCATTAAATGGTATCAGTACTGAGATTAACTGGCCCCCTGCATGGTTCTCACCTCAGATTCAGGCTGTAATCCCTCTGTATTGTTTAAAAATGTAATCCCCTGTGTTTTTCACACCTTTTAATACCTGCATTGTTCACCCCCTGCAGTGTTCACACCTCAGGCTCAGACTGTAATCACTCCCATTGTTCCCTTCTTCACACCTCAGACATAGGTACTGTAGGCAGAGTATGGCACATACAGCCAGCATAGGGCAGGTAGAGTATGGCACACACAGGCAGCATAGGTCAGGGAGGGTATGGCACACACAGGAAGGGTAGGGCAGGCAGAGTATGGCACACACAGTCAGGGTAGGGCAGGCAGAGTATGGCACACACAGGAAGGGTAGGGCAGGCAGAGTATGGCACACACAGGAAGGGTAGGGCAGGCAGAGTATGGCACAGAGGCAGCATAGGGAAGGCAGAGTATGGCACACACAGGCAGGGTAGGACAGGCAGAGTATGGCACATACAGGCAGGGTAGGACAGGCAGAGTATGGCAGCCCTATGCTGCTTGTGGGAGGTGAACCTGGCAGGGGTTTGTTGTGGGAGTTTGTTAGCAGTTGGAAATAGCCATTAAATGGTCCCAAAGGAGTGTAATTATGTACTGGGGGTTGCTCTACTATCCACAGGGGAGGAGGAGGCATATGGCATTTAAGGGTATATCTTAATATGACATAATTCTTTCACATATGAATGATGGTTGATATCCCCACTGTAAGGACCAAGCATTTGGGATTTTGCTGTGCTACCACCATTGTGATAAAATAGGTGTGGTTTGAAGTGGGTGTGGTTTCAAAAAGGGGAGTGGTCAAAACTGGCTTCCATTAGCGGCCCTCCACCATGTATGCTAGAGAAATTCCGGCCCTCGGCACCGTAGAAGTTGGACAGCACTGGTTTAGACAGTATAATAGAGCTAACTGACAAAAAGCTGCAGAAAAAGATTGTGGAGAGTGATAGTTATAGATTTATTTTTTAAAGGTACATCATTTTTAATTACTCATATTTAGAGAGTTTCTTATTTTCATGGGATAATGCTTATATTTTCATTCTTGTGATGATAACCCTTTAAAGGAAAAGTAACACTAAATTTTTTTAAGTAAAAAAGCTATTCTACCCTGCAAACCACTTAGTATTTTAAATGCTTTAATAGAAAATACCTGCTAAAACTTAGATCTATCACTAATCTATCAAAAAATTTAGTGTTACATTTCTTTTAACCCCCTTTCCTTTTTTAAAGTTGGAAAATAAAGCTTTGACATAGTATTGTAGGCACTGTAATGCACTGAAGTTACATTTACTTACCTGATTTGTAGCATTTTACACTTATTTTTTGTGCAGTAACCTATTGTAACCCATTAGTTGTTGGGCATTGTTGATTACCTCTGTCTTGTATTGGTGTTAGTCAGAACCAGGTTCATTTACTTGGAATACATTAATTCTGTTCCTAAACTTAGGGGGCATATTCACAAAGGTTGAGTAAAATAAGACTAAAGTAAGAGAGTTGTACTAAAACTGTTGGAAAAACAATTTAATTCATAAAAGCCACACTGCAGTTTGTGCATAAGGATTTTTCAAATATATCTGGGTTAAAATTGTGATCTGGGCACTTGTGAATTCAGCGTGCCATTTCACAATAACAAATCTGTCAGTACAGCTGTAATTGATTTATCAGATATCAAAGTTGGGAATCCTGAAGGAATTGGCATTTTTCCCATTTGTACAGAACTTTTTCCCTGTCAGTCAAGTAAGTTTGTAACAGTGCATTTATCACAGCTGATACTTGTCAGTTTGTCAGAATGTGTCCTGCTGCTTTGAGCAGTTAAATACCATTCTGGTCTATGAGATTGTTCATGCTCTAGTTCCTATCCATATTTTTGCTCCTGAATGCATATTGCAGGGGTTGGACAACTGTCCAAGAAAAAATAGTTTCAATGGGGAAAATAATTTGTAATATGTAAATGGGTTTAAAAAAACTACCATTTGTTGCTATTTTCTAGATATTGATATATATATATTGAATTTAGCATCAGCAGTTATAATTTATATAACTATGTTTTTTACATGGGGTATTTTAAGAGACTGGGAAGTGTTTTAGCAAAATATAAGTTTAATAATGTTGATCTAGGGACTGGTCTGATTGCCATATTGGTAGGAAATATGTAGGTAGCATATTTAATCCTTCTGTGTACTGCATGAAACAAATGTATTCAGAACATTTCTAAGGACACCAAAATGAAATCTATAAGACAACACTGACAATTACCGGAATTAGAATTAATATCCGAAATACAGCACAGGCCCAACAGGTGTCAGTAGTGTTTTGCTTTTCATTAGAGATTAAACAGCGAGCAATGCATACTAAAGTCATTTCCTATGCCCATGTGTGACTATCAGGGAAGATAACATTACATTCTGTTTTCATTGCAGGAGGAAGATGAACAAGCTGGCACAGAAATGAAGATACTTAGAGGACACAGTGGACCAGTGTATAGAACCTGTTTTCTGTCAGACAGTTCAGGCCTTTTATCCTGCTCAGAGGATACATCCATACGATACTGGAATCTTGAAAACTTTACCAACACTGTGTTGTATCAGGGTCATGCACATCCAGTTTGGGATTTGGATGTAAGTCCTTGCAGTCTGTTTTTTGCCAGCGCATCTCATGACCGCACTGGTAGACTCTGGTGTTTTGACCGAACATTTCCACTGAGGATATATGCTGGCCACCTGTCCGATGTTGATTGCATAAAGTTCCACCCCAATTCCAATTACCTTGCCACAGGATCCACTGACAAAACTGTGCGACTGTGGAGCACTCAGCAGGGAAATTCCGTAAGACTTTTCACAGGACATCGAGGTCCAGTTCTAGCTCTTGCTTTTTCGCCGAATGGGAAGTATCTGGCCTCCGCAGGTGAAGATCAGCGTCTGAAGTTATGGGACTTGGCATCTGGCACACTATATAAGGAGCTCCGAGGACATACAGACAATATAAGCAGTTTAACATTCAGTCCAGACAGCAGCTTGATAGCTTCAGCATCCATGGACAATTCTGTTCGTGTTTGGGATATTCGAAATTCCTACTGTAACACCCCCTCAGATGGTTCTTCTAGTGAGCTAGTTGGTGTTTATACTGGGCAAACAAGCAACATTTTGAGTGTGCAGTTTATGGCATGTAACCTACTAATGGTTACAGGGATTGCCCATGAGAATCAAGAACATTAATCATAGTTTGTTTGAGTATGAAAAATTAAAGATGACTTAAGATGATGTATATTTGCAAGAGGTAAATATATTTTGAAAGCATTTTCTGTCAGTCTTTTTTTCCAAGTGGTGGGTATGCGTGTGGTTGTGTGTGGGTGTAAATGTGTGGTGTTTGTAATTTATGCAACACAGTGTCCACCTGTCTGCAAAGTATACTATCATGCAGCAGTGGCAGTGAGGAGAGCATGGTGGAGAGCACTAGAGCATAAATGAATGTTCTGTTAGTGAATGAATGCTCAGATGTGCAGATGCACATACAGTATGCTAAAAATGGCCCTCTTTTCACTGAATTCTCATTTAGCAGTTGGTCTCAGACTAGGGTGGACCCAGATAGTGGGATAGAGAAATATGTTTTATCTGTTTGTAAATGTGTGCATGTGACAAGACCTGCATACATAAAAATCCATAGTGAAATAACACAAAGGGTTGCTAATTTTGACCAGTTCAGTGGGCTGAACATTTTAGTATGGCATTTGACAAACAAACACTGTCCACATGTTGGAAATCATAGGTACTGACCCCTATGATTTCCTGGCACCTAAATGGATACAGAACATATATGTAACAGAGAGGATGTTCCATATGTTAGCTTAATATTGGTAGCCCAATTCTGGCTAAGCCCCAGAAGAACTAGGATGGGATGTGGGGATGGACTGTGTATATATTTCACTAATAAAAGAGGCTAGGTAGGTGAGAGAAGTGACTATCTAGAGCCATGAGGCAATTTGTTATAGCTGTGATTGAGTTCAGTTAGAGTCTTACTGAGATTAGTGAAATTAAACTTTCCCAGTGGTGCAAAGAGGAATGAACCTTCTTTACATTACTCCGACAGAAGTATACAGAGCTGTTCAGTCATATAACAAAGCAAATAAAAATGGCATGTTCTTGGCCATGCTAGCCAGGTGTAAACCACTCATGGGAATTTGGGGAAATACAGTTGGAGGATAACTCCACATCTATGGTTAGCTGAAACAGCAAACTGTTTTAGCCATTATTACCAAGGCTGGTACGGACAGATGTTCTGAACAGAATCGAGATGGTGTCTCTACCTAACTTCATAACATAACCGTGAAGGTAGTTAAAGAAGCAATAGCTAACTAACTCCCTAAATTATACGCATTACACAGGAATGCGTGACTCCTGAGATTCTGTTATTGCAATCTTTGTGTGCATCATGATAACTCAGGTTGCGCTTGATAAAGAGAAGGCATATGAAATTGTAAATAGGCCTTATCAATGAGAGGTTTTTAACCTTTTATGGCCTTGATTCTGAGACTATGTTCAAGCTCTATGCTTATGTCTTCAGGGAGGGTTCTGCTGGAGGTTTGCTTTTACCCTTCATCTAAGATCAGGGTGTCTGTCCTTGCCTCTGCCCTTTGCCCCTTTTCTTTTATATATAGCTATCATATTGCCCCTTAAGCACCCCTTTTCCAGTATAAACAACCCTTACTTGGCCAATCTCTCTTTATAACTGAGACTTGCCTGCTTAGTTGACCAAAATTGTGCATCTTCTATATGGACCTTACCAGCGCTCTGTAAAGTGGAAGAATAACCCCCTCCTCCTGAGAATCTATGCACCTTTTAATACAGCTCAAAGCCTTGTTTGCCCTTGCAGCTACTGACTGGCATTGCTTGCTACAGCCAAGATTATTATATACAAGGACTCCAAGGTCCTTCTCCAAGATGGATTTGTTTTGTGCAGTCCCATTAAAGGTACAAGTGGCTTGCATATTTTAACATCACAGATGACCTTACATTTATCAACATTACATCTCATCTGCCACTTAGCTGCCCAGTTTGCAAGGATGCCACATCCTGGATGGAATTGACTGGGCTGCAGAGTTTTGTACCACCCTCTGTACCAGATCCTGTAGCCAGTTTTCTATCCATGTGCAAATTACTTCACTAAGACTAATAGACCTTAGTTTAAAAAGCAGTAGTTTGTAGTTTGTGGTGAACAGTATCAAAAGCTTTGGCAAAATCCAAATAGATTAAATCTACTGCATCCTCACTGTCCAGCTTCTTACTTCATCATAAAAGGCAATTAAATTTGTCTGACATGACCTGTCCTTCATAAAGCCATGCTGATTACTGCTCATAATGGCATGCTCCAGAACATAATTCTGAATGTGATCCCTTAACAAGCTTTCAAATAACTTGCCCACCACAGTTGTCAAGCTTACTGGTCTATGATGGCTTAGATTGTAATCCCTTTTTAAATAAAATAATTACATCAGCATTTCTTCAATCCATAGGTAAAATACTCAATGAAAGCGAGTCTGAGGATATCAGAAATAGAGGCCAGGCTAAAACGGAACTAAGCACTCTCAGTGCCTGAGAGTGTATTCCACCTGAGCTAAGCCAACAGTGCAGCTATTGGGTGGGTCCAGGCACTCTGGCTCCTCTATTGTATACACTGAAGAAAATAACTGGTTTAGCACATTTGCCTTTTCTGTATCGTTTATAACCATTTTGTTACCATAATTCAATGGAGCCACACTCTCAACCTGCATCTTTTTACTATTAATATACTTAATATTAATTTATTATTAATATAATTAAACGTTCTGGAGACACTCACAAAAATGCTATATAAGTGTAGATTTACTAAAACATTTCTCATTTTTTTACTTTTAAAAATTCCTTTCCACGAATCTCTGACATTTACTAAAACATCTGAACTAAAAAAGTCTGTACAGTAATTTTTTGAATTGTCGCACAAAAACCAGCGTCATGTTCAAACCCTTTAAAGTTTCGAGGCAAAAGAAATATCATTCAGAAAAGGGACATCTGCCATTGATTTCTACATGATCTTGGCATGTTTTAGCTGGCAAATTGTCGGATTTGGGTTTTTAGCCTTTTATGACACATAGTCATAACAAGCACTTTCCTCACTTTAGTTCTGTACAACTCGTCAGTTACATGGGCAGAGGCTGGTTTAAATACTAGGGCAGAGATCCCAAATCTTTTGTACTTGTGAGCAACATGCAGGTGTAAAAAGTATTGGGGAGCTACACAAGCATGAAAAAGTTCTTTGCGGATGCCAAATAAGGGCTGTGGTTGGCTATTTGGTAGCCCCATGCTAGCCTGCAGGAGGCTCTGCTTGGGGTAAAACGGTGTCTCTGCTTACAAAACTTGCCTCCAAGCCAGAGATTTAAAAATGGGCAACTACATTAAGGCCACTGGGAGCAACATCAAAGCGGGTTGTAAGCAAACTGGTTGGGGATCACTGCACTAGGGGATATCACTGTAAATTGAGATTGGAAGCAATTTAAGGTACAGTAGTTAGTAATTAATGTCTTATTTCAGCCAGTATGTACTTATGGTAGCTGCAACTGGTGCACACCTTTACTTTGCAGTTCCTGAGCAGATGAATTAAAGTAACCGAGACTATCTTGAAGATATATGTTCACTAATCTGAATTGTTTAAGTTCTAAGTAACTTATATGTACATTATTCTTATACAATCAAGAACTTATTATCTAGCCAAACAATAATGATGGCAAGATATAAGATGAAATGTGGAAGGAAACCTTGAATTGGCCATTTCTGCTAGATATCATATAAAGGGCCCCTTTTTAACACAGTATCTCTCACTCCTCATAGACTGGGCATGATATAGGGGTGCCACACCTATGCCCTACTTTTTAATGCTGGTTGCATTTCTTCTACTTTTGTCCAGTAATTTGAGGATTGTGGTGGGAACTCCCAAGTTACACTGGAAGTGTTTGGCTCCCCTAAATATATTGTTTCTTGCATTTAGTTGCCCTGCTAAATTTGAAGTGGTCTGAAAGGTATGGCTAAGGGCACAAGAGTTTGTGTAAACTGGCCCACCTTGTGCACCAAGTAGCCTTTCCAATCCCTGACTTTTTCTTCTTCTTTTTTTTCCTTTTTCTGCCTTTTGGGGTTATTTTTTTTGCATTGTTAGAATTAAAAACAAACACAAAATAAATGGATCTATTTAACAAATTGGACCTCAGAGATGTCCCTGGGCATGCAAAGGCTACATATTGCATAATCAATAAAAGTTCTTCCAAATGTATTCTCTTTGGTTACATTTGTAACCCCAATAACAATCTTGTCCTAGTGTCTGGCAGCAAACATAGAAGACTGACATTCTATTGATAAATGCACAATCATACAGATCATTAAAAAGTTCCTTGTACAATATTTATTACAAAAATTTTCACTAGGTGTGTTACAAAGGCAAAATAATGATAACATGCAAAGATAGATCAGATAGATCTCATATAGACCTCTAAACAAGCAGTGCTGCTACCATATATAAACACAAGATTTCCTTTCCCCTATTTGCATGCTTTACGTGTGCAGACATTTAAAGACACTTTTTGTAGTACCTCTAGAAACAAAGATGCTTTTGTTAAACAATTTTTGTGGTTTTATAAAGAAAAACAAAGACTAACAGAGGAAGATTTACACAACCAGGATCCATTATTTTGCTTGATGAACAGTTTCTTTAAATATTCATTGTCAGGGCAATAAACTGAAAAATTCAAAATAGAAACAGATTAGCATGGAATGCCTTTTTCATAAGGTAATTGTAAATTTCAAGGCAAACCGATTCCTTTCAGACATTAATCAAAAACTGTAATGAGAAAAATTCAGATACTGTAGAACACTAATTTAGGGGTATATTTCTTATGCTGTGTAAAAAGTTAATTGAAGCATCACCGGTGATGTTTCTCAGGGCAACAAACAAGCAATTAGATTGAACAGTTAGAAAACCATAGCATAGCATCTGATTGGCTGCTATGAGTAACCGGTAATGAGTTAGAAGACATGTTTCCTGTATGTCATAGTGGAATGTGATGCTATCTGAATGTGATGTGGTGCATCCTCCTGATTATCAGTATTACAAGGCTGGGTGCTAGAACGAATGCTGGGAACAATACAATCTACTTATCTATATAAAAAATGGGGCTCTCTTAAAAAGCCCCACATCTTTTTCTGATGTACTCATGACTGCAAATATTGCTTCATTTGAAGCCTATCAGATAGTATGGATGGTAACAAGCAGGAGCTGAAAACTGGCATAGAATTAGGCACTTATAATACCAGCCCGGTACTGCAGAAAGGCTACTGAGAATTGCCTCTGCTTAAACACACGTAGAGACAATTAGGGCTCTGGCACACGGGGAGATTAGTTGCCCGCGACAAAACTCCCTGTTCGCGGGCGACTAATCTCCCCGAGTTGCCTTCACCTGCCATCCCACCGGCCAAAATGTAAGTAGCTGGTGGGATGGCACACGCGGCGGCGCGATTTTGCGCAAATCGCCGAAAAAGCCTCGCGAGGCAACTTCTGCGTTTTGCGCGAAATTGCGCCGCCGCGTGTGCCATCCCACCGGCGACTTACATTTTCGCCGGTGGGATGGCAGGTGAAGGCAACTCGGGGAGATTAGTCGCCCGCGAACAGGGAGTTTTGTCGCGGGTGACTAATCTTACCATGTGCCAGAGCCCTTATCAGTAAATGATCAGCATTGTCTGTTTTTGTAGCCGTGACAAGTAGCTGCTACTAGTAGCTCCATGTGTCTTTACAGTTCAGCTATCAAATAAATGTTTAACTTAAATAAGATAAGTGGCAATGTTTGATCAGTTATGAATTTCAAACACTAAACTATAGAGAATTGTGGAATTACATTTTTAAAAACATTTGGTCTGCAGCTTACCAAATTGATTAGGATTTAGATTTATAATAAAAAATGACTTAATCATTCCTTTTAATCCAGGAACACTGCATTCAGCAGGGCAAAAGCTGATTTGCCAGAATCTGCTTATAATATGAGCAGGTAAATCTTTACTGATTCTAGGACACATAAGCAGTAAAAGTATTTCATTCATGCCACAAATAATAAACAGATATGGCATAAAGTTATATTTAATTTGTATTACCTCTGCTTGGTTTAATTGGATTGTTTCTGTTGTATCGCTTCGGTTTAGCTGCTTGAAGACCCCTAGAGAATGAGTTTATAACAACAATGTTAAAATAATGATATTGCACTCTTTTTCTCTCTTAGACTTTAAGAGTATTAATGATCATATAGGTCCCTGAAAATAGGATGGATTAAGTTGGTAAATGCATGATCCCTCAGACATGTAGAATAAAGTATTTTTACTAGACGGCCCTTTAGCAGTTGAATATGACACAGTTGCATGTGAATGTCCGTGGGATAATTTTCTCTCCCAATTAACATCGCCTCTCACTTGAGCACACACAGGGTTGCTTCCTATGAGTTATTTTTGAGTCCCCTTTGTCTGTTTTTCTCCACATCCAAACCACTGTCCTGTTGCCAAATACACCCTTACTGAAGCCACATATTGCTTACAGATATTCCAGTCTACTGTCTGTAACCACTTCAGTCTGTCCTAAATGCTTCACCTTTCCACTTAATCTTACTGTTCCATAGCTGCTGCTCGCCCAAGGAAATTCTTTCAATGACTCCTGATTTCCTCTTGGATTACAGAAAAACCTTAACTTTACACTTTTGTTTTATGGTCCCACCACTATATACTGTCTAATACATTTCCCTGATTTTACATTTTCTGAATTTTACACCATTTTTTCCCTGGTCCCCTGAAAAACATAAAATGGGGGTTCTACTGAAAGTTCAAACTATTCACATGTTTCTCAGCTCTTTTTATACACTCCATGCTCCCTACGCTCTTTGTCTCTTTTCTTCTCACTTCACTTCATCCTATTCCCGACTGCAAGACTTTTCTCATGGTTCTATTTCTAGACTTCACTAGCACAACCTACAGTATAAGAGGAGTACATCGTTTTTATTTCTACATAAGAGAGGAATGGTAAGCTGTACTTTCACTGTTTAACTCAAAACTATAATGGCTTTTATAACAGTCCTTTATTTTATTACTCCTTTATTTGTTATAATAGTTACTTACCCTTCTAATTAGAACTGGATATTAAGCTGGAGGGTAATGGTAATAATCAAAACTTCTTTATTGTGGAAACAATATGAGGGGGATGGGTTGCAACTGGATGTATTAAAACCATGTCATGCATGGCTAATAAGCAATAAATTAAATTGCAGGCTACAATTTCTGTGCATCCACGTAGCGAGCATCTCAATTCCTCAGGCATGCAGGAGTTAGCAACATAGTAATGGGGTCACAACACAGACAGGATCAGTCTAACATGTTTCTCATTAAGCATACTGCTGACAATTCCTGCTAAAAAGGAAAAATATACTTACTGTAAGAGTTCTCCAGACGAACCAAACAGTTAAGGAAGTCATCAAATTCTATTTGGAACTGATCATCTGCGTATCTCAGGACAATCAGTTGCAATACAATATTATTAAGATGAAAACCTTAAAAAAAAGAAAAAAAACCCAAGAGTTTTATTTTCATTAATAATACACCATGGAAACCTACTTGTAAATGTAAATGTCTCCCATCTTTAAATTGCATTTCTTCAGTTGTGTAGCCCATTTCATACATTGTGCAAATAAGGGGTTTATTTAATAACATTCAAGCAAAAGTGAAAAGCTGAAGACACAGATTTGGCAGGTATTTGGGTATTTGCAAGGAAATAGCTTCAGAAAAACAGCAGGACACTCTGAACTTCTGCTCCTTCTAACGTTTTATCTTAAAAGTTCTCTGGTAACTGCAGTTCCAGAGGGGGGATTGCTGAGCAGAGCGGACCTGAAAAAGTATGGCAGAGTGAAAAAAGTATCGCAGTTCTTCAGGACACAGAACTTCAGCTTACAAACTGGCCAATGAGGGAGGCACTTCAGGTTTACAGCGAATGGTGGAATGTGGTACTGCTTGTGGCTCCCTGATTTCCCAATTTGAGCAGTGACGTCTTCTGCGCAAGGACCTCTTAAGCTGGCTGCTTGAATGGCTGCTGATCCAGGGAATTCACAGGTTTTTTTTTGCCCCACGGGGATGGCAAACGGGGACAATTGCCACAGGGATCCCTGTTATTGGGGGGCGAATAGTAACCATACCCTAGAAAGCATGCAAAATTCTTTATTTATTGATTAAAGACACCACAATCTTCAAAGACCCTGGTGACTGGATCCTGGAAATGAAACTAATAACATATAAATTATCAAAAAATTATCCAGAAAGCTCCAAATTACGTGAAGGCCAGGGTCCGACTGGTCTCTGCACCCCCCCCAAAGGTTCCCCCACTGCACGCCCAATCCCCTTCCCCGATAGCACGTATGTTTTTACTTATCTTCGTTATGTCCGGGGGAGAAAGGTCAGACAGTGGGGAGTGTCACTGGGATTGGGTCTGGGTTGGTGGGGCCCACAAGGGCCTGGGACAACCAGGTTTTTAACCGGGGCCCTGTTGGCCCAGTCTGACCCTGGGGAAGGCCATCTCTCATTTTGTTTTCAGCAAACAATTAAAAATTTTAAAAGTCTCTGCAGTAATAACACAGTACCTTGTTCTTGATCCTAACTAACCTGCACAGATCCATATTGGCAGCAAAACAGTGCTATTGGGTTTAAATGATTTTAAATGATTTTTTTAGTAGAATGATCCCAAGCATTCTAGGTCCCACACAGTTTCTGCAGCTCTAATGAGCATCAATCAGTCCAGTTAGCTGGCAGTTATGCGAAGATGTTCTGGAGGCATGGCAGACCTGTATTACACTTTTGGGCTACTGATTTACATTTTATAATGGGCATCTAAGGGTCCAAATATTTCTGTATAGAGTGTTTTATATTACTTCAGTAACCTGTCTCTTTATGTGCAGCTTGAGTTGTTTTTTTTTTGTTTTTGACAGTTCTAATACATTGTTCTGTCGCACCAAACTATTTGACCTAGTTGTCAATCAAATTCTGACTCCATCCTGCAAGGAGACAGATTGCTAAAAATTAAACCTTAAAAGGAGAAGGAAAGGTTATGCACGTCTCATAAACCACATCTATAATAATAGTACTACATATTTTATACCTGCAGATTTCAACGCCAGTCGGAGTTCATATGAAGACATAGTGCCTGACTTGTCTAAATCATACTGCATGAAGATACCCTAAAGCAATAAATTGGAAATAAAGTTAAATCAATATAATATAAAATAGTTGCATATAATCTAAACAGCATGTATGTGTTATTGTAAGCAGACATAAAATATCATAGATAGCTTTTAATACAGCCTTAGAGATCTATGCTTGTCATATGATTCTCTCTGAAATTGGATTTCTATTTTACTTAGCTTATAGAGGGTAACAAAAAGGTTTGACTTATATATTGCATGTAATGTATATTTTTCACCAATAGATGGTAAAAGTTTTATTGTAAATATTAAAGGGTGTAATGAATACAAGTCACCACCAAAGGGAGCCTCCCTTGGGAAGACAGGTTCAATGGTAACATTTAAGGAAGCAAGTTAGGAGTAGGGTTGCTTTTTTTTTCTTTCCTTATACCGGCCCTCGAATCAGGTGGGCCATGATGTAACTTGGGGCGGGGCTATGATATATGGGGTGGGAAAATAGGTGGCCTGGGCAATGCCCAAGAAGGTTTTCAAAGGGATCCAGTAAAAAGCCCATGGTGGTACCATTGGGTTAATCCCTATGAAAAGGGGTATGAGAGTACCCCCAAGTAAAGATGGAGGGACTGAAGGCTGAAGGTGGAAGTGAGTAAATTAACACATGGAAGCATGTAAGTAAATGTGAGTAAATATTTGCAACTAACTGCAATTTGTAAAGTGTTCTCTTTAACTGGTTTGGGTGATAATTTACCAACTATAAAATCAGCATATTAATGCTGCCTTGTAAAGTATGTGATATTTGTGGGTGCTTGGGCAAAAGCTGAATAAAGGTTTGTGTGTGATGCAACTCCACGTTTTGCGGTGACCCTTGGAAAGATTGGACAACTTTATTCATGTGGGCACAGTTCATCTAAGTGCTTACAAACTCCTCAACAACAATTTTATGGTCCCTTAACCTATGAGGAAGAATATCTATTTCACAAAGACACAAACTCAATTTTAGTTTTAACATTTCTCTCTCTTCTTACATTGTTTCATTATGGTTATGTCTAGTTAATATGATCTGAAACAATACACAAACTTTCAAAAATACAGTTAACAGTTTTGCTAAAAATTATTAAGGACCACAGGTTCTAGGTTCTTATGTACAGAGAGCCATAGTTATATCTGTCATATTATTTCAGTCACTTACTTACTGATTAAATATATACAGATGCTTAAAGAGAAATTATTTTTATATCTGTACTTACAATCCAGGTCTTCAGTTTGTCCCAAAATATCTTGAATTCATCAAACCCAAGTTTTCCATTGCCGCTGGCCTATTTACTTAGGTTAAGGCTAACATACATCCCTTTCCTTTCCTTTGATTTATTTTTAAATAAATATGACCCCTGAACAGCCTCTTTTAAGACATGCACACAAAATCTATCCTTCATGTGTACTTTTGAAAAAGCTGTGTGTGCACTGGTATCATAAGCATCATAAGCGCACTGCTTAGGAGGAACATTAGGGAACATGTGACCAAGAATTATTATGCAGTGTTACACTGTGATTGTGGCTTTGGCAGATAATTATCTACTATTTGGGTGAAAGCCTGGCAGGCTGAGAATGAGGCAATGACAGATAAGCCGACAATTTAGGAACTGACAAAATAGGTCTGTGTGACTAGTAAAAAAAACAACAACTATTTATCATTAATTAGGGTAGTGTGTGTGCTTCATACACCAAAATTGTATTGTACAAGCTCAACATGGCAGAGACTCATTGGAGTTATTAGTAAAAAGACCCAAACAGCAATAGGGAGAAGCTGAACATACAGTAAGCCTAATATAGCAAGTTGCAAAACAACTCTGTTTTGAACCATGGAGATCCTGTCTATTGGTAATTGTCAGTTAATAGGCACTTGGTGAGGGCAGGGTATATAACCTCAGCCTCAGGGCATATAATATACCGTACTTTATTTTTAAACCAACTCTGTACAGACCTCACTTTGCACAGACCTCACTTTACACAGAGTGGCAGTTTAGAAAATGACAGTGAGTGTTTCAGTTGAAGTCCTGTAATTTTATAAAGGGTCTTGATACCTTTGGCCAGGGATCCCCAACCTTTTATACCCACATTTAAATGGAAAAAGTGTTGGGGAGCAACACAAGCATGAAAAAGGTTCTTGGGGGTAGCAATAACAGCTATAATTGGCTAATTATCCTTGGTTTTTATGCAACCAAAACTTGCCTCCTTACCAGAAATTAAAAAATGGGCACCTGCTTTGAGGCCACGGGGAGCAACATCCAAGGGGTTGGGGAGCAACATGTTGCTCACGAGCCACTGGTTGGGGACACTGCCTTTGACCATATATATAATATAGAGTAACCACAGTTACACACACAGACACACATAATGTGCAGTAGATTCAATTTTGATTTAGTACTAGTTGTCCAATTTTATTTAATTATGTTTATTAAATTTTTAGAATGTAAAACAAATTCTTACAAATAATATTTAAAATAACATATATAAAATAGAAACAATTACCTGAAGTAATACTAGAAAAAAAAACTTTTTGAAAGGATACATCCATTAGAGAAATGATGTTGTTACATGATAGAAGGCTCATTTCCTTGAATTTAATATTTTTTGCTGAAACAAAAACGTAAATTAAATGCAATCAATTCAGTCCTGCTGGCTGCATTCTTAAAACTAAACCTGATTTATTAGATAATTGGTCAGGTTATCATAACTAGAAAAGACTTGCTTTTTGCCGCCCTGGTAACCTGCGGGTGCAAATTTCTTAACTTGGCTGGAACGGTCGTGCCACTGAAATATGCTGCTTTTTCTGAGCAGGTTAATAATACAGGGCATTATATGAAGTCTGAAACAGTGTGGAGAAATGGAGAAAGCAGGCCTCTCCAGGGAGATTAACTTGTAGAAACTCCTTTTGTTCTCCTTCAAAACTCTTCAGTTATCCAAAGGCATTTGTTTTTCTAAAAACCAGAAGAAACTGTTCTTTTTCCCATGCCCAAGGTCAGTACCATTTCTGTCACGGGGCAACTTGAGAAAGGCCCCTGCAACTAGAGAACCTGATACCAAAAACTACTGAGCCATAAATGCTGAGAAGGAAAACTGGTTTGCCCTCGTTTGAGAGATGGTTATATGGGATGACAGTGTCATCATGCTGCCAGCTAAATATGTGATATTTGAGAATCAAAATGTAAATTAAAGATAATAATATTGAACTAATGCTCTTTAGCTGACACGCGTTCCATAGGAAGGGTCTGTTAGGATGGCAAGTTTAGAGAACATTTAGGAGAGTATTTCTGAGGTGGAGATAGTGGAAATGATTTACTAAGTGCAGGGCAGTTGCAAAATGCAAAAAATGAATACAGTGGAATGTCTTTTGCACTTGAATTGCACCTTTCCCTGCATTTCTGCAGGTCTTTGAGCTCCAAAATGGAGTGCCCCCTACGCTTCCCCAAACTTGTGTGTCATTTGGACGAGTTTTGTGAACAGGGCAACCTTGTGCTCATGTACCTAGTGTTGAGTTTCTAGTCCAGTGCTAGGGGATGGGCTTTTGCACATGGAAGTTATGGGGCCTTACACACAGGTATTTCTGCCATGTGGTGGATTTCTTCTGCATAGGAAAAAAACAAGCCTCCAATAACCGATGCAAATGACCCCCAATGCATGTACAGTGCTGCAGAATATGTTAGTTATGTACAAAAATAATTCTTAATGTAGTTCAAAATACTAGGTTAAAAACCCTTATAAATATAAATCTAACAGTTAGATTAGGCTTTTGCACCTTTATTGAACTTAAACCCCAAAGGACATGAAAAATGCTCCACTTACTTCTCCGAAGAACAGCATTTAGAACATATTGCAATTCCTCAGCTGATACTTCCAAGTCCTACAGGTAAATCAAGCAAATGATTAAATTACAAAGCATTATCATGTAGACATGATGTGTGATTAAATAATAAATAGGGTTCCCCTTATATATCTATGTACAGATGTACAATAAATGGGTGTATACAGTAAACATACAAAACAACCAATAACTAATACTTAAGCAAGTTTGCTCAGTTGAGAATAGATGCATTAAAGCGGACCTGTCACCTTAAGAAATAATTTCAAATTGTTTTCTATTGTGTTTGGCAAACAAAATAAATATTACTTACACTATATAAATTATTTGAATCTTATTTTCTTCAGCCTTGGAATTCACAATTGCAGCAAGCAGGCAGGGGCCATTTTGTGGACACTGTTATCAAAGCAGGCATTGCATCCTGCTAAAATCTTGTTTCTGTGCCAGTATGGGGGGACCTAATGCCCATGTCCATGCACTGGTTACATAATTACATGGTGAGGAGGGGGAATGTGAGGAGGGCAGCAACATCTAAGAAGTTCTGAATTGAAAGTGAAAGTAACTGTCTGCCCCACCCCTATGCCTAAGGCATAGAGGAGGGGCAGGCAATATATGATTGACAGCTGGGATTTTAAAATGCTTTTATAATGGGTATGGATGTGGTAATAAAAAAAAATATTTTGGGTTTCATGTTTAATTTGAAAAGGACTTTTATTATACAGCTTTTTATGTCTGGGTGACGGGTCCTCTTTAAGTAAATATGTCTGGGAAATGGGGATCTTGCCATTGTGGTAAAATATCTAAATCGTTTTTTACTAAGATTTAAGTCCATGTATCCCTGTCTATATCTTGATCTACTGACAAGCTGATTAGTGGAACAGAAAAGAGACTGCCTCAAGTATGCCTGTTTAAATTAAAGGTATTGAAAAGGGTTTAAAGCTTGAATGCATAATAGGTGGGTGGCAGGTAGTCAACACAGCATTTACTGCATATTTAGAGCATTACAAAATGTTGCTGTAAGTATGCAATAAAGGATAATGGGCAAAAAACATCTGTAGTTTAAAAAGAGTAATATAAATCCAACTTGATGCTAATATCTGCAACCTGATCTTTTACACTCACTATAACCAACATTTGTCACAGATGTGATATGTGAAAACAAATTGCTGATTGGTTGCCATTGGTAACTATACATCTATAATTCAGCACCTATGTTCATAAATCAGTCCCCATATACATAGATTAGTACATCATGCTAAACACAAACTGCAACATATGATTGGTTGCTATTGGATAGTAGATTCAGTGCAAGCCTCGACACATTTATTACATTACCCAATAAAAGTCCCTTTAATAATGAGGAAGTTATGTTATTGTCAATGGTAGAGAGCGCCCAACTACATAAGTCAAAGACTTGGGCATTTGGAACAAACATTTGCAGTATTCAATCTCAGAGGCCAGTTCAGAAATAGCTCCAGCTTTGAAAGAATTTAAATGTAATTTAGGTATGGGACCTCCAAAAAGATCAGTTTCCCAGATAAAGCTGTCTTTCCATAATCTTGGTCACCATACTTTGTTTACTAAAAATCATGTAAACATTAAATAAACCCAATAAGGATTAATTATATGTAAGTGAGGATCAAGTACAAAACAATGTTTTATTATTACAGAGAAAAAATAAATCATTTTTAGCATATTGAAGTATTTACAGTAATTAAAATGGGGTCTATGGGGGATGGACTTGGATTTGGAGCTTTCTGGATAATGGATTCCATATCTGTATTCTTATAGCATTTAAACACTCTACATTTTTTTGCTAATGAGGTGTCATTTGATTCACAACAATTTAGAATCTGTTTTATCTTTTCTGACATGTTAGCTATATTGTGTTGTACTTACTTGTCCAGAAATTTGTTCAAACAAAGTACGAAATTGTCTTTCTTCTTCGGTTTCTTTGTGAGGAGGAGTCGGGGCAGGTGGCTGAAAAAAACAATTTTAAAATGAAATTATTTTTCTACATAGACTATATACTGATGAAAGGAGTATAAATCAATGCTAGACCCAGGGTAAATATCCAGTGGGTGAAATACACGGACCTGCACCCATGGGAGCTGATGCTGGGGCATGGAGCAAAGTGATTCTGTTTTTTTTGTTCTTTGCACCTTGCTCTGGCATCAGAAATGCGCCCTACTGTGCGCTTGTGTTCCACCAGAAAGAACCACACAAAAAATAAATGTGTTCTTCTGAATGACTTTTACTCATGTACAATGTACTCACTTTGCCTCTGGAAAGTGGTAAATGGAGGTGGAACGCAACTTCCACCTCAGGGGAAGGAAGGCCCTTAGTGCTAGGGTTAGAGGAGAAAATTCACAAACCTGGAGTCATTTTACTCCGATGTAGCAATGCTTTAGCAACAAAATACTTAATTAGCAATTAGCCACAATTACCTTTGCTCAGTAGTAATTTAGGGATGACAAAAAACTGCCCATGGGTAACTTTAAAGGTGGCCACACACGTGGCGATTTCCGACCATCGGTCGCACGAAAGATCGTACAATCGGTCACTAACCGTTCAGGGCTGAAACGGCAGATAAGGCTGATGCCACACGTGGAGTTTTTAGTCTGATGCCACACCAGGCGTAGGGTTGATTTTTTCGGCAAGCGGAAAAATGCTTGCCGAAAATTCAGCCCTACGCCTGCTACTTGTGCCTGCACCCGAATGAATGGGATACGCTCGGGTGCAGGCACATGTAGCCGATATACGCATGAAAACGCGAGAGAATGCAAAGTCTCGCGTTTTCATGCGTATAGCATGTATTTACTGTACTATAATGTCTTTTTAGTACTGTAGAGATCCATGAATGTCATCTGACCCCTGTACTGAGAAAGAACAGGGGTCAGAAAGAAAATAATTATTACAGAAAGAAATAATGTTATTTTGTTACTTACATCTGGAAGATCAATATTTACTTCTCCATCCATCTCTCTAGAAAAATCAAACAGTGTACAATATTAGTAAGTTATAAATACAAGATTTATGTCTGGCATTTTCGTTAGTAGTCTAGCAATGAAAGGGCTGTGTGATTCCTAGGCAGTAATTAATTGGGCTATGAGACAACAGTGCTGTAAAGTGAGAAGAAGCCAAAGTATTTCATACTGTGTAATGGGTAACTTGATGCAGCACAAAAAATTTACAATGATTGGCATTGTTGAAAATAATGAATAGAATGTGGGATTCAGTGGGATTTTCTGAGTTTTCAAGATTCGATTTTTTTAATACCTAAGCGTACATTCAAGTTTTTTGGGAATAATAAAAACTTGCAAATTTAAAATTTTGATAGATATGCAATTTAACAATTGTAAAGGACAGTACAAGCATACCAACTTGCTGGTAACTCTGTGCAGTCTCTTTTTACACCACAAAACATTGTGCCTATAGACCAGTTGCACAAACCTATGAGAAGGTAATACAGCCACCAGTTATAGGGGCTGATTCACTAAGGTCGTTAAAATGAGCCCTATTTATAGCATGCGTTAAAAATTTTAATTATATTTAATTTTTTGCGACTTAACGCATGATTCACTAAAAGGATACTTGCGTTAATTTAGACGCAATGTTGTTTGCGTTATTTAAGTCACGATGAGCGGTTTTTTTGCGTTATTTTACACGCGTGCGTTAATTCGAGCGTTAATAATTTCGCTGCTTGCTATATTAGCGCACTATTTAGCGCACGATTTAACGCACGTAACCATTACGTTTGTAAAACTACTTTTCTAAAAATAATCATTTCCCTGGAAACTGGAGGCTGCATCACTTTAGGGCCAACACATACTTGAAAAAATCCCACTGCAAAGTCCATGTTGTGTTGCCAAAAGCTCACGAACCACAATTTTCTTTAAGTACCGCCTGCCCCAAGTAGGTGTTAATATTCGCACAGACTAATGCGATATTTAGCGCGTTTAATGCTTCATATGTGTTTGTGAATCATGCGTTAGTATTATTTCTATGCGCGTTTTAACGCAATGCGTTAAAATGAACGGATTGCAGTAGCGCGCGATTTAACACATGGGAAATTACTTTGGCGAATCAGACGTTATTTATCGCGTCAATTTTAACTCAAAAAAACATGCAATAATGCTTATCGACCTTTAGTGAATCGGCCCCATAGTGTCTACATTCTGTCATGATTTTTATGGAATTCTTTTTATTTCTAAATTACACTATTTACATAGCAAGTAATTCACTCTACCATTTAAAATTCTATTCTTGAATCAACAAACGTATTTATTTTATTTTAGTTGTAATATTGGTGTGTAGGCAGCCATCTCAGTGCATTGTGCCAGAGTCTGAAAGAGCCAGTGCTACACATTAGAACTGCTTTCAGATAACCTATTGTTTCTCCTACTCCCATGTAACTGGAGGAGTCCCAAGCTAGGACTGATATCTACTGGGAGCTGCTCTTCTGCTCCCTTCCCATTGTTCTGCTGATTGGCTGCTGGGGGGAAAGGTAGGGGGTGATATCTCTCCTACTTGAAAGGCAGCAATAAAGTATGACTATAGTAAGTTTATCAGAGTACAAGTTACATAGCTGTGGTACCCTGGGAAATGACGAATATGGCTAGCCCTTGTAAAATGTTAAAATGAAATATAAACAAATCTGTTCTGTGCTTTTAAAAAACAGATGTCAATGCAGGATTCTGCTGGAGAAGCTCTATTAACTGATGCATTTTGAAAAAAACATGTTTCCCATGACAGTATTCCTTTAAGTGACACCAAAGTGAGTGTCAGATCATGGAAAAGTTTAGGACTTCGGGAAGCCAAACATACAAGAGTACATATTTCTACTTGTCCTTTTAAAGAGGAAGATTTACATCTCCATTTTCTTGGAGAATATTAGCATCTTCTAATTATCTTATAATGACAATGTAGTAGCTAAAGGTAACACAATGATGCCTCCCACTGTCCACGCCTGACAAATGCAGACTGAACTGTATGTATTTATCACCATGAACCCTGCCCACCGTCAAAAAATCGGTGCGCAGATTTATTGAATGCTATGCAGTAATAGGCTTTTGTTTAATTGTACATCTGCCTTTCCATTCAACAACTGACTTTAAATATGTAAGTGCCAGACAAGTGGACATGCTTCTCTGAACCAACACCCATTTGAAGTAGCACAGGTATGTTAAACATGAATGTTTATTACAGCCAAAGGGAAAAAAAACACGACTAACGTGTTTAGTGCGTGACTGTGTGGTTACTTATAGCCTGTAAACTATAACATGTTCTATTTATGGCAAAGGGGTAAACTAAGCACCACTCACTTTTACTACTTCTCTGACTTTGCCTGATGTCCAAACATCTAACTGCCATAGGGCAGAACTGATCAGCAAGCTAACCCTAGCAGGGGTTTAAAACCCAGTTGGTAAACATCAGCCTCTAGGATGTATAAGCAGTTTAACCCATGTAGTAACTGTGCCATTTATTTCATCATTTGGTAAGCAAGTTTTTCCCTTCTCTGCAAGAAGTACAGATATAGAATGCAGAAGCTCTCAGGAATATATGTTCTTAATGTATGTTTTTAATCATTCTGTATGATGACTAAAAATAAAGCTTATGTGTTTCTATGTTTTATATTTAGCAATTATATCATTTTGGAGTGAAAGTTCCAAGCCTCAACTTTGTGGTTTATAGTTTCAACATTTGTTTTGTGTTATTTACATGTGAGGGTGAAGCGCCACAGAGGCTGATCTTGGAACCTAATTAGGTTGCTATAGGCAACACACATTTTTTATGCATTGAATAATACAGCTAATTACTACATAGCAGCTCTGAAAACAGTACAATTAGCATCAGAATTTAATGTCAGTCCTGCAGCATCAGGTTATAACCTCATTTTCTGCTTTCTGAATTGAGATGAACCCTAATTCTAACTTCTCAACAGCTGCCCAGAGCTCACTGAGTATGTGAGTGTCACTGACACTTCTAACAGAATCCAAGATGGAAAGCTCCTGTGACAACTTTAAAGGCCTGGATCATTACTGCTATAGGGCTGCTGGTGTAGTAAGTTCAGAATATAAAATATGGCATTTCTAGCCATAATCATGTCTAGGGTAGTTCTTTTTAAGAACATGCTGCGCTCTAATGACATTTATAATGAAAACATTTCTTCCCTGAATCTAAATTTCTATCAAATTGAATGCTGCACATTAACCAAACATACATTCAAAGCTAGCCATTTCTCTTCCATTTTAGATACTTACTGTATATCGTTGAAATATTCAACAAATACCCTTACTTTATGTCTGCTTTCTTTTCTGAAAATATTCTGAGGCAAAAATCAGCTTCCTGATGAGGTTCAAACGTTGTTGGAATGAACATGTAGTCCCCTGGTGGAAGCTTGAACCTCTGGGAGATCTCTCTCAGATTAACGTATGTTTTGCTTCTTGCCTTAGATGGATTAAACTTAAAGAAATCTTTTGACAGGATTGACTCAGATCCAGGACACTTGAGGGAAAAAAAAACAAAACGTTATTTCAACTGAAACCACCCTGGGATGTTGGGTCCCTACTGCCCAGTGTTTCCCCAGACCCCATTGCCAGGCACATGCACTGTTTGGCAGGTTTTTTACACTGCCCATCTCTGCTCCAGCCACACCTTGTGCACCATAGTAACATGTTTCTTGCAGAAGCTGGTAGAACTGCACACTGTATTTGCAGAAATGTACAGTTCTATTGCCTTCTCTGAAAACTATTATTTTAGGAAGGGAGAGGTGGGGGGAGGAGTACATGTGTTTATTTTTCTCAAACGAGTACATTTCTCCCCCCCCCCCTGCCCTGTAAATTTGTTTTTTCTGTACCCAATATGATTCAGGTCTTTGATAAGATTTTGTTTTTCAAGAGAGACTCTCAGGAATCCTAAGGCTAATCCCACACAGGGGCTGATCCTGGCCTGCGGAAAAGTGCAGGCTGAAAATCAGCCCCTGTGTGGTATTAGCCTAAAGCTCTTTTGGTAGAGTAGAATTAGATAAATTATTATGCAGGGAAGATATTAGCTTCCTTGTCATTCCCTTCATTTTCAAACCTAAAACATGCTAGTAAGGTCAGCACATAATTAAAGCTCTCTAAATGGCATCTCTTTAATTTAAGTATAACATGTAGAAAGACAAATAACAAACCTGATAAATAGTATATCCAATTGTAAGCAAGTCAGCTCCAGTTTTTCTTAACTTTCTTCTATTCTTTTGCATTAAGGCTGCAATAAACGTGCATTCCTTTTGACCATCATCTTGCTCAGTGAGACTCAACTTGATTTGTGGATTTGACCAAAATGTTTCTATATAACAAAATAAGCAGTAATTGATATGCAAGATAATTCACATAATTAAAAAGTGCCACATTGCATTACATTCTGAGCTTCTCACTTCCCCCCTGTTTAACAGCGCTACACATACACACCACTAAGGAAAGTCACTATTTGTGTAATGGCCATAAAATGAAGTCAATCTTACTCTTAGACCACTGCCAGATTTACATGGTGATAGGCCAGATGGTTGCTGGACTTGCCAAGGGCAGCCTTTTACACGGCATTCTTCAGCAGGTGTAAAACTTGGCCTTACTTTCTCTTTTTGACAGTACATTTGTCTGGCATGTAACTATTTGCCATCCCTGCTAAACTCCCTTCCTAGCTGCAATTTCCACAGCTATATATATATATATATATATATATATAAAACAAAATTTGGTATTTTGTTTAAGTTTGTTTCTTTTGACTGGGCCATATTATAGAAGAGTAGCCTCTAGTGACGGGCGATTCGCCATGCATGAATTCGCGGCGAATTTCCGTGTTTCGCCATTGGCGGATTGTTTCACAAAACGGATGAAAAAATTCACCGCACGTCCAAAAATTGTTGTGGGCGACAAAATAATAGCCGGAGGCAACAAAATAATAGCCGCGCAACAAGATAATAGCCGCAGGCGACGAAATAATAGCCGTGGGCGACGAAAGAATAGCTGCGCGACGAAAGAATAGCCGCGGGCGACAAATTTTTTTTTAACGTGCAACATTTTCGCCGTTTCGTGAATCTTTTGAAAGATTCGCAAATTTTTCCGGCGAAGCGAAACAGGACAGATTCGCTCATCACTAGTAGCCTCCACAACACTGGAAGGACTGAGGCCTTATCTGAGGGGGAAAATTACATAAATTAGAATATCCAGCCTGCGGCACTCCAGCTGTGGCTAAACAACAACTCCCAGAATCCCACCAACATCAATGAGACAGGGCTGAAAAAAAATCATTCCTGTTATACATACAACGTATATAGATAGAAAATTGCATTAAATTCTATTGGTTAATTTGGAACTGAATTAGTTGCTAAGCTTTTTTTTTATCACTTACCTAGATCTAGCCCCATATATTCTATGTAATTGTATCTGTGTTTTTGCACCAAGATGCCCCTTTTGATACTGGCGCGGGGTAGAGCAAATACCCTTTCTGCCCTTCCCTAAAATTGCCCCTACTGTTAGGAATCATTACAAATATACATCAAATACAACATTTTCTACTGTGATTGAGGAATCTGGCATAAAAACTGCTGTAAACCTGGAGAACTGTCATATTCAAAATGTCTACCAAAAATTCCTAAAATCTGGGACTCATCGAAAAAGTACTGGAAAAATGTTTTTAGCAACAGCTTTTATTTACTCACAAAATTTGCACAACTTGGAGGATTCTTCATAGAAAGATGCATTTTTAGGGTCGTGACACACAGGGAGATAAGTTGCGCCGCAACAAATCTCCCCGCAATGCATTACCACCGGCTAGAATATAAATCGCTGGTGGGATGGCATACGCAGTGATGCGAGTCACCACAGTTTCCTCTCAAGGCAACTTTGGCGACTTTGGCAAATCGCGGCCCCGCGTATGCCATCCCACCAGTGATTTATATTCTAGCCGTTGGGATGGCATTGCGGGGAGATTTGTCGTGGCGCGACTAATCTCCCTGTTAACCTCTGCCCTTAGAAATATTCTATTCAGACTAATAGATTAACATTTTTACCTAAAAAATTCCTGCATCCTCCAGCAGTGGAGCCTCTGATCCAGCTTCCCTCATGTACCGTCACTTCCCACTTATGTTTGGCGTCGTCATCCAATGAATCGGGAGTCAGATTACAGATCTCAAGTTTGTCAAAGTGTCTTTTGAAGTCCTCAAAGTCCATCCTGATCAAAATTAAATCTATTAGTCTCATATTTATTCAACACCACATGTACACCACACACCAATTATCATCAACACCACACATCCAGCAAGCTAAATAACTAAAATTATTTTACTGACATTCATTATGCAGGCGCCAACAGCACCTGATTTACTGTGGCGGGTATTTTCCTTCAAGCAATCTTTTGGATTTGGATTTTTACCGCTAAAAAAAGTTGTGACTTTACTATGGGGGAGATTCACTAAGACCCGAACGCTCCAAGGGTATTCTCGCCGTTTTTTGCGTGGCCGCGCGAAAAATTCGAAAGGCTCTGCCGCTGTTTACAATGGTCAGTACGAAAATTTAGTGAGTTTCAAATTGCCAATAAGATATTATCGTGAATAATACAATTTTTTCATAAGTATTTTCGGGATATTTGCAATCTTCTATTTTCTTTTCCAATCCGAATTTTTCCCATTCGTGATTCGAATTCGTGGATTAGTAAATCTGCCCCTATGTGTCTAAACAGCTAGAAATCTGAATCTGACAATTCGCCAGCTAAAACTTGCTCAGATCATGCGGAAGTCAATGCCAAATATCCCTTCCCTAGAGTTTTCTTTTGCTTCAAAACTTTGACTTTGACAGTTTTTTTGTGGGACAATTGAAAAAGTTGCAGTTTTCATGCAACAAGATGAAAAATTTCATTTTTTTTGCGACCTTTCTGCAACTTTTCCCATGCAGACTTTTTTTTAGTTCGGACTTTTTAGTAAATGTAAGACATTAGTGGAAATCAGTTTATTTGAATTTTTCAAATAAATAAACAAAAAAAAAAAAAGTTTTAGTAAATCTGCCCCCAAGATATGATCAATGCTTATTGGAAGCAAAACAATCCTGTTGGCTTTATTTAATGTTCAAATTATTGTTAGCAGACAGAACAATTGCTTATCTGGAAAACCCAGGGTCCTGAGCATTCTGGATAACAGGTCCCATGGCTGTAAGAAATGTTTGCTGCCAGAGGGTAACATTCCACATCCCATAGCATTTTGATCTCCGCTGTTCTACACTTTCAGCCCATGACTACTAAGCCCGAAACACATTCTCAGTGGAAAGGCAAATCAACTTAACACACAATAACAGTTTGTCAAAAATAAAAGAAGGTAGTAACAGGAAGAAGCTGCAAAACAAGCCTTTATATAATGGCACAGTTTGGGCTTAGACCCTTTTAAGGGATAATTTGCCTTAAAATTAAGTTTTAGTATGAGGTACAATCAGGTAAAATGAAAGGCATTATTATAATACACAGAAGAGTGTGTTCCCATACCGAGACGCAGTAAGGAAAGTGCAATTTTAAGAGCAATTGCCATGTTTTTTTCCGGCGTTATTGCAATCAGAAATGGGCAAGTTGTACACAATTGTGTCTCCCTGGAATAATTTCTGGTGTTCGCTGGTGTCATTTCCTGTGTTGGGTGTGTGACATGTGCACCCTAATTTTTAAGAGCAAGTGTGCTGTGCTTAGGCGCAGTGCCCGATTTAGAATAGTGAGCAGGAAGAACTGACCACCAATGAGCGCAATTAAAGGGAAGAGCAAGGAACCTTTAATGAAAGTGGTTTTAGGCTCAAGCCTAAAAAAAAGCACAAGTTACCCAGTGCACTTGCGGTTGTAAATTAGCCCTCATATATGGCCCACTATGCTGCTTGTTAAAGGAAAAGTAACACTAAAAATTTTTAATTATCGAGCCTAGCCTTCTTTCTGTATAGGAAGGAGTCAGGCTAGGCTTGATCAATCGATCGTCGCATAGTGGATGCAGCGCCTTCCTTTGCCGTAGTAGTTCAATTGACAGGAAGCCAAGTTTTAGCAGGTATTTTCTATTAAAGCATTTAAAATACTAAGTGGTTTGCAGGATAGGGCAGTTATTGGTGCAGAGAAGAATAGCTTTTTTACTTAAAAAAAATTTACTGTTACATTTCCTTTAAAGCATTTGCTGGTTTCCATTTAAAAACACAAAACAAAATGTGTAATAATTTTACCAGAATTCTCCATCATCGAGAGATGCCTGAGATAGTCGGTTTTTTTCAGCAGCACCAATAATGTTCCACTCTGAAGAGCTGAAATAATGAATGAAAAAAAATATATTTTTAATAACTCAGCGTTTTGCCCATTTTTTATTTAATTAGGAAATTAGGAAATATGTATAATTTTTGATATTTCTTGCACCAAACAGGGCAAAATCGGAAAATCAAAGTTATGTAACAAGGTAACATTTCTGGTTCCTATGAGAACAATCAAAACAAACCATCAGTCTATGGAGAAGCCCTTGACTAAGTCAATTGGACAGGTTAGTAAAATTTGGTAGGATAATGATAAAATCTGCACATGTATTGTGTATCTGACACTATCCTTGGGGGACCTACAATGGAAGTCGCTTTCGTACGATTGGTGTCTGCCAACAATTTTATGTTCAGAACATTCTCCGATTTGTTATTTTTAGGTTTTTATCCTACAATTTTAGTCTGAATTTTAGTTTTAGATCGTTGCATTTAAACGTATGATCGATATCCAAACGTTCGTCCGAAGAAGACGAAGACGAAGAAGAATCTGAATGTGTATGGCCTCCTGAAGTGCAAGGGAACTGCCAGTAATCAAAAAAAACCTAGTGCAACTGATTATTTCACACTTTAAATACTTTGTATCACGGGGGAAATCCATTGTCTGGCCTGCTTTTCTCTGTGCAATACAAACATATATGTAGGATATAAATGTAATATTATACTTACTTGTCACTCCAAGCCCCATTCCACTCAACTTGCCCCCATGGATTCCTGATTCGAATGAGTTTTACCTTCTGACCTTTGAAATTTACCTTTAAATAGAAAGCAATTTCAAAATTGTCAACAAGTTCTCTAGTAGGCTTTTCTATCAAACACTCCATGGGTGTATTATAAAGAGGGCTTAGTGAGGTTTAGCCACAAAAGAACTATGGTGGATTCTGCATATATCATTTAGTGGAATACTAGTTAGGAATTGTGGGTAGTTAAGAAACAAATAACCAATATGAAAATGAAAATATATAGTTCAAGACACAAATATCCCTTTTAGAAAGTCCCTTGACACAGCTGGAAATGTTGGCAATGGATAAACTGCAGGAAGCACCTAAGCACCAATTTAATATTGTAGATCAGTGCTGTAACTCTTCATCTTCTTCCATGTAGTGGAATTAACATGCAATACAACATTCCACATGTTGGTGGCCTGGTCTTTAGCTGAACATCACTGTTATGAAAGCAGAAACTGGGGGCACTTGCTTAAGTCCTTTAGTCTGGGATTGGACATATATTTTCCTCACTGGAACAAATAATTTCTGCATAGAAGCTGTAACTGTTGTTAACACTCAGTAAATGTCACCAAAGTTTAGTAAATAGTTCCTTTAGTATGAGATTACATTGTGGCTTTAGTCTTTTGTTTTTTATCATTTCAGTGTTTTGTTATGAGGCCTCAAGATTTGAAATCCAAAAACGTATCTTGTTTGTCTAAGCCTTAACCACCCTAGCAACCAGACAGCAGTTAGGAAGTCAGAATGGAAGTTAGGAGGCCTGAAGATAAAAATAATCTAAATAATAAAATATTACAATAATAATGACACGTAAACCTTATAGTCAATTACTGATTTGATTGCCAGAATCAGTGACATTAGTATTTTTTAGTATTCATTAGTATTTTTATTTGTAGACTTATAATATAAAACTAAAATATAACCAAAAATACAATTGCTTAAAACAGAAAAGACCATTCATTTCATGTATATATTAATTACATTTCATGTAAAAATTATAACACATGTACAGGTACTTTTATTGTGCTATATTAAAGAGTTATACAATAAATTTTAGAAGCCCTCATATAGAAAACAATTGATACATACCACATCTGCTCCAGTTATTGAATAAGCGTGGCCTTTCACAAGTCCCTGAGGTGTTTTAGCTTCTGTTTCAGCAGAACTTGTAATCTGAAAAATAACAGTAGATTTAAAACATTTTCTAGCTAACCATTAATATTTTTTCAAATGAGTTATTTTAAATCTGTTTGTATTGATGAAAACAATGGTAAGACATAGTCATATACACTAAATATGAATCTGTAAGGATATATATATATACCAAATCAAACACAACCAGCACCAAGGGTCTTGTGGTTCAAACAAATATTAGTGTATTATAATTGCATGTACAACCAACGTTTCGGTTGTACATGCAATTATAATACACTAATATTTGTTTGAACCACAAGACCCTTGGTGCTGGTTGTGTTTGATTTGGTATCTATTTGGTATTCCGTGCACAGGGGCAGCTACATTGTAGCAACTTTCGGAGTGTGGTGCTGTCGTGTGGACTTTTATATATATATACATATATGAAAACAAGCACTAATTTGACACTCTAATTAGTGAACCAACAATGCACATGGCACATATCAGGATCACCTATAAAATAAAAATTAATCTTTGACTTACATTATAAAATGTATAAAAGTTACAGATCTCATGTGAGGACATGAGCACAGTTTAATAATCTGTTACTAGTAGCAGTAGTAACAGTAGACTTTTAAAATGCCGTAAATGTGATTATACATAGTCTTAGGGGCACATTTACTAACCCACGAACGGGCCGAATGCGTCCGATTGCGTTTTTTTCGTAATGATCGGTAATTTTGCGATTTTTTCGTATCTTTTGCGATTTTTTCGGCGTCTTTACGATTTTTGCGTAAAAACGCGGGTTTTTCATAGCCATTACAAAAGTTGCGCAAAGTCGCGATTTTTTCGTAGCGTTAAAACTTGCGCCTTTTAAGTGTTAACGCTACGAAAAATCGCGACTTTGCGCAACTTTCGTAATGGCTACGAAAAACTCGCGTTTTTATGCAAAAATCGTAAAGACGCCGAAAAAAATCGCAAAAAATACGAAAAAATCGCAAAATTACCGAAAAAGTCGCAAAATGTTCGTTTCCAATCGGAATTTTTCCAATTCGGATTCGAAATCGTGTCTTAGTAAATCAGCCCCTTGATGTTACACTTTTAGAAATTTTGCATCAGAGTTCTAGAAAGGTTGATATTTCTACATAAAATCAACAAAGTTTCTGTTTTTAGGATTTCTGGATACCGGTTAGTGAAGTGCAGTTTGGCAAATCACTACATTAGCGGGTCTTTGCCACATATCTGGTTTTGACCTTTTGTAACTTGAATAATTAGACAACTCAAATAAACATTCTAACATGTACTTGCTGTTGTGCAATAGAATCATTATAATACTAGATACTGAATGAAGCATGTAGTGACAATAATAACATGATATTACAGGTATGTTTTCCAGAATGCTCGGAACCTGGGGTTTTCCGGATAAGGGATCTTTCCGTAATTTGGTTCTTCATAACTTAGGTCTGCTAAAAATCATGTAAATATTGAATAAACCCAATAGGTTTGTTTTGCCTCCAATAGGGATTAATTATATCTTAGTTGGGATCAAGTACAAGGTACTGTTTTATTATTACAGAGAAAAAGGAAATCATTTTTAAAAATTGGAATTATTTGCTTATAATGGAGTCTATGGGAGATGGCCTTTCCGTAATTCAGAACTTTCTTGATAACTGGTTTCTGGATATGGGATCCCATACCTGTATATGATAGATGTTTTATAAAACCATAAGGATGGTTTAATATCATGTCAATAGAGTCATTTTAATTAATGGGCAAAAGGGGCATTTTCCCAGAGCCCACCAGGTTAAGGGGCCTACTATCACACCTTTCAACTGGGATAACTTTTGGCAAAAGCAGAGATGGCAGACCCCTCATTTTAATCAGCTGGAAGAGCTCTACAGTATGGTTCTTTTAATTTATTTGCAGAATGACCCCTATGAGATTCCTATGAGTGCATAAGTGTGAAATGCTTTAAAAGTATTATTTAAATGTATTTTCAAAGTTTAGCATATTATGGTATATTTTACTAATTAGAAACCATCATTTCTTACATCAATGGAACAGCCCAACATCGATCCTTTCTTAATAGCTTTGTCCAATATATCAAACAGATTGGCAGGGGCACTTCTAATTTCATAAGTTTCTGTAACACCTCCAGTGAAATCTTCCATAGCCTCTAAAGTACTTCCGCCTTTTAAAGCTTCATAGCTTCCATTCAGTCTGAAAGAAAGCACATTTTTTTTTAACAAAAAAAAACTATAAAGAATGATACTGAAAGTTATTTTTAAACATTTCGCTGGTATAGCTGGTGTTGCAAGCCAATGGATAAAATGCACATTTTGTGAATGATGACACAAATGCTGTGGTGGAACAAATTTTGAGGGGGCAACTCATTGCTATATGTGAGCAAAGAGGTTCCCAAACTGTATATGTCCTATAATCTCTACTCTTATACTATAGATCATTAGATCATTAACAAAGATACAGGAGAAACTTATAGGGGCTGATTTACTAAGACACGAATTCCGACCGAATTGGAAAAATTCCGATTGGAAAACGAACATTTTGCGACTTTTTCGTATTTTTTGCGATTTTTTTCGGCGCCTTTACGACTTTTCGGAAATGATCGCGACTTTTTCGTTACCAATACGATTTGCGCGAAAAAACGCGAGTTTTTCGTAGCCATTCCGAAAGTTGCGATTTTTTCGTAGCGTTAAAATTTGCGCGAAAAGTTGCGCTTTTTTCGTAGCTTTAAAACTTAAAAGGCGCGACGTTTCGCGCAAGTTTTAACACTACGAAAAAAATCGCAACTTTTTGCGCAAGTTTTAACGCTACGAAAAAATCGCAACTTTTGGAATGGCTACGAAAAACTCGCGTTTTTCCGCAAAAATCGTATTGGTAACGAAAAAGTCGCGATAATTTTCCGAAAAAATCGCAAAATACCGATCATTACGAAAAAAACGCATTCGGCCCGTTCGTGAGTAAGTAAATGGGCCCCATAGTGTCAGAAATAAAGTTTCATTTTGAAAAAGTTATTTTTTTTGTGTGGTGGAATCCTTTTCCTGTTAGTAATATGATTATTTCAAATATTTCTGTTTCCTCTCTGGCAAACAACAACACTCCCCTCTTACTCTATGTAAGAGATTCCAGATGCAGTCTTCAAGGATTTCAGGGGTTTCACTTGAAAATGTATTCGGCATTGCCATACAAGTGGATTATTTTGAGCAATTTGTTACTCGTCAGTGGGGCTACTGATCTTTGCCGGGACAAAACACCATGTTCTATTGCCCTTAGATTCACAAAGACAAATCTAACTCACCTATAGCTGAAAATGTCCATAATTCAAATATTAACAGAGATGCCCCCCACTACAATATGAACAATAACACAGGTTCATATATTCACCTTGTTTAGAAAAGCAGTCAAGTAAATTAATATATTAAATACATTAAATATAAAATCATATATAATATATAAGAAACAAGGAAGCATAAAATCCAAGGCTATTGTGAAATCTGCAATTAGTAGTAATGTTGGCATATATAGTTTATGTATGTGAGTGTATAGATAGGTCAGGAAAGGTTTATGTGTGTGCACTGGAGTTCACTTAAAAAGGGTTGAACTTGATTAACTTCGGTCTTTTTTCAACCCAACTTAACTATGTAACTCACTTAGCGTACGCTTTTTCCAATAGTGCACTCCAAAATTCATTGAGATCAGCCGAATGGACAAAGACCAAGCGGTTCCTGAAGGTTGGCAGTCGATCATCAATAACAACATCAAGCCATTCATTGTGTTGCCAAAACTGTTGAAAGAGTTAGAATGCCTTTTTATATATTAACCATGTCATATTAAATGATAAATTCTCTCTCGTTCCACTCTTTTGGAAAAGAGCAAGTCACGAGTTTTGCTTTGAGAATATTACCCCATGCAGGCCAATAAATAAATTATTATAATTCATAATTATTCATCATAATTAAATAAGAAATAAATATATATTATACAAAATGCTACATTATGAAGCGAGTAGAATAGTTTAATGGAATTGTATTCAAACAGGCCAGGAAAAGTATACTATAGGATTTTTAACATAAAAAGCAATATATATGTATCTTACCTGGAAATGAAATATACCAGCATACCCAGTGCTAAAGGACTGATCTGGTGGTACCACTCTGTATAATATCTTATCATTAAGTGTAAGGGAAGCAATAGCTGCTAAAAGCCAACAGTCACCTGCAAAAAAAAAATACTATATCACTTAATAAACAGAAATAGATCATTAGATAAATAGGTCACTATGTGAACTCTGCCAGGTCTGTTCTTTAAATTCACAAGTCTCCCTATTTGCACTACATCTGTAAGCATAGTTTAGGCTATTACCATACTGGGCTGTATAAGTGCAGGCCGAGAACCAGCCCCTCTGCTTGCATCTGCACTCTCCTGTGTCTGCACCCAAAGTTACTGTGTTATTCTGGTTGCAGACACAAAGAGCAGATCTCGACATCGCAACATGTGATTAATCTCGCCCCAAAATGGGACCCATGTGCGTCTTAAGACGGCCACATACTGGATATATATGTCTATAAATCTATAATTTACAGTATGGTCCAAAAACTTGTTAAGCTCAGATTTGATGGCATATACTGGGTTTTCTAGCATGGTAAATAATTGCTGCTCTTTGCCCATCCACTGGGAAAGCACATGATCTGGAATATCCAGAAATATGTCCATGTATGGATAGCGTTCAACAAAAAATGATGTTGAGTGCCAGGTACCAAAGCTACTTTATATAATAAGCCAATGTAATACAATTCTGCATGCTGTTCAAGAAAGGTATTTGCCACCTCACCTCTGAAGGGCAATATATTTTAAAATTTGTCATAGGTTCAGCTTGTCAGAAGAGAAATAATCAATCAGCATTAATTTTTCACTTGACAGCTATTTGCAGACTGATTGCTATGATTACTGTACTGATACAATCAGGGGCTTATCTAATTAAAGAAGATGCCTTGTGCAAGGCTTGTCATTGAATTTTGGGGTGAACATATCAAAAGGAGTGCACCATGCCAGCTCAGTACAGCAAGAAGCCTTATAATTCCAGGTGGATTCAAGAAGCACTAGACTAGAATATGCTACTTCCTGCAGCAGCACTAGGCTCATTCCCACTAGAGTTACCACCCACCTTTTATTCTGTTTTCACACGGAGTAACAACTACCAGACATGCAGTTATAACCACCAGACATGAAGGAAAATATATGGTACCATGTGTAATATTGAGCTAAACTAAAAGGGGACCTGTTACCCAGACATAAAAAGCTGTATAATAAAAGTCCTTTTCAACTTAAATATGAAACCCAAATTCTTTTTTTATTAATACATCCATACTCATTATAAAGGCATTTAAAAATACCAGCTGTCAATCATATATTTCCTGCCCCGCCTCTATGCCTTAGGCATTGAGATGTGGTAGACAATTACTTTTACTTCCCATTCAGCACTTCCTAGATGTCACCATCATCCCCACATTCCTCCTCCCTCCTCACCATCTAATTGCCCATTGCATGAGCATAGCCATCTCGTTCTCCATTCCATCACATAAACAAGATATTGGCATGATACAAAGCTTGCCTTTATAAGTGTCCACAAAATGGCACCTGCCTACTTCCTGTGATTGTGTAATTCCAAGACAGAAGGAAACAATTTATATTATTTAAGTGAAGTTGATTTTTCTGGACAAACACAATAGAAATAAATTTGGAATTATTTCTTAGGGTGACAGGTCCCCTTTAAGTCTAGTAAAAGGGGATAGAAACTATGATACTAGAAATACAAAATCTTTTAGCCAACACAATAATAAACATTAAAAACAGCAAAACAAAAAAAAGCAACATGTTGTGCTTTACCTAGGTCACCTTGACATACATCAGTTCTGGATGCACCGCCTAGAATAAACTCAGGATCTGCAACCATTTCCTGTGAAAAAAAGTGCGAACAATTGACTTACGAAACTAATTACAAAATGAGAAAAAAGGTTGTAAACATTATTGAGGCTATTTTTAGGCATTGATGGTCCAGGGCAAAGTTTCCATTGATGGCTCCCAGCAGCCCCCATTCCCAGGGCCAAATGATCGAATTAGCCTGGATTCTCACGATATCGCCCACCCATAGGTGGGGGATATCGGGAGAAGATCCGCTCGCTTGGTGACATCGCCAAGCGTGCGGATCTTAAGGTGTATGGGTACCTTTAGTTATATAAAAATAATGGGTGACTAATTGTGAGGTAGAAATGCAGATTGCTTCTGTTTCAAGCTATCCAGCTTTTTTAACTCTATAGTTTGTTCAGGCCAGTGTCTTTCAAGCATGAAAGAAGACAATGATTTCATGGGACACATACAGTAAGGGCTTATTAAGTAAAAGGCGAAATGCGGGATCTGCTAAACTTTCAACAAATGGTGAAATATCGGAAATTACAATACTAAAATGAAGCAAATGGTGCGAGGCAAGAATTGGTCTCCAATGAAAAAAGTGGATTATATGCAATAAAGCTGTAATACATGCCAACCACCACATGGTGAGTAATACTTAGTATTTATTTTGCTATCAGGCTCAGGCTTTATTATATAGTTATCATTGCTATGTTTACTGGGTGTGTAATATAACCAAATATTTACCCAGCCTAGAGATGTATTTATGCATACAATAGCTTTACATTTAACATCATGGAGAAATGGGCAAACGCAGATCTTGCCCATCTTGACGTGTGCAATATCATGCTGATCCAACCTCTTGGCGGTATGCAGGCCATTAAGGTGTGAAGCTGCGCATTCATGAACAGGAATTTAAGCAAGGGATTCCTTGGACGCTGTTAGAAGGGTAAATAGGCAGCACTAGCCCAGAGAAAAGATTTTTGTGATCTATTTCACTGAACAATGCCTAACATTTTGCTCCCCCCACCAGTGAAATAAACTTTACATGTCATTTAAGCTTTGAATATATATTAACCCTGTCCGCGCTCCTAAAAAATCTATACAAAAATATTTAAAGTATTATATTCAGTGACCAATAAAAAAAAAAACAAAATAAAAAAACACCCACAGTGCTGATTGCCTTTTAAAAGGAGTGTACAATATTGTGCCCTTGAGCTGCCTTCCTCCACATAATCCTTATATTAACCAATACTTAACCACAGTGAGTTGGCGCCAACTCACTGTGGTTAAGTATTTAAGCTTTGAATGTTAGCGGTAAATGTTTTAATTTCATTTGCAGGGAAACTGTGAGGGGCTTTGATTGATAGAGTAAGTTGTATGTACAATTTTATGGGCAGAACCTACAAATTCCTTGCAGGTAGTGCCCAGGTAACAATCAAGTTCAGGCCTAGATACCTCTCTAGTAGTCACAAAATATACTTTCAGGGTGGGTTAAAATTGGTGACTTCTCTCAAACTCCGCTGTTGTTCCAGTAATGATTTGCTTCTCAATTGTTTGTGAATGGGGGTGGATGGGGAGAGTCCTTCTTTCTTAGTAAGCTGCTAGTAAGTGGCTGCTAGATGGAACCAAAGGTACAGTACAGAAAGGTGGCACATACAGTGCTCTTCTGTCTTTCCTAGTTTATCTATCTTATATCTCTGACTGCATATAATAATGTGTGTTTGATGTCTGTCAGTGACCTGTGTGTTTTACTGTCTGCATACCAGGCTACAGGATCCGTGTCTGGCTGTGTATATGATTGCCTGGTATGGTAAGGCATGGCAACTACACAGTTATCAAAATACTGACAAGTATTTCCAAGAGCCTACACTAGGCAGTTATGAAGTATATATAACTTTGTTACTACAGTATTCAAATAAATTAATTGATATGAAATAGAGAAAGATGGTTTCCGTTAATACACTTAGTTGATATACCAGTTATACATGTTAAAGGATTCTTGTTAAAACCACACCTTTCTACTTTAGTTGCCTCAGGGAACACCACATAATTATGAACCCATAGTCCAAAAAAACTGCAGACTGATATAATGGCCACTTGAAAACCCCTGCCAGGTTCAACTTCCACAGGCTGCATAGGGCAAGCAGATTATGGCACACACAGGCAGCATAGGGCAGGCAAAGTCATACTCTGCCTGCCCTATGCTGCCTGTGTGTGCCATACTCTTGTAAGAGGGTGGAAAAGGGTTAGATAATTTTAGGGTAATTTCTAGCTGTGGCCACAAGGTGAAGCTAGTGGGTCATATAAAAAGGTTCTAAAACACCAGCCTTGGTGTGAGGAAGCCCAGGTTAGTGAGAATGGGCAGCTAAAAAGCCCCACCAAGGAGTGAGTTGGAGTAGCTTCCCAGCGGGTACCCCGCCAGTCAGGGTTGAAGTGGATAGTGAGGGTGTAGGAAGGCCTTCTGGGATTCGGCAAGTAGTGGAAACAGTGTTGGACTTCCACTGCAGAGCACCTGGCAAGGCTGGTGTTTTGGGCTAAGCCCTGTAAAGGGGGGGGGGGGAGTGTTGACTGGACCCCTAGGAAGGCACTGGAGGCTGATGGTGAGAGTGGAAGGGAACACTGGAGGGACCAGGAAGTGAACTTGCCTGGGGAAAACATTTTGCAAGCCTACTGTTACACTTATCTGGCATGGGTAACTGTAAGCTGTATCCCGTTGTGTTATGATCTGTGTGTCTGTGGTTGAAGAACAAGGGCTCCATTTGTGTTCACTTTTGTGAAGAAAGAAATAAAGTGTTGATTTTTACAACTCCCAGCACCCTTTGTGTTTCCTGGAGTAAGAGACTTGATTAAAGGCTAATTACTGCTTACACTCTGCCTGCACTACCTCACCTGTGTGTGCCATACTCTGCCTGCCCTTAGCTGCCTGTGTGTGCCATACACAAAGGCAGCATAGGGCAGGCAGTACATACAGTGACACAATGCTGGCACTGCTCTTACAGTCTGAGGCATGAAGAGGTAAACAATGTGGGTCTTACAGCTGAGCCTGAATAATGCAGTGGGTGAACAATGCAGAGATTAAAAGGTGTGAACTGTACAGGGGATTACATGTTTAAACAACACAGGGGGATTACAGCCTGAATCTTTGGTGAGAACCATGCAGGGGGCCAGTTAATCTCAGTACTGATACCATTTAAAGTTTACACAAAGGCAAGCCATCAAAGCAGCCAGACAGGTGGGGGGGGGGGGGCACACAGACTGGGGTTGCAGGCCACCAGTTGGACAGCACTGCCCTAGAGGAAAACCTAACACCTTCCCTTACTAAAGGATCTACTCCCCATGCTAACTGTAATACAGAGCCCTAACCTCTTACGACCCTAGGTCGGAGTCTCCCTCTCAAAAATATGTCAGTCAGATCTAAGATAATGTTTGGCACGGAGTGTTGGAAATCTTTATCTTACTTCACGACATGTACAGCCTGAACAACCTGTCCTTAATCCAATGTTTGGTCAATTGAATAGGCCCTTTATAATTTCCAGCTCCTGGCTTGTTAAGCAAAGAATGCTGTCCTGCATGTTGGTGTGGCTATAAACAACCTCCTATTTGGAGACTATACCAACTAACGTGCCAGATCAGCCTGCATTTAATTATAGGAACTGTAGCTGTACAGCAGCTCCTAACAGTAAGTTCAGCTTTACCATCCATATTCAGTATTTGGTTCCCTATGGCAATGGAGGGGGTCAGATATAAAGCCTACAAATGAATGCTTTTTAGAACAACCTGTGCTTTACTTTAATCATGCTTAGTACCTTCATTGGGCACAGGAGTTTGTTATTTTTGTTAAAGCTGGAACACAAGAAATGTCTAGAATACTGAATAACATGGTGAGGTTATAATAGCTCCTTAAATGACCAGGGTCAGTGCTTCTCTAAGTTAGGGCCTGTTATTAAGCATACCACCTTGTTCAACTTTAAAAAATAGGTCTTGTGTTTAACATACATTCTGACTGCTTTTTTTGTTTTTCTTGCTCTTTAAAAAGGCAAGGAATAAATCCAAAAGTACATTCTTTTCTTAATTTCCCCACTTCTTTGAAGCTATTGTGAGAGGATACGATAATAATTTAAGATACAAATGCACAGAAAACCCCCTTGTATTATAAACTCCCTTGAAGGGTTAGGGCAAACTTCTATCCTCCTGTGTTTTGTAGGCAGGTGGAGAGAAGTGGATCAGTTCCTATAAGCTTATGTAGCTGCACTGACAGACACAAAATCATACATTTTTTTGCCAAGAATCTGTCCTGTGTGGCAGGAGCCTTAAGGTAAAGCAAAATAACAAACCATTGATCCTTTCAAATCAAAATAAAGTATGATTTTTTTAAGTTAAATTTACAGAGAAAGTACATTTGCAGCACAAGTTTTATGGTTACGAAGCTGTATATAGATGTCTTGAAATCAATAAACAAAAAACATTAAAAACCAATGTTTATACATTTATGCTGAAAGAGAGGTTGGAAATACAAAGAATCATATAAAGGCAAATGAACAAGTTATTACTTTAAAAAGGATAAGCATGTTAGAGAACAATGGTGTTCAAAGTGCCCTGGGGATTACCTCCACAAACCATAACAAGAATAGTAATCAGAGCCCAGAACAGGGAATAGCATCTGCCATTTGCTTTACAAGTGCGTAGGAATGGTGAATACATAGTTTCCCCTTCGGTAAAGCTAAAAGTAACATTTTAGTTATGAATGACAGAGACATAAAGGCTATAGTCCTGGAGAAAGGGAGGGGGTTGTGTCAGTTTAAATCATCCCTACACCTTTATTTTTATTTTCCTTAAAATAGTATTATTCCAAGATAATTGTATAACTGTTTTCCTTTTTGCTTTTCCCCCTGACTTCCGTGACAGTGCTACTGACTCTGCTTGCAGTGTTAGCTTTGCTTAAGAAGCCTGACTATATTCTTAGTTATAGTCTCTTTGTGTTAGTGCTATAGCCCATGTAGCATTTTGATCCCTGTTACTTGTAACACTGATTAAAATGACAGTTTCTTGCTATGGGTGTCTTCTTACTGACGTCAATGGTAAGCCCAGAAGGACACCCTGCAAAGCCATTATTGTCTGAAAGCTTTCTGTGCATGTTTCTGTGCAGTAGGTCTGTGACAGATCCTATTAATGTAATTGGGAAGTGACCTGCAGAGAGTAATCCCAATATACATTTATAATCGAACATGTTTATCTCTGCTGTAAGAATATGAGAAGTTTGTGAGGAGTACGGTGAGATTCGCAGTTAAGCCAACCCGAATACCACCATTCAGCTGTTCTAACCTTCATCTTCCCCCCCTTGCCATACTGATCTACTATGGAGGCATAGTTCTTTCCGCACTGGTGTCTCTAACTGCATATCCCAATATATATTGTGAGAGATGAATTCACATAAAAGCAGAAGGGATAGTTAAAACTTGTAGTAAGCTATTGCTGCTTCATTCTGCATTCCGCTATAATCAAAAACTGTGCAGTGTTTTTTATTTACAGGGAAGCTGCAGCTTCAATAATCCTAGCCAGTTAACTCCTGCTGGCACCTTTCAGCAGGGTCGGACTGGGGGGTGCAGGGCCCACCGGGGCTCCCGCCCCACTGGCCACGTCCTTAGGGGCCCCCACCCGGCTTCCTCCCCTGACCGTGCGTAAATTTAACGCGTCGGGAGGAGCGGTCGGGCAGAGGGAGTGCAGCAAGGGGCGGGTCTGGGCCGCCGGGGCCCACCCGACCCTGCCTTTCAGGTTTTATGTTCAAGGTTCTTATAAAGTGGTAATTTTGTATGCATTTTGATTCCCAAACTACACCAATAACAGACATTGCAGCAGAAGTCAGCTGCTTAATGATCACATGGCCACCCAAGCAAACAAACAGCTGTTGTGGAAAGCAGTCAAAAAAGTGATGTTATAATGAATGAAAATATATTTCTACCACTAAATAATTATCTGTCTGTTTCGGCTATTCTCTGTGCTGCTGGTCCTGACTACCTGACTACTCAGCTCCCCTCCAGCCAAGACTTTAGTTCCCACACAGGCTGGGATGATCTCTGTCAAACACACCTGTCTTGGCTGACAGAGAAGGTAACAGCTTAATTTACATGTAGTCAGAACCAACAGTAAAGGCAATTGCAAGGCAACATTTTATTTTTGCATTTACAATTCCTTTAAATAAATGCAATACTAAGATCTTATCTTACCTTGGGTCTTTTCCACACAAAAGGAACACTGGGTTTTTCACTGTAGAATAGGGATGAATCATTTGCAGGGAAATCAACATCTTCAAACAAAACCCCTTTTCTGAGGCAGTCATTTTTGAGCTGCTCGTAGGTTTTCCCAGATGAATGAATGCTTCGTGGTGTTTGCTGGGCAATGCTTTCTTTAAGACTTGGATCTTGATAGATGTAAGGCATATTGGATCTTTCTGTGAAGCAGCTTGGAAATCTGTGTGCTGTATGGGAGCTGCAAGATCCGAGCTTTGAAACAAACAAAATTCACAAACAAAATTCAAAGCTCAGGCCCACAAGGAGGTATTTTGCTGTAAGCTAAATGACAAGAAAATGCTGAAGAACTTGTATTGTTCAATTCTGCTACAATAAAGCAAACATTTCGAGAATGCTCTACCCCTCCTTTCCTTCCACCTGTTGCCTTTTTTTTTTTTACAATTGTCAGGGACCTACCTTTGTCAAAGTTAAATAAAATAAGTTGGAAACGCCCAGTAAGCTAACAGCTATTGGCAAGTCAATTGAATCTGTATCTTATCTTTAAGACTTAGGAGATGGAAATGTAAGAAAAAAATTAGAAGGCATTGAAAAACTTTCTATATAATGCACTCTCAGCCTACAGTAATACAATTGTTATGTTTACTTTACTCTTATACATTTTATAGGAATAAGCTCCACTCTTACAGGGATGGATGCCATGCAAGGTCCCAGGGATTAATAAGTATGAGCCAAATAGAATGCAAGTATTTTACTGCTAAATAGGATAAATGTCTTTCATGTTTTTTGTATACCCGAAGTATGATACACTTTGTAATTAAAAAGTTTGCTTATGTGTGAATGTATATATCAAGAAGGTTTGGTTGCATTCAGCAGATTTATCTTTACAAATAAATTCACTACTTTGCTACTACATATTATATAGTTGAGTTGGGTTGAAAAAAGACCAAAGCCCATCTACTTCAACACCTTCAAACAAACCTCAGTGCATATATATATATATATATATATATATACTGTATATATATACATGCTTTACTGCTATAGTCACTTTATGGCTTTATGGCATGTGTGCACTGATGTCACTTCCTATTTGCTGGTTCACTATGGATAAATAGTTGGTTAGCATGGTTGCCTTGGGAAAAGTCCCAATGGGGACCAAAACGTAACGTTGGCTGTTTTTAATACACAATTGATTGTTTTTGGAATATAACTCGGTGTTGCTGGTCTTTTTTGGATATTTAAATCATTTACCTTGCACCCGAGCTAAGAGCTGAAGCAGAGTGCCACCCTGGGTTTGCTGCTGCTATATATATATATATATATATATATATACTGGAACAAGGACAGCACTCCTAGGATTAAAAGAATTGTGAGCAAAATGTAAATGCAAAAATAGAAAGGTTTATTACCTATCTATACATTGGTTTTCTAATTCCAAATAATTCCCTCCAGGGTTTTCTTTGTTCAGTGCTTATAATTCATCCATGCAGGCTGAAGGGCCACACTGGCTCTTGCTGCAGTTTGCTTCTATAAAAGTTGTGGCAAAGGACCTAATAATATTGGCACTAAGCTAAGTGCAGTGCATATTTTGGGGGCCCAATGTTTCAGTTTTCCCTTAGCAACAATATTTTGTCAAGACAGCCCTGCTCATCTGTGTACATAGTGGTGTGTATGGCAGGTGTTCTTATGTGTTTGGTGGTGCTGCTTTTGACATAAGCTATGCATAAACTCTTCCCTGGTTCCAAGCTCTGGAAGTCTGTCATTCCTGGGATGTGTAAGCCTTAGCTCTGAGGAGATAAAACGTGATACAAGGTTAACACTGCCTGATATTTACTCTATACCAAAACATATTTCTTTAGTTGTCTCTTTGTAAATATTACACAGGCTAGAAATGTTTCCATGTCATTCTCTATTATATTTAGCAGCTTTAAAGGATATGTAAACCCCCACAGAAAAGTTTTATCAGCCTCTTTGAAATGTTTAAATACCTGCCACGCTGGTTGTTCAAAAGGATTCCTTCTCCTCCTCTAACCCACTCAACCCCCTCTCTTAGGAACTGACTTTGGCTCTTGGCTAACTGAGCATGCTTAGTTGTTATCAACTGAGGTTACCAAACACACCCTCCAGTCTAGCAGCCAATGAACAGATGGTACTGCTGGTTTCCATAAAAAACTCTGCTCTAGCTATGCACTCTGCTGGAGAAACATGTTTTTTTCTTCTAATCTCCTCTTCTGAGTTGCTTAACCATCACAGTGCTCAATCCAAGCAGAACTTTTTAGTGAAGTAAGTTTTGCCTGTGTAAGCCTGCATTCTTCATTGTATGAACAGTGCACATGTGCTGCTTGCAGATGTAAATATCACTGAAAAATGGGCACTGGATGAAATGTGATGGTACTTGCAAGTGGAGAGGAAATACTGTAAGCAATACAAATGGTGTGGTTTGGGTGGGGGAGATGTGCCCAACTTATATGTATGTATATCTTTATTTATAAAGCGCTACTTATGTACACAGCGCTGTACAGTAGAATACATTAATAGGGGTTATTAAGATAATAGATAAATACAAAGTATTACAATAAACACAAATAAATAAAAGATATAGTTGCAATAAGATAAGAGTAAAATAAGAGTCAAAGACACAAGAGGATGGAGGTCCCTGCCCCACAGAGCTTACAATCTATATAAAATCTTATATAAGGTGTTTACATGTATTGATGAGCAAAATTTTTCGGCAGGTATGGATTCGCAGCAAATTTGCAAATTTTGCTATTGGCGAATTGTTTAGCAAAACTTCAGAGAAAATTTGCAGACGTTGCGCATCACAAAAAAGTCGTGGACGTGTCAACAGTGGGTGCGGTCGCATAAAAAAAGACGACAAAAAAAGGATGTGGGCGATAAGTCGTGCAACAAATGTGTTTTGTGGATTTTTTGCAAATTTTCCAGCGAAATGGAATTTGCATGTCCTTTTGCAACTTTTACCATCCAGGAAAGCCATATAAGTTAAATGACTGCTTTGCCTTACAAAGTAAATACCAGGCCTACAACATATTTTCAGAAGAGAATTGGCTGACCCATTACTTTATAAGTACTCCATGGTGAAGTTGCCAAAATAAACGTGTGTCATGCTAATTCCTGCTGACATCTAAAACATAACCTTCACTTTTCATTCTGCAAATAACTTGTAATACCATCCTGCTCAGTCCACTTTCTTCTACTGTGACTCATGCTTCTGGAATAACCTGTCTGACAACAACAAACCATTTACCACCTTAAATCCTTTAAAATGTGTCAGATTTAATTTCAAATCAGATTTCATTTAATAAATGTTAGGAAAAAGTGTCTATTCTTTTTCTAAATCTTGCTTGATTTTGAAAAAATGTGTTTAGGAATGGTGTGCCCTATGGAATACAGACAAAGAGGCAAAATAGACTTCTTTGTTTATTAGGTTGGGAAGGGCTTGTATTTGTCCATATATTGAATGTTCATTAATTTCTGACCTTCATCGTGTATTTTGCTGGTTATGTGACAGCCAAACATATTCAGGTTAATGCAAATAGCCTATATTAATGACACTGGAATTAGTGGCAATGTTGATTTATATTGCAACATTAAAATAACCTATTTATTTTTATTTTTGGTAGGTTTAGAGGTTTGTGGGCTAGGTGTTGCCTTCCAATGTAATTTACAGCCATCCGACTGCCTAAAACCTGCACAGACTGCTGTGTATCGCATCATTATTTTCGTATAATCTGGCCCATGACCACTTAGTATATCAGCAAATTTGCTTACTAAGCATGAACACATCCATATAGTTGTCTCAATCCAAATCTAATTACCGTTCCATCCTGATACTTTGGGCCAACCCCCTGGAAAGCATTCACCAGCAAGGCTGACAATTCTTAAACTTCATTTTCAGGGGCCTCCGGGCTGCTAATAAATATATGGCTGTACTTTTTCCATTAGTATCTATTTGTTATCACATGGACAGCACATTTGGAACAAGAAATACCTGTTGTCATCTGTAGGCAAAACTGCAGGGGCCCTAGGAAACAAACCAGATTCCCACCCTTATAGGAGGCCCATAGAAAGCAAGTATTAGCATACTTTATATTTCCTCGTTTAAGTGCCTGCTGAATTTCCACAGGCCATGATACCAGCAGGCCCACTGTTTTATTACCAAATGTAACTTACAAGACTCCGAACAATTGTACTATATTAAGCGGTTAGATTTGAAAAGACTACAAACATACTATAGCCTATGGGGGGAAGGTAATAGAAGTCCTAAATGGAAACATTATTTTGCAATTGCTTTATTAAATTCTCTTAAAAGGACTATTGTTTGTGCAAACAACAATGTTGTTGTAAATGCTTTTCCAATAACAATTTGTATTACATCACCCCCTACATATGTAGTATTGACTAATTGCCATTATTTGCCATGATGTGTATAAAATTATAGTATAATAAGTCATTGTATATGCTAATTGAAGATACAATTTATATTTAAGGTTGAGCCATAAATTGCTTTAAATATGCTCACTGTATGTTTAAAGGAGACTTAAGTACAACAACAAATTAGGGTAGAAATTCTACTTCTGTGCCTCTGAAAATGCCCCTAGTAGCTCTTCATCTCCTTTTCCTCTGATTTACAGGATTCGCATTTGATTGCTGTTAATTACAGGGCCGGACTGGCCCACCAGGCTACCGGGCAAAAATCCAGTGGGCCCCAACCTCATTGGGCCCTGCCACCTGCCCACATACCGCTCCAGCCGTAGCCGTAGCCACCCCCACTCCGCTGCTTACTTGCTGTTAAAAAATAAAGATGGTCGTGCCTTCCAAAGTGGGCATCTTTAGTTTTTCTTGGTAAGCAACGTGGGAGAGGCAGTGGCTGGCAGTGATTGATTACAAGTAAGCAAAAAAGAAACAATGAGAATTATTTCTTTAAACTTTAATTTTAAAATTTGTGGCAATCCATAAAAAAGAAGGGAGGGCTTCAATTCCAGAAAGTAAAGGAAACAACACCATGTCCTGTTATATGGTTCCCTTTGGCATCAGTGGGAACCATAACAATTTCCTGGGCAGGGCAATGCATGGTGCTTCTCATTTATTTAAATAAGACTTGACCTATGGTAGACAACTGGCATTAATATTGCAGGTACTTCATGACACCTTGTTTGCACAGGCATAACATACAGTATAAAGTAAATTACATAAATAATGTATTCCAGTATGTAATGTGTTACACACATGTAATTTTTTGTTACCAGATTAAAGGAACATAATATACAAAATAAATAGTTTTATCTGTAAATAACACAATAACATTTCACAGAAATTATGGGAGCACCTCTGTTTAGGCTGGGATGGCCTCATTTTCTTTTGGTCCTTCTTCAGCAACATTAGGTAAATTTCTATGTTGCGTATGCTCAATATATTCCACTGTTCCATAAAGTAAAATTCCAATCACTACCACACACATTAATATGTATAGTTTTACATAAACACAGAGAAACGAGCTGTATCCAAAGGCTATAGCGAATCCAAGAGATTCCCAGAGAGAGAAATTGGCAAAGGCTGCCTCTTTATTTTTTTCAAACAAAACACCATAGAGAGCTGCAAGAAAGAAAAAACACAATGAATGCATTTAATAGAAAGATTATCTTGAAGTATTCTACTAAATATTGTGGCACAGTCACGAGGAGAATTCTCTTAAAGGAAAACTTTAATAGAGCAAATGGGGAGAATTACAAGGGGTATTATTACTGAGGCTGGAACAGCTACAGGAGTTGTCAGCTGCCGAAAAGGGGAGGGGCAATAAGTGAGCTCTCTGACATAGAAGAAGGAAGCGGAAAAAGAACTCATGTAGTTAAGGAAGAAAAAAAGCACTATTGTGAGTTATAATTTTCCTGGATTCAGCCTAATAGTGGTTCAGGTGCAATACAAAGAGCAGGTAACTAGCGTAACTAGATGTGACTGGGACACACTGCAAATTCAATTTAGGGCCCCAAAACACTGGCAAGTGTTTTGAAATTGCCCATTAATTAGGCTTATTGTCCCCCTACACTCCTGGCCCCCCCTGGTTCCACTGTAGTTATGCCCCTGCTTGGGGCAGATTCATAAGCGCTCATTCACACAGATCATTTATCACAAATATTGTATAAGAACAAGACAAATCAATAGACTAGTTTAAATGATCTTTTAAAATTCCAGAAAAGATTTAATATCTAGGAATCCTGCAGGATATCTTATATGATCTTTGGTAAATCTACAGTAAGGGCAATGGTCGTGGGTGACTAATCTCCCTGAAAAGCCTTTCCACTGGCAATAAAGTGAATCTCCAGTGGAAAGGCATAAGCGTTGCTTCGTTTTCCTGCAGAAGGAAACTTTGCACAGCTTTGGAAAACAAAGAGATGCATATGGCTTTTCACTGGTGATTCAGTTGTCAGTTGAAAGGCTTTTCATGGGGGTTAGTCGCACGTGGAGAGATTTTTCCATGGGCGACTAATCCCCCCATGTGCCATTAGCCTAACTCTTGTTTGATCCTTCACTGCTATTTTTGGATTACTCCAGCAAAACAAGGATTAATCTCTGCACCTTTTACAGAGTGCAAGCAGTAACAACTATTTAAAAGACTGGTAAAATGCACCTGAAGAAGGGGTTATCCCCCGAAAGCTTGTGCCACTCGTTTCTGAAATATATGTGTTAAAGGCATTGCTGGCATATTGGTGTGATTCTTCCCTTCACAAAGGTATATTGAATGCAGGGCCGGATTTGTTGGCCGGGCGCCCCGAGGCCGCCCCTCTCTGTCGCGCCCCCCTGTGCATGCGCGAACGGTGAACCTCCCCCCGCGCATGCGCGAACTCACGATTGCGCATGCGCGGCCCTGGTGTGCCGAAGATTTTTTTATTGTGGAGTTTTTAACAATGCCAACATTAGCAGTTGCAGTTGGGAAAAAGCTGGTAGTAACCCTACTTACACTCCTAGGTAAAGCAACTGTCTGTTTATGTGTCATGTGTGCCAATTCTGTTCTACTTGGGCATATTTATTATAGTGGGTAAGCCAACATCACTGGCGATGTTACCCATAGCAACCAATCAGTAGTAATGAGCGTATCTGTCCCATTCTGCTGAAAAATTTGTGAAAAATGTAAGAAACGTTGCTACTGCGTGACTTTTTTTATGCCAGGGCTTATTTTGAATCCCAGTCCAGACCTGCAAGAGAGACACCCCAGACCTTTGTCTGGAAGCAGGCTGCTCAGATTGGTTAGAGCACACTCATTTTCTCCTTAGAAAATTAACATTACAGGAAAAGCAACAACAAGCAGATTTAACCAGCAGTATGGACATGAGGTGCAAACATGAGATAAGATCCAGTAGAGGAAGGGTAGTTAACGTTAAAAGTGCAGTTGAATATAGCCATTACATGTATAGCAACTAAATATATATAGGTTATATATGTGTGTTTAGTACAATGAAATTCAACCTGGTTACAAGATTCTAGATATAAATATGCTCTAATTATTTTATTTTGCTACTGTTTGTTTCAGTCTAACTTACAGCTTAGTAATGTCTGCCATACTGCATCTGCAATTCCCCAGAGTCCAGACATTATGAAAAACACTGCAAAGTTGCCAATGTGAGGTTTCCATGTCAAGAATCCAATGATACAGCCCACATTTATAGCTGCTCCTGTCAGAAGAAACATGTAGAAGAGGTGTCAAAAGAGACTGTGTTATTTTTATACACCCTAAATAATTGTGATGGTATGTACAGTAAGGGGTATATTTATCATGCTGTGTAAAAAGTGGAGTGAAGCATTACCGGTGATGTTTCCCAGGGCAACCAATCAGCAATTAGATTTCAACAGTTTGAAAACCAAAGAAAAGCATCTGATTGGCTGCTATGAGCAGCATCACCGATAATGTTTCACTCCACTTTTTACAGTGCATCATAAGTATACCCCTAAATGCTTTCAGGCAGATTGTATAATGTTAATTATTTCTGCCACAAACAATGTTTTTATAGTCTATTTTTTACAAGTTTTTTTTTTTTTTTTAAATGTATGTTTTAAAATAAATTTGTTTCATTTTACTTCCTGTGATATGAGATCTGTAATCCAATTTACTAACCTAGAAAATCTTGGAGAGCATGCTTAGTAGGGTCCACTGCTGAGACATGTATCAAATAATGTACAGGTATGGGAACCTTTATCCAGTCTTTCCATAATTTGGATCTCCTACCTTAAGTCTACTTAAAAAATTATTTAAACAGTAATTAAATCCAATAGGATTGTTTTGGCTCCAATAAGGATTTATTATCTTAGCTGGTATCAAGTACAAGGTGCTGTTGTATTATTACAGAGAAAAAGGAAACCATTTTTAAAAATGTGAATTATTTGATTAAAATTGAGTCTATGGGAGATGGCCTTTCCATAATTTGGAACTTTCTGGATAATGGGTTTCCGGATAAGGGGTCTGATACCTATAGCAAAATGTAGTACAGGTATGGGACCTGTTATCCCAATATACTTAATATTAAAACTTTCCAGGTCTTTTAAAGTTGTTTTCAACTGTCATTTGTTTTATCTGTCTTTCCCTTTATATGCTCTGCACTTTTTCAATCATCAATGTGGAAGAATCCAATTGTTCCCCAGCCCAGACACTAGCTCCCAATGCCTTGCTTTTTCTGTTTTAAACAGACCAGTAAATAAATATACAAAGTATTGTGGGAATTCCGGGCTAAAGGATGCTGAGCGGTACACACAATAGAGTTGACCATATACTACAGGTATGAGATTGATTTTGCAGAATGCTTGGGGCCTGGGTTTTTTTTTCAGATAAGGGGTCTTTCTGTAATTTGGACCTCTATACTTTTTCTGCTAAAAATCACATGGGACTTTTTTTTATTACAGAGAAAAGGGAAATAATTTTCAAGTATTTGAATTATGTAATTAAAATGAACCCTATTGGAGATAGCCTTCCTGTAATTCAGAACTTTCTGGATAATGTGGATAATGGGTTTCCAGATAATGGATCCCATACCTATACTTTCAATAGAAATACATATATAAAATAACTGTAACATAATTTGAAATTTGTAATCATGTAATATACAGAAATGTTCCTTAGAAATACTGTTGGTGGAGTCCCACTTAAATTCATATAACATTGCATTCCTGCTCAAGATGCTGACAATATATTTTAGTCTATAAGATTTTAAGAATAAAAAGCCTTACCAAGGAGAAACAAAGGAATCCTGCCAGTGTACTGGGTAAGTTTTCCAAATACTGCTGCGCAAATTGAATTAGTAACTCCAAAACAAATTATTACAAATCCAACATATTTCAGTCCCAAAATGCAGGTCACATAAGACTATAAAAATAAAAAAAAAGTTTAGATTTTCAGGGCAATATTTCTATAATATTTTTAAATATTTTAGAATACATCCAAACTGGTATATGGTTTTTAATCGTACCTTTGTGAAGTCACTGGCAATAAAACCTTGTTCAAAACCACTAAACATCGTCAGTGGAATTAGGAGGCACTGACGTTTATCTCGCAGTTGCTTAAAGCTTGCTAAAAGATTTGAACAAACTGATGTTTTACTCTGATTTTCTCTATTCTGTTTTTCTGTGTGTGGCTTGTCCAGAAAAAAAATGATCATCAGCACGGCCAGAATTCCACAGGCTTAAAAGAGAAAAGGACAAAAGCAGATCTTTTATTAGTAACAAACAACCAGGAACTCCAGCAAAACAAGAGCTACATTAACCCTAGGGTTGCCACGTGTATGGTTTTGACATGGACAGCCTAGTTTTTGGACTGTCTGAGTCAAAACCTCATGGCTGGTTTTCCAAATTAGGAAAACCGGACAGGACTTACTGAGATTGACGGGGTGATCAGTCAGTTGCCGATCACTGCACCCCGCCCGTCCCCTGTGACATCACTGCCTGACCTCTGCCATTAGACTAAAGCCAGCAGAGGTGGTAACCCTGATTAACCCTCTATGATCACAAAAATTAACATTTAATATAAGTTTAATCTCACTGAAAAAAAGGAAACGTTCTACATATAATCAATTCAAAATTCAGTAGCATTTCAGAAATAACCAAGAAACTCTTTACTAACTTCATTCTCTTCATTCTCTCTTTATGCAGGTGCTGGGAGTCAGATTTTAATGCATGGTTACATTTAATATATCTTTTGGGGGGCTCCTTTCCTAGCATACGTATTTGAGCTAACTCAAATAAATCATTACAGCACAGAAAATCCACCAAAATACTTTCCTTCAGAAATGGCATTAAATTTTTAAATGATTACATTTAGGAAATGTTTTATTTCAGTATGATTGTGCTTATATTTTATTTTAATTTTTACAATAGTTTCCCTATAATAAGAGACAGGTAACAGACAGTTACATTTTCTGTTGTATGTGCACCATTAGCTCCCATTAGAGGTTACCTAAAACTTTTTACTTTTTTACTAATAAAATGTTTGAGACACATATTTTCAAAGTGCAACCTCTGCAGCCACAACAAAACAGGCATGGTGGGACTGGCAGCCTCGATTATTACAAAAGAGCCTATTTTCAAATACAGTATCATAAAAAAGTATTCCACAAGTTCAAAGTAATAGAATTCCACATTTAAAACTATATAAGGCCCTTTTATTCTTTACTGTTACTGGCCCTTTAAGCACCAGTCTACCATAGAGCCCCCTGTTATATTTAGAATTATCTGAAATAACTTTATATCTACCATAAAACGTCTTCTCATCATACACTGTTCTAAATACAGAAGGTGAGAACAGCCTGCAATCTGTTTGTCTAGCAATGTCTTATATGGTTTATAACCCTTGACTAAAAGTTAATTGGAATAGTTAATGCTGATGGGCTTTTAACTTTTTTTATTATTAAAATACTATTTGTTTTAATATTAACATGTACAGCAACTTAGATAATGGCATAATGGTTTATAAAAACAAACCGGTATAGGAGCCCAGAAGAGTGTAGAGAATGGTTTTTGAAGGCTGGCTGCCAGTACTATTCCCAGATTGTGATTGCTCTACTGGACAGTCGCCTGCTCCACAGACTGTCTGATTGAGAGCATCAAGGCCTCCTGATAAAGCAAAAATAAAAACAAAAGCAGAATACAGATGATTAGTTTATTTGGTTGATTACAGATTTTGTTTTATTAACAATTAAATGCTCATGATACCTGAATTATGTGATAGGTTAAATATCAAAGATGAAATTAGGTTTCCCCAAACACGACAGGTTTGACAAATCAAAAAGAAAATGCCAAAATATTGGTTCACTACATCTTTAGCTAGTTTTCCAGAAGTCTCTGCATATTTGTTTCCAATGATTGTAATATAAGTACTTTTGCCAGCCCAAAGTGGTCCTCCTCCTAGTCCCACAAGTATAGAGGAAATAATCAACGTCGGCCTGGAAAAAAATGTATTCTTTTATTTTTCTTATAATTTCTTTTATGTGAAAGGCTCAGGCAATAACAACATGAAATTGAAGTGATCAGAACCAAATATTATTATGATATATACTTGAATAGCACTCAGTACAGTATATAATCATAACAGAACCAAAATGTTTTTTACATGGTTGCATATACACTTACACTAGAGTGTAACTAACCATTGAACCCATTATAGTAGATTGTAAGCTCTTTTGGGCAGGGCCCTCTTCACCTCTTGTATTGGTTATTGATTGCTTTATATGTTACTCTGTATGTCCAATGTATGTAACCCACTTATTGTACAGCGCTGCGGAATATGTTGGCGCTGTATAAATGAATGTTAATAATAATAGTAATTATAGGTTGTTTCATAAATTTTTCTTAAGTGTAAAGGTGTAATTGAGTTTACTCAATAATATGTGGGGCCTTCTGTACAAGGCAACAATTATATGCATATTTATTGTTCACCTTTGACTTTACTTTTAGAGAGTAATATTCTGAGACAATTTGCAATTAGTCTTACTTTTTTATTATTTTGAGATTTTTAATGATTTCACTTTTTGTTCAGCAACTCTGAAGTTTGAAATTTTTAGCAGCTATCTGGTTGCTAGGGTCCCAATTACCTTAGCAACCATGAAGTGGTTTGAATGAGAAACAGAAGAGGTCCTGAATAGAAACATAAGTAATAAAAAGTAACAATAACAATAAAATTGTAGCCTCACAGAGCAAAAGTTTTTTGGCTTCTGGGGTCAGTGACCCCCAATTGAAAGCTGGAAAGAATCAGATGAAGAAGGCAAATAATTCATAAACTATAAAAAATAAATAATGAAGGCAACGTGAAATGTTGTTTAGAATTAGCCATTCTATAACATATTAAAAGTTAATTTAAAGGTGGACCACACCTTTAAGCCTTGATCTGAAAGATCACTGATACTGGAAGAAATCATTTTTTATGTGTGGGGTTTCCACTTTGCATACTATCTTACTTCTGTGAGGTGAATTACCCCTATACGTTTTCATTGAAGAAAGCAGCTTAATTTGTTAATGTATATTATATGAAAATGAATACAGTCTTACCAGCTTGCATAGAAGTTGCACAAACTATAGGAAATAAAACAGAACATGGACAATACAATGGTCCACTTGCACCCAATTCTCTTTATGAGCAGAGGAGGTAGCAACAATGATGAAATACTGAGGGAAACATACATGACACTCAATGATGCGACACCAAGTCCTTCAATTTTATTGAGACTGCTCTGTGTGCAAAGAAGGTGGAGAGAAACAATGAGAACATTGCAGGATATGATAGCATTGGGGACATATACACATATAATGAAAAAAAGTGTTAAATGTACAGTGCTATTTCTTAATAATTGTTACTCTCTGATGTGGCAAATATAAGCATCAAGTCAAGTGCATTCCCTCCAAAAAGAATGCATGGACAGCCACCTAGCCCCCACACTTTTAGTCTACCTCTCCATTCATGAAATTCCTATACCAGAATGCACCATGTATTACCTTGAAGTTCCATTTAAGGGCTAAGACCCACAGAGCTACTTAGTAGCAGCTACTTGTCATCGCTACAAAATGCCAGAAATACCCTGCCATAGACAATACTGAAAATTGCCACAGCTAAAACACACCTAGAGACAATTATCAGTAAATTATCAGCATTGTTTATTTTTGTAGCTGCGAGTAGCTGCTACAAGTTGCTCTCTGTGTCTTAGTGCCTCAAGAGGAAACTTTGGCGATTTCTGCAAATCACCACACCGCATATGCCATCCCACCGGCGATCTACATTCTCACTGGTGGGGTGTCATATCGGGAAGATTAGTCGCCCGCGACAAGGGAGATTTGTCGCAGGCAACTAATCTCAATGTGTGCCACAGCCCTTAAGGTGGCCATACATGTAGCAATAACGATCATTCCTGCGACCATTGGTTACTTAGTTTCCCCTATTGATGTTAAGGGTTGAATCATCAGATATGGAGGTAGAAACAATAGAAATTCTACACCACCTGCTGATTCAGCCTTAAACGTAGGTTTTGCTCGGACGCCTTTAATGGCCCCCCTTCTATTTTTATTTATGCTGCTGTCTAAGTCCTTCTATTTTTTGTATACAAAAGTAGAATTCCAAAAGTTCCTTTCTGTCTTAGTAATAATTCTAGTGATAAATCTAGTGATCAGGGGCGCTGGCCCATTCAATTATTATTAAAATGTAATGTACTTGTTTACATACGCATTATATGGCTGGTGTCTGCCTGCAGGGAGAAGAAGAAGGAGAAGAGTGGTGTGTACATCTGTACAGGGACATGTATAAAATGAGATGCAATGTCAGGGTGCATGGACACACAAGCCACTTGACTTCTGCTTCTTCTTCCTGCACGGACATACGCGCTACATTTCTTCTGCTTTTTCTCCCTGCAGGCAGCCATCAGCCAGGTACCCAGTGTGAGTCATGCGTCTGGCATTGGGCAGCAGCTGCACAAATGAAAAAAATAAGGCAAGTACAATAGGCCCCCTCTTCAACCTGGCTCACTTGGCTATAACCTAGGGATGCCTAGTTATGAATCTGCCCCTGGAGCTGCACAGTATTAAAAATCTTGCATTCTTAGCTTTAAATTTGAGACTTCTCATGATATCTATAGAGGTGTTGGAAGCACAAGCTTTACCTGTAAAGTCTGAAGTCCCATGTAAGCTGTATACAAAAGTAGAATTCCAAACGATAAAACAAGGATATTTTTGAGATTCTCATTACACACTGCGCACTTCATTGAACGTATTTTGAACATGTTGCTTTGCAGGCAGTTATTGGAGTTATTCTGAGGTACAGCTAAGCACAGGCTACAGAATAAAGGAAAAAAAACCAAAGATTATCCTGAAAAATACTGCTAAAGGTACCAAGGAAATCTATGAATGAAATTCTGTTTGACAAAATGGTAGTTAACAAAGATGGGGAAGAAGGGCAAAAAGGGGCAAGAGTATACTCTTTCAGGCAGCACTTCTTCCCCTTTGTCTTGCTGCACTCTGCAACCTCATGCTGGTAAAAAAATCTAACACAAGGTGCAGGCCACACTTTCAGGGGGCACATTCCGGCGCTGGATGTGGGCAGCATTGCAGCCTCATCCTCTGCTGCTCTCTAATATGCTTATCTGAATGACACAATATTTTGTGGGTAAGGGAGGGGGGACTCCTACATGACTCTTCCCTGATGCTCCTCATGAATGCAGAGCTGCTGCACAAAGGCAGATCTCTATTTATTGGCTCAGCCACAGTTCTCTTAACTCCGAAAGCACAGAGCAATTTAAGGAAGCCCATTTTTTGTACTTTGCACACTGCCTTCCCAAACCGAAAAGTGTAAAAAAGTAGGAAATATAGGAGTTTATTCTTTCAAAGGACTTGTGAAGTTGACAAATGACAACCACATTTCTATAGGTGCCACATTAACATAACAAATGACCTTAAATTACAAATTAGGAGCTCAGTCATTTACAGTATATAGATTGCATATTTTATTTTTTTTATTCAGAAGGCATGCAATCCATGTTCAATGCTACACACAAATGACTTGAAATTCTTGGACTTTAAATAGAATTTAAATAGATAATTCTGAGTAGGTAAAAACTTTTCCACTTAACACACAAATAACATTTGCAGTTTGCAGACAAACTTATTACCTGATTGTCTAAACAATAAAGAATTCCTTCTTACACTGAGTGTGGGTGCTACATTCCTCTAGTCTCCATGGTTCTTCTTGTTTGCTGTAGAAAAAAAAGATAATTTATAAACATTTAATTTTTAAGCACTTTGATAGTTTGTCCTACCTATTAAATCAGCTAAACATCAGCTACTATTTCTAGTAGATATTTAGTCGGCAGTCCATTATTGTGGTTTAGAGGTACAGTGATGCTGCTGTACCACAATATATATAATATATATAATATATATATAACATTTTATAACATTAATATATATATAACATTTTTTCACTTCTGTCTTTTTTTCAGGGTTTCCAAAATTATACTCATTATGTAATACCAAATATATACAAAATAGTAGAAAAAGCTCACCAGTGTATACGTTGAGTGCCAAGCCCCCTACTTTTAGCTGAGGGGAGCGAAAAAGAAAAATTAGGCTTATCTTTTTAAAAAACTTCAACATATTAGGCCAAGTATATAAAAAAAATTATGTTTTAGGATTTGTGTGATGAAGATGAGATGAAGTGCTTTGCAGGCCTAAAAGGCACAAGTCTATTTCTGGACATGTTCTTTTGAGAGTGTGAGTCCAATTTTTTCATTTTATACCCCTTATAAAATATGTGGTGTAAGCAATTATTTATTTATAGGCAAACTTATAGTTACTACTGGCCACCAGATCATGCACATGTTATTCTTTGGCAGGCCATGAAGACATCCTGCAATCAGTTTATCTTATTATGTTTTCCTGCGTAGCATCATAAATGTCCGTATATAACCCTCTCACATTGCTGCTGAATATCAGTAATTTCTTGCTAGTGATATTGTTTCCGTTCTATATATTAACACCATTAAATCTTTAAGTCATCGTTTTGGCAGCAAGCCTGACAAAGAGTTGGTCCTTGGGCAGATACAGGCATTATTCAGGACTGTAGGCGAGACACATTTGTTCTGTTTTCTATTTCCTCAGATTTGAACAATGTGCTTAGCCCCAATGCATGGCCACCTAACCACTTCAGTTAAATTTAGCTTGAAAATATACTGAGATCTACAGAAAGCTATTCAGCCTAATTTGAAATTTGTCAAAAAAACACAAAGCCTTTAAAAACATTACTAAAAATGATTTGCCTACTTTTAATGTATAATAAATGCCTTTCTCACAGACACATGACTAAATGGACAGACAAGCTCTACCAAATATATACTTTTGCTTCTTTACTACCCATCTATGCTATGTTTAATAAGGGTTCCACCTTGATTTTAGTAACCCACAACATTTTTAGTAGCTTTATATGCTGGCATACTTGAAGGCTTGTTTAAATAAATAGTGTGTAAGCCAACATCACCGGTGATCTTGCTCATAGCAAACAATGAGATCTTTTTTAATGCTTTCGTTTTTTGACTTTTTCATTTAAACAACAGGTTAGTATTAAACCGAAGAGGAAGGGACAGAGAAAGGAGGAAGAAGAGATAGAGGAGGAGAGGCGAGGAAGGGAAGTCAGATAAATGCAGCTTACCTCAATATATATTCAGTGTTAACCAATCAAATCTTTACTTTTGTTTTCTAACTTGTAGGTGACCATTCAAATCTAATTGCTGAATGGTTGCTTTGGGCAACATATTGACTTATACACTATAATAAATAGCACTACATGTTTTGGCCAAACTGGCATTACTCAAGTGCATGTGATCTATACCAGAGGAAGGCTGTTGTGGGTGAAACATGTAGTGATTAAAATTCCTGCAATTAAACACTATGGTCAAAATATAAGCTATTTTGGTCGATTTTTCTGTATATTTGTAAGAAAAATATTTGGAGCCACACAGCAGAATTTTGCTGTTTTTACCAGAAGAACAAAGATTAGCACTGGTTTACAAATGACACAGAAATGGGAAAAGGCAAATGGATGCAGACAGGACAGGGCATACACTTACTCATTATCAGTTGCATGTGATTCAAGTGCCACATTAAAAAAATGCCCAGACAAAAGCACAAGTGTGCACTGTGTCTGATGCACCAAAAGAGGTAGTGGACTATTGGCAAATGGTACACAAGTAAAAACAGTCAAATGCAAGGGCAATAAATATAGCATCTGCATGTTTGTGCCTAGCACTATGCCTAGAAACTATGAATAAATCCTAGTATGATATCTTAGCAAATATTTCTTAGAATGCTGGGATATCAGTACCTTAATTTTAGAGAGGAATTACATGTATTTTACATTGGGTACATTGACATACTTTGGCAAACAAAATTGACAATTGACAAGCAAGGGCTTACTAATTCTATTAGCCACTGAACAATTAGTTGTTCTTTGCTGTTTTGCCATTAACAGTTATTCTTCTCACATATATACATCAATAATATAATTGGATATTTAAAAATTCTCATTTGCATATGAGATGCTGGCTGGCTGATATTATTACAAAGTTAGAACATAAAAGTAAAATTGGTTGCTATTGGCAACTGTACTGGTGCATTTTAGCATTTATAGTAAATCTGTCCTGCTGTCCATGGCACACACTTATTCCAATAGGCGGTATTGCTCAGGAACACTGTCTTCATTAGTGACACTTACCGTCCAACACAAGTATGTGGCACTAACAATCCATTATTAATTTAAGGGAAGGGAAAGCTAATGTCTTCTGCAGGGAAAGACTGTGCTAGTTGAATACCTTATGCCCTGTGGGGTTTGCTGGGGCAAGTAGGCAAGGATTTTGCATACTTTATGGCTGTAAACATGAAAACATACTATATTTCCATGGAGCAAAATAAAAAAATGGAAACCCAGCACATAATACAGTCATGACATATACAAGAGGTTAGTACAAAGGGCTAAATAATTTATACTGTAAGGATACTTACTAGGGGCTAAGTCCTTGTTTGGACTAAATTATGCTGATATTCGTGGCGACTTGTGCAACACTGCTAATATTCATCATTATTTAAAGAAATGGATCACTTCTCACAAATCTTTCCACCCCTCATCCTGAATCCTCAGTTTTATATATATATATATATATATATATATATATATATATATATATATATATAATATATATATAAAATATATATATATATATATATATATATATCACCACAATGTGGTTACAATCTAGGTTATAGTAAAAGAAGTAGAATGCAATCAAAGGTACAACAATGCAGCACTGGCCTGCAACTGCAGCAACAGGTCTGGCCTGTGAGTGCTGTCCCGTTAATCTATATGATGTATATGTATATCTATATATACATATATGCACACACACACACAGATATATCTAGATATAAATAACAAATCAAACTCACTGTGTTATAGTTGAGATGTAATTTGGAGTAATGTGTAATCCACAGCACCGTAGCCTTCTTATTTCAACTTTGCAATTCTAACAAACAAACTCTTCCAAAATCTCTTTTCTGGTTTAATGTGGTAGCAAGTTAGTTCCTGGCGTTTATATTGCAACAGCTACACAAGTGCCCACCCGAAAATAAAAAAAAACTGCTCTAAAGTCACTCCTTTCTTCCTTTTAGTCACTGTTTTCTTTACCATGAGTTTTCTTGTATTTAATTTTTATAATTGCTCTGCATAACATAATTTGTGCTTGCATTCAGATAATGCGATTGCGAATCCACCGTCTGACATCTTTCTCAGAAGGGATTTACTTATACCTTTTTATATCCTATTTTGAGATTTTTAATAATAAGTCCAAATGTTCATTCTGATTAGGCTAGGTCTGTACATTATACTAATTACGTGTACTGTAATAAAAGTTTATAGTATGTGGAAACTGAGTTATAGCTGTAGGAAATTAAAAGGATATTTCACCGTCTAAGAAAGGATTTATATAACCATAATATTTTGTATGGCTTCTCTTCTTGTACAAAACAAGGGAACTCCCATGTCTGACAGATGCTTATTTCAAACAGCATTGCTTGCCAAAACTATAATAATGTATTCACTGGAGGGTGCTGTTTCATTAGAGTATATCACAGTTCTAAATGTGTTTCCATATCTCAAAACTAATTTCTGATTAGTTGCTTTAAGTAACTGCACTGGTAAAATTTAGCACTTTTGTTAGTAAGCGGACCTTAGGGCAATGGCATACAGAGTGAAACAGGACAATTTCCATCTCAGAGCTGTTTTTTTTTTTCTAAAGATGCTGTTATTAACTTGTGTGAAAATAACATCACATTGGCCCTTTCAGTATCCCCTGATTTCTGTTACCAAAGTCTTGTGATTATTCCAAAGCTCCAGTGATTATTATCACCTATCAGATACCCGCGGCCTGTGTTTCTGTGGAAAACTGTACTGGCCCATGGTACTTCTTATCGAGCTCCACAGATGAATCATCTTCTTCCATCTCTTCTTCAATGACCCCGGGCCGAAGCATACACAGTAAAGCAAAAAAGCTTTTTGTTTAAAGGAGAACTAAACCCTAAAAAATGAGTATGGCTAAGAATGCCATACTTTATATACTTAACTTACTGCACTATCATAAAGTTTCAGCATCTCAGTAGCAGCAATGATCCAGGTATTTACATTTGTCACAGGAGCTCCCCATGTTAAAAAGTGTCAGTGACACTCCTATACTCAGTGGGCTCTGAGCAGCTGTTGAGAAGCTAAGCTTAGGGGTCTTCGCAAATTATCAAGCAAAAAACGAGGTTTGTCTGTCATATAAGCTGATGCTTCAGGGCTGATTATTAAATTCTAATACTAATTGCACCTGTGAATCTGAATAAATTACTAATCTGCCATATATTGTGACAATAATATTTTGTATATTATATTATATGTAGATCCCTATGCTCAGTAACTTACAGCAGCACAGAGCATGTGCAGGGTGTCAGCAGAAAAGAAGATGGGGGGCTACTGGGGCATCTTTGAGGCCAAAGATCTTCTCTGCTAAAGGGCTGTGGTTGCCTTGGGGTGGTATAGAAGCCCAAAACATAATGTACAGGTATGGGACCCCTTATCCAGAAACCAATTATCCCGAAAGGTCCGAATTATGGAAAGTCCATCTCCCATAGACTCCATTGTAATCAAATAATTCACATTTTTAAAAATGGTTTTCTTTTTCTCTATAATAATAAAACTGTACCTTGTACTTGATCCCAACTGAGATATAATTAATCCTTATTGGAGGCAAAACAAGCCTACTGTGTTTATTCAATATTTAAATGATTTTTAGCAGACTTAAGTTATGGAGATCCAAATTACAGAAAGACCCCTTATCCGGAAAACCGCAGGACCAGAGCATTCTGGATAACAGGTCCCATACCTGTACAACACTTCTAGCCTACTTCTTTAGTTAAGCTTTAGTTCTCCTTTAAAGCATTTTAAAGTCTTATACTTTCTATGGGGGCACTGTGTATGGGGGCTACTGTCTATGGGGTCAATTGGGGGCCCTTTCTATGGGGGTTACTGTGTATGGGGGTACTGTCTATGGGGGCACTGTGTATGGGGGGTACTGTCTATGGGGGCACTGTGTATGGGGGCACTGTCTATTGGGCCATAGGGGTCACTGTGTATGGGGGATACTGTCTATTGGGCCATTGGGGGCACTGTGTATGGGGGTACTGACTATTGGGCCATTGGGGGCACTGTGTATGGGGAGGCAAAGCTGGTACATAGTTATAACTCACTTATAACTGACTGCCTTCTTTCTATATTTGTATTTTATATGTAGGAGTTGCTATATTGTTTCCTTAGGTAGTACAGTATCAGGGTATAGCACATTTTGCATCTGATGCCGCCATTTCAACTATATAAAAGGAGTATTTTTTGAAAAAACAATGGTGTGTGGTAATTGGGGTGTGGCCACTAAAGTGGGCGTGGTAAAAAAAATTGCTGCGCTGCACGCGCCAAATCTTTTTGTCCCTCTTTTCATTTTTCAAATGTTGGGAGGTATGGCAATATTATCTTAAAGGTAGTTGTATTTTCCGGATATGATTTTTTACCTGTGGGTAGGAGGGTTAATGGAAGGGCCTTTTCTTTTAATGCCTTTAGTAGTTTCTAACTTCCCAGTCAAGTTCAAAAGCATGATTTTACAGTGTGGCGCCAGTGTAGACATCTTCTACTGAAGAGGAAGATATGAAAATGAGGAAAACCCCTCTCTGAGCAATGTTACCTAAACAAGTTTGCAATTTGCTGAACTACTTAAAAGAGAAGGAAAGGTAAAAATCACTGGGTGGTGCCAAAAGTAAGGGACACCCCAGTAATTTTAATCGCTTACCTTTTACCCCGGGCTGGTGCTCCTGTTAGGAGAAAACAGCACCAGCCCAGGGTAGCTGCGAGTGTCTCCTCTTCCTTCTTTTTTCTGTATTTTGAATCCCAGGCCGGCACATGTGCAGCTGACTTTTTTGTTAAAATTCGGCTTTTTACTCTACTGTACCCTGTACCTGGTACCCCAGGCTGGTGCTGTTTTCGTCTCACTAGAGCATCAGCCCAGGGTAAAAGTTTAGCGATTAAAGTCACTGGGGGGTGCCTAACACTTTGGCAATTTGACTTAGCCTTTCCTTTTCCTTTAAAGGGGTATTTAACTTTAATTAACTTTTAGTGTAATATTGGCAATAATATTCTGAGACAATTTGCAACTGGTTTTCATTTTTATTTTTTGTGGTTTTTCAGTTATTTAGCTTTTTGTTAAGCATCTCCACAGTTTGGTTTTTTAGCAGCTCTCTGACTGCTATGGTTTTGTTTACCTTAGAAACCAGGCAATGGTTTTAATGAGAGACTGGAATATGAATAGGAAAGTGACTGAATAGAAAGATATGAAACAAAAAGTAACAATAATAATAAAATTGTAGCCTCACAGAGCAATAGTGCTGCCGGGGTCAGTGACCCCTGTTTGAAAGCTGGAAAGAGGCAGAAGAGAAAGGCAAATAATTAAAAAACTATAACAAATAAATAATCAAGACCAATTGCAAAGTTTCTCTAGGAATAGGATATTATATAATATACTAAAGTGTTGAACTTGTGAACCAACACTTGTTTCAACATGATCTCTTAGCCTTCTGCGGTACTAACATATGACCTTTCTTTTCAAAGAAATTTACAATGAATTAACAAAGAAGGGTTACACAATGAAATTGAAGTGTATGAATGAGATCTGAGCTCACTGGAAATAATTAGTAATTATTCTTTATCTGATCATCATACCTGATAATCTAGGGTGCAGATAGTGCTCTGGCTGGAGTCAAACTTAGCTCCCTAGTGAGGCATAAACATGAGAGAAACTTTGCAGTGGAGAATGGAATGTGTTTATGAGAGGAGATTTTGATAACTTGAGATTTAGATAATACTATGACCTGAGTCTAGGAATCAGAGAGGCATTGTACAATGTTTTCTACATCCAGCCCTTCATGTTTAATTTTCACAAATGTATTTGTATAATCTCTACTACCTCAGTGTATATTCCCCTTCAAGCCTCATTTTTAATCCTCTGCATATTTTCCCACACATTCCTTTACATTCTTCAGCATACTTTCCCCTACATTTCTATCATCTTTCAGAATTTTTCTTTTATGCACACATGTTGACTTACTCCTGTCTCCTCTAAGCCCTAATGAGCAGGGGCATGCTCCTCTTGGTTCAGTCAGTACTTGTATGTAATTAAAATAATTGATTTATACAATCTTCAATATTGTACATCACTGCAAAATATGTTGGCGCATGTGCTGTACAATGGAGTTTCCTATATTTTTTTACTGTTTAAATTATATGCAAATGTATATATTACAGAGAACAGTTACTTTTTTATACATATGTTATTGTGTGCCTTCACTCTGAGGTAAAAAGGGCTAAAATAAATCTATAGTACGAATAGAATATATTTTTAGGAGTTTTAATACAGCAGTTTCCCCTATGGAAAGAGTACAGTTTGCTTGTGACTGCAGGTGGCTGTGACACAAGTAATGTACTGCTTGCTGATTGGCTGAACTTTGTGACTTGCAGCATAAGTGACAGCATCATATAATGCCTGTTGATTGGATGGTCTTCGCTCTGTCAGCCTACAGGAAGTTAGAGTCTGATATATATATATATATATATACAGTTCAAAATGTACAGCACTCACGAAATAGATGGTTACCGATTGCCTGGGTGCAGTCCTCATTAGCGTAGACAGTAGGTGAAAATGGATCGCATCACACAGGACTTATAGAAAAAATATAGATTTTATTTGGGTGCAAAGCAAGAAACTGACGTTTCGGCTACAGCAGTAGCCTTTCTCAAAGTTACACGTAAGCAAACCAAACAGAACTTAAATACACAGTGTGGCGGGAAACTACATAGTGACGTGGACACATGACGTATACATTACAGTGTAAACAACCCGATACCTTTTCCTTTTGTGCAAAAGTATATGGACATTATTTACATAAATGAAAATAAACTCATTTACAAGAATAAAAAGAAAAAGATTTAAAATAAAAAGATTTTATGTACTCAAAGTATGTTGTGTCATGATTATTTCAACGCCAATGTTTATCTAATCGATTCATACATAAAGGGCCCAGGGAACTGAGCTGAAAAAGACCAGCAACTCCGGGATTTCTTGTGAAAAATCAAAGCATGTATTCAAAGTAGCATAAACTGCCGACGTAACGTTTCTTCACTAAGTCACTTTATTATGTTAATGCTGCTTAACACTTTATTAGGCTGATGTTGCCTAGCACTGAACACTTTACAGCACTTTTCAGCACTTTCACTTGCTTTATGGCTTCAGCCACTTTATGGCAGCACACTGTGATGTCACTTCCTATTGATTTACTGGTTTTTGGTGATTTAAAGATGTGTGTTACAAGGCATGGATGCCCTGAGAAAGGTCCCGATGGGGACCGAAACGTTACGTCGGCTGTTTATGCTACTTTGAATACATGTTTTGATTTTTCACAAGAAATCCCGGAGTTGCTGGTCTTTTTTATACTATTGGAACCCTTTACCGAGCACCCGAGGTATGTTATGTATATATATATATAGATGTAGATGTACACAGTTTATTTTTTTGCTCTTTTTTCTTTTTTTACCAAAGTGACATTAACTCCTAAAGGACAAGAAGACTTTTAAACAAAGGTAAACAGATCTTAAACAGAAAAAAATTGTTATAAATAAACTGTTCTATAATAAACTGAACTTAAAAGTGAACTACCCCTTTCATTTGCTCTTTTTCTGATTTATTGCAGACAGAATCTGCCAGCGAGAGCATCAGGGTTTCCGGCAGAGATTTGCAGTGCGCCACGTCTTGCCTTGAAAGATGAAAAAATGAAGAGGACTGCTAAAGGACAAAAAGACTTTCAAGTGAACGTAAATAAAAAAGAAATTCTCAGATGTTTTTTCTTTCCTCAGGCAGTGCTCCTTTAAAAAAAAATGCACCGACCTGGAGAGAAAACTAATGCAGCACCACCAGTTTCGCAGGATTTAGATTTAAATTAAAACATTTTCCTGCTATAACTATACATACACAGGACTCCTGGGAAAAACAAACACGATGACACTGTGGTGTTGCTTTGTTTTCCCTGGGTTGGTGCCTATTTACTGTAAACAGAACCTGGCAACAAGAGCTTCAGAACTGCACACAGCGGCACTCATGCCATGAGACCTTGGGCAGCAGGGACCAGCTAGTTACCAGGGGTGGCAAAAAGCCATCTCCGGTAACTTTAAGAGGTGAATTTTTGTTTTTTAAAATGAAAATTTAGCTCTACTAGTGCAGAGAGCACAATAGCGCTCTCTACACTGGCCCCCTCTAGACCTGCTCCGATGCTAAAATTGTAAGTGCAGAATGGGAGAGAGAGGCAGCATCTAGAGCCTTAGGCGACAGCAGCCCCAGGATTGCCACTGACTGCACAGGGTCCTGACTTGTCTTTCTGTCTTCCTGAGGGGAAGATAGAAAGAGTACTGCTAAAGCATAGGAAAACTTTTAAGAGAAGATAAAGAGAATTTTATGGAATTTAAAACTATAGTTTGTTTTTTTTCCTGATTTTAAGCTTGACAATTAATTTTGTCCCTCTTTACTGTTTTAAAATGTTGAGTGTGGTATAAAGGTTTCTTGTCTTTCTGGCCAGCATTGCTGCAGCTATTTTTCTGGAAGTTTCCTTGGCCTTTCTGATCATTCCTTGGCTTCCACAGTTTCCCTTAGCTGCCGCTTCTTTAAGACATTACAGACATTGGCAAGTTGAAAGCATTTTGCAATCTTTCTATGGCCTTCCCCTACTTTGTAGGTATAAATATACTTCATTTTCAGATCTCACTTAGAGGGGCCCATGGTTGCTGAGTGCCCAATGTTTGGGATGTCACAATCTTGACAGGTGACAATTCCTAAAGGAAGGTCATTAGGGTCAGGGATCCTGAAAAAACAGTGTTTATCACTGGACAAGTGAAACAGTGTCAACATTTTTGCACACGCCACAATGACTATTTTCTTTGTTTCTGTCTTTTAAAGTTGGTGAAATAAAATGTGTAACTGTGCATAAAAATTTGCAAATATATTGCTTTAACACGGTAAGTTCTGCAGTAGTCATTTCCTATTTTTCACTTATATAATTAGCAGTATAGTATGTGATTAGCAAATGGTGCCAAACTTTTGTATTCAGCTGTAGGGTCCTTGCAAGGTTCATGGTTCATACTGATGCTTGCCATTTCTTCAATTACTATACAAGAATGTGTTCCAGATTAAATGAAAGGTAGCAGAGTGCCTAAGCTTACAGGAATGCAAACCTTCAATAAATTGTACATGATAAGAGGCTGTGGATATGTATTATAAACTAAACAAGTCTGACTAATAACCTCATACACAGTAAGTGATGCATTAAACAGAGAAAACTTGGGAACTACAGAGAGTTTTCCCTCCAACTGAGGTAACATCCACATCATTTCAGTGTTTGCTGTTATCAAAATGTTGCAAATGTGTCTGTAAACATTCCAACTTGTATGGTACACAAGTTAAGGTACTAAAGACCCTTAACTTGCTGTAGATTAATGTTCTACAGAATTATAGGCAGTAGAGAGCTGAATGCCCTTAATATTCACCATCTTATAAACAGACCTTCCTTTAGGACACAATTTCCAAAGTGATGATGATAGGTAGGGTTGGCACTTTTCTAGAAAAAAATGCCTTCCTTTCTCTTTTATATTTCTGTTAAGCCTCATTCTACTTGTCAGGTGAAAATTTTAATGGTGACAGCCATTAAGTAATGTATATTTTGCTTGACTAACCAGAAAGAAAAGGATTTAGGAAAAAATGTGCCCTTGTGGACCAATGCCGACCAGTTCTGCTCCCGGGGCAACTATTGGTAGGTTTTGGTAGGTTTTTGGTTGGTTGAGGGGGCTGGCTCTGCTGCACTTACTTGAATAGCAGGGCCCCCTGCTGTCAGTAAGCTTATATCTATTACAAGCAATGTAAGGAAACAGAGCAATGCAGTGGATACATAAAAACTACTGAGAATAGCACAAACAATGTGCAGCAGCAGTGTTTCTAGAGCTAATGCTGCCTGAGGCAGGTTTCCCGATGCTGCCCCCTCCCTTCCTCTGCCCCCTGTGCTTACCTTTACTGTGCGGGAAGGGGCCTAGGGTGGGCCACATTGCTAATGCAGAGAGTGCAATTGCGATCCTGCTCTAGAAGAGCCAAATTTCTGGTTTAAAAAACAGAAATTCGGCTCTTAAAGTTACCAGAAGTGGCTTTTTGCTGCCACTGGTAACTTGCGGGGTGCTGCAGCCTGAGGCGAGAAGCAGCTCCCCTGGTATGCAGGCTAAACCTCTCTATGCTATGTGCTCCAGAAAGGTCAAAGGGCCCACCAGGGAAAATCTTGGAACTACAGCAGGTAAATATTTAGGTTTTTGATAGGTTATTGGTCCATTGACAAGAAACTTCATTCTGATTTTTTTTTACTATCCTGTACATGTAATGATGACTGCTGATATCCCTTCCATGGGGTATGACCAAAAGCTGTGAATTTATATGCAGACTGCTATGTAAAGCACAACTTATAGAACTAGGATATAACATAATGATGTCCCAACCTCTCCAATTATGATGAAAATGCAGGTGTAGGGGTTATAGTGCCCTGTGTTGGGCTGTCCTCATACTCAGGAGTGTTCCTTCCAGTGTTCCCCTGCTGTGCATTCTCCTACATTCTACCACAGGGGATCACATGAAGTAACGCATTTCATACTTCTGTTTGTGCCTGTACTCTCATAGGTGCAAGTAAGTGCCGAACACAGGTGAAACACAACATTGTGCCTTCCACTTGTGTTCCGCTCTTACATGCGCCTGTGTGAGTACAGCCACATACGGAGGTATGAAATACGTTACTTCATGTGAACCCCTGTGGTAGAATGCAGGAGAGCACCACCGCAGGAGAATGCAGTAACAAATGTTTGTGAGTACAAGTCCTAATGATGGCGCTTTGCCTAATTAGGAAACATTCTCAAAACTCCTTAATGGTATTTCAGTTTATTTTTCAATTCCTCCCTGCTGGTTAGCCATACAAATGCATGTTGCTGGTTGCACTGGTTTCTTAACAAGAAAGACAGCATGTACAGTATCACAGCTGATTATCACGTGGATTCTGTATACAGCCAAGATTCCTGATATGAGGGGACAAGCCTCACAAAATTCTGGGTGGTGAGTTTATTTCTCCTAACGTACCACGTGCTAACCATGTGTGTTAACAGATTTAAATCGAAATAGTCATTAGTGGTAGACTAAGATAATGCACCTGCAGAACCCAGAAGATAAATGAGAGATTGCCAGGGTGTGTACAACATTGCACTAAAAGCACACCCTGTTTCAGCGTAGAGGTAATTGTTTTACTTAAACGAGGGACTTATACCAACCTTGTTCAACAACACAGGACAATAAAAACCCATTTGGGTAGTAAATCCTCATCATTAAAACAAATTTCAGAGAAATAGTGCATATTTCCTTTGAAGTTGAGCTTTAGGCTGATTCAGGTTTTAAATGCCTCTAGTAAAAATACAAACAGACAATAGTATGCTTCGTGAATTCAATATGAAAATATGAAACTTGCTGCAATTTTTAACTGGGCATTGCATATTTAAATAATATTTTAGGTGTTGCCAAATGAAATATGATGACTCTGCAATAGGGATAGGTTTGCCAACTTGCCCTATAATTTAACACCAGGCACATATTTTAAAGGAGACTACACATTTTTAAAAGTCTTCTCTTTGTATTTGCTTAATTGAAATATAAAGACATGAATGTATAGTTAACATCTTTATTCTATTTTTCACACAGCATCCATAAAGATGTTACTGGACCAGCCTGCAGTTTTATTCTTGTCAAATCTGCCACTGTTTGACATGCCTTTGAAGTGTCTTGGGGTTGAGGAGGAAGAGGACCTGGTAGGTGACTGAGGCACCTGGCAATGCTCACAAGACACCTGGCTTTGTTGTAACAGAAGTGGTAGTGGAACTTGCTATTATCTACTCAGAGGCATGGACAGACAGAGTGGACACTGAAAACCTCCTGCTGCTGAGACTCTTGCACCCACAGCCACCTCTGATTTAAACAAAATGCAAGAGCCTCAGGATTCTCCTTTTAACATTTTTAAAGGACTATTAGGAAAATCTATTTAGGATTACATTATTGATAGAAAACAGATTTTTGAGTCAACATGGTTTTATCATATATCAATGGGCATTCATGGTTTGATGATGTGGTAAGTAGTAACCTAATTGTGCAAGACTGCTGCTTTGGCATATATGCTATACAGGTATGGGCTCTGTTATCCGGAAACCCCATATCCAGAAAGCTCTGAATTACGGAAAGCTTGTCTCCCATAGACTTCATTTTAATCAAATAATTCAGATTTTTAAAATTGATTTCCTTTTTCTCTGTAAAAATAAAAAAAAGTGCTTTGTATTTGATCCCAACTAAGATATAATTAATCCTTACTGGATGCAAAATAATCATATTGAGTTTAATTAATGTTTTGTTGATTTTTTAATAGACTTAAGGTATGAAGATCCAAATTACGGAAAGACCCCTTATCCAGAATAGCCTTGGTCCCGAGCATTCTAGATAACGGGTCCTATACCTATACAAAAAAATGACAACAAAAATCCTTCAAAATGTAGTGAATGTTTAATCAACTATAAACAGAATTTATAAAACATTTGAAAAAAGGCTGCAATGTAAGAAAATACATGGCGAATTACACTTTGCCTTGATTTTTACAGTTTTTCAGGGTCAGTGATGCACAGAAACTAGAAAGTAGATTCCCACTACATCTGTATTGTTATTTCATAATGGAAAATGTTTTACACACTTATATATGACAGCTGTATAACTAATATAATGTTAGCCTGCATAGAAAGGGAATTTGACTGCAAACAACAGCCGCATCCCGGTCACTCTCCTTAAACAGTGACGGGTGGCTATGATGAAAATATGTAAATATATATTCTAGGTCAATACAGGTATGGGATCTGTTATCAGGAAAAAGAAAGCTCTGAATTACAGCAAGGTCATCTCCCATAGACTCTATTTTAATTAAAAATGTTAAAACATATTTCCTTTTTCTCTATAATTAGAAAACAGTACTTTGTGCTTGCTCCTAAGATATAATTAATCTTGTTTGGAAGCAAAACAAGCCATATGGAGTTTATTTAATGTTTAAATAATGTTTTAGTAGTCTTAAGGTCCCCATACACTATAAGATCCGCTCGCTTGGCGATGTCGCCAAGCGAGCGGATCTTTACCCGATATCCCCACCTACGGGGCCAAACGATCGGATTACATTTGCGGCCATGGGGCAGTCGGTTCGGGGACCGCATCAACGAGCCGATTTAAAAGTATGGCAATCCATGTTCCAATCATTCTGCATAACAGGGAATAATGTTAAGGGCATTAATTGTCATTAAAGGAAAGGAATTTACACCTTAAACATAGGAATACATTCTTTACTGAACTGGAAGTCAGGTTATAGAATTCTCTACCAAGAGAATGGTAATGAGTGATTTTACACCTCCAATTAGTAAGGATTAAAAATGGGTTGCATGCCTAACAAAAAGGAGCCTATATTCAGCAGCTATGATTTGATTTATATAATGAATAGTAATGAATGACTGAGGTGAGATTTACTTTAATTTAGATCAACTTCTGAAAAAGTTCTGAAAGGTGTGAATTTGATGGACCTAATCCTGCTCTCTAATGCAGACAGACAGTATGCCACCTATTTTAACAAATTCTACAATTCACAGTTAATGTATTAGAAAATGTTGGTCGATGACATCTTCTGCCAATAAAAAAGGATAAATAAATTGGGGACTGGGGAAACAATCCAGTGGTTTCTCATACAACTATGTCAATTTCCAACCCAACTGTATGATTGACTGATCATCATCATCCTCTGTTGCAATAACAGCAGAGTTGGACTGGCAAAATAAAAAAGTAAAAATAAAACTTGGGTTTATGAGCCATTATACAGGGCAGAACTGCACATGACACACACTTCTCCATATTAATAATATCTGTGTAAATGTTGCAATTTGACAGTCCAAATTGCATCACCTTTCTGGATACTTTTGTCATAGATCCTGCATTTTAGCCTGTGTATGGCCAATGGAAATTATATATATGCATATATTTAGGGGTATATATTTAGTGAATGGATTACCAGGGAACCCTTGGGAAGATTATGCCAATGAGAGGAAGAAATAATGAAGTCTTTGTATTAGCAACTTGCTAATGGCTTGTCTTTCAAGAAATTCATATTTAATAAACCTAATATGATTGCCAACCTAAATCTGCGCTCAAAACAATGTATGTTTTATAAATCATAGATGTGATCCTCCATTAGTTTTTGGTTGTAGGGTTGCTTTTATAAATGGGCAAAAGAGCTGTCCTTTTACCAGGAATGGCAGACCCCACATTTAGCTGTAAGAGATCTACTATATTACTTTTTACATGTATGTTTAATTTCCTTTCTCTGTTCTACATATTTAACTTTTTAAGACCTCTACCTTACTGCTCTTGAACACACAGGACCTGCAGGCCTAGTAAAATTAATAGTGGTAGAAACTGCACACCCACAGCACAGAATGGATGGATCTAATGAAATTCATCTATGTGAAAGAATCTGTAATAATAGCATAACCCTATGCCTATAGCCTACAGCCCAGTTCCAATATATCGGTGGCATGGCAATGGCTTATTATACAATATAAGTAAAAAGTAGGGATGCACCGAATCCAGGATTCAGTTCGGTATTTGGCCAGGATTCAGCCTTTTTCAGCAGGGTTCGGAGTCGCCCGAATCCACGGTCCTGGCCTAACCGAATCCGACTCCAAATTAGCATAAATTAGCATATGATAATTAGGATTAGGAAGGGTTAAATGTCCGTGTGAACATGGAAGTGAAAAAAATTTTCACTTTTACCCCTTATCCCCAGATCCTAATTATTATAGGCTAATTAGGATTCGGATTCGGTTCGCTATTGGGTTGGGCCAAACCCAAAAAAACTGGGTTCGGTGCATCCCTAGTAAAAAGACTTACCTGTTGTATGTTACCCCTAGAAACATTTGTAGCTTGATATGCCAAAGTCTGGGGATATTCTGTACCACTTTCAGTACATGTAAATTTGATACATTTCTCACCAACATCACAGATTTACCAGCTCCTAAAATAGCAATATTCACCATGTTATAGAACTTGGTAAAGCTGGGGTGGGGGCATGCTTACTAACAGGCTTGTGATTAGAGGAATACATTAATGACAACCTTTAAAGTCATATTGGTAGTGTCTGGTACAGTGTTCTCTTTCCTTACATGTTATTAACTGCTTTTAATCTGAAATCTAGTAGAATTAAGTCTAAAGCAACTGGACTTTCTGAGTTTTCTTTTCCAACAAATAATTCCAACAACTATACAAATATACCTGTCAGTGTATTCCTCTTGCAAGCAAAGAAAGATGTGGCAAAACAAAACCATTACATATTTGAAAGAAAGGTTAGCATTGAAGTTGGCGTGAACAATGTACATTTTAGGAATTCAATTTAGCTGGATCATCTGAAACTTTTATTAGGTACAAGGAGGCCAAAAAAACATGCAAAGAAGCACTTAGGCAATATAAAATACTTGAAATTACTCATGAAAAGGAAAATACTGGAAACAGTAAAACAAATACTAACATTTTTTCCAAACATGAATTGTAAAAAATGAAGCAAGAGGGGTGGGATTCTTGGTATAAGAGGGAAGTAAATTGGTTGATGAGAGCAGGGAAAAACAGATGTTAAACTGTAATTTATCTAGCAGCATAGCTGAGAAAGCTTTAGGGCTCTGGCACACGGGGAGATTAGTTGCCCGCGACAAATCTCCCTTGTCACGGGCGACTAATCTCCCCGAACTACCATCCCACCGGCGAACATGTAAGTCGCCGGTGGGATGGCACACGCTGCGCAGGCGATTTCGGCAATTTGCCGAAATCGCGCCGCCGTGTGTGCCATCCCACTGGCGACTTACATGTTCGCCGGTGGGATGGCAACTCGGGGAGATTAGTCGCCCGCGAACAGGGAGATTTGTCGCGGGCAACTAATCTCCCCGTGTGCCAGAGCCTTTAATTAAAGCCTCCTTTTTAATAGACCCAGTTCCTGACAATCTAAATATTGATAACTTGTTGACTGAAGAAAATGTACTGTGTGAAAGTAAAAAATACTTTGTGACCTTATGGTATTCACAGCAGAGCAGTAATTATGCTTAGGGACAGATTTATTAAAATGTGAAAAAAGTCAGCGCCCTAAAGGTATTCATCGTAAAGTACTGAAAATGCTTAAGGGCAGGTTTATCAAAATGTGAGATTAGAGCTCACCACAGAAAAAAATCATCCACTTTCTATTTATTCCTATGGGATTTTTATGAGCATATTTATCAAATGGTTAACTTACTTACCATTGATAATTAAGTTAAATCCCATAGGAATGAATAGAATGTGGGTGAATTTTTCTGTGGTGAGTTTTGTGAGTGAAGAAAAACTTTATTGAGCTCTAAACTCACATTTAAAAACACAGGTTGGGACAAACATAGGTGATTCCATTTTATTATGCCTTTAAACCTGCTTTTCAGTACTTCTGCATCCCATTGCAATTTTTTTTGCACAAATGCCCATGTGTAAGGGCCTTAGAGTTCTGTATCCTAATAATAAGATACGAGCTGAGATTAACACTCATCACTTGAATCTAAGCATATTGTGTATTTTTCTTTTCTTTTATTATTGTACTGACCCTTCTATTAATGTATTAATCTACTGTACAATGCTGTGTGTACAGTGCATAAGTCTTATAAATAAAAATACAGTTACGGTATCCCTTAGACAGAAACCTGTTTTTCTGGAAAGCTCTGCATTATAGAAAGGACATTACTCAGAGATTCCATTTTAGTAAAATAATTCTAATTTTTAAAAATGGTTTCCTTTTTCTCTGTAATAAAACAGTAGCTTGTACTTGGTCCTAACTAAACTACTTGAGTCTATATTGGTGGCAAAAAAAGAGTAATTTGAGGTATATTTATGGGCTTATTTATCAATTTTTGAGTTTGTGAATGAGTTTGTCTTTCTAATTTAAATATACTTGTATAGCGAATGGTCACTTATTTATTAATAAGGAACAGGATTTTGCAAAGATTAGGTCTAACCATTAACAGCATGAGACTAAAACAATCACAATATTCCACAGGCAATATTTGGAATATACTGTATATAATGGACCTTATTTAAGCATGTTAGACCTTTCTTATGTGGAGTAACCCTTGAAGGGAAACAATACCTCCCATTTTGAAATAAACTCAATCAATATGGCTTATGTAGAAATTAATTTGTAGATAATAGTCAGCACAACACCTTGAACTGTTTTGGAATAGTGCAGGTTCCCCAATTGCCACTTCCCATTGGTATATCCAAGCAAGAACAGTCTGGAACTGCACCACTTATATTTTTGTTTAAAATGCCTTTATTGCACACATCTTAGGGCATTACAACAAGAATACAAGTGGTGCTGTTCTAGACTGCTCTTGCTTATGTAGAAATGATACAGAAACATTCAGAAATAAAAAAATCATCACGTTACAATTCAATAAAGTGAGGGAGGGGTGCATTACACTGTCAGCAAAAGGGATCTCGGAAAACAGCTTGTTGGAGTATTATTGTTTTAGGTATGTTTGTGGGAAAAAATAAATTTATATTAATTTCCAGATAGTGTTTATTAACCTTTTCTTCATAAACCCAACTTAATAATCTCATGTCAAAAAAGTGGCATATTTTCTCTTTAAGTTTCTAGTTAGCAGGCAATTTACAATAATTTATAAATTCCATGCTGTTTTCAAATTTTGCATACAGCCATTTTTATGAACCCCTCATATATTTGGACTGAAATGTTAGTTTCATTAAGGCTGTTTAAAATGTGTTATTAAAGCTTTTCAAAGACTTGTTGTCTCTGAGCAATGCTGACCTCTAGTGGTCAGCATTTAAACAGCACCTAATCTTATTATAGGTATGGGACCTGTTATCCAGAATGCTGGGGACCTGGGGATTTCTGCATAAGGGATCTTTGTGTACTTTGGTTCTCTCTGCTGAAAAACTATTTAGGGCTGTGACACACGGGGAGAGTCGCCGAGCGGAAGTTGCGTCGAGAGGAAATTTCTGCGACTTCGTCAAATTGCGGCAACACGTATGCCATCCCACCAGCGATTTACATTCTAGCCGGTGGGATGGCATTTCGGGAAGATTAGTCGCCCACGACAAGTAAGATTTGTCCCGCGCGACTAATCTCCCTGTGTGTCACAGCCCTTAAACCCAATCAGACTGTTTTGCCTCCAATAAAGATTGATTATATCTTAGTTGGGATCAAGTACAAGGTACTGTTTTATTATTACAGAGAAAAGGGTAATGATTTTTAAAAATCTGAATAATTTGATTAAAATTAAGTCTATGAGAGATGGCCTTCCTGTAATTCTGAGATTTCGGATAATGGGTTTCTGGATAACAGATCTCATAACTGTATAGTATTTTTTTATAGATATTTTTCAAGGTTTTGATTAATCCAGGTGTTGATAGAATCTAGTCTACTGGTCTTTGAGCAATCTAAAAAAAAGTTTCCCTACTCATCTCCGCACATTTTCTGTTAATTAATTATGAAAATCTATGTTCTAGCTAAACAGGGAAAACAGGGTAAAGTAAAGCTATTCCATGTTTGTACCTTGGGAGGTAGATAATACAATTGTAATCTCTTTGCCCATGTGTAATGGACTTTTGCTAACAAAAATGTGTGAAAGGGAGGGGTTTGTATACTGGCAATCTAATTGTCAAAACCAGCCAAAGTCAGTCCCAAAAGCAGCCCAAACCTAACTAAACTGCACTTCAAAAGTAGCCCAAAAATACCACAATATCCACAGTGATAACTAAAATCTAAAAAATAAATGAAGGCATACATTGGAAGGTACGTCACAGCAGAAATTGATTTAGAGTACTGCATTAACCCCAGACATGATATACATATGGGTGTATTAACTACAGCTCTTAGAAACCCAAAGAGATCTTGAAAGTTATAGTTAAAAGATCAACTGCAGAAATTAACAAATGTCAGTCCCCCACATCACAGTACAAAGTAGTAGTACCATCCCATACCAGAAAGAGCAGGAAGCAGATTGTAATGGAGACAATTTGGGAAATAGGGAGTAGAAAGGGGAGCTTCTTTCTACACCAGTCCCATTGCATGCTGGGTAATGTAGTTTTACATTAACTTTGGCTATAGGTTTACTGTTAAATACAAACTACATTACCCGACATGTACTGGGCCAAGTACAAACCTACCAAGGCCCCAAAAAGTAGCCCAAATTCAGTTTGTACTTTGGAAACTGCCTAGGCTTTAAATAAGTAGCCCAATTTGACAGAAAAAATGGCAACCCGGCAACCCTGCACTGCAAGGAATATATTAACCAATGGCCTTTCCATTTATGGAACTGGTAGAGTGCACAAGCAACCAACATATGGAAAATGTATTTCCTGACAGGCTGAAAGCGTTGCTGGTTTAATAAGATTTGGACACTGAAGGACACTGAACATTCCCATGTAAAAATCTATATAAATCCTGTTCTGAGTTCTGACTCTTGGTGAGTTCAGAATCCATGGAGCTTGTGTCAAAAAACTTTGTCTATCTTTCACCTCAAGTGGTCTTCAAAAACTGTAGTTACTGTAATTTCCCCAACACTTGTAAGGACCATGGAGCAGCTTTAATTCCCCTATTTGTCTTGTTTAACTTAAGAAAGAACAAAAACCTTCAATTAAAACAACAGGCAAAAAATACATTCAGCCATATTCACTGAACTCATTGTTAAACAAAGGGGCATACTGGACCTTTAGGGCACTGCTGGGCCATAAGTAAAGGTTTAGTTGGTGGAGCCTACACAGGCCCGGATTTGTGGAAAGGCCACAAAGGCCCGGGCCTAAGGCGGCAGAAATTTAGGGGCGGCACGCCGCAACTAAATTTTTGCTCCCATACGGAGCAATGGGGACCTCTCCCCACTGCTCCGTATGAGAGTTTAAACATATGGTATGCGCATTCGCGATCGCGCTCTCTGCGATGGCGTTTGCGCATGCGCACTAGGTGAGGGAGGGCCACTTAAAGGAATAAAATACAGTAATACAAAAAATTGATTTTTATATTTATACCTATAGACAGAGGGTGGCTTTTTTGTTTGGAGAGACTAAAGATGGGCCATGGAAAGACTGACTTAAAGCTAATGGGAGACGGTACAAAAGTGCAGGTGGGGGTGCTTTTTCACCCTAAAATGCTTAGAATGTAAAAGTATTCATTCATGAACTTCTGTGAGGGATTCTCTGTTGATTTGTGTTTAGGATCAGTTAGCTTAAATGTGTTTTAGTTTGTAAACGGCAGTGGGAACTGACATCCTAGGCACATTATATACAGTGAGATGCAGTCTGTATTTACAAATCTAGCACATTATATGCAGTGAGATGCAGTGGGTACTGATGGCAGATATTCAGGCCCTGGCACTATAATACTGGCACTGATACACAACATTGGTTTGTTTCCCAGCTATGCAGTCTCATGAGTCTTCATTTCTGCAGTGACTTCAAATCTGTGACTTGATTGGTCAGTTTTAATGTCTGTCAAGAGAGCTGTGCTCTGATTGGAGAAGCCACAAGAAGAAAGAACCAATCAGAGCACAGCTGATTACAACAGAACAGGAGCTTGCAGAAAGGAGGAATGCAAGAAGATTTCCCTGTTCCAGAGCAGTGCAGAAACTGAGTGAGTTTTTTTTTAATTATTTTAAGGTGCCAAGCAGGTTTGGGGAGGCTTAGCCTTACTGAAAATCTGCCTATGTTTATACCAGAAATTTACTAAGTAAATTAACAATAAAGCATAGATTTGTATTTGTTTTTACAAAGATAGACACTTTTTTCCTTTGGATTCATATAATCTTAGTCATTGGATTCATATAATCTTAGTCATATAATTTTATACAGCTGCAAAGTGTTTTGTTAGCTACTGTCCCTAACTGCCCCCATTGCGTAAGAAAAATGCAACGGCTGCATATTTTCAAGATGCTGTGTATGCCATAGACCTAAAGGGGTGCTATAACCTAGTGCATTTCTTATCTGTTCTTTTTTCTTGTGTAAACAAATAGCAGACTGAAGGGCTGTGATGTAAGAGAACAAAGGGATCCAATACACCTTTTTGAGGGAGACAGAGCTAGAATCACCGCACTGGAAAAGAAGCACAGGCACATGCATACCAGAAAATACTTAACCAAAAAGCGTCTATAACTTTTTTACAATGTGTTTCCACATATTATAGGAATTGTTCGAAAACAAGAATGTAATTTCCTTTATAAAACTGTCCCTTTAATACACAGGTGTTTAATACTGTACAGCGCTGCGTTTCTACTGTACAGTGCTGCGTACATAAGTAGCGATTTATAAATGAAGTTATACATACATACATACATACATACAGAGGTGTCAACTGGGGGAAGGCGGCACTGATGCAGTGCACCACAGAAATTTTTTTGCTGAGTCGTGACATCACAGGAAGTTGATGTCACTGCTGGAGTTGCCACCTGTCTGGCTTTGACCCAGACAGCCCGGACTCACTGAGATTGACGCAGAAATCGGCCAATTGCTGACTCTGGCCCAGGGAATTACAGTAAGGATTTTTCTGAGAGAGGAAGTCAGACACTGGAACATCATGTTTACAAAAAAGGAGACAAGAAATCCTGTGTTTCTTTTGATAGAGGACTCAGTGCTGTATTTACATAGATCTTTCTTATAAAGCTTACATAGTTTTTACCTTTCCTTCTCCTTTAAGTGTATATAATGAGCTGTCTTCTAGGAATCGCTGGTACGAAAAAGAATAAGATTAAAAGAAACACCCAAAGTCCTGATTAAAAGGACCACCCAAAAGTTTTTTCAGAACCAGTATTATTTTTAGTTGTTTTTTCAATATTTATTATTGATCTTTGATGTTTGTGGTGAAAAGACATGCAAATGCTTAATTAAGAAGTACATTTTCATTCCAGCTTCCTAGAGTACACTGAGCATTTGTCCCAGACACTTCTAACAAAATCCAAGATGGGAAGCTCCTGTAAACTGTGCAGGTCTGGATCATTGCTGCTGTAGAGCTGCTGTACCCTGCTGCCACTTGCACTCTGTTGCCTGTGTTTCTCTATAAGGAACAATATAGAGATGCATCCCAGGGGATATGCTGTCCACTACCTCCCCCCTTCTGTATATGGCAAGGTACAAGGTACAACTCTACCCACGTATATCTGATCTCATGGAGGTGTATCTGTGTTGTTCAGTGAGAGTTCACCTTTAGATAGAAGAGGTAGGAATGCTAGTCCATTATCTGTCCTTAATTCCATACTGAGATTTTTAATAGGCCCTGGCATTTCAGGTGCACAAGGCCCAACAAATAGCCTCTCTCTATGGAGAGCAGCCCCTGTGGCATTTGCTAGAATCTACAGATTGCCAGGGGGGGCCTGTTTTCACTATGACAAGTTTGGTTTGCTAGCTTTATGTATAAGGGTATAAAGCCACCTGTTAATTCTTTAGGATCATTTCTTTTTGAGAGCAAACATGAGTTGGCACCTAGCCTATATTTTACAGGCCTAGCTAGTAAAACTATCAAGACAACATAACAAATATTGAAAGGTTAGTGTTCTAAGCTGCATATTTATTTAAAGGAAAATGTCTTCCTGTTCGTACTATGTAAACTTGGACCAGGGAGAAGACTATGTCTGAATCCCTTTTCAATACTGTGGTCCCTTCACTTAGGCAAGCAGAGCCATGGGGAGAGCTACTCCTATCTATCCCACCAAGGTGGAGCATAATGCTGCTCTTACTATCTAGCCTGTACTTACTTGCGTTCCTAAAATGTGCTATGATGTACACTGGTTAAACCTTGTTCACGGGGTCCATGCTCCCTGATTTGCTTAGATGTAGGGTCCCTCTAGGGCAAAATACTTACTGAGCCTTGTTGATCCCAGGCTCCATGGAACACATCCACCCAGATCAATTGATGAAAGCCAATGGAGGAAGAACCCACCCCCTGCTAAACACTATATTACAGTGTTTAGGAATTGGTCATCAAACCTAGGGGCCTTTACACATTACACATATACTAATAAGAGAATAGCAACATAGATTTCTGTCTCATAACTAGTAAGATAACATAACTAGGAATTGTTAGGATTAAAGCCAAATGGGGCTATTGACCTTATGGGTCCATATAGCTGGATGCAGGAAGATACAGTTTGCAACAAAACAACAACAGCACTATTGTTATCGAATTGGAAAGCTGTACAAAGGGTTGCCACCTCTTCCTGTCACTCATACCCCATTTTGGGTTGGGGGGCAGGGCATGAAATTATTTGAGTGTGGGGCTATGATGTAAGGGGTGGAGAAATGGGCAGCAGTGCCAGGCCAGGCCTGCCAAGCGCCCAAGGCAGCCCGGCCAGCCACCTTGCTCTGCCTCATCTCACCCTGACCCCCAAGTGCAGATGCATGCACATGTAGATAACTCAGCATGCTAACCCTGCTTTAAAAGCATTTTATTCAGGCCAAGCTGCACGATATTACAACCAGTCATGCTTCAGACCAAACTTTCGGTGATCAAATGGAATAATCAGGACAAATAATTCTCAATCTAATGAATCTCAACTAGCCATACATGCCAAGATGGTAAGGTAACATGCTCAAAATTGTCCAAACTGCCTGACCAAATCTGGGCACATATGACCAGCACAGAAAACTGACCCTAGTATTTGACTGTTTGTCAAACTGCCTGAATTAAAGGAACAGTAACACCAAAAAATGAAAGAGTTTTCAAGTAATAAAAATATAATGCACTGTTGCCCTGCACTGGTAAAACTGGTGTGTTTGCTACAGTAACACTACTATAATTTATATAATAGGCTGCTGTGTAGCCACGGGGGCAGCCATTCAAGCTGGAAAAAAGGAGGAAAGGCACAGGTTATATAGCAGATAACAGATAAGTTCTGTAGAATACAATAGTGTTTTATCTGTTATTTGCTATGTGCCTGTGCCTTTTCTCCTTTGAATGGCTGCCTCCATGGCTACATAGCAGCTTATTTATATAAATTATAGTAGACTTTCTGAAGTAAACACACAACTTTTACCAGTGCAGGGCAGCAGCACATTATATTTTAGTTACTTTTATACACTTTCATTTTTTGGTGTTACTGTTCCTTTAAGGAACATTCGGAATGGAATAAGAGCAACATTGTTATATGAATAGGGATTCATGACCAAGTTGTTCAGACAGATATATAGTAAAGAATGTCTATACGGAAGGTATACATTGTGGCGGATGCTGAAGCCAGGAAGGTGTGTCTGAAGCTTTGTATTTATGTAGTAGAGAAGGTCTATCCTTTTTTGAAATGAAAGAACACTTAGCCCCCAACTGGCAAACTGTGGATTCTGTCAAATGCCAGAGGGGCTGCTATAAGATGCCATAGACAGTCACTATTTAGTGGGCTGGTGAGGGGCTGTTTGGGCCTCTGTGTACTTGAAATGTCAGGGCCTATTTTCATTTTTAGTCCAGGCCTGAGAACACTTCGATACATGCAGTGAATTAGGTCACAGGTTGGCCCAGTTTTTTGGTTTGTCTGATCAGTGATGATGATTGTGTATTGAACTGTTAAATCGATGAATAGTGAGGACAGCACTTGCTCGAGTGGTCACAGACCCTGATCCAGCAGTATTGTGTATAAAATCTGGATATGTGTTTACCTTAAGACTTGCTCAATAACACAAAAAAAATTTAAAAAATTCAAGGATTACAAAATATTTGATAAGTTTCATAATGTTATTAAAAAATAAATAGTAAATTAAGTAAGTAATAAAAATAGTGAATAAAACAAACTGCCTGAAAGTACAGTTATGTGGAGAGAGGACAGTGCAACCTGTTTGGATAAAGAGGATCTGCCACATCCTGTTGTAAGAGGACAGAAAAGAAGCGATAATTGTTGTAAAAAGTCCAGGGTTCCTGTTTTTAAGATGAAGGAAATGTAAATGGGGCGGGGGGAGACAAGGCATTCAGTTACTGTACAAAAGCAAATGGAGATCCAATGCAAAGTTTTAACCAAGCATGTTAAAGACATTAATGTGGTTAACAGCAACACCTTGAAAGTCATGTCTGGACCTTATCCACGGAAGTTGATTCTTTGTCTCAGTAAAAACAAGGAATCTGTTCTTCAAACAAAATATTTGAACGTATTACATGAATAAAACTACACAAAATTATGTTTTTCAACTACAGGAAGAAAATAGTAAAAGATGCCTCCTTGCAGCCAAAAATGTTATTTAATAGCAGTAGCCTCCTTCAACTTGTCTTTTTAACTCTTAACACTTTTTTTTTTTTTTTTAACACTTCATCTGTAATGTAAATGAACTTTGTATATATTATTGTACTGGCCCCCGTTTTTCAATTTTTTGTTCTCCTGTACAGCACTGTGTGCTTAAGTAGTGCTGTGTAAATAAAATTATACATACATACTCACAGATGAGATTACAGATGACTACATGCCAAAAACAGTAAGCATTTATCTTCCAATTTCACCCTAACTGGCTCATTTCCATTGCTTTTGTGAACTGCCATTTCATAGTGTGTGGCACTTTCCTTACTTCTGGCACTTGGCATCAATATTATGGTTGTGTCCAATTCTTAGATGTAGATGTGCTGGGTCTATAAATGGAGGTTGCTCTGAGAACCCTGAAACTTGCTTGACCGCAACTGCAATTTAGTAGTAAATGAGCCCCTAATGACTTACTTAGTGCAGAACAAAATAAAGTAACATGACCTATTGGTGTATAAGTGCCTTAGGGCTGTGACACACGGAGAGATTAGTTGTGCCCCAACAAATCTCCGTTGTCGTGGGTGACTAATCTCCCCTCAATGCCATCCCACCGGCTAGAATGTAAATTTCCAGTGGGATACACAGCGCTGCAATTTGCCGAAGTCGCCAAAGTTCCCTCTCAAGGCGCTGCGTATGCCATCCCACCGCGATTTACATTCTAGCAGGTGGGATGGCATTGCGGGGAGATTAGTCACCCGCGACAACTGAGATTTGTCTCAGCGCAACTAATCTCCGCGTGTGTCACAGCCCTTAAAGGAGAAGGAAAGGTAAAAACTAAGTAAGCTTTATCAGAAAGTTCTATGTAAATACAGCCATAAGCACTCACAGAAATCCTTCACTGAGTTCTCTTTCAAAAGATACAGGATTTGTTGTCTCTTTGTTTTCCTGTGCCAGAGACACGCAGCTCTGTCCTCTCTCCCCTCTCCTGCTCTCCCCTCCCTCAAGTATGCTAAGAACTCCCTCTCCCCCCCTTAGGAATGTGGATCTGAGCCAATCAGCAGGAAGCTTCCTCATAGTCTTACAAACTGCGCATGTACACCGGTCTTGGTCGGTGCAAGATGAACATTATGGGAACTTTCTTTACAGAGCTCAGCGTATTTTTTTCCTATGAGGCTTCTGATCATCTGAACGGGAGAAATATGGGGAGACTTAAGGGCACTATTGAGAGAACTGAAGGTATGCCTGCAGCTTAACTATTTATTAGCCTTTCCTTCTCCTTTAAAAGAAAGATTATTCTGAAGGTATACAAAATCTCACCATAAAACTCATAATCCCAATTTTAACACATTTAAACAGTTATTACCAGTGTAATAAATGTAAAGGAAGCGACCATTGTGACCGTTGTGTGGGGGCCTCTGAGAGAGTGGGCCTGCTTTCTCTATTGCCAGTCTACTCCCTGAAAATGTGTGAGCAGGTGCAGGGGAGGGTAGTTTGCCCCCCCCCCGCATTGTGGGGAAAAAATATTTTCTCACTAACAGGGGGACATAAAATAAGCCCTAAAGTATTATATTGTTATTATTTGCTTCCCACCGGAAGTAATGTGAACTGCCGGTGGGACATTAGCCTTAAGGAAACACACAAAGGATAAAAAACATAAACTTTATGTTAACAGTGTCTGCAATAAAATTCAGGACCCCCTAGTGCGGTAAGGCAGAAATGCTAAACACTGTGACAGCCGTCACCTCGCCCCATCGCTGCTTCCTCGTTCCCCACCGCGCACGAACGCACATATGAACACCATTGAGTGGGGAGAGCAGCACTAAAGTGCGCAGACGCCGTGCAGAGGAGGGAGCGACCAGGAAATCAGCGGTGAGGGTAAGAGGTCCCGGGCTAGGGGTGGCAACAGAGGTACCTGCCTAGCACCCCTTCACTGTTGCACCCTAGGCAGGTGCCGCTTCTGCCTATCCCTAGTTCCGGCCCTGGTGCTACTGCACTAGCCTAAGAAGTCTACTCTATGTCAATAGCACACAGGACATTTTGTCCTGATTTCTTGCTTATGGGTGGGTTACAAAACACCCACAAATAGCTCTCCGCAGGCAATTATTGTAAATGCTTAGACCAGGTGATTGTGTTAGTGCTGGAAAATTCTCACTGATATTAAAGTAATAATATCACTTACAAATTATTTTTTATGTATTATTAAACTATATAAAAATTAAAAGAGACCTCCAGGTGTTGGACACTAGTGGCTAACAGATACAGTAAATATGCTGATTTCATAAAACAGCCATTTAGGTTTGCCTTAAAGGACAAGGAAAGGCTAAGTCTTTGACTTGGGGGTGCCAAAATGTTAGGCTTACCTTGTACCCCGGGCTGGTGCCCCTGTTAGGAGAAAACAGCACCAGCCTGGGGTACCTGTAGTGAGCGCTTTCTCCTTCCTGCTTCGTTTTGCCGGCAAATTCCCAGGACAGGCGCATGTGCATTAGAGTGAAAAGCCGACTTCTCTGTTAAAGTTAGGCTTTTCCATGTGCGCACGAGCGAAGCAGGAAGCGCTGCAGCTACCCCGGGCTGGTGCTGCTCTCTCCGAACAGGGGCACTAGCTCGGGGTAAAAGGTAGGCGATTTAAGTCACTTTGGGTGCGTAACATTTTGGCACCCCCACGTGACTTTGCTTTTCCTTCTCCTTTAAAGGAGAAGGGAAGTCATTTTGGCATTTTACTGCCAATAGATTCGCCACATTAGTGCCACCTAGAACACTATATGTATTCTGCAGTAAGCTTTACCATACCTGAGTAAAGATTCCTAGAAGCTCCCTCCGTTTGCAGATTGCAGCTGACATTTTAGATTGGTCTTTGTAGCTTTTTGCTGCAGCTCTAGCCGTTGGTAGCTTAGATCACACATTCCTAAGGGAGGGGGCAGTGAGTTTTATAAATTCTTATGGGAGGTGGGAGCAGGAGAAGGGATAGATGAGAGAACTCCGTAGACTCTGGCCCGGTAATGAAGGATTTTTCTGAGAGAGGAAGTCTGATACCGAAGAACAATTTTCCAAAGAAGGATACAAGAAATTCTGTGGTTTTTTTTGATAGAGGACTGCAGCTTTTCTGTGATTGCTTATGACTGCAATTTACATAGACCTTTCTGATAAAGCTTACTTAGTTTTTACCTTTCCTTCTCCTTTAAAGAGATACAGAGGAGGGTACTACATTACATTACATTTGATTTGAAGTTTATTGCCTTGATACTACACTGCTAATACTAATATTTTGGAGACAATATGATAGCAAAAATGTCATTGAAGCACATTTCTGTGTTTAAAGAACCCAAAAAGTAGTTACAGTTGTGGGAGAAATATAAATATATAATAAATAATGGCTAATAAATAGATAAATAATGAAGTAAAATTAAAGTACAATTATAAGATGTGAAGATATAAAATCTGGTTGAGAGTATATTAATCAGTGTATTCTGAATATGGCCAATTAAAGGCATCTTTAGACTAGTGTCTCATTAAAGGCAGACCGCCTAACAATAAAGGCATGTGAGTCAAAGTACAGTAGAACCCCCATTTTACATTTTTCAGGGGACCAGAAAATAATGGTGCAAAATGCAGGAAAACTTAAAATCAGGGGATGTAAATTTGAGGTTTCACTGGAGATGATATTCTCAGTCTTTTGCATTGCAGAAAGGTAGAGAAAGCTTCAAATTACGGAAACCCGTCTCTCATAGACTCCATTTTAATCAAATAATTCAGAATTTTAAAACTGATTTCTTTTTTCTCTGTAATAATGAAACAGTACCTTGTATTTGATCCCAGCTAAGATATAAATAATCATTATTGGATGCAAAACAATCCTGTTGGGTTTAATTCATGTTTTATTGAATGTTTAGTAGACTAAAGGTATGGAGATCCAAATTACAGAAAGACCCCTTATCCAGAATACCCTTGGTCCCGAGCATTCTGGATAATGGGTCCTATACCTGTACAACTGCATCTTAAACCATGAGGAAGTTAAATAATTCCAGCTAAAAAAAATGATGTGCTCTGATAACCTTCAGTCCCACATTACTGCTGTGCTGCAAGTTGGAGTGAAATCCCTCCCCTTCCCTTTGCCCCTTAGCAGCCAATCAGCAGAACAATGGAAATGTAGCAAAATAATAGCTACTAGACACCAGAAATGCTAAAAGTGGTAGATCAGAATAGCACTCAATAATAAAAAACTCCCCAGGAGTGGCACTGGGGTCAAGAATAACATTTTAACTACAGTGAATTATGTACAATGTAAAATCATTATAGAATCCCTTTAAAGGAGTCAAACGCCATTCTATTTGGTTGGGTGGCAGTACTCATCACTGCTCAACAGCAAAAAATATTTTGGGTATCAAATTAACCCCTGAATATTAAGATACTAATGACTAATGAATAAGCATCTACAGGGTTCCTGTCCCTTTGCATCAATAAAATAAGATTACATCATTTACATACCTTAGCTCTCAAAAAGACATGCAATATCTTCAGCTCATACAATCATGAAAAGTCATAAATTTCAATTAAAAAAAATAACAATTGTGAGTCAGTATTTATTATAAAGTCTGCAACAAAAACTTTTTGCAGCTAACAGTTTATTGTTTTAAATAGTATATTTGTAATGGTGTTCAGCATTAGATTAAATGCTCCTGGTAGCAGAAAAAACACGTCAGACTGTTTTTTATGTTATATTATTTTAAATGAATGTGGGCTTTCCAGTTTAGTTCATCCCTCTTTTTATTAATACAGAACTGCCGCTCCCCTGACCGAAGCTCTTGACTTATGCACCTGGACCCCCCCACCTGCCTCCTTTGTAAGTTTTTCACAACCTACATCATACTGGCTCATGCTGCATGTAAATCAACAAACATTGTGGCTGAAACATTTAACCTTTACATGTCTGAAATGTTGCCAGTTAAAGGGGTGGGTCATCTTTAAGTTAATTTTAATATGTTATAGAATGGCCACTTCTGAGCAACTTTTAATTTGGTCTTCATTATTTATTTATCGTTTTTTAATTATTTGCTGTCTTCTTCTAACTCTTTCCAGCTTTCAAATGGGGGTCATTGACCCCGACAGCCAAAAAGGATTGCTCTTTGAGGCAACAGTTTTATTGTTATTTTATGTAATGCATTTTTCTGTTCAGGCCCTCTCCTATTTATATATCAGTCTCTCATTCAATCCACCCCCTGGTTGCTAAGGTAATTTGGACCCTATCAACCAGATAGCTGCTGAAACTCCACACTGCAGGGCTGCTGAGCAAAAATTGGAATAATAAAAAAGCTACAAATACAAAATGAAGACCAATTGCAAATTGTCTCAGAATATCACTCTCTGCATCATACAAAAAGTTAACTCAGACATGAACCACCCCTTTAACTTATGCAGAAGAAATCTCAGTAGGTTTCCTCATCAATTTTGATGCATTCTGTTCTGTTTTGCATGAAGCCTGTAGCACATATATGAACAATTTTTAAGGTGTCCTTTGGCATTTGGATTTTATGTTTATTAAATAACTTCCAATCACTTCTTTCTTTTTAGCTAATTTCAAACAATTCAAACCACTTTCTAACTTTAAAAAGTAATCTATTTCAGTTTAACAAGGAGGAACACTGGATGTTAAGTGCTCAAACATTGTGGCCACCAATCTTGCTTTGAAGCTTTGCATTTATAGTCCAGATTAAGTGGACCCATTAAGTTGTATTCAGTGATGTGTTTGGGGAGAACACTAGTGGCTCTGTGCAGGGTTGCAAACACAAAAGTGCAGGGAAGATACGTGCTGCAGACTTTACATATTTTATGCCTAACTCATTCAACCGAATTGCCAATTAGCCATTCAACACAAAAAAGTCAGTTGGCTTGCAGCTTACTACAAAATACTAACAGGCTAGAAATAGGTATCATTATTCTCTGTGGGCCAAAGAACACAAACTGACGCTAGGCAGTGTCAGTCAGTGGTTACTAAAGCAAATAAAGCACCGTCTTGTATAAAAAAGGCTACTTGCTTGAGGAATAAAAAACATATTCCTCCCACTTTTTAGATCTCGTGGTAAGGCCTCACCTTAAGTATGCAGAGCAGTTTTGGGCTCCAGAGATTAATGGGCTGCACAGGGCAGAGAGACATGCAACTAAGCTTCTTAAAGGGATGAAACAATGAAACTATGTGGGAAAACTGTCAAGGTTAGGGTTTTTTTCTCCAAAGAAAAAGCATGATTATTCTTTACATACACTTTAGAGGACATTATAGAAAGACAGTGGGGCATCCTTTTTTGCATAGAAAAGAGCTAGAGAACACCCCTTTACATTTGGAGCTGAACTTTCAACTGAAGCAACGAAAATGGTTCTTCACACTGAGGGCAGTCAGGTTGTGATGACAAATTCTATGAATACTTTTTACATTTCTTAAAAAGCAGGAAACTTCACACAAAATAGGTGCCTAATCTGAAAACTACAAGGAACGGTGGCAACCAAATTATTTGTCAGTATGTGCTGGGTAAGAATGTAAATTCCAAAAAAAAAACCCAGCTCACACCTTGAACTCAGGCATTGTACAAAGTTAAAAGGAGAAAAATGTATGTATGTATAACTTTATTTATAAAGCGCTACTTATGTACACAGCGCTGTACAGTAGAATACATTAATATAAACAGGGGTATTAAAATAGATAAATACAAAGTATTACAATAAGCACAAATAAATACAAGATACATTTGCAATAAGTTAAGAGTCAAAGACACAAGAGGATGGAGGTCCCTGCCCTGTAGAGCTTACAATCTATATGGGAGGGGAACTTACAGACACAAATAGGCAAATATAAGTGCTGTAGGTCACAGTGGGTGACATTACAATATAAGTGCTAGTTCCCTGGTCAGGTGCTGGGCGAGTGCTCCAAAAGGTAGTCTTTTAATTTGATTTTAAAAAGACTGAGGGAGGATTCTCTCCGGAGGAAATCAGGGAGGGCATTTCAAATATAAGGGGCAGCAAGGCAGAAAGGTTTAAGGCGGGAAACAGCAGTTGTAGTGGGGGGCGCAACCAAACGATTGTTCTGCCAAAAACGAAGGAGTCGGCCAGGAACGTACGGAGACACAAGAGAAGAGATGTAGTGAGGAGCAGACGAATGGAGGGCTTTGAAGGTTAAGAGATGGAGTTTGTAAAATATTCTTTGTTTAATTGGAAGCCACGATAAGGACTTTAGCAGGGGAAGGGCCTGAACTCTCCTGGATGAGAGGAGGAGAATTCTGGCAGCAGTATTTAATATAGACTGTAGGGGGGAAAGATGGGAGTTAGGGAGGCCGATTAGTAGCAGGTTACTGTAGTCCAGTCGGGATAAGATGAGAGCATGCATGAGCAGCCTAGCTGTTGCAGTAGAGAGAAAGGGACGGATTTTGGCAATATTGCGCAGGAAAAAGTGACAGGTTTTGACAGTGGTGTTAATATGGTCAGTGGTGTTAATATGGTTAGTATGCCCATATACAGCTGTATTGAAACTGATGGGTAAAAGCCCACCTTACACCACCCTTAATTACCAAACAATGAGACATAATGCCTTAAATAGTTTGAAAACATACTCGCAAAAAATGACACATCTAAATAAGGAAAAGGGGTTACAGTGATACACATTTTATAACAGGGGATGGGACAAAACAGTGTCTTGAAATAACGTAATGTCCCCTTAAGACCCTATTGGGGATCCAAAGTCCAAAGTTCCGAAACATCACTTGCCATAAACACACATTGGTGGTAAAGTGTCTGTTGTGACTCTACAAGACTGTAAAAAGTGATGGAAAGGAATGTTTATACAAATACTTTGCACAGTTCCCATCTATCTCACTACATTGCATAGGCATTCATCAGTTGCTCCGAATGACTCCCAAGTATTTGGTTCTATCCTACACAGTGCCCATCCCGTGTCTGCGCAGTAACTGCACTAGTACATTGGTGCCAATACACATTTAATTGTGCTGTGTGGGACATTCTCAAGGCTCACAGTGATTGTTCCACTCTTTCAGCATCAGAATGGTCACCTTTCTGCATTATACAGCCTCCAAAGTGGTACACCCCGCAGGGTGACTAACAACATTTCTCCGGTCTCCCCAAATGCTGCTGTAATCACAGAGCTGTCAACACCCCAATTTCTTTGTGAGTTACCAAATTTTGGTGGCTCTCTCCCATCTCCCAGCAGCATTCTCCTGATTTCTCCAAATTCTCCCAAAGTCCTGCGGTGGTTTACGGGTAGTATTTTTCAACTTGTGGAACGTTACATGATGTATGTGCCATCAATTCCAGGTATCGAGAAAAAATTTTGGATGACAGGATGGCATGCACCACATTACCCCCTGACACTAATGCTCATACGCTGACAGCTCTGTAACCATATTTAATTATGGAAACTGTGTTAAATAGATAGGCTGTGCAAAATAAAAAACATTTTCAATATAGTTAATTAGCCAAATATGTAATCTATAAAGGCTGGAGTGAGTGGATGTCTAACATAATAGCCAGAACATTACTTTCTCCTTCCAGCTCTCTAACCTGTTACCAGTCAGTAACCAATTAGTGACTTGAGGGGGGGCATATGGGAAATAACTACTCAGTAAGTTTGCTTTTGAATCTGACCTGCATTCTCACAAACTAAAGCTGGCCATACACGCACTGAGAATATCATACGAAACCTTGTTTCGTAAGATATTCGGTGTGTGTATGGCAAGTCGGTGAGGCGACCGATATCGCAGAAGACTGCGTATATAGGTTGACTTGCTGATCGGGGGGGGGGGGGGGGGTTAAAAGATTTTGATTGGGCGCCATTGAAGACGCCTGAGCAAAATCTACGTTCAGGGCTGAATCAGCAGAAGGAGGTAGAAATCCTATTGTTTCTAGCTCCATATTTGACAATTCAACCCTGAACGTCTGTGGAGGGTAGGAACGATCTTTCGTGCAACTGATGGTCGCACGGAAGATTGAAAATCGACATGTGTGCGGCCACCTTAACTGAACAGTTATGTCCCATGCTTTGGGTCTCTCCATCGATATGAACCCTGCTCGTGCATGCACAGTTGGTGGGAGCAGGAAATCTGCTTAAACTGCGCATGCGTAAGCAGGGTCCTGTTGGCGGTGAGACCCTGTCAGTCTGCTGGCTTGGGTTACAATGTTTCAACAGTCAGAGCCACCAGGGGAGAGAATAGAAAAGGACAGGCAAGCACTGCTTCTAATAGCAGTTATATATACAAATAACTCAAAAACCATTACAAACTTGTAATAAATGTATATTGCAAAGCTGCTTAGAATTTTGGTTTCTTTTATTAGGTAAAAAATTATATTTTGCGTTGCCTTGTCCTTTAAAGGACTTCAAAATGTATTCAAATTACATATAATATGTACCTGGAAATGTGAATGCAATGGTGGAAATGATTAGAGGTGAGCCTGGAAATCATTTTAGTTATATATTAACTTGGTTGGTGCCAGAACACTTGTTAGTGAGCATGATGGAATCCCCCAAATATTTATGAAACCTGGAATGCTTGTTCGCTGTTTCCTTCCAGAACAGATGTTAGCTGGTTAGGAGCCTGGAGTTATTATTGCTAGTGCACCTGTAATTCTTATTTGTAGTGAGGTGTCAGAGCCTGGAAAGCTGACTATAGGGCCTGGAATGCTCGTTTAGATGCCTGGAATGTCTCCATGCAGGAAAATTGCGCTGCCCAGAATTTCCCCTAGGGGAGCTGTTAATTCATCTCTCCCGGAACCTTTCCAGTTATTCCACAGCTCCGGGAAACCTGTGTGGATGCACCTGCTGATGTACTTGCTGTTTCTGTAGGTTGCAGTGGGGCTTTCTCTAGCGTGAGGACTCACGAGTGGGCTACTAAAGGATTACATTACATTACAGTCTTCCTCATGACACACTGTGTTCTGCTTGGAAATGACATATTTCGTAACAACCTAAAATGCCCCCAAAACGTGCCTTAAATGTAAAGTTATGGAATTCAATGTGTGCGCTTTAATTGGCATCTCAAGAAAACCACTTGGGGTTTTTGGAATCGACGAACTACAACTTGCAGATACTCCGGCAACAGCTCATGTGAGGAAGCAGGAGGTGGAAAGGGCCGCCTGATGCCCGAACGAGTAAGACACGTGATAGCAGGGGATTCGTTGTGGGCATCACGATGCTTTATGCGCTTGCAGGCATGACATGAACAGGCCAGACGGCACGCAATCCCACAGCAATAGCTGCCCGGCGCACTGAGCACGGGAGCGCGCAGCCCATAGCGGGAGCGCGCAGAGCTTTGTGCAAATAGGAGGAGTAAAGCGGCGGCAGGAGCTTGTGGCCAGTGGGAGGGAAGGGAAGGAGATAAGGAAGCTGGGCAGACAGTAACTTGGAACGCTGAACCTGATCGAACTGGAATTCCTCTTACATACTTTACATTGCGAAGGCCCGTCGCACCCCTTTTACTGCGACATTGAGTATGTTTTGTAGATCCTGAAAGAATACAGTGCAAATTTGCTTTAGATAAATGATTCGGTATTTTTTAAAGAAGAGACGAGAAAGGAAGATAACTGGAAGCTCAGGCGATCACGTTCACCCGGGAGATTCTAACAGGAGGAGTTATTATGGGATAATTTTTTTTTTTTTTAATGCGTCAAGTGTTTAGAGGATTATTTCATTGCCGTCGGTGCTTATTTTTCTTTGTGCGTCTTCCTTCACCTTTGGACTTTGGCGCTGTCAATAACACGAAGCGGGTGTGAGGGCCGATCAACATGTCGGGGAGTCGGGAAGAGGAGCGCCGCAAACTGGCAGACATCATTAACCACTGGAACGCCAACCGGCTCGACCTGTTCGAGATCAGCCAGCCCACCGAGGTGAGTGCCCCTCCCCAGGGAGCCTCTGGGGACAAAGCCCAGCCATGCGCATATACAATGGGGCCGCCGGGATTTCAGTGCATTTCCCATTTCTATTCCCAGGCGGCACGAATTTGTGTCCTGGTGGGAAAGTCCACGGTGTCTGTATGGGGTAGCGCTCTCACATTTGGTACATGCCCAGTGTCACTTATTCCAGTCTGCACGTTGCGCTAAAGACAAGACCGTAGGTTCTGCTCATTCTGTAAGATTTACCAGTTTGTGGAAGTCTATTCCATAGGCAATTTGCTTCTGGGCCGGTGGCTGTGTTGATAAACAGTGTAAATTATGCCACAATGCACCACATAAATAACTTGCCATATGGGCACGAACGTTCCAGTATCCTTGTGTCCCATATTTTTATTAACTGTGGCAAACAGTCAGTGGCAGGAAGCTGCATTCCTGTCACAAGAACAATGAAAACCGCCCGTGGAGTTGCTTTGCTTTGAAAAACCTGCTTCATTTCCTGAGACACGAATAAAAGGGATTGGCCCTGTGCATTTGGAATAGTTGGCAACTGTACAATACAAGTTACACAGACTAAAGCTGTAGCCTGTTAGGAGCTAGGGAGTTAGTAGAGCTAAGAAAATATAGTTATCCTGTTGGGAGTTATATACCGTGTGTCATTATGTGTATATATGTCTGTACATACACACCTGCTGTTTATACAGTGTGTGTGTACATATAGTCACAGCAAGGACTTTCCAAGATACGAGACTGCAAACCATATGTATGTGTATCTTTATTTAGTGATACTTTGTATGTAATTCTGTACAGGGGTCAAACATAGGAATACGTACACATGGTAAGCACAGCAACAGAGGTCAGGTGTAATATTTAGGGCAATGACACACAGAGCTGCTACTTCTTGTGGCTACAAATAGACGATACAGATAATTGTCTTTGTAGCCTTGACAAGTAGCTAGCTACAAGTTCCTCTGTGTGTCATTGCCCTTGGAGTGAAGACACACAGAGCTACTTGGTAGCAACTACTTGTCACACTACGAAACACCAGGAAATCCCCTGCCATACTGAGAATTGCTTTTGCTAAAATGCACGTAGAGATTTTCTAGCCTGGCCGATCGATATCTGGCCAATTTCAGGCCAGATATCGGTGGGCCAGGCCGCTCGTTTCTGCCCATACACGGGCCGATTAGCTGCCGAATCGGTCCAAGGGACCGATATCGGCAGCTTCTATCGGCCCGTGTATGGGGGCCTTTAGGGCAGTGGCAGACGGGGAAATTAGTCGCCCCGCAACAAATCTTCGTTGTCGCGGACGGCAAATTTCCCCGCAATGCCATCCCATCGGCAAGAATGTAAATCACCGTTGGGATGGCATATGCGTTGCTATTATTTCCCGAAGTTGCTATTGAGAGGAAACTTTGGGCGACTTAGGGAAATCATAGCGTCACGTAAGCTATCCCACTGGCAATTTACATTCTAGCCGGTGGGATGCATTGCGGGGAGATTACTCGCCCACAGCAATGAAGATTGGTTGCGGGGCGACTAATCTCCCCCTCTGCTGCTGCCCTTAGAGAAGTCACCTGCAATAAAGCTACACTATTGTGGGCGACTAATCTTCCCGACATGCCATCCCACCGCAAAGAATGTAAATCACCGGTGGGATGGCATACCCGTCGCTCGGTTTCACAAAGTCTTCCAAACTTTCCTTGGGAGGCAGCTTCGGGCGACTTCGGGAAACGATGCGAAGCAATGCGTGTGCCATCCCACCGGTGATTTACATTCTTGCCGGTGCGATGGCATGTCGGGATATTTGTCGCCCGCAATAGCGAAGATTTATCGAGGGCAACTGATATTCCGGTGTGCCACTGCCCTAAGGGACACGAGAAAGGAGGCCTCTGTGTAGTAAAAAAGGAATCTTTGGATGTATGTTTTGCCTGCGGTAGCCCAGATTTAACTGTGGGTGAAAAATCTACCTGTGTGCCATCGCCCTAAAAGTTGTAGTAACACAGTGTTACAGGATGCTTGTCGTTTTTTATGGATGAAGTACCTCCTACAAGAAAAAGAGTGATATTTGTTTCATTTATTTATATATCAGTGGCCTGTTATGCAGCACTTTTAGGGTGAAGACACATGGAGCTACTTAGTAGCAGCTACTTGTCACAGCTACTAAACATCAGAAAATACCCTGTCACAGACAATACTGAGAAATGCCTCTACTAAAACACATGTAGAGACAATTATCAGTAAATTATCAGCGTTGTCTATTTTTGTAGCTGCTACTTGTAGCTCTGTGTTTTTTTACCCATACAGAGGTTGTTCTCATATCAATCCATACCCCAGTGGAGTTACTAAGGGCAGAACTACACAGAAGTATTTGTGGGTCAGACTTTCTCACCTACAGGATCTGGTCATGGGTCTACATCAGACAGCCAGCATATTTCAGTGAGAATAAAAGGACTATCAAATTTTAGCACCCAGCATGCAGGGTTCCCTTTCAAAAGTTGTGTCATGTGAGACTTTTTTGTGTAATTTACAGATGAGATTATTTAATTTTTTTTGGTGGACATGATCTGTCAATCTTACAGTAGTCTTCTGTGTAAGGGCTGAACTACATGAAAATTTTGTTTAATATCTTTGTGTTGACAGATCACATCCTAAAAGTCAGATTTAGTGCCCTGTAGTGCTGGGATCCTTACAAGTGGTAAGGGCACACAAAACGTATCCAACACTTCTCTGTGCTAGTGGATTTTAATTAGGCAGAGAAAAGTGGATCTGTTCTTAAAGGAGAAGGAAAGTCAGTCACTTGGGGGTGCCAAAATGTTAGGCACCCCCAAGTGACTTCAATAGCCTACCTTTTACCCCGGGCTAGTGCCCCTGTTCAGAGAGAACAGCACCAGCCCGGGGTAGCTGCCAGCGCTTCCTCCTTCCTTGTTCGCTGCGCGTGCATGCGCAGTAGAGTGAAAAGCCGAACTTTAACAGTGAAGTCGACTTTTTACTCTACTGCGCATGCGCCTGTCCCGGACATTCAGCAGCAGTGCGAGTAGGAAGGAGGAAGCGCTCACTACAGGTACCCCGGGCTGGTGCTGTTTTCTCCTAACGGGCACCAGCCCGGGGTACAAGGTAAGCGATTAAAGTCACTTGGGGGTGCCTAACATTTTGGCACCCCCAAGTGACTTTGCCTTTCCTTGTCCTTTAATATTGGCTTCCTTTATCTGCACTGAAAAGTACATCTTCCTCCCACGTGTGGCTACACAAAGCAGAGATCAGCCTGAAAAACGGGAAAGCAGGCATTTTCAGTCTGATCTCTGCTTCACTCCATGTAGCCGCATGCATGTAGAAGCTATATGTTTCAGTGCAGATATAGAAAGCCTTTGATTAGAGCAGGTCCACTTCTCTCAGCCTGATTTATATCCACAGGTGGAGAGAAGCACTGGATACACTTCATGTGCGCTTGCCCTATGGTTTGATTCCAGCCAAGGCACTATCTGCAGGAAGTTTGTATGTTCTCCCCTTGTCTGTGTACCTTTCTTCCCTCAAGGCTGGATTTTTGTCTGGTACCACCCTAGGCACTGGACCATTCTTGCTTACTTGTTCTGTGTTTTGACAAGCTATACTAGGGAGACTTTTTTGCCTTATTCTAATACATTTACTGTTTGATTTACATAAATAAAAAGACAAAACCATGCCGCTTTAATAATTTTTATTACAGTGGGAAGGATCATCAGATTTTGCATCATTTCTCAAAATCTCATGCAGATACGTAAAGTTTTGTGAGACATATCTGGTTATCTGGCTTTTCCACAGTTTCATTTGGAGGGCTGTCAGTGCACTGCATAACTTTTGCTTCCTACATCCTCAACTTCAGAGGATCTGATGCTGTAATCGAAGGAGAAAGGGAGCAAGCATGGGCCAGTGGGGCCCATCGGGTTTTTCTCAGTGTCCTGCTTGCCCAGTCCGACCCTGCCTCCCAGCCCTGCAGCTCAACTGTAACAACCACTTTACCACTGTGGTAAAGATATTGGAAGTTAACCTGGAGTTCTGAGAAGTTACTAAGGACTAATGTAACTAAACTCAAATACCTTAATAAATTACATTGAGGTGCATTACCAGCTGTATGTGCATGTGTGTGCACACAAATATACTACTGTTTTTTTTATACACACACACATATATATTTAAAGAAAAAGTGGACTTTCAGGGGCTTTACATACAACATAGTTTAGGCACACTCATTTTAATATTGCATCATTTTGTCAGTGGCATCATTTTGTCAGTGAGAAGTTTTGGATAGTCTCTAGAAACTTATTAAAGTATTGTGACCATTTTGCAGGTCCCTGACACATAGACCAAATTTTCAATGATCAGCCTCTATTGCCACAGTTGATCTGGCTAACAGTAAGCCAGGTTGGCTGACGTGTTCTCTATAACTAAGTATAGTATTTTTAAAATATTTTTAAGCTAAGATGTTCTTGTTTTTGGTTAAAAGCTGAGATAATGTGCTGTTTCCATGTATAGTTTTTCTTGATCTTACCCACCCATTGCACTGTACATCCAAACACACTAAACATTGTTACTAAAAAGCTGAACTAATATAGTTTACTTTTTTGTAACACCTGCTTGCCCTTCCCTTTAACTTTCCATACTCACCCTACCCCTGGGTTAATGTCCTATTTTCTCGCACGCACTGCTGTAGCAAAGTTTGCAAAGGTCAAAGCCTATGCTTAATTTACTGTTTTGATCTTTGCAGACCTTTCAGGGACAATAAGTGTAGACTGGCCTTTCCCACCAGTGGTTGCTTTCCATTCTTTCAAAAGGGAAATATTTGACCTATAACCTTTTCATTTAAATCGGTTAAGTATAAATGAGAGTTCTTTATGGTTGCTAGAGACAGAGACAGTGGCAACCAGAAAAACATCTGCTTCTAAAGATAAGACTTTATATTTTTACTTTTTTTTAATTGTATTTATATTTAGACCCAGTTCTGTTTATTTTATTTTGTGATATCCTGACCACCATGTAACTGTAGTCTTTGGTCTAGCAGAAAAAAATATAAAACAAAAAATATAAAAAAAAAATAAAACAATATAAAACAATTCTTCTTGAATACAATAACCTTATATTCCCTTTTCAGCATTTGCTGTATGATTCCCTTGCAGTGGAATCATACAGCAAATGCTGTGTCACCCTCTTCCCCTAGGTAGCATGGTACCCTGTAGGTTGTTGATTCTCTTTGCCAGTGGCCGAGAGAAACTAAAACCTTGGATACCACTTTGTACTTCTTACAGGTCTGTTAATCACAGAATGTGCAAGGCATTCTGGGAAGTTGAGTTTTAACTGGAGAGGAGCTTACAACTGCATTATTGTTTCAGTATTGTATGTCAGAGATAGTTCAGACATTTGTAATTAATGTATATTGGAAAAATGCTTTGCATTAAAAAAAATGTTTTATGCTTTAACCTGTGTTTGTTCAATTATTATAGCACCCCTGTTTGTTAGCTGATATTGTAAAGTACAGTGTAACTTGCTGGCACTATATAAAATAATAATGAGTATTATATAAAAAATTTTATTTGGGTTTTCAAAATCTATAAGCACTGCTTTGTTTTTAGTTTTGTTAGAAGCTCATACTTCATGTCCTCTCAGTTCGGTTCTCAAATATCTTATTTATCATACTCCCACCCAGTTGCATGTGTTTAATATTTACATTTGTACCTGCCTATTGAAACATTGATGTAAATCACTGGGCTGCATGGGCAGTGTGGCTAATGGCATGTTTTGGTGTTTTAACTGATGCCTTTCTTATAAAGAGCAATGCTGGTAAAAAAACCATACATGGGCTGAGATAGGCTGCAGTTTATTGGGGCCTTGTAACAGCCTGCCCAAACCATATCTGGTCTAAAATTGACCAGATATCTATGGGGCAAGTTTTAAAATCTTGTTGGTGCATTTCATAGGACCTTGACCAGCAGGTCTGCATAGGCCCATATAAGGATCTGATCAGAAATGTCTCTGTAATGTAAAGCTGCCCATGCACAGATCTACTTGTTTAGTGAGGTCCCCAAACAAGTTAATTTTTTTTCTTCAGTATGTCCTCCTAATGTGGCAAAATTGGGCTTATTTGATCGTTTGACCCTAGGGCCAACGACTGGATTACAAAAATGGAACTGTGTGATATTGGAGTGAGGACCACATCACTGATCTGATGCGGTCCTTGATCTGACTGGAAAATCAAAACTTGCCTAATCAACATCTAGCCAATTTTTGGGCAAATAAGCTGGTGAATCAATCAAAATTTCCCAAATCAGCATCTTGAATATGCCTGTGTATAGTCACCCTAATGCTTCACTGGAAAAGCAACAGTACATATGAAAGAAAATAACTTATTCCCTCTCAATTTATTAGGATCTGGAGTTTCATGGAGTCATGCGCTTTTACTTTCAAGATAAAGCTGCTGGAAATTTTGCCACAAAATGTATTAGAGTTTCCAGCACTGCCACAACACAAGATGTCATTGAAACTCTGGCAGAGAAATTTCGTCCAGATATGAGAATGCTGTCTTCCCCTAGATACTCTTTGTATGAAGTTCATGTCAGTGGAGGTATGTAACTTTTTAAAAACTATTTTGCAATGAATTTAATATGTGATGTTAGCTGTTATCAAGTGTCAGATATAAGGTTTTGACAAGGTTTAATCTGGTCTTAACCCTTAAAAAGTATTATGCTGCAAATTATGTTGCCTGTGTATGTATGAACTGAACTAGCAAGCTTGCATGTATTTGTTACTTGTTTAAGGAACTGTTGTAAAAAAGAAACTGGTAAAATGGATAGACTGCTCAAAATAAAAAAATATTTGTAATATAGTTCGTTCGGCAAAAATGTTATCTATAACTTCTTAATTAGTTAGTGACTTTAGAGGGGCAGATGGGACATAACTGTTCAGTTAGCCTGTGGGCAAGCAGGTCAGATTCAAATGCAATCTAATTGAACAGTTATGTCCCACATTGCCCCCCTCAAGTAACTAAGTAAAAGTGGAGCGAAGCATTACCGGTGGTGTTGCCCAGAGCAACCACTCAGCAATTAGATTTCAACAGTTACAAAACCAAAGCAAAGCATCTGATTGGCTGCTATGAGCAACATCACTGGTCTGCCTATCATACTGAACTTGCTTTAAAAGTTGACCAGGCATTTATGTGCAGTTCCCTGATACATAGCAGAATGAGTGTCCCCTGCGGCACGTTAATACCAGGAACTCAGGACAGTCGCTTACAGAACTTCTACTAGCACTGCACTGTGTTAACATACTTTCCTAAAAAAGCATAGGTGTGAAACAAGTGTGTAATTGATTTTGGTGAATTTATTGCATTTTTGTTTCATTACTGTTAATTCCTCAAACAAAGACAAGCACTGCACAGCAAAACTAGCAGAATTTTTACCATTGATCTCACTGTTCCATAATTTCAAAATTTCTTTTGTTTCTTTAATAGGTTTTATTGTTTGTTTTTTTAAATTCTGCATTGTTATTTTTTTTGGCAAAGTTTTGTTATACTATAAATAACTGAAATTAAACTATTCGGGAGAACCTTGGAGTTCTTATTTATCGTTTTACTATATAACACATCCAGAGATGATGGTACAGGTATGGGATCCATTATCCAGAAACCCATTATCCAGAAAGTTCCGAATTATGGGAAGGCCATCTCCCATAGACTCAATTATAAGCAAATAATTCTAATTTTTAAAAATGATTTTCTTTTTCTACCTACAACAGACTGATCAAAGCTAGATGTTAATGAGGAAAATCCCACTTGTCACTATTACATGTAGACCCAGTAAATTTGGGCCCATATATGTGTAATGCCCCATGACTGTTCCATATACTGGACTATTACTAAAACGGGCAATTGAATACCCTTCTGTTGCGCTAAGAGCTGTTAATGGGCTCATGAAGGACCTTGTGCCAAGAGTGTAATATCTGTGCTTGCCACTATTTAGCCCAGCACGTTGATTCTGCTTGCTTGGCACACAAAGGGTTAAAACACGAGTCTTGACCTCTAGCAAGCTCATGGATTTAATGTGTCTCTTGTTTTAAAGTAACAGAGATATCATAAATTAAGATTACCACCTCAACCATCTAAAACCAGACTACTGACAGCAAAAAGGACAGCAAAATCTTAAAACTCTTCCTGTTAAAGTCAAGCTGCAAGAAGGGGTATTTGCAAGTGATATAGGATCACAGGATGTTCAGTGGATACTGTCCCAGGTAGTTGGAGCACTATGGCTGAAAGCAGTGAAAATGCCTTAACAAATAATTCACGTATCACCACGTTTTAGTTGTGATTCCAATTTGCTCTTTATTTTGTACAGTAACGCCCACATTCAGTACATTTTATTGAAGTCGTGTTTAAGTGCTGACTGTGTGACTTCATGCTGCAACTCTGGTCTGACTGGTTAGGCCAGATGAGACACTTGACTTTCACATCTGACTTCTACAAATATGTAATTTTACAGATCAAAGTGCTTGCGTGATTTACATTATAGGCAAACTGTATGGCTGAAATTAGCCACTGTGTGAAATGTACAGAAATACCCCTTGACTTGAATGTGGGGTTCAGCAAGTAGCCGCCTTCAAGCTGTGATCTCTGTCACACTAATGTAGTTTATACCTGGAGACCATGGGCTACATTTAGTAATTTACTATAGTCAAGGGGAATGGATGAATCCCAGGGCTTTGATGGAACCACTGCTGCTATCATGATTTTTATGGTGTACTAAATTACACTGTTTACGCAGCAAATAATTTAAAATGTTATTCTTGAACCAGCAAATGTATTTTTTAAGTTGTAATATTGGTTTATAGGCAGCCATCTTTTAAAGCAATGCATGTGAGAGGGAGCTGCTATTTTGCTACCTTCCCATTGTTCTGCTGATTGGCTGCTGGAGAGGGCTGATATCACTCCAACTTACAGCGCAGAAGTAAAGTGTGACTGACGTTTATTAGACGACAAGTCACATGGCTGTGGCATCTTAGGAAAAGAAAAATATAGCTAGCCCCATGTGAAATATCAAAATTTAATATAAAAAAAATCTGTGTTTTTGAAAAACAATGTGTGATTCTGCTGGAGAAAAGCTATTTGCATCTGATTTTACACATGAGCAGCTACAATGCAATGCAGTGTGATCTGTAGTTTATGAATTGATTGTGCAAGCAGGTATGGGCATGCCTGTCATGTCTTAGGACTTAGTGTTTAAGGGCTGTGTTGGCCGCGACAAATCTCCCCGAAATGCCATCCCACCGGCTAGAATGTAAATCGCCAGTGGGATGGCATACGCTCGCGGAAGAGGAAACCAGCGATTTCGGGAAATCGTGGCACCGTGTATGCCATCCCACCGCCGATTTACATTCTAGCCGGTGGGATTTCGGGGAGATTAGTTTGTTAGTTTGTCGCGGACGACTAATCTCCCTGTCTGTCACAGCCCTAAATTCTAAATGAAAGTCTTCTTCTATTCTCAGTTTAGAGCCTATAATTAAGGGCTCTTCCCGAAACGTGCCAGGATGTTTGCTTCAAAGTAGCCACACATGTTTAAATATTTTTGTTAGAAGAAGGAGTGCAGCTTTTTCACTTTTAAGCTTATTTTTTTTACCCTAGAAATGCACTTAATGTCAAGCAGAACAAACTATTTGGTTCTAAAGCTGTATTGCAGTCTTGTGCATAGCAATGGCAGTAAGTTATATGCCTCAGCAAGCAAGCTGTTGTGTAATATAGGACCTAACCCACTGCCAGCCTCTGTGCCAAGCCACCTTCAATCAAATACTGATGGAACCTGTAATAATCGAGCAAAGTCAATGAACTGAGAGGGGATGATTGTGAAGACAGCAATGTTACATAGTCACTTGTTTGTAAGGTTTGAGTCGTAAAATAATTTTGTTATTTTTTGAAATCCTGACAATTTGTGTATCACAGCAAAATAATACCATTTTTAAAAGTTGTAATACCATTTGTTTTAACTTTTTTTTTTCATTTTTATTTCCCCTTTCCAAATGTGTTGATTGCTTCTTTAAAGAAGAAAGAAAACTTGACTTTGAAGAGAAGCCTCTTGTGGTTCAACTTAATTGGAATAAGGACGATCGGGAAGGAAGATTTGTTCTAAAGAATGAAAATGACATCTTTCCAGCTAAAGTAAGTGTTTTGCCATATACATTCTACTGACGATTAACTAGTTTACTTTTTTGGCAAGACTTTCAGAAGGTAAAAGATTTTTAGTATCCTTTGTGGGCCACATCATCATAAAGTTGGACAGCTCTAACTCTCATCCTTCATTGCAAGGAGAAGTCAAATGCTAAAATATATTTGTTTGACATAGAGTAATTAGATTTTTAGGAAGTGGAGTGATAAAGTTGCACCTTTAATTGGTGATATTTCCTTGGGGTTGCTTAAACAGTATCTCCTTCTTTGGCTTCAACGTCTACAAATAACTACAAATATGCTGTGTGTTGTATTAGCGGTAAATGTTGATACAGTGCCATAGTTGTTGTAAAATTAAAGATGTGGTTTTAAAAAAAGTTGTAGGTTGATTATTTTTTACTTTAATTGTATACCTCAAGGTTTCATAGAAACCAGTGGTATATCCATTGTGCATCTAAAATAGTAACTTATCAGCTGATGGAGCCTTTGCCTTTCATAAGTGTCCAGCTGATCTAACAACAAAGCACTGCTAGGTTTTCCATACAAGCCTTTAAGCCTTTACATGCTGTAGATAGTAAAGTTTACAGTGCTGACTCTAAAGTTACAGAGTGCCAACACCATTGATTTTATGTTTCTGGGTTAAAGGTTAAGCATTGTGGGATTTGCTGAAGTCCTGGCAATTTATGATCCTGCTTGTAATACATATTGGCACAACACAAAGGGTTAACAGCATATATAAAATGTTCATGCTAATTAGTTTGTTTTTCATCCACTGAACCATTCTTTCTGGCTACTTTGAAAAGTAACCTGTAACCTGAGTACCGCTAATTTTTAGATTCAGCCACATTCAAAAGATTTGGAGTCATACCGAAGTATGAACCCTAATTTTGAATATTTAAATTTAAGCAAAAAAAAAAGACTGCATAATCTGTGTAGAAAATATTTGACACCTTCTGAATTTATGCAAACAAAAGAAATAATGGTGAGTGCAATGGTGTAGATTATAAAAATGCTTAAAAATGTATTCATTAAAATTCTACTTCACAAGGGTGATTTTTAAAAATGCATATCAGGCAAATAGCCTTTTTTCCAATGTGCAAGAAACAGGCTGCTGCATCAAGTTACATAACACGTGGACATTAATTGTGCACCTTGAGTCCTGCTAATGTAGCCAATATGAAAGACTTGCGCACCAGTCTTTTTAGCTTCTGCAGTCCTTTAGGTCTTTTAGCTAGAGGAGTCAAAGTTTTCGCTGATGTTATTAATAAACGCTAGGAGCCAATTAACATGCATGTATGTTTTTGGAGTGTCAGAGGAAATGTCTGAATCCACTGTTTCCTGTGAATAGTGCATTCCTACTAGCAACATGTCGTTCAGTGGCACAAACCACTGATAGGGAAGGGGTTATACAACTTCATTCTGTGAACTAATCTAATAGTCTGATAGTGACCGGCTTATCTGCTGCTGAAAGCATAAAGGTCCCCATACACGTGAAGATTCACTCGCTTGGCGAGGTCACCAAACGAGCAGATCTTCACCCAATATCCCCACCTACGGGTGGGCGATATCGGGGAATGTGTAGGTTAATTCGATCGTTTGTCCCCAGGGCCAAACGATCGAATTATAATGAAGGGTACGAGCCGATGCAGTCCCCGATCCGACTAGATTTTTTAACCTGCCCGATTGATATCTGCCCGATTTCAGGCCAGATATCGGTCGGGCAGGCCCGCCGTTAGTGCCCCTACACGGGCCAATTAGCTGCCAAATCGGTCTAAGGGACCGATATCGGCAGCTAGAATCAGCCCGTGTATGGGGACCTCAACTGTAGAGTGTAATTTATTATGAAACTATAATTTAAATTATGCAAATATACAGTGGCTTGCAAAAGTTTTCGGCCCCCTTGAACTTTTCCACATTTTGTCACATTACAGCCACAAACATGAATCAATTTTATTGGAATTCCACGTGAAAGACCAATACCAAGTGGTGTACACGTGAGAAGTGGAACGAAAATCATACATGATTCCAAACATTTTTTACAAATAAATAACTGCAAAGTGGTGTGTGCGTAATTATTCAGCCCCCTGAGTCAATGCTTTGTAGAACAACCTTTTGCTGCAATTACAGCTGCCAGTCTTTTAGGGTATGTCTCTACCAGCTTTGCACATCTAGAGACTGAAATCCTTGCCCATTCTTCTTTGCAAAACAGCTCCAGCTCAGTCAGATTAGATGGACGGCGTTTGTGAACAGCAGGTTTCAGATCTTGCCACAGATTCTTGATTGGATTTAGATCTGGACTTTGACTGGGCCATTCTAACACATGGATATGTTTTGTTTTAAACCATTCCATTGTTGCCCTGGCTTTATGTTTAGGGTCGTTGTCCTGCTGGAATGTGAACCTCCGCCCCAGTCTCAAGTCTTTTGCAGACTCCAAGAGGTTTTCTTCCAAGATTGCCCTGTATTTGGCTCCATCCATCTTCCCATCAACTCTGACCAGCTTCCCTGTCCCTGCTGAAGAGAAGTACCCCCAGAGCATGATGCTGCCACCACCATATTTGACAGTGGGGATGGTGTATTCAGAGTGATGTGCAGTGTTAGTTTTCCGCCACACATAGCATTTTGCATTTTGACCAAAAAGTTCCATTTTGGTCTCATCTGACCAGAGCACCATCTTCCACATGTTTGCTGTGTCCCCCACATGGCTTGTGGCAAACTGCAAACGGGACTTCTTATGGATTTCTGTTAACAATGGCTTTCTTCTTGCCACTCTTCCATAAAGGCCAACTTTGTGCAGTGCACGACTAATAGTTGTCCTATGGACAGATTCCCCCACCTGAGCTGTAGATCTCTGCAGCTCCCCCAGAGTCACCATGGGCCTCTTGGCTACATTTCTGATCAGCGCTCTCCTTGTTCGGCCTGTGAGTTTAGGTGGACGGCCTTGTCTTGGTAGGTTTACAGTTGTGCCATACTCCCTCCATTTCTGAATGATCGCTTGAACAGTGCTCCGTGGGATGTTCAAGGCTTTGGAAATCTTTTTGTAGCCTAAGCCTGCTTTAAATTTCTCAATAACTTTATCCCTGACCTGTCTGGTGTGTTCTTTGGACTTCATGGTGTTGTTGCTCCCAATATTCTCTTAGACAACCTCTGAGGCTGTCACAGAGCAGCTGTATTTGTACTGACATTAGATTACACACAGGTGCACTCTATTTAGTCATTAGCACTCATCAGGCAATGTCTATGGGCAACTGACTGCACTCAGACCAAAGGTGGCTGAATAATTACGCACACCCCACTTTGCAGTTATTTATTTGTAAAAAATGTTTGGAATCATGTATGAGTTTCGTTCCACTTCTCACGTGTACACCACTTTGTATTGGTCTTTCACGTGGAATTCCAGTAAAATTGATTCATGTTTGTGGCTGTAATGTTACAAATGTAGAAAAGTTCAAATACTTTTGAACTCCGAATACTTTTGCAAGCCTCTGTATGTATAAATTAGGCCCAAATTATTTGAAGTTCGCTATCATGTCCACAATGAAAAATGTTTGCAGTCACTGATATGGAAACTAAGAACCAGGGGTACATCATACCAGAGCCAGGCCAACACAGAAGGGTGCCCAAGTCAAGGCCCTGTCGCCACTAGCCCCCTGTTTGGCAACTCTATCTTAGATGAAGAGGTACGTGTCTAGGGTTCTAGAAGATCTAATTGTTTTCCATCTTGGATCGCTCTAGATAGCTTTTATATTTTAGTGATTATACAAGTATGGGATCCGTTATCCAGAAACCTGCTATCCAGGAAGTTTCAAATTACAAAAAGAGCGTCTTCCATAGACTCCATTATAAGCAAGCAATTCTAATTTTTAAAAATATTTTCTTTTTTCTCTGTAATAATAAAACAGTACCTTGTACTACTTGTTCCCAACTATCTTGATACTTGTACTATTTGACCCCAAGATATAATTAAACCTTATTGGATGCAGAACACTTCTATTGGGTTTAAAATGTTTTTTTTTTTAAGTAGACGTAAAGGAAATGTAACACTAAATTTTTTTAAGTAAAAAAGCTATTCTACCCTGCACCAGTAACTGCCCTATCCTGCAAACCACTTAGTATTTTAAATGCTTTAATAGAAAATACCTGCTAAAACTTGGCTTCCTGTCAATTGAAGTACGGTGATACGGCAAAGGAAGGAGCTGCATCCACTATGCGACGATCGATTGATCGAGCCTAGCCTGACTCTTTCCTATACAGAAAGAAGGCTAGGCTCGCTCAAACGATCGTTGCATGGTCATTGCTGCTCCTTCCTTCGCCGTACTTCAATTGACAGGAAGCCAAGTTTTAGCAGGTATTTTCTATTAAAGCATTTAAAATACTACGTGGTTTGCAAGATAGGGCAGTTATTGGTGCAAGGTAGAATAGCTTTTTTACTTAAAAAATTTTAGTGTTACTTTTCCTTTAAGGTATGGAGATCTAAATTATGGAAAGACCCCTTATCTGTAAAAACCCCAGGTCCGGAGCATTCTAGATAATCGGTTCCATAGTGGAAAAGGAGTTTTTTTTTTTTATTTTTTTTATTTTTATTTTTTTAAAAACAATCGGATTCCACATGTGCAGATATAATGTCCATTGCAGGAGAATACCAAAGTAACATAGGATTTGACATATATAGTTAATATAGGGTATAGTGATATGCGTTGGTTGTCTTCTATCTGGTCGTCTTGGAGTTCTGGAGCGGTAGGGTAATTGGTCTCACGCTTGGGTGTGCCAGATTACCATGGGTATGTTGTGGAAAGAATCCGATTCATACTTAAATCAAACGGTCAAAAAGAGTATGGTATGAGGCTTCTAGTGAAACCAACATAAACTATATACATTTAAGTTCACTGGATACCTGTTTTCTGGGAAAAGGAGTTTTTAATAATGATGATGCAAAAGGGCAGTGCCCAGAATTCTGAGAAAGGAAGCACAGTAACCCATAAGGGGGATGAAGTTTTGGCAGAGCAGGGGGTTGAAGCCCCATGTTTTGGGTCTGCGACCTGTATATTGGAGATATACCCCTAACTCTTGAGAGATTCAGATTAATGATAAAAGGGAGCTGTGTTAGAACCTGTAAAATCTCTGAATGTGGTTGGGTTCAAAATTGAAACCTTGCAGTGAAGTTACTTGATACACTTGATTCAGTGCTACCTTTTTACAGGGTGCATTTATGCATATACTTACAAATTCACAAAGGAACACACTTAACCCTAATGTTGAGAATGTCAGTGTAAAGGGCTGTGCAGGAGAGATTTATCAGTCTTGTCATCTCATCTACATCAATTCATTCTTCATTACTCATATTATAATCATTGTCGCTGTGTGACTGTATTTTTATTGTGCTTATTGGAATGAATTAAGAAGAACTTGGACTAAGAAGGAGGGTATCTATTAATTTATTATCATGGTTTTATTGCTATATACTTCCCACATCTCAATGTGTGTTTCTTTTATTACAAACTCTTCATTTACCTTTAACTTGGAATAGATGCATTTTGCAGGGTATGTGGTAACTGTATCTCCACATTTTGTGCTACCCTAGTGCCAGTAAATGTGGTAGGGATCTAAGATTGTAAGCACCCCTGGGGCAGGTTAGGACTGATGTTTAAACCGGGGACAGCAAACCAAAAACATAATAATAAGAGAAAATGTAGTTATAGTATAAGTAAGTTTTGAATATGCATTATTTTAAAATGTTCATGTTTTAAACTTGTTTGTAACTGAAAGTATTTGTATATCCATTTCTGTTTACTGGTTCTGACCAGTGGTTCTGAAACAATGTACTGAAGTCAATTCTACTGTAGGTCAGTTGGCTATTGCTACATTGTTTTAGGAGTCCAAAGTAGCAATGCAGAGAATAAAAATGGCCGGATACTGCTAACTGTAGTAACTCCATTCATAAATAACTTTAAAATATGTAATTAATATACATTGGAAATTTGCTAAGAATTACATTTTCTTTTATGTTGCAAAAAACTGTTTGAGGGTGATGCGCTTTATATTATTAAATTGCCTTTTTAAATATGTTTTTAACTTTAACTGTATTTAACGGTGAATTGGAACAGGAGTGAATTAGGTAGGACTACATTGTATTATTGCTTTTGCGTGTATATATTCAGGAAGAGTCAAGCATAGTAAAGTAAGGCATGTGAATGTTACTATGCTTGAGAAAGCATAAATGGTTGACAGTTTCTATTTATTTAGATGTGTTCAGTTTGCTATGCTTGAATGGTTTTTTGCTAGGCACTAGAAGACATTGGTGTTAAATTTCAGTGAGCCAACCATTGCATTCACAGGGTGAACTAAACAGCAGGTGGTGTATACACATTCCAGGGTTACACAAATGAGTGTTTAGTTTGCAGAAAGTCCATAGATTTAGTAAGTGTTAAAAAAAAAAAAGTATCAAAGGACACTATAATTATGATTTATTGAATTTTCTCTTTGTCTATTGAAGGTATTAAAAGGTGTAAAATGAATTGGCTTGTTTTGTTATGTAATCTTTCTGTTCAAAATATACACCCATTTATTGAACAGTACTGTATAATGTGTTGCCACTTTATAAATACGTGTTAATAATTTTATTAAAGATAGATAAATATGAAAATGTGCCAGCATAGGCATTTCCCTGTATTCAGAGCATTTCAGTAGGAAAATGAAGTTTGCAGTGGCCCTTAAACTCTGTTTACACAGCTGCCAGACTGTAACGTGTATTTACTGTTGTGATCAGCTTCTCGTGATGTTGTATGGGTGTATAAAGAACCTGTAGAAAGCACTGTAAGCCATACAGATATCTATACTTTACAGCAGGGATCCCCAACCTTTCTTACTCGTGAGCCACAGTCAAATGTAAAAGGACTTGGAGAGCAACATAAGCATCATCAAAGTTCATGGAGGTGCCAAATAAGGGCTAAGATTGGCTATTAGGCAGTCTCTATGCACCCTATCAGCTTACAGGGGGCTTTATTTGATAGTAAATCTGGTTTTTATTCAACCAAAACTTGCCCCCAAGTCAGGAATTCAAAAATAACTACCTGGTTTGGGAGCACTGAGAGCAACATCCAAGGGGTTTGCTCACAAGCTACTGGTTGGGGAATCACTGCTTTACAGGATAGATAGAGGTAACAACGGTTTAGCATTAACACTGTATAGTGTTAGCATTTTGTTTGTTTGTTTGTTTTTTATCATAGATAATTACCTATGACTTGCGTGTTTTGACAAATTAACTTTCAATTATTTTTTTTTTTTAAATTGGATTTTTCTGAATATTGGCACTTAAACACAAGGTGAATTTGTTACTACTACTACTACTACTACTACTGGTATGGGACTTGTTATCCAGAATGCTCAGGACCTGGAGTTTTCTGGATAAGGGATTCTTCCAAAATTTGGATCTCCATACCTTAAATTTGCTAAACATTAAATAGGATTGCTTTGCCTCCAATAAGGATTAATAATATCTTAGTTGGGATCCTGTCAAGGTACTATTTTATTATTACAGGAAAAAAGAAAATCTTATTTAAAAGTTTTATTAAAAATTTAAATTATTTAGTTTAAATGGAGTGTATGAGAGATGGCATTCCTGTAATTTGGAGCTTTATGGATAACAGGTTTCCAGATCTTATATCTGCACTATCCTTGAAGCTATAACTTCCCTTGTAGTACAGGTATGGGATCCATTATCTGGAAACCCGTTATCCAGAAAGCTCCAAATTATGGAAAGCCTCTCTCATATAGACTCCATTTTAATCAAACTATTCAGACTTTTAATAATCTTTTAATAATAATAATGTAATTCTTTAATAATAAAACAGTACCTTGTATTTGATCCCAACTAAGATATAATTAGTCCTTATTGGAGGCAAAACAATTCTAGTGGGTTTAATTCATTTTTTAGTAGATTTAAAGTATGGAGATCCACATTACGGGCCCCTTATCAGGAATATCCTTCGCCCTGAGCATTATCGATAATGGGGCCTATACCTGTAGTAGGTTACAAGCACACGCGACTAATCTCCCTGTGTGTCATGGCCTTTAAGTTAAATAGGTTGATATTCTAGGTGCTCAGCAAAAACAATCCAAGGCCTGTGCAATTTATGAAGAAGCAAAGTGCTGGTTAGAAAGTACCTAACAACTTTGCACCCTCTATTCGTTTTAGCTTTTGTTCTGCAAATTTTGCAGAATTGATGCATAGCTTGTATCTAGTCACAGAGGTAAATTTTGCATTAAAGGCAATTATTACCTATCATCCTCAAAGCCAAAATGAGCATTTTCTGAAAAAACCCGCCACCTGCATTGAGTGTGTAGTTATCTCTGCTTGTGTGGACATTTTTGTTAAGGGTATTCCTATTGTATTGCCTTATGATTCATTATATGTGTTTAAGCGGAGAACAAGTATGGAGTACATAACATGACAAGTCTCCCCTGCGATGTTATAATAAATATACCAGAAGTTACAGTGCTTTTCTGTACTAAAACAGCAGAATCCTTTATCTCACTGCTATCCAAGCAGTTTAACACAGAGGGTAGAAAAATGAGACTTTGCCCTTTGTTGGTGTAATCTTTTAAGTAAAATATACAGGACAAGGATTCTGCAAACTGAAATTCACTTATAACTTATATCACTTGTCTTATTTACATCTAACCAAAATATCTAACCTCTAGCTCTCCTGCCATTCCTGAATAAAAACACCCTGTACACACGCATGTGCATTGTACAGTTAGGACATGTAAGCCCTGCCCCCCCCAACAGCCTTTTTGAAATATTTTAATAACTTTCACTGCTGCTGTTCAAAGTTTAATATAGTAAGGCTGCAGCATCCACCTAATTGCTTGGGATTCCTTCTTCTCTAACCCACTTGACCCCCTCACTTAGGAACTGACTTTGGCTCTTGGCTAACTAAGCATGCTCAGTTCTTCTCAACTCAGATTACCAAACACGCCCTCCATTCTAGCTGCCAATAAAGAGATGGCACTGCTGGTTTCCATAGAAACTCTACTCTAGCTGGAGAAATATATTCTCTTAAAGGGGAACTATCATGAAATTAATAATCTCTAAAATTAATAATCACAACAAATGTTTAAATTCTCCAAATATAATGTATTACAAATTCTAAATAGTTTTCAAGATATATGAGTTGTTATACAGTCCCCCCCTTGCAGCTGCACTTCTCCTACCCGGCTTCTGGCCAGCTCTGAAGTCGGAGTCGGGTACATTTGCATGACAAGTCTGCCCTCAACCTCATTGGTTGTTGGGCTGTCAATCAAACCCTCCCTATTCACAGCCTTTCTTCTTAGTTTTCTGAGCGCACAAAAATCTCCTGCTCTCTCCCCTTTGATGCCCCCCTTCTCTCAAGAATGAGATGTGTAAAGTCAGTCAGTAGTAAAGTTACTTTTAAAGCTTCTTTCTCCCTCTGCCGATGCACTGATAACTCCTGCTCTTAAACTCCGCCCCCCCACTTCCTTTTACTCGGCTTGCTGCTTTATCAAACCCTTCCCCCTGCACAAGCACCACCTGAGAGTCTCAGCATAAGTACTAGGGAATGTGCTGCAGAGAACAGTGAAGGAAGGCAGTGAGCTACTGATTTTCTATGTCTTTCTTGGGGTAGGGGGAGAGTAGGAGTTTGGTTTTCTTTAGGATGCTTTTAAACTTCCTTCATTACAGATACTGCTGGCTTTCCACTTTAGGGGGCAAAGAAGGAAATGTGTGTGTAGGAACAAGGATAAGATAGTAAAGTAAACTATAGTTTAGTACTTAGCTTAATTGTAGAAAAATAAAATAGATAAACTATATTACTATTAAAATGAAAGTATACTCCATAAAAGTGCCAAAACTATTTTTGATGCAGAGAATTATAGTTCTACAATAGTTTAAACACTAGGTACCTCTCCAGCAGAGCATGTTAACAGCAATAAATGATGATATGATGTCAGAAAACTCATTCTGTTATAGAAGCATTTGGACTGTAGTGTTTAAACTACCACAGAACTATAAGTCTCTGAACCTAAAATTAGCTTCTTGGCAAACTATTTGGTAAACTATGCCTTATTCATTATAGAGTTTTCATATTTTATTTTTCCACAGTTATTATCACATTTTATAGTGTTTTCTTTCCTATCTCCTCCTTGCTCATATTGACCACTAGTTTTTTTTGCAAGTCCATCTTGTTGAACTTTAACCCTTTAAGTGCTGCAGAACTTTCTGTGGATCAAATTCTCTAGGTACCACATAGCCCCTAGGCAATGGGCTTAATCAGGGAACAAGTGGGTCTTTGGGCATAATCATAATCATGCAGTTGCCCTAGACAGCAGCAGACATGTGGAAGCTGTACTTCCTGTGGCCCCTATTTTGGATTTGGCCAAATGTGTACTTTTGGGGTTCTCGTGCCATAAAATGCAGAAACCACACACCACCATTAGAATGAGATTCCAGTGCCTGCAGCTGTTGGGAGGATGCATTGCATTCAGCATAGTGGGAGGGCGGGACATTGCTACTGGTTTTATGACATCACAGCAAGGTGTTGCCACTCCCATTCAGCGATCACTTGAACTGGCTCTCAGGGAAAGGCTCTTGACAGTCTGTAATATTATTCCTTTTATTTTAAAAAGTAAGCATTTTTGGTAAACAAATACATTTGAGAATATTATTATTTTCACCATATCTGTCCATTTAGACAATTTATTTTTCATGATAGTTCCCCTTTAAAGGACATGGAAACCCCACACACAAAAATGTAATCAGTGAACATCCTCTTTGAAATCTTTCAATACCTGCCACACTGGCTGTCTAGAGGTTAATAGTAAGGCTGCAGCATCTCCTTAATCACTTAGATTTGCTTCTCCTCCTGTAACCCACTCGGCCCCTTCCCTCAGGAATTTGCTTTGGCTGTTGGCTTGTGGGCATGCTCAGTTGTTCTAAGCTCAGATTACTAAACACACCCCCCCCCCAGTCTAGCAGCCAATAAAGAGATGGCATTGCTGGTTCCCATAGAAACTCATCTCTAGCTGTCTGTTTCAATTTTTTCTCTCCTGAGCTCAGCTTTACCATTACAGTGCTCAAACAAAGCTGAACTTTTATCAGAGACAGTTGTGCCTGTGTGAGCCTGTATTCTTGGTGAAATGTTTGCTGAATAAGGGTCTGTGTGTGTGTATGCTGTTTTCATATCTAAATGTAACTGATTATGTATCAGAGGAAAAATGGCCAGTGGGTGAAAGCTGCTATTTGCTTTAGGAAAATGTGATGGTGCTGGCAAGCTGAGGGGATATATGCAGTACAAATGGTGCTAATTGGGTGGGGGAGACGTGCCCAACTGATATATATTGTAGGAAAATGTAGGCTTTATATATCCTTTAATCTCCTGCCTTGAGCTCAGATTAATCATTATAGGGCAAAATCCAAGCAGGACATTTTACCAGTAAGTTCTGCCTATGTAATCCTGCATTCTTCTTTGAATGAACTTTACAGCACACGTCCTGTTTGCAATGTAAATGTCACTGAAGATGTGTGAGATGGAAATTGGCTGCCAGTTGAAGGCTGCTAATTGTTTTAGGAAAATGTGATGGTTCTGGCGAATGGAGGCGATATATGCAATACTAATTATGTTGTTTGGATGGGGAGATGTGCCCAACTTATACACTCATCAACCAGAAATAGTATTGATTTAGATGTGTTCGTTTTAAGACCTGAGATTAAATGAAATGTGTCTGTTAGTTTAACTAAAGCAAGTGATGGACCATCATCACCCAGGTATACCAGGGTGTCACTGGCGTATAATCGTATTTTTCTGTTATTTCTGCTCACTCATACCCTCGGATCTGTGGTTGTAGGTGGACTGCTTGGGCAAAGGGCTCAATGGCCAGGGCAAACAACAAGGGGGATAAAAGGCAGCACTGTCTAGTGCCTCGTGAGAGAGAACTATTAGAGGTGCATAGTGAGTTAATGTGTAGGGTAGCCCTAGAGCTTTTATACAGTAGTTGGACCCTTTGGGTAAACTTAGGGCCAAATCTAAACCACCCTAACTCACACCAGAGGTATGGCCGCTCGACTGTATCAAATGCCTTTGCTATGTCAAATGCCACAATGGTTTTGTTTCCCCCAGGTTGAGGTAGAGCCTTCTAGTGTTTAGGACTGTTGTACTGGTAGGTATAAAACCTGAGACTTTGCCCAGTCTCAGCGCCAGTATCTTGGCATAAATTTTGACATCAGCTGTTAAATGTGAAATGGGCCTAAATGATTCAGAGTTGTGGGTCTTTGCCTGGTTTTTGTTGTAGGGCTACTGCTGCCTCATATAATCTGGGTTTATAGATGGTCGGGAGCTTTTTATTTTGTTGGGGAATTGCAACTGTAATTGTATTGGTTCATGATCCAATATTCCTCTCTGTAGATAGGTGGCTTTCCTTATGTACGGTATCGTGACCGCATTTACAAGTGCAAGGTCATTTCTGGAGAGGTATTCATGGGAGGTACAAAAACAAGAAAACTGGCGTGTGTTGGGGTTGGCTGTTCTTCAGGGGTCAATAAGTGCCATAGAAGACATGAGTCTGGAGAGTTGGGTTCTTTTAGGAGGTGGCTTGGATGGTTGTTTCCATACTCTATCACTACCAATGCATGGGGATAATTTAGATATTTGATTGGACAGTGTGTGTAACACCTGGTATAAAAAATGTTTGCTACTAGGGTTTCACAATCTTAAGATTTTACTGGGAAGTATTTTACTGTGTTTAGGGTCTACCCTGAACAGCATGAGGTCCTATTTTTCGGAAGACTTTATAAAGTTTATAAAGTGGTTTAAAAAGGTGGCATGTGATATTTTAAAATTCTTTTTCTAACTACACTTTGCTATACACTGTTTTACACAATTCACATTTCATGTAATCTTTGAGCAATAACAAAGCATGACGTGCATTTGATGCTATTTAAGATGCCTCCAAAAAAAAATCAGGCCTTTTAGGCCCGGGTCCAATCCACCACACCTAGTTACACCCATACACACTTTTGATTCCACCCTGACCCTGCCCAAATTATTCATGTGCTGTGTACTTTCTGAATGTGAAATAAGTATATCCCTTAGGTAATTAAGTAAATAAATGTTCTTATAAATAATGATTTCACACCCAGTGGGACTTTTAAATAAACCCATGTGTTTAATGTCAAGAAACCACTTCTTGAAAAAAAATTTCTCAGGTGGAAACAGCAGTGTGATCTATAAACCTTGCCTCCACAGTACTTCTTTTCATGTTTGTGGTTGTTATATTCTCTATTAATGTTTTGCTTTCTTCATATTCTTAATTTAAACCTTACTAAGATATGGTTTTACTCCTCTCTTCAGAAGGCTCAAAGCAATGGACCAGAGAAACAGGAGAAAGAGGGTGTAATCCAGAATTTTAAGAGGACCTTGTCAAAAAAGGAAAAAAAAGAGAAAAAAAGACGTGAGAGGGATATTTTGAAGCAGTCAACAGATAATGAAGATAGGCCTCAAGTGAGAGATGATAGGTAAAAGCATTTTCTCATACTATATTTAGAAATGAGTAAAATGTGTAAAGAAACACTATGACCTTTATGACTTCTCTTATACAGAACATTCCTGTTTGTCTTCACACCATGTTTAATGTTTATATTAAGTTATTGCTGACATATCTTTTTGTCATAAGCTGGCCACATATAAGACAAGACAAATATTTGGCTGCATATTAATGCAATTTGGCACATATGCAGGTTGCTATATTGCATTTATCCAGAGATCCTACAAGATTGCTAAACTTTTTCTATGTTTGTGTGTCTTCGAGGCAAGGAATAAGCTGAGACAATTAATTGGTCGCTATGTTGTCAGATTTTCCTTTAAAACTATGCCAGCATTGATATTTCTAACAGAAAGCATGTCTTCTTTTACAATCCAATCAAAAGGCAAATCCTAAAGCTTGGGTGGTTTATCTAACTTAATATTTAGTATGTTAAGAATAGCCAGCTCTTGCCAATTCTTCAATTAGTCTTAATTTTTTATTTTTAATTATCACTGTCTACAACATGCTAAAAGTTAATTTAAAGGTGAACAACCCCTTTAAATAGGCACATTTAATTTATTTATGTATTTTTTGGACAAGCTTAGATGATGTAGCCTTCTGACCCTCTATCTATCTACCCATTTGCAATGCACTTGATAAGCACGAGGCTGCACTGCCAGACAATTAGATATAAGCACACATGCTATTCCTCTTTAGGGCTCTGGCACACGGGGGAGATTAGTCGCCCGCGACAAAACTCCCTGTTCGCGGGCGACTAATCTCCCCGAGTTGCCATGACCCGCCATCCCGCCGGCGAACATGTAAGTTGCCGGCGGGATGGCACACACGCCAGAGCCCTTAGAGAGCAGGCTCCATTGCTTGAATTTAAAGGAGAAGGAAAGGCTTAAATCACTTACCTTTTACCCCGGGCTGGTGCCCCTGTTAGGAGAAAACAGCACCAGCCCGGGGTACCTACAGCGACTGTCTCCTGTTCTTTCTTCCATCTTCATGTGCATGCGCTGTAGAGTGAAAAGCCGAACTTTAACGAAAAAGTCTGCATTTTCATCTACTGTGCATGCGCCGGCCCAGGGATTACGAAGAAAGAAGGAAGAGGAAACACTCACTGCAGGTACCCGGGGCTGGTGCGGTAAAAGGTAAGGGATCAAAGTCACTAGGGGGTGCCTAACATTTAAGCCTTTTTTTCTCCTTTAATGAAAGTTGCAGATATTTACAGAGGCTATGTAAAAACCAAGGACATTCTCTTCTATGGAAAGTTACTGTTTTTTTTTTTTTTTTTTTACACTTTATTTAACTGGTCACGCCCTTAGTTATACCATATATACCATGCATGACTGAGTTGCTTCCCTTTCTAGTTCGGTGATTATAAGACAATAGGAAACCAGATTATAGTGATAGTGTAACTGCAAAGCTAAGAAAACTGAAAGCTGAACCAGTAATTTGTTTGTAGATTATGAATTTAGGGGGAGTAAAAAAAAAAAAAAAAAAAGGATATTATAAGTCACTAGATATATGTTGATTGAAGGAAAATACTCAGGTTAACAAATTGCCTACCCAAACTTTTGTTACTTACTTAAGAAAGCCTTCCTGCCCCTATTAAGTGGAATTACTAATACTGTACATGTTATATTGTTTATATACCATAGTAAAATGTGGAATATTTTTGGATGTTTGGCCGGATGGTTGACATGTTCATAACAGTAGTGTTCTTAATTAGTAGTGGCACTACCCTTTGTTTTTTCTGAGATGGTACATAATGGAATCCAAATTTTTTCTCTGTCTCTAATATCATACATTGAAATGTAGTATTCTTTCTAAATTTCTTTCATTAGTGAGAACTTACAGTTAGCTATGGAGGTATACAAAGATATGCCAGAGACCAGTTTTACTCGCACAATATCTAACCCAGAAGTGGTTATGAAAAGAAGACGGCAGCAAAAATTGGAAAAAAGAATGCAAGAATTTCGCAGCTCTGATGGACGACCAGACTCGGGTAATTAAGAAAAATATCTGTAATTTATCTGTATGCTACACAGTACACTTTCATTTTAAACAGTGTTCATTACCACTTATCCTGCATGGAATACTAAGACTATATTGGAATGTTTTGAAAAATACTGTAATTTTAATATTCAAAACATAAAAAATAATTAAACAGAAAAAGCAAATTAAGGTATGGTAATAAACAGTGAACAGCATGCTACAATGAGATGCTAGAAAGTATAGAGAAGAGGGTGGGAATAAAGGAGGAATGTTAAACAACAATACAGTGGAGGAAATAATTATTTGACCCCTCACTGATTTTGTAAGTTTGTCCAATGACAAAGAAATGAAAAGTCTCAGAACAGTATCATTTCAATGGTAGGTTTATTTTAACAGTGGCAGATAGCACATCAAAAGGTAAATCGAAAAAATAGCTTTAAATAAAAGATAGCAACTGATTTGCATTTCATTGAGTGAAATAAGTTTTTGAACCCTCTAACAAAAAAAGACTTAATACTTAGTGGAAAAACCCTTGTTTGCAAGCACAGAGGTCAAACGTTTCTTGTAATTGATGACCAAGTTTGAGCACATTTTAGGAGGAATGTTGGTCCACTCCTCTTTGCAGATCATCTCTAAATCCCTAAGGTTTCGAGGCTGTCTCTGTGCAACTCTGAGCTTGAACTCCCTCCATAGGTTTTCGATTGGATTAAGGTCCGGAGACTGACTAGGCCACTCCATGACCTTAATGTGCTTCTTCTTGAGCCACTCCTTTGTTGCCTTTGCTGTATGTTTTGGGTCATTGTCGTGCTGGAACACCCATCCACGACCCATTTTCAGTTTCCTGGCAGAGGGAAGGAGGTTGTCGTTCAGGATTTCACGATACATGGCTCCGTCCATTTTCCCGTTAATGCGAATAAGTTGTCCTGTGCCCTTAGCAGAAAAACACCCCCAAAGCAAAATGTTTCCACCCCCATGCTTGACGGTGGGGACGGTGTTTTGGGGGTCATAGGCAGCATTTTTCTTCCTCCCAAACACAGCGAGTTGAGTTAATGCCAAAGAGCTCTATTTTGGTCTCATCAGACCACAGCACCTTCTCCCAGTCACTCACAGAATCATTCAGGTGTTCATTGGCAAACTTCAGACGGGCCTGCACATGTGCCTTCTTGAGCAGGGGGACCTTGCGAGCCCTGCAGGAATTTAATCCATTGCGGTGTAATGTGTTTCCAATGGTTTTCTTGGTGACTGTGATCCCTGCTAATTTGAGGTCATTAACTAACTCCTCCCGTGTAGTTCTAGGATGCTTTTTCACCTTTCTCAGAATCATTGACACCCCACGAGGTGGAGCCCCAGAGCGAGGTCGATTGATGGTCATTTTGTGCTCCTTCCATTTTCGAACAATCGCACCAACAGTTGTCACCTTCTCTCCCAGCTTCTTGCTAATGGTTTTGTAGCCCATTCCAGCCTTGTGCAGGTCTACAATTTTGTCTCTGACATCCTTGGACAGCTCTTTGGTCTTTCCCATGTTGGAGAGTTTGGAGTCTGCTTGATTGATTGATTCTGTGGACAGGTGTCTTTTATACAGGTGACTAGTTAAGACAGGTGTCCTTAATGAGGTTGACTAATTGAGTAGAAGTGTCTAACCACTCTGTGGGAGCCAGAACTCTTAATGGTTGGTAGGGGTTCAAAAACTTATTTCACTCAATGAAATGCAAATCAGTTGCTATCTTTTATTTAAAGTTATTTTTTCGATTTTCCTTTTGATGTGCTATCTGCCACTGTTAAAATAAACCTACCATTGAAATGATACTGTTCTGAGACTTTTCATTTCTTTGTCATTGGACAAACTTAAAAAATCAGTGAGGGGTCAAATAATTATTTCCTCCACTGTATATGTTTACTACATCAGTAATCTATTACTGAAAAGAATATTACAGGACTACCATTCTGTGAGTACTTAATCACAAAATGGTGGTTCTGTAACATTCTTTTCCCCTTATGTAATAGGCACTAAGTTCGCCCAGGAGCAGTAACCCATAGTAACCAATAAGACGTTTGCTTTTAAATAAGCAACCAGTAAATGTTACTGCTCCTGGGCAAACTTTGTGTCTTTTATTGCATAACCCCTGTAGTGCCTTTGGACTTGACTGAGAGCTTAGAAAAAGTGTTTTGTTTTTTTTTCATCAAAGAATTTTCAGTTGTGTTCTTGGACTACAGCTTTTTGGCATGCTAATTCTCAAATTAATGCTGACATTTTCTGGGAATTCTAGTGCAGTAATATGTGATTTAGAACCATTTTGTTCATCACCCTTTGCCACTGTATAGGAATAATGTCATAATAAATTGTCTTTGTTAAGTAAATGATGTATGATGATATAGTTTATAGCTCTTTGCAAAGCCCACAAGCAAACTTAATATGGTTGTTTCATGCCAAATCTGTGTTAAGTTGGCCACATTCCATTTCCTCTTATTGTGCACTACTTCCTGGTGTCTGTTAATGATGAGACTGTGGCACTACTGGAGGGGAATCAAAGAAGATGTACAAGGTTTTTTTTTTTTTTTTTTTTTTTTACCCCCCCCCCCCCCCAATTTTTATTTATGTAAATTGAATGTCACAAAATTCAGTGCTGTACATTTCCCACAGAAATATCATGTATGTTTGCAGTAATTAATAGTTTGCTTATAGTGAACAAATCATTAACATAATGAAAGCATAAAATATGTTATACTTTGGTGTGATTTGTCATGTTGGCATGGTGGGGGAGGCAGTGCGAATCTCTAGTAAAGAAGAGTAATAACCATGATGCTGCAAACTCAGGGAATGGACTAAAGAACTTATCAGGCCCAGTGTAACTTTCAAATAGTCGGAGGTTGTTGAAGTGTTATAGTCAATGTGATAGACTATTATAAGTCAACCAAGGGATCCGTAATTGATGCATAGTTTTTGTGTTCCAGAGTTAAGATTTGTAAGCTTATCCAAAATAGGAACATTATTCAGTTACACCTTAGAGGAACAGTAACACCAAAAAATGAAAGTGTATGAAAGTAATTAAAATATAATGTACTGTTGCCCTGCATTGGTACAACTGGTGTGTTTGCCTCAGAAAGACTAATATAGTTTATACAGGTATGGGATCCCTTATCTGGAAACCCATTATCCAGAAAGTTCTGAATTACAAGAAGGCCATCTCCCATAGACTCAATTATAAGCAAATAATTCTAATTTTTAAGCATGATTTCCTTTTTCTCTGTAATATTAAAACAGTCCTAAATAAGATACAATTAATCCTTATTGGAAGCAAAACAATCCTATTGCTTTTATTTATTGTTTAAAGAATCTTTAAGTAAACTTAAGTTATAGAGACCCAAATTACGGAATGACCCCTTATCCGGAAAACCACAGGTCCTGAGCATTCTGGATAATGGGTCCCATACCGTATATACAAAGCTGCTGTGCAGACAGGATGGGTGTTTTCTATGCTTTTGCTATAACTAGTTTGGCAGCAGAGAATATGTTAGTTATAAGTTACCAAAGATATTTATTGCCACTGGCGATTATTTTAATTAAAAGTGCCAAAATTGTACCTGATTCCGAGCTTTCAGAAGGAGCATGGGACCCTGGGAAAGTAAGAACATGGCTAGCCCCATGTGAAATTTCAAAATGAAATATAAAAAAATAAGCACAAAAAACAAAACAAAACAGATTTCAATGCAGGATTCTGCCAGTGAAACTCTATTTACTGATTTGTTTTGGAGAAAAAAAAAATTCCCATGACAGTATTTTCTTTAATAATTAACCTGTAAAGTTCATAATTAAATCAAAGATCTGAATCCAGAACCTGACTTCCTAGGGGCACTTCAAGCATTTATAAAAAAAAATAAATATAATTCTTAAAGGAATTCTGTCATGATTTTTATTGTGTACTTTTTATTTCTACATTACACTGTTTACATAGCAAATAAAGTACTCTACCATTCAAAATGTTATTTTCTAACCATCAAATGTATAATGTTTTAGTTGTTATATCATATTTGGTGTGTAGGCAGCCATCTTGGTACGTTGTGCTTTATTCTGAGCTTTTAGACAGAGCCAGCGCTACACATTAGAACTGTATTCAAACAAGCTGAGCCAGACTTGATTTTTTACTATTGAGTGCTATTCTGGTATCTATCACTTTTAGCAATACAGTTGTCTGTTAGCTACTACCTTGCTACCTTCCCATTGTTCTGCGGGGGGAGAGGGTGAAGAATATGGCTAGCCCCATGTGAAATTTCAAAAAAATCTGTATGCTCTTTTAATAATTGGATTGCAACGCAGGATTCTGCTGAAGAACCTCTATTAAGTGATGCATTTTGATGCATTTCCTATGATAGTATTCCTTTAAAGGGATGGCACTCCCTCCATGCATCCACCAAATATTTATTTAAATTTTGCAAAATAAGAAATTCCATCTCTCAGTCTGGGTGTGGTGCCTGTTATTGTTTGATCTAGAAGGTTTCAACCAGAAACAGTGGTCAGAAACTGCAAGCTGACACTGTAACTCCCTCATAGAATCTAAGGCAAATAAAGCAAGAGGAAAATAATTAGGCTTACACATCTTTCATGTTTCCATTTAATACAGTCAAAAGAAAAATGCATTGTTTTTTAAAGCCTGTAGTTTCTTTCCATTTTATTTCTTTTCCAGGCGGGACATTGAGGATTTATGCTGACAGTTTAAAACCAAATATACCATACAAAACAATCTTGTTGTCCACTAATGATACCGCAGATTTTGCTGTTATAGAAGCTTTAGAAAAATATGGAATGGAGAAAGAAAACCCCAAGGAATATTGCATTGCTAAGGTAGGTGTAAACTGACCGTTTATGGTGCCTGCCACAAGTAATGGTGTTTTATAGTCAAATTAACCTGCTTAGTTTAGGCTATAGTACTTTGTGTATTGATGAAATTATATGTATCACCCTCCTGGTTGAGTTTCACTATCTAGTAGTCTATAAAAAGCTATTGGATCCACTAGTGGATTCTAGAACCTCAAAAATTTGAATTTTGATAAATAAACCTCATATCACTGTCTGTTTTTCTATCTACTTTTTAATTCACATGAAACTAGAAGACTCAAATCAAATTTCTATTAATTTTTTGTAGGTTGTATTGCCACCTGGAGCTCAGCACTCAGACAAAGGCATGAAAGAATTTATTCTAGATGATGAAGAATGCCCTCTTCACATATTCAGGGATTGGCCAAGTGAGAAAGGTACATATGGGAATAAAAAAAAAAAAAAAAAAATAGCACTGGATGTCTAGCTTGCACTTAAGAGAACAGCGGCACTATGTTACTCTGACCTAGCCTTGTGTGCTTATAACAGCTTGGCCTCTTCGAGGATAAGAGGGTGTATTCAGTAGATTAGGTGCACCCACCACTGTATGTACAAACATTTTTGCACTTTATAAACATACTAGGAAATAAAAAAAAAAAAAAAAGGTTTTAGCTTTTACTTCTCCAATTTTTGAGTAAGAACTAAAAGGCTGGTAGTTATATTTCAGCAGCAGTGTGATTGCTATAAGTTGTTCACCCAGAATTTAGAGCAGGAATTAGTATCTTAACTGCAGCTAGAAGCTGCTAACTGTTACTGGTGCAGGCAGCTCTGGGGATATAGGATAGAGCAGTATTTCAATGATTATTAAAAAAGACAGGGCCTTCATCAGTAATCAAGTTCCCATACTACTAAGTTAGCAGGGCTAACCAGACACGCCCCTAATCTGCCAACCATGCCCTACTATAACAAAACCCTTCCATATTATCATCCCAAATCCCCAGTGGCCCTGAATAATATTTCTGTTTGCTACCATTACTTAGTTAAGGTTAGCCCTGGCTAACCTTATTCACTAAATTTGGATCCCAAAGAAAGATCTTTAGGTCAGCCATGTAGTAATGCAGAATTCATTTACAGAAGAATATATTTAGAAAACATAATGTATTTAAGTTGTTAATTATGTAATTTTACGATTTTGGCTTATTTATTTTTTTGATATTCATTCCATAGGTGAACTTGTGTTCCAGTTAAAAAGACGGCCGACAGATAGTCTTCTAAAGCAAAACCGAAAACATGAAAGCAAATCGGGAAAGAGCAAGGAGAGGGGCGACCACTATTCTTTATCGCTTTCTCCTGATAAACTGCCTTATTTGGTTGAGTTAAGTGCAGGTATGAGACTACCAATAGACCTTATTTTTTTGGAAAAAGGAAGGTCCTTACAATGCAGCTGTCTCTTGAATTCTCAAATATCTTTGTAAGAGACACTATGAAGTGCAAGAAAAATTCTAGTTTGCTTTTAAAGTGGACCATCTAGTCTCAACTGCTGTTCTAGATCCTAAAGTCCACAGGGTTTCAGTCTGAAGGACAGTTTTAGTACAGTTTGGAGTGAAGGCTATTTGCTGCCCTAGGTTTTCATGGAAGGCAACATTGCACACTTAATAAGCGTTTTGTAGTGAACACTGAGATAAAAATTTGGATATCAGTAATGCACTGTAAATGTAAAAATATTAATAAAAAATATTGATAAAAAAAAATAGATATCAGTGTAAATGTTTATAAATCTATAATCTTGTTTTAATATAGAAGCTGCCCTTACTAGTTTACTAGTACTTACTTTCTTATTTAAGGAAGTGTCTCACATAAGACAACTCCAGTCTTTCAGTACCTGCTCACTCCAGTAAGGAGCAAACCACTGTCATTACTGTCTCATCAGGTATACCATTGGTAATGAAATAATAGTTGTATGGTCCAGTAACAGTCCAGTAACCTTGGGTAACGACTGAATTGTGACTATGTGGCAAGCAGACAGATGCCCACTTGCCAGCTAGAGTTATGGGTAAGAATTCCTTGCTCTGTACTGAAAGCAAGCTTCATTGAAGATTTATATCAGGAGATAGCATGTTTACAGGGCCCACATGCAACCTAGGGCATCTGTTTGGACAGGTGTGGTCCATAAAATATCTTTTTTTTAATAAATCTACTCTGCTTTTATATGGTCTTTGACACAGTTTGCTGGTCTGCTTATATCAACATTCCTAAAGTCCTTAAAGCTACCACTTAATTTCCAGCATTTTCTTTCCATATTTCAGTGTACTTTGTTTTGAAAAATACTGTTCTGAGCATTTGTTTTCTCTGAATATCAGATGGATCAGACTCTAGAGATAAGCCCAAGCTTTACCGTTTGCAACCGAGTGTCACAGAAGTTGGAACTGAAAAATTTCAGGATAATTCCATCCAGGTAAGCCAGTTTTTTAGGGTGGTGGCAGACAGGAAGATTAGTCGCCAGCATTAAATCTTTGGTACTACAGTGGCCTCCCAAATGCTATCCCACTGGCAAGAATATCACCGGTGGGATGGCATAAACGCTGCTTTGATTTTACAAAGTTGCCTCACAAGTAAACTTCGGAAAACCTGGTTGCTGTATTCAGCTGTAGTGTTTTCTTACAAACAGCTGATTTACTTAAATTGTGCAATGTAGGACCTGTTCAGAGTGCTCCCCATCCCACTTAAGCATATAGATCTGAAGAAAATGGAATCCTTGATATCTGCTTTTATTTGGGCCAAGAAACCCCCTAGAATAAGGATTAACACATTATATAGGTCAACAACTGAAGGAGGTCTCGGATTTCCAAACCTCTGGAAGTATTATATAGCTGCTCAATTGATACACATTCCCTTTTTACACACCAACAACATCTCTCCCCTATGGGTGCACCTAGAAAATAGTATTGCAGCCCCCTATACTGCAGAATCTTTGCTTTGGACACAAGCGAAGCATAGACCAGTTATTACTAGCCCTACTTTGCGACACTCATTGGCAATTTGGGATACTTACACAGCCCTATATAAACTACACTCTCCTCATACTCCAGTTATTTATTTATTAACACCATTATTTAAACACCCTCAATTTATTCCGGGACACCAAACCTGCTCATTCCAATGGTGCATAGATCAAAACCTCGTGAGAGTTAGAAACCTCCTTACAGTAAGAGGCCTATTTACACTTGATTATTTGAAAGAGAGATATAACCTTCCAAATTTGGAATACTTCCGTGCATCCCAAATACTTCATTTTGTATCACAATGTTGGAAGCAGTATATACCCCAATCTACAAATCAAACTTATTTTGAAAAATGGTGCACAGATGGAATTACCCCCCGAAAGCTATCACTATCCTATATCAACACAACTCCCCTAAACAATTATTAGACCTTCGGTATATTAAATCTTGGAATAAGGAACTAAGTAAAACACTTGGGGAATCCGATTGGAAGAAACTATGGGAAAATACATGAAAAAGCTCAAATAGCACAATCTTACTGGAAGCAGGTTACAAAGTACTTTTTCGATGGTTTCTCACTCCCAAGAAACTAGCAGATATCTATCCCAACGCTAGTGAGAATTGTTTTAGGGGGTGCTCTACACCAGGGACTATGGCCCATATATGGTGGACATGTCCACAAGCAACTAGATATTGGATACGGGTATACAACATGATATTTGCTGTTTTAAATGTCAATTTGCAAAAAGACCCATATGATGCATTAATGGGAGCACCAGTTCAAGGGTTAACAAACACACAACCGAGATTAATCAATCAAATATTTTTGGCTGCAAGGCAACTCCTAGCAAGATCTTGGAAATCCCCTTCAATAAACTACAACCTACTTAAGCCCAAAATTGACTGGATATTTACAAACGAAAAGCTAACTAGTATCGCACTAGACAAATATCCACTGTTTCTTAAAGTTTGGCAACCATGGATAGACTATAGGTTTGGGGGGACCCTTCCTATTCAGTTACTATCTGTCTAACAGCCAGTAGTAAAATGTTCTTAAACTGAATTATGCTTAATATTATACTCCCCTGCTACTATCTACCATTTTCTTTTTCCTGTTTCTTTTGATCTACATTCTTTTCTCCACTATTATAAAGGAGATATTTCTGTTATTGTTACTTGTTGGAACTGACATAATATATTGTAATAAAGCAACCACAATTGTACTCTGTAGCAAGAGAACATGTATCATCATGACAATATTATTTATATGTCAAAAAAAAGGAAAATATGCAACTTGACTCATGTAATGTAAAATGTTTTTCGTTGCTATAAAACAATAAAAATTAAAGATTTAAAAAATAAATAAATAAATTTGTGCAATGAAGGGAAGACTTCTTCAGAGTGTGGAGAATTAAAATGTAGGTACTCCACAAATTTGTATGTTGAAATCTCTGGAGGTCCAGCGCTTTAGGTCCATAACATTTACAGTGCATGCTTCACGTGTAGGAAACCTTGAACTTAATCACTTGAATTGCTTTGTAGCCTATGTTTTCCCAGGTATGGTTGTGGCACCTCAGTATAGTGGGATTCTTTTTAGTTTCTTTTTGATCTACAGCTGTAAAAGGCACAGTTCTCAAGGGAGTTTGTGTAAAATCTGTGATTCGTCCTCATCCCAAAACGTAACCCCTGGATTTGCTGTTCCTAACCACTTATCCATTACCTGAGCACTAAACCAGTTTCTTACAGTGCTCAGGGGCTTTGGGGATGAGCCAAAGTTGTAAGGTCACTTCAGCTTAAAAATTATTCTCAATGTGATGTTTGATAGGATTGAAGTGGTATGATATATTCTTGAAATAATAACTAAGAAAATCTAGTGTTTAAAGTTTATATGGGTATTTCTAAATAATAGATGTTCTTTCAAGTGCTTTTGCACTCTGTTTCCGATATAGTGGGAAGTCTACTTTCACTCTCCCCTCAAACCTTAAAAGCTGAACCTTTATTTTGCAGTTGTTTGGCCCAGGAATACAACATCACCATTGTGACCTAAATAACATGGATGGGGTAGTCACAGTTACTCCAAGAAGCATTGATGCTGATACCTATGTAGATGGTCATCGTATCTCTGAGACTACTATGCTGCACAGTGGAGTTACGGTTCAGTTTGGTTCTTCACATGTGTTCAAATTTGTTGATCCCAACCTTGATCACTTACTGGGTAAAAGGCTTTCTGATGCTGGGCAAATTGGTAAAAACCAAAGGAGCAAACAAGGGTGAGTGAAAATTTGTACCTTGTTTCATTTAACACTTCTTAGTCTTTGTTTATATTTTGGTGTGTTTGCATATCTCATTTCCTGTTTCCTCACCCAGTTTGTTTAATTGAGGAAAACCTTCCAGTATATTTCATATACAAATATTATGTTTTTTTTTTAAATAAAGGAATTCCAAATGGTCACAGATTAGTGGATCATAGGTTCATTTTCTTTATTACTTGTCCTTGCTAGATATCATCAGATAGAACACAAGGTTTCTTGTGTTCTAGCTTTTACTTCATGGGATATGAAATCATCTTTTATGTGATTTTATTTGACTGACGTGCTGTAATTTACTCTAATCTTATACATTCAATAGTTGGGTAACTGAAATCCTCCTTTTTCCATTTGTTGAAAGAAAATTTTTTTTTGGGAGATATGTGTTTTCGTTAATGTGTGGAAATCTATAAGGGCACTTGCACATGCAGCAACACCAGGCAATTTGTAGCCTGGACAATTAACTCTATGATAGGGCGACACAAAACTTCAAATCGCTCCCTAGTGATTTGAATAATAATATTTTCAGACTACGGTTAGATTTCATTTAACTGTTTGATTTAATTGTTTTAGGTTGCAAGAAACTACTTTTGGGCTAGAAGGTGAAGTACTTGGAGATGTCACATTGCCAGTAAATAAGGTATATATTAGTTTTATTTTTATTGTTTTTTCCCCTATTGTATCTGGATTTTATAAGGATAAAACCATGCTGGCTGCAGCAAGCAACCTGTATGGTAAATGATATTGTTTTATTTGTTTTTTTTTTTTCATTGACATTACATTGGCCACCTCTGTAAAAGGCAAACATAACATTTAAACCTTTGCTTTTCCAATTTTTTGCCCACTGTTACCCTATTTAAAGATAGTCAAGTTAATGGCTTGAATGTATGCTGGCCTTAGAGAGGCTCACTGATGCACAGATAAAACAGTGAACAATTATACGACTCTCTCTACCCAGATTATTGTCCTATTCTACTTTCTGGCTCTTCATCGCAGTAAATCAGAGCAGTGCTTCTTAACAGGGAAACTGCTTTCCTGTAACAATTTCGATCTAAGCAATTTTTGTTGCATTTTTATAGATGGTCAGCAAACTGGACAATGACAGAACTCCAGGTATGACAGAGAGAGGAATGGTGAAACCTATAATAAGAATGGACAAGCAACAAGATCAACGTGTGCAAAATGGCAGGTAAAAAAAGGAGTATTGTTTGCAACTGTATATGGTTGTAAGATTATTAAAATGACCAGAGTTCTGCAATATAGTGTGTCAAAGAGATCACTGAACATAAATGTAAAAAAACATTATTTTATATTGATTGGAAACCGATATTTACATAAACATAAATCATAAAGTAGATAAAATGCATAAAACAGACTACAATAAACACAAAAAGGTCATACAAAACAAATATATATAATATAGGCATGGAGTGACGGCACACGCAGGGTTTTCATACAGGAGTCGTAGATTCAAAAAATAAATAAGAGGTTTTTTATTTAGACCAACGTTTCAGTTCCTCTTATTTATTTTTTGAATCTACGACTCCTGTATGGAAACCCTGCGTGTGCCGTCGCTCCATGCCTGTATTGTTGCTCTTACCCAGGTGGTATCTGTTTTTCCTATATTCATGCACCTTCTCCAAGAAAGCACTCACGGATAAATATAAAAATAAAATAATTTATTAAACAAAAAAGTCTACGCGTTTCAATCCATATAGGATAAATTATTTTATTTTTATATTTATCCGTGAGTGCTTTCTTGTAGAAGATATATATATATATATATAATATATATAATATATATATATATATATATATATATATATATATATATATATATATAGTATACAGGGAGGAGCACACCCTATAAAAGTCCAAATGCCCTTGGTGCAGGTCAAAAAACAAAAATATAATAGAAAGAGTGCCGCACACATAGGGACTTGATACAAAAGAAAAGGTGGTTTTATTGAAAAAATTCCAACGTTTCGAGCACAATCTGTGCTCTTCCTCAGGGACAAACCAACAGACCATATCCCAGCACCCACAGTAAATACCCCCACCACACAAAATGGCGCCAAAAAACGGCCCTGGTTACCATGGCAACCAGTGTAAACAAGCCCCACACCCACCATAGGCAACCAACACAAGTATCCCGCAGATCGCCAGGGACCGATGCAGGACCCTTGCACTCCTCACTGTCTGCCAGCCGAATCTAGATACTTGTGTTGGTTGCCTATTGGGCACATTTAACTTGCACTCCTGGTGCCAGCTGGGGTGCGTTGTATACATGGTAACTAGGCAAAAGTGCGCCCTACGCTCCCTACAATTCGGCACGCCAATTGAACACGTCCGACCAGCTTCCGCAGCATTTGACTGGGCATTGCCTCTGTGTGCGATATGTTCTGCTCCACATGATGATCATATTTACACACTGTAGTTCAGAGGTCGCTGGGTACTGGTGACAGGTGGTGGTTCCTCTCTGTGTGCGTTCCTTTATATTCGTAGCTTCTCTGGTGCGTCCGGACATGGGTCCTGGGTTTAATACCCGATGCCTGTCTCCTACAAATAATCATCCGCTATAACCTTTTGCTCCTAGCAACTAAGGCATTCATCACATAGCCCAGTGAAATGCTTGCTATCTGACTGTGAACATTCTCTGTATAGTTTTTTGTAACATTTTTTGTAACTGTTCTTTGCAACGTATGTCTTTTGCAACATGTATCAATTTGCCTACTAGCTACAGGATTTTAAAGTTAACCTTGTTTTCTAGCACTGCACTCCCATTCTATTTGCCTGTATGTGTTGGCATTTGAATTTACCTTGCTCTGGTGGGTGTGGGGCTTGTTTACACTGGTTGCCATGGTAACCAGGGCCGTTTTTTTGCGCCATTTTGTGTGGTGGGGTATTTACTGTGGGTGCTGGGATATGGTCTGTTGGTTTGTCCCTGAGGGAGAGCACAGATTGTGCTCGAAACGTTGGAATTTTTTCAATAAAACCACTTTTTCTTTTGTATCAAGTCCCTATGTGTGCGGCACTCTTTCTATTTATATATATATATATATATATATATATATATATATATATATATATATATATATATTACATTACATTACATTAACATTTATTTATAAAGCGCCAACATATTCCGCAGCGCTGTACAATAAGTGGGTTACATACATTGGACACACAGAGTAACATATAAAGCAATCAATAACCGATACAAGAGGTGAAGTGGGCCCTGCCCAAAAGAGCTTACAATCTATATATATATATAATATACTCACATTTTTAATGTTTAATTTTTCTAATGGCAATTTTTTTATACTTCAGATCTCAAGATTCCCAAGGACCAGAAAACGTGTTGCCTGCAAATATTGAATTTAGAGAAAATTGTAAGTTCTTTATTTATACATTGTTTCCAGACAATTTTTATCAATCAATTTACACTGGGGCTCAATCAATAATTCTTACCAATTATTCTTTTTTTTTTTTTTTGTGTTGAGGCCAGGATACTGTGGCTAATCATTCAAATTTTGTAGTTGATTTTAATTAAATGTGTGTTCATTAAAAGTACTTACCAAACACCCTGACATCTGAATTCTAATCTGTTCAGCTTGGCTGCAGAGCTATATGGAATACAGAATCTGGATGTATTCAAAGTCCATTTTAATACACTTGGCAGGAAGAGGTTTAATGAATATTGAATAAATAAAATACTTCTCTGCTGTGTAGATTCTGTATAGCTCAGTGCACAGATTGATGTGTATTGAGTGTTCCCAAAGGTTACTATGTGTAGAGCTTTAAAATAGGCTTTGATAAAGCTTTACAGTGTGAGGAGTGAAATGTTTGTCAGGCTTATCCTGTAGTGTGTGTTTTTATCAATATGGTGCGAGGTAAGTAAACTTTTTGTAACACAAGGAAAGAACTGCCTGATGAAGCTATTCCTCATTATGTGATACGAAGTGATATGTAGGAATGGCGGGAGGGTGGAAGAGTAATAGGCACAGTGGATGCAATTGGGACCTGCCTAATTTTTGTTGGCAAGATAAATGGAAACATCTTCTAAGCAGTGTACTGCAAATGGTGCCAGTCACCACTTTTAACATTACTGGTATAGTGTTTACCTTACTTCCTAATTACCTTTATATTTTAACATAATTTGACATTTCTTTTAGGCATGCATATAATCCGTAAGATTTGGTCAAATGCTGAACAGAATCTGAGTAATAGTTGAAATTTAAGCAGAATCCCAAAACTGTAATCAATCCACCCCAAAAAAGTCACCTTTTTAGTTCTGTACAATGACATGACATTAGGGGTTTAGATGCCATTGAGCCAGGATTCTGTGAAATTTTAACCCTGCAAAGACTGTTTGGGTTCAGCCAAATCCTGAAATTAATTCTGGATTTGGTGCATCCTTAATTTCTAGCCTTTACCTTGGACCCCCTTTTCTAGCAACATGATGCAAGCATTATTTTCTTCAACCTAAATGTCCCTCAGAAAAACAGGACAGTTATTGGTGATTTGCAGCAAATATTGTTTTAAATTCCTATAATATGCCTACCATCATGCTGAGCAATCATTTCATTATGTATTGTATTTGTATTGCCATATTCCTGCAAAATTTAAAACTTTTCTCACTTTTGTGTTTTTTTTCCCCTTCCTTAGCTGAAGATGCCTTTTTGTCTGCCATTATTAACTATACAAACAGTTCTACTGTGCATTTCAAACTTTCACCAACATATGTGCTATATATGACCTGTCGGTATGTATTGTCCAACAAATACAGACCAGATACAAGCCCTGCTGAGCGAACACACAAGGTTATTGCTGTTGTGAACAAGATGGTTGGAATGATGGAAAGTGTAATCCAGGTAAGCTTTTGCCCATAAAAATGTTACAGCAGTGCTAGTTGTGCAGATTTCTTCATAACTATATAATGTATCTCTTATGGTCTGATTATGAATTATGTTGGACCTTTAGGCAGCAGAAACTGAAAGAAGATCTAAAGCTCAGCAGCTTTAGGCTAGAAATGTTACATTGTTTTACATCCGTTCAGCAGTGAAAATCTGTAGTTCTGAAATTGTCTTTCTGCTCATTTGTAGCACCTATTCGAAGCTGCAATAAGCTACAAGAGCTTAGGGACCGTATATACAGTATACATACAATAAAAAAAAAAAAATTCAAGGCTGATTAGTAAGAAATTCAGATTCCTATTACATAACACCATAGTAAGTGGTAAGCCTTGTCAAGGCATGTTGGTGGCCATTCAGATGATATAGATGGAGAATATTCAGTGCATACAGTTATTTAACTACCCATTAAATTGTTTGTTTTTGTGGTTGAATTACATGGAAAATAGATTTAAATAGAAAATAGATTCCAAATTGAGATGGCACTTCCTTTGGTGCCTGTTTTCATGACATAGCTTTCCATGTTAATATTTGATGTTATTTTTCCATGTAAGTGTAATGTGCCTTAAATTGTTACCTGCTAGATTTGTTTACAAGTTTCTTTCTCTGTTCTCCTTGATTTTCTCATCCTCTTTTTCTTCAGGAAATAGACAAAGGTAACCAGGTAGGACATGAAGTTGGGAGGCAATCCCTGTTATTTTGGCTTAGCTCAGACTTATGCTTCTGTCATATAAGATTTTATATAATACTTCTTCAAATGGCTGGGCTGAACAGTTCATAACACTCATTTGATGACTGGAGATGCTTAATCCAAAAAATCTTATTAACCTTGTAACATTTTTACATCCCATAACCCCTTGCTTGATGCACTTCAATATTAAAATAAACAATGTTTTACGTTTTGCTTTTTATGGCTCATGTTTTATGTATGGTTATAATTCTTTGCATCTCATCTAACTTGGTTTGCCATTCCTTTTGGATGAGAATTCAGATAGATCATCACCAGATGCTTTATCTTACAGTGCTTTGGGTGGAAATGCAGGTTTTCTTCCTGCTGAGGCATGTACCGCAAGACCATTTAAACTCATAATCAGATGGATTTATTACAGTTTTTTAAAGGGATCTAGACTGCTTATTTAGACTGCTTATTTTATTAGTATCCAATAACAGTTACACAAAATATACATTTTCGAATGGTTCCATTCAGTAGACTGTAAAGCCTCTGAAACTTCTGCTAGAAAGAGGAACTTTCACACACCAGATAAAAAAAAGCCCTTATATTCTTAAAGTAAATAATAATACATGTATATTACAAAGTCAGATAAATATATTCAAGGTTAGGCTTTAGACCTTGAAGAATCTGTAGTTTCCCTGTGCATTTGGTTGATTCAGTTAAAATAAAAATGCCCTCTGCAGTACAGCTGAAAATACAAGCTACAGCTCAATGAATTCAATCAGCTTTATAATTCCATGGGACTGTCTTGTCACAGCAACAGCTTTCTTTTTTAGTATCAAATGCATGCCTAGACAGGAAATAGAGGTGGAGTTCTTACCTCAATCTTTGTAGCTAAATGTATTTTAATAACATTTTCATTAGGCATGTCTATTACAAACGTGTCCTTTAATGAAATGTATTTTTACAATATTGGCGTCTTGCATAAGAATTAACAAAATTGTGTAAGTGCCTGTAGGCTCCTAAACAAAACAGACTGGCTGTATGATTTATTATCTACTGATTTATTGTAGCTTACATTTAGCAAAACAATTCACTTCTATACATACCAGTGAGTATGCAGGGGATACATGTATAGGAAATTATGTATCACCTGTTGTAAAATATATGAAGTCACAAGGTTGGCCTTGACCATATAAAGGCACAGAGTTCTTTACTTTTTGATGTGACTTCTGATATCTTCATAATTTGAGTACATGATTATTTACAATATACAGGTTTAAGTCGTGCAGCACAAGTGATCACTAAGCACTTATTAACTACCAGTAAAATATGTTTTTATAATGTCTTGTGTAATATAAAGGCATTACTGTTTTCTGAAGGAAGATTGCAGTTACAGTTTCTCTGGCTTTGGACTGTACAGAGACTATACATCATTCTTTTCAGTCCCTGTCCTAGTGGAGCTTACAATCTAAGGGTCCCTATCACTTTCACACACAGTTAATTCCTGGTTTCATAGCGAAAACTATATATAATAAACATGCATTAAATAAAAGATTCAGATGTAAACTGAGAATTTGTTTTATTTCAAGATTTACATACAATCGGCACATTATAATTCCTCCTCATCTTGAGGAAATTGTACCTCCATGAGGTTAAATTTTCTGTTAAGAACATGTATCCATAATTTTCCTGCTAAACCCTATATAGTCATTCATGTTTTTTCTAAAGCCCTTAGCACCATGGGGTAATTTTATTTAGAAATAGTAGTGGAGAATTTTGTGAAAATGTTCAAGCTCCCTTGATGTCATGAGAGAAGATCACCTTTGTACTGTCCCATTATGAAAAAAAACCATAGATTTAAAAATGGTGGCCTTGGTGGGTGAGGAGTGCTGGCTATAATTTCTAGTTCCTGTGGCGAATGATACTATGGCACAGTAACATTGTGTTCTCCTTTCTTTTATGATTCTGATTAGTTTGTTTTTTCTGTTTTACCTTGGAAAGTGGCAACTATTGCAGGTGGATGCAGTTGGTACTGATCTATCTGATTTATATGTTTATTTTTAACAGTTGTACTATAATGGTCAAAGAAATGGCTGCATTTGTGACTAATTTGTGCTATTCTAATTATATCTATAGAAGCAAAAGAATATTGCTGGAGCTCTTGCTTTCTGGATGGCAAACGCTTCAGAGCTTCTCAATTTCATAAAGCAAGACCGAGATCTCAATCGTATCACATTGGATGCACAAGATGTTCTTGCACATTTAGTTCAGATGGCATTCAAGTAAGACAAATATTATATTTAATGTTATTTGTCACTGTTTTTACTTCAAGCTGTTGCAGAGTCACTACTAGGACAAATGGCCCTCCATCAGACTTTCATCTTTAACTTTCTTTTGACAGAAGCATTTTTGGTGGGGCCTAAAATCGGGTCACATTGTTGTTTAGCCTGGGTCTCTGTGATCTTTATTATAAAGAAAAAATGTATTTGTACAGTAGAAAATGAACTTTTTTTTTGGTTGCAAAGCTGGTTATACAACTTATATGAGTAATATGTAACATCTCAGATACAAGGTGCACCTCACAATAGGTTTTTGCCCATGTTAATAAATGACAAATGCTGGTAGTCTCCACTTAATTGCTGCTTCTGTACTCCCTTAACATCTTGGAACTAAGCTCTTGTGAACATGGTTCTGTGCTTTTTATTTTATTATTTGAACTTTTTGTTATTGCAAGACCCCTGTTATAAATTATTGTGCAGTGTATAACTTGTTGGCACTATATAAAAAATGTATCTAGTAATCATAATGATGATGATAAATTGATAAACTAAACTATAAACCTAAATGACATGGTGTAGGTCTGGGAAAATATTCTTTATAGATTACACACTGTCCAAAAAACAGTTTAGCTTAAATTCAGTTTTCTAAAGCAAGAACTGTGAAGAAGTTGCACCATGTTTTAGTATTTTCACCCTTGTATGTACATTTCATTTTTTATAGTACCATTGCAGGTTTGTGGTAATTCTGTATTGTACATCTTTGTGCTCCATAAATTGGCTGAAACTGATCCTCTCTATTGGTGTGAATAAAAGTTTCCAAATTTGAAGAGGGCTTTTATTAGCAGGGCTGAATAGTAAAGTAGTAACTTATAAATTATTAGCTGTTCTTGGGCTGAGGATTCCTGGTTACCTAGGAGCCTTGTTGTGGACTTGCATTTTTCATGGCTCCTGGAACTTGGAAACACACATTAGTTTTAAAGGAATACTGTCATGGGAAAACATGTTTGTTTGTCTTTTGTTTTTTTTCAAACCACATCAGTTAACAGAGCTTCTCCAGCAGAATCCTGTATTGAAATTTGTGTTTTAAAAACGCGAAGAGATTGTTTTATATTTAATTTTGAAATTTGTCACGGGCTTGCCATATTCTTCATTTCCCAGAGTGCTACAGCCATGTAACTTGCACTCTAATAAACTTCAGTCACACGGAGTGATATCACCCCCTTCCCAGCAGAACAGTGGAAAAGTAGCAAGATAGCATATCCCTGTAGATATCAGAATAGCGCTCAATAGTAAGAAATCCAAGTCCGGCTTACGACTCCTTTAGTTACATGAGAGTAAGAGAAACGATAGGTTATCTGAAAGCAGTTTTAATGTATAGTGCTGGCTCTTTCTGAAGCTCAGAATCAGGCACATTGCACTGAGATGGCTGCCTACACGCCAGTACACACTAAAAAAATAAATTTTTTCAAGAATAAAATTTAAATGGTAGAGTGAATTATTTGTATTGTAATTTGCAGTGTAATTTAGAAATCAAAAGCACACCATAATAATCATGACATTATCCCTTTAACCCTTTAAGTGCCAGCCGAATTCGTCATTTCAGTTCCCCCCAGTGCCAGACGTTTTGTGAACATTCTGTGCTCTCTCAATGTAGGGGCTTTTACTGGGGGCAGGGTTAAGTTTAGGTAGGCAAACTATATATTGTTTTTTTCAGGAGAACCTGAGCTTTCCAAATCTACCTGAGTTTTTGTGTATTTCCACTTCTGGAACAAGATTTAGAGCTTGAAATACAAAAAAAAAAAGAAAAAATGCTATTTTTCATGATATAAGGATTTCTACCAGAAACACATTTTATTTTATGGACAAAAATTCAACTGATTTGGAAAGCCTCATGTCTCCCGAACGTGCCAATACCTGATATGTATAGTTTTATTGAGATTTCTGACTTCTATAGATCAAAAACTCCCAGCAGTAAATTACTAAATTTTCAAAGCATTACAGCAGAATACGGCACACTTTACATTCCAAAGCCAAAAATCCTGGAACATTAGGTTTACCCCAGGAAACCATACATTTTTGAAAACTACACATTCTGACGAATCCGAAATGGGTAACTATGTCTTCCAACTCCTAAGTACCAAACGGCAATGCTTTACTGAATTTAGCATTTTCTATAAAAAAATTATGAAAATTCTAAAAAATCACCTCAAATCTTCCATTTTCAAGCACCTTATCTCCCACATAACATTAGGTACGAAGAAAACACACCCTAAATATGAAAGCCAGGGGTCCACTGAACAGTTTGATGCCCATTGTGCATAGGATCACCGATGTATCTGGAATTTAGAGACCCCAAAAGGAAGTTAGTACATACAAATTGCCCAGGAGATCTCTTTAGCTACTGAAAATTCAACACATTTACTGCATTTTCTGTGGGGTAAAAACACAAAAAAATACATTGACCCCCCAAAATCATATATTTTTGGAAAGTACACATTCGGACGAATTCAAAATTGGTACCCATGTCTTTCTACTCCAAACAACTGAGTCGCAATTCTTTCCCAAAATTGGAAGTTTTGATGAAATACCTAAAAATCACATCAAATCTTCCACTTTCAAGCACCTTATCTCCCACATAACATTAGGTACCAAAAGAACACACCCTAAATATGAAAGCCAAGGGTCCGCTGAACAGTTTGATGCCCATTGTGCATAGGAACACCAATGTATCTGGCATTTAGAGACCCCATAAGGAAGGTAATGCATACAAATTGCCCAGGAGATCTCTTTAGCTACTGAAAATTCAACACGTTTACTACATTTTCTGTGGGGTAAAAACACAAAAAAAATACATTGACCCCCCAAAACCATATATTTTTGGAAAGTACACATTCGGGCGAATTCAAAATTGGTACCCATGTCTTTCTACTCCAAACTACAGAGTCGCAGTGCTTTCCCAAAATTGCTAGTTTTGGTGAAATACCTGAAAAACACATCAAATCTTCCACTTTCAAGCACCTTATCTCCCACATAACATTAGCTACCAAGAAAACACACCTGAAATATGAAAGCCTAGGGTCCGCTGAACAGTTTGATGCCCATTGTGCATAGGATCAGCACTGTATCTGGCATTTAGAGACCCCATAAGGACGTCAGTGCATAGAGATTGCCCCAGAGGTCTCTTTAGCTACTGAAAATTCAACACGTTTACTGCATTTTCTGTGGGGTAAAAACACAAAAAAATACATTGACCCCCCAAAACCATATATTTTTGGAAAGTACACATTCGGGCGAATTCAAAATTGGTACCCATGTCTTTCTACTCCAAACTACAGAGTCGCAGTGCTTTCCCAAAATTGCTAGTTGTGGTGAAATACCTGAAAATCACATCAAATCTTCCACTTTCAAGCACCATATCTCCCACATAACATTAGGTACAAAGAAAACACACCCTAAATATGAAAGCTAAGGGTCCGCTGAACAGTTTGATGCCCATTGTGCATAGGATCAGCACTGTATCTGGCATTTAGAGACCCCATAAGGATGTCAGTGCATAGAGATTGCCCCAGAGGTCTCTTTAGCTACTGAAAATTCAACACGTTTACTGCATTTTCTATGGGGTAAAAACACAAAAAAATACATTGACCCCCCAAAAGCATATATTTTTGGAAAGTACACATTCGGGGCGAATTCAAAATTGGTACCCATGTCTTTCTACTCCAAACTACAGAGTCGCGGTGCTTTCCCAAAATTGCTAGTTTTGGTGAAATACCTGAAAAACACATCAAATCTTCCACTTTCAAGCACCTTATCTCCCACATAACATTAGCTACCAAGAAAACACACCCGAAATATGAAAGCCTAGGGTCCGCTGAACAGTTTGATGCCCATTGTGCATAGGATCAGCACTGTATCTGGCATTTAGAGACCCCATAAGGACGTCAGTGCATAGAGATTGCCCCAGAGGTCTCTTTAGCTACTGAAAATTCAACACGTTTACTGCATTTTCTGTGGGGTAAAAACACAAAAAAATACATTGACCCCCCAAAACCATATATTTTTGGAAAGTACACATTCGGGCGAATTCAAAATTGGTACCCATGTCTTTCTACTCCAAACTACAGAGTCGCGGTGCTTTCCCAAAATTGCTAGTTTTGGTGAAATACCTGAAAAACACATCAAATCTTCCACTTTCAAGCACCTTATCTCCCACATAACATTAGGTACCAAGAAAACACACCCGAAATATGAAAGCCTAGGGTCCGCTGAACAGTTTGATGCCCATTGTGCATAGGATCAGCACTGTATCTGGCATTTAGAGACCCCATAAGGACGTCAGTGCATAGAGATTGCCCCAGAGGTCTCTTTAGCTACTGAAAATTCAACACGTTTACTGCATTTTCTGTGGGGTAAAAACACAAAAAAATACATTGACCCCCCAAAACCATATATTTTTGGAAAGTACACATTCGGGCGAATTCAAAATTGGTACCCATGTCTTTCTACTCCAAACTACAGAGTCGCGGTGCTTTCCCAAAATTGCTAGTTTTGGTGAAATACCTGAAAAACACATCAAATCTTCCACTTTCAAGCACCTTATCTCCCACATAACATTAGGTACCAAGAAAACACACCCTAAATATGAAAGCCTAGGGTCCGCTGAACAGTTTGATGCCCATTGTGCATAGGATCAGCACTGTATCTGGCATTTAGAGACCCCATAAGGACGTCAGTGCATAGAGATTGCCCCAGAGGTCTCTTTAGCTACTGAAAATTCAACACGTTAACTGCATTTTCTGTGGGGTAAAAACACAAAAAATACATTGACCCCCCAAAACCATATATTTTTGGAAAGTACACATTCGGGCAAATTCAAAATTGGTACCCATGTCTTTCTACTCCAAACTACAGAGTCGCAGTGCTTTCCCAAAATTGCTAGTTTTGGTGAAATACCTGAAAAACACATCAAATCTTCCACTTTCAAGCACCTTATCTCCCACATAACATTAGGTACCAAGAAAACACACCCTAAATATGAAAGCCAAGGGTCCGCTGAACAGTTTGATGCCCATTGTGCATAGGATCAGCACTGTATCTGGCATTTAGAGACCCCATAAGGACGTCAGTGCATAGAGATTGCCCCAGAGGTCTCTTTAGCTACTGAAAATTCAACACGTTAACTGCATTTTCTGTGGGGTAAAAACACAAAAAAATACATTGACCCCCCAAAACCATATATTTTTGGAAAGTACACATTCGGGCGAATTCAAAATTGGTACCCATGTCTTTCTACTCCAAACTACAGAGTCGCAGTGCTTTCCCTAAATTGCTAATTTTGGTGAAATACCTGAAAATCACATCAAATCTTCCACTTTCAAGCACCATATCTCCCACATAACATTAGGTACCAAGAAAACACACCCTAAATATGAAAACCAAGGGTCCGCTGAACAGTTTGATGCCCATTGTGCATAGGATCACCGATGTATCTGGCATTTAGAGACCCCAAAAGGAAGTTAGTGCATACAAAGTGTATACACTGCAATATAAGCTACCGGCATGTGCATTATGCGGCATAAGACCCCCTAACAGTAAGGAGACCCTAGAAAACTATACATTTTCCGAAAGTACACAATCTGACAAAACAAAAATGGGTAAATACATCTTTCTACTGCAAACTACCAAACTACAAAGCTATGCTAAACAGAACGATTTTTTTGACATTACTGAAAATTGTCACAAAGCTTGCATTTTACCCCATTATGTACCCCCACATTTTGTACCGTATCAACATGAAACATTCTAAATATGAACACCAGGGGTCTACTGAACAGTTTGATGCCCTATATGCATAGATTTACCAAACTATGTGGGGTACAGGGGCACCCAAGTAAAAATAGTGCATATGAATTTTCACATAAGATGCTTCGGCTCATGCAGTTTTTGCACCCGGTATGTGTATTATGTGCCATACGACCACCTAACAGTAAGGAGACCCTAGAAAACAATATATTTTCCGAAAGTACACATTCTGACAAAACAAAAATGGGTAAATACATCTTTCTACTACAAACTACCAAACTACAAAGCTATGCTAAACAGAACGGTTTTTATGACATTTCTGAAAATTGTCACAAAGCTTGCATTTTACCCCATTATGTACCCCCACATTTTGTACCGTATCAACATAAAACATTCTAAATATGAACGCCAGGGGTCTACTGAACAGTTTGATGCCCTATATGCATAGATTTACCAAACTATGTGGGGTACAGGGGCACCCAAGTAAAAATAGTGCATATGAATTTTCACATAAGATGCTTCGGCTCATGCAGTTTTTGCACCCGGTATGTGTATTATGTGCCATACGACCACCTAACAGTAAGGAGACCCTAGAAAACCATATATTTTCCGAAAGTACACATTCTGACAAAACAAAAATGGGTAAAAACATCTTTCTACTACAAACTACCAAACTACAAAGCTATGCTAAACAGAACGGTTTTTATGACATTTCTGAAAATTGTCACAAAGCTTGCATTTTACCCCATTATTTACCCCCACATTTTGTACCGTATCAACATAAAACATTCTAAATATGAACGCCAGGGGTCTACTGAACAGTTTGATGCCCTATATGCATAGATTTACCAAACTATGTGGGGTACAGGGGCACCCAAGTAAAAATAGTGCATATGAATTTTCACATAAGATGCTTCGGCTCATGCAGTTTTTGCACCCGGTATGTGTATTATGTGCCATACGACCACCTAACAGTAAGGAGACCCTAGAAAACCATATATTTTCCGAAAGTACACATTCTGACAAAACAAAAATGGGTAAATACATCTTTCTACTACAAACTAACAAACTACAAAGCTATGCTAAACAGAACGGTTTTTATGACATTTCTGAAAATTGTCACAAAGCTTGCATTTTACCCCATTATGTACCCCCACATTTTGTACCGTATCAACATAAAACATTCTAAATATGAACGCCAGGGGTCTACTGAATAGTTTGATGCCCTATATGCATAGATTTACCAAACTATGTGGGGTACAGGGGCACCCAAGTAAAAATAGTGCATATGAATTTTCACATAAGATGCTTCGGCTCATGCAGTTTTTGCACCCGGTATGTGTATTATGTGCCATACGACCACCTAACAGTAAGGAGACCCTAGAAAACCATATATTTTCCGAAAGTACACATTCTGACAAAACAAAAATGGGTAAATACATCTTTCTACTACAAACTACCAAATTACAAAGCTATGCTAAACAGAACTGTTTTTGTGACATTTCTGAAAATCGTCACAAAGCTTGCATGTTGCCCCATTATGTACCCCACATTTAGTAACGTACCAACATAAAACACTCTAAGTATGAACGCCACTAGTCTACTGAACAGTTTGATGCCCGATATGAATAGATTTACCAAACTATGTGGGGTACAGGGGCACCCAAGTAAAAATAGTGCATATGAATTTTCACATAAGATGCTTCGGCTCATGCAGTTTTTGCACCCGGTATGTGTATTATGTGCCATACGACCACCTAACAGTAAGGAGACCCTAGAAAACCATATATTTTCCGAAAGTACACATTCTGACAAAACAAAAATGGGTAAATACATCTTTCTACTACAAACTACCAAATTACAAAGCTATGCTAAACAGAACTGTTTTTGTGACATTTCTGAAAATCGTCACAAAGCTTGCATGTTGCCCCATTATGTACCCCACATTTAGTAACGTACCAACATAAAACACTCTAAGTATGAACGCCACTAGTCTACTGAACAGTTTGATGCCCGATATGAATAGATTTACCAAACTATGTGGGGTACAGAGGATGCCAAATTGAAATACAGCAGACAAAATGTCCATGTGCAAAGACAAGTAACAAAGAACAATGTAAAAAGCAATACAATTGATAAAGATAAAAAAAAATCACTAAAATCATTTTTTTTTTTTTGCCTAATAATATCTGCGGGCAGAATAACAGTTTGAGTATTTTGGCTAGAGCAAATAAGTTTTACAGACAAAGTCAAGCGAACAACAACTATGCATAACTGAAAATGCTATAAAATGGCTAAACATGCAGTAAAATACCCAAAAATCCACCAAAATCACAGAAAATGTAGTAGAAACACCAAAATAATACACAAAAGGTATTGCGCAGTGCGGTTAGCGAATACACTATCCGCAATGGCAATAAAACATTTTTTTCAGGCAAGAATAAAAACGATGCGATTAGAAAAAAAAAATAATTATAAAATTACATAAGTGTGTAAGTGTGTGTGTACATGTGTGTAAAATGTGTTTTGTGTGCATGTGTGCGAGTGTGCAACCAAGTGTGAGTTTTCTCTAAGTGCTGTAAGTGATAAATGTTTGAAAACCTCCCAAAAATGCATGTTTGTGTGTGTAAGTGTGAGTATAAGTGTGTATTAGTGTAATAAATGTGTGATTGTGTGTTTGTGTGTGTATTTGCCACTTACTTGAGGTCTAGGTGAGGATCTGGAGGAGAAAAACGATCTGGCCCAGCAACAGCATCAGCTCATGTGAGGGGGCGGGGCAGGAAGCAGGGGGGCCAGAGGGGGAAGCTGCGGAAGGGAGAGGAGCTGCACACAAAGCCACGAGGATGGCAGGTGAGTCCCATGGGGCCCCTGGGCGATCGCTACCCAGGGGCCACTCGTTCCCCACCTCTGACTATTGTCTGGAGGCTGGGGAACGAGTGGGGAGCGAAGGAATGGCTTGAAAAGCCATTCCTCCGCTCCCAAAACCGGAAGTGCAGCAGGACGTAGAATCTACGTTCTGTGGCACTTTGGTCCTTTGATACACAGGACGTAGATTCTACGTCCTGTGGCACTAAAAAGGTTAAAATGACAGCTACATCAATAGTTTGATTTCACTGGTGACCTTGTTGCGAAATCAGACAAAATTAGGTTTTTCCAAAAGAATGGGAAGAAGAACGCCAGCAGGTTAACTGCAAACTATTTAGGGTAGTGGTTGCATGACATATTTTGGTTCAATACCCTTTATCAAATTAGGTTTCTGTCATCAGGGTTCATTGTACAAACTAGTAGTATGTACTGGATTAACTAATATTACTACTAGAATACTTAGCCTTTTACGATTTCCTTTAAAATCCAGCAGTTATATAACTACAGCTACAGTTGTGGGATCTGTTATCTGTAAACCTGGGATCCATAAAGTTCCCGATTACTGGAAGGCATCTCCCATAGACTTTATTTTAAGCAATCAGATTTTTAAAAATGATTTCTTTTTTCTCTGAAATAATAAAACCGTACCTTGTACTTGATCTCAACTAAGATATAATTAAAGGAAAAGCTAAATCACTGGGGGGTGCCAAATGTTAGACATGGTTAAAGTTCGGCTTTTCAATCCACTGCGCATGCATGAAGACCAAAAAAGGAAGAGGTTTGTGTTGTTGCATTCTGCCCAGCCAGTGCAGGAGCACCGGACAGGAGTTTAGCCAATCGATTATAATCACTGGGGGGTGCCTAACATATAGGTATAAGAATCCAAATTACAGAAAGGCTCCTTATCCGGGCCATTCTGGATAATAGTTACTATACCTGTACTAGCATCCACACATCTATATATTGTAGCTCTGCAACATCTATAGTGGGTGTAGCTTAACAAGATCATTTGTTTGCAGTTAATTTTGTCATGTATATGTCTAGGAGCTTAAATTATGCATTTCTTTTACACAGATACCTGGTTCACTGTCTTCAATCTGAATTGACCAGCTCTATGCCTGCTTTTATAGATGATCCAGAAGAAAATGATTCCCAAAGGCCTAAAATAGGTCAGACAATAGTTGGAGGGCTTTTTTAATTGTTTGCTAGGAATTTATGTGGTCTTTCATTGCAGATAGTACACATTTAGCATAAAAGGTATTGGAACTAAGGAAACATAACATTATTTGTTCTTTCTTTTAGCTTAAATTTGCTGATTTTTTCCACACTGCTTTAAGGGCCCTGACAGACAGGTGTTTTATCGCCTGCAGGAAATCTGCTCTGCTGTAGGAGCTAAAGCGGGCAAAAATACCTTCACGTAATTGCAAGTAAATGCCCTCATTTACATTATTGTGTGATTAACCAGGATTACCACGTGTAAAGTGATTTACATGCACATCCATTCCTGTGGATGCTTCCATGTGTTCTTTGTGGCCTGCAGGAGAGGAGACTTCTCATGGGCAACAGTGTCCCATCTGTCATGCCCCTAAGATGAAACTTGTACAATGGAAATTTAAAGCAATACTGACCCCTCCCTATGAAATTCCATAGAACCATGTCAGTATTAATAAAATATTTAATGTACCAGCATCTTTCTGCCCAAAAGTCCTTTCAATACCCCCACAGCCTAGTATTTCATGTCTCTGCTGACATGGCTTAATGGTTCGCAACAGGTTGTATCACTCGCACTGGGCTGGTGGCATGCAGTCCTTACATAGACTGGAGTACTGTTTTCATTTGTAATTCGGCCTATTTAAGGATGGCCCCACAGGATCTATTATGATTAATCAGTATATCTCTGAGTTTCAATTATCTGTGACTTTCTCAGATTGCAAAACTGATACATTCATTAAAAATAAATTACATCCAATATGCATTACCAATGTGGAGTTCTTTACAATGTTTAATGTCTAGGGGCATTGCGATTGGTGACCCCTTTCTTCATTTGTTATTTTTGTTTAGTTTTCCATAATTACCACAGTTCATCCTTCCAACATAAGGGTCCACAAGGGTCAGTGTAAGCCTCCTGATTATTTGGTTTTACAGCTAAAGAAAAGAGGGAATAGTGGCTTCTAGCCAAGTGAGTAATCAGTAAATTAGTGCTACAGCCACTTGTCTGGCACAGAAGGTCATTTGATTTAGAACCTGGGAAAAACTAAAGGTTTGTTTACATGCCCCTGAGAAAGTTAAATTGATTTGGCGTAATCTGTGAGACTACTATTAATTAATGTCACTGCATTAGGCTGGTGGCACATGGGGAGATTAGTCGCCAGCAATAAATTTTCACTACCGCAACTAACCTTCACAAAATGCCTTCCCACTGGCAAGAATGTGAATTACCGGTAGGATGACATACACATTGTTTCGGTTTTCTGAAGTTGCCTCCCGAGAAAACTTTGGGCAACTTCGGAAAACAGGGGAGACTCATATACCCATCCCACCAGGGATTCTTGCTGGTGGGAAGGCATTTTGGGGTGATTAGTTGCCCACAAAGATTTATTGTGGGCAGCTAAATTCCCCTTGTGCCACCAGCCTTATATGGGGTATTTTTTGTAATCTGTGGCCATCATTTGCAGGTGATTTCTGAGTATAAATGTTGTGTTACACTAGGGCCCACCCCCAGTTTTAATTAAAAGCCTTTTGTTAGCTTGTAAACCTGCTAGCCAAATATTTTTTCCTGTTGGTTATGTCTGATAATGACAAATGTGACACATAGTTGGGAAGTGTGAAAAATCCTTAGAAGGCATCCATGCGTTATTATATGAATATGTTTTTATAGACTTGCTTGTTCTAACACTCTGTTTGAGCGTTGGGTGCTGATATATATCCTCTTACTGCCTATTAGTAATACCTATACATAACTTTTTTTTTTTTGTCTCCTTTAGAAGACGTTTTGCATACTCTGACAGGTGCCATGTCACTTCTAAGACGTTGCCGGGTCAACGCAGCACTAACTATTCAGCTGTTCTCGCAGCTATTCCATTTCATCAACATGTGGCTGTTCAACAGGCTTGTAACAGATCCAGACTCTGGTTTATGCTCTCACTATTGGGGGGCAATAATTCGGCAGCAGCTTGCACACATTGAGGCATGGGCTGAAAAACAAGGCCTCGAATTAGCTGCAGATTGTCATCTTAGCAGAATAGTTCAGGTAAAAATATATGTATTGTAAGAAACTGATGTTTTAGCCATCCAGTGTAAGTTGGGTTCTGTCAACACAGAAATGGAAGAAAGGACACACTGCTGCTTCTGATTTAGTTGGAAGTGCAGTCAATGGCACTTTTTAAGCCTGAACACTCTATTGTTCGCATTTTCAAGTTGAATAAAATTTCCAGCATTTTTTAGGTGTCTCCTGCTCAACAGAATGGGAGACAGCAGTGTGTTTTTTCTGCTCTATATGCCATTAACCTATGAAGTTTTCACTTGGTGGTTGCCTAGTGGTATGTTTTTAAAAGCACCACTAGCCAGAACCAACTAAGAAATGTTGATATACAGACATAAGTGTGGAAAGAACAACCTAGTTATTTGCCTCTAATGTCTCCTTCACTCTAGGTATTCATAGAATAACAAGTTAGCATTTAGCCTTTATTTAACCTTATTTGGCATTTTTTGTTTGACCTCTATCCACAGGTTTTAGTCCTCCAGCAGGGCTAGCCCCCACATTTAGGGAAGCTTTGGTAATAAGTAAATTTTTTCCAAATCCAAATTTTTGCAAAGGAAGAAAAATGTCAACACTTTTGTACTTTGGGTCTCTTCGGAAAAGTTCTAAGGTATACTAGAACATTATAGTGTAAGCTACAAAGCTCTATCCTCAGCTTGGAAACACTACATGATTTGGTTCAAATGTAGTCTCAAAGCGTTCTTTGAAAAAGTGTCAGAATACAGTAAAATTAAGAGATGGTCATTATTATTTTTTTTTTTTTATCTGAGCGTAATGCCAAGTGTTTTTTTGTATGCATTGTTATAGGCTACTACTCTTCTCACTATGGACAAGTACTCGCATCAGGATATTCCAAATATTAATAATACATGTTTTAAGCTGAATTCCTTACAACTGCAAGCCCTATTGCAAAATTACCACTGTGCTCCTGATGAACCGTACATCCCAACGGTAAGTTGTGTGGCATAAATATATTTTTTTGTCTAAACATTGAATACAAAATTTGACGTTATGCTGTTCTGAAATGCTTATATATTGGCAGGAGTTGATAGACAGTGTGGTGTCTGTAGCTGAAAACACTGCAGATGAATTGGCTCGAAGTGATGGCAGAGAAGTTCAGCTTGAGGAGGATCCTGATCTGCAACTCCCTTTCCTTTTGCCTGAAGATGGTTATTCATGTGATGTGGTTAGAAATATTCCTAATGGCCTTCAAGAGTTTTTAGAACCGCTCTGCCAGAGAGGTGAGCATGATACAAATAGAAGTGTAAGACTTAATGAAGCGCTGTAATATTTTAAGCATCATTGCTACAATTCTGAAAAGACTAGGCGTGGCAAAAAATAAACCTGCTCTTTTAAAGTAGAATGCCAGAACTGGCGGTTACCCCCCAAAAAAAACATTGTTTGTTTTCAGTCTAAAAACTGCCTTTACTAATGCCTTCAGGTGGTAAGAACTCCAGCCAATGGCAGACAGAAGAGATGGCTTAGAGTACTTCTATGTTGGCTGTAATATGTTTGCGGAGACAACATTTTATGTGGATGTGTTTCTAGGATATAATATATGCATGTATGAATTGGGCCAGAAAGCCAAGCTGAACATAGCAAAATCTTGCTTTCTGGATCTGATTCAGAAGTTAATGTACATTTATTACGTGTTTGTAATGCAAGTCCAGCTCTTGTTGAGAGAACATAAAAAGCTAACACTTTGAACTACATTGTTGCTAGACTCTTTGTTGGGAGCTTTTCTTATGATATACTACTACATCAGAAAAATAAAATACAATTTATTGGTACCATTTATTTCCTGCAGGGCTTGTGCTTTTTGACACAATAGTTTTTCTCTCTTTAGTTGCATTGATTTTAGCAGTAAGATGCATTTTCCACACAAACTAAAACTAAAAGCCACAGCATTACATAATTGCCATTACTTTTTTCCCCACTTTATTTTTCAAGGTTTTCAATTACAGCATGATGGTGATGGTGTTCATTACATTACTGTTCCTGTAAAACCCATAGCTGCTCATGTTTGTTTCCCCCTACATTTACTAACCTATAGTATATCCAATTGGCCTTGACTTCACCATATTTATTCATAGAATTAGTATGTAGAGCTGACAAATATTCCATTCCCCCATCTGATTACAACGCTTATATAACTACCTTTATACTTCTAAATTATTTTGACTGTGCATTAAACAGGCAGTATGGGATCACTTATACAAAAACCTGTTATCCAGAAAGCATTGAATTATGGGAAGGCTATTTCATAGAGTACATTTTAAGCAAATATTTTTAAAAATAATTTCCTTTTTCTCTAATTATAAAACAGCACCTTGTACTTGATGGTAACTAAGCAGCATTAATCCATGTTGGTTGCAAAACAATCTCTTATTGGGTTTATTTAATGTTGTTTTTAGTAGACTCAAGGTATGATCGTACAAATTACGAAAAGATCCCGGATTCAGAGAACCCAAGGCCACCAGCATTCCATATAGATACCATACCTGTACCAAAGGGCTTATGCTCAATATACCTTTTGTCTTTTTCACGCTTTCAAACGGGGGGTTACTGACCTCAACAGCCAAAATATTTTTATTACATCTCATTTATTTAAGCCCTCGCCTGTTCTTCTTACTGTCTCTCTTTCAGATCGCTGTCTAGTTGAATTATATTGATCCCTGGCCTCTATGTGGGTCACTTTAAACAAAGGTGTCTATACAGATAAGGAACCTTTTGTCCAGAATGCTGGGGACCTGGCATTTTTTAAACAAGGGAGTTATTCCTTAATTTGGATCTTTGTACCTTAAGTCTACTGAATTTAAACATTAAATAAACCCAACAGGATTGTTTAGCCTCTGATAAGGATTAATTCTATCTTAGTTGGGATCAAGGTGCTGATTGATTATTATAGAAAAAGGAAATCATTTTTTTAAGAATGTAATTACTGTATATCTCTTGGGAAAGTGCAAGGCCCTTGTACACATTTAGTTTTAACCAATAAATGCCTTTTGTGAATGTTTCTTTTTTTCTCTTTCACATGAAGGTTTTTGCAGACTTGTCCCTCACTCACGGTCACCAGGCATGTGGACAATTTACTTTGAAGGAGCTGAATTTGAAAATAATTTGTTGACCGACAATACAGACCTGGTAGGCAAAACGTTATTTCTCTTTGCGTTGTGTCAAAGTTTTTTTTAAAGGGGCAGAAAAAAAAAATCAATAAAAGCATTTGGGTTTTGAATTCCCCCCTTTTTCACATACATGGGTTATAAACTCTAAGATATATTGCAGGTGTCTTTCTGTAATTTGGATCACCATATTTTAAGTCTGCTAAAACATAATTTAAAAATTAAATAAACCCAATAGGTTTGTTTTTGCCTGCAGTAAGGATTAATTATATCTTAGTTGGGATTAAGTACAGGATGCTATTTTTTTTTCATTACAGAGAAAAAGGAAATCATTTTTAAATATTATTTGATCAAAATGGAGTCTAGAGGAGATAACCTTTCCATAATTTGGAGCTTTCTGCATAATGGGTGTTCGGATAACCTTAAAGGAACAGTACAGTGTAAAAATTAAACTGGGTAAAATGGATAGCCTGCACAAAATAAAAAATATTTGCAATACAGTTAGTTAGGCAGAAATGTAATCTATAAAGGCTGGAGTGAGCAGATGTCTAACATAATAGCCAGAACACTGCTTCCTGCTTTCAGCTCTTAGGGCTCTGGCACACGGGGGAGATTAGTCGCCTGCGGGAGTCTTTTTCGTCGATTTCCGGAAATCGCCCCGCCGCGTCTGCCATCCCGCCGGCGACTTACATGTTCGCCGGTGGGATGGCAGGGGTAGGCAACTCGGGGAGATTAGTCGCCCGCGAACAGGGAGTTAATCGCGGGCGACTAATCTCCCCCGTGTGCCAGAGCCCTTACCTCTTAGTTAGTCAGTGACTTTAGGGGGGGGACACATGGGACATAACAGATCAGTTTGTTTGTGAGCTTGCAGGTCAGATTCAAATGCAAATTAACAGAACAGTTATGTCCCCCTATGCCCCCCCCTCAAGTCACTGATTGGTTGCTGACTGCTAACAGCTTATAGAGCTGTAAAGGAGGAAACAGAGTTCAGGCCATTATGTCAGACATCTGCCCGCTCCAGCCCTTTTAAATTACATTTTTGCCTAACTAACTATACTGATAACATTTTTTATTTTGCACAGTCTAACTGTTTTTCCAGTTTGATTTTTTACATTGAACTGCTTCTTTAAGGTGGCCATACACAGGCAGATTTCAGCTACCCATTCGAGTCCTTCAGACCAAGTCCTTGAAGATGGTGCCCTGGCTGGAACCAAACCAGGACCCCCATATTCCACTGCAGTTTACAGAGATTTTATATATTTCACATCAATCCCTGCCCCAGTGGGGCTTACAAGTCCCAATCACATTTACACACACACTGTTTTTGGAGTGTGGGAGGAAACAAAGGACACTGGGAGAATATTCAAACATGCAAATTGTGGCTGGAATCAAACCTATGACCTCAGAGTTGCAAGGCAGCAGTTATAACTACTGTACAACCATAGGAGTCCATAGTTACTATTACTGAAATTAAAAAAAGCATAATATCATCCTTAAATATAGTTTTATTCTACAGTTATGGTATTTATTTTGAAAACAATTACCTAGAAAGCTCCATAATGCGGAAATGCCATACTCTGTAGAATCCTATTTAAGGAAATACTTTTTGTTTTTTTTTTTTAACAATTTCTGATTTTATTGTAATGATTAAACAGTGCCTTTTACTGGATGGTAAATAAAGTAGCATACATCTGTGAATGATCATACTAGCTTAGAGCGGACTGTACCAAATTACAGAAAGATAATTTATCCAAAAAAGCACTTGTCCCGCTGCATTACAAATAACAGTGCCCATGCCTGTACTATATATTTTATGGTTGGAAGATTTTGTCTAAATTCCCCACATTTTTTCTTTTCAGCCATTAAGAAAAGAACCTGAAATAATCACTGTGACACTTAAAAAGCAGAATGGAATGGGTTTGAGTATTGTTGCAGCAAAGGTGAGCAAGATTCTTCTGTTGATTTTTCATTTTTTAAGTTAATAGGGTGGATGTAGGAATCAAATGTTGTGTTAGTGTTGGCAAAATAATGACATCTTGACCAAGTGTGCTTTGGTCATATCACCTTTTTGAAACATTTTTTTTGCCTCCGTATATGTGACCAAAGTACATTTGGACAAGAGAGCAATCTCATGATTTTGCTAATATACAAAACAAATTTTGAAAGGGCCCATCAAGATAACACCTCTATTCACTCTGCAAGGGCCCCATTGTCACCTGATCATTGGCTTGGGTGCTGAATATTAGGAGCACACAGATTTAAACTAACCATTTGGACCATGTGATAGCCTGGTTTACCAACCTATAAATGCATGGTCTGCACTTTTCTTTGTTGTGTATTATTCCTTACTCCTGTTTTCACACCATTTATTAAAATTTCTGAAATCATCAAGCAAATCCATTTCCATATTGAAACTCTTGATATTTATGAGGGATGCACCAAATGCACTTTTTTCAGATCAGCCAAATACAGAATCTTCTACAAAGGAATTGTCTAAATCTCAAATCCTAATTCCAAGGGGTGCGAGGGTAATCTATGAAAGAAAAAAATCATGCCAAAAAAGGCTTGTATTCAGCCAAATCTGGTGTTATCTATTAAAGTCAGCAGGGCTGAGGAGAAATTTCAAAGGAAAAAGCGGTGTTATTCACAGACCTACCGTTGTTATACTCTGCTACATATTCATTATTTATTTATTTTAAATGGGATGTTATATAGTGTAGCCTGAAGTTAAATCTACTTATCACAGCCTATAAACCAGATAGAAAAAAATAAAATTCATGTATTATAGTTCATTATTTACACCATGACAATGGTGCTAGTTGAGGATTCCTTCAGGCTATTCCTGTACGATAAACATTTGAAACATTTGGAAGTTTTAACCTTGGTAAAACTGCAGGTACTGACAGTTCTTTAAAAAATAAAAAAGTAAAATTGAACTGAAATTCTAAATTAATCAAACATAAATAAAAGTAAAATGGCTAGTCAAGGAATGACATTGGTCCATATTTTGGAAATTTATTGTAATATAGAAAAAAAGTTGATTCCTGTGTTTATGCATAATAAAGGAACAGATCTGTTATCTGGAAACATTTGAAATGGGGATTAGGCAGATAAGGCTATTTCTAAACACTAGGTCTAAAATAAACACATGCAAACATTAAAGGGATACTATTATGATTTTTATGGTGTATTTTATATTTCTAAATTACACTGTTTTACATACAATATTTCACTCTACCATTTAAAAATGTTATTCTTGAACCAACAAATGTATTTTTAGTTGTAGCATTGGTGTGTAGGCGGCCTTCTCAGTGCATTTTGAGCTTTCAAAATAAGCCAGCGCTACACATTAGAAGGAGTCTCAAGCCAGACTTGGATTTCTTACTATTGAGTTCTATTCTGATATCTACTGGGAGCTGCTATCTTGAAGTTTATCAGAGCACGGGTCACATGGCTGTAGCACCCTGGGAAATGAAGACTATGGCTAGACCCATGTGAAATTTCAAAATTAAATATAAAAACAATCTGTTTGCCTTTGTGAAAAACGGATTTCAATGCAGGATTCTGCTGGAGAAGCTCTATTACCTGATGTGTTGTGAAAAAACATGTTTTACCATGACAGTATTCCTTTAAAAAATAAATAAATAAAGGGTACTTGAAGATAATATGCTTAATTGTAGCAAAGAATAGGTATTTGCTACATTAAAGCAAATTATCTCCAAGTACCGTACAGCCCTTCTTTACCATTAGTTTAAGATATGTGTGCATTATAACGTCAAAACAAATTAATAAAAACATCCCTAGAGCCAAACTGACAAACAAAACTTAAAACATATATGGGGTTATGTAATAAAAAGCGCTAAGTTTGCCCAGGAGCAGTAACTTGAGCAATCAATCAGTACATAGAATTTACTGGTCACCTGTTTAAAAGCAAACATCTTATTAGTTGCTGTAGGTTACAGTTCCTGGGCAAATTTAGCACCTTTTATTACATATGGGGGATGGTCCAAAGTAGGTTGGAATAATCTATTAATTATAACTAGGCATTATGGGGCATATTAATAAAGATGTGAAAAAAGCTGTTATCATTTGGGTTCCTAAACAAGTTTTTTTTTTTTCCTAGCAGAAAACTTGCAATAGCGTACCATTTTGTCACCTTGTAAATAAAATGCCTAAAAATTTCCGTACATAGAATCACATGTATACCTGTGATTATGCAATTTTACTGCAATGTCAGGAATTTTGTCCTCCATGTTTTCACATGGGTGACAAAATTATTCTGTGCCATTGCTATTATTTCTAGGGTCTATAGTTTATACACAGTTCACATTTTAAAAAGTTCCTGTAGGAACTAGTATATAATGTAGCATTTGCAAGACCTGGTGCAGAATTCTTTCCTTTCATGAATGCAATTTTTGCTGAATTTATTTTATACCACACCTACATTGCTTAGGCATCTTAAATTGCGCATGAATTAAAAAAAAGGTTATTTTTATCTTCTAATCATGGTATCACTCATCAGATCCAATACATTTTGCTGTTATGTGATATGTATTCTTACAAATTTTCAGGGTGCTGGACAAGAAAAACTTGGGATTTACATTAAGTCTGTGGTGAAAGGCGGTGCTGCAGAAGTGGTTAGTAATATTTTGATCTTCCAGATTGAAAACTGAAATGCTAAAATTTTTAAAAATGGATCCACCTGGCCAGAATTTAGCTAAGGTGCATTCTGTTATGCGTTCTAGTAATAGCCACTTTCAGAGCACAGCGGTCATTAATTAATGGTGCACAATAAGGAGAAATAAGGTAGAAACCCAGAATTAAGTCCCTCAGATTAAGTCAGTGAACTGCTGGTTTGTGTTTACCTTGCTCTGCAGGAGAGGAACCAGTAAGGGTACTTTTATTTTCAAATTTTGCCCTATTTAGTGCAAGAAACAAAAAAAAACATATTTCCTAATTCAAACAATAGGCTAAACCTATGTTCAGTAGAGGCCTATTCATTGAACAAATGTTAAAAACATATACAGCTCTTTTAAAGTTTATATACAGTGGTTCTCAAAAGTTTTGTGACCTAAAACATCTTTTGATTTTCAAACAAGTCCTAAAAGTAGATGACAATAAACAAATGAAACAAATTGTTGTATTTGGTCATGTATTTATTGAAAATACCCACCCCTACAGGGTTCCATAGAGTGCACCCACCCCTACTAAAAAACATGAACTCATTCCTGCCCAAAGAGAACAGAACAGTTAAGCTCTATCAATAATTGATAGATGAACATGAGGATTAATGTCACATTAATTATGCTTATATTTGCATGTTTTTATATTAACATAATACCTATATGCACCATAACACTTCAACCAGTCACTTAAAGTTCCAGCATACCATAATATTTAAAGGAGGTCCATATATATTATATCTTCAAATAAGAACTGGAAAAAAACATGATTCTAATAATGTAATAATAATCTGAATGTAAAGTGTGTGCCACTCCATCATAATTTTCCACTACATGCTTAGCTATTGCAAACTTAGCATCCTTTTTCTCTATCGCTAACAAATGGTCCTAAATCCTAGTACTCTCCTGCTCTTGCTGTCGTTATTCCAGCATATTGGGACCCACACTCTCCTGTCCCAAGGTACAGCATTGGGTCAAAGTATTTGAGGCCTGGTTATCTAATCTAGTAAGGGCACAAGTTACACAAGAAATTACAATAAATCAAAATATATCTCATTGTATAATTATTTTAAAGTGAAAGCACTGCAAGATGCTGACTTCATAGCTGCATTTATACACAGAAGGAATTCCCTGATAATGGTGCACAGGAGCAAGTGTCCGGATGGACCCATTTTCATGGGTCAAACAAACGAGCAGTCCACTAAAGAGCCTCTCTATAAATAAACCCCTCCCTTGGCTACAGCCTGTTATCATTTTTTAGATTAAGAGTAGTTCATTATACAAAGGGCTTCTCAGTGGGCCACATGTTATGTTGGGTTGAAAAACCCAACATACTGTTCTTCGACTTCAGCTTATTCTATCGCTTTTTCTTCTTCTTAGTGCCCCCCATTTTCTAAACACTACTCCTCCTACAGTTTTAGGGGTACAACATCCAAACTCTCCACACTTCTTCACCCTATAGCGGAGCAGGTTGCTTGTGCTTTTCTAAACAATCCTGCCCCTCCTCTTTTTGTGGCGCCCCTCCCAACACCCCAATTTTCCCTTTGACTTGGACAGGTTGCTACCACTTTTTCAGCTTTGAAGCTATACCCCCCCAAACTTGAATAACATAATCATGGGGCGACCCCGAATGAAACAGAGACATTTGTTGGTTGACCCTAAGTGGGAGGAGCCAAAAACAGCCAATCATATTTAACTAATTGACTTTAACGGGGAAATTGAAACTGCTGCCAATGTTACAGCTTTGAGGCTACACCCCCAAACTTGAATCACATAGTCATTGGGTCAGCCTGAATGAAAATATGATTGTTGGATGCCCAAAAGTGGGCGGAACTGTGAACAGCCAATCAGATTTTACCTATTGACTTGGTGGAAATTCAATCTGCTGCCATTCTCAAGGTAATAATGCCATGGTCCCAAGGCACCACGGTTCAAGGTAAGAAAAAATGGACGGAACCACGAACAGCCAATCAGATCTTACCTATTGACTTTCAATGGGGAAATTCAACCTGCTGCCATTCTCACAGAATTGACACCAGGGTCCCCAAACTTTGCATAGTTGGTCACAGTTTTAGTTTGGAAAAGTGGGCGGAGCCATCAACAGCCAATCCGATTTCACCCATTGAGTTTTATTGGTTTGATGCCAGAGTTCCCAAACTTTGCACAGTCAGACACTGGGTGACAACGTATTCAAGTCTTTTTTTAAACTGGACGGATCCACCAACAGCCAATCAAATCTTACCTACTGATTTTCAATGGGGAAATTCAACCTGCTGCCATTCTCACAGTATTAATCCAAGGGTCACTAAGGGACTGCATTTTTTTAGGTATTAAAAAGTGGACGGGGCCACCAACAGCCAATCAGACTTCACCTGTTGAATTTTTTTTTGGGGGGGGGGGTTAAATTTAAAATTCTGCCTTTCTCACACTATTTATGCCAGGGTTCCCAAACATTGCACGGTCGTTGGCTGACTCCATATTCAGGGTTAGAAAAAGTGGGTGTAGCCACCACCAGCCAATCCATTTCCACACAGTAAATTTAATTGGTTAATATTTAAACTGATGCCATTATTTAAGTATTAATTCCAGGGTTGTTAAACTTTTCAAAGTTAGTCACTGGGTATTTGCTGTTCAAAGTTAGACTTTCAATGGTGAAGTGTAAAATGCTGTCAGTCCCACAATTTTTATGCCTGAGTCCCCAAACTTTGCAAAGTTGGTCACTGGGGGACTGCAGTTCAAAAATATGAAAAGTGGGTTAGGCCACTAACAGCCAATCAGATTTCATCCATTGAATTGTATTGGTTTAAATTTAAAATGCTGTCATTCTCACACTATTTATGCCAGGGTGCCCACTGTTTGTCACTGGGTGACTTTAACTCAAGGTTAGAAAAAGTGGGCACAACCACCAATTACAATTCACTTATCGCATTTTATTGGTTTCAATTTAAACTGCTGCCATTCTTTAGATATAAATCCTATGGTCCCTAAACTTTGCAGACTTAGTTGCTGGGTAACGGCAGTTCCAGGTTAGAAAAAGTGGGCGGAGCCACCAATCAGATGTCAACCGTTGACTTTCAGTGGGGAAATTTAAATTGCTGCCATTCAGACACTATTAAAATCAGGGTAAACTTTGCACAGAGGTTTTTACTATATAACCGTGGTCCAAGGTTAGAAAAAGTGGACAGAGCCAACAACAGATCAGATTTCATTCAGTGACTTCACGTTTTTCAAACCAACATGAAGTTTGTTCTTAAACTTCCCTTGCTAGTTTGAGTTTGCTCTTTGCAAATCAGGTAGTAGAATGTGGCTTTGTTTTACTTTAACATTTTTCCCTGTATGAAATAATAAAACCATAGGCAAAAAGTATGTTCACAGCACTAGCCCTATGTTTTTAACAAATGTTGAAAAGGAGTGTATATTGCCCCTTTAAGCTCCCTCACACTCACTTATTTCTAATGGCATAATGTTCATTTGATGAAGCATTGTGACAGCTCAAGGTGTGATTAAATACATTTTGATGAAATTTAAATAAATGCAAATGTTATTTGGCTTCATAAAGGTAACTAAGCACAAACAAAGTTTAAAATTCATGCTTTTTATCTATTTTTCAATTTTAGGATGGTCGTTTAGCTGCAGGGGACCAACTTATAAGTGTGGATGGGCAAAGTTTAGTTGGTTTGTCCCAAGAAAGGTACAGTAGTTTTACATATTAGTAAATTATACAGTTTCATCAAATTATTGATAAAATCTTAACACATGATATTTCAGAATAGATTGGATTTGCTAAGAAGACTACTGATTAGACAAGCCACTCAAGACTTATACTGTATCACCAAGTACACTGCTGTACTTTTTTGCAAACCATGCTGGTTACAAGTGTGTTTCATCTTCTCTTTCAATTTTCAGTAATTACTGCTTAGGTACCATAGTTCCGCACAAATAGAATAGGCGCTGATTCTGGAAAAATTTGTCCTGTTTTAATAAAACTTAAAAACCAGTGCTATGTAGTGCTATGTGTCCCCTGGCACACCTTCATGGCATTGATGCGAATACCTGGATTTTACATTACTGAGCCTTTATAGCACATCTGGGGGGAACCGTGCAAGGAAGCCCAGTTCTAAACCCCTGCCATAAGTTAGTCATTTAATTATAAAGCTCTAATAAGGAACTACACTCCCTTCCTTATCTGCAATTTGTTCCTGTTACCAGATTTCAATGTAGCCGGTTCAAATCCCATTACTTGCAGTAAGGAAACATTATGTTTACACAGTGCTGCCCTAGTTTGGTAGTCTCTGCACTAGCCTTCATTACAAGTCTGTGTTTAACAGACAGATTTCTTATACTATTTCCAGCATTTTACACCACACTTAAGGAGGTAACCAGATAGATGACCTAATTAGTTTGATAAGTAATCCTCCTTGAAATGCTGTGAATCACGTGGGCATGAGAAGGAAGAACCAACAACCCTATTGTTACCTACTGAGCATCCAAGGCATAACAGGTTTTGGGTTGCTTTAATATTAAGCAGTGATATTATGAATTTTGTTATCTGCCTTTACCAGGATATATTTGTTGTTATGCAGCCATTGAATTTCCAGCCTATATTGTAATTCAGCAAATATTTCTTCAGTGTGCTGTTCTGTGCACTTTTTGTTTTTATAAGTAAGAACTTCAAACTTCAAACTTTCAAAGAGTAAAATTGTATGCATTTAAATACAGTTTGCACTTACGAACACTGCTAGCAGCTTGTAGTTAATACCATGCAGTCAATACAGGCTGCAGCTATATAATGTGCACAAGGTCCAAAAGTACAGTGTACACAGATGCAAAGGGTTCTGAAATGAAACCTTTCATGAGAAAATGTTACATCAAGGGTTCGCTGTGTGTATTACATGTGGTGTTCACATTAGAATTAACACAATTAATAAACTGAAGAAAAATGTTGCAATTACTTTAGATATAGTTTATAAATGTGCAGGTTGCAATGCACACTATTTTGTGGGGATCAGCTTGTATGGTAGAATTCTTGGGGAGAAAAAGCAGCATTGTGTGAAATAAACATGCAAGTATTTTGTGTGTCTTGGTTAATGATAGAGTTAAAAGCCAAGCTAAAACAATATGTTTATTATTCTATCATATTAAGCATATGCGATTCTTCTCTTTTCCCAAGAACATAGGACATAAGGTGCTTCAGAGTGTTTTATCATCCAGCCCAGTAGGTAGGCAACAGAACACTTGGAATTGCCCTCATATGTTTATATGGCGCCAGACTACAACATTTTTGAATAATAATCCCCTGACATGTAAGGTGATTACAGTAGAATTAAATGTTTGCTTTTGTAAGCTGAGCTAATTTTGTTAATGATTTAGACATAAAATCAGCACAAAGGCCACAATACTTCTTTCTCTATAAGAAAATGTTTGTAAACAGACTGCCCAGCTTTGTGTTGCAATATGCTTCTAATGTACTTTTGTGACAATGTAACAAAAGTCAAAAATACAGAGGCTAAGAAAGAAAAATCACATTCAACTATGTGATATTGCTCTCTAATTATTACACCATAGTTATTATTTTTAGAAGGCAACTTCCTAAGACCCGCTCAAAGGGGGTTTGTTGCAAATAACCTGCAAGAATTATATGTATTAAATGATCATTGGTGAAAACTTAAAGTGCATTTTTACAGCAGGAAATCAGTAAATGCATTTGAAGTTTTATATCAGTCAAATATTAATATGTGCAAATTAGCACATAACTGAAATCCCTTATATTTTTCATGTAAATATCTTTTATTGCTTTTTGCCTTTTATTTTTTGCCAGAAAGAAGTAAAACCTTTTTTGTAAATTCATCTTATAGTCTAAAATAATATAAATCAATATTAGAATAAAAAAATATTGCAGAAATATATTAAATTACTCAAACTCATCTCTTCAACAGAGCTGCAGAGCTTATGACTAGAACTGGGGCCGTAGTAACCCTTGAGGTCGCAAAGCAAGGCGCAATATACCATGGACTTGCCACACTACTAAACCAACCATCTCCTCTCATGCAAAGAGGTAATCTGATGTAGTTCATGATCTTTTGAATCTATTTGTATTTATTTTAATCTGTTAAGACAAGAAAATTGCACACCCCCACTGGCTACTTTGCACAGTCATTTAGGATATTACATACAAGTGAACCGCAATCAGCAGTTTGCATCATAGCATTGGTATTTCTATGCATGCATGACTATTCCCCATCTGCTGAGTTTTCCATCTTACACCGCTGACGGTTTGCGTGCATGCAGTGAATGTGGTGCATAGCTTCTCTAATAACCTGGCACATTTACAGATGAAATATGCCAGTATGTTAACTGCTTTAAGGAGTCACAATAAATTCTACTATAAAAGCTTTGCCAAAAAACAAGCATTGTGTTACAGAAAAACTCTACCCCTGAACACTGCAGATTTCTGTAAAAATATATCATATGAAGCTCCCAACACTGTTCATGTAAAGCCTTTTCATAATGGCTTTAACGCTAAACCTATCTGTAGTTATTAGTTTATGAGCTGTTGTATCCCTATACTGAGCAGAAATAATAGTAAATATCTCCTCCACGGTCTGCCTGTTCTGTTTAGTTTTTTTTAACAAGGCTAAAATTATTCTTTATCCAGGAGGTACATGTGCCATAATGCAATATTCATTTTTTGCATTAACAATTTAATCTTTTTTTTTTTCCCCCCAAACAGATCGACGTGGCTCAGGAAAACCACGACCAAAGAGTGAAGGTTTTGAGCTTTACAATAATGCTTCCCAAAATGGGTCTCCTGATAGCCCCCAGACACAATGGCCAGAATACACCGAACCCAAAAAGTTACCAGGCGATGATAAACTAATGAAAAACCGTGCAGATCATCGATCCAGTCCTAATGTGGCCAGTGAGTTTTCAAAAATAGTATTGATAAAATTGGCCCTAGTGTGTGTGAATGTAATGGGGACTGTAGATTGTAAACTCCATTGAGAGAGGGTCTGATATGAATGATGTACTATCCTTAAAGTGCCACGGAATCAGCACTATATAATTAAAGCATGATAATGTTATATAAAAATTGATACTTCATTAAAAACTTTTTTTCCAGCATTTGAAACATTTTATAATATATTCTCACAGTTCTTAGTATGACAGGGTTAAAAGTAATTTGCCTATTTCCAGCAATTGGTCAGTTTCATTTTAATTCACTACTCAACACAGTGTAGCCAGTGTAGTTTATGAGAACTTCAGTGTGTATGCCAGCAGTGCTCTAATTTTGTCTAGTTTAAGATGTGATAGCACCAACCTTTGTACTTAGAGTTAGATATGGTTGTTGAAGGCTTTTTCCTATATTTCTTTCTATGAGGATGTCTTAGTGTGTGGAGCCATTAGCTGATTATACAGGGACGTTTAAAGACCCAAAGGAATCTTTGCCTGAAAACTGGTGTTGGAAATACATAAACAAAAATGTAAACTATCTACATTAAATTTGCTGAACAAAACAGCCTGTAAAATATACATTAAGGGGCTGATTTACTAACCCACGAATCCGACCCGAATTGGAAAAGTTCCGACTTGAAAACGAACATTTTGCGACTTTTTCGTATGTTTTGCGATTTTTTCGGATTCTGTACGAATTTTTCGTTACCAATACGATTTTTGCGTAAAAACGCGAGTTTTTCGTATCCATTACGAAAGTTGCGTAAAAAGTTGCGCATTTTTCGTAGCGTTAAAACTTACGCGAAAAATGCGCAACTTTTCGCGTAAGTTTTAACGCTACGCAAAATGCGCAACTTTTTACGCAACTTTCGTAATGGATAGGAAAACTCGCGTTTTTACGCAAAAATCGTATTGGATCCGAAAAATTCGTAAAGAATCCGAAAAAATCGCAAAACATACGAAAAAATCGCAAAGTACCGATCATTACGAAAAAAACGCAATCGGACTCCATTCGACCCGTTCGTGGGTAAGTAAATCAGCCCCTTAGTGTAATGTCTTTTAATATTATACTGCCCCAATAATTGACCTTTTTCAAAACTGACTATATTAGTCATATTTTCTGCAGATATATTTTTTGTGCAGCTTGGTTGTTATTGAGTGTAAGCATTTACATAACTATAGTAGTATTCTTAAATCAAATGTATGGGGCAGATTTATCAAAATGTGAGGTTTGATCTCATCACTGAAAAATTCACCCACTGCTGCTTCTATTCATTCATATGGGATTTTTAGAAGGGTATTTATCAATGGGTAAAGGAGTTCACCATTTGATAAATACACTTCTAAAAATCACTTAAAATGGACCTGTCACCCAGACATAAAAAGCTGTATAGTAAAAGGCCTTTTCAAATTAAACATGAAACCCAAACTCATTTTTTATTGACACATCAAACATAACTATTATAAAAGCATTTAAAAATCCCAGATGTCAATCATATATTGCCTGCCCAGCTATGCCTTAGGTATAGAGGTGGGGCAGACAGTTACCGTATATACTCGAGTATAAACCGATCCGAATATAAGCCGAGGTACCTAATTTTACTTAAAGGACAATGAAAGGTTAATGTAAATTAAAAGTAAGTCTAAAGGCATTCTAAAGGCCTGAACAATTCAACCAGTCAGGTAAATCAGTTCAATTTTGACAAATTACTGATATCAAGCAACCTGTTCCATGGGGATATCAGCTGGCCATACCATATTTTGGGATGTGTGGGCCCACCTTAAGATGTTTTAAATAGATAATAGCTACATTAGGCTCCAACAAGTTTCAATATTAAGGCAGTACACCTTAAAATTTATTTCTAGTATAAAGTAGAAAGCAGTATTGAAAGGTAATTTGCAAACAGTTTTTATTATTGCTTGGGGGGCTGGTTGTAATTTCAGTATTGGGACCTGTTATTCAGAATGCTTGGGACCCAGGGCTTTCCGGATAAGGGATCTTTCCGTAATTTGGATCTCCATATCTTAAGTCTACTAAAAAATCATTTAAACCAAATGGGATTGTTTTGCCTCCAATTAGGATTAATCTCAGTTGGGATCAAATACAAGGTACTGTTTTATTATTACAGAGAAAAAGGAAATCATTTTTTAAAATTAGAATTATTTTCTTATAATGGAGTCTATGGGAGATGGCCTTTCCATAATTCGGAACTTTCTGGATAATGGGTTTCCGGATAACGGATCCCATACCTGTATGTATAAATAAAAAAATAAGCAATACAAATTAGAATAACAATAACGCTTTCAGCTTGGAAACAGGCACAACAGGAATCCTGATATTACAGAAACAATACATAATGAAGACCAATTGGGAAGTTGTTTAGACTGGGTCTATCTATGATACACTAAGATATTTTTTTTTTATTACTGATGTATTATTTTTCCCCTTTCATTGTTCTGGAAAATAAAGTGTATATCTGTTTCCTTCCAACAATGGGTTGCATGTTTAAAGGACAATGAAAGGTTAAAGGAACAGTAACACCAAAAAATGAAAGAGCTTTAAAGTAATAAAAATATAATGCACTGGTAAAACTGGTGTGTTTGCTACAGTAACACTACTATAATTTATATAAATAAGCTGCTGTGTAGCCACGGGGGCAGCCATTCAAGCTGGAAAAAAGGAGAAAAGGCACAGGTTACATAGCAGATAACAGACAAGTTCTGTAGAATACAATAGTGTTTTATCTGTTACCTGCTATGTGCCTGTGCCTTTTCTCCTTTGAATGGCTGCCTCCATGGCTACATAGCAGCTTATATATATAAATTATAGTAGACTTTCTGAAGTAAACACACAACTTTTACCAGTGCAGGGCAGCAGAACATTATATTTTAGTTACTTTTATACGCTTTCATTTTTTGGTGTTACTGTTCCTTTAATATAAATCAAAAGTAAGTCTAAAGGCATTCTTTTTAAGTACTTACTGCATATCTAAATTCCCAGATCTCTGCTTGCTTCTCTGAGATATGGTGCTGGCAGCCTACAGCAGTGTGAAGACTACAGTGACATCACTGAAATCTCTCTTCCCTTCCTGTAGGCTTCCTTCCTATTCTCTGAGCATGTGTGTAACTTGATCCTGTCTCCTGTTCTGAGCTACACATGCACACCAGCCAATCAGAAGCGGATCTGGCAGAGGGGGGGGGGGGGAGGGAATGAAACACGTGCAGTATGAAGCAAGGAGGGAAAGGAAGGGAGAATACCTTTTTAGAGATGGCTGCCTATTCTAGAAAATGTGAAGTAAGTGTGACTGAGTAAATATTTGATTACTTGAGCCAAAAGTGTGGGATTTTTACTAAACAATAGGAGGACTATTGGGCAGTATGCTTTTTAAAATTTGACTTGCATTCTCCTTTAAAAAAACTGGAAAAAACTTATTGACTCGAGTATAAGCCTAGGATGGGAAATGCAGCAGCTACATAACCCTTGTGCTGTGTGTGCTTCCATAGTCTTTGTGCTGTGTGCAAGTGCCATCATATAAAGACACTGGTATTCGTTGCGCGTGCACGGGGGGACGCGCAACGAATGCCAGCATCTTTATACAATGGGAATGTGAGTTACATCTTTATCTTCAAATCCATATACTCGAGTATAAGCCGAGGGTGTTTTCAGCACATTTTTGGTGCTGAAAAACTCGGCTATATGCGGTACTTTCACTTTAAGTTCAAGATTTTGGTGGGATGCAAAGCTAGTCTTAATACCGGCATCGACACGATGGTGCACTTGTGAATTCCAAGGCTGAAGAAAATGAGGTTAAAATATAATGAGGTTAATATGTAGTGTAAGTGAAGTGTAAGTTTATTTTGCTTGACAAACACAATAGAAAACAAATTGGATTTTCTTCTTTGGGTGACAGGTCCCCTTTAAGTATTAATTGCAAGTGGGTGAATTTTACTGTGGTGAGCTCGAATTTCACATTGATAAATCTGCCCCTATGTGTCGTTCTAGCTTTCACCCAGTAGTCTTTGAACAAATTCTTCTTTCTTGATGTGTGTTAGATCAACCCCAGAGTCCAGGTGGAAAAACTACTTATTCAAGCAGCTCAACAGTGAAGATAACATCTGTCTCCACTGGAAACCTATGCACTGAGGTTAGCAACATTCTTTGTATAATGTTTTTCTGAATTCTTTCTCATCAATTTGATTTGTTTGTGTGCATGATGTATAGATTTCAGGTTTTGGTAAAGATAAAAAACTTATGGGCCCCATAGTAAAATTACACCCTTAAGAATCCTTCAGGCACACATATCCCTGGGCCTTCCAGCTGCTGTATTAGCAGCAAGATGTTTGATCTCATCTTGGGTCTTTTTGTGAGGTTAAAAAAATAATTTTAAAGTCTTGTCTTTTTGTGAAAAAAAATATAAACAAGAAACAACTTGCATAAATATTATGCCTTCAAATATATTATATACAGAAATATTACAAAGCAAGCTTTCAGGGCTCTGTCTGCATAATGTTTTTATTTTTTTATGACTTCATGGTTATTGGTCAATACCAATACTAATTAATAGGGCCACTGAACTTTCACACTTATTATCTATAAGACAATCCAGAACACTGGATTAGGGCCATAATCAAACACGAAAGAGGACTTGCAGCCGATGCAATGGCTGTAATGGTTTATTAGACTTTTCTGATCAATAAACCAATCCGTATCCATGGTATATAGATATCTATTGAGCTTGTTCCCTTGAAGAAAGTAAAGTATTTTCCTATAAGTAAGAAAATTCTGCTTCCCATTAGCTAAGGCACTAGCACATTAGCGTTTTGCCTTGTGTTGAAGTTCTGGTTTTCACAGCAGGGGAGCATAGGACGAAGCGCAAACCATTCTTTTTTAAGGAGCTTTACTGACAGGTGCAAGAAACCACCGAATGCAGGCAGAACACATCCTGTTGCGTTTTGCCTGTGTTTGGGGCTTACTTGTGCCTGTGTCAGTACAGAAAAAATTGTGTTTCATCCTGTGTTCCACCTGCATTTGGCACTTACATGCTCTGGTGTTAGTACAGCCCTGTAAGAAACAATGGATTGTGTTTCATTCTGCGCTCCCCTGCAGTGGAATGCAGGACGAAACACCTGTGTATGACGTGTATGACCACTTAAACAGCAGGGCAGGGTTAAGTACATTGGAAGTTGACAGGCATTTATTCGCAAGCCACCAGGTTTTAACTATTTCGAAAATATATTTTTTTTATATTTTGAAGGAACAGACTGCACCAGCAAGACCAGAAGCTTATCCTATCCCTACACAAACATATGCAAGAGAGTATTTTACTTTTCCAACTCCAAAATCTCAAGATAGAATAGGACCAGCTCAGAACCAATGGCAAGGCTATGAGGATAATTTCCAAGTTCAGATGGGTAACAACCATGCCAGAAATACTTCGGCTCAAGTAAGTACAATAGGACAGAGACTTGTAGAATGATTGACGTGATCACACTTAGGCATGGAGTTATATTTGTATAATATGTACATTCACATGCCAAACCCTAGCGCTACACATGCTCTTTTTTTATTCCCCAGAATAGTTTTAAACTATTTACTTTTACATCTCTACTTTAAAGAGGAAAATATATCACTATTCAAAAAAATATATCAAAGTAGATGCTTACTTTTATTTTATCAGTTTAAAGATAAAAAGCTTATATAAAAATTGGAATGGAATACTGTTTTCTGCTCTGGCTATAGCAGCTTCTGAAGGTAGTTGAACATCTCTCGCCCTTCATTTATCTTATCTTTTGTTATAAGCCACCATTTTGTGGTGTTTTGTATACGGTTTAGGAGTTTTCTCCTACCTGAGCATGTTTGTTGTACCAAAAAAAAAAAAAAAAACATAGTTGAACTGCTTTCCTGCTGTGTATAGTAAAATCTTAAAGACTCCAAGTTATGAGGGACCTGACTGCCTGTACATTTCTCTTTTATCTGTGTTTTGCAGTACAGTGTAGCAAGAACCAAGACATTGGCAGTAAATACTAGATAAGCTTTCTGATTCATCTTGGCCCACCATCGTATGGTGGCCATACACTGGCAGATTTAAGCTGCCAATGCGGGCTCTTTGTCAGCTTATCTGCCTGTGTATGGGGCTCTCTGGTGGTTCTACCCAACTGAAATATGTTTGAGTAAACAGCCCAGATGTCGATCTGGCAGTCTTGATTTTTTTCATCCAATTGACAACCCGTACTTACATTATTGTAATCTGATTGTTTGCCCCTGAGGCCAAATGATCAGAATAGCCTGATATTACCCACCTTTAGCAAGCATATTGAAAGATCCTCTTGTTTGAGGGCCTTGCCAAATGAGTGGATCTTATAGCGTTTGGCCAGCTTTAAAGGACAAGGAAAGGCTAAGTCACTTGGGGGTGCCAAAATGTTAGGCACCCCCAAGTGACTTTAATCGCTTACCTTGTACCCCGGACTGGTGCCCCTGTTAGGAAAAAACAGCACCAGCCCCGGGGTACCTGCGAGCGAGCGCTTCCTCCTTCCGGCTTAGTTTTGCCGTGACCCCCATAACAGGCGCATGCGCAGTAGAGTGAAAAGCCGACTTCTCTGTTAAAGTTCAGCTTTTTCACTCTACTGTGCATGTGAGTGCGAGCGAACAGGAGGGAGGAAGCTGGTTCTGTTCTCTCCGAACAGGGGCACCAGTCCGGGGTAAAAGGTAGGCAATTTAAATCACTTGGGGGTGCCTAACATTTTGGCACCCACAAGTGACTTTGCCTTTCCTTCTCCTTTAAGGCAGCCGTGGTCGGAATACACTATTATGAAGATCAGAATTTCTAATATAATTCCTTTTACAAGGAAAGACTAATTGAACACCAGGTGGTTTTTGGTGATAGAGAAATAAATGAAGCTACCCGTGCTGCTGGATTTATTTCAATTTACAAAAAAAAAGTCAATTTTTTTGCTTCCACTTCAAAGTGTAATTTTTAGTCTTAGGGCACACCCTTCCCCAAATAAACTCAGAACTACAATTTTGTTTGTTATTGTTTACTTTTATTAACATAGAAATACATAACATTTTCTCTAACAACTTTGCAACAGTTCAGACATGTAAACTGTAGTAGAGATGCGCTAAATTTAGTCGCATTTAGAATTGCAGAATAAAATGGGATTGAACTTTTTTTTTCAAGATTTATCAAATAAAAATTGAAAAAAAAATAAATTAAAAAAATAGGAATTTTATTTTTAGCATTCTGTCATGATTTTTATGGTGTACTTTTTATTTCTAAATTACACTATTTACATAGCAAATAATTCAGTCTACCATTTAAAATTTTATCCTTGAACCAACAAATGTATTTTTTAGTTGTAATATTGGTGTGTAGGCAGCCATCTCAGTGCATCCTGAGTCTGAGCTTTCAGAAAGTGCTACACATTACATAAGCTATTGTTTCTCATACTCTCGTGTAACTGGAGGAGTCCCAAGCCAGACAAATCTCGTCACAAAACTTAACACATTGGCAGTGCACTCCAGGTCAGGTCTCTGAGGAAGTGCGCTGTCACGAAAGACCTCAAGCTGTGTTTTTTAGATGTGCAAATAAAGGTTGATAGATTTTAATACCAACTGTTGTGGCTTTTTATGCTGACCTGGAGTGCACTGCCAATGTGTGAAGTTTTGTGACGAGATTTGTCCCCTGGCTACAGACTCAGGGCAGGAGCACCCGGGTCAACAGGAACGTTTGGTAAGCATAATGCTTTCTTTTTTGGAAGTGGGTTCTCCCTGGCTGTGATTTTTTTCACCTGAGTGCAGGGTCCGGGGCAGGTTGCACCTGGAACAGAGGATTTCAGCGGTGAGCAGTTTTTATGTGGGGGAACCTGTATTGCTTTTTCCAGACAGGCACCTGTATTTTTAAACGAATTTCCATGTTTAAACTAGCCCTTAAACTGTGCGCTGTGGATATATAATTTTTTCAAGTCCCAAGCCAGACTGTACTAACAAAAGCTCATGTAAGTGCCAAATACAGGTGGGTGTAACCTGCTGCATGAGTACAAGCCCTTAGTGTTTAGCCAAATCTAAAGCCTTAAAGGACATGTAAACCCCCACACACAAAAGTTTAATCAGTGAACAGCCTCTTTGAAATCTTTCAATACCTGCCACTCTGGCTGTCCAGAGGTTAATAGTAAGGCTGCAGCATCTCCTTAATCACTTAGATTTGCTACTCCTCCTGTAACCCACTTGGCCCCCACCCTCAGGAATTTGCTTTGGCTGTTGGCTTGTGGGCATGCTCAGTTGTTCTAAGCTCAGATTACTAAACACGCCCCCAGTCTAGCAGCGAGTGAAGAAATGGCATTGCTGGTTCCCATAGAAACTTAGCTCTAGCTGCCTGCTTCAATTTTTTTCTCCCAAAAAACTCTCCTCTCAGCTCAAACAAAGCAGAACTTTTATCAAAGACAGTTCTGCCTGTGTGAGCCTGTATTCTTTATGAAATGTATGTTGAATAAGGGTCTGTGTATGTAGGCTGTTTGCAGATTTAAATGTATGCAATTATGTATCAGAGGCAAAACGGCCACCAGGTGAAAGCAGCTGTTTGGTTTAGGAAAATGTGATGGTGCTGGCTAAAGTAGGGAATATATGCAGTACAAATGATGCCGTTTGGGTGGGGGAGACTTGCCCAACTGATATACATTGTAGGCAAATGTAGGCTTTACATGTTCTTTAAAGTGTTAAATCTTTAAAACCCTGGTCATTTAAAAATTAGTTTTTTCCACACAAATCTGCTGAATAAATGGATTTGGTACATGCCTAAAGCAGATGTCCCATGGAGAGATTTAGTCGCCCGCAACAATACAGATTGCTGGTGAAAAAGCCTAGGCATTGCTTCAGTTTTCCGAAGTTGTGCAAAGTTTCCTCCTGCAGGCAACATTGTGCGACTTCCGAAAACCAGTGGCTCGTATTGTTGCTGGTAGAAAGGCATTTTGGAGACATCTATCGCGGGTCACTGAATCTCACCGTGGGACCTCAGCTTAAGGTTTTCCCAAAGCCACGCTAAGTTCCCTTCTGTGTTGGGTCTAAAATTCATTAACTGCTTATTTTTTTGCAGCAAGTTGCTTATTCTGAGGAAGAGCTAAGGGATAATTTAACATTCCAGTCAGAAAGAGGGCGCGTTGAACCCCAAGTGCGGAAAGATGTGGAACATCTGGATGGTAATGATACTTGGTTCAATCGAGGCTCGTCTATGGAATCAAGTGCATCTTGTCAAGACCTTAATAATTCAAAGACACATTCTGTAGGTTCTTTGAGCAAAACAGGACCTGGTCGCTGGAAAACACCAATTTCTTCTCAGTCAGCTACTGTTCTTTTGCCGCAGCCTGTTAGAACAGACCTTCCTCCTCCACCACCTCCACCAGTTCATTATGGAGCAGAATTTGAGGGAGTCCCAATAGATTTACCTCTACCACCCCCACCATCTGAGAGCCAACTAGGGCTTTCAACAAACTCACAGGCAGCTGCACTAGAAAGAAAGAAGCGGGAAGAACATCAGAGGTGGTATGAGAAAGAGAAGGCACGTTTGGAAGAAGAAAGAGAAAGGAAAAGGCGAGAGCAGGAAAGAAAGCTAGGCCAGGTTCGTCCTCAGCCACCAACTATACCTCCACAACCAGTAAATCCACAATCTCCTCCGTTGATTCCTCCTCCAAATGTTGCACAAGCCAGAACAGAGAAACCTGCCACTCTTCCTCGGCAACAAGAAACTGTTATCAGGGAGCTACAACCTCAGCAGCAGCCACGAACCATAGAAAGAAGAGACCTCCAGTACATTACAGTCAGTAAAGAGGAGCTTTCTTCCAGTGACAGCCTTTCCCCAGATCCCTGGAAAAGGGATGCCAAGGAGAAGCTAGAAAAACAGCAGCAGATGCATATAGTGGATATGCTGAGCAAAGAGATCAATGAACTGCAAAACAAGCCTGACCGAACTTCTGAAGAAAATGACCGACTCCGCAAATTAATGCTTGAATGGCAGTTTCAGAAGAGACTACAAGAGTCCCAGCAGAAGGATGACGATGACGACGATGACGATGATGATGATGATGATGTGGATACCATGCTCATCATGCAGCGTCTGGAAGCTGAAAGGAAAGCAAGGGTAATATTTATATACATTTTATTATGCATTTTAAATTTTTAAATTGTGCTGTGTCTTTTTCAATGATGTTGCTTTAACTAATATATTTTATTAGTTTGATAAAAAAATGATTGGCTTATTTTCCAGCCTATGTTCCATAATCACAAGTGATTCCCAGTATTCACAAAGGAAACAGCTTGGTAATAATAATAATAAGTATTTTGCAGAGATGAAAGCAGGGAACTATTTTTTTGCCATGGGAAAAGCATGAGATACTATAGCTCTTAGTCTAGTGCCACACTGGGCAGATTCTCATCCTATGGATATATGCAGGCTGAGAATCTGCCCCTATGCTTGAAAAATCTGATAGTTGTGGCTGCACCTGGGCCGCCACAATAGCTTTGGGTGCTGTCACAACTATCGGATTTTTCAAGCATAGGGGAGAATCCACCCAGTGGGCACTAGCTCTAAAATGGACATAGCTTGATGTTTATCTGTGGTATCTTAGGGGGATATGGCATATAGTAGCAAATAGTAGTAAATATGTATTTTGTTGTTACAGGAGTGAAATGTGTCCATTATAAAAAGAAATGCACCATATACGTTATACTTTTTGAACTCTATTATTTTTTGCAACTGCAGATGTATTATTTAATATATATATCCATGGTCAACAGGTCAGATAAACAGAGATAGTCAGTCACTGGCTGTAGAGGTCCAAGTGGTCAAGGTGATTGTAATTCAGATTCCTTCCCCCTTTGTCCCTGAATGCAATGTAGAAACACTCAGGGGTTCATTTAGCCCATGTGGTGCAACCATACCCAGGCATTGTCCCCAGGAATTGGGTTTTATGTTCAGCACAGGAACATGGTCAATGATAATATGGCTTAAATGTAATAAAGAATGTTAGGTTAGGGTGCATCTATGATTATTTTTCTTTCACGGTTAGTAGTTGTAGCTGTTCCAACATAAGACAAGCCACAGGGACAAGAAAGGTACAAATGTGTGCTAGAGAAAGTGAGATGTATTTTATAATTCTGTCCAGAATGAGGGTGGTTGAAATGGTGACCTTGAGACATACCACTGGAGTTTAGGCTACCTGAACAGCAAATGCAGCTGGGTTTAAGTAAACTACCTTTTAACTGCTAGTTGTTTTGGGCTCCTTCTGTAGTGCTTCGTTCTTTTTGGTACTAGCACTCAGGTTTTGTTGCTGCAAATGGTGTGCACACCCTTTGGACTATTATTTATTTATATATATATATATATATATATATATATATATATATATATATATATATATAGTGTGGCCTAAAGCCAACAGGTAAGTAGACTGAAAAGCAGGAATGCTACTTTGCAGAATGACTAGCAAAGAGGTCGTGATGCAGGTAGAATGACAAAACTATAGCAGAAGGTTCAGGACATCCATGTGACAGCTCTTTGCATCTAGATCTGTGACTTGCATCACAGGAGCAACAATCATAGGGATTTGCTAGGGATGTCAAGTGATGTTTACATGTGCTTCATCAGTGGTGAGAGGCATCATTAAAGTACAGGGCAGAGTATACTGTGCAAAATATAATTTGCAGCACTTGCACTTAAGCCCTTCTCAGATACGCTGGATATGAATTGCCATCTTAAAAGCTGAGTGGCACTGGACCATTCCTTAGCCTAAACAAAATGCGCATCTAAGTTTAGTATACTAGCTTCATAGATCTTAAATGAGAACTAAACCTCCCACAGACAAAAAGCCCCCCATAGATTGCCATCTTCCCTGCTCCCTCGTCTATTAGATGCATTAAGTGTCCCTGTCTAGAAAGCTGTGCTATAAATGCAGAGTAGCATAGCAGAGTTCATAGACACCATCTTCTGATCCTCTTCTTTCCTTTGGCGATGAATGGTGCTTTTGGCGCATGTGGAGTTGGAGTTAATCCCAGTTTAGCTGGAACTGCACATGTGCCAGAAAGCTCAGTGTCCACAAACTTGCCAAAGAAATCCGAAGATCAAGAAGACGGCATTTCAGAAGTGTGCTGTGCTACTCTTCATCTATAGGTCATACTTCTAGACAGGAATACTTTTGCATCTAATAGACTGCAGGGAAAGAGGGGGGATAAGAAGGGCAGTCTGTGAGGGCTTTTTTTTTAGTATTTTAAAGTGTTTATATCCATAGTATGAATATATTACCTTTTTATTTTTTGTTTGAATACTACATACTCATGATAATACATCCCCTGCTTGTTTAGGGGACAGCTTTTAATAATATTTTGGTGGGAGTAAAGTAATTAGGCAGCTTGACAGGAAAAAGTTCTGCTACGATGTGGCCATCTACAAAGTTGATGGTAGAAATTATTTCCCTTACACTACTTATAAGTTCTTGAAAGGAATCAAGGAATTGTGTGTTTTACTCATTCTATGTGTCTTTGCCCTAAGGGTCAGGCATTTCTCTGCCAGCTAAAATACACTGTGGAACAACTGTCCCATTTTCCGTTAGCCTCAATTAGCTTGTACAGTAAAGGATATACAGATATATACACATTGCACTTGTAAATAATGGTACATTGACTTCTATGAACAATTACTCCAGATCCTAAATAAATTTTATAGTAAGGGGCAGAAGTATTAGAACCCTAAATGCTTTGAGAAGCAGTGCGAACTTTAGCGTTAAATACAGTTAATAATTTCTGACACCCCAGACCCCCATTTGCCTATCCAAAAAGCAGGTTTCCTGATGGCTGGAGTAGATTTCAGCATTGTAGAGTTCACAAATCATTTGCATTGCTAAACTTGCTCCAATGCCCCAGGTAGTGTTAAGGTGCCCATACACTATAAGATCCGCTCGCTTGGCGATGTCGCCAAGCGAGCGGATCTTCACCTGATATCCCCACCTACGGGTGGGCGATATCGGGTAGCAAGGGACTTTAAAAAAAAAATAATCCGATCGATGGGGCAGTCAGTTCGGGGACCGCATCAACAAGCCGATGCGATCCCCGATCCGACCGGATTTTCTAACCTGGCCGATCGAGATCTGGCCAATTTCAGGCCAGATATCGGTCGGCCAGGCAGCTCTGTTCTGCCCATACACGGGCCGATTAGCTGCCGAATTGGTCCAAGGGACCGATACCGGCAGCTATAGTCGGCCCGTGTATGGGGACCTTTAGACATGAGAATAGCACCCAAGCAGGAGAAACCCTTTTTTGTTATTATGTGGGTCGTATTGACAGTATATTGAGTAGGAAAAACAATAGCTTATCTAAAAGCAGTTCTATTGTTAAGTTCTGAAAGCTCAGAATCAGGCAAATTGCGCTGTGATGGCGCCTACACGCCAATATTACAGTTAAAAGAAAATACATTTTGTAGGTTAAGAATACAATTTTAAATGGTATTGTCCTAAAATTTATCTTTTATTACATTCTCCTACTGTCTTTTAACCTTTTTATTGGTAAGGTCATACAAGACAGATTGTCAGCCTGCGGATAAGCGCAGGCTGACAATCCGCCCATACGCTTAAAAATACTTATAGTTGTGCCTGTACCCGGAAGCATTGAATCTGCCCGGGTTCAGGCATGTACAGCCAATATCCGCAAACAAACACTTGGGGGCACATTTGCTAAGACACGAATCTGAACCGAATTGGAAAAATTCCGATTTGAAAACGAACATTTTGCGACTTTTTCGTATTTTTTGCGATTTTTTTCGGCGTCTTTACGACTTTTCGGAAATTGTCGCGAGTTTTTCGTTACCAATACGATTTGCGCGAAAAAACGCAAGTTTTTCGTAGCCATTCCGAAAGTTGCGAAAAATCTGGCGATTTTTTTCGTAGCGTTAAAACTTGCGCGAAAAGTTGCGCCTTTTTCGTAGCGTTAAAACTTAAAAGGTGTGACGTTTCGCGCAAGTTTTAACGCTACGAAAAAATCGCAACTTTTTGCGCAAGTTTTAACGCTACGAAAAATCGCCAGATTTTGCGCAACTTTCGGAATGGCTACGAAAAACTCGCGTTTTTTCGCACAAATCGTATTAGTAACGAAAAAGTTGCGACATTTTTCCGAAAAAATCGCAAATTACCGATCATTACGAAAAAAACGCAATCGGACGCATTCGGCCCGTTCGTGGGTTAGTAAATGTGCCCCTTGGTGTTTGTTGGTGGATAATGGCTGCGTGTACCTGCACCCAGGCAGATTCACTTCACTTTTATATTGTGGGCCTAATTTTACTCCATACAGAGACTTAAACTGAATTAAATTTGTTGTTTTGCAGTTTATACATGAGATAAATATTATTTCATGGAACTGTAAGATTCAACTTGATGCATTAGGGAAAGCTCAGCCTTCTTAAACTTTTATTGTAAATAGTATGACAATGATGATTAACCCTTATTTATATATGCTGTTTTAGGCACAATTAAAGTATGGTTTTCTTTTCTTGTTTGCATTTAATTTTTTTTTCTAATCTTCTCTTCCCTTTTGATCTGGCTGCTATGAGAACAGTCTGTTTGCAAGGGGAGGGATAGAAAGAAAGAAAATGTAAAAGGCCAGCTATTTATTAACATATTCCTGCTGAGTTGTACTTAATCAACCTGTATTTTTTCACCCTTTGTTCCTAGCCCTAGCTGTCTGCTGGCTTCTTAAAAGATTTTGTGACACTCCAAGTGGATGTGGGAAGTGGTGAGGAATCTTTTGCTAAAAACAGTGGCGTGTTATGCACTACTGATGATGCACGCTGAGTCATGTTATATGTTATGTACGGCATATTTCACAGCACTGAGATTATATCAGTCCCTGCCCCTGTGGAGTCTGATGTCCCTAACACCTGCAGTGGTCAGTGATCAGGAGCCAATTAACCTTTCTCTGTGTTTTCTAAACACATCTGTTGAAGCTAATGAAATCAAGTTATAAGAACATACATGTAGATTAACATCTTGCTCTTTCCATTGGAATGGAGATATGGGTAGGGAATACAAAAACCTAATGGATGTATGCGAATATGTGGTTGAAACAGTACATAAAAAGCACAGTCAATCAAAGTTCCCCTTTATCAGTTTTAGTTATAAATACGGTGTCATGCAAATTTCAACATGCAGTTAATTTTAAAATTAATAGAATGTAAACATGACAGGCTGGCACAATAAATATTTTATTTTGCAAAAAAAAATTTAATAGAGTTTATCTCACATAATGTGCTAAAGGGAGTTATAACTTTTAGTCATTTAGAGCATTTTAAAGGGGACCTGTCACTCTAAGAAATAATTCCAAATTCTTTTCTATTGTGCTAGTCTGGCAACATAAATTTAACTTTATATAAAGTTTATAAATCTTGTTTCCTTCAGTCTTGGTGTTTACAAACACAGAAAACAGGCAGGTGCCATTTTGTGGGCTCTGTTATTAAGAGAGTGCAGGATGGAAAGTGACATTAGTTGCCTGTCCTCCGATTATGCCTGAGGCAGGGCAGACAATGTATGATTGACAGCTCGGTGACAGGTCCCTTTTAATTAACATATACTATAAACCATCTGCCTGCTGGAATAAGCATGATACCTTCCAATAACTTTTTTATCTCTTTGTTTATCTTTTGATAACTTTCCATATGCATTCAGCTCTTTATTTTTTAGGTGCTTATGGCATGACGGAATGAAAAAATTACTTTTTACTTAGCATCTTTTTTCCCCCCTTCCTTTCCTCTTTGCTAACTGCAGCAGACCGCTATGCCAGCAATCTCTATTCTAGATTTGGTATGTTCTGTATTTCTTTCTTCTTAACAGTCTTTTATTCCTCCTTCCTCTCTGTAGTTTCTCTGTAGTAAATGTGTTGTATTTGCATTGTTGCTATAGTGTGTCCTTCTGGGGGAAATCTCACGTTTCTTGAAGCATGCTTTGCCTGGAAGTAGTATCAGTAGTATTTAAATGTCTTTCATCCTTTCCTCCTTTTTTCTGTTCTTTCCATGCAGACTTGTGTCAGTTTCCTGTTATGCACTTAACTAGATCTCTTCCATTTAAATGACTTATGTTTTGCCAATAAACAATTTGCTGTTAAGATTTAAAAAAAAAAAAAAAAGTTATTTGTCAGTCACTCACTGGGTGTCCATTATATATCTGCATAACTAGCAATGGCCCTGAATTACGTAGAGTTTTTATCTGACATATTTGCAAGTGTTTTTAAGATTTAATTGTCAAGAATAAGCTTCTCTAATGATGCTTTTGCCATGTGCTTGACTTGGCAATGATATAATAAATATTGGTGGTTGGAGTCTTCATAGACCATCTTTGGCTTAGCTAGCTGTAGTAGGAACTGGTCTATACTTTTGAAAGTGGCATTACATTGAGACTTTGCTTTCCCCTATACACTATAAAGCTTCCTATTCTAGCCCAATTACCCATATTTTGCCTTGAGGTGAAAGCTCAGTCCTTCATGTCCCTGCACCTTGTTGCAAGAATGTTTGTAGAAATGAATTACAATTGGTTATTTTGAATTATGAATTGAAATAATTAGGGCAGTGTGTTTTATACTGTGGTCCTTTTTACCTTGGTTTGGGGGTTGATGCATTGGCATTGAGGGCTCAGCCTAAGGGCTGTGGCAGATGGGGAGACTAGTCCCCCACAACAAATCTCCCTTGTTGAGGGCGACTAATCTCCCTGAAATACCATCCCACCGGCAAGTGTGTAAATCGCCGGTGGGATGGCATACGCAACGCAGCGCCACGATTTCCCCGAAATCTCGAAAGTTGCCTTGAGAGGAAACTTCCTTGATTTCGGGGAAATCGTGGTGCCGCGTATGAGTATAAAAACAACAAAAAACACAATATTAGGGCTTGTCGGCGTCTCAGAAGCGTAATCAGAAGCAAAAATATGTGTTTTGCATTAGAGGAAAAGTTCACCTTTAAATCTACTGCACATTTGCAGTGTTCAGGAAGGTGCTTATGCAATTTATGGTAAGTGACAGTGCCATCCTTCTGCCTGGTTTGAGAAATTATGAGCAAGTGCCTACATTTACAGAGGAACCCTCAAAGTACTGGTAGTTTGGACCTGGTCCCATAGTGGATTACATCAATAGCTTATTACCCCTCAGTAGCACATTATTTCACATTTAATGAATTGTTCCAGGAGGAAATGTAATTGTCCAAACCTTTCTTTCTGCATGTGACACACATTGTCTTTTCACAGAACAGAGTGGTATTCAACTGCTTTGTGTAACAAATTCTGATGAATCGTTTTAGGTATTGGTATTGAGTTTAAGCATGTCAATTTGTAAACAAATCTTCTGACAGCTTCCCACAGGTTACCAGGAGTGGCAAGAATTCGGCCCTAATAAGGGTATCACTGAGTTCTGAATGGCCCCTGGAAATGCATGTCAAAGGGCTCATGGGTACAATCAGGCAGGATAAAATGGAATCAGTCAGCTCAGTGTTAAAAGAATGCACAAGAAAACATCCATGTGTAAGGGCTTTAAAAGAAAATAATTCATTCCAGTTTTTGTTATGACCAAAGTATAATAAAATCCTACTTTAATAAAACTATGATTAAAGCTAAAAATTATTTTTGTAATAGAAAAAAATCAATACAACCATTTTGAAAAGTTATTTTGAACATTTGCTTTCACTGGTCAGAATACAAAATAATGCAACACAAGCTTCTGAGAAAGATTCTGCATATTATATGATGCCAATAAAAACTTTCTACTGCTATGGGTTGTAAGCTCTTTTAGGTAGGGTCCGCTTTACCTCTTGTATCAGGCTTTTGTTTTTTTTCTATGTAATCAGTATGAACACCTATTTATTGTAAAACACTCCAAAATATGGTGGCACTTTTATAAATATGTGTTAATAATTATGATAATTTTTAGTCACACTAGCTGTTAAAAAAAAAAAAAAAAAAAACAAAACTCTAGTAGTTTTGTGGTTGTATAGGCTACCACATTCCAGTAGAATGGCAGTTGGCTTTTGGACAATCGATTTTTGCTGCAAAAAAATACTGTTCATTGCAGTTCAACAGAGAGGAACTGCCCAGTATTTTTAGGAGCATATTTACATATTGGATGAAAATAGTTTGTCCTGTTTTTACCCTTTGATAAATTGAAAACTAAAAATCCCTGATAAATGTTCTAATAAACACAGTAAAGGTGGCCATACATGTTGAGATCCGCTCGCTTGGCGAGGTAGCCAAGCGAGCAGATCTTCTCCTAATATCCCCACCTACGGGTGGGCGATATCGGGAAAATGTAGGCTAATTCGATCGTTTGGCCCTGGGGCATGCCCCTCGTTCCTGCCCCTACACGGGCCGATAAGCTGCCAAATCGGTCCAAGGGACCTATATCGGCAGCTACAATCTTGCCGCGTATGGCCACCTTAATTGTGTACATTGTCCCATGCTATTTTATTCATAGGAATTGAAGGCATTTTAGTAGTGCTAACATAGTTATATAAGATGAAACTATAGTATATAAGTTGACTAGACTATTTCAAACTTGTGAAGGTGCACTAAAATGCAGTAGTTTTTCACATTGCATCTTGTCTGTTGTTACATCATGTAACCAAAAAATCCACTAATTATTTTCCACTGTGTATTTCAATTTAGCAGTGTCTCCATCATAAATGTAAGTAAACGAAGTCTCTCATTATCTGCTGTCTTAGTTTGTATGCATATCATTAACTGTTCAAGCTGCAAAATGTGTAGAACTCCGTGGTATAACAGTACAGGGTGTGCAATCCACGGTTGGCAGCCTGACGCTTCCACCACAGCTTATATGTTTTGTGTAATGTGGATACTAAGAAGGAAGTATATACAGGTATTTGATCTCTTATCTGGAAACCCATTATCCAGAAAGCTCCAAATTACTGGAAGGCCATCTCCCATAGACTCAATTTTAAGCAAATAATTCTAATATTTAACAATTATTTGCTTTTTTCTGTGTAATAATAAAACAATATCTTATACTTGATCCCAACTAAGATATCATTAATCCTTACTGCAGGCACAACAGTCCTATTGGGTTTATTTAATGTTTATATTATGTTTTAGCAGACTTAAGGTATGGTAATCCAAATGACAGAAAGACCCCATAACTTGTAAACCCCAGGGCCCGAGCATTCTGGATAATAGGTCCCATATCTGTAATTCTTTTTATATTTCTTCCCATGTCATCTTTTAAGGGGTTCTTGTTCAAGGCTAGAACAAGTGGTGGGCAGTAGAGTTACCTATGGTGTAGACATTTTGGGAAGCAGATGAGCAATTACAGAAAATATGCTATTTGAGAGTCTCATAATTCGACCAGCTCCTAGTCTATTCTCACCCATCCTTCATTAGCTCATTCCTGTCACATTCACATTATGCTCAGTTTAATCAGGAGGCAATTAACCTGCCTATATGTTTTTGGGGTGTTGGGTGAAACCAGAGTTCCTGGAGGAAACCCATGCAGACACTGGAAGAACCTACGTCTTTGCTGCAGCTGGTTGCTGACTGAGCATGAATTGTTGTATATTAAAGCTACTGAAGCCTATAGGGGTGTGTTTGAGTCTGCTTAAAGCCCAGAATCTTGACTTTGTGTAGTGCACACACCATGCCAATAGTGCAGTCTAGTTGGAGATTTATAAAGCAATACATGTTCTGAAGAGTTTTTTCTTCACTGGATAATGGTATTCTTACATCTACGTAGATCCTAAGCCAGTGGTCCCCAATCTGTGGTTCAGGAGCAACATGTTGCTCCCCAACCCCTTGGCTGTTGCTTCCAGTGGCCTCAAAGCAGGAGTTCATTTTTGAATTTCTGACTAGGAGGCAAGTTTTGGTTCCATAAAAAAACAGGTGCATTGTCACACAGAGCCTCCTGAAGGCTATCAGTACACACAGTTGCTCCACAACTCTTTTTACATTTCAGTGTGGCTCACAGGTAAAATAAAAGGTTGGGGGATCCCTGGCCTAAGGCATATTTATGAGTGCAGCGCGTGATGCTTAGTTAGCTTTGTGGGAGCAAATTTGCCATGTTTTTCCCCATAATTTCAGCACCCTTGGGACCAAGAGATAAGTTGCATCCACCACATATGTGGATGATGCACCAATAGATGTACATTAGATTGCAGGTTTTTATAAATTGCAAGTTGTGGCTATGAATTGGAAATTACATCACTTTCTGTGAGTCAATGTGTGCAGTGTTATGCACCCAATTCACTTGTCGCAACCTGCTTTTGGCACTCTCTGCTAGTGGAACTTGGAAACCTGGTGGTAGTTATCTGTAAATCCAGGTTTCCTTAGTGTCAATGCCTGTGCTGTTTAGGTTTTGTTCTAAATTTAAGTCTTCATAAACAGAGTTTTAAATTTCTTTCAGTGATTTGAAGATGTTATGACATCTGTACATTCATGGTTGTGTAAACATATATCAGTTTGTAGATTAATGAACAGCTAAACCATACCAATGCTACACTAAACATACTCATTTTGTTTAAAGCCTACTAATAAAGAAAAGGCTAGGTAATATTATAATATTCTATTTTAAAAAATGCGCCGTTTCCAAGTCTCATTTCTTATAAAGAGCAATTGCACATTGGGCAATTTCAGGCTGCTTTTTTAAGTGGCCAAGAACATAGTGTCAAAGTACCTGCAACTGCTTGCTTTGATTTGCGGTTTGATTGCCTGCAAACCCCTGTCAGTAAACGTGGCCAATTTTATTATTTTTTAACAGGTATTTATAAAATTCCAGCATATTCTGCACCACTGTAAAATCGAAAAGGTGTATATATATATACTATAACTACAAATTATATATAAATATTGATTGATACAGCCACTTTTAAAGGCAAGGATCGCCTGATAAGTGATTGCAGGTGAATTACATGCAAGTGTGTGGGGCGCTTTCATCTTATTTGGGATACTTAAAAATATGCTTAAATCATATTTTACTTACGGTAATCTATTCTCAACTATGTTTGTTCAAGAATTGCCCTGGTTAAACCACTAATATAGCAACTTACAGGCAGAGGGGCAGGAAAATGTATTCACATCACTATGCAGCAGAGTTTCCAAATTGTGAAGTTTAACGCCTCTGTTTCCTGGTTATTATTGTGTTAGTGAGACCCAGAGCAGTCATGTTTCCACTTAAATTATGTATACAGGTATTGGACCTGGTGTTTTTTGGATAAGTGATCTGTTCGGAATTTGAATCTCCATACTTTAAATCTAATTAAAATATTTTAAACATAATAATAATAAATAAACCCAGTAGGATAGTTTAGCCTCCAGTAATAATTAATTCTGTCTTAATTGGGATCAAGTACAAAGTCATGTTAAATTATTTCAGAAAAAAGGAAATAATTTTTAAAGACTTTTAATTATTTGATTAAAATGGAGTCTATGGAATACTGCTTATCCATAATTCAGAGTTTTCTGGTAATGGGTTTCCAGATAACAGATCCCATACCCGTATTTCTCATTTTAGGTACTATATATTTTATTTGTTTTCCATAAACTGACTGTTGTAGATCTTTACAAGTTGCATATTACTTTTGTCAGTGCCTACTGTACAGTGCTTACAGTAGTAAGAATGACTGTCTTTCCAGTTTGCTTTGCTTAACCCACACAATTAAATGAGTACACAGTATTATATAGTTATAGTAACACAGCGTACTTCCTAAAATGGCTATGTTAGTAAAATAAAGTCTTCCCCTTTTTTATTCCTGGCTGTGGAAAAACTTTCACACATTGTTTTCTTAAAGTATATAGATGCAAAACTTCTAAAAGGAGGTGCAGACAATGCTTCTTTTTAACTACAAGTAACAATATGCTTTCACAAGGAGGGAAGAAATCAGTAGATGACAGTCTTGCACGTTATTTAGACAATGTGAAGGAATAATTTCACAGTGGTGATGGTATTTTCCTATGCTTTCTGGTAAAAGACTATATTAACTGGTCTTATCATATCTCTTTATCTCACACATAAAGAGTATCATAAGTTAAATGGAACATTTAGGGGGAAGGGGAGGCACAGAATGAATTGCTCTCAAAAGGCATTTGCAGCAACAAAATGTGCCTGCACTATGAAAGGATTACATGTGTATGAAAATATAAATATACGTAGTATGTGTGTTAAATGTTTGAAAATATTTTAAACGATATTAGTGTACTGTACACTTAACCTCAAAGCAAATATTTCCATCATTTTCTAAAGGCAGATATCTGTTAGTTACAGGATGAAGAACGGAGACGGCAACAACATTTGGAAGAGGCGCGCAAACGGGAGGCAGAAGATCGCCTTAGGCAGGAAGAAGAGCATCGTCATCAAGAGGAGGAGCGGGCAAGGAGAGAGGCTGAAGAAAAGGTTGGGGCTGAATATTTTTTTCTTTAATCATTTAGAATTTTAAAGTACAGAAGAATGTAAAGTACAGTTGTAGGACAGGGTATTTGATTAAACCAACAGGAAAGTTTTTTTTTGGCCTTCATGAATGAAGGTAATTATGATGATCATGCAGAGCTCAAACAGGTTGTAAAAGCCCTGCATTCATTTTTTTGCCTCCATGTAATGTTAAGCATTGTAGCAAAACTATTTGCATTGCATGTTTAATGCAGAAATGGGTTGTACGGAACACAATGTTTTTTACGTTATTTGGATCACCATACCATAAGTCTGCTAAAAAAATTAAAAACATGAAATATATCCTGGGTTGTTTTGCCACTAACATGCAGCTTAGATAGGATCAAGTACAAGATACAGTTCTATTACAGATGGAGAAAATAGTTTAAAAAAAAAAAGAAATTACAGTTATGGGATCTATCCTAGCAGCCAAAAACTGTTGTTCTGTGAGGCTACAGTTTTACTGTTGTTGTTACTTTTTAAACCACAATTGTTTCAGTGAAATTAAAAAACAACATTTATTGGCTCAAAATTAAACAAACAAATTCACAAAAAAATACTATACCAAACAATGGATAGGAGCATCCCAGTGCCTCACAGTACCCACTCTCCTAATGCATTTCGCACCATTGGGTGCTTCATCAGAGGGTGGAGCACCCAATAGTGCGAACGCGTTACCTCCTCTGATGAAGCACCCAATGGTGCGAAACGTGTTAGGAGAGTGGGTACTGTGAGGCACTGGGATGCACCTATCCATTGTTTGGTATAGTATGTTTTTTTTGTGAATTTGTTTGTTTAATTTTGAGCCAATAAATGTTGTTTTTATTTCACTGAAACAATTGTGGTTTAATTATACTGATTCAGGACCTTTCAGTGAGATAAGACTAGAATCTCTTTCTTAACCTATTTTTCTATTATTATTTGCCTGTTGTTACTTTTTATCATTTATTTTTCTATTCAGGTTTGTCTCCTATTCAAATAGCAGTTTCTTATTTGAACTCCAAACTGAAGAGATGCTAAAATACAAATTTTATTTAAATTATTAAGCTGAGACAGTTTTTTACGCTTAATTTGGGCCCTAACAGTTCAGCTGGCAGAGAACCACTTTGCAGCAAACCTCCCAAAGTAGTTTTGAAGCTCTTTTGGATGATTAAAGAGAAACTATACCACTGAACGTTATAGGTCTCTTTAAAAATACGTATAACACTATACATATAAAACCTTTTCATGTTAAGATATTCTTTTCTAGTATATGTGCCATTTTATAATCTTATATGGAAAACTGCAATTTTAAGTAAATTAAAAAAATCCACCATCTGGCTCGTACTAACTCCCAATCCGAGGACACGCATACATGAATGGAAAGACGTGTATCTTAAACGTCCACGCTTTTGTCGTGTTAGATGTAAAAGGGCATTATTTTATTATGTCTGGGTAAAAATGCAAGGGTATATATTCTAGAGTGAGTATGATCTTTCTGCCACTTTTTTTAATTTTCTCCCCTGATGAAGACCCTTTATGGGTTGATTTTTGGATATGATATGATTTTTCAGTGTACAGATACTTCTTATAAAGTATCTGTTGCAGTTTTTGTAAGAAGCAGGCCCTATTCAATCCAGCACATACTACAAGGGCTTTTGTGTTTACTTTATATCAACTTTTTAAAAGGCAAACATCCCTTTTAATCTCCTGTCCGTTTGTCTAAAGAGAAATCCTGTCCCTAATGGAATGTCTTTGTAAACATACTGCTAATATTTGATTTAACTAATAAAAGCATGGTTAGAAGAGACACAGTTTTGATGATATTTAATAGCTAAAGTTAGAACTCCTCTGACATACCTCTCAGAGCAAAAACCTTCACTGCGTAATTAATACAAAATAATTCTTCCCCTCTCAAGTAATTGTGAGAGACTGCAGAAACCATTTAATAAGAAGTGGTAAAAGGGATATTATAATAAAATGTAGTTTTTTTTTCCTCCTTTCCTGAACTTTTTGTATGAAGACAGTAACTAGGCTGCTAAGTTGTGATAAGAGAGCAGAGTAATGTCAGAGCTTTAAATAAAGCTGGGCATACATGGAAAGATGGACTTGTTTGGCAGGGTCTGTTGGGGCCGGGTTGTCAGGTTTTCTGTGCCATGTATGGCCATCTGGGAAAAAGTAGAAATTTCCTGTGTACCAAGAAAGATGCAAGGAGAAAAGTGACAGTTTAATAATCATTTGTTTTTCCAATACTAATATAATTTACTGAACAATAAACAGCTTCCAGGCAAAAACTAACAAATGCTCTTATGAATACTCAAGCCATACTTTTGCAATTGTATATTCCCTGTGACTTTTAACTTTCTAAAGGATAACTTTTCATTTTGGTTGGCAGAGGAGACAGGAAGAAGAGTACTACAACCGCTTGGAAGCTGAGAGGCGCAGAATTCATGAAGAAGCAGAGCGGCGATTGTTAGACCCTGAAGAGCCTGGTCTGTACAGACCTCCACTCCCACGGGAATATGAGCTTTCCTCCCCAACCCTCCCACCTAATCCTCCGCCTCCCCCTCCTCAGCGTAACACCTCTTACCTCAAAACACAAGCCCTCTCCCCTGACACAGTTTACACTGCCAAGTTTGTTACATACACTGATGATGAGGAAGACACAAACCTATCAGGTCAGGATAAGTACTCCAGCATGAGAAAATCTTATGGTGACCTCCCTCCAGCTGCTCATAAACCACAGCTGCCTGCTGCACGGCTGCCTCGTCCTGTATCCGATGGCATCTTTCTTTCCGGCTCATTTCAGCCCCCTTCAGCCAATGCCAACAGTACTGCTTCCAAAACGGGTCCACCTATAGCAAATAAACCAAGTTTCCTCCATTACAGCAGCTCCAAAGGTACAGTTCCATTCTGTGTGTAGATGGGCGCCAGTCCACAAATAAACAGTCTATAGAATATAATCTTTTTTTCCCCACTTTTTGCGGTTATATTCCTTCCATAAATCTTGTAATCCCAATGAAAATCTACAATAATCAGCAATTCGGGTGAAATCTTCCTTTTCTATATTTCTTTTTTCTTTTTTAATTCCAGTAAGACACTTAGATGTATTTCTTAATGAAACAAATTAAAGTACTGTTGGTTTTGGCTTTCATGCTTCGCTTATTCACATATTCATTTAGGCTGTACAATTTTTGCATGTGTTTTAATTATTCATATGTGACTGAAAATAACCATTCATACCAGAATAATAATGACCAATAAGATCAAGTCATGGTAATGGTTACCAATGTCTTTTTTTCTTGTTAAGTACCTACCTGCCCTCTCTCATTTAGATTAATGGGAAAGGGTTACTACTTATTGACAAAATGATTTAGCCTCTGAAGATACACATTTATGCATTTTTGGCCTAAAAACCTTCTTGTCACTGAAGGCTGATTTTTCATTTATCTAACTGACAGACAGGCCAGGAGTGTATGAAATGTTTCTCTTACAAATGAAGGGACATTAGCAGCGAAACTTTGTGTGCCATAGGCCTTAGGTTTTGACCTGGCTACTATTACATGACTGAAGAAACATGTATAACAATTTTGGCAGCTAGTTTACTTTAGGTGAACTGGCAGTTAAAAGCAAGCCCTCTTAGAGATTTATATTCATTTGAATACCCAAGTACTTGAAGGGCTAAATTTAAACTAATTTTAGTAAGCCATAGTGACTGTCAGTCTAGCTGCTGGGATAAAACTAGAATAAATTAAAAATAAAGCCTTACAGTCAGTGTGTGCTTTGGTTGCCAGGGTCAGTGTCTTCTGATTTGCCAATGATTTTCTTTGCATGAGGCCCCTGAATTAGCGCTCCAAATGAACACTATAGAACAGTGCTGTCCAACTGGCAGACTGCGACCACCCTTTAACTGGCCCCCTGCATTGCTCACACCTCAGATTCAGGCTGTAAACCCCTGTATTGTTTAAAAATATAATCCACTGTACTGTTCACACCTTTTAATCCCTGCATTGTTCACACCTCAGGCTCAGACTGTAATCACCCACATTGTTCACCTGTTCATATCTCTGTAGGAGCAGTAGGAACCCACAAATAAACCCTGCACACTACAAAAAGAACATATACTGAGGTGGTACTGCAATTAAAAAGGTTTTTAATATATAGTTATTGTGCAGACTGTAGGAGCAGTGCCAGGATTGTGTCACTGTATTCTGTCTGTGTGTGCCATACACACAGGCAGCATAGGGCAGGCAGAGTATGGAACACACAGGCAGCATAGGGCAGGCAGAGTATGGCACACACAGGCAGGGTAGGGCAGGCAGAGTATGGCACACACAGGCAGGGTAGGGCAGGCAGAGTATGGCACACACAGGCAGGGTAGGGCAGGCAGAGTATGGCACACACAGGCAGGGTAGGGCAGGCAGAGTATGGCACACACAGGCTGCATAGGGCAGGCAGAGTATGGCACACAGGCAGCATAGGGCAGGCAGAGTATGGCACACAGGCAGGGTAGGGAAGGCAGAGTATGGAAGGTTTTTGCTGTACTACCACCATTATTATGGGTATGGTCATGTGATAACACGGGTGTGGTTTCAAGTGGGTGTGGTATAAAAAGGGGAGTGGTCAAAACTGGCTTCCATTATGCACCCCCCTCCGCAGTCAGGGTGGAAGCTACGGTGCACACAGTTCCTGGTGGGAGGAGCGGGCAGGGGCTGCAGGGCCCACTGGGTTTTTTTCCCATTATCCTGCTGGCCCAGTCCAACCCCGCATATTTTGATATTTTTGTCTGGAGAGCCACGTGACAACTGGATGCACATCTGCTAGTGGCCATAAAATATATGGTTACAAACATAAGTAATTGTATGGTTTATTTCAACATTTTTAATTAAAGGTCTTTTGTCTACAGCATTGGTTTCTTAACTGTGGGGCTGACTCTCTTCCACCCAAAATACACTTGAAAGCCCAGCTTGATGGTAAATTAGGGTGAGATTTAGGGGAGAAACTATTTGTGACTGACAGTAATATTGTCATATATGTCATATCTGTAATCTGTGTATGAGCTAAAGGGTTGGACCTCCAGTGGGGGCTTGAACTGAAAAGGTCTAGGAACAACAGGTTTACAAAAGGGATTTTTTCCCTTAAGCTGCCATGTTCCATTTGTCCATTCACTATATTCATTATACTTTTGATTTTGTTAGAGGCTTATAGTGTGAGAATCCTCATGAAAGGACTGCAGTAGCTACCAAAGGTAATACATGGCCTAGATAGATAGATGGACCATTCTATGTCCTAACAAGCAAATTTTTTTTTTTTTTTTTGTTAACTACTGCATTCATTTCATGAGGATTTTCCTCTGCCTTTTAATTTAGCCCTTCTGGCTGCTTTATACTTTAATTATTTCACCAGGTGCAAACCTTTGTGGTTTTGCTACAAATTGTGGCTATAGCAACCAAAAAACAGTGAGCTTTGTCATTTCATAAATATTGATAAATATGTCCCCTTTGTTATTCAGTAAATTGAAACGTGTATCGTTGCTAGAATGGTACAGGTATAGGACCCATTATCCAGAATGCTCGGGACCAAGGGTATTCCGCATAAGGGGTCTTTCCGTAATTTGGATTTCCATACCTTAAGTCTACTAAAAAATCAATAAAACATTAATTAAACCCACTAGGATTGTTATTTGTTATATCTTATTTGGGATCAATTACAAGGTACTGTTTTATTACTACAGAGAAAAAGGAAATCAGTTTTAAAATTCTAAATTATTTGATTAAAATGAGTCTATGGGAGACGGGCTTTCCGTAATTCTGAGCTTTCTATATAATGGGTTTCCGGATAAGGGATCCCATATCTGTATACATATAACACCATAGACATGTTGCCTGGGTATCAACATTGTCACTGCTCATGCTCTAGGAAGATTTAGCCACTTTAACCTCATTTTTTATTTAGATATGTATAATGAAAATATTCAGAGATGGATGAATAATTTGCTTCTGCTTTTTTTTTTTTTTTATCCTCTGCTTCTGTCATGGTATTACTGACTCAGCTTGCAATTTTATGCTTACTAAAATACTTACTCCGTTTTAAAAGGTGAAATGTTTAAGTATTTCCAGTAAGGTAATAGTTCAATTACTATTTCAACCAATCGTGTTTGTGTTGTCAGGACCAAATTCTTATTCTGGATCATCTGGTGCAGCAGTTCCTGGTAATGAAGTTTATAAAGATCCGAGGGATGTGCGACTAAAAAGGTAAGGCATCCACTATAAATGTTTTTTTTATTTTTTGGGGAGGTGGTGACACCGGTGGTCTGTTTAAACCCCACATACATGCATACTTTCAAGGAAAAAAAAATAAAAAAATATATATATATATATATATATAGTTCTGTTAACATTTATTTAAGTAGGATTCAAGAACTGCCTGCAACACAAAAACGGTGGCTGTGAGCCCAAGCAAACCTTCCATGGCCAGTTCATCTTAAATATTCTAGTGTATGCTATTAAAGGAACATATGCAGTTAGTCTATATTTTATTTCTTTTGCGGCCTGTCTGGTTGCTGGGGTTGGACAGGGAGCTTTTTATTCATTAACATTACAGTTGGTGAGGCGGCCAATAGCTTTTATGGCCGAGGCAGTCAAAATTCCACATGTGTCTTAGAGTTTGGAATCCTTCAGCTTATTACCAAGTTAAATCATATGCTTTTAAAAAGTGCTGAGATGTATCCAAATCCTGCATTTGGTGTACTCATATTAAAGTAACATACTCATATGTAGATCAGGTTGTAGTAGCTGACAAGGCAATACTTGGCTAAGCACTTTGCATGCCCCACAATGTCTACCACCCCCATTGCTCCACAGACACACCCTTTCCACTGTTGCTTGGTCACACTTGCTTTACTGTGTCTTTCTGTTCTCTCCCTCCACAGCCAATCAGTCCTTCTGGGTATGCACCTCCTTCCCCCCTACCACAAGTTCCACCCCAGCTTCTATTGGCAACTAACTCATGATCTGAAGTGATACAAATATGTATAGTAATTTGCAGTAAGACTTGCTCATGTCGTATGTTCCTTACCAGAATCTTTGCATCTGAAAACGCCATAGGCAGCTAGAATTGCATGTCCTGTGGGTCCATGCGTTTGCCATCGGAATGGATGAGAGGGGATACTAAGTGTTTTGTCTCCTACCTCTGAGTTAGAAATTGATCAGACTACAGTAAATATAAACAAATCTATTTGCTGTTATGAAAAACAGATTTTTGAATAGGGGTTTGCTTCATTGCAGTTAAGGACATCCTTATATAACCCTGTATAGCCAAACCTTTCCCCACCCCCTTTGGTTCCCCTGCATAATCTACATTTCTCATAGACATCTTTAGAGCTTGTCTCAATTAATCTACTGCTATGTTACATTTTCATTTTTATTGTCTTGCAGCCAAGATGGAGAAGCTTATAGCACTGGTGGAGCCCCAGAGAGCCTAACCTTTAAGGAGCGCCAGCGGCTCTTCTCTCAGGGCCAGGATGTGTCTAACAAAGTGAAAGCTTCCAGAAAATTAATGGAACTGGAAAATGAGTTAAACACAAAATAATCTTGGACATACACTGATAAGGCACCATTTCTAATAAAGGGACTTTGGTGGAAAACATTAAATAAATATATATATATATATATATATATATATATATATATATATATATATATATATATATATATATATATATATATATATATATATATATATATAAAATATAAACACACACATTTTTTTTTCTATGTAAAGAGTGATTTTAAGATTGAGGTAATCTAAAAATATAGAAACACCATTATAGCTAAAGCAATTATTGTTACACTAAGCATAGTTTGTTTTTTGGGTTTTTTTTGTTTGTTTTTTTTATACAAATGAAACACTAATGTACATTTTTTAATTATATAAATCTCTTGAAACAGATTCAAGTATGGGGAACACAAATAATTACTGATATTCGTGTCTTTTTTTTTTTTTTTTTAACTTGTGTTCAAGCAATCGGCTCAGATCTGAGCAGGAGTCATGTTCCCCTGTGTTTTTGCGTCTACTGAAATTTAAACTGGCTAGGCTGCATTATCCTTCTTATAAAATGCATCTTATTTGATTGCACATTATAATGTGCACTGCCTTTTTACTGTGTGTGTGCATGTGTGTGTGCTTGGGTGCGTGTGTGCGTTCCATGTCTGTAAAATAACATTTTTGAGTACCTCTTTACCAAACTTGATACATTACTGAAGAAGAGTGGGAGAAGCTTTATGGTTTCTGTTGCACAATGCTATAATATATAAATTGGTTCTCCACATACATATTAAGTATTATGGTTTTGTAATAGAAAAATAGAAATTTTATAAATAAAGTATCTTTTCTGCAAATTTAAACTCTTTCTTGAAAGCAATCTTGACTTTTTCTATATTTGCGAGAGGACCGAATAAACAACCACATGTAATACAAAATATGGGGTTTTGCCAAGGCAGTAGTTTAGCCAGATCTCATGTTGCTTGCAGTTCAAAGTACACGAGCAACAGACAGCTAAATTGACAGCTGGCAAGAACAGGTGTTACTTCATGGGTTCCCTATAAGGTGTTCTGCTCACACACTGACTTACCTAGTGAATTAAATGCTAATGCCGTTAATTGATGTTGTGCTCCTTAACATGTCCGATGTGATGCCACTTGCAAACAAATTGACAAAACTTTCACCACAAATTTTGCAGCGTTGACAGAAGCAGTTGCTAATTTGCACTTGCATAAATCACTGCTAATCTTGCACAATCTTGTGTGAATAATATGTCATTTACTATACAGAATGTGCATGTGTCTACTTTTGGGTGGTGAAGTAGCAATCCTTCCTGCAACTTCTAGAATCTGCTCAACGGCCACTGAAGCTCTTCAGAGCAAATCATAGGAGTCTTGTACCTTGTCACAACATGAAACTAATGAAGGCTTCCTCTTTCATTGAACCAAATCTAATAATATAACTATTGATTGGCTCTGGAGAAAATTAAAAAAATGCTAGGTGCAAGTATTCAAAAAGGAATCCCATTCTCAGTCTGAAAATATCCCCCATTGTTTTCACTTACCTGATACCCTGGGTTGATAATGCCATGTTAGTCTGATCTAACTTTTATAAATAACATTAAACAGTTTTATTTCCAAACTGCAGCAACTATCAGGTCCATTTAGCATAGGGGAATTTGTCTTACTAAAGGCGCACTTTAAAGTTCATAGCATTCAGCCAGAAGGCTGTGAGGTTTTCTTCTGCGTCCCTTCCATGCCAGTATCGATGGGTAGTATGCTCCTCCCAAACAGGATGTAGGACCTATACCAAAGCCAATCAAAATTTATCCTTACCTATAAACCACCTGACTTCCTCTTGACCACTGTTATTTTTTTTTGTCCTACTGAGCAAGAGGGAAGGATCTTCCTCTTCGCCTTTTGTGAATCTAGAATGTGAAACACAGTTTTGATTTTTCTTTTCATCTTTTTCTTTATTATTTTATTTTTTTTTACTTGTGTGTGGACACAGGGATGATTCCTAAGTAATGGAGAAGAATTTACTTGATGCCCCAATATGCACAATGTTCAAATTGTCACCTATTGGGAAGAAATGCAGGTGTCGGCATACCCATTGTCCTAGAACTATGCTAAAATAGCCCCCTGCTGTATGCCCATCTATGCACAATATTCAAACTGGTGCTTATTGGGAAGATATACAGGCATTCCTGCCTGTGACTAATTTAGCAACCTTCTCCTATGGTTTTATGAACCTTAGAAGACTGATATCAGACAAATGGCCATGGGTATGGATATGGGCTAGTGATAACAAAGCCTGAATCCAGTGAGTAGGAGTCTTCAGTATCCGCTGTATGTTTAAAATGCTCAGTGCACTGGGAAGTCTACATATTAATCAGCTAATCACATCCATCAGCTTAGAGCTGTCAGGGTTTTTGCAGGAGTTCTTACTGACTACTCACTGCTATCTGGTAAGGTGCATGTGCTTCTCTAGAGCTCTTTGCTATTGCTGTTTGATATCTAAAGGTTTCTATTGTGAGCCTGAATCCTCTGTGCAGACACAGCAAGTATGGGTGCTCATTATTAAACCAGGTACTTCCAGGTTTGGCTGGGGGTTGCACTGCTGTAGCAGTATTGTACCTTATTCCTTTCTTATTTTGATTCTGCTCGTAAAAGGTAGTTTGTCCTATTTCTGTTGTTTATTTCTATAAGAGAATGTTGTTTCTTTGAAGCTTCCATTCCTATCTGGTATGATCACAGTTGTAGTTCAACTACTCCTAATTGTGTTGGCTGCTGGGCACTTATCCTCATCTCGTATATTTACAGGCATTTACTTCTGCTTGCATGTTAGGAGCCAACATTGGCTATCATTTGTTCTTCAATTTGGCTAGCTTTTGCTATGGCCCTTGCCTTGCGTGTCTGTTGGTCTTTGTTATAGCCCTTGGTGCATGTGGCTGCCAGTTTTTGCTGTGGCCCTTGGCACCTGTGGTTGCTGGTCTTTGCTGTGACTTTTGGCGCATTTGGCTGATGGTTTTTGCTGTGGTCCTTAGGGTATGTGGCTGCTGACCTTGCTTTGGCAGACATGGCGGCTAGCATTTGCTGTTTCTTGTGGCAGGTATAAATACTGGTACTTGCTGGAGCTTATGACAGGCATGGACGCTGGCCTTTGCGATATTGCATCAGTGGTTGGCATGTATAGAAGATGTCTTTAGAGTCAAGAATTGCAAGAACAGTGCTAGCTTATGTGTTATTGCTTGTATGCTAACTGTCTTGTTTTGCATGCATGGATGACAGCTGGAATGTCCACCAGTAGATGCTTATGTGGTGTCTGGTTTGTCCACTAGTTGTTGGCATGTGTGGTATCTGGCTGTGCACTGGTGATTTTTATTCAGGGTGGCTAAGTTGTGCAACACCTAGCATGTGCATTGGCTGTGCACCAGTGGTTACATGCATGATTGCTGGTTGACACAACCATTTGTAGACTGGTTAGCTGATCTATTATCAGAATGTTGTATGTACAGTACCTGAACCTGGCACCAGAGATTTGCTGGTTTGGTACCTCTTGAAGTCAGTAGTTTTGTGTAGTAGCAAGTTGGTTTTCCAGCTCGGCATGTGCTGTAGCAGGTTGGGGTCCCTAGGTTGCTTGTGCTGTAGTGGGGCTTGAGTGCTGGTGTCCTTTCACTATGGGACATTTTCTCTTGTGCATCTTGTTGCATCAGATCCGTGCTTCAATGATTTTTTTTAAAGATCTCTGGTTGCCAATGTGAGCTGCTACCAGTGTGCTTTGGGGCTAGATGCTTGTGGGTGCCAAGTCTTATTTCTAGGGCCTAGACTAGTGCTGAGGATTGGGTACATAGCTCCAGCACTATTAGTAAATACAGTGGTGTGAAAAACTATTTGCCCCCTTCCTGATTTCTTCTTCTTTTGCATGTTTGTCACACTTAAATGTTTCTGCTCATCAAAAACCGTTAACTATTAGTCAAAGATAACATAATTGAACACAAAATGCAGTTTTTAAATGAAGGTTTACGTTATTAAGGGAGAAAAAAAACTCCAAATCTACATGGCCCTGTGTGAAAAAGTGATTGCCCCCCTTGTTAAAAAATAACTTAATTGTGGTTTATCAATTTCAATTTTCAATATCAATTTCTGTAGTCACCCCCAGGCCTGATTACTGCCACACCTGTTTCAATCAAGAAAGCACTTAAATAGGAGCTACCTGACACAGAGAAGTAGACCAAAAGCACCTCAAAAGCTAGACATCATGCCAAGATCCAAAGAAATTCAGGAACAAATGAGAACAAAAGTAATTGAGATCTATCAGTCTGGTAAAGGTTATAAAGCCATTTCTAAAGCTTTGGGACTCCAGCGAACCACAGTGAGAGCCATTATCCACAAATGGCAAGAACATGGAACAGTGGTGAACCTTCCCAGGAGTGGCCGGCCGACCAAAATTACCCCAGAAGCGCAGAGACAACTCATCCGAGAGTCCACAAAAGACCCCAGGACAACATCTAAAGAACTGCAGGCCTCACTTGCCTCAATTAAGGTCAGTGTTCACGACTCCACCATAAGAAAGAGACTGGGCAAAAACGGCCTGCATGGCAGATTTCCAAGGCGCAAACCACTTTTAAGCAAAAAGAACATTATGGCTCGTCTCAATTTTGCTAAAAAACATCTCAATGATTGCCAAGACTTTTGGGAAAATATCTTGTGGACCGACGAGACATAAGTTGAACTTTTTGGAAGGTGCGTGTCCCGTTACATCTGGCGTAAAAGTAACACAGCATTTCAGAAAAAGAACATCATACCAACAGTAAAATATGGTGGTGGTAGTGTGATGGTCTGGGGTTGTTTTGCTGCTTCAGGACCTGGAAGACTTGCTGTGATAGATGGAACCATGAATTCTACTGTCTACCAAAAAATCCTGAAGGAGAATGTCCGGCCATCTGTTTGTCAACTCAAGCTGAAGCGATCTTGGGTGCTGCAGCAGGACAATGACCCAAAACACACCAGCAAATCTACCTCTGAATGGCTGAAGAAAAACAAAATGAAGACTTTGGAGTGGCCTAGTCAAAGTCCTGACCTGAATCCTATTGAGATGTTGTGGCATGACCTTAAAAAGGCGGTTCATGCTAGAAAACCCTCAAATAAAGCTGAATTACAACAATTCTGCAAAGATGAGTGGGCCAAAATTCCTCCAGAGCGCTGTAAAAGACTCGTTGCAAGTTATCGCAAACGCTTGATTGCAGTTATTGCTGCTAAGGGTGGCCCAACCAGTTATTAGGTTCAGGGGGCAATTACTTTTTCACACAGGGCCATGTAGGTTTGGATTTTTTTCTCCCTAAATAATAAAAACCCTCATTTAAAAACTGCATTTTGTGTTTACTTGTGTTATCTTTGACTAATAGTTAAATGTGTTTGATGATCAGAAACATTTTGTGTGACAAACATGCAAAAGAATAAGAAATCAGGAAGGGGGCAAATAGTTTTTCACACCACTGTATATACAAATTGTTGCTAAATAATTGTGTGGATAACTGGTCTGTTGGTGGTTGCTAGGGTGGTAACACTAGGGAGCTGGCTAGTGCCTGAGTTATTATTGCAGCCGCTAGTGGGTGGCTGTATCTTGACTGTTTTCTTTTTGTTGGCAGAGGATTCTCCCCAACTGGGGTTGGATGTATTGACAACCATAGTGTGGAAATCCCTCTGGTCTGTGAGGGGACCCTTGTAGCAGGGAATGGTCAGGTTTTATTCTGTGATGCTTGGTTCTTATCTTTTGCCATATTTGTACTGTAGAGTGTAGCTTTTTTGTCTCATCTTCAGGAGCTATATGTTATTTTAGCTTCCCAGTCCCATGGCTGTGTTGCTGGTCTTATTTGGCCTTTTTGTTTTTAGTATCTGTTTGTTTTATTGTATGTTATTTATCTCCACCCCTTATTGTTTAGGGGCATGGCTTGGTAGATCCCTTCTGTACTGACATGGAAGAGACGCAGAAGAAAATGAGAATTTCACTTACCTTCATATCGTAAATTCCATTCTTCTAGTCCCGATATGTCAGTATGGAGTTTTCCATCCCAAATATTTGGTCATAACACTATTCAAATGGGCTGCACATAAAGAGTAACATCATCTTATGAGGAAGCACATGTGAATAAAACAATACTAGCTAATAGGGAATAGGAATGATACCATCCTAACAGGCAGCACTTTGAGAAAACATCATCCTAGTAAGGTACACCATCCTAGTAAGGTACACCATCCTAGCAGACAACACATAGGGAGTATGATCATCCCACCAGCCACTGCATAGGGACAGCACCATATTACAAGTAGTGCATATGGATGACACATATAATGAGGTAGCGCATAGGGATGGCACTTTCCTATCAAGCAGTGCCTAGGTAACATTATCCTACCAGGCAGTGCATAAAAGTTGACACCATCTTACAAGGCAGTGCTTAATGACTACACTATCAGGCAGTCTGTAAAAGGTGACGCCATATGAGCAGGTAGCACATAGACAAAACACCTTTCTAGCAGACAGCCCATAGAGAATTTACTATTTTATCAGACAGCAAATGCAGATGACACCATAATAGCGGGAAGTCCAAAGATAGGAATATTATTTTATCAAGCAAGCTAATTATGTCAGCAACATCATAACAGGCAGCACTAACAACCTAACTGCAAGGAACCATAGGTAGCCTCTGATATTCTGATCATTTCTGTGCGGATGGGGAGCAACATGTTGCTCACGAACCACTGGTTGGGGATCACTGCTCATAGTTTAAATCTTCCCTCACTTGTACCTCTTTAGTTACATGTATTTGCACACTCTCTCCATTAATAGACCTCCGTAAGGAGGTTTTCATCCCTTCAGTTGATGTCCTTTTTTTATACAAGACAGTAGTTTATTTGTTTTAGAAACCACTGAATTGACACTACCTAAAGTTACACGGTTTGTGTAACTACTGTATAGGTGCATAGGCAATGCATAGGGATGACAAGATCCTAGCAGGTAGTGCAAAAGACCAAGACAAAACTAGCAGGCAACACATAGGGAGCAATACCATCCTAGCAGGCAATGCATGGGGAGTAACATTATCCTACACTGTACTATCATACAGCACTAAAGGAAAGCTAATACAACCTACAGTCTGCAAAAAACATTAAACAAAAAGTAAAAAAAAACAACTTTATTTTAAATTTTTAAATTAGAGCACAATAATAAAATATGATCAGATTCTCTATGGTTCTGTTCTTTCAATATTTTTTTTTTTTTTTAACAAATCCATAATGTTAATTAAAAAGTTGGATACAAATTTATATAATGCAAACAGCTACATAGGTGTCTGCTTGTACAGTGAATTGTTGTCCTCGTTTTGTGAAATACTAGTACTTGTTGCTTTTTTGTGCTCGACATACTCAAGATATTCAACACATCCATATAATACAATAGCTATCAACAACACTGCTAGTAAAATGTACAACTTGATAGAGACACATAAAAATGTACTATAGCCATAAGCTATAACAAATCCCAAAGACTCCCACAGGCGATAATTGGCAAATGCTGCTTCCTTGTGTTCATCAAACAATACCCCATAGAGAGCTGAAAGATAAAATTGTAAATAATTAATTGTAGCAGACAAATTGGTTTTGTTTATTGAAAACTGACATGTGTAGGTACTACTTTGTGCATTGAGCTGTATAAGCTTCATCAGGAATGAATTTTATGAAAGCAGTTGTAAGTGTTTTAAATATTTCTTTAACATAAAACATATATATCCGCTGGGGCATTACTACAGAGGAAGAAGACCCTGTGGCTGCAGGGGGCCAGAGGTATAGGAGCCACCAGGAGTCCCTAGTTCATAAACAATTTCAATAAATATTGGTTAACCTCCAGATTTGGGGGGGCCTAAAAATTAATTTGCTGCAGAGCTCAGTGATATCTCTTTACGCCACTGTACATGCAGTATAAAATTATAAAAAGGCATTTATTGCATTGTGTAGAGTTGTTCCGCTCCTTTAATCCCCTTCTCAGTGCTGGAATTGGGAAGGAATGCTATCCCTCTCATGGGGACACAATAGTTTCAAATCCTTATTCTTATCATTGTAATACCAAGCTTTTTTTTATTGTTTTTTTCTTTCTTTTTGCTTCTCTCCACTTTGCGCATACTTTAAAATATGTAACCTGCTCTGGCATATTCCTGCTTCCTACAGCTTAACGGCTTCTTTTTTTTCCCCTTACACTTCCCCCTAGACTATCCAATCCCCATGTGGCTGTACTGCAATTTTCATGTTGATTGGATCTGGCTTATAATTGTGGGTGGAACTTTTTTGTAGTACATGCACATTTTTTTACTTTTCATAACTGTATGTGGCGTGTGCAGCCCCCGGAAGTGACATCACATGCATTTGCTCAGCTGACGCCTCTGAACGTTACCTGCACTTGTGCACACGCTCTACATGACTGTCAATGTGCGCTTATTGAGTGTGTGTGCTCCCAGAAAAAGAGGATAAGTTGGCAAATTACTTACATTTCTGGGGAATGTAGTAGGATGATGGGAAACCAGGAGGAGGGTGCTAAAATTGGGAAACTCTCAAAAATAAGGGGTTGGCAGTTCTGCATGCAGCATACATAGCATCCCTCCACTTTTTTGACCCAAATTCAAGCACTGTTCTTTTTCAACCTAATCTGTGGGGTTAGCTTCCCTGGGGGGTCCTTGGGGCAGTGTCAGGGAGGCCCACCCTGAAGGTCAGTTAGGGCGTAAATTGGGGAGTAAGTCTATTTGCTCTCCAGATATATTTGAAGGCCAAGCTTAAAGGTCTATTAGGGGCAGATTTGGGTGAAAATTGATTTGCTACCATAGATATTCTTAAAACTGTAATCTGATGATTTCCTGCGTCTGTGTTCATTTCATAAACTAAGTGAGACAGTGAGACCCTGAGCAAAGACTGAAGGGCCCTGATTAATGACCTTTAAAGGGGGCCCAGGTCAAAGGCTGGGTTTGAACTGAAAAGGTTTGACAACCACTATTTTAACTATTATAATTCGAGCTAAATAACTATTACACATTTAGCTATATTTTTTATATTACAGGAATTACATTGTCTCCTTCAGACTTATGGAGTTAGTTTTCATTAGACAAATGGTCCAGTTGTCCATATATCCCCAATGAATTATCCTAGCCTTCCTCTGAGCATCTTTTGCAATATTGGAAAAATACTGTGAAATTATCCATTTGCTACATTACCTTTGTATGGTTGACAGCAGGCTACTCAGTTCTCCTAAAATTTCTCAGATCACCCAATATTATGTCAATCACAGTCTAATTAGTTGTGAAATTTGCATTATTTCAGTTTGATTTTTACCATAAAACTTTGCTGATAAACTAAGAAAATTCTGTCCAATTCATTTATCACATCACCAATAATATGCCTAATTCATTCAAAGTAACTTTTGATAATATTGTGACATTAAAATGTCCATATTTTTTTAGAGTGAGCTGTACTATTGCTAAATTCACAGTATTTGTCATATTAACACATTTACTACTTCTAGTTTGAGCAGACACATTTTAGTATAAACAATATTTTATAGAAAATATTTTAGTATAAAATTTGAAAAATAAACTACTGAAATGTATTAGGATTTGTGGGACTATGGTCTATGTTAAATTGAGGTTTTACTATAAAAACAAATTTACATTTGTTATTAATAAAAATGTATTGATCCAAAAAAAACCAAGGGGTCTGTATATAAAGGTTTCCATTTTGAACAACTCCATATTAAAATGGTAGATGTGCCATGAGAAACTAGGAAACCCTACTAATTTCTTTAATATTGCAATATTTTGGAGAAGTTTTTTAGAGAAATACCACAATTAACTTTAAGGTGATTAAAACTGAGGTTTTGTAGTCTGAATGTTACGTTAGAAATAGTAATGCAACCATTAGATATATTTTGTTATTCAAGTGGAGTTTAGCATAGTGTTTGTTATACAGGAAACCAAGAATTTTCTGAGAGCAGGATCATTTTCATACTAATACACTTTGGGGCTATTTCTTGGAACTGGAAAAAAAACAAAACAAATTTTCAGGTATGGAATCCATTATCCAGAAACCCATTATCAAGAAAAAGCTAAATTAAGGGAAGGCCATCTCTCATAATCTCCACTTTATTTAAATAATTCACATTATTAAAAATTGTTCCCTATTCACTCCTTTTGGAGGAAAAAAAATCCTACTGGGTTTATTTACTGTTTAAATGACTTTAAAGGAGAAGGAAAGGTAAAAACTAAGAAAGCTTTATCAGAAAGGTCTATGTAAATACAGCCTCTATAAAAAAAAAAAAAAACAGGGTTTCTTGTCTCCTTTTTTTGTAAACATGTTCTTAGGGTATCTGACTTCCTCTCTCAGAAAGATCCTTCATTCCCGGAGCCAGAGTCTGCGCAACTCTCTCCTGCTCCCCCCCTCCCATAAGAATTCATAAAACTCACTCTCCCACCCATAGGAATGTGTGATCTGAGCTATAATGGCTAGAGCTGCAGCAGGACGCTACTTAAAATGTCAGCTGCTGTCGGAGGGAGCTTCTAGGGCTCTTTACTCAGGTATGATAATGCTTTCCACAGAATAAATATAGGGTTTCTAGGCAGCACTAATGTGGCGAATCTGTTGGCAGTAAAATGCCAAAATGACTTTCCTTCTCCTTTAAGTAGACAATGTATGAAAGATCCAAAATATAGAAAAAACACAGGTCCCAAGCATTTTGGATAACAGGTTTCATAACTGTATAACCATATTTTAGATATTGTGCATCCCAGTATAATGTTCATAGTAAAGTGGTCTATTGGCAATGGGAACCATAAGAAATGAGCGCAGCAGGAAGGGAAAGCCTTTAGTTTTGCAGAATGTTTAGTGTCATCTATATTAAAGGAGAAGGAAAGGTCTATGTAAACACAGCCATAAGCACTTACAGTAATGCTGCACTTAGTCCTCTGTCAAAAGAAACACAGGATTTCTTGTCTCTTTTCTTGTAAACATAATGTTCCAGTGTCTGACTTCCTCTCTCAGAAACAGCCTTTATTCTCTGGGCCAGAGTCTGGTAGTTCTTTCCTCTCTCCCCTCTCCTGCTTTCCCCTCCCACCAGAATGCTAAGAACTCCCTTCCCCCTCCTTTAGGAATGTGTGATCTGAGCTATAACGGCTAGAGACTGCAGGAAAGAAGCTACCTAAAATGTCAGCTGCTATCTTAAGCAAAAGCTGTTTACTCAGGTATGTTAATGGTTTCTGCAGAATAAATATATTGTTCTAGGTGGCACTAATGTGGTAAATATATTGGCAGTAAAATGCCAAAATGACTTTCCTTCTCCTTTTAAAGTGTGAAAATAGACCAAAAATACTAAATATGTAAATAGATAGTTCGGGAGTTTCCCTCTGCTGTACTGTATATGCGCTAATTGATAAAATTGTCCCAATGTGCCCATGAGCCTGAATGTTTTCAGCAGAACACTGCTAATTCTTGTAAGACAGAACAGACTTATTAGCTCTAGATGATGGTGCTTTTAATGTTCTGCATTTATAATACACAAACTGTGTTTTACTTAGAGGAAAAGTTTTCAGCTGCTCAAACTGCATTTTGGTTATACTTACCATTTGTTTGTGTCTGCCAGACGGCATCTGCTATGCCCCAGATGGCTGGGAATATGAAGAACACCGCAAAATCATTTGGATGTGGCTGCCATAGAAGTAGTGCGATTATGCTTGCAGCATTAAGTACAGCAGCTAAATATAAAAATAGATTGAGCAGAACAGAAGAACTTTTAGTAATTTAAGACAATAATAAAGGCAATATAGTAACCTGTACTGCTACTTATATTTTTTTTCAAAATACATTATTTCTACAAACTTTTTAGTCACAGCTATTTGAGATATTTCACTTGAACTATTCATATATTTCTACCAATTTCCAACCATAACTTCATGATTAAGTAGACTCAAAGTCTGTGTTCACTCGCTATCTTGGTGGATGGATTTTAAACCTGCTGATTATAGACTGGACTTATGGGGAGAAAGTAGCTTGCAAAGTGTTGGTCAGAGTAGCAAAAGGCTCAAAAAAATCTTCTACGATCTCTGGTATTTTAAAATATACCTACTCTTAGGGGGCCCATTTATTAAACCACAAATTTTGGGTGGTTAAAAGCACAATTGGAAAAAAAATTAAATTACGATAATTTCAGATGTGCGAAAATGTCACAATTATTTCTGGGTCGTATAAAAATATTGTGGTTGCGATGCGAAAGTCATGAAATCTTTGGATCCAAACAAATGTAAACGGCGCCCAAATCTTTCTGGCTTTGAAACCTTCAATGCATGATTTTGGGAGCCTTCCATAGGACTCAATGGCACTCTGCAGATGCAACCTGGCCAAAAGATAGTCACGATACGAAATCTTGAATGAATTGTAGTCGTTGTGATAAATACAACTTTTTCGTGGAAGTTAACGAAAACCACTAAAAAGTTGTGGAATTTTAATGAAAATATTGTGGACATAATGAAAAGTTCTATAAATTAGAAAAAATACGATTTTCTCTCAAAAAACAAATTGTGGTTTCATGAATGGGCCCCTTATAGTATATGACAAATATGCACTGATCATCATTTTATGCATGTGATCAATAGAACTTAATTTGTAATTATCCAAGCAGTACTCCTTCCACTTTACGTCTCCCTACTCTAGTGTCTTGGCCATTTTGTAAATACGATTAAAAAATGTAAACAACAAAAAAAAAAATAGCAAGAAGTTATAAGGGTGTTACATATTGAATTATATTTTCTTTGAGTAACAGTACAAAACAATAAAAAGCAATTCATGCACTTTGAATGTTTCCAACAAAAATGAATTTAGTAGTATCTTACCCATGATAAAAAGAAATATCCTCCCTGTGTATTTGGAAAGTTGTCCGAATAACAAAGAACAAACTGCGTTGGTTGCTGCAAAGCAAATCATTACATAGCCAACAAAATGGATCCCAAGGCTGCAGGTAACATAGGACTAAAGAAAACAAAAATAAAATATATTTTTTATCCAATGTTAAATTGAATAATTTTCTAATCTAAAATGTAAAAATATGGGGATTGATCACAAACTTACAGTAGGCATTAAATTACAGTAAAGCAGCTATCACAGCAACTAACAAGACTTTTGCTTTTATTTTCTTAGTGGCAGTAAAATGTTCAGCTAATTGCTGATTGGCTGCTATTGACAACCTTTGTCCGTAAAGGAGCCCTACTTGTAGTAAAAACTGGATAAGGTAAAATGAACATGGCAAACAGCATCATACCCATAAAATAAATTAGATTGTACAACATAATGAAAATAAAAGTATTTTTATTCTATGATGACTTAAAAGAGAACGGTGATTTCTTAATAAACATCCCTACAATGTTTTGCAAAAATGTCTTAATAGATGGAATTTCAGATTTACATTCCTGTATGATAACTAGGGATGCACTGAATTTACTTTTTTGGATTTGGCCGAACCCCAAATCCACTGTAAGGGATTCAGCAGAATACCGAACCGAATCCTAATTAGCATATCTCAATCAGGATTTGGAAGGGTTAAATGTCATCACTTCAATGTTAACGTGACAAAAAGGTCATGTGATTTTTAGGATTTGGGTTCGGTACGGCCGAATCTAAATCCAGCCAAAAAAGGCAGAATACCGAATCAAATCCTGGATTTGTTGCATCCCTACCTGTAACCTGTGGGCCTCTTTTTTTTTTTTTTTTAATAGGATCTTGCTTTCAAACCATAATTATCTAAATAAAAGAATGAATAAACGATATTGGTAAGTGAGGAATTTGATCACTGCTGGTATCAAGATAATAGCAATTGGAAGCGTAGCTTGTAGCATAAGGTCTGTGACTGCCGGTTGCTACTCACAGTGTGGGACTCGGCAGCATGAATTGTTGCACATGCTGCTCAGTAGCAATGCTGAAAATGCTGGAGTATGTTCTAGTATGGACTCACATGCTGAAGATGCTGTTTTTCATTTTTTAACATGTATACATCATAGATGAAAATATGCATTCTTTTATTATTACTTTTGTATAGTCACCAGCAAGAAATCCTTGTTCAAACCCACTGTACATGGTTAAAGGGATAAGAAGACATTGCCGTTTATCTTTAAGATGTCTGATAGTCGCCAAGATCTTTTTAATAAAGGATTCTTCCTTAGTTCCAGGTTTCAGCTGATCAGTTCTCAAATTGATGGTATCCAAAAATACAGCGATAAGTATAACAGCAAGCACCCCGCTGCCTACAAAATATAAATGATTGGCTGTTTGTTATCACTTTAAAGTTTTCAGGAAAACTCCAAGTAAAGGGGCAGACTGTAACACACTATTTACACACTACTGTGTCTAGCTGCACTGACATGCATCTTGTTCTCCAAATCATGCAGAAATAAACCTGCTGATGCAGCGCTACCTTGGAGCTACTGCACCACTAGCTTTAGGGTTCCCACAGAAACAAACAAACTTGAACCTTAAGAATCATGTGCAAATGTCATTTTGTTGCTGAGTGTTGGAAGGGATGCCATCCAAATGTAGGAAAATTTCAGTGCAAGCCTGAACTGCATCAAAGTGCACATGCTTATTTTATTGCATCATTTGCAATTGCATCCAGTGAACTGGCCCCTCTCAAGACCTCAATGATACCAGAATTATAGGGGAAAACGCTGCATTGTTGGTAAAAGACATAGTGATTGTGTCTAAAATTGCACTTTGTACACTGTGATCACTTCTTAATGTAAATGCATTTAGGACATAATCACTTCCTGCTATTAATGTGCTTTAGGGCTGAAGCATGTAGAGTCAATATGAGTGGTATTGCCACCAATGCAATCTCAATCTCTGTGGGTGAGTGGGAAAATGCTTGAATTTGCCACTTCATAGACTTTCATGATAATTGCTCAGACCCGGGGGTCTGGTGATTGTCACTCAAAAATTTGCTAGTAACTGTTTACAAGCTTGGAATTGCTTGGAGCTATGGTGGGAGAAGAGTTATTAACATAGATTAACATTGAATTCAAAAAGAAGCAAATTTGAGCAATTTGACACCCTCCAACAGCAAAATCCATTAAGACATATAATAATCCCCCAGTTTAATAAGCGGTAACTTTTTCCTTCTGTAAAGAATTACATAGAGGCCAATGTGAAACTGTGGGGGTTCATGCTGTTGCACCTCCAGGGACTGAATTACTGAAAATGTAATGCTTTAGCACATACATTATTGGATTTTATAACAATTAATTATACTAAGGAGAATGTAAGGAACTGTACCTGTATAAACACCTAAAAGAGTATATATCAAGCTTTGGGTTGGCTTTATTGAGCCAGTTCCGTTGCCAAAATTAGAACCTGGACAGTCATTTGCTCCACAATGTGAATAGTCAGGAAAACTATTATTTGATCCTGTTTTAAAAAAAAAAAAAAAAAAAATAAAATAGTCAATATGTTAAACCTATGCACAAAGGTATGCTGAGAACAATAATTTTCTGTAAATCAGGTATACAGTATGCATACTGGACATTTAGCATGTATTTGAACTGCATGAATAGGAAAGCTAAAATCCAGAATCCCTTTTAAAAATACATGGTCATTTTTCTTTAATGCTATAGATATAAGTAATAAGGATCAGATTTATAAAATGCTGCATATATAGATTTATTTCAATAATTCACGAACATATAAGCAAAATTATCCTTAATTTTGCTCTCTAGGAAAGTTTTCTTTTTATAGTTTATTCACTGGGCATAGTTAGTAAATTTGTTTTTGTTTTTCTCTATTTAAATTACTTATTTTGTTTCTCTGTAATCATTCTATTTTCTTCATTTCTTATCTTTTTGAAGGGCAAACTGTCAAATTTTTGTACAACCTATATTTAAATCATTTGTCATTATTCATCCTACATGTTTATTGCAAAACTTCAATAAAATGTTTAAAAAAAAAAAAATAGGAAAGCTACGATTTTTTGAAGGAATAGTTTAGTATTTCAAATATACCTCACTTTGTGTAAGGATACAATGAGTGTGTCACACCTTAGACAAATGTTTTCCCACTGAAATGAATGGCAATGTTGCCTGTTAGCAGCTGAACATCTACCGTTTACCTAGGGGCCATTACACAAAAATGTCTATGTCCTCTATTTTTTGTTTCTTTGTATATAAAAACCAACAATATAGTGGCCCTAGTCTTACTGAACTCCAGTGTTAATTAAAAAAAAATGTCCGCTATCCTCAGCATTGTAGAATAATCATGCTGGCATAAACTTGAATCCTATCTAATTATAGTATTATAGACAGTACCATGTTTGGACTAGTTTGTGGGTAAGTCCCCCAGTTATATCACACCATGCCCCCAAATAGCCAATCACAGCCCTTATTTAGCATACTCAATGAACTTTTTTCATACTTGTGTGGCTCACCAACTCTTTTTACATATGAGTGTAGCTCCCGAGTAAAAAAAGGTTGGGGATTCCTGTATAAGGGCAAGAATGCAAGATCATTTCTCTGAGCAGTTGACTGATTTATCCATAAGGAGTAACATAATGTAAAGTACAACAATAAATCCAAATAAACACAAAGTACAGTTACATAAAAGATTCCACAGAGCTAAGTGTTCAAGAGACAAGAGGATGGAGGTCTCTGCCCCACAGAACTTATCTAAACGAATCTAAATAGGAGGGTATTTATCATTGCAAGTTACAGTGGGTGCAATATAATTGCCAGTTCCCAGTTCAGGTCCTATGAAATAGTTTATTTGTAGGTGCTTGATTAACAGATACAAACCTAAAATATTTAGGTTTTGATGTTATCGGTCTTTTAACAAACTGATGCTGCCACCTTCAGACTAAAAGTGACAACAACCACATAGAAGTTTTAAATTCTGACAGCAGATAGGCAAAATAGAAAGGCAAATAACCCCCCCCCAAAATAAATAAACGGGCAGTTCACCTTTGGTATTTATTTAAGAGAGAAAGTGATCATTAATAGAGCTGATTCATTTGTTTCCCATATTACATTTTTAGACATGCAGACAACGAATACAAGAACGGAAAGCAAGAACTCCATAACTAGACAAAAACAATGCCAGTCCTTTCCCTGGTGTTCAGGTGATAGCAATGCCATTTAATAAAATGCCCCAGCTACCCATGCTAGCTAAACTAACTGCCTTTAACACCTGAGGTGAGTTATAGGGTCCAGCATTAACAGCGGTAACGTTTAATTGTAACCTACACTCTGCTTAGTATTCTTACCTGCAGGGGAATCCTGGCCAAAAATCAAGGATGAAATGAGGTTCCCCCAAACACCAGATGACTGGAATATCAGAAAGAAAAGGCCAAAGTATTGATTAACAATATCTTTTGCAAGCTTTCCTTTTTTCTCTGCATAGCGATTTCCGCTCTCTGTCAAATATGTGCATTTTGCTGCCCACAATGGAGCCCCTCCAAATCCTAAAATCAAAGATGTGGGAATGAGGGTATACCTAAAACAAAAGGAACATTTTTTTTCAGGGTATGTGTGAATGTTTCCTTTTATTAAGATCAGAAAAAAACAGCTCTAACTGGCAATAATACAGTATCTTCTCCAGCACTTTAGTTATGCAAACACAAAAATGTAAATAAGCTCACTGGAGCCCTGAATGAAGCTAAAATATGTCTCTGTCTGATGCAGTTAGACAAGCAGCTTATGAAGGAAAAGTTCAGGAGTCAGCATTAAAGGAGCAGGAAAGTTATAATGACTGGGGTGTACCAGTGTACCAAATCTTAGGCACCCAACCCAGTGATTTTAACAGCTTACTTTATACCCCGGGCTGGTGCTCCTGTTAGCAGAAAACTACACTGCCCAGGCTAATTCTCTGTGAGTATCACATATTGATATTATTTAAACACCATTTAGCTCTGTTGGCAGCTCTGCTCTTGGCTGACCCTGTACCTGACTGAGAGGGTAAATGATGCACCTTTAGGGGCACACTTCCTTTTAGGGCAGACAGGCAGCGTTTTGAAGCACTTTGTTATGCAAAAACACCTGCTTGGGTGGTAGCAACAAACCATATGGCAAATGGAAAAAGTAATCCTGCACTCACAGAGCTTTCTCCCTGCGCATGGGTGTGCAAGTGCAAACAAGCATGTGCAACCAAGCTGGGGATGGGGGGAGGGAGATAATGGGCATGCAATTGTTGGGGGGGGGAGGATAGAGGCCAGACTAGGGGTTTGCAAAAGAAGAGGTACATGCCTAGTGCCCCCCACTGTTGTGCCCTAGTTCCAGCTCTGAATTGATGTATACTTATTTGGGGTGTTCCTCTGAGCACTTTTGCAATTTACACTCATATTCTAATTTTGTGGTTTCTGAAATATTTGTTTTTTTTAGACAGTACATAAGGTCCATGACACAAGGGGAGATTAGTCCGTTGTCGCGGGCGACCAATCTCCTCGCAATGCCATCCCACCAGCTAGAATGTAAATCGCCGGTGGGATGGCATATGCAGTGCCGCGATTTGCCAAAGTTGCCTTGAGAGGAAACTTCACCGATTTACATTCTAGCCGGTGGGATGGCATTGCAGGGAGATTAGTAACGGCATGACTAATCTCCCCATGTGTCACGGCCCTTAGGCTCACAGCACACAAAAAGTTAGTTGCCCAATATAAATCTTTGCTGCCACAGGTGACTGATCTCCTCCAAATGCTTTTCCACCGGTAGTAGTGTAAATCGCCGGTGGAAAGAAATCATATGCAAAGCTTTGGTTTTGTGAAGTTATCTCAAAATTAAACTGTGGGCAGCTTGAAGCACCATATATGTTTTCCCACCAGCGATTTACATTATTGCCAGTGGGAGAGCATTTGATGGAGATTAGTCGAATGTGGTAGCTAAGATTTATCACAGGCGACTATATCTGAGTTGTTGAGCCAAGTACTGCCTAGCAGTATAGAACTATGTAGATCTGTGCTAAAATCTCAGAAATCTCTTGAAATAGAAAATTAATGTAAATTACAAAAGTTCTCAGAATAATTTTATACCAACTTCTATTTTGGGGTTTAGATTCCCTTTAAGAAAAGGGATACCAACTTACAACTCCACAATGTCTATCTTTTAAATGAACACAGACAGAGACGTATACACAGAATGTTCCTATTCTTAGACAGCCACAATAATATTGACTTTTGCAATATGCTACTGGTAGTGGCTAAAACAAATAATTAACTGACATCTATTGGAGGTGAGATTTAAAAAACTAGAAACTTTTTATTTGGATACTTTAAAGCCCAATAAAATGAAAGATTTGTGCAAAAACTGTAATTTATTGTTAACAAATATAAAAGGGAATCTGTGGTATTTGAAAAAAACAAACTGACAGGAGGAGGATGATTCAGGGGCGTTTCAGCCCCTAGCGCCACACCTCAGCTCATGACAGCAGTGCCCCTCGGGTGATTATAAATACTATACATGATTAGCTGACTGGGCAAGGTGGGTTACGTAGACCTGTGAGACACAGATTCCAAGGCAGTTCAGACGCCTTTTACTGGCTCAGACACTGGCACTGAACCTAAAGTCCTAGGAGGTTACAAGCCCTGTAGGTAACAATGAAAGCTGTTTCTAATTTAAAATGAGTAAATCTTAGTCTCCCTTTTTGATATACAGCATAACGACACTAACCCTAAACACTACCCCTAATGTTTGGGTAAAAATTCTGCATGTGTCTCTTTCTTTCACACATTTTTGTAATTTTCACTATATGAATAACATAATATAAATCTGGATCTTACCAGCTGGCATAGAAATTTCCAAGGGAATAAGTAATATAGCAACACATAGAAGCAACAATGGTCCATTTGCAGCCTATCTTCTTAATGAGAATAGAAGGAACGAACACAGAAGATATAATAAGTGCACCATAAATTACACTTAGGGAAGCAACTCCTAAGCCTTCATCAGAATTGAGACTGCTCTGTAACAATAAAAGTAATCTGATCAGTTATGTTAATAATTTAATTACATTTTTATAAAAGCCAACTATTTCCATATGTTTAGTCAAATCCAAAAATTATGGATATGGCATGTAACATATAAATCACTTTATGCCAAGGAAGATTTCAAACACTGGTGGCCCGACAGCAACAATCCCATTGGTGGACCCCAGAAGCCCCACTCCCCCCAATTTTTTACTTATTAGTCTTTTTTTGAACAGTTTTTATAGTTTTTGATTTATTAATCTTCCTCTTCTGTCTTTTTCCAGCTTGCAGTTTAAAATACTCTCCAGCTTAGGGGGTCACTGACCCTGACAGTCAAAACACTTTTCTACTAAGGCTGCTATTCTATTGTTACTGTCTTTTTTAAATCCTTAGGGAGCATTTACAATGCCCCACACAGTGGGCAAAATGCAAAATTGCCGTTTTCACACTGCACGGGGCATTGTGCAAATAGCCATAGGTCTCTGCTCTCCGTTTCAGAGTGCGGAGACTTGCAGACTCTTTGTTGAATCTAGTGTGGCTTGCATTAAACCATGCTAGATTAAAAAGAGGTGGGCAGGGAGAAGCACAGTAGGTGCTCTAAGGCAGACAGAAAGGACATAGCTGGTGCACAGATTTGTGATCCGGTGCTCCCTTGAAAGTGCAACACACCCCTGAATGCAAGTGCTTTTGCTCCTCTTAGAACTCTTGCACTGGTGCCCAGAGTCTTTCAGAGTGACCACATTTATCTTTTAATACAGGCGCTCTGCTATTCATTTTTCTGTGTATCACTGAAACCACTGTCTGGTTTTTAGGGTAAAGTTGGGCACATTTATTGCACCATAATCATACGTTGTACTTCAAATAACTTATTTTTTATACAAATATTGATATTTTTGATCAAACAGATTTTCTTTTCTGGGTGGCAGTTTCTATAATTTGTCACCCAAAATGGTCCTAAATGCCATATATTAACTTTATATTAACACATTTACAAATAAAATAATGATAAAAAAAAAAAATGATGATGATAAAATTAACTCAGATTGTCTGAATGTGCCCCAAAAACAAGTCTACTATTAACCCGTGAATAAAATTATAAGCTCACTTATCCTTTATTCACCTAGGTGGAGTTGAGCTTCAGCACTACATTCTGATGCATTAGGGTTATAGAATAAAATGAGCATAGCTTAACAGAGTCTAGTACTTCAAAGCAGCCAATAAGAAGTTTGCTCTTTACTATTGAGTAGGGCTAGCCATATGTTGTTTGACTTGGATATAAGAGGCCTGTTCAACACATACTGGCCACAATGGAGCCCTGTACTTACTGTCTTGCACTTGTCAGCCCTTTGTACCTAGGGCCAGATTTTCAGTCTTGCATGTAATGCAGATGTACGCAAATGCATTTAAAATTAGCACTTAGGGATATGCTTTTGTGCCCCTTAGCGATCTTTCACTTGTGTCCAGGGCCTATGTAAATGACCCCTAAATACTCCAGAAACACATATATATATATACATATATACAGTATTTGGAATCAAGAAAGATCCCCATCTTTTTCCTAGTTAACATACATTTACTAAAATGTACACATTTATCAAGCTGATGCCTGTGTCAGATTACCAGGATGCTTTGAGCAGTCAAACACATTCATTTTCCATTAGGGGCAGATTTATCAAAGTGTGAAATTAGAGCTCACCAACATAAAATTCCACTGCTCTCAATTTACTTCTATGGGATTTTTAGAGAGATTTATAAATGGGTGAGAGTTTTTTTTCCATTTTATACATATACCCCAATGTGTCAGTACTCAGCGCAGCTAAGCAGCAGCACTGGGTTCTAACACACATCTAATATTCTGACAATTATCAAATAGTTATTTCTGAAAAGATTGGTAATGATTTACCAAGTGGTAACTATCATTAATGTTCAGGAAAATTTATCAATCTTTAATATATCTGCCCAAATAGTTTCATTTAGTTTGTAATTCCATTGTCATAATTTCTTTAACAAATGTAAAAATACAATTTTTACACTTAGCAAAAGTATTACATATATACTATAGAACTAAAATATATGCACACACATATATATATGTCAAATCTGTCTAAATATATAATAATATGTGACATTACTTACTTGCAAGCTCTGAAGTCCCCCAAATGCTGTGAACAAGAGCAAAAACCCAAAAGAAACAATAAGGATATTTTTAATCTCTTTCATTTTAGTTCTTTCGTTATACCAAGTTTCCTTATTATAGGAATACTTATATTTCTTCTGTCTTCAGACTCAGTATTGTCAGTTAATCTCTGTAATACAAAACAAGCAGTGTCAACATACTGGATGTGAGGCTTTGGTAGATGTGGAATCGAACTTTAAAAGCCTGAACTGTTACTCATTTACTAGCTACACATCAAAAAGCTCAAAAGGGCATATGAATAATAACTTAATTAGATAATGAGCAATTATCATTACTACCCAAAGGGCATATTTATAAAACTGATCAAAATAGATTTACTGCAAAATAACAGCATATAAAGCTATATAACACAAATGGTAAATTTATAAAATGTCATTATTTTCATTAAACATTCATTAATCCCATAAATCACAATTGCAGAACCATCTATTACTAAGGAAAATTTATAAAAGTGGGTATTTTTTTTTTTTTTTTTAAATGACACACTAACACTGTATTTTATACCTACCCCAACTCAGTCCAAAATCCAATGAAATGATGGGACATATTCATACAGAAAATAAATTTTGGCATGAAAAGTGATATAAAAACATTAACATTTAAGTTAGGAAGTTGAAATGTCATCATGCAATTCGCATATGGTTCTCTTTAAAGGAGAACTACACCCCCCAGCTATAAAAGCCCCCTTAACTGGTCTGCCTCGACCCCCCGCCCACCTCTCCCTTATCGCATACTCTGTAACTTAAAAAACTGCCCCTATCACAAACCCCAACCTAAAAATGCAGCGCAGCGCAGCAGTGTACCTGGGCACCATCTTCTGTTCATTCATAGAAGCTTGGGGTCTCACCGCCGACACGGACCCTGCTTGAGCATGTGCAGTTGGGGCAATCAGGAAATCAGCTTCAAGTGCACATGCATAAGCAGGGTCTGTGTCACAAAGGATTCCTAAAATTGTGAATTCAGTGCATCCCTAATTTAGGCTAGAATTTTACACTAGCTGCACTTGCTCATACATTCATTACAGCTTGATAAATATGCAGAATTTGACATATTACAATTGCAAGCTAATTTTATCCACCCTCCTAGTGATACAAATTGCTAATCTGGGACTCTGGACCAGTGCCGCCCCATGCACCAGCCCAGGGGTTCATTCTGTACAGTGCAACAAGGCCATTTAACTCTTCTTTCCAATGAACCCCTGTGAATGAAGGTTTGCACATGTGCAGTATAGAAGAATGTTTGTACTGAGCATGCACTCACACAGAGCAGCATAGACGAATATTTGGATCCATGGAAATCTAAAATGTTGGTACACTGCAGAATAAACCCTGGGTTAGATGCAGAGTCACTGTGTTGGCCTGGATGCAGGCACTCAGGGCAGATTTTGCTCTTCTGTATCTGCACCTAGAGTCATTGCTTTGGATTTTGAAAATAAAAATAAATAAATAAAAAATCTTCTAATTGTGCCTGAACCCCGAAGCATTGAATCCACCTTGATCAGAGATCAAGATTATTTTAAAAACAATGATGTTACACAAAGATGTCTAAGGGCTCTTGAGTAGGCTCAGAGCCATAAAAATCCCTGGAGAGCCCAGAGCCCTTGAATAATATCAGATTTTATTACCATATATCTTATCCAAATCTTATGTATCACTCCTCTTATGTTGAACCAGCTGGTTTTTACAACAAATGTAATGTATGTCTTCTCTAGTTAATTAAGGGCTATGGCAGATGGGGAGACTAGTCGCCATGACAAATCTCCCTTGTCCGCGGGTGACTAATCTCCCCAAAATACCATCCCACTGGCAACTTTCAAGGCAACTTCCGCAATTTCGGGGAAATTGGGGCGCCGCATATGCCATCCCACCGGTGATTTACATACTCGCCAGTGGGATGGTTTTTCAGGGAGATTAGCCACCCGAGACAAGGGAGATTTGTCGCGGGCGACTAGTCTCCCCGTCTGCCACAGCCCTAGGGGGGATGGTTTACCTTTAATTTAACTTTTAGTGTGTTATAGAATGGCCAGGTCTAAGCAACTTTTCAAATGGTCTTAATTGTTTATTTTTATAGTTTTTAATTATTTGCCTTCTTTTTCCAACTCATTGCAGTTTTTAAGCGGGGGTCACTGACCCCAGCAGCCAAAAAACTATTGATCCGTGAGGCTTCCATTTTATTGTTATTGTTTCTATTTGTAACTTTCTTTTCTGTTCAGGCCCTCGCCTATTCATAAACCAGTCTCATCCAAACCACTCCCTAGTTGCTAAGGTAACTTGGACCCTAGCAACCAAACAGCTGCTTAAACTCCAAACTGGAGAGCTGCTGAACTGAAAATGAAATAACTAAAAAAACTACAAATAATAAAAAATTAAGACCAATCACAAATTGTCTAAGAATATTACTCTCTACATCAGTGCTGTCCAACTTCTGTTGTACCGAGGGCCGCAATTTTTCCGACCTACGTGGTGGAGGGCCGATAATGGAAGCCAGTTTTGACCACTCCCATTTTTGAAACCACACCCACTTGAAACCACACCCATGTTATCACATGACCATACCCATATTAATGGTTGTAGTACAGCAAAAACCTGCCATACTCTGCCTGCCCTACCCTGCCTGTGTGTGCCATACTCTGCCTTCCCCACCCTGCCTGTGTGTGCCATACTCTGCCTTCCCTGCCCTGCCTGTGTGTGCCATACTCTGCCTTCCCTACCCTGCCTGTGTGCCATACTTTCCCTGTGTTTGCCATTCTTGGCTGGTTTGTGCCATACTTGGCCTGTGTGTGCCATACTCTGCCTTCCCTACCCTGCCTGCGTGTGCCATACTTTCACTGTGTTTGCCATTCTTGGCTGGTTTGTGCCATACTTGGCCTGTGTGTGCCATACTCTGCCTGTGTGTGCCATACTCTGCCTGTGTGTGCCATACTCTGCCTTCCCTACCCTGCCTGTGTGTGCCATACTCTGCTTGCCCTATGATGCCTGTGTGTATAGCACACAGGCAGCCTACAGTGACACAATGCTGGCACGGCTCCTACAGTCTGCACAATAACTATATATTAAAAAAAATTTTAATTGAAGTACCACCTCAGTATGTCTATGTCAGTATATGTTCTTTTTGTAGTGTGCAGGGATTAGTTGTGGGTTTCTACTGCTCCTGAGGTGTGAACAGGGGAACAATGTGGGTGATTACAGCCTGAGCCTGAGGTGTGAACACTGCAGGGGGTGAACAATGCAGAGATTAAAAGGTGTGAACAACACAGGGGATTACATAATTAAACAATACAGCCTGATTACAGCCTGAATCTGAGGTGAGAACCATGCAGGGGGGCCAGTTAATCACAGTACTGATACCATTTAAAGCTTACACAAGAGTAAACTATCAAAGCAGCCAGACAGGTGGGGGGCCACACAGAGGGGGGTCGCGGGCCGCATGCGGCCCGCGGGCCGCCAGTTGGACAGCACTGCTCTACATCATACTAAAAGTTAACTCAAAGGTGAACAACCCCTTTAAAAGCAGCACTTTTCTACATGACCATTTGTTCACACACCTTTCATTTCATACTTCAACCTCTTATCTGTAGAGCACAAATCTGGTTTTGGTACAGGTCTGTTTAAGCCCTACTGGAATACTGACTGGTGGCTATATCTGAAAGTGGCCCTGTTACTAAGGTGCTGCAGAGCCTTTTTTCAATATTGGGAAAATGTTAATAAAATAAAAAATGGACAATAAAGCAAGATCTGAATTAGATACAAGGCCAAAACTATTTCTGCAGTTTCTGGGTCTTTACTTAAAATGGGAACGGTTTTGCTTGCTGAATTTCACTAAGTTTAGATGTTATGCCAATCCTTGTTTATTCACCTGAATGTATATCCCGTTATCAGTAGTTCTGTTTAGCGCATGTTGCCTTGATTAATATGCCAAATTGCCATGTTATAAAATAAGCTATTTCAATTGGTGCCAAGATAATAACCATGGCACTTTGATCACCACAATGTTTGCAAGCAAAACCACTGCAAATAACTTGAACTTACAGCCACTTCTATATATTGTTCTTCTATATGAGAATGGTGTGACTGACTGCACAAGGGAGCAAGTATCACAACAGAAAATATTCTTATATACTTCATCTTCTGTCATCTGTAAAACTCACTTTCAGTAATTCAGAAATTGTGGGATCCCACAAAAAATCATTGTAAGCATCTGACATTCCACTATTTTGATAATTCTAAGTGGATTTTCACTATATATTAAATATGTTAAGCAGTTAATTGTAGTTGAACACACTATTTGTTTGTGCCTTTCTGTTCTCTGAATTTGACTCTAGAAACCATGTAGCATAAGGGCTCTGGCACACGGGGAGATTAGTCGCCCGCGACAAATCTCCTGTGTCTCGGGCGACTAATCTCTCCAAAATGCCATCCTACCAGCAAAAATGTAAATCAAGGCAACTTGCGCGATTTCACCGAAATCGCGCCGCCGCGTATGCCATCCCACCGGGTTTATTTACATTTTCGCCGGTGGGATGGCGATCCGGGGAGATTAGTCGCCCGCGAACAGGGAGTTTTGTTGCAGGCGACTAATATCCCCGTGTGCCAGAGCCCTAAGGGTGAAGACACAGAGAGCTACTAGTAGCAGCTACTTGTCGTGGCTACTAAAATAGACAATGCTGATCATTTACTGATAATTGTCTCTACATGTGTTTTAGCAGAGGCAATTTTCAGTATTTTCTATGGCAGGGTATTTTCTGGGGTTTAGTAGCCTTGAAAAAGTAGCTGCTACTAGTAGCCCAGTGTCTTTTCTCTTCCAGGTCTGTTAATGAGCTGGTCTCTACTATATTGTTTTAGGAGTCAAAATCAGGAGGGCAGAGAACATAAACAGACAGACACTGCTTCAATAATAATTACATTTACAAGTAACTGAAAAATTAATTGACTTTTAAAAAACAAAAATTACAATGTAATATGCATTTGAAAGTATCTTAGAACTGCATTTTTTTTTTTTATATATATTCTTTATTTTCATTTTTCAAATAATTACAAAGAAAAAGGGGTAACATACACAATAGGGGGAGAGGGGGTAGGGATACAGAAAGGAAAAGGGAGGAAGGGGTAACAATAGTCTGTTAGAACTGCATTTTTTATTTATGGTACAAGAGGTTGTGGGCAGGCCCGGATTTGTGGAGAGGCCACAAAGGCCCGGGCCTAGGGCGGCAGAAGTTTAGGGGCGGCATGCCGCCCCGCCGCAAAAAAATTTTTAAATTTGGCTCCCATACGGAGCAGTCGGGACCTCTCCCCACTGCTCCGTATGGGAGTTTAAAGGAGCGCATGTGCACTGGTGGGGTTGCTTTCGCGCATGCGCACGGGTGGGGAGGGGGCGACCGACAGGGACGGCCTCGGGGCGCCCAAAACAGAAATCCGGCCCTGGTTGTGGGTGGTGGTCCCCTGGAAGTTTTAAAAATGACACATTTCCATCTCTAAATTGTCACAGCAGTAGCTCAGCAAACCATATTTCTGATTTTCGAAAGTGTTAAAAACTGATACATTAACTGATTGAGCACGCTCCCAAAGCTTTAGCTAGGTCTGTCACAGAGCAACTGTTAAACTTTATACATTATTTGCTGGAATTTCTCTGATGATGCTGAGAGATGCACTGACTAATATATCAAACAGTAATGGTTGAGAAGGTCAGCAACCTAACATACAGATTTTATATAAAATGGAAAGAGATGAATCAAATTAATTTTTCAAAGTTACCTTTAAGGAAAGAATAAAAAAAATACATAAATATACACAATTTTTGTTATTCTATGTGAAAATTGTTTGTTTTGTATTGGTGAATTACTCCTTTACTATATCTTTTTCAGCTTTATTCAAACAAGTTAGAGCCAGGGATGTTTTGGCCCCTAGTGCAGCGTTGAGACGGCCTAGGGAATGCCACTCCCCCTGCGCTTAGGCTTTTTGCATCAAAGTGGGCTGAGGAAGCCCGCTAGTGCAGTAAGTGCGTTAATGCTCTCTGCACTAAAAAAGCCAAAATTCTGATTCAAAAATCTGAATTTTGACTCTTCAGTCTACCAGGTGTGGCTTTTTTCCCGTCCCTGTTAACTTCAGGGTGCTGCTGCCAGAAGCAAATTTTTCAACTCACCATATGGCAGCAGTGTCCCTGGTTAGAGCTTTTGATGGTACTTGTTAAGTCAGGGGGACCCTTTAGGTCAGTATTGCAATAAAAGTAGATTGCGATCAACCTATACCCCCTATAACTTGGGAGTCAATAAATCACAATATCAGAGCACTTCCATCTGCATTAGATCAGAACTCTAGGTGTTTTCTGATAAAATTTTGACCATTCTACTATTCAATTTAATAAAAATTATGTATTTTCATTCAGTGTAACATTCAAAAACCTACAGGTAGGTACATTTTAACCACTGGCCAAGAGCCTATCACAGTATGAACAAAAAAGTGTGGTGGATTGAGAATTGATGATTATGGAAATATAATTCATTCAGTTTTAGAGAGGTTTCAGGTGGCACTGTGACATCCAGGACAAAACAGCAGTAAGGTAAAGTGTAACTTGAGAAAGATCAGAAGTATCTGGAGAAGATAGGTTGATTTTGGTATCATTCAAATGACAGACAACGTTTTGCTAGAGAAGCAGTTTAAAGTGAGAACAGCAGAAGGGCATAAGACATAGTCTTGAGGAACCCTAACAGTGAAAAACTTTGAGGAACCAGAAAGATAAGATTTGAACTATGAAGGAGCAATTTCACAAATGCTAGTTAAGGGCGAGGTGTCTAGAAGGAGTAGGTAGTCAAAAGTATCAAATGCTGTGGAGAGATCTGGAAGTGACCAGAAGTACATTGAATACTTTGGTGAGGCAGTTTCTGTTGAGTGTGTTGGGTGGAACCAGATTGCAGTAACATGGGTTTAAGTGAGAAGCTGTCAAATACTGGAAATTTTACCTATGCAATGTGGATCTCTATATGATATATGAGAATTTAAACCTACATGGCCATCAATAGTAAGGAAACAGAAATACCAATAAAAATGGTAAAATTGGTTGAAATGAGTCTTAAGGTGCCCACACACGCACCAATCAGTGGCAGATTAATGAAATATGAAGCCCCTAGGCTACAAAGGACCCCCCTAACAATGGCAAAAAAAAACTAATGAATCAGCAGATAGAGGTTGAATTCTTTTGTTTCTACCCTCAAGGCTCACTACTCCACTCTTAACGTAAGTAGAGAAAACAAACAGTCAGTGGTCGTGGGAAAGATCTTAATTGTAACATGTATAGCCACCTTAAGGGCAGGGTCACACGGGGCAGATTGCCAGCCTGCTCATAAGCATGGGCTGAATCATCAGATAGGGTAAACAATTCCTTTGTTTCTACCTGTATATCTGACCATTCAGCTTTTAATGTAGAATGGACAATCTTTCCTACAACCAATGGCTGTGGGAATGATTGTAATTGTAGCCAGTGGCGTTTCTGGGTTTCACTGATGCCCCCCCTTACCCGCACCGTGCTTACCTCTTCCAAGTCGGAGAGAGTCCTGTGGGGCCGCATTGCTAGTGCAGAGAGCACTATTTTACTAAAAGTGCCACTCCTGCCACAAATTTCCATGGCATGAGCGGCACTGATTGTAGTATGTATGGCCACTTTTAGTGACTAACATAAGCAAAAAAATGTTATTTCAGTACATGGTCTCAATTGCAATCATATTAAAAAAGGGGGTATAATATACTGCCCCTTTAACTATATTGCAGTATGGTCAGACAACTCCTGCTTGCTTACAGGAAGCATTATATCACCCTAGCAGAATACCACAAACTTGTACAAACTTATTGTGAAATGCCCCAATATACATAGCTGTGCATTTGCAGTGCAGTGTTTAATGTGAAAATAATTGCAGTACATTTTACTTCACTTTTTGCTTCTCTGGACATAACCCAGTTTGCAGTTTGCACAGTTTCCTAACATACATAAATATACATAAATGGTCCTCCACCCTTCCCCCCCCCTCAGGAATCTGTCACACCACCATCAGCAGACAATTTGATCATCTGCGTGTGGCAATTCTATTTGAACTATTGCTGTGGTTCAATTGCAGGACTCTGTTTGAAAAAATAAAGAAACAAACAAAATAACAATACATTGTACTCCACAGCTGTGGGGCCCCTGGGTTGAGAGTAAAGTAAAACTGGTCATAAACGTTACAATTACATTCTTTCTTGCAAACATTGTTCGTACCGTCCACTAATGTTCAGGGCTGAATCATCAAATATGGAGGTAGAAACAATAGGAATTCTACCCTTATCTGACGATTCAGCCCTAAATGCAACTTTTGCTGGGCACCTTCAATCAAAATCTTTTGTCCCGCCCGACTGACGAGATGATCGATATTCAAGGCTTTTGCTGATATCAGTTGTTTCGTCGTCCTACCATACAAGCACCGAATATCGCACAAAACCTTAATGTCAGTGCATGTATGGACATCTTAAGATACAATCTGGCCATCTAATATCTTACAGTCTCACACTGATTTACTGCCCTCTCTGCCTTTGAAATTTGAAAGATCCCTCCTTCCCTTTCCTGTGATGCCTGTAATTGGCTGGCCGGTGCTACTATTGATTGAGATTTGCTATGAAGATAGCTTTAGTCGGGAAAACTTTGTGGCAACATTTTTCTATGGGGCAGATACTTTAAAACAGGGATGAATGGTAAGCCAAGAAGTGGGGGGGTGTTCAAGTCTTGGGCCCCTCCTGCACTATGGGGTCTGCAGGGGCCTTAATTATGCCATTGATGCCCAGCACTATTAATTGGACATTTAAACAGTAATATTTTGACACAGTAACATAACTTAATTATTTCCAGGTACAAATGGAACATTCAAATTCTTCACAGATAGCACTAAAGGAGAGGTGGCATTTATTATAAAGAGCGACTTATCTATCCTAAAAGTTAGTGGTCTAACTAGAAGCTGCCAGGGCCCACAGTAACACTTATATTAGGACTTCTAAAGCAGGTCATATAGATGATCATTATCAGTGTATTTGCTACACTCTTGGCCCCACAGTCATAGGATCTGCTTGCCCAATGTTACTCCCTTGCTTAAACTGAAGCTAGCCCAGTGGCGTAGCGTGGGCTTTCGTCGCCTGGGGCCGACCGGAAATTTGCCGCCCCTCTATTTAGTTATTCTTAAAAAAAATAGACAAAATAAAAAAAGCAGCATTAAATTTTTTTTTTTTTTGGATTGAATTTGAAATGCGGTGCGCATGTCATAATTGTCAAAAGTGGATTCAGCTGTGCGTCCGTGGCTGCCCATGGTGGCAGGGCTGCCATCCGAAATCACGGGGCCCCTCCCATCAGTACAGGACACACAGACATAAAAAGTATTAGGGTCACCCTACCACAGTGCCCCCTAACACTATGCTGGCCAGGCCCCCCTAACGCTATTCTGGCCACGGTCCCCCCATACAACTGCCCCATAGACAGTACCCCCATACACAGTGCCCCCAATTGCCCCATACACAGTGCCCCCCACACACATTGCCTCCAATTGCCCATAGAAAGTGCCCCAATTTCCCCATAGACAGTGCCTCCAATTGCCCCATACACAGTGTCCCCATAGACAGCCCCCTCCACACAGTGCCCCCAATTGCCCTTAGACAGTGCCCCCAATAGGAAGTGCCCCCATACACAGTGCCCCAATTTCCCCATACACAGTTCCCCCATAGACAGTACCCCCCAAAGACCTTGCCCCCCCCACAGAAAGTGCCCCCATACACAGTGCCCCAATTGCCCCATACACAGTTCCCCCAATAGAAAGTGCCCCCATACTCAGTGCCCCCAATTGCCCCATACAAAGTGCCCCCAATAGGAAGTGCCCCCATACACAGTGCCCGAATTGCCCCATACACAGTGTCCCCATAGACAATACCCCCCAAAGACCTTGCCCCCCAATAGAAAGTGCCCTCATACACAGAGCCCCAATTGCCCCATACACAGTGCCCCCAATAGGAAGTGCCCCCATACACAATACCCCACAAAGACCTGGCCCCCCCCATGGAAAGTGCCCCAATTTCCCCATAGACAGTAGCCCCCACACAGTGCCCCCAATTTCCCCCATAGTACATACCCCCAACAGACCATCAGCGGCGGCTCCTTCTCTCTTACAGGCAACAGGCGCTTCTATAAGGTTGCGCCTCGTCGCTGACGTGTGACGTCATACGCACGGGCGCAACCTTATAAAAGGGCCTGTTGCCTGTAAGAGAGAAGGAGCCGCCGCCGCCCCTTCTGATACGCCGCCCGGGGCCATGGCCCCCTCGGCACCCCCCTCGCTACGCCACTGAGCTAGCCATATATGAATATAACTACTATTGGCCTGGTCACTGAATGAGCAGATGTTTATCTGATGTGGCCACTTGTATGGTTAGCTTCTGCAGTCAGTCCAGCCAGTGGGTCATACAGTGCGGATACTTAGAGATCTAATTATTTGTCTACAAGATTCCCTTTGGTGCAACTGTAGATATCTTTAGGGCTCTGGCACATGGGGAGATTAGTCGATTTGCCAAAATCGCCTGCGCAACATGTGCCATCCCACCAGCGACTTACATTTTCGCCGGTGGGATAGTAGTTTTGGGAGATTAGTCGCCCGTGACAAGGGAGATTTGTCGCGGGCGACTAATCTCCCCGTGTGCCAGAGCCCTTAAGCCCTTTTCCAGTAGCAATGGTCTCAGATTACATGGGTTGTATCATCACAGGATAAAACAAAAATACTAAACATGAAGTTCAGTGGAGCATAAAATGTAGATATTAACTTACTTTTTGCCAGTTTAGAAATCAGAGTGTGTGTGAGCTGCTGAAGATCATCCGTTCAATGTAAGTCCAGCAGGGCTGAGATTCATTAAAAACCACCTCTCAGTTCTCATTGGCTGACTGTTCCTTACAGGCTCCCTTCCCCCTTACCATAGGAAAGGATGTTCATTACGCAATGCTGCATAAAGAGTTTACATTAACATATCTTCCCTTTAATCAAAAACTAGGTTTCCAATTAGACAGTATGCAACTGGTCTCCAGTAATTCTCTTTGCAGTATATGAATTATTAGCATTTTGTAGTCCAACCTGTAATTGAAAGCACTGGTAGGGGATATCTTATCTGGCAACCCAGTATCTAGAAAGCTTTGTGTTATGGGAAGGCCATCTGCTATAAAGTCAATGTTGGGCAGATTTTATTTAGCAGACTTATGGTATGGTTATCCAAATTACAAAATGTCACCTTATTCATTACCAAGCATTCCAGCTAATAGATCCCATAGCTGCAGTGGTGTAATTATAGAGAAAGCAGACCCTGCAGTCGTGGGGGCATCCTGGGGACCCAGACCGCAGGGTCAGCTCCCACCGTGATTGACATTATTGGAGGTGAGTAAGCATTTTTTGTATATTTATCACCCACGGTAGCGCAGATTAACAGCAGGAGACTAATCTCACTATCTGCCATCACCCTTAATGTCCTATAAGATAGGTCTATTATGTCCCAAATCTGTCAGAAGGACAAAACCTTTGCAAATCAAAAGGTGTCTATTTTCTTACAGCACTGAAAGGTAATCCTATTATGTCCAAGAGGACAATAAAACCTTCAAGCATTCAAAAATGTGTCAGACTTTTGTCTTCCAACTTTAGAAGATAATCTTTGTATCAGTCCGGTAGAAGCCACTACTTGGATGGGCGGGGGGGGGGGGGTGTTCACTGGGGGCTGCCAACAACCAAGGTAGACAAATATGTGTTATGCCCTGTTTTTAAAGTGGTATTGATCACTGGAGGAAATGGCCACTCTTAAAGAAGAGTGGCTAAGCTATTAAAGTGTATAAAAGGCCTCAGTAACATAGAAAGGATGGTCAATTGGGGTTCTTTATACTGTAGAAAAGGTGCTTGGGGTGGGGAAGTGATACCTATGTATAAATATATAGTGGGCCACGCAATAAACTCTCTGTATTGACCAGTAGGTCCTTCCTGTGGATGACAGAATATCCATTAAGATTAGAAGAAAGGAGGCTCAATATGAAGGTATTAAAGGGAGTAATTCTACTACAAGCTTGAAAATTAGCAGATAAATTAGTTAATTTTGGGAAAAAGATAAATACCTATTTTAGGCTGAAATATCTTTTAGTACAAAGTTGATCCGAAGACTGGGGCCATTGACTTACTGGATTCACAGAAGACATGTTTACCTTTCTGCAGCAAACCGGAGAGGATTTTTATCTGGATCAACTAGCAACTAGGCTGAAGATGAAACATTTTTTAGAAAATGTACCGATCAAAAGTACCGTATATACTCGAGTATAAGCCGATCCGAATGTAAGCCGAGGTACCTAATTTTACCTAAGAAAACCGGAAAAACTTATTGACTCGAGTATAAGCCTAGGGTGGGAAATGCAGCAGCTACTGCTAAGTTTTAACAATCAAAATAAATACCAATAAAATTACATTTATTGAGGCATCAGTGGGGTATATGTTTTTCAATATTTATTTCAAAGAAAAACAGTAAACTAGCTCTGTAAGCGGAGAAGAGGGTCAACAAAAACAATATGAGTACTACCCCATGCTCATTGCACATTGGCAAACTGGCAGCAGTCCCAGTCCCGGAGGAGATGTAAGGGGAAATAAGTATTGCTAGTGGGAGCCTAGGCCAGGGCAATGGAGGGTCTGGTTGCAGGTGGCCTAATTTGCACCCAAAGGACAGAGGGTGCTAGTCTGGAGGGATCCATGGCACCTGACTCAAGTATAAGCCGAATCAAAATGTAAAAATATACAAGTTAGTTATAATGATAAGTATGCAAAGAAATGCACGATATACTTTATGCTTTTTGAATTCCTTGGTTTCCTATTCCAGATTTCTAATAGGAATTTATTGATGGGAAGTACAGAATATTGAATTAGAGTGTGCTGATCTTGGGGGAGAAGCATTCAGACATAGTTATGGAATTTAGATTTTCATTACTTTCCTCCCTCAAACCCTGTCGCGCGTGACGGATGGCCAGTTTGAAAGGGAATACGGCACGCCAAATGCAAGGTATGATTCATTTACTACTTGCCAAAGCCACTTCATATATTGCTTTACTTCATAGTGCCATTATTATAATTTACATTATCATAATCACTTACACTTAGCCCTGCAGGAGACACTGAGGCACTAAAAATGGGTCTCTTGTACCCCAATTATGTCTGAACAAGCAAATTACAGAAATGCACATTTCCTGTTAGCATACAATTACACAGACAGCAGCGGCAGCGGCAGCAGGTTGACTGTGATATTTTAGGGATAGTGAAATATAAAACACTTGTCATCCCTGCAAGTTAGCTTGACAGAAAGAATATTTGTGTCAGATGAGTCGTATTTTTCACAAAGACTATGACCATTTCGAAATTCATTCAAGCTTTGGTATCATGGCTTTGCTTGGTCACACTTATGTACATTGTACATTGGTCACACTTATGTACATTTTTTTAATTATATAAATCTCTTGAAACCGATTCAAGTATGGGGAACACAAATAATTACTAATATCCATGTCTTTTTTTTAACTGGTGTTCAAGCAATTGGCTCAGATCTGAGCAGGAGTCATGTTCCCCTGTATTTTTGCATCTACTGAAATTTAAACTGGCTAGGCTGCATTATCCTTCTTATAAAATGCATCTTATTTGATTGCACATTATAATGTGCACTGCCTTTTTACTGTGTGTGTGCATGTGTGTGTGCTTGGGTGCGTGTGTGCGTTCCATGTCTGTAAAATAACATTTTAAAATAACAGTTCAAAGTACATGAGCAACAGACAGCTAAATTGACAGCTGGCATGAAGAGGTGTTACTTCATGGGTTCCCTATAAGGTGTTCTGCTCACACACTGACTTACCTAGTGAATTAAATGCTAATGCCGTTAATTGATGTTGTGCTCCTTAACATGTCCGATGTGATGCCACTTGCAAACAAATTGACAAAACTTTCACCATAACTTGTGCACCGTTGACAGAAGCAGTTGCTAATTTGCACTTGCATAAATCACTGCTAATCTTGCACGATCTTCTGTGATTAATATGTCATTTACTATACAGAATGTACATGTGTCCAGTTTTAGGTGGTGAAGTAGCAATCCTTCTGGCAACTTCTAGAATCTGCTCAACTTCAGAGCAAATCATAGGAGTTCTGTACCTTGTCACAACATGAAACTAATGAAGGCTTCCTCTTTCATTGAACCAAATCTAATAATATAACTATTGATTGGCTCAGGAGAAAGTTAAAAAATGGCTAGCTGTGGTTACCAAACCTCTTTACTTAATCTTTCAGGATCATTTGATGACTGGCAAGGTGCTAAGAGATTGGCAAATTGCTTATATGGTGCAAGTATTCAAAAAAGGATCCCATCTGAAATAAGGGATCTCAGTCTGAAAATGTCCCCCATTGACTGTTTTCACTTACCTGATACCCCAGGTTTATTAATACCATCTTAATCTGATATAAATTTTATAAATAACATTACACAGTTTTATTGCCAAACTGCAGTAACAATCAGGTCCATTTAGCATAGGGGAATTTGTCTTACTAAAGGCGCACTTTAAAGTTCATAGCATTCAGCCAGAAGGCTGTGAAGTTTTCTTCTGCGTCCCTTCCATGCCAGTATCGATGGGTAGTATGCTCCTCCCAAACAGGATGTAGGACCTATACCAAAGCCAATCAAAATGAATCCTTATCTATAAACCACCTGACTTCCTCTTGACCACTGTTATTTTTTTTTGTCCTACTGAGCAGGAGGGAAGGATCTTCCTCTTCGCCCTTTTGTGAATCTAGAATGTGAAACACAGTTTTGATTTTTCTTTTTGTCTTTTTCTTTATTATTTTTTCTTTTTACTTGTGTGTGGACACAGGGATGATTCCTAAGTAATGGAGAAGAATTTAAATCATGCCCAAATACGCACAATGTTCAAATTGTCCCCTATTGGGAAGAAATGCAGGTGTCGGCATACCCATTGTCCTAGAACTATGCTAAAATAGCCCCCTGCTGTATGCCCATCAATGCACAGTATTCAAACTGGTGCTTATTGGGAAGATATACAGGCATTCCTGCCTGTGACTAATTTAGCAACCTTCTCCTATGGTTTTATGAACCTTAGAAGACTGATATCAGACAAATGGCCATGGGTATGGATATGGGCTAGTGATAACAAAGCCTGAATCCAGTGAGTAGGAGTCTTCAGTATCCGCTGTATGTTTAAAATGCTTAGTGCACTGGGAAGTCTACATATTAATCAGCTAATCACATCCATCAGATTAGAGCTGTCAGGATTTTTGCAGGAGTTCTTACTGACTACTCACTGCTATCTGGTAAGGTGCATGTGCTTCTCTAGAGCTCTTTGCTATTGCTGTTTGATATCTAAAGGTTTCTATTGTGAGCCTGAATCCTCTGTGCAGACACAGCAAGTATGGGTGCTCATTATTAAACCAGGTACTTCCAGGTTTGGCTGGGGGTTGCACTGCAGTATTGTACCTTATTCCTTTCTTATTTTGATTCTACTTTTAAAAGGTAGTTTGTCCTATTTCTTTTGTGCATTTCTATAAGAGAATGTTTTTTATTTGAGCTTCCATTCCTATCTGGTATGAGCCAAGTTGTAGTTCAACTACTTCTGGCTGCTGGGCACTTATCCTTTTAACTGGTGTATTTATAGGCATTTACTTATGGTTTATACTATATAACTATACTATACTATGGCTTATACTTATAACATTGGCTAACATTTGTTCTTCAATTTGGCTAGCTTTTTCTATGGCCCTTGGCTTGTGTGTCTGCTGGTCCTTGTTATGGCCTTTGGTGCATGTGGCTGCCAGTTTTTGCTGTGGCCCTTAGCGCATTTGGCTGAAGGCCTTTGCTGTGGTCCTTAGGGTATGTGGCTGCTGACCTCTTGCTTTGGCAGACATGGCAGCTAGCATTTGCTGTTTCTTGTGGCAGGTATGAATACTGGTCCTTGCTGGAGCTTTTGACAGGCATGGCTGCTGGCCTTTGCGATGGCCATTAGCAAGCAGGGCTGTTGGTTTGGTTTTATATATGACCTTGCTTCAGTCTTGTGTGCTTGTTTTTGGTCTGGTATGCCATTGCTTACTAGCAATGGCTGGTTTGGGGATACGTGTTTTTGCAGATGCAGTAGCTGACTAGTGCATCAGTGGTTGGCATGTAAAGAAAATGTCTTTAGAGTCAAGAATTGCAAGCACAGTGCTAGCTTATGTGTTATTGCTTGTATGCTAACTGTCTTACACTCTAGTGTTTTGCATGCATGGATGACAGCTGGAATGTCCACCAGTAGATGCTTATGTGGTGTCTGGTTTGTCCACTAGTTGTTGGCATGTGTGGTATCTGGCTGTGCACTGGTGATTTTTATTCAGGTTGGCTAAGTTGTGCAACACCTAGCATGTGCATTGGCTGTGCACCTGTGGTTACATGCATGATTGCTGGTTGACACAACCATTTGTAGACTGGTTAGCTGATCTATTATCAGAATGTTGTATGTACAGTACCTGAACCTGGCACCAGGGGTTTGCTGGTTTGGTACCTCTTGAAGTCAGTAGTTTTGTGTGGTAGCAGGTTGGTTTCCTGCTCAGCATGCTTGGTAGCAGGTTTGGGTCCATAGGTTGCTTGTGTTGTAGTGGGGCTTGAGTGCTGGTGTCCTTTCGTTATGGGGTGTTTTCTCTTGTGCATCTTGTTGCATCAGATCCATGCTGGATTATCTTCTAAAGAACTCTGGTTGTTGTTGAGGTTTGACTGCTGTCAATGCCAATGTGAGCTGCTACCAGTGTGCTTTGGGGCTAGACGCTTGTGGGTTGCCAAGTCTTATTTCTAGGGCCTAGACTAGTGCTGAGGATTGAGTACATAGCTCCAGCACAAGTGGTAAATATATACAAATTGTTGCTAAACAATGGTGTGGATAACTGGCCTGTTGGTGGTTGCTAGGGTGGTAACACTAGGGAGCTGGCTAGTGCCTGAGTTATTATTGCGGCCGCTAGTGGGTGGCTGTATCTTGACTGTTTACTTTTTTTTGGCAGAGGATTCTCCCCAGCTGGGGTTGGATGTATTGACAACCATAGTGTGGAAATCCCTCTGGTCTGTGAGGGGACCCTTGTAGCAGGGAATGGTCAGGTTTTATTCTGTGATGCTTGGTTCTTATCTTTTGCCATATTTGTACTGTAGAGTGTAGCTTTTTTGTCTCATCTTCAGGAGCTATATGTTATTTTAGCTTCCCAGTCCCGTGGCTGTGTTGCTGGTCTTATTTGGCCTTTTTTTTAGCATCTGTTTTTATGCATCTGGTTTTATTGTATGATATTTATCCCCATTCCTTATTGTTTAGGGGCATGACTTGGTAGATCCCATCTGTACTGACATGGAAGGGATGCAGAAGAAAATGAGAATTTCACTTATCTTCATATCGTAAATTCCATTCTTCTAGTCCCGACATGTCAGTATGGGGTTTTTCCATCCCAAATATTTGGTTCTTGTATGGCTTGGCAAATAGAAGTAAAATCCTATCAGGCAGCACATGGTCATAACACCATGCTATTAGACAACACTATTCAAATGAGCTGCACATAAAGAGTAACATCAACTTATGAGGCAGCACATGTGGATAAAACTAACAAGCAGGTAGGGAATAGGAATGATACCATCCTAACAGGCAGCACTTTGAGACAACATAATCCTAGTAAGGTACACCATCCTAGTAAGGTACACCATCCTAGCAGACAACACATAGGGAGTATGATCATCCCACCAGCCACTGCATAGGGACAGCACCATATTACAAGTAGTGCATATGGATGACACATATAATGAGGTAGCGCATAGGGTTGGCACTTTCCTATCAAGCAGTGCCTAGGTAACATTATCCTACCAGGCAGTGCATAAAAGTTGACACCATCTTACAAGGCAGTGCTTATTGACTACACCATCAGGCAGTCTGAGCAGGTAGCACATAGACAAAACACCATTCTAGCAGCCCATAGAGGATTTACTATTTTATGAGGCAGCAAATGCAGATGATACCATAATAGCGGGAAGTCCAAAGATAGTAATATTATTCTATCAAGCAGCAACATCATAACAGGCAGCACTAACAACCTCACTGTAAGGACCATAGGTAGCCTCTGATGTACTGATCATTTCTGTGCGGATGGGGAGCAACATGTTGCTCACGAACCACTGCTTGGGGATCACTGCTCATAGTTTAAATCTTCCCTCACTTGTACCTCTTTAGTTGCATGTCTTTGCGCACTCTCTCCATTAATAGACGTCCTAAGGACTGTAGTTTAAAACTACACTAAATACCAGGGGTGGGCAAACTACGGCCCGTGGGCCACATCCGGCCCTTTGGCCTTTTTAATCCGGCCCGCCAACGATGCCAAGTTTCATCACGCAAGACTTGGTGTCATTGGCGGGCCGGAATTAAAGAGACGAAGGGGGCGTAACGCTGGCCTGGCCCTGCCCGGCCCGGGGGTAAGTAAATGTGGCCCGTGAGCCAAAAAGTTTGCCCACCCCTGCTATATACACAAGGAGGTTTACATCCCTCGAGTTGATGTCCTTTTTTATGCAAGACAGTAGTTTATTTGTTTTAGAAGCCACTGAATTGACACGGCTTGTGTAACTATAGGTGCATAGGCAATGCATAGGGATGACAAGATCCTAGCAGGTAGTGCAAAAGACCAAGACAATCTTAGCAGGCAACACATAGGGAGCAATAACATCCTAGCAGGCAATGCATAGGGAGTAACATTATCCTACACTGTACTATCATACAGAACTTAAGGAAAGCTAAAAAAAAAACCTACAGTCTGCAAAAAACATTAAACTAAAAGTAAAAAAAAAAGACTTTATTTTACATTAGAGCACAATAATAAAATATGATCAGATACTCTATGGCACTGTTCTTTCAATATTTTTTTTTAGAAATTGTTAGAATTTTTTTTTTTAAATTAAAAAGTTGGATACAAATTTATATAATGCAGCTACATAGGTGTCTGCTTGTACACTGAATTGTTGTCCTCATTTTGTGAAATACTAGTACTTGTTGCTTTTTTGTGCTCGACATACTCAAGATATTCAACACATCCATATGATACAATAGCTATCAACAACACTGCTAGTAAAATGTACAACTTGATAGAGACACATAAAAATGTACTATAGCCATAAGCTATAACGAATCCCAAAGACTCCCACAGGCAATAATTGGCAAATGCTTCTTCCTTGTGTTCATCAAACAATACCCCAAAGAGAGCTGAAAGATAAAATTGCAAATAATTGAAGCAGACAAATTGGTGATCTTGTGTAATCGTGTTGATGGAAGTGCATGGAATTAGAGAAAAAACAAAAGCAAAACTAGTGCAATACGTACAAAACTTTCTTTGTGACTAAAACGCTAAAAGATTTTTAGCGTTCTAATTTGGTGCAAAATGTGCAAATATATTAAGTGAATCGAACAATCAAAAGTGCTTATATATCAGCCCAATGCAGTGTATCACACCCACACGATGTGTCCAAAGTAAATGCTCACCAGATTTAATTAAAATAAGAGCATGTAGAGAAGTCAATTCGGCTATTGATTGCAGTGCATCCTTAGTCCTCAGAGTATATGGAATGAAGAGGAATCGAAAATAGTATAAAATCGTTTAATATGTAAAATAAAGCCCCTGCACAATGCAGGCTACTTACAGTGTGAAGCAGTATATCAGACACAACAAAAAGCCCAACGCGTTTCGCGTGCTCACGGCACGCTTCCTCAGGAGCAAATGAGCCCACCATCAATCCCCCCTGGCTATTTATACCCTTCCCACTTAACACATACATATAAATATAAGAGGACAATAAATGCCTATCTTTACCCGCCAACAGCAAGATATAATAAAATAAAGCATACCCATAGATATAAGAGGACAATAAGTGTCAATATGCCTATCTTTACAAAATACGTGTATATCAAGATTTGTTAGGCAAATATTTATAATGATAACCTATGGTGCCGGCGACCCGAGACCATCTCAGCAATATCAAAAATATATCACTTATTATAAAAATACAAAAAGAGAAAATATCATGCCGTATACATTGCTCGATTTGTCCTCATATCAATTAAAATGGGTCAATTTAAGACTAATCATAATCTATCTAACTTAAAAACCAACAGTGAAACTAAGTCCTTAACTAGATCTTGTTTATTGAAAACTGACGAATGTGCATGTACTACTTTGAACATTGTGTTGGATAAGCTTCATCAGATACAATGAATCCTTTTGGAGGGAAACAATTCCTACTGGGTTAATTTAATGTTTAAATGACTTTTAAGTAGACAACGTATGGGAGATCCAAATTACAGAAAAACTACAGGTCCCAAGCATTTAATACATTGTGCATGCCAGCATAATGTTCATAGTGAAGTGGTCTATTGGCAATGGCAACCATAACAAATGAGCGCAGTAGGAGGGGAAATCCTTCAGTTTTGCAATATTCAGGAAAGGTCAGCACCATTGGGCATAGTGAAAAACAGCTTGTTGAAGTTTGCTAGAGGAAAATTTTACAGTTCTCTTTTCACCTTTTATAGGATGTTTAGTGTCATCTATATTAAAGTGTGAAAACAGACCAAATTCTTTTTTAATCCTTTCATTAATATGTCCCTAAAAACCTAAATATGTAAATAGATAGTTCGGGAGTTTCCCTCTGCTGTACTGTATATGCACTAATTGATAAAATTGCCCCAATGTGCCCATGAGCCTGAATGTTTTCAGCAGAACACTGCTAATTCTTGTAAGACGGACCAGACTTATTAGCTCTAGATGATGGTGCTTTTAATGTTCTGCATTTATAATACACAAACTGTGTTTTACTTAGAGGAAAAGCTGCTCAAACTGCATTTTGGTTATACTTACCATTTGTTTGTGTCTGCCAGACGGCATCTGCTATGCCCCAGATGGCTGGGAATATGAAGAACACCGCAAAATCATTTGGATGTGGCTGCCATAGAAGTAGTGCGATTATGCTTGCAGCATTAAGTACAGCAGCTAAATATAAAAATAGATTAAGCGGAACAGAAGAACTTTTAGTAATGTAAGATAATAATAAAGGCAATACAGTAACCTGTACTGCTACAGTATATTTTTTTTTCAAAATACATTGTTTCTACAAAGTTTTTAGTCACAGCTATTTATGAGATATTTCACTTGAACTATTCACCAATGTGCATATTTGTCATATATTTCTATCAATTTCCAACCAAACTTCATGATTAAGTATGCATAGAAAGGCCCCCAATTGGATCAGTTTAACATATTGGTGATATTCCACCAAAGTAAATAAACATAAATAATGATTTATTCTATTGAGACTCAAAGTCTGTGTTCACTCGCTATCTTGGTGGATGGATTTTAAACCTGCTGATTATAGACTGGACTTATGGGGAGAAAGTCGTTTGCAAAGTGTTGGTCAGAGTAGCAAAAGGCTCAGCATACAAAAAAAAATAATTTTAGAATATATCATATGTCAGTATTTCTGGCATATCCATGGTTAAACCTGGCAACATTTGGCTGTGGGTCCACAAAAGACCCTTAATTAAATATGCAACAATGGTCTGTAGAAAGGTGACTTATCTGGGTTAGAAGACAATTCGGAGCCAGACCATTTGGGCAAGGAAGCTGGGGCAATTGGTTTCTTTGATCTGTTGATCAAAGAAAGTGAACTGTGGAACTAGAACTGCAGGGGGTATAGCAGCTATGAAAATATAAGAAAAATATGGATTAAAAAAGGGATCCATATCTCCTTTGCTTTAAGGTTCACATCCTCATAAATCACATATTGGTTATAAGGAGGTCACATGCTTCCTAATGATACCAAACAGGGACCGCCTTTACCCACCAGTTTGGAGGGTTAGTTTCTGGGGGACTGGAACATGAGACACCCCTCATGTTTGGTATCATTCTGATCGCCCACATATGGTTTAAAGCAAGCCCATATTTTCATAATAATATTGGATACTGGCAAGTGCCAATATTATATGACAGGAACTGTCCTGAGAATTGCAGCTCTCTACAGGGGGTCATAAGTGACAAGTTCCTGGGCACTCCCCCTTAAGCATACGGTAATGAGGAAGGGTCCCAGCAGGGAATAAAGGGCAAAAGACCCAGTGACTAACAGCTCATACCTGAGGTCCCAATTCTGTTGGGGTGTGTGCCCAGGTTTCCAACTCTTGCCTGAGGAGGACACAAAGGAAATTCCTAACTTGGTAACATATATAGGGTTTCTCTGTGTTTTATTCCCTTTTATTTTTACTGTTTGCAATGTAATATGTATGTCTCTTATTGTAATATCTTTGTATATGCACTGGTTACTTTTGTAATATTAAATATAAAATGTAATAAGTCTTGTCCGGTTGCTCTAAAAAGATCCCACGTAGCTTGTATGAACGCTTGGGCCTAAATGTATGAACTTCTTGTCTGTGTGTAGAGGGAAAGTTGTCTGTGTAAATGCTAATTAACTAGTTGCTAGCAGGAGAGTGTGTTTGACTATAATTTAACCCTTTGGCTGCTAGAGTGCTTGTTGAATTAGTACAAGATAACCCTAACTACAGTGAGGGAGAGTGTGTGATACATTTGTGTATTGGGAAATAGTACCTGTTGTAGAGAGCAGGGAGATATTCAGATTAGGTTTCTATCGCCTGTTAATGATAGATGGTGGCAGCGAATAGTTATTTGGGGCGGTGGTGTGTTTGGGGGTGTCTGACGTTAGTCTAACCTGTGTGTAAGGTGACTGAGTGTAACCCCTTGTTTCCCTGTCCCGGTGTCACGTGCGTCTGAGAGTGGCATGATCGTGACAGAGTATACAACAAATGACAAATATGCACTGATCATCATTTTATGCATGTGATCAATAGAACTTACATAATTTGTAATTTTCCAAGCAGTACTCCTTCCACCTTACGTCTCCCTACCCTAGTGTCTTGGCCATTTTGTAAACACGATTAAAAAATGTAAACAACAATAAAAAAATAGCAAGGAGTTATAAGGGTGTTACATATTGAATTATATTTTCTTTGAGTAACAGTACAAAACAATAAAAAAACAAACAAATGATGCAAATGTTACAGTGCCATGTTATTGCAATTGCCCTTTATTTAAGAATTAATGCACTTGGAATGTTTCCAACAAAAATTAATTTAGTAGTATCTTACCCATGATAAAAAGAAATATCCTCCCTGTGTATTTGGAAAGTTGTCCGAACAACAAAGAACAAACTGCGTTGGTTGCTGCAAAGCAAATCATTACATAGCCAACAAAATGGATCCCAAGGCTGCAGGTAACATAGGACTAAACAAAAATAAAATATATTTTTTATGCAATGTTAAGTGGAATCATTTTCTAATCTAAAATTTAAAATATGGGGATTGATCACAAACTTACAGTAGGCATTCAATTACAGTAAAGCAGCTATCACAGCAACTAACAAGACTTTTGCTTTTATTTTCTTAGTTGTAGTAAAATGTTCGGCTAATTGCTGATTGGCTGCTATTGACAACTTTTGTCAGTAAAGGAGCCCTACTTACTTGTAGTAAAAACTGGATAAGGTAAAATGAACATGGCAAACAGCATCATACCCATAAAATAAATTAGATTGTACAACATAATGAAAATAAAAGTATTTTTATTCTATGATGACTTAAAATAGAACGGTGATTTCTTGTTTTGCAAAAATGTCTTAATAGATGGAGTTTCAGATAGACATTCCTGTATGACACATGTAACTAGTGATGCACCGAATCCAGTTTTTCGGATTTGGCTGAACCCCCGAATCCATCGTAAGGGATTCTGCAGAATACCGAACCGAATCCTAATTAGCATATGCTAAGCAGGATTTGTAAGGGTTAAATGTCGTCACTTCCATGTTAACGTGACAAAAAGTTATGAAATTTTTAAGATTTGGGTTCGGTTCGGCCAGGACTGTGGATTCGGCCAAATCTGAATCCTGCCAAAAAAGGCCGAATCCTGGCCGAATACCGAACCAAATCTTGGGATCTTACTTTCAAACCATAATTACCTAAATAAAAGAATGAATAAAGGGTATTGGTAAGTGAGGAATTTGATCACTGCTGGTATCAAGATAATAGCAATTGGAAGCATAACTTGTAGCCTAAGGTCTGTGACTGCCGGTTGCTACTCACAGTGTGGGACTCGGCAGCATGAATTGTTGAACATGCTGCTCAGTAGCAATGCTGAAAATGCTGCAGTATGTTCTAGTATGGACTCACATGCTGAAGATGCTGTTTTTCATTTTTTAACATGTATACATCATAGATGAAAATATGCATTCTTTTATTATTACTTTTGTATAGTCACCAGCAAGAAATCCTTGTTCAAACCCACTGTACATGGTTAAAGGGATAAGAAGACATTGCCGTTTATCTTTAAGATGTCTGATAGTCGCCAAGGTCTTTTTTATAAAGGATTCTTCCTTAGTTCCAGGTTTCAGCTGATCAGTTCTCAAATTGATGGTATCCAAAAATACAGCGATAAGTATAACAGCAAGCACCCCGCTGCCTACAAAATATAAATGATTGGGTGTTTGTTATCACTTTAAAGTTTTCAGGAAAACTCCAAGGAAAGGGGCAAACTGTTACACACTATTTATACACTACTGTGTCTAGCTGCACTGACATGCATCTTGTTCTCCAAATCATGCAGAAATAAACCTGCTGATGCAGCGCTACCTTGGAGCTACTGCACCACTAGCTTTAGGGTTCCCACAGAAGCAACAAACTTGAACCTTAAGAATCATGTGCAAATGTCATTTTGTTGCTGATTGTCGGAAGGGATGCCATTCAAACGTAGGAAATTTTCAGTGCAAGCCTGAACTGCATCAAAGTGCACATGCTTATTTTATTGCTTCATCTGCGATTGCATCCGGTGCACTGGCCCCTCTCAAGACCTCAATGATACCAGAATTATAGGGGAAAACGCTGCATTGTTGGTAAAAGACATAGTGATTGTGTCTAAAATTGCACTTTGTACACTGTGGATCACTTCTTAATGTAAATGCATTTAGGACATAATCACTTCCTGCTATTACCGTGCTTTAGGGCTGAGACACAAAGGGGCCCATTCATTACACCACAAATTTTTTTGTGGTTGAAATCACAATAGCAAAAAATTTGGAGTAATCACAATAATTTCTGATGTTTGAAAATGTCATGAAAATTCTATTGTCGGTCGTACGAAAATATTGTGGTTGCAATCCGAAAGTCACATAATTTTCGGATCCGAACGATCGTAAATGGCGCAAAAACCTTTCTGGCTTTAAAACCTTCAATGTATGTTTTTGGAAGCCTTTCATAGGACTCAATGGCACTTTACAGATCCAAACTGGCCAAAAGATAGTCATGATAGCAAAGCTGAAATGAATTCCGAAATGATCGTAGTCTTTGCGAAAAATACAACTTTTTTGTGGAAGTTAACGAAAACCACAAAAAAGTTGTGCAATTTTAACAAAATTATCGTGGATGTTACGAATAGTTCTATAAGTTAGAAAAAAATACGATTTTTTTCATAAATAAAAAATCGTGGTTCAATGAATAGGCCCCGTAGAGTCAATATGAGTGGTATTGCCACCAATGCAATCTCATCCTCGGTGGGTGAGTGGCAAAATGCTTAAATTTGCCACTTCATAGACTTTCATGATAATTGCTCAGACCTGGGGGTCAGGTGATTGTAACTAAAAAATTTGTCACTGACTGTTTCCTAGCAGTAATTGCTGGGATCTATGGTGGGGGAAGAGTTATTAACATGGAATTCTATGAAGAAGCAAAATTGAGCGATTTGACACCCTCCAACAGCAAAATCTGTTAAGAGAAATAATAATCACACAGTTTGATAGGCGGTAGATTTTATCCTTCTGTAAAGAATTACATAGAGGCCAATGTGAAACTGTGGGGGTTCATGCTGTTGCACCTCCAGGGACTGAATTACTGAAAATGTAATGCTTTAGCACATACATTATTAGATTTTATAACAATTAATTATACTAAGGAAAATGTAAGGAACTTACCTGTATAAACACCTAAAAGAATATATATCAAGCTTTGGCTTGGCTTTATTGAGCCAGTTCCATTGCCAAAATTAGAACCTGGACAGTCATTTGGTCCACATTGCGAATAGTCAGGAAAACTATTATTCAATCCTGTTTATAAAAAAAAAAATAGTCAAAATATTAAACCTATACACAAAGGTATACTGAGAACAATAATTTTTTAAAGATTTTTTTAAGGAATAGTTCAGTATTTTAAATATACCTCACTTTGTGTAAAGATACAATGAGTGTGTCACACCTAAGACAAATGTTTTCCCACTGAAATGAATGGCAATGTTGGCTGTTCCTCATCTGTACATTTAGCAACTGAACATCTACCGTTTACCTAGGGGCCACTAGCACTTACAAAAATGTCTGTGTCTCCTAAAAGATCTATTTTTTGTTTCTATGTATATAGGAACAAACAATATAGTGGCCATAGCCTTACTGAACCCCAGTATTAAATAAAATAAAAATGGCCACTACCCTCAGCATTGTAGAATAATCATGCTCACCTGCTTTAGAGTACCATGTTTGGACTAGTTTGTCCCCCAATGATATCACACCATACCCCCTTGACTGCCAGGCCACGCCCCTATCTTTTTTTTTTTTTTTGATAATGGGATTACAAACACAAAAGCAGATTAGGGGTGGAGATAATGAGCTAATGGCTAGCCTGCCTTTGAGACAATTGTTGCACAATGGCTAAAAATGTTGCATTTAAACCAAATAGTATAAGGCAGTGATCCCCAACCAGTGGCTCATGAACAACATGTTGCTCTCCACCATCTCTGATGTTGCTCCCAGTGGCCTCAAAGTAGGTGCTAATTTTTATATTTCTGTCTTGGAGGCAAGTTTTGGAAGCATAAAGACACAGTTTTACTCCAAGCAGAGCCTCCTGCAGGCTAGCAGTCTACATGGGGCTACCCAATAGCCAATCACAGCCCTTATTTAGCATACTCAATGAACTTTTTTCATGCTTGTGTGGCTCACCAACTCTTTTTACATATGAGTGTAGCTCACGAGTAAAAAAGGTTGGGGATTCCTGTATAAGGGCAAGAATGCAAGATCATTTCTCTGAGCAGTTGACTGATTTATTCATAAGGAGTAACATAATGTAAAGTACAACAATAAATCCAAAGGTACACAAAGTACAGTTACATTAAAGATTCCACAGAGCTAAGTGTCAAGAGACAAGAGGATGGAGGTCTCTGCCCCACAGAACTTACAATCTAAATACATGTAATGTAATGTAATGAGGGTATTTAGTGCTGCAAGTTACAGTGGGTGCAATATAAGTGCCAGATGCCAGTTCGGGTGCTGTGCGAGTGCTCCAAAAGAAAGTCTTTTGGGGGAATTCACAAAAGTGGAGGTAGCCCTTTTTTGGAGTAAAAGTGGTGGAAAAACTGGTGGAAAACCCTTTCTCCATATTCACAAACAGAAATCCGCCTAAATTCCAACTCAACTGCCACTTATCAGTTTTTGGTGAAAGAAAGTTTACAGACACTTTTGTGAATTTGTCGTTTAAACGACATTTATATGACGTTTTAACAACATTTTTTACCTGCATTTTTCCCCGACATTTTCAAAATGGAGTAAAGCTCAGTGTAACTGTCAGGCAAAAAGCCTCATTAACATAAACAAGTAAAACACTGATTAAAAAAAGTTTAATTTATGTCATATATAAAAAGTTTTTACCTCACATTTGCATGATTATGCTAGTTTTAGCTTAATGAATGAGGCAATAACATTTTGAGTGATTATATTGTATACATTTTTATTTAAAGGAAAAGTAAAGCCTCGCAGGCACATTTTTAGTTTTAGTTTCCCTGGGCAAACTAAAATTACCAAAATTAAAATTATTCAGGAAATGACAAATGGCATATGAAATGCAAGTTCCTGCAGGTAAAATCCTTATTCCAAGGCTCCTGTCGCTGTGGGACTGGGTTTGATAGCACTGTCAAATTTACTTAGAACTAAAAGCAAATTCATAAAAAAATGTCAGAAAAACGACAAAATCTGAAACCTGTCTGTTTAAAGGGCAAATTCACGAAAGTGGAGATAGAGGTTTGTGAATAAGGTGGAAAATCCAACAAATCTACCTCCACTTTTATTTTGTCTCAATATCACCACTTTTGTGAATTCCCCTGAGTTTAGTGTCTGGGACCCACTGGGGCTACCACCCTGGGAGGCTCCCCACCCCAGTCACAGACTTCTCAACACGCAGGCAGGCCTTATCCACCCTAAATCTTTTTTTACTTTTAACTTCTCAGTACAGGTATGGGACCCATTATCCAGAATGCTCGGGACCTGGGGTTTTCCAGATAAGGAGTCTTTCCGTATTTCGTATCTCCTACCTAAAGTCTGCTTAAAAAAAACAGTATTTAAACAGTAATTAAACCCAATAGGATTGTTTTGCCTCCAATAAGGATTAATTATATCTTAGTTGGGATCAGGTACAAGCTACTGTTTTATTATTACAGAGAAAAAGGAAATAATTTTAAAATGTGAATTATTTGATTACAATTGAGTCTATGGGAGATGACCTTTCCATAATTCGGACCTTTCTGGCTAATGGGTTTCCGGATAAGGGGTCCAATACCTGTAGCAGCAGTCACTAATACAAGTGATGCTCTTTCTTAAATGACCAGTAACACTGAAATATGGAGGTGCTGCTGTTTAGCCATGGAGGCAGCCATTTGAAGAATCACTAACACCAAAAAAGTAACTTACCAGTAAAGGGCAACTTGCTCCTGCACCAAGAGAAAGACCCCTGTACATGCTCAGTTACTTAGACTATGAGTCAGCTTCCTGCTGATTGGCTCAGATCCACATTACTAAGGGGGGGAGGTGAGTTCTTAGCATTCTTGAGGGAGGGGGGAGCAGGAGAGAGGAGAAAGCAGAAAGCTGTGTGTCTCTGGCACAGGAATTACAGACACAAGAAATATTTTGACAGAGAAGTCAGTGCAGCGTTTCTGTGAGTGCTTATGGCTGTATTTACATAGACCTTTCTGATAAAGCTTACTTAGTTTTTACCTTTCTTTCTCCATTAAGATGAACTGGGCAAAAAGGCTCATGTTTACACAACAGATAAGAAATAAGTTCTGTAGATACAATGTTAATTGAAACACATGGGTCAAATGACATTTGTTGACAATAAATAGTTTATTTGTAGGTGCTTGATTAACAGATACAAACCTAAAATATTTAGGTTTTGATGTTATCGGTCTTTTAACAAACTGATGCTGCCACCTTCAGACTAAAAGTGACAACAACCACATAGAAGTTTTAAATTCTGACAGCAGATAGGCAAAATAGGAAGGCAAATGACCCTCCCAAAATAAATAAACGGGCAGTTCACCTTTTGAATTTATTTAAGAGACAAAGTGATTATTAAATTTTTAGACATGCAGACAACAAATACAAGAACAGAAACCAAGAACTCCATAGTTAGACAAAAACAATGCCAGTCCTTTCCCTGGTGTTCAGGTGACAGTAATACCATCTTAAAAAAAATGCCCCAATTGCCTTTAAAAATTGAGGTGAGTTATAGGGTCCAGCATTAACAGCGGTAACGTTTAATTGTAACCTACACTCTGCTTAGTATTCTTACCTGCAAGGGAATCCTGGCCAAAAATCAAGGATGAAATGAGGTTCCCCCAAACACCAGATGACTGGAATATCAGAAAGAAAAGGCCAAAGTATTGATTAACAATATCTTTTGGAAGTTTTCCTTTTTTCTCTGCATAGCGATTTCCGCTCTCTGTCAAATATGTGCATTTTGCTGCCCACAATGGAGCCCCTCCAAATCCTAAAATCAAAGATGTGGGAATGAGGGTATACCTAAAACAAAAGGAACATTTTTCAGGGTATGTGTGAATGTTTCCTTTTATTAAAGGAGAAGCAAAGGCTAATAAAGAGTTAATCTCAAGCTGCAGGCATACCTTCAGTTGTCTCGATAGTGCCCTTATGTCTCACCATATTTCACCTGTTCAGATGATCAGAAGCCAAACAGGAAGAAAAAACACTGAGCTGTGTAAAGAAAGTTCCCATAATGCCTCACTCCTGCACAGACATGCAGACCAAGTGGACATGCTCAGTTAGTTAGACTATGAGTCAGCTTCCTGCTGATTGGCTCAGATCCACATTTCTAAGGGGGGGAGTGAGTTCTTCGCATTCTTGAGGGGGGGGGGGAGCAGGAGAGGGGAGAGAGCAGAAAGCCGCATGTCTCTGGCACACAAATTACAGACACAACAAATCTTTTCACAGAGAAGTCAGTGCAGTGTTTCTGTGAGTGCTTATGGCTGTATTTACATAGACCTTTCTTACTTAGTTTTTACCTTTCTTTCTCCTTTAAGATCAGAAAAAACTGCTCTAACTGGCAATAATGCAGTATCTTCTCCAGCACTTTAGTTATGCAAACACAAAAATGTAAATAAGCTCACTGAATGAAGCTAAAATATGTCTCTGTCTGATGCAGTTAGACAAGCAGCTTAAGAAGGAAAAGTTCAGGAGTCAGCATTAAAGGAGCAGGAAAGTTATAATGACTGGGGTGTACCAGTGTACCAAATGTTAGGCACCCAACCCAGTGATTTTAACAGCTTACTTTATATCCCGTGTCATGAAAATGCCCTAACAACCATATGCTCAAACAATGGAGATAAACCTTGTAGCATTCCAGCACTTTATTTTAGTCCAATGACATCACACAGCGACAAATTCTTCTAAGGAAGTAAAATAGCAAAGAGGCAGTTCCAAAGTCCCACAGAAGTATATCCACAGTCTGAAGAAAATAACAGATGAAGAATCACTGAAGCAGTTGATCCGAAGTGCAGGAATCCTTTCCTCTCTCTCTGAAGACTGACTCCCAAGCTCTCTTTGGGGCTCTTTTTATGTCCCTGTTGGCCCATCCTCCCAGCAAGCCCCTATTATTTCTATGCAGGGGTGGGGAGACGTATAGTTGCCAGTGTAACTGGATTATCTGCCTATTGTTTCCAATCAGGGGCAGACTTGTTGGAGCCTTTGGATATCTGTCCCTAATTTCATCAGAGAGAAATTAAATCAATTCCGCCATTGTTTAAAATAACCCGTCACCCCGGGCTGGTGCTCTTGTTAGCAGAAAACTGCACTGCCCAGGCTAATTCTCTGTGAGTATCACATATTGATATTATTTAAACTTTCCTTCTCCTTTAACCTTTTTTTGACACCATTTAGCTCTGAACACCATTTAGCTCTGTTGGCAGCTCTGCTACAATCGGTACTTGGATACATCTCATTCATTTGGCCTGCTAACACTGCCATCTGGTAAGCAGTTTACACTACTGCACTTGGTGGTTCATATACATTAATTGAGCACTCGTTTATTTATATTGGGTGAAGGTCTCACTTTATATAAACGTTTTTGCACTATTATATTTTTTTTTTTTCACATATGCGCTCCGGCTGTTTATATCTGTGAATACCTTTAGGGGCACACTTCCTTTTAGAGCAGACAGGCAGCACTCTATCGCGATATATATAGCCAACTGCAGATGCAAATTGAGGTTGTGCAAAAAACACCTGCTTGGGTAGTAGCGATAAACCATATAGCCAATGGAAAAAGTATTTTATAAATACTATACATGATTGGCTGACTGGGCAAGGTGGGTTACGTAGACCTGTGAGACACAGATTCCAAGGCAGTTCAGACGCCTTTTACTGGCTCAGACACTGGCACTGACCCTAAAGTCCTAGGAGGTTACAAGCCCTGTAGGTAACAATGAAAGCTGTTTAAAATGAGTAAATCTTAGTCTCCCTTTTTGATATACAGCATAACGACACTAACCCTAAACACTACCCCTAATGTTTGGGTAAACATTCTGCATGTGTCTCTTTCTTTCACACATTTTTGTAATTTTCACTGTATGAATAACATAAAATAAATCTAGATCTTACCAGCTGGCATAGAAATTTCCAAGGGAATAAGTGACATGACAACACATAGAAGCAAAAATGGTCCATTTGAGGCCTATCTTCTTAATGAGAATAGAAGGAACAAACACAGAAGATATAATAAGTGCACCATAAATTACACTTAGGGAAGCGACTCCTAAGCCTTCATCAGAATTGAGACTGCTCTGTAACAATAAAAGTAATCTGATCAGTTATGTTAATAATTTGATATCACATTTTTATAAAAGCCAACTATTTCCATATGTTCAGTCAAATCCAAAAATTATGGCTATGGTATGTAACATTTAAATCACTTTATGCCAGGGAAGATTTAAAGCACTGGTGGCCCGACAGCAACAATCCCATTGGTGGACCCCAGAAGCACCACTCCCCCCAAAACATTACATTGCTAATGTCATCCTAAATAAAGGGGTAGTTGAATTATAGTATGGTACAGAATGTCCTATTTTTTACTTATTAGTCTTTTTTAACAGTTTTTATAGTAATTTTTCTCTTCTGTCTTTTTTCAGCTTGCGGTTAAAAATCATCTCCAGCTTAGGGGGTCACTGACCCCGACAGTCAAAAAACCTTTGCTCTGTAAGGTTACTATTGTATTGTTACTGTCTTTTTAAATCCTTAGGGAGCATTTACAATGCCCCACACAGTGGGCAAAATGCAAAATTGCCGTTTTCACACTGCACGGGGCATTGTGCAAATAGCCATAGGTCTCTGCTCTCAGTTTCAGAGTGCGGAGACCTGCAGACTGTTTGTTGAATCTAGAGTGGCCTGCATTAAACCATGTTAGATTAAAAAGAGGTGGGCAGGGAGAAGCACAGTAGGTGCTCTAAGGCAGACAGAAAGGACATAGCTGGTGCACAGATTTGTGATCCGGTGCTCCCTTGAAAGTGCAACACACCCCTGAATGCAAGTGCTTTTGCTCCTCTTAGAACTCTTGCACTGGTGCCCAGAGTCTTTTCAGAGTGACCACATTTATCTTTTAATACAGGCGCTCTGCTATTCATTTTCCACTGTATCACTGAAACCACTGTCTGGTTTTTAGGGTAAAGTTGGGCACATTTATTGCACCCAAAAAAGTGGGTTTGGTGCATCCCTAATTCAAATACAGGATTTCTTTTGAAACTCAAAATTAACTCAGATTGTCTAAATGTGCCCCAAAAACAAGTCAACTATTAACCCCTGAATAAAATGATAAGCTCACTTATCCTTTATTCACCTAGGTGGAGTTGAGCTTCAGCACTACATTCTGATGCATTAGGGTTATAGGATAAAATGAGCATAGCTTAACAGAGTCTAGTACAGGTATAGGACCCATTATCCAGAATGCTTGGGACCAAGGGTATTCCGGATAAGGGGTCTTTCCGTAATTTGGATCTCCATACCTTAAGTCTACTAAAAAATCAATAAACCATTAATTAAACCCAATAGGATTGTTTTGCACCCAATAAGGATTATTTATATCTTAGTTGGGATCAATTACAAGGTACTGTTTTATTACTACAGAGAAAAAGGAAATCAGTTTTAAAATTCTGAATTATTTGATTAAAATGGAGTCTATGGGAGACAGGCTTTCCGTAATTCGGAGCTTTCTGGATAATGGGTTTCCGGATAAGGGATCCCATACCTGTACTTCAAAGCAGCCAATAAGAAGTTTGCTCTTTACTATCGAGTAGGGCTAGCCATATGTTGTTTGACTTGGATATACTGTAAGAGGCCTGATCAACACATATTGGCTACAATGGAGCCCTGTGCTTACTGCCTTGCACTTGTCAGCCCTTTGTACCTAGGGCCAGATTTTCAGTCTTGCATGTAATGCAGTGTACAGCATTTAAAATTAGCACCAAGGGATATGCTTTTGTGCTCCTTAGTGATCTTTCACTTGTGTACGGGGCCTATATTACCCCTAAATACTCCAGAAATGCATATATATATAATGGTCCCCCAATTGAATTTATACTATCTCTTCTCCAGTTTATACTGTTCAATAATTATTTCAAATTTGAAAACCAATTTTATTTGCAACTATCCGGAACGGCAATGGGATCAAATGTAGCGCCCACATATGCAAATATTTATATGCATTGGTTTGAAACAGTGTACATGTTGGGTCATCCGCTGTTTCGTCAATATGGGGCCTATTACAGGCGCTACATAAACAATTTGTTTTTTATCTGGTTTGGCACGGTAGAAGATGTGGAAAAGACTAATGAGCTTAATGCACTACCTACACCCATTAAGTTAACTCTGCATTTTTATTATGATGCCATTAGCTACTTGGATGTTACACTGTATAAAGACATGGAACATAAAAGGTTGCAAACTAAAATTTATCAAAAGGCGTAATCACCCTCAGCATTTGTTAAAGTCGCTTCCTAAATCCCAGATGCGGCCAGGGCCATGAGTGGCCAGGATTACAAGCGATGTTGATAAACGTAATAAATGGATTGAGATTATGTCAGATTGGTTTGTGGAGAGGGGTTACCCCATGCAAAATACAGTATTATGAAAATTAAACAATGGGCTCAGGGCTTGGATAGAACTAGGCTATTACAGAATGAACGAGAAATTACATATAGAAAGGACAAAAAATTATTCTATACTAGCACATATGGTCCTTGCAGTGCTTTGACAAAAAAAATCTCTTTTGCAGTATTGGCCACTCATCCATTCTTACAATGAATTGTCCAAATTGGTCAACAAAAAATTGTGCTTCGGGTATACATGGAACAGGAACCTGAGGGAGCTTCTGACACCTGCGGATCCAGTGGGCAAGTATTTACTTACAACGGGAAACAGTTCTCAAAAATGTGGTAACTGTGTGATGTGCAATACATTATTTCTAGGGGATAAATTTTATCATCCACAGGTTAACACGTTTGTCACAAAATGTGGTGCATATCATAAAATGCCCATGTGGGTTGATATACTGTGGAAAAACAAATAGACAATTGAAGGACAGGATAAATATGCACAGATCCACACTACGGGCAGCATTGGATCCTGATTATGACAAAAAGAAGGTGAAACAAGACATTTTAAAGCAACCGATTGCACAGCATTGGGCAAAAGCAAAGCACTCCATTTCTTCATTCAGGTCCATGCCAATAGATTGTGTGAAAATCCCAAGGACAGGAGGAGATGTCAATCGGTTGTTATTGCAAAAGGAGGCCTTCTGGACTGGATGTGTTGCACCAAGGGGACTTAACACCACGCTGCAATTGAACTGTGTTCTGACAGAAAAGTGATGCCTATAAGGATGTACATTAGAATCGTATAATGTATACCCAAGTACATACATTGGTGATGTTATACAACTTAAGGGAATGTATTATATGTTATGCAAATTAAGGGAATGTTGGATATTTAGGAATTAATGGGTTAACATTATAGGAGACCTTAGACTTTTGATACAAGAGATAATGTATGGTTACAATTGGTTTTAAACCTAACTGTTTTAACAAAATTGCACTTGAGATCACTCACAGAGATGGAGGATTTTTTACAATGTTGCACTATTAAATTATTGACTGAAATGGAGGTATTTTTAACATTGTTGCACTTTGGATTATATTGGGATACTAAGGGGCACATTTACAAAAGCACGAACGCGCGAGAGTTCATGCGAACGCTCCGAGCGTATTTTCGCCGATTTTTTTGGGCGTCCGCACAACTTTTTCGTATGGCGCACGACTTTTTCGTACGGCGCACGACTTTTTCGGACGTTTGCACGAAAGAATCGGAAAGGTTTTACCGCTGTTTACAATTGTTCGGTACGAAAATTTTGTGAATTTCGGATCTCCAATACGATATTATCGTGACTAATACAATTTTTTCGTAAGCATTTTCGTGATATTTGCGATCTTACGAAATTTTCGTTTCCAATCCGATTTTTTCCCATTCGTGATTCGGGTTCGTGGATTAGTAAATGTGCCCCTAAATGTATGTAATAGATCTAATGTGAATAACTAGTGCACTTATCTATTAGAGAAATATTGATTGTTACTCACATACAAGAGGGCAATGTCGGGAGTTAATGGTCACTAGGGGTGCATGTGATGTCACCAGTACTCCCTGGATTCATGGGAGGAGGTTATTTAAACTGAGTTGATGTATGTAATTGTACCTTGAAAAAGGTCCCAAAAGGAATCGAAATGTTGGTTGTACATGCAATTATAATACACTAACACTTATTTGAACCACAAGTCCCTTGGTGCTGGAAGTGTTTCATTCGGTATTTATATATCTCTTACAATATTTGGAATCGAGAAAGATCCCCATCTTTTTCCTAGTTAACTTACATTTACTAAAATGTTAACAAATGGACACATTTAACAAAGCTGATGCCTGTGTCAGATTACCAGGATGCTCTGAGCAGTCAAACACATTCATTTTCCCTTAGGGGAAGATTTATCTAAGTGTGAAATTAGAGCTGACCAACATGAAATTCCACTGCTCTCAATTTAGTTCTATGGGATTTTTAGAGAGATTTATAAATGGGTGAGAGTTCTCCATTTGATAAATATGCCCCAATGTGTCAGTACTCAGTAAAGCTGAGCAGCAGCACTGGGTTCTAACACACATCTAATATTCTGACAATTATCAAATAGTTATTTCTGAAAATATTGGTAATCCAAGTGGTAACTATCATTAATGTTCAGGAAAATTTACCAATCTTTAATATATCTGCCGAAATAGTTTCATTAGTGGTGCTTGCAAAGCATCACTTCTATTATCTCACAGGCTTATTATTATTCTTCCGTACAAAAGTTCGGCATGGAACTTGTCCCACACCGTTTGTCGTAGACCCATGAGTGAGGTGTCAAATCGTGCGGCCTATTCGGGAATGGGGTGCTATGTCTTTTCTAAGGGGTTGGCGGTTAATTGCCCCTGCAGGGGGCAATTAACTGGCCCAAAAATCCCATAGACTTAACATTGAGGCCAACTTTGACGGATTGTAGCGCAGAGAGGGAATTTTTTAGAAATGTGAAATTTACCACATTTGAAGAGGTTTGCAACCTGTGTCAGAAGATACCCCGCACAAGGGTATAAGTTTTACCCCCGGGGCAAGACAGATCCCCAAATTTGCCCCATTGACTTATAATGGGGATTTTAGCAAATAACCCGTTTGTCGTAGACCCATGAATGAGGTGTCAAACTGTACGGCTTATTCGGGAATGGGGTGCTATGACTTTTCTGAGGGGTGGGCGGTTAATTGCCCCAGCAGGGGGCAATTAACAACAGTTTGTCGTAGACCCATGAATGAGGTGTCAAACCGTGCTGCTTATTCGGCAATGGGGTGCTATGACCTTTCTGAAAGGTGGCCGGTTAATTGCCCCAGCAGGGGGCAATTAATCACCATTTGTCGTAGACCCATGAATGAGGTGTCAAACCGTGCGGCTTATTCGGGAATGGGGTGCTATGACTTTTCTGAGGGGTGGGCAGGTAATTGCCCCAGCAGGGGGCAATTAAGCAAACTGATGGAAACATTGTAATATTGGGGCACGAGTTTTGCCACGGCAAGCACCACTCACATTTTCTTCAGGAAATGTACCTCTCTAGTTTTGTTTGTAATTCCATTGTCATAATTTCTTTAACAAACGTAAAAATGCAATTTTTACACTTAGGAAAAGCATTACATATATACTAAAAAACATAGTAGTAAAAATACAACTAAAATATATGCACACACATACGTATATATATGTCAAATCTGTATAAATATATAATATAATATAAGTGACATTACTTACTTGCAACGTCTGAAGTCCGCCAAATGCTGTAAACAAGAGCAAAAACCCAAAAGAAACAATAAGGATATTTTTAAACTCTTTCATTTTAGTTCTTTCCTTATACAAAGTGTCCTTTTTATAGGAATACTTATATTTCTTCTGTCTTCAGACTCAGTATTGTCAGTTAATCTCGTTAATACAAAACAAGCAGTGTCAACATACTGGATGTGAATCTTTGGTAGATCTTGATTTGAACTTTAAAAGCCTGAACTGTTACTCATTTACTAGTTACACATTAAAAAGCTCAAAAGGGCATATGAATAATGACTTAATAAGATAACGAGCAATAAAGGAGAAAGAAAGGTAAAAACTAAGTAAGCTTTATCAGAAAAGTCTATGTAAATACAGCCATAAGCACTCACAGAAACGCTGCACTGACTTCTCTGTCAAAAGATTTCTTGTGTCTGTAATTCATGTGCCAGAGACACGCAACTCTCTGCTCTTTCCCCTCTCCTGCTCCCCCCTCCCTCAAGAATGCTAAGAAGTGACTTTCCCCTCTTAGGAATGTGGATCTGAGCCAATCAGCAGGAAGCTGACTCATAGGGGCAGATTTACTAATCCACGAATTTGAATCCCGAATGGGAAAAATTCAGATTGGAAACGAAAATTTCTGAAGATCGCAAATATCCCAAAAATGCTCATGAAAAAATCATATTAGTCACAATAATATTGCATTGGTGATCCAAAAGTCACTAAATTTTCATGCAGAACAGCGGTAAAACCTTTCCGATTTTTTCACTCAAGTGTACAAAAAAAGTTGTGCGGCGTACGAAAAAGTCATGTGGTGTACGAAAAAGTCGCGTGGACGCCCGAAAAATTCGGCAAAAATACACTCTGAGCATTTAAATGGACGCTCCGAGTGTTCATGCTTTTCTAAATGTGCCCCATAGTCTTACAAACTGAGCATGTACACTTAGGGGCTGATTTACTAAGACACGATTTCGAATCCGAATTGGAAAAATTCCGATTGGAAACGAAAATTTTGCGACTTTTTCGTATTTTTTGCGATTTTTTCGGCGTCTTTACGATTTTTGCGTAAAAACGCGAGTTTTTCGTCGTCTTTACGATTTTTGCGTAAAAACACGAGTTTTTCGGCGTCTTTACGAAAGTTGCGCAAAGTCGCGATTTTTTCGTAGCGTTAACACTTCCGCGCAAAGTCGCGCCTTTTTCGTAGCGTTAAAACTTAAAAGGTGCGACGTTTCGCGCAAGTTTTAACGCTACGAAAAAATCGCGACTTTGCGCAACTTTCGTAAAGACGCCGAAAAACTTGCGTTTTTACGCAAAAATCGTAAAGACGCCGAAAAAAATCGCAAAATTACTGATCATTATGGAAAAAACGCAATCGGACGCATTCGGCCCGTTCGTGGGTTAGTAAATGTGCCCCTTGGTCTGGGTCTCGGTGCAGGAGCGAGGCATTGTTTATTCACCTGAATGTATATCCCGTTAGCAGTTGTTATGTTTAGTGCATGTTGTCTTGATTAATATGCCAAATTGCTATGTTTAAAATAAGCTATTTGGATTGCTGCCAAGATGGCACTTTGATCACCACAATGTTTGAAACTAAAACCACTGCAAATAACTTGAACTTACAGCCACTTCTATATTTTGCTCTTTCATATGAGAATGGTGTGATTGACTGCACAAGGGAGTAAGTATCACAAGGGAAAGTAGGCATATACTTTGTCTTCTGTCATCTGCAAAACTCACTTTCAGTATGTCAGAAATTGTTACAAAAAAATCATTGTAAGCATCTGACATCCCACTATTTTGATAATTCTAAGTGGATTTTCACTATATATTAAATATGTTAAGCAGTTAATTGTAGTTAAACACACTATTTCTTTGTGCCATTCTGTTCTCTGAATTTGACTCTTAAACCACATAGCATAAGTCTTTTCTCTTTCAGATCTGTTAACAAGCTGGTCTCTACTATATCGTTTTAGGAGTCAGAATTAGGAGTGCAGAGAACATAAACAGCCAGACATACACTGCTACACTTCTTCAGTGCCAACCCCACCACCCCCATTACCCGCTTCACGCTTATCTCTTCCAAGTCAGAGCAAGTCCTGTGGGGCTAGTGCAGAGAGCACTATTGCACTAAAAGTTCCACTCCTGCCACAAATTTCCATGCCATTGATGCCCAGCAGTAATAATTGGGCATTTAAACAGGAATATTTTTTTTTAAACTGAAATTTTCTTTGACTTTTTCCAACATTATAATACGGTAGAAAGAAGGTCTTTCGGTCCCAGTATATAGAAACATAAAAAAAATAATAAGCATAAACAACAAATATTGCAGTAGAGAACGGATTTGGGAAAAAAAGGGAAAAAAAGAAATGAATACAATAAAATAAAAGTCAGCGGCTGGGTTTTGCTGCTTTAAATTAAAATGGTAGACAAAAGGCTGGTTGCGGATAGGATATTTTATCCCTGGGTCTATACTGGAGGTCATTTTAAGCATGTAGGACTGAGAATAAAAAGGGGTCATTTTTATATACTAACCAAGGGAGCCAGATCTTGTTGTATGCTTCCATATTGTTTTGCAGCATATAGGTTAGTTTTTCATTGGTTGCTATGTTGACTATCTTTGCTTTTAGCATTGTGAGAGGGATGGTGGGTTTTTTCCCAGTTGCTCGTGATTATGAGTCTCGCTGCCATGAGTATATGTTGACAAAGTCTCTGGTTTGAGTTTGTGGATTTCTTAGGTTTTTTTACTTAAAAGTAAGGCAAAAGGATCTTTTTAGAATGTAACACAAGTTTGTATTTTGGATAGCATGTAGCATACCGTGTTCCAATAATTAGAAACTATATTACACGCCCACTATATATGAAGCATAGTGCCTTCCTCCTGGCATCCTCTGAAGCAGTGTGGGTCACATGAGGAGTATATTTTGCGTAGCCCAGCTGGGACCAAATAGGTCCTTCTTTCAGTGATGTTTCCATATTGGTCACACAGGTGCTTCCTCAGTTAGCCGTCAGGCTGCATTGTGACCATTGTTGTGATGTCAGCGTCTTACCCAAGTCTCTTTCCCATTTGAGCATATAGTTGAGTTTGAAGTTAGTTTCTGATGGTTGGTTGAGCATTTTGTAGGTTAGGCTTAGTGGCCCAGGGACTAGCGGATATATTCGACAGATTGACTCAAAGTTGGATGCTGTAAGTGGATTGCCACATTGGGTTAGGGAGTATAGGTTCGTAACTCCATTGCTCTGCCACCATGCAAATGACCTCCTGAAGTTTCCGGGTGGGAAATCTGGATTATTTATCAGTGGGTTCAGAGGAGATGGGGTGGATGCTAAGTGATGTTTCTTTTGTAGGAGTTGCCAGAGATGTAGCGCATCGAGCGTTATTGGCGGAGGATCTTTAAATGTCTTAAAAGGGATTGTAGGGAGCCAGAGTATTTGGTTAGTCATGTATGGATAAAGGAGATCGTCTTCAATCTGGACCCATAGTGTTGCTTTTGGGCCTGCGTGTGCAGGGACCCATTGGGCCAATCTGGCAACTTGGTGATATTTCCATAAGTTTGGCACTGCTAGACCTCCATTAGATTTGTGTAAATACATAATGCGTTTCGAGACTTGTGGATGTTTATTCTGCCAGATGAAGTTCATCATAGTTTGTTGTAATTTGTTAAGATCCAACCGTTGTATTGGTATGGGTAGGGTTCTGAATAGATATAATATCTTTAGTAGGAGTACCATTTTGGTCCAGTGAATTCTGCCAATCCAAGATATATGGTGCTTATCGCACTGTCTAAGTTTCTGTATTAAAGTTCTAATCGGGGGGGAAGTTATATTTATACATGGTGGATAGAGAAGCAGTGTCAGGATCAGCCAGGGTTCGAACACCACTTGGGGTGTTCCTGGCGGCATGCATTTGCCTCTGTAGCCACTGGAGGCATTTTGGGCTGTCTCTGTTTAATTCTTCTCTTGTCTGTCTTCTACCTTCTGGCTGCTCCCTTTCCTCCACCCATCTCATTAACCTCATGTGTTTCCCATCTCCTAATCTTCACCTTTTCAGCCTTTCCCTGACCATTGCCCCTTGCTTGGTCATTAATTGTTTCTTGTGACCCTGCCTCCGTGTTCCCTGTTCCTGTGACTATTCTTGTTCTTGCTGGTTCCAAGCTCCAGTTCCGTGTCCTGATCCTGCTTTCTGCCTTGTTCCTGTTCTCTGGTGCCCTTCCTAGTTCAGCCTTGATTTCCCGGTTTTGACCTTGGCCTGTCCTCGACTTCGCTTGACTGCCGCTTGCCCTGACCTTTTGCCTGTTTTGGATTCCGCCTCTGCCTGCCGTGTTATATATGCAGTGTGTATTTCCATTGTGTGCACTGTTACGTCACTAGTTATTAAAGTTCTTCATTATGATCATGGCCTCTGACACCAGTTCTGTGATCTATGGTTACACTCCGGGTTACCCAGTCTTCAGGCTCCCACCTTCCTGGTACTCCACGGCGTCTCCTCAGGGAGATCATGACAAGCAGTCAATTTAATACCTAGATACTGTAGATATTCAGTTCAAGCCTAAAATCCAAATTTAAGTTCTATAAGCTTTACCGTAGGTTTAGGTATGTTACAAGGCAGCATTTCAGATTTATCTGGGTTCATTTTAAGGCCTGATTTTTTTGCGAATAATTGTAGTGTCGTCATGAGGTTTGGTAGAGATGTGAGGGGTGTGTCAGGTGTACTAAAAGGTCGTCAGCAAATAGGGAGAGTTTATGCTCTTTGCCTTTGATTTCCAGCCCCTTTATATTTCTATTTTCTCTGATAGCTCTTGCAAGAGGCTCCATAGCTAAATTGAATAATTCTGGTGATTGCGGGCACCCGTCTAGTCCCCTTCTGAATGTTAATTGAAAAAGCAGGTTTAGTAGTGGGTAGGTTCAATTGTGCTTTTGATAGGTGATAGTATGCTTTATTTGTTTTAAGGAGGATGTGGCCGAGCCCTAGCTTTTCTATAATAGAGAATAGATATGTCCAGTCGACTGTATCGAAAGCTTATTCTATGTCTAACGCTAACAAGCATACAGGGAGATTTGATTTGTTGGTGTAAACTAATTAGATTGAGGGTCTTGCGGATGTTGTCAGGTGCCTGTTGAGTGGGGATGAATCCAATTTGGTCTTTGGATTATGGCTCCTAAAATTTTATTGTCGGGTTGCCATTATTGTAGCTAGTATTTTTATATCTACATTTAGTAGTGATATTGGCCTGTAATTTTTTGGGGATAAGGTGTCTCTGTTGAGTTCAGGGATATCTACTATCCGGGCCTCATTCATTTCGTTATCTGTTTGTACAGGTTGTGACGTTGTGGGATTAGTTTCTCCGAAATTTTTTTTATAAAAGAGAGACGAGTACCCATCTGGTCCTGGGGCTTTACCTGATTTTAAATGTTTAATCGTCTCTTCTTGTTCCTCATATGTTACCTCTTTATTCATTAGTTGTTTCATTTCTAGGGTAAGGGGTCCAGGAATATACTTTGTAAATATTGTTCTAGTTCTTTGGCTTTTTCTTTTGTGTCAGTAGAGTAGTTCCATGCAAAATGTTAACTGTAATTGTGCTAAGAAATGTCCAGATGTGAGTAATGAGAGTATGACTGTGAGGTGTGAGATAACGTCGATGGTAAAAAGTTTAGGGGTGACCCCTTGTGTAAAGGTTTCCCTAGAGCGGTAGTGTGAATGAGGTAATTCACATTAGGGAACAACTGAATGCAGAGAAGGAGTATCTGCAAGAATATTTAAGTAAAGTGTACCAATGTTGTGCCTGAGGTAAAGGGAGTAGGGGTGAACCCCAATGTAAGTGTGTCCCTAGCAGGTGTGACTGATGCAGTGAGAGTAAACTGCTCTGAGTCTGTTAAAACAGAACAAAATGTTACCAGTGTGGATGGTAATGATTGTGTAGCTTTGTTGCAAAAAGATGTTGCAACTGACGCAAGTGAGAGTCTGTATGTAGAACTGCTGAGCAGAGTGTGCTCAAGTTCTTCAGTGAACAAGGGGTTAAAACCATGTGCTGAGAGTAACTCTTTGTTGCCCGGCTGCAGCTCATCTCCTGAAGGTCTTAAAGGGGCTGAGTGTATTAATGAGCAATCTCAGTCAACTGATATAGCTAAACTGACTGAGCTAATTGAAAGGGAAAGGTGCACCTACTGTTATAGTACTAAGCATGTTACTGCTAACTGTCCTGTATATGCAGTAATGCAAAGATCACTAGGAGCATATAAGGAGTTCTGGGGAAGTAAGACACTTGAAAGTGAGTTCAGTGAGGAGTCAGATGAACTTTCTGAACTTATCAAAGGTCAAGCTGTGTGTGTGAACAGAGCTGATGGAAATATTGAAGTGAAAAATGGTAACATGGCAGTGAATGGTGGTAAGCCAGACAGTGTGTCTGAGGAGGTAAATGAGGAAAAGGTAAAACTATCTTCTGATTCTGTGTGTGAGGATGTGTTGGCCACAGAACTGGTCTCCAGTGAGCTGAATTGTGAGCGAGTGGAAACACAATGTGTCTTGAGTGAAAAATGTGCTAGTATGGTGCTACGTGAAGAGTTAAATCAAAGTGAAAATAACTCTCTCTTGTATGGCTGTGATGCAAACAGGGCATGCCTTAAAGGTGAGGTGAAACACAAGCTCTGCACCATGTATGACTTGTCTGAGAGTGTGTCCAAAGTGGAACCGGTAAATTGCACTTTTTGCTATTCCCCAGGTCATACGGCTGAGCACAAGAAGAAAGGGGTTAAAAAGGCACATAAAACAAATTGCTGGTGTAAATAAATACCTTTCAACCTGTTTATTGCAGAGTGCACATACAGACCAAACGTTTCAAGAGCTACATGCTCTCTTCATCAGTGGTCATACTGCTGACTCTTGTCCTTTTGAGCGGTCTACTACTGCAGTTGCCCAGCTGGTGGAGACATCTGAGTGGTACTTAAAAACTAAACAGTCATTGTGTGAGCAAGATGATGCAGGTGGAGGTTCCCAATCCACTGATAGCAAAATGAGTGAAAATGGAACTGAGTGTTCCGAGGTAATTTGCAGCCACATTGCCAATGAGGGTAAGCCAGATGGAATGACTGTGGTGGAAAGTGGAGTTACTTTGAAATGTCCTCCTAATCAGTGCTGTGAGGTTCTGGACACCCCAGACTCTGAGGAAGGCCTCAGGTCTTAAAGGCAAAGTAATGAGGTTTTCCAAATGCTGTGGAAGGGGATGTTCGGACAGAAAATGTGAGTCTGGCAGAAATTTGTTAATCCAAATGATGCAAAATGTGCACTAGATGTTAACCTTGATTGTGGGCCAGTCTGTAAAGTACAAAACAGTGTGAAAGAGGTAACAAATGCCTTCAGAAGACAAACTGTGTCTGGTGAGCAAGTGCTATTGTATGCTGCCCTAAAGGCTGAGGGACTAAAGTGCAGCCACTTCTGGGAAAGCGCAGGAATCCTACAAAAGACTGAGTGTAACCTGCATTTCCTTATATTGGTTTATTCTGCAGTGTGTATTTGGGATATCAGCTGTATGAACTTTTATTTGCATGTAAAACATGTATTTTCATGTAAAACCCAGCCACCTTAATAACAAAACCATATATGTAAACTATCAAATAATAAAGTAATGGTAAGGATTGGTCATCCTTTTGAGAGCACTGTGCCATCGTGATCACCCTCTTTCTGGAGGGGTGCATAGCAGGAGTGCTCGTGTGGGGCAGCGAAGTCCCTTTCCTGCACCTTGGCATTTTTTTAATTGAGGGAGTGTTGCCCAGCGAGTGCGATTTTTAGTTTTGCGCTCGTTATAATGGAGCATTAGAGGTAGTCTAGATTGGTATTTATACCTTTTCGTTGGTGTATAGTGAGGTAGTTACTCAAACCTGGGTGTAGTAAGGTGAGAATTATATTTCTGTCTCAATCTGCATCTGTATCAAATCTTTGACATGGTGTTCTCTGGTCCTTGGGGAGAGAGGAGGTTGGCGGTCTCTTTAGCTGCATGTTGGTTGTAACTGTTGTCCAATCGGGGTTAGGCCGAGGGGAGGTGGATGGTGAGTATCTCTCGAAGGAGAAGTATTGGAGGTGTCCAAGAGTGCCAACCCTACTTCTGGTGTGGTGACAGAGCATTGCTGTCCTTCCCAAGTGAATATCAAGGAGAAGGAGAAGCCCCATCTGTATTTCATCAGTAGGGTTGTGACCGGTTTCATCAACCTTCTTTTTTGCAGTGTTGTTAGGGCGATGTCGGCATATAGCTGCATTTGGTGTAGCAGTGTATCTTTGTTAACCAACCCCGCAGCCTGTAGTGTATAATCTCTGACTTCTACATGATGTAGCTTTAGCACAATGTCTCTTGGGACGTTAGGGTTTCGGGGGCGTCCCAGGGCTCTGTGGATTCTTTCAATGTGGAGGTGTTCCTCTGGGAGGTCAGGCAGATAAGGAGGTAGAAACAATAGGATTTCTACCTCCTTCTGCCGATTCAGCGCTGAAGGCAGATTTTGGTCAGGCTCCTTCTATGGCGCCCGATCAAAATCTTTTAACTGGCCCGATCGGCGAGTCCACCAATATCAACAGGTTCCTGTGATATCGGTCGACTCGCCGACTTGCCATACACGCACCGAATGTCGTACGATATTATCGGTGCGTGTATGGCCAGCTTAAGTGAACTTCTCTCCTTTTCATCTCCTTTCAGGTGTGATTTTTATATTGCCCACACCTGTTACTTGCCCCAGGTGAGTTTAAAGGAGCATCACATGTTTGAAACAATCTTATTTATCCACAATTTTGAAAGGGTGCCAATAATTTTGTCCAGTCCATTTTTGGAGTTTTGTGTGACATTATGTACAATTTGCTTTTTTCCTCCCTTTTTTGTTCAGTTCCAATACACACAAAAAGGATAAACATGTGTATAGCAAAACATGTTTTACTGCAATACTTTTCTGTGAGAAATACTTGATTTTCTGAAAAAATTTCTGGGGTGCCAACAATTTTGGCCATGACTGTATAACTTCTTTTGGCCTGGTCACTGAATGAGCAGATGTTTATCTGATGTGGCCACTTGTATGGTTAGCTTCTGTAGTCAGTCCAGCCAGTGGGTCATACAGTGTGGATACTTAACCTGCCTTGATCAATATGAGAGTAAGCAGATCTTCTAGGTGATACCATATTAAATATTTTCTTTAGGATGTGGTTTGTTTCAAGAATAACTAAATTTTTCTGGTTTTGATTTTAATGTATTGAGGACTGTAGGTCAAAATTACAGGATACAAAGGCTTGAGGGCTAGTCCCTCCCACCTGCTCTAATTGGCTCCTTTTCCTTTAAATACTGTGTTTGTTCTGTGTAAAGTAGCCTATTTTAAGTGTCTCTTGGTGACCCAAAACCCTGTTTTCTCTTTTATATTCAAAATGTAAAATAAATCTGAATTTCTTTTAATCTTTACTAAATGGCTCATGGTTTCAACTAACTACCGGTGCGGATCGGTGCCTGCCTGACTGCTTTGAGACCACTACTGCCATAAGGCAAAGGGAGAACCAGCAGAAAAAAGTCGCCTCTGGTAACTTTCAGAGCCAAATTTTCTCTTTTTTTAAATGGAATTTTGACTCTTCTAGTGCAGAGCACTAGAGCCATGGCCACCGTTGACCTGCTCAGATGCTGAGTTAATCATAGAGGGGGTAAAGGGGGACAGGAGGAGCCCCAGAAACAGTGCTGTCTAGGACAAGCTTCCAGTACTAGTGTGTTTTAAGCAATCACACCAACTGTACCAGTGCAGAGCAACATTACATAATATTTGAATTACTTTAAAAAACTTTCCTTTTTGGTGCTACTGTTCCTTTAAATGGATGAAAAACACAAGCAATATAATCAACATATAAACCTTTATTTACTGGAAGAGAGAGCAATGACATGGAATGTATTCATTGAATATACATTTTTCCAATCAGTAGTGAATTTGCAATACTTTGTGCCAAAGCAGAAACTCTCTGTAGTGCTTCTCTAGCCAGTTTATTGTGAACACTCTGCAATGACCGCAATGGCTGCTGATTCACCGTAAAGGCACAAATGGTATTTAGTCAACATTTTCTATTCTCAGTAAAAATTCTGAGCATTTAGATGTTGTTCTCTTAGAGATCTACTCTGCAGTTCAGAATATGAAATACAATAAGTTACACAGTAAATATATTGAACTGAATTGCTGCTGATGTGTTGCAAAGATCTATTTTAATAGTTCAAAAACACAAGATAAGATATGTTAAAAAGCAGTGAAAAAGACAAAAAAACTAGAATATACCATTACTATATGTGAGGTTTTTGTTCAGTTTATCAATACTCTACACAAACCCTCAGTCAGTTCTCTATCAAAGTTCAATGTGGCCAATCACAAATTGTTTGCTTTTTCTGATTCAGTTACCCTAATTCTCCAGTAAAACTGGAAAGGCTGGAAAGACAACCAATATTCGCAGCAAGACCTATCTGTGACACTTTCTCTATTTGTAACAGAAGTGTGGAAACATTCTCCTCACCAGGATATTTATAACATATTCCAGGGACTGCTTTCTTAGCCATATTAAATCTTAGGCCATCAGCCAACTGAAAGCTCTAAATTCCAGATTCTTGGTTAAAACAGGAATACAGTTTTAAGTGAACACAAAGTCAGCTGTGGTTCAGTGACATATCGAGATACAAGGCATGAGTGAAGAAGTATCTATTGAACTCTGAACCCCTTGTGTAGAATACCTGCTGAAGATTTCTATGTTTACTACCTTCTTAAGTACTCTATTTTTGTGGAACATTTCTAAATCACCAGTAAAACCTTGTTGCCAGCAATAAACCGCCAACATTCTTAGAAGGTAATGGCCTTCCAAATCATCAGGCATAGCATTGCATGGAATAAATACTTACATTTGTTGATATTCTGTACAGAGATACTGTAAAATATGCTGAGAGAGAACAAACCAGCACAAACATTTTAAAGCTAAGTGCCATTTAGTGCTGGCAAGCAGGCATTGTAAGCTACTTATAAGGATTTCCGTTTTTGCACTACAACAGATATATCTGACAACATAATGCAGATGTCATGTATTCTTAAGTGTCACATAAATAAAACATAATTGAAATAAATAAAGTCACACTCAAAAATCTACCATAAATAAATATTAGTAATTCCATTACCAATAGATGACAATTTTCCCAGGGGCAGTTCAGAGGGAGAAAGTGGTTGCAATTGTCATCCATCATTTCTCTATGCAGGCAGCAGACAGAGGTTATGAAATGTACTTTGGATATATCTATATTACTGCATTGCTAAAAAAAAAAAAAACATTGAAACTCAAAAACTCATTCACTTACAAATGTGAAAAAACAACTAGAAAGCAGTAAAATCTTGAAAACTTAAATTGAAAAATAGCTTAAAATTTGAGAATACAACTCAATTGATGTCTACATGAACCCTTGCCAGATTTTGGTGCAAAATTTAGGTTTAGGTTATTTAGGTTTTAAGGGTTTTTTTTAATTTTTTTTTTGAGGTTTTGAAACTCAAATTTGCAATTTTTGCCACTAAGTTTTTTTTCAATTGCAGTATAAATGCAAATTGAAAGGCTGCCCCTTAGCGTGAAGTATGTGTTTGTTTAAGTACAAGGGAAACATGTATTTACCTTTCATCTGTAATAATAAAACATTACCTTGTACTTGATCCAAACTAAACTAAGCTACATGAATCCATGTCAACAGCAAAACAATCCTATTGGGTTTATTTAATGTAATGGATATTATCCAGACTATGAGAAACGGTTGTTCCTGCTGCTGCTTTATTTAGTCTTAATCGCCCATACACTGCCAGATCTGCTCCTTTGGCTAAGATGTCACATAAGTAAACATGGACCCAATCTAGCGATCATATACTGGGGCCTGTTAGGACTGCACGAATGTGCAGATGTGATCCTTGCCGGAGGTAATTTTCAAACTTGTCCGATTGTTGGCCTATTTTTAGTAAGCTACATACACAGGCCAATAAGCTGCAGGCGTGGTCTGAAAGAGTTGCAAGAGAAAGCCACTGGTGACATTCACTGCCTGTAAACATCATCTGAATCTGTTTCTGTACTGCCCATTGAACTAAATCTTCTCAACACACAGGGCTCAATTACTAGCATTAGCCAAATTTGACCCAGTGCAATAACCCATAGCAGCCAATCAGTCATCAGCTATAATCAGTATACTGCACTACAAGCAAACTAAACATAATGGTTGTGATTGGTTACTGCAGTGGGACTAATTTGGCTAATGTTAGCAAAACACATACATCAAGAAGAAAGCCTGTCTCTGCAAGAAGCTACAGTATACAACCGCATTTGAATATTTCAATGAGAATTACAACAGGAAAGTAAAACATCAATCCTTTTCCCAATATACCTGTACTGTGTTTATATAACAAGGAAGTGAACTGTAACAATTTTTTTTCTATTTATTTGCATGAGTTCCTTGGTGTTTGCCGGATGCATCTGGTCAGAACATTCCATAAGTTATTTTCTGTAATACTGAGTGCGTTTGCTTCTTGTGGTTTTATTTGACAGAGAAATATGTATGCACGCGTTGGCGGACAGAGTATTCAATATCTGATATGCATATTCAGTCCCACTGGCTAGAATTCAGAGAAAATAAACAAAGTTTTTGATTTGAACATGGCTTGCTCAACTTGTAGTGTGTGCAAGTGTTGTCCAAGAGGTGCCAAATGAAGAAAACCGTATGTAGCATGTCTCCACATAGATGAGTTTTGCACCTAATACTGTAATTTAGGGTATAAAGGCACTAAGTGGTGTAACAATCTGAACACATTTAGCGAGGCAAGAGTTTCAGTTTTGTAAACCAGCTGACCAGAAATGATGGCTCTGTGGAAGAATTCTTTGAAGATGAAGAGGCATTGTGCTTTTTTTCAACATCTTCCTGGTAAGGCATTGTGGAACTATTGTGCAGGTCCATGTTTAAAAGACTTGGACTAGCTCGTACATAGTCTGCTCCTCTTACCAGCCTTCTGCTGGCCGGCTTTGTTAAGTTACTGCAAGAATAAATATTTTCTTCAGTGATAGGTGTTATTTGTTCATTACTGAAATACCTGGAAAGAACCCCTTCACCTTTAAAAGAAAAAAAAATAATGTTTAAAACATTTTAATGTTTGCAACACATTATTCATTAATAGAAATATCTTATATAGGCTATTATAGTACACAAACATTTTCTATTGCCAAAGACCGGGATCCCCAACCTTTTTTTACTCGTAAGCCACACTCAGATGTAAAAAGTGTTGGGGAGACGCACAAACTCGAAAAACGTTATTTAGGGGTGTCAAATAAGGACTATGATTGGCTGTGATTTGGTAGCCCCATGTAGACTGCTAGCTTGCATTAGGCTCTGCTTGTGGTAAAACAGTGTCTCTGTGCTTCCAAAATTTGTCTCCAAGCCAGAAATTTAAAGTATAACGGTATGCAGCTGCACTACTCTGCTCTTTTAGCTTGGGGTTGGCGATAGGACAGTATTAAAAGTTAGAAACTATGTGATAAGGGAGAGGTGAGGAGGGTCAAGGCAGTGCTACTTAAGGGGGCTTTTATAGCCTGGGGGGTATAGTTCTCCTTTAAAAATGGGCACCTACTTTGAGGCCAGTGGAAGAAACATCAAGGGAGGTGGAGAGCAACATGTTGCTCAAAAGCAACTGGTTGGGGATCACTTGCCAATGCCAATTATGTTTTTAAACAATATTTCCTCAGGCTTTCCATACTTCGTTCCATTTCAAAACATGGGGCCCATATTTTGGATCTTATGTTCTTTAACCTTCATATTTTTAATGTCACAACCATTGGTACAACCGTTGTAGGTAATTAAGTATGGGCACAACAAAAATCAGACTTAAAACAGAAAGTCATGCAATTTAGCAAATCCTTGGATTTCAAATAGGCCCAAAAAAGCTTTAAAGCTCTGGGATCACTTTCCTGCTGAAAAATGAATCCCCCCACACAGTTTTTAAAGAGACAGAGAAATTGTATGTCTCTGCACAAAACTTCTGCTTATTTTTGATGTTTAACATCTTTACATAAGCCTTCAGATTGCAATAGCTAATTATACATTTTAATTCTTCTGTAAAGAAGACTTCCAGTTTTCAACAGTGAAATGTGTGTCAGTAAACACTAGTGTGCTTTTGTCAATATTTGGTGTAAAATTATTCCCCACTTTTGGTGAAAAACATGAAACTACAAACAAAGACAAACCAGATATGGTCTAAAAATGTCAGAACTGCATGGAAAATTGTTGTACATGGATAAGTGAGGTATTTTACCTTTCTTTCCTGCCAGTCTGTGTCTGGAGTATGTTTCAGGTGGTACCATCCAGCTCGGTTCAGCAGGCATTGACAAGGGACGTGGTTTACCTGTAACATAGGCAACAAGTAAAAAATGAAAAACCAGATCCAGTCTTTCTAATAAATAAATTAAAAAAGGCAAACCAGGAAGCATCAATACTATAAACACAAAGTTAGACAAACCCATCATCAAGGAGTACAGGATGAATGCTCACTCAATCCTTAAAAAATATTAAGCAACTAAACAGGTTGTGGTAAACGAATCTCATAAATGTCTATTAGGAAATTAATAGTAATAGAGTATTTATTCCCTAAACAAGTTTCCTGACCTAGGTGAGTGCAAAGAGGTTAAGGGTCATTTATGATTGCACAGTTGCAGTCACAAAAATGCTCCCACAGTTGTGCAAAAAGGAGATTTTGTGATACTCACCGTTAAATCCTTTTCTCTCAGGAAGTCTGTGGGACACAGGGACCATGGGGTATAGTAGGTACCAGCAGGAGGCAGGACACTAGAATAGGAAGAAGAGGCCTAACCCCTCCTCCCTGCTGCTATACCCCCTTGCACTTCCTGCCTTCACCAGTTTTGTCAACAAGAACCAACAAGGTAACGATTAACTAGTAACTATATACATGTAGGCAGAGAGAAGTTCAGATGTTTTCCGCTTCCAGGGGGGGAAGCCCTGTGTCCCACAGACTTCCTGAGAGAAAAGGATTTAACGGTGAGTATCACAAAATCTCCTTTTCTCTAGCAGTCGTCTGTGGGACACAGGGACCATGGGGACATACCAAAGCTGTCCCAGTAATTCAGGGTGGGAGAAGCGGTCTGATATGCTAAGTATTAATTGACTGCCGCTTGTAGAACTTTTCTACCAAAGTGCGCGTCTGATGCTGCGAATACCTCAAATTGGTAGAATTTTGTGAATGAATGGATGGAGGACCAAGTAGCGGCCCTGCAAACCTGTTCAGCTGAGGCTCTGTTCCTGAAGGCCCAGGAGGTGCCTATGCCCCTGGTGGAGTGCGCCGTGATTTGTGTGGGGGGGGGGATCTCCCACAGGCGATGTAGGCTCTTCGTATGGTTTCCCGTATCCAGCGAGATATGGTGGTCTTAGATGCCTGGTGACCTTTTCGTTGTCCTGAATGAAGGATAAACAGAGAGGTCGTCGCTCGTATGTCCTGGGTACAGTGCAAGTAGAATTTGAGGGCCCTCACCGGGTCCAGGGAGTGTAAGGCCACCTCTTTGGGAGAGGCTGGATGAGGACAGAACGAGGGAATGGTGATGTCCTGATTTATGTGGAAGGACGAAACAACCTTGGGAACAAAGGATGGGAGGGTTCGTAGAACTGCTCGATCCGCGTGGAATATGAGAAATGCTGATTGGAGAGAGCGCTAATTTCCGACACTCTGCGAGCTGAAGCGATGGCCAGAAGGAAAACCGTCTTCCAGGTCAACCAGGCTAGTGGAATGGTGGCTAGTGGCTCGAATGGAGAAACTTGCAGTGCTGATAGTACTAGGTTGAGATCCCATGGCGGCGTCGGTTCTCGGAAGGGGGGACAAATGTGTGATACCCCTTGGATGAATGTGGCAACGTCGGGAAGGATGGCTAACCGTTGTTGGAAAAGGACGGAGAGAGCAGAGATTTGAGATTTTAAGGAACTCAGTGAGAGGCCCTTGTCCAGGCCTGACTGCAGAAAGGATAGTAGTCAGGGGACCGATAGGTCCTGGAAGGAATTTCCTGTCTGATTGCACCAGTCACTGTACGTTTTCCATACACGATGGTAGGTCTTGGATGAAACGGGCTTTCTGGCCGCCATCAGGGTGCGTATGACATCTTGGGAAAACCCTTTTCGGGCAAGGACTAACGACTCAATCGCCACGCCGTCAAATTCAGGAAGGTTGGATCAGGGTGTAGGATTGGCCCTTGGGTGAGAAGATCGGGAGTGAGAGGTAGAGGCCACGGATCTGCTCTGCTGAGGGCCACCAGCTCGGTGAACCAGGCTCTTCGGGGCCAATGTGGAGCTATCAGTATGACTGTGCATCTTTCGGATCTGATCTTTCGGAGGACTCTTGGAAGCAGAGGGAGAGGTGGGAAGACGTAGGCCAGGTCGAAGTCCCACGTGGCCGTCAGGGCATCCGCTGCTAATGCTAGGGGGTCTCGACATCTGGACATGAAGTGTGTCACCTTCCGGTTCTGACGAGAGGCCATGAGGTCTACTTCGGGGAGACCCCATCGGTCCATGATGTCTAGGAAGATCTTGGGATTCAGGGCCCATTCCCCTGGATCGATTCTTTGACGGCTGAGATAGTCCGCCTGCCAGTTCTCGAGTCCCGGAATGTAGATTGCCGTTAGCCGGACGTCCCTTGCTTCTGCCCATGTTAGGATGCGACTGACCTCTTTGAGGGCTTGTCGACTTCTTGTGCCCCCCTGGTGGTTCAGGTATGCAACCGTGGTTGCGTTGTCCGATTGGATCTTGATGTCGCGCCCTGTGAGTCGGTTCTGCCAATGGTATAGGGCTAGACGTACCGCTCTGATTTCCAAAATATTGATTGGAAGTTGAGCTTCTGCTGCTTTCCAGGTTCCCTGAGCTGAGAGCTGTCCCAGTACTGCGCCCCAGCCCTGGAGGCTGGCGTCCGTGGTTAGAATAATCCACTGTGGTTCCTGTAGGGAGCGTCCCTTCTCCAGGTGAGTCGGGTTGAGCCACCAAGACAGGGCCACTCTTGTTCTGGGTAACAGTTTGATTGGCTGGGAGAGGGAGCTGCGGTTCCATTGATCCAGAATGTTCCACTGTAGAGTCCTTAGGTGGAACTGGGAGAAGGGAACTGCTTCTATAGAGGACACCAGAGACCCCAGCACTTGCATGGCAAACCGAATGGAGGGCTGAGGGGTATGGATGAGCTGGCGAACTAGGCTCTGGATTCTGCCAATCTTTTCCGGCGGGAGGTAGACCCTCTGCCGTGCTGTGTCGAAGAGCATGCCTAGGAAGGGCATGCGTTGAGCTGGCGTTAGCCGGGATTTTGTTATATTGATCTTCCATCCCAGGGTGGTCATGGTGTCCATGACCAGGGAGAGCTGGGATGTGGCTGCTGGACGAGAGGGAGCTTTGAGTAGTAAATCGTCCAGGTAGGGAGTGATGGTGACTCCCTTGGATCTCAGCGAGGCTGCGGCAGCCGACATGATTTTGGTGAAAATCCGGGGGGCCGAGGTGAGGCCGAAGGGAAGGGCGGTGAACTGGAAGTGTTTGTTTTTGACCGCAAAGCGCAAAAACTTCCAATGGGGAGGGAAAATGGGCACATGCAGGTAAGCATCTTTGATGTCCAGGGCCACCAGGAATTCGTTGGGGTTCATGGCTGCGATCACTGACCGTAAGGATTCCATCTTGAATCGTGAGGCACGAATGAAGGCGTTTAGATGCTTTAGGTCCAGGACGGGTCGAAAGGATCCGTCCTTTTTTGGGACAATGAATAGGTTGGAATAGAAGCCTTGAAACTTGTCGCCGGGTGGGACCGGAACAATAACTTTTTCCTCCAACAGGTCCTGGATGATAGAAAGGAAGGCGTCTTGCTTGTGTGGATCTGGAGAAAGTCGAGACATGAAGAAACGATTCGGTGGTCTGGACACGAATTCGAGACGATAACCTGAGGTGATTATGTCGTGTACCCACGTGTCTGTGGTGAGGCGAAGCCACTCGTCCCGGAAAAGGCGAAGCCTGCCTCCGACCGGTGTGTGATCTTCTGGTGGAACGTAGTCATGCTGTGGAGGACTTATCGGAGGGTTTGGCTTGAGGCTTCTTGTTTTGCCATGAGTACTTGGGACGGCCTTGGAATCTAGGCTTGCTCGAATTCTGGGATTGGTAGTCCCTAGAGGGTGGTGCCTTGGATGGCCTTGTACGAAAGAAGCGTCCTCGACGAAAGGAGGTACGGTTCCTTGGTTGCGGAAGTAGGGTGCTCTTTCCCCCAGTAGCCTGACTGATAATTTTGTCCAGATCTGGGCCAAACAGGAGTTTACCCTTGAATGGAATGGTGGTAAGCGATTTCTTGGACGAGAGGTCGGCAGACCACAGTTTGAGCCACAGGGAACGGCGCGCCGCCACCGATAGTGCCGATGTTCGACTGATGGCTTGGACCGCATCAAGGGATGCTTCGCAGAGGTATTCGTTGGCATCCTTGATTTGGGATGCCAGGGTTGCCAGTTCTTGTCTAGGGGCGCCGGAGTTTATGCCGTCGATTAACGAGGTAGATCAGGATTGGATGGCCCTTGCTACCCACGCCGAGGCTATGACGGGTCTCAGGCTTTCCCCGGACGCCGTGTATGCGGCTCTAAGGAACCCTTCCGTCTTTTTGTCCATGGAGTCTTTGAAGGAGGAGGAGTCTGGGACCGGAAGGGCAGTGTTCTTGGAGAGGCGTGAGACAGGTGCATCCACAGAAGGTGGAGTGGACCACTTGTGAAGAGATTCCTGAGGAAATGGATATGAGCGCTGAAACCGCCTATTGGCTTGGAAACGCTTCTCTGGGTGATCCCACTCTGACTGGATGATACTATCCAACTGTTCGTGAGTGGGAAACGTGGATAGGAGCTTCTTCTGGCGCTTGAATAGGGATTGCGCCGAACTCTGAGCCTCTGGCGCCTTGAGGTCAAGGCAGGATATGACTGCCGCAATGAGGGAATCTACCGCTTCCGATGGGGTTTTAGACGTTTCCTCAGTTTCGGCAAGGTCATCTTCGTCTGAAATTTCCCCTTCGCTTAGGGATTGTTCATCCCAATTGGCCGAGGGCTGAGGTGAATCAGAGTCGCTGTATTCGTCAGTGTGCGGCGGCACGTGACGTTTAAGGGATTTGGTTCGGGGATCTGGTTCCTCCCGATCCAACTTGTCCAACAGTTTGTCCAGGCATGCTGCCAATTTGGGAATGCCTGTAGAAAGAGAGACAGCCCATGGTGGAGGTTCCTGATTGGAGACCGTTGCCTGTGGCTGTATCGCGTGTGTTTCCGCGGAAGGAGGCCCGTCCCTTGGTTCCTCGGTCTGGACCGGAGGCGTAGGTTCCTGGGCCTGGGAAGTAGTCTCAGCTGGAATCTTGGAACAGGAGGAGCATAGGGGGTCCTTCCTGCCTGACGGGAGGCGTTTGCAGCACCTGGCGCAAGCAAGGTATTTTACTTTGGATGCGCTAGAGGCCCCCCTGGAAAAGGGACCGTCTGAATTGCCCTCTGCCATGATTAGGAGCGATAGAACGGAGAAAACAAGGCAGGAAAAACAAACAAGCAGAAAGCAGTGCCAATACCGTGCCAATACAATATCAGTATAGTGGCAGTATGGTGCAGAGTGTAAGTAGGCCAAAACACGGAGTTAGTACAGTGTCAGTACAGAAACAACCGTATCAGTGTAGTGCCAGAGCAGTGCTAGTACAGGTCAGTTTAGTACAGAGCAGGTATGTTGCCAGTGTAATGCATCAATGAAAAAAATAAAAACTTTTTTTTTTTTTTATATAATGCCTTTAACAGAAAAACAAGGGGGGGGAATCCCCCTTGTGGCCTGCGTGCCTGTCCACCCCACCCGGTAAGCCTAGTCTCCCATATGCCAGTGCCTATCTCCTGGAGGAACAAAAAGGGGTACCGGTCCCTGTGAGCCCGTGCTGCCTGGGGAGCCTGAATCAGGAAGAGAAGGAGCCAGCAATCAGGATGGAGAGCAGTGACCAGGATGGAGAACGGTGAGCCGAGTGATCCGGTGCTGCCTGTAAAGCGCGCGAAAGGAAGGCGCGAAGAAGAGACTTCGGCAGGGGCGCGTGACGTCATCCGGCTGTGCAGAAGGTGGAACGCAACGGTGGAACGCAAATGGTGGAACGCAGGCGGTTCGGAAGGCCCAGGGGAGCCGGAGA